>NC_045127.1:33765743-34965743 GCF_007655135.1 Punica granatum | reverse complement strand
TACGTGAAATCCAGTTTCGGCCTCCTAGGATGTCTTTGACTCCACATTTGCATTACCGGCTTAAGGGTCAATTGTTCACGTTGTCAATCGCTCTAGTCACCTGAAATGAGCAAAACCGACTTCCGAGCTCATGACCACACGAGGCGTTTTATCGCGTACATCACCAATTCGACGTTCAATTTGAACCACAGGCCTCAAACACGCAATCGATCGAGACCTGAACTTCATCAACTCATCTCCAACCTGTGTGGGACCCACGGCATCTTCTCCCCCTTCCTCTTGACAAGGCTAGCCGAAATTTGCAAGTAGCAACCCAACTTGCACTTGTCTTGCATGAAAATATCAAGCCATCATCCAAGATAACACTCCATGACATTAATGCATTTTGGCTCATCTTCATGAAGAATGCATGGAGGAGATTCATCCTCATCTCCATTGAAAAAATTCGGATCCCCCTAATCAAGAGCCCTAATTGCACTTTTCTTCTCTTAATTATACTTAATTTTTGCCTTTATATATCCTTTAAGTCATTAACTTAAGCACAACTCATCACACACCATCTCTCTAGCATTTCTCACTCTTCAAGAAGCTCTCAACTCCCCTTTAGTTTCAGCAAATCACAGCAAACAAGAACCAAAGCAGAAACCAAGCAAAACACCAAAGACTTAAGTCGGAATCATCATATTTACCATCCCGGCTTAAATCCAAACTTCATATCCCACATGTTTTCGACCCCCTCTATCCATTTCTGAGCTTATATTTTAAGTTTGAAACCTCTAAGAAATAGAACCAGCTCAGTACAGAACCGAACAGAAAAACTGCCTTTGATCGGGTCAGATTTTCCAACCCGGGTTTCAAGGCCTTCCGGGTTGATTTGAGTTGTAAAAACCCATCAAACACCTCCCCACACAACCCTAGGGTGTCAAGAGTCAAGAAATCCAAGAAAAACCCGTCGGTTTTAGCCTAGCACGAAGAAACAACCCGACAGCCCGGTCGGGTCGAAATTTCTGACTGTCTGTGCGGTTTTCTTGCAGATCGGGTCTATCCGAGACCCTTTTCGCCAAACGACCACCACCATCACCTCCAGAGGTGAGTTAGGAGTTGGGAGCCGTTGACCTTGCATCAAAATTCCATCGGGATCCACCGTGGTGAATTCCGACCCGAAAACTGCCCAGTCGGGCCAATTTCCAGGACGCACTCTCTTTCCGGTGATCTTTGCAGGACTATACGGGTCGACCCGATAAATCTGGGAGCAAAAAACCACCACGGTCACCTAGAGGGGTCCCTTGGCTACCCAGGGCCATTGACCTTGCCTCAAAATTCCATCGGGAGCCTCCGTGGTGACGTCCGACTCGACTTGTGCCAGTCAGGTCTGTCGCGCCTGTTCGGGTCTATTCAACGAAAAATAGCCCAAACCCGACCCACCAAAGGTCCAACCCAACTTTTTACAGTCCCATCCCGCATCCCGGGACTAGGTATGACCATTCCCGACTTAGAGGTGCTTGGAATTTTACATTTTCGTTGTGTTTATGGAGTTATAAGGGGTTTTATGCAAGTTTTACTTTCAAGTTTTAATCTTTATGAAGTTTCAATGTTATATCATGCATATTTATCATTGTTTAACGTGATAGCATGTTGGGAAACATTTAAATCGAAGTCGAGGAGACCGATTTAAACCCGAACGACCAAAGAGGCTCACGGGTTTCCTTTGAGGAAAGGTAATCGTGACCCATTTGTTGGTTTTTCGGGTTATAATCGGTTTCCTTGCCCCGATTTAAGTTGTTTCCCAAATTTTATGTTTTCCCGCATCCATGGAGCCGGTATTGTTTTATCGATTCCATAAATAACGTGTTTGTGCATGTTTGTATGTTTAAATACGTTTTCCAAATCATGGCGATACCGGGTTTTGTTAAATACGTGTTACTTACTGTGTTTAACGTTTGAGCATGCGAGATGTAGTTGAAATTGGGTTAAAGAGAACGCTTGAAACCCGAAATGGGTCAAGGAAACCCACGGCTATTCCCAAGTGGAAAGAGCCGAAGGTTCCTTGACCTTATTCGGGTCAAGAACGGTCTCTTTACCTCAAAAAAATCCATTTCTCGGATTTTGTGCAAATGGAAAATTTTCAATATTTTCGCAAATCCCGCATGCTAACCACTTAGAAACATTGTTTTTAAAGTAAAAATGCATGGATTCATGTATCAGTGACTCTTTCGGGGCCATTTGGGTTTCGAGGGTATTTTGGTCACTTTGACCAAATTATCCTCGATCTTCCTGGACTCGTCTTGGTCGCCGTGTCATGAATTGTTTTCATTACATTAAGCTTTTCGGGTACTCATACTTCATTCAGTAGATTAATTCATGATCTGTCTGATTGTCTATAACTCGCACATTTACTGCATTTGGCATTTAATTTTAAGCTATAATTCCACAAACAAGTTAATCGGGACGCTCACATGATTAAACCCACTTGGCAATGATAAGTTTGCATGAATTGGTAATTAACTGATAACTCGCGTCGATGAGTTGTCAAATGACGTTAATCCCATTTTTAAAACTTTTCTATTTCAAAACCCAAAACGCGCAGTCCGATGTGGCACGGACTTCTAAAAAGGACTTCTATGTCTCAACTTGAGTTTTTACCTGATTTCAAGTAATTCAGGTTGGGATATAGAAGATGTTTTTAGATCACTTCTGGTTAGATCGACCGGTTCTTTGGCTTTTTTTGGGTTCTTGCATAACCCTGGACGATCCAAGGAATTGGTTAACACCGGCTACAGGCCGAGGTGGCCCGCACTACGACGTTTCCCTTTTCTGAAAACAATTTTTAAATAAAGGATAGAATCGCCTTTTCACAATTTAGCGACACCCTTGGAGTTAGCTTGATAGAAACACTACAGTATCAGGATAAGAATAGGCTACTTGTTTAGGTGGAGGTTCATCTGCAAAGCCTTTTCTTATCCACTGATGAGTTTCTGTCATCATATCATAGACTCGAATAACTAGAACGGTTATCTCTTTCACAAAACATGCAAAATACTGATTAACCTTTCACTCGACCTAACCAAACATTAGATAATGGTTAGGGGAACTCTGGGTTCCAAATCTAGAGTCAAAACACGAGTTTGGCTAATTCAGTGGAAATTCACAATACAGAACAACTGTAAAAGCAATCCACACACATGAGATTTGACTCTCTTTGTCAAGTTCTCAAAACAAAGCCGAATGCTAAAACATTAGCACGTGCTTCTTTGTCTAGGGTAGGATTTGCATGTCAAAATACCCCGGATTAACAACTTGTTAAAACACGTACACTTGACAGTAACAAACACTTTGTCTGTTATTAACATGTTGCGTATTATCTTTCTGCACTTGTTTGCCATGCAGGCCGAGCTTGATCCCTAGGCCAAATAATATTAGGGTTCAACGCCCTAATTATCGATCACAGGGTCCAACACCATAATCATCACTCATAGGGTCCAACACCCTACTCAGTGAGAGCGTGCATTGAATTTCAGTTCTTCGGTCTTTTCCCTAAACTCACGGTGCGCTAGAGCGGAATAATAACCGAACGCGAATCGACTGGAATTCGACCCTTTTGTAATTTGTATTTGTTGTTTTCAAGAGCATTGTAAGAATTTTATTTTATACATTCGTTCTGTAAGAATTCCAGTCGGTGAGCGAACGGTCCGAGAGTCAAATTAATCGAATCGGTCTAATGCTCGCCCAAAGGAAAGTAAATCCAAGATCTCGCGGTCCTGGTTCACGCAAGAATTCAACCTCCATGGTTCGATGAACTGTAACGTAAGATTGTGAACCAATTCTCCGACACACGGGTTTACTTCTCTGTCGGCTTCCCTACCGACATCGTTTAGTTCATTGAATTTCCGGTGTCAAAACATGTGAGCCGAGCGCAACTTAATTCACGCGATAAATAATAAAACATGCAAGCCTAACAAACCAGAATACCGAAAAAGCATGCGGGATATAGGCCCGCACGTAATATGAACCCCCGAACTCGGACTTTCCGGTTCCGCACAGACCAATGCCTTAATAACAACTAGGTGTTCCATACCCCTAGACCCGGGTAACTTATCCGCCCTCGACCTTCAGGTTGTAAAATGATAAGTAGCAGCTCCTTCTCACGCGTGTCCGTCACGCTTCCCCACGAGAAGGTGGACACTCCCAATCCGCGCGATCCAAAAGCGCAGGATGCGAGCCTTGACAAGAGTCCACATTCGGGTCTGTACACATATAAAAATAGATTTTTAAATAAATGAATATTTTAAAGATCGACCAATAAAGTTAATTCCGATAAAATCAAATAGTGTTTTAGAGCAATTGAATTAGTAGTTTGATCAATATGCATTTTCATAAAATTGATAAACATATCCCTTTAAAATATTTCTAAGTAAACTCGATTCCATAATTCAGGTAAACATATAATTCAAATGGTACAAAAGATTTCATGAACAGCTAATAGAAATGATGAAAACCATAGCTCAATATATCATACAAACAATAACTTCCAAACATATTCACATAACATAGATTCAATGATTCAGATGATTGACATGAAAACATATATGCTCATTGCCTTTGTACTAGTAACAATTTATCTTGTCACATAGATCCAAAAAATAGTACCAATTTCGCCGACTAGTAACGGTGCAAACCATAATTTGTCAGAGTAGCCACCGGCATGGCCCAAACAATATGCTAGATCTGCTGCTAGCTTAGCTCAAACAATAAAGTATCAATAGCCAATAACATAGTAGAAAATGAGCCTATAAAATAAATCCAATAATTCACTTTTCCAATAAATTTTCATAATTCTTGAATAATTTTACAATAATCATAAATATGTTAAAACTTCAAATAATTCGTATGCTCAACAGGATTTCATAAATCAAGTCTTCTTTTCAATAATCATCAATAGATCCATATTTCGATATCCAAACAATTTCAAATACTCAAAATAATACCACAAAACATACTTAATAATTTAAAAGGCAAATTACACAAAAAAAACCTAAATTTTGTAAAACATCTCAGTTTTGTCCTAAATTTTGTTTTGTAACAAAACAAACCCACATGTTTTGAGAATCGTTTCAGATTTGACTTCCCGTTATCATTCTGTTAAGTTTGTCGTCTATTTGCTTACGTGAACTATTAACTTCAGACATAAATTAATAAACAAATAAGATAGGTTAAATAAAAAAATTCAAATTTTCAAAAAAGTCTCAATTTCATCATAAATTTGGTATGTAATGAAAAAAAAATCATATGATTTATTAGATGATGTGTAAACTTTGTGGACTTAACAACTCAAAATATCCAGAATCTCGACTTTTCCACTACTCAAAAATAATTTTACGGATATCTATATATCTAAACTCTCACACAATCATGCAAAGGCAATATCACAAATCTAACTGCTGAACCAAAAGTCCATGTGAGACACTAGTAATCCAATGGGTAGTCCAATATAATCTTTGTTGGTCTTCCAAATAAGTCAAAACAATCGAATTACCACGAATACCAATCTCATAAGTTGTGAATAGAGAAAATTCACAATTTGGAGCTTTACACTTTAATGGACCAATATGGTTCGTATCGAATGATTGAGATCCATTAGACTTATGGGTATCAAGGTGTATATCGAAAAGAAATCCCACAAAATGCTCAATGAATTAAAAACAAGAAACCCTTTTCATAGTGTAAAACCTCTCATAGTCTCTACTGAAAAACCTAATGATTTTAGGAACACCGGCTAAAATTCAAAATTGCCATACTACAAAAAAAAAAACGTATTACTAGAAATTACATGGATAGGACAATGAAATGGATACACCCTTAGAATGCACGATCGAAGACCATTCCTCAATGTCTTGGCTCTCCGAGATCCTATAGCATGCTGAAACCATAATTGAGTAGAGAACCGTCCAACTCGCTTAATTGCACCCTCGTCAACTATATTCCTCTGTAGTAACAATCTACATGCACGCACGGTAGGTCCCGTATGGGCTAGAAACCAATGCTAGACTGGAAACCACTCCCAAGTAATGTTCAATGCCCCAATAATGGTTGTGTGAACCTGAATATGCACTTAGACCCTTATCTATGCAGGATGAAAATCGCCACAAGCTTATCAAAGGCCTTCAACCGAAACTCGAGCATCCAATCTGGCTCTTCCTTGAGCTTCGATACCAGACAAACAGTCTCTCTTGTGAGCCCTTCGAAGATCCAGAACGAGAGGATGTCCACGACAAAACCATACTTCTTGTTGTAATTGTTGAGCCTAAGAGGTTGCCCCTTGGCCTTTCCTTTAGGGGGAACTTCCTGTATATAGAAAACTAGCATGACTTCCTGTGCATGCGCGGGGTGTTATCGACCTTTGTCATTTTATATTGAACAGGATCATAAATATCTCTTGGCTAAAATGGCATGTAGGACATGAAATATACAAATTCATAGGCCAAAGATACACATGTATTTTACCAATAAACTGGGCCCATGTACATATAAACTTATGTGAGGCTGGGTTGTTCAGCCGTAAGTTATAATATGGGCCTCCACTATTTTTT
Source organism: Punica granatum (assembly GCF_007655135.1). NCBI lineage: Eukaryota > Viridiplantae > Streptophyta > Magnoliopsida > Myrtales > Lythraceae > Punica > Punica granatum. The sequence goes on along the minus strand of NC_045127.1, from coordinate 34,959,156 downwards.
CCTTTTTATTATTTTTCTTTTTTCTCCCACTGGTCTTTTTGCTCATCGCCCTTTCCCAACTTCAACTCTCTCCTTCCCTCCATCTCTATCTATATGTTCACAAATTCAACTCTCTATTTCCCTCTCTCTCCCTCTCCGGAGAAGACAGACTTTCATATGATCTTTTAGATTGTTTGAAGCCCTAAATTTTTAATAGTCCACCAATCTGATGTGCTCCCACAGTCTCGGTCGCTCGCTATCGGTTGGTATATATTTTACAGTAACATAAAATCAAAGTAGGAGATAATTTTGTATGTCATTTTGCAATCTGTGTTGTAATTGAAGATAAACAATTAGTAACCTATGATGCAGAAGGAGCTGTCATTTAGTGTAATAACCATAAAGTTGTTAGAGGGTCCTGAGAGAATGAAAAAAGGCGATATACAACTCCTGTCTAAATCTACATGCCCGTCTTAAGCCGTGTTCTTTTGGGGTATACAGTTGCTAAATATATAGATACGTGCCTTATAAAGTACTCCATTTGGCCGCTATTGATAGGTGCATAAGCTTCTGAAGATATAGTTCGTTCGTGACCATCAATAGAATTCTAAACACAGTTCTGATGTCTCAAGTGCGGAGTTTGGACCCATCTGCAAGAACACTATAAATCAGTATAGATATTGGTCTTTGGACAATATACCTTAAATTAAAACTTGAAATTTATTTACTCTATAATGCTCTTACTCTATTTTTTTAAAAAAAATTATCCCATCCTTTCCGGCATTTTTGTAGTTCTCCTACTGATGTTACTTTTACAAATTTATAGGCTTATTGTCTCTTAGGACATGTAAAATGTGAAGGCATATAAGCCCTTCATGTGTTCCAATTTGTTGCCTCCATGGCCTGTACAAAGTAGGTTTGCCCGTTCAATTTATGCACTTCTTCTAATTGCTTCTAGATGAGATTTGGAGCCTTACCTCATTCCATATGCTAGAAGAATTAAGGGAAAGAAATTGTTAGTTAGTATGTATCTTGCAATTTGACATTAGTATATAGCAAATTTAGCTAGGCGCTAACCTTCTTTAGGATCATTTTGGTGTCAATCCTCTTGTGTATTGCTCCAGGACCCATATAGTAGAACAGTCCGAAAAACAATTGTAAGTATATATTTCATTTCTTTGTAAAGCTCCTTTTTTCTGTGGCACTTTCACTTCTAATGTGAACTGGGTTATATTACAGTATAATAGTAGATGTAATATATGCCTTCTAAAGAGTTCCCTCCAGCTTAGATTGGCGGTTATATAGGCTCATTTTAATATTAGTGCCTTATCTACATTCTTGAGAAGCTTATTGAAATCACTTGTAGTGACTGCAGCGGTTGGATCCATATGGTTGAGGAAGAGCTGCAAAAAGAAAGTATAGCTTAAAGTTTCCTATAATTATTCAAAATAGGAAAACTTTAATTACAGAACTCACTTAGAGTAGAGATGCTCTGAAATGAAATCTCAGAAGTGAACACCTTATTGGTAAGTCTCTCGGCCTCAAGCATGCCTTGTCTTCTCTCAATTGGTTCAGCTTCTTTAAAATGTTGAATTTACTGGTGATAGGCAATATTTAAGCAAACCATTGTCTCGGTATTTTGCTTGAATTTTTGCAAAGGAAAACAACAGTTGTGACTTAACTATAGTAATAATTTTGTTTCAGGTGGTGCTTTGCGGTAAATTTACAAAAGTGAAGAACTTACTGGTAATTTCTTCAGCCTCGAACCTCAATTTTTGAGATCCTTTACGTGCTGGTGATTGAATATGTTAGGATCTCGAAATTCGAATCCAAACCACGAGTAAATAACGTGTGTTTTGTCGATGAAGAGACTTGATCCCCAACCCACATTTAGTCTAGAACACCTGCACGAAGAGGAGATTGGGGGTGGTGCTTGATTTATCTCTCCGACGTTCAAGTCAATGCGAGCCGTGAACATGAGGGGAAATAGTGAATTATTGATCAACCCTAGAAACATGCAAAGTGCATGTATTTATAGAAGATTTATAGATAGATTACGTTACGACCATGGTGAGATATTCGGTATATTTTCATATCCCATGCCTCGATATATTATGAAGCATATCTCGTAGTTATGGGAAATTTCCTATACTTACATTGATAGGCCCTCATGAATGAGCCTAACTAGGAGGGCTTTACATGTCTCGTGAATGATCAAATTGAGCCTTGTTGGGCCTCACTTAGGTCACTGGCCTCTCGGGCTGCATCGAATCGAAGCCCAAAATCCTGTCCCCAACATTGCCCTTTTACTCGGGCATGTGCGACGCACGTGGTCGAGGAAGTCATTGACACGTGTCGCTTCAAGGCTCACGGAATATACCTTGCCAAAAAGCACACTCCAAGCGTCTGCACATCGTTAGATCAGTCTTGATCAAACAACAAATAAGGGGTCAATCCACGTCAATCCCCCCCGTGCCCCCTAACCATCAGATCATTTTAGCCCTGCTCACCCTCAACCTTTGGATTGGGCGTCGTTTCAACTTTTGAGTGCGTCAGAGCAAATGATGGTGGGGACACTTCTAAGGCTATGACTGTTGGCATTTCGATGGGATTCTGACGCCTATAAAAGGGGTCATTTGGAAAGTTTTCCCTCATTTTTTATTATCTCTAGTGCTGAAACTATGCCTGCTCTCTTTCTCTCCTTCTAAGCATTTTCTAATCGTTTTCTTCGATCGTTACCCCAATCTTCCAACATTGGCATCCTAGAGGAATGAGAGGGCGACATCAGGTAGTAGGGCTAGACCCCCTACGCTTAGGTCAAGCGAAGATCGCGAGGTCTTCGTTAGAAATCAGATTACTTTTGAGGAGTTCAAGGAAGTGGTGATGTTAGGCTGCATCTGTGACTCTCCATGCAGATGTCGTGGAGCTATACAGTCGACACACAATTGCCCCATTCGCTATACAGTTGCTTGCCTCTCCAGGGTTACCCCAGTACTAACTCTGACTGGCTGAAGAAATGGTTTTTCATAAACCAGGCGAAGCCCTGGAACTGTCAGCAGCAATGGTGTCGCGTGAAGCTGCCCCTAACGTTGACCCAAGTCTCTCGCCAGAAGAGTGGTCGGTTGTGGACGCTTGGAAGCTAATGATCAGCCTTAATGAGGAGGACCCCATTAAACCTATCTTCATCAAGGAGAATCTTAGCGAGAGTGCTTTGGAGGCGGCATGGCCCATTCCCAATCGACCAATCCACATTACTTAGGTATATATTGATTTCCCTATTTTCCTTTGATTGATAGGTCACTTGTCAAGTATCGCACACTTACTGCAACCTTTATAAGCCTGGTGTCACTTGCCCCTCACTCACGTTGAAGCTCTCGCGGGGGCCAACGCTCCGACGCTATCGAACATACCTGTTGCTACTCCCTCAGTTGACTCCAGTGCCTTTATCATTAGGTCCTCTCATCCACGCAAGAAGTATGAGTCCTCTGACACGAGGCATAAGAAGAAGAAGGCGAGGACAGAGGTCAAGTTCCCTATCCGAGTTGATGTCTCAGAGGACTCGGACACTCTGTCACGAGGCCCTAGGACGGGGCTTCCTTGCGGGGTGCGATGGTTGTTGCTGAGGAGCGACAACATGAGAAGGTCCCTCGCCCTCACAACTTATACATGCTCCTATCGGACTAGACCGCGATGGAGGACTCCTTAATCGAGGAGTTTGGAGTTCCCTCGCAGCTACTGGAGTTCATCTACTTCCCTAAAGAGAAGCATCAGAAGAGGGATTCGTTGGGGATGCCTCACACAGAGGCAGTTGATACCCTCCTGAAGGAGGAGATGTGCGTAAGTTCTTCTCTTCATACCTTGATTGGTTACTAGCATTTACTCTGTCCAATTTCTCATGTTCGCTGGTGCAAGTCCTCCACGGTCTCTATGAGGTCATGAATGGCCTGCTACGTGACGTGGCCAAGCTCAAAAAGGCTAATGATAACAAGGACTGCCTAACGAAAAAGGCAGAGATTACGCGCTAGGTTACTGAGGCAGAGCTTGGCCAGCTGAAGGAGTGCGTGTCCGAGCTGGAGGGCTAAGTGAAGGACCTCAAAAGAGAGTCCGAGAAGTCCTAGCAGAGAATTGAACCATGGGGCTAATCTCCACTTTCCCTCTCTTTTTCTTTTGCCTTCTTTCTCAAGGAGAGAGTGGCCTTCAGCTCATCTCACAATGTCGTTAAACTTAGCTATTCTCTTCCGCTCGAAGTGGTGTTAGCTGATGGAACCAAATCAATGCTTTCCCCGCTCGTTGGCCAGTGAGAGTAACAGATGACTCGCGACCATGCAAGGGCAATCAAGCCTGTTGGGAATAAGAAAAAAGTTGTTTTCGCTGAGGCGAAGTGGGAGAAAAAGGAGGCAATGGCGGAGGCTAGCGCCCAAGTTGTCGCTAAGTACAAGACTGGGGTTGGGCCTTGTTCGAGATGGCTCGAGGCATGAGGGGGGAGCTGAAAGAAAAGGACCCCCAGGTGGATACGCGGTGATACAATACATTTGTGCTCTACTACAACGATTGAGTTGCCCTATGTGAGCCCGAATCCCCAATCAATGACACCCCAGCTCAGACTTCACCTCCCCCTGCTCAAGGAGTGAAAGTAGAGACAACACTTACAGCTGTTACTAGCGAAGTGGTAGAGCTTCCTCGTGATGTCACAACAGAGGCTTCCGCTGAAGCCAAGACCGCCCAGGAAGCCCCTCAACCCGAATCTGAGACTACTCTAGAGTAGGCATTCTTCTCTCTCCACTATACCCAGGGCTTCGTGCCCTTGTAATATACTTTTTCATTAATGAAGATGCTCATTTCCTTCCATTTCTTGATGCTTTGCTTTTATCATGATCAACATAACACTTGTTAAGATCCTAAAAAAGTGCAACGATGCAAAGGACTTAAAAATTTATAGAAGATCAATCATCCTTCGCTGAATTAATAAATAATATCTCGTAGGTCAAGAAATAGTTACTAGGACCACTCCCCTTTTAAGATAGCTTACGTGATGACTAATACCACTATGCTTCTTTAACCAACTTTGCATCCATCGACCAAGCTGAAGCGAGAGTGTGCGGTTACTGATACCGCTCTCAAGCAATGACCGATATCGCTCGAGCACCCTGTTGAGTGAAGCGAGCGAGAGTGTACGGTTACTGATACAGCTCTCGAGCGATAACTGACATCACTCGAGCGCCCTGTTGAGCGAAGCGAGCGAGAGTGTGCGGTTATTGATATCGCTCTCGAGCGATGACTGACATCACTCGAGCGCCCTATTGAGCGAAGCGAGCGAGGGTGTGTGGTGTGTGGTTACTGATATCGCTCTCGAGTGATGACTGACTTCACTCAAGCGCCCTGCTGAGCGGAGCAAGCGAGAGTGTGTGGTTACTGATACCGCTCTTGAGTGATGACTGAGATCACTCAAAGTGTAAAAGTGACATCGTTCATGAAGAATTGGCAGAAATTTTACTAGTGATACAATCATTCGCATAACAAGCATAAGTCGTAAAAATTGACTCTTATAATGTGAACAGTTAAAAGTAAATAACTTAAAAGAAATACTTGCGAAGGTGGGCTGCATTGAACGTGCGAGGGAGTTTCTTTCCCTCTGAATCCTATAGGATGTAGGCATTTGGATGTGGTGCTAGTTTCACGGGGCCTACGGAAGGGTAAATGGAATAGAAATTCAAAATTTCCTACCTGTAAAACTAATCCCAAGACCTACTAACAGAATAGGAGTAGATAAAGCGTACATGTAATTTCAAAATTATTGACTGAGCGCCCCAAGTGTGACTCCTCTACAAGTATCCACACCGACTTTATCGACGGGTTTTCGAGATTGACGGTGCTATCGGCCAACTCTCGAAGGAAACACCGGTGTGATACCTAAAATTATTAGACTAGTTAGATCAATTCAAGTTAAACAATTTAACTTGAATTTCAAATACTCACACACATACATATATATGTATATTTATATCTATGCATACAAATGCATATGTGTATTATATATATACAGCCATATATATTCTACACATATTTATATGTAGTATGGGAAGACAATTTCCCATTCTTGGCCGGTGTGGGACAAGCCAAAATGAGTTTCCAATATGCCATGTGTCTAGGTAAGTGGCATCATTTAATTAACCCATGTGTATGTATAAATGTAGACATATGTATGGCCCATGTGTATGCATAAATGTAAACTTATGAATGGTCCATGTGTATATATAAATCGGTCTAATAAATTATGTCTAATTAATCGGCAAATTTAATCTCATTAAATATCCGATTAATCGTCGCACCTTAAATCGTCTAATCAATATTAGATGATTTTATTGTTTCAAAATTATTCCGTCGATTTAGTCGTAACGTGTGACCCTATAGGTTCTCGATTACATTGACAGTAATATCAAAATCTCTATTTCAATATTACAAACAATGAGCGGCATCTAGCAATACACTACTGTTACTCAAGTAATCGAAAAGTTAATTTCTCGACGAACCTTGTGACTTATGTTACCGTACAGTATAATCCATTTGTCATCTATATCTCTATTGAGTCCAAGGCATAGTCGATATCATCCTTGTATGGCTCAATCTTTCTTTCTTGGTTTACCGGGTAAGTCTATCGGAACAAATGAGCTCGATATCCCTATATCGACTCATTTGGGTATGCATACACTTTTAGACTTTACCCACCAAGCGACCGTGAGATATCGCTCCCGTTACGTAGAAGGGACAAATCTTATCTTGGTCACTCACATTCCTCTCCATGCTCTGTGGCAATACCCAATAACTGTCTTTATAACCAACCTGTTACGGTGGCGTTTGACAGCATCAAAGTATACAACATTACATGTAGGAATCTATGGTGACCTCAAGTTAAAGGACCACTGCACCATAGTCACTATGAGATCTGCTAATGACAGTCACATAACGACCCATGTAGCAGTCTCATTGCGGATCAGTCCAGTATACATTACTACTAATGTATACTTGCAGTGTGACTCGATGTCTCCACATCCATGACCTGTGAGACTTGGTTATCAATCAACACCCACACCAGTCTAACCGCATTATCGTCATCCTAATTAACGATAATATTTTGACTAGGGATATTTAGGAATAATATTCAGTAATTATAGGATCTCACAATCAAGTCATACTTGATGCCTATTGAACATACTATTCCAAGGACATTATTATGTGCGCAATCTACACAATAACAGAAATGCCTCGTATTAAAATGAAATACATGTCATATTACAGAACTGATGACAGATTGCCTCTAGGGCATACACCAATTCCCAACATGTGGGACCCCTATAATTTGGTAAGGATCTTCCCACTTTGGAGTGAACTTGTTGCGTTGCTACAACCCTTTGAATTCGTTCTTCCTTAAGACCCAATCTCCAATCGCGAACTGTCTGGCCTCTACCTTCCTGTTGAAGTACTTCGCAGTCGAATCACTCATGCGAGCCATACAGTCAGTTGCCTCGAGTCATAAGCCCTCCAGATTATCTAGTTCCTCAGCCCTCATCTTATCCTTCAAATGTTCATTTTATATTTCCACCTTGTAAGTGTGCAGCCCGAGTTCCACAAGTAGAACTGCCTCGGCTTCATAGACCACGCTGAAAGGGATTTTGTTGGTTGCCCCCTAAGCATGGTACAATAGGACCAAAGCACATTGTCCAATTCGTCCGCCCAACTTCCTCCTAGCTCAATGAATCTAATTCGTATCCCATGGAGGCCTGTTTGATTGGTCCTTTCCACTAAACCATTGGTCTCGAGATGTCCCCCAGACGCAAACCTCTACTCATCGAGTAGCTCATTTAAAAAATTCTCAAATTTCTTCCTAGTGAAATGCATGCCACTACTAGACACTAAAGCACATGGGACTCCAAAGCGACTGATCAGTATAGTGAAAAACTTGATAATCGCATTCTTAGAAATAGAGGTCACCGCGTGCTTCGACCCATTTAGAGAAGTATTCCACAACCACAATGATAAATTTTCGCCCACCAAAAGCTAATGGGAGCGGTCCCACGATGTCGATGCCCCAAGTTAAGAATGGCCACATAGCTAGGATTGGTGTAAGCTCCGCTAGATGTCCTCCGGCACTCTTCGTGTATTGTTGGCAACTGTAGTACTTTCGAACCAATACATGGGCATCAACCCTCATGGCAGGCTAGTAGTATCCTTTCCTAAGCGCTTTACGGGCAATGGTCCTCACTCCCTCGTGGGCTCTAGCAATTCCTTCATGTAGTTCATGGAGAACATAGTTCGCATCTGCAGGTGATAGACATCGTAGCATGGGCTCTGAATATCCTCACTTATAGAGTACCCCATTTAGAAAGGTGTTGTGAATAGCCCTTTTCTTTAGGCATTTCGCTTCTAGAGGGTCGCTCGAGAGAACATCCTTCTCGAGGTACTCCTTGATAGGAGTCATCCAGCACCTCTGCTCCTCTACATTCATTATGACGCCCCCAAAATGGCTTTCCTCTTTCCTGAGTAACTCCACAAAGTGGTTCCCCTTCGTTCTAGGCCCTCAGTAGCCACTTTGCTCAGAGAATCCACCATTGTATTTTCTTCGCGAGGTATGTGCTCCACGACTACCTTAGGGAATCCAGAGAGGAGGGCCTTCGCTTTATCCGCATTGTCAACAACCCATTTTGATCCACCGGCACTTGAAGATCATCAAGAGGGCTCCTGGCCAGGACCTTTTAGAACTCTAACAGAAAACAACGAGTACAACATATGGAATTTTGCGGCGCACATAGTTGATCCCGAAAACTATATTCAAATCGAAAGTGGTGGATAAAGAGGAACCCACATCTCTGGTTCGTTTTCTTTGGAGAGTTCGACTTCCTTCATGGATCCTAGAGCCAAATTCTGTATTTTTAGGTCAAGATTTGATGATTCAAGAACATTTCGACACAAAAATCACGTCAAGAGCCCATTCGAGCAAAAATTTGTGGGAGCTGGGGTGTTTAAACAATGAATAGAACAGCTCGAGCATGGGATTCGTTGGATCATATCATGATCCATTCTGAACCTAAAAGGGCGATTCCCATATGTTTGACCTAGGAAATCGAGTTAGGTTTGATTTGGCGGGCCAGTCGTCCCAAGATTCAACGCGAAAAGAGAGTTATGCATTTTTTAGCGCACCATGCATAAAATGGTTAAATAGGGACAAATTCTTCTTGTCGAGGGAGAAAATCCATAATAAAAAAAAACTCAATTCTCCGTATTTTCAAGCATGGCCAACGTAGTTAGATTGCCAGTTCACTGAAGGGTTAGAAAGTTAAAGAAAATGGGATATATTTTAGGCTCAATTAGTAAGATTTGAAAATTTCCTCAGAGATCAGAACCAAATAGCTTGGTTTTGGCCAGCTGTATTTTTGGGTACTTCCCGAGGTCAAACGATCTTGAATTTTTAAGAGGATGTGCCCAACTTGTGAAGAGATCAAAAAAAAAATATCAAATGGACCAAAAGGGTCATGAGCAGTTCACTAAAAATTCGGATGTCCAGGTTATCCCCATGAACTTTTGGTCACAGCCCTGCATCCTCTTCTTTTTCTACTTTTTTCTTCTTCTAATGCTAAACAAGGAGAAGTGTAAGCAATGATTTCCTCTCTTCCTCTTCTTACCCACGCCATCTTCTTTCCTCTAGCAACATCATCCTATCACCATCACACCACCCTTCCCTTCTTCTTCTTCTCATTCATGCCATCTGTTGGTCCTCTCCCATCACTTCAAAGGTGACTGCTATCACCCTCTTCCTTCTGTCCCTTTCTTGCTTTCCTTTTTCCATATTTGGCTAGGCAAGTAAGAGTGTAAGTCATCTCATGCTCAGTAGACCGAAGTTGTCGGTTCTTCCTCTCTCTCTCGCTCTCTCATTCTCTCTATTTCTCTTTTTCTATCTCTCTCAGTCTCCCAAAAAAGAAAGAGCTATAGCAACCACCTCCCATTTTCACCATCACAGCTGCATCCTCCCCCCTTAGCTCCCTCTCTTGGGTCATCATTGCTCCCTCGCGTTCTCCTCAGCTTCTTCCTCTCCTTCCAGCCACCATTACCGTCCCTCTTCCCTTTAGACCCGTGAACCAGCACCCACCTTCAACACCTTCATTTTCTCCTCTGTCATCACCGCTCCCTTACGTTCTCCTCAGCTCCTTCCTTTCCTTTTAGCCATCATCACCACCCATTTGATCTCCTCTCCTTCATTATCATCACTCATCATCTGCCCTTAGCCAATTCCTTTCCCCTTTCCCTCAATTGTAGCCTCCCCACCTCTCTCACGCTACTGCCCTTCTCGGTTCCATCTCCTGAAGTTGCTGCTCTCATTTCCATCTCCTGTTGTTACTATTGGTGCTGCTGCTCCTGCCTCGAGCTCCTTGTCGTGTCGTTGTGCACTGCCCGGTACGATTGTACTGCTGTCGTGCCCTCTCTCGTGAAGTCACCGTCGTTGTAGCTTCATCTCGAGCTCCCTGTCCTTACCGCTCCTCTTCCTTTAAGTTGCGGTTGTGTTGTCCATGCCTCTCCTCTGTCCTTTGCTGCATCAAACACCTTGTGTGCTATTGCCCTGCCCATCTTGAGTTGCTACAATGTGGAGCTCTATCCCTTGAGCTGCTCTGGTAGATGTCATTACTGGTCGGCCCATCCTCGAGCTTCTAGAGCACCTAGAGCTCAACAGCTACTACCCATAACGTCCTCACTTGATATGGCTACTACTAAGCTTTTGTTCCCTCAAGGCTCCTTCTCGAGCTCCCTTTGCTGCTGCTCTACCATCGCCCTTCCCTAGCTATTGTGCTTGTCCTCGGGCTCCTTGTCGCCAAGCGTCCGAGCTAAGCCTTCAGCCCTTTTGTTCCTTTCTTGTTCTTTCCTCTATTCCACTCTTTTTCTATTGTGCTATGATATCTCTTTTTGTGTTATTTTGTTGGTTTTTTCCTTTCTTTTGCAGGTCCAAGATCCCCGAACTTGATGAGCTCAACCCCTGCCACCCCTCCCTCGTGAAGTTGCTACAGCTGTCCATCTGCCTCTGCTGCTGTTATTGCTTCGCTGATGCTGCCTCCCCTGTTCCATGGTTGTGATGACATTGTTTGTCTTACTCAGGGCTCAGTTCATGGACGATTCAAGGCTTACACGATCCCTCACGTCAGAGCCTTGGAGAAGGTATAAAATCTCGAACTTCGTAGCATGCTTATGACTCATTTTATCAAATTATTCGGTAATTTTGTCGATGATGTGTTTTGATCCAAATAGCACGAACCGATTTAATTGTTAAACTCAGACTCTTACAATCGGGTTATGTAATTTAAACTGACTTCGCCACTAATTTGACTTTAAATAAATCGGCCTTAAAATCGATTAAGTGAAATGAGAATGAATTCACACGAATTAATCTCATGTACACTCGGCCTTAATGAGATAAAATCAACTAATCACATTAAATCGACTTAATCGACCACTTGGACTTAGAATCGATAAATTAAGTATTGCTATAGCCGTGTGATCATGCTTGTGTATTTTGGTGTGCTTATTGTCATTTTTAATTAAAAATCCACACAAATCGGATTAATCACGTAAAATCGGTTTAAAATTGGATTTAAGTTTTATAGTGGAGTTGGGTCCGAACCCGTATATCAAAAAAGAGCAAGGGGAGAAGATGTAGCGGCTTGCCTAGATCTCATATTTCCCACGTAGTATGTCGGTCAAACCAATGATTCTCTTCTCAAAGGTTTAGAGCGAGTCTTTTTCTTTTTCCAATATGTAGCTCCACGAGCAAGGAGCGCATTGTTGGGGCAAGGCAAAAACGAAGATAAGATCATCATCATGGCCCTTTTCTTCTTTCTTTTGTTTGTCTCTGGTCCCTTGTGTGTGTGTTTTTTTAAGGAAACTTTGGGGACTCTGGGCCATCCATGGACACAATAAACACATGGGTCCAACGCCCAATCCAAGTGCGACACGTCGCACGGACACGTCGCACGGAACCAAGTCCAACGCTCGAGATCGTCCATTTTTATCTAAAATCGCAACTCGAAGTGACATGGAAAATTGGGAAGAAGTTCGAGCGCTTTGACTCGAGTCTGGGCCTAATTTGAGCGGCTCAAGTTAGTACGCCTGAAATTCCTCTCGACCTCATCCAAAGAAGCACGACTGACTCTCAGCTCCCTCGAAGGTCCATTAGGGTCCCATGGGTCGGTCGTCCTCGTTCATAGGCCGAGGCGGCTCATGTTGCATTAATCTCACTTTATAAACCCCCGCATAAACGATTTCATAAGTCATAAACACAGTAAGAATGAGAGATTGGGACTAAACGCATATTAGTCCCGAGACCTGTCTATTTCGGAATGTATGTAATAAGACGGGGAGACATTGAATAGATATCCCGACTTTCAAAACACTCATTTGTATTTGTACAAGGGCTTAGGGTTTAATGCACACGAAATCCTTAGTGAATAAAAAATCGAAATCTAAGTGGATTACGAATCCATACAAGACGGACCAAGCCCATCATGCCCCATGAGCAACCCACAAGTGAGAATGAAGTAGGCCGAGTTAAGGCCGCATGCCCCATGGGTAGCCCACGAGTGAGGAAAAAGTGGACGGACCAAACCCATTACGCCCCATGGGTCACTCCACGAGTAAGGACAGTGGATGAGCTGAGCCCATTATGCCCTATAGGCCATCCATAGGCGAGGACAAAGTGAATTGGGCTAAGCCTATTAAGCCCCACGGCCCATTCGAAAGTGAGGAAAAAGTGAATCGGGCCAAGCCCATTGGCCCCATGGGCTTCATCTCGTGTGGCTTCACAGCCCATTTCCTTCCGATCCTTTCGAATTTTGTAACTAAAATTTAAATTGTGTGAGATGTGCAGAATCCTAATTCATACGGTAAACATACTGAAGACGACAAACCTTAGACAAACTAGAGTACCAATAGGGCGTGTGAGATTTAGACCCACACATAACAGAAACTCCAAATTTGAAATTGTCGATTCCGCAGACCATATGCCTTAGCAACTAAGTGTATTCCTTATCCTTAGACTCGGGCAACTCACCGGCCCTCGACCTTCATGTTGTAAACAAGTGGTGGCAACTCTTTCTCACAAGCGTTCGTCACACATTCCTAGAGAAGATGGATATTCCCAAGTCGTGTGATCGTACGCACGCAAGCGGGCCTCGACGAGACAAAATTCAGGTCTGCATACGTGTACTTACTCATCCTATCTTCTTTAGCCTCGTACTGACCCTAGACTTCTTGTACTATGAGCTGGGAGTCACATATGACGTGGATGTTCGTTATTTCAACTCCCTTCGCTATTTGAAGTCTTGTGATCAAGGCTTCATATTTTGCTTCGTTATTAGTGGTTGGGAAGGTGAGCACTAGGGCGTACTTCAAGAGCTCCCCTTTTTGGGGGAATGAGGACACATCCGGCGCCCAAGACCCTTTCTGTGAAGGATCCATCAATCATGAGAATCCAAGGTTCGTCCTCAATGCATGCGGGGCCTTCGTCGATCATGGGCTCTGTAAACGTGTCGCCTCGCTGATGAAATCTGCAAGAGCTTGTGCCTTGATTGATGTTCTTAGGGCGCAGTCCAGGTCGAATTGCCCAAGCTCGACTGCCCACTTGATCATTCGCCCAGAAGCATCATGACACTTAAAGACTTGCTTCAGTGGTTGATCAGTCCATACGATTATAGTGTGGGCCATGAAGTAGAGCCTGAGTTTCTTGAAGGCCATTATTAAAGCGAAGCCCCACTTCTCGATAGCGGAGTAATTCTTTTCCACTTGTAGCATGACCTTGCTCACGTAGTAGACCAACTGCTGCAGATTACCTTCTTCGCGAACCAAAACCGAGTTTACCACAATCTCGGAGACACCCAGGTAGATATATAAAGTTTCTTCTACGCGAGGTTTAGCTAGCTAGGTAGCGAAGGGAGGTGCTCATTGATGGCTCGAAAAGCTGCTTCGTACTCGCCTATCCATTCAAAATTCCTTGCCCCCTTCAAGGCCTTCAAGAATATACAGCACTTGTCTCAAGATTGAGCCAAAAAAAGAACGACTAGGTGTTGCGAGCCTTCCAACCAGTCTGTAGACATCATGAGGGGACATCGGAGCGACCATGTCTAGGATAGCCTGGACTTGTTCCGAATTGGCCTCACTGCCTCGCTGCGCGATCACAAATCCCAAAAACTTCCCATATTGGACCCCAAATGCACACTTTTTAAGGTTCAGCTTCATCTAGTGCCTCCGAAGCATTGAGAACGTCCCCTCCAGGTCCGTGCGATGCTGAGCAGCATAGGGGGACTTGACAAGCATGCTGTCCACATAGGCTTCAACATTCCTACCCAGCTACTTCACGAACATTCTATTAACCATTCTCTCATAGGTTGCCCTAGCATTTTTTAGTCCAAAGAGCATGACCTTGTAGCAGCAGACCCCATTATTCGTGTAGAACGTTGTGTGCTTCTCATCTAAAAGGTGCATCCTGATCTGGTTGTACCCAGAGTAAGCATCCATGAACGTCAGCGGCTCATTGCTTGTAGTGGAGTCTACTAATTGGTCAAGGCATGGTAGCAGGTAGGCATCCTTTGGGCAGGATTTATTCAGATTAGTGTAGTCCATTCATGTCCCCCATTTACCGTTACTCTTCTTGACGAGCACGATATTTGCGACCCAGGTTTGGAATCTGACTTCGCAAATGAACCATGCTTCCTTTTATTTTTCTACCTCCGCCTTCACTACTTCGGGCCTTTCTCCCGCGAGGGGTCTGACCTTTTGCACCACGGGCCTTACTCCCTCCTTGGTGCCCAAGCGATGAGTTATGATGCTTGAGTTTATTCCTGGCATATTCGAGGCTTATCAGGCAAAGCAGTCTAGGTTGGATGAGAGAAAGTCCAGCAACGACTCTCGAACATTTGGAACCAACCTAGTTCCCACTTTTAGCTTCTTTCCATTAGGGCCTACTCCAACTTCTTCAAGTTTCTCCATTGGGATTGACCTAAAGATGCCATCATGTGGATCTGATTCCACCGTTAGTGTTTGTTCCACCTACTTCCCTTTTAGCGACGCTATGTAATAGCTTCACTCAATTGACTGGTCCCTGCAGATTTCTCCGACTCCGTTGCTAGTGGGGAACTTCAAATTCAAATGGAAAGTCAAGGCCACAGCCCTAATGGCATTTAGGGCATGTTTGGTTCGCAGGATTTGATTAGGAACGGATTACGTATTCCGCGCGGAATATACAATCCGACGTTTGGTTCGCTGGTCATGCAGAATACCTATTCCGAATGGGCTAATAATCCGGCTTTCGTTCGGATTGAGGAAGCCTCACGTGAATATCCGGATTAGCTACGGAGCATCCGGAATTGACACTGAAAAGATTAAAATGCCCTCAGCATTGTTCATTAATTTCAAAACGTGCCATCGTTCATTAAAATGTTTATTTTTTTATTAATTATAAAAATAGATAATTATGCTTATTAAATTATTAAAATATTTACTTTTATTAAGAAAAACTATTTTCAGTAAGTTAATTAAAATAATTAATTTTCACAAATAATTTAATAATTGATATTTTTTTATTAATTAAAAATATTAAGTTGTAAATATTATTTACTTTTCAATTATTTAAAATGTTTATTTTTTTATTAATTATAAAAATAGATAATTATGCTTATTAAATTATTAAAATGATTACTCTTATTAAGAAAAACTATTTCTAGTAAGTTAATTAAAATAATTAATTTTCACAAATTATTTAATAATTGATATTTTTTTATTAATTTAAAATATTAAGTTGTAAATATTATTTAATTTTCAATTATTTAAAATGTTTATTTTTAAAATTATAATAATAGATAATTATGCTTATTACATTATTAAAATAATTAATTTTATTAATAAACACAATTTTTAGTAATTTAATAAAAAAATTTAATTTTTAGAAATTATTTACTTTTACATTTTTTAAAATGTTTATTTTTTATTAATTATAAAAATTGTCATTAAAGTTATCTATTTATCTTATAAAACTCATTATATTTATATGAAGGGCATTTTTATCTTTTTATCTAATTCATATTCTTTCTATTCCTTATTTAACTCAACCAAACATCAAAATTATAATTCTCAGTTTTTCAATTCCCTCCAACCAAACAAAAAAATTTCATCAGATTTTTTATTTTATTCTCTGTCTATTCTATTCTCTGTCTATTCTATTCCCTATCTATTTTAATCATGCGAACCAAACGTAACCTTAGTGTTGGTTTGCCTATGATGGCGTTGTATCCCAAAAGGAGGTCCACCACTAAGAAGTTAACCATCATGTTAACCCTCTGGGGCTCTTTACCGAATACTACAGGCAGGCTAATAGAGCCTAGTAGCTCTGCCATGTTCCCCATGAAGCTGACCAATGGAGCGTTAACCTGCTTGAGACTTTCCTTCGCTAGCCCCATTTGATTGAACGCATCCAGAAAAAGTATGCCTGGGGACCTGTGTCCACTAAAATCCGCTTCACAATGTAAGCCCCAACTCGAGTTGATATCACAAGCACGTCATCATGGGGGTGGAGTACATGCTCCCAGTCTTTCTCAGAGAAGCTAAGGACAGGATCCTCAAGTCCTATGTCCTTGACTTGCTTCTGTGTTGAGAACGCGTCTATAGACTTCACTTGTCGAGTGTAGGCTCTTTGCACACTATTAGACGCTCCTTATAAGGCCTCTCCCCCAGATATCACATGAATAACCCCCATAGGTGGTGCGTTCCCTTCGGGTATTTCCTGCTTCACGGTAGTTTTCTTGAGAGTCATCTTAGCCGTAATGCTGATGCTCATAGGACCTATCCCTTTCGTGTGAATCCCTTTTCGAATCATAGCCCCCTCGTTTCTTGGGAGTAGATCCCCCGGAGAGCTCCTGTCGTAACCTCCATCTCGGAAAAACTTTTTCAAGTGCCCTTACTAGATTAGCTTCTCAATTTCAAACCTCAAATGCTTGCATTTATCAGTGTAATGACCATACGCCTTGTGGGATTCACAATAGCTGGATAGGTCGTTGCCCAAGTTTGTGCCTTTCTTGGGTGGCGAAGGTGGCTTGATCAAGCCTAGCTTTGCCACCTCATGAAGAACAAGCGACCAAGGGGCAATGAGAGGAGTAAACTATTTTGGACGTTTCCCTTAGCATCTTTCGTCCCTAGGGAGATCCTTTCGCTTTTCTCTTGATCAGTATTTACCCTTCTTTTCTATAGCTAGCAACTCCTTGAGGGTCATGTATCTCCTGTTCGAGTCGGACTTTTCATCATAGGGGGTTATCTGTAGAAAAGCGAACTTTCACAGTATGATGGTGGACCTTCGCTAGGGAACTTTTGTCGTCCATATTAAAGAGCACAATGCCCTGCTTCTTCTTTTTCTCATTCTCTGCAATTTGATTCTCTATAAGCTTGTTAAGCTCCTCAACTATCATCTCCACCTTTAGGGGAACAGTAGAATCTCCCTCGCAGAGCGAAAGTCCTTCTAGGCGCTTGCCTCCCTTATTCCTCTCGTCCTTATGGAACTTCTCGGGCGATTCCTTACACTCAAATTGAGCTTGAGGCCATTCACGTTCGACAGAGCTGATTTGAGAGCCTTGTGGAGAGCCGAGGGCATACTTCAAATCCATCTGCTTATACTGGTGAAGGGTGGTCCGTACCCAATCCCTCGTCTCCGGTAGGGGGGAGGAGGCTCTCCAGCAACTCTCTTTCAGCCTGAGAATCTCTTTCAAGAGAGGCGGTGACGAGCGGTGGGGGACCGGAGTCAAACGATGGCTATTGGTAAGGAGGACCGTTGTTGCCTGGGGCTTGGTGATCAATAGGGGGTTGTTAGCTACCATTGCCGGGGGCCAGCTATGCGTCAGGGTCACAGATAGAGCCCCTAGCTCCAGGATAGTTACGTGCGAAATTAGCCTGACTCCGGGTGAAAACCATCTTGCTAAGCTCTTGAACGTAAAATCGGGAAAAACACTAGTTTTGCATGCCGCTTCCCACAGCCGACGCCAATGTTAGGACCACGAAATGTAGACCCTAACCACGAGTAACTTTCGTGTGTTTTGTTGGTGAAGAGACTTGATCCACAGCCCACGTTTAGTCTCGAACACCTGCACAAAGGGGAGATCGGGGGTGGTGCCCGATTTCCATTTCCGATGCTCAAGTCAGTGTGAGCCGTTGATATGAAAATAATAGTGAATTATTGATCAATCTTAGAAACATATAAAGTGCATGTATTTATACAGAGTTTAGAGATAGATTACGTTACTACCATGACGAGATATTCAATATATTTTCGTATGGCATACCTCTATATATTTGAAAGCGTATTCCGTAGTTATAGGAAATTCCTCATTATCATGGGTGGGCCTCTTAAGAGGGCTGGACATGTCTAGTGAATAACCGGATTGGATCTTGTTGGGCCTCCCGAGTCGCTGGACCTAGGTTTTTGCTTTAGGAAGGAAGAGGCAAGGTAGATCAGTATTTTGAGGGGAAGGAGAACTTTAAGTTGGGAAGGGTAGGAAAAGCTCAATATTCTGTTTTGTTTTTTGTCCTCTCCTTTATAATGTTTTTTCCCAGTGAATATCGTTTCATTTGTTTTGTCTGTCCATAATGTAATTCTCTCTCCCCCTTCCTTCCTTGTTGACGTGGCATCTCTCTCCCTCTTCTTGTCATTGACCTTTACATGGCAAGTTTTCTGTGAGGATGAATGATCAATTATGGAAATATGATAGAATAGAAAATAATATAATAATATATTATTATAGAAGGAAAAATTGTGAGATTGGGGAAAGTGGAAACTACTCTCTCTAACTTTGTTGGAAACTACAAACTTATGTGAGTCCTTGTAGAAAAATAGATTCGCTTGGATCATATCCCCAAGTAATGGGTTTTAAGCTTTTAACTTTTGGGCTAGTCCACTAGCCTCATTCTCTTCAAGTGAATTCATCTTACTCTAGGCCCAGTCCGTACCAATTATGAAGGCAACTCATAAACATAGCATGGAATATATAAATTTAAACGGAGAGGTAGGTGTCAGGACTGGGAGCAATAATTCTTTCAAGAGCTGACTATCAATAGGGACACTCAGTTCATTACAGAATATCTTTAAACCTTAATTACTCAGCTCATGTATAACTTAACCAACGAAATAACGGTGGCTAACCTTTATTCACCTAGCTTATAAGTATGCTTCAGTTCACTAATGTAAGCACTTCCACTATAGAGTACTTGAGATTTAGATGGCCGGCAACCAGATGCCATAAGGAGATGTATCCAATTGATTGGCTTGAAAGATCATAAATTTCCCATTAATAAAGTGAATACATCATGATATAGTCGTAATGATCACTCGATTACTATTGAATAAATTTCCCATCACGGCGAAAAATGAAAGATTAAAGAGTCATAAATTTCCCAATTCACTGACTCAGCAGAAAAAGATTTCCCAATTCACTGAGATTTAAATTTTACATGCCACTTGGGAATTGGATACAAGGTAATGATATCCTTTAGCACTTCTGGAACTATCAACCCAAATTCGAATTTCAATTTTTTTTTTTTTGGATTTACACATTTTGGGCCGAGCCGAAGTACCCCCATTTCCATGAGAAATGCATAGGCGCGCGCGCGCATATATATATATATATATATTGTATGTATATATATAATATATATACACGGGCCCATCTTTATTCCAGTAGTGGGCCCTTGCTCATGAACGTATGATGGCTCTCCAGCAAAGATTTGGGCCAGGCACAGATAAATAGCTCTGTCTAATTCACCTCCCCTCTTTTTTCCTTGAAATGTAATTTCTTCTCTGTTTCCTTCTTTTCATAAAATTAGGGGAGAAAAAAAAAAGAAGGAAAAGTGCATCAATGTTCTTCAATCTACTCATTTTTTTCTTTGCAGAAATTAAAAAATATGAGTTCTGAAACTAGGATACGCACCAAAAAAAATATGAGTTCCTAATCTTTTATATTTTGTCTTGTTTATATAAATATATAAATATAACCTTTTAAAAGTCTAAGCATTTTTTTGAGACAACTCATAAATTATTTTTTTATGGGTAACTCGGAAATAATTTTATTGTAAACATGAGAGTTTTTTACGAACGAATAAATTGCCACAGGCAAGGGAAGAAATCATAAACTATTTCATTTATCCCTATTCAATGTCCCCTTCTTCCAAAGCAATACTTCATTGTCTTTTCAATTCAAGAAACCGATGCCCACAAGTATTTGAATCTCTCTCTCTCTCTTGTTTGAATCAAATATTTGAATCTCGCCAAAGTAAAAGAGTACGTACCATTGGATTAAATGAAACATTATTTTTAAGGTGTAAAAAAAAGCTGTCTAATTATCGATAAAATATTAAAGTTTCAAATAGGTCGGGTAATGTGCCGATTTCCTTATTTGAGTTTTAGCCATGAAAGTAAATCTCCATCGCTGTAAAGGAATTTTATATTTTTCTACTCTATTATTATTATATTTCTTTTCGTTAATTCAATGTGTTGCGTGCGTAAACCTCAAATCTTCGCCGACCATTACGTGGATCCCCACCACAAGTTTAGGGTTTGCCGCGTAGAGCCGTAGATCGGCCCGCACGTTACACAAACCGCCTCCCACCGTGCCGAAGGCAAAGAGTAGAAGAAGTGGATAGAACGATAATCACGAGCTCTCCTGTTCATGTTTCTTAGTGGGACGCAGCCTTCTGAAGCGTTCGATTCATCCAACCCTCCGCGGCGATTGCCTGATGACAGCCACGTGTATGATCCGATTAATTCAGCTCTGCAGAAGTTATGAAAATTCAGAATCCACCATAAAACTTCTCTTTTCGTCAAGCTGGGTCCTCAACTAGTGTTCTCCAGTTGCGTTGATATATAGCTACGCTCTTAACCTCATGCTATCCAGCCAACGATGAAGATAAAAATTCATCAGCTTGATTCGATAAGTACAAAGTCGATGCAACCCTTGTTTTCGTGAATTTATGGACTCTTTTACTATAAGTTAAACTATAATCAGCAAGACTCTGTATCTTACCTGTGCAATTCATAACTCTCGGTATATTTTCACAAATCTTACTTTTGGAGTATGACATATAATACCATTTTTGCAGCATGAATGTGTCGGTAGTTCTTCCTAATTTCGTAACTTGAGCACAAAGTTTTTAATTAGAAAATTTATAGCAGTATGACGCAACTAAGTAGTGGAAACATACCTCCTACCATATATCATGAATGATGGTGTTGTATTGTACTCAGTCTTACTCGAATTATATAAACATGAAAAGATAAAATACCAGAAATAATCCTTTGGTCGAGGGAGTGCTTCTAACTCTTGTTTTACCATATGGCACGTTTATATGGAGACAGATGCCCTTCATTTCCTAGCGGGATTAGGAATTCCATGTCAAAACCTTCCTTTTATACCATTTTACCAAAATAATAGAATTTTCTGCTAGGGACCTGATTTTCAACCTGATCTGGCTAGGCCCATGAGGCTCGACGATGGTCCACTAAGTTTGATAAAGCCCATTAAAGGCTAGGAAAGCCCGACACATTAGGAGCAACGCAGACCTAAACCTACCAAGTGAACCCCATTGGCTTAGTTCAAAGATTTACTTATCAGTCAAGTGATACCATATATCATTCTTATTGATATAATGATAAGGTAAATTGGATAATATCTTTAGATGTGGTAATGTAATATATTCCTAAACTCCCTATAAATACTTGCTACGTATCTAGTGTTAGAGTGAATCGACACCTCATTTATTCTTTTCCTTGCACATAAGACTGATATTGACTTGAGCGTCGGAGAGGGAAGTCGGGCACTACCCCCGATCTCCCCTTCTGCAGGTGGTTCGAGGTGTTCGTGATTCGTGAATTGTGGAATCGTCATCGACAACAAGCACATGGAATGCACGGGTCCAGACTCGATTTTTTATGTCCCGACATTTTCTTTTTAACAAAAACAGAACGCTTTTCACGAAATATGAAATATAATTATGATACATGGCTCATTCAATCAGTTTGTTTTTTCCTTATTTGCGGGTACAGGGGATGGT
The DNA here is from genome assembly GCF_007655135.1 of Punica granatum. NCBI lineage: Eukaryota > Viridiplantae > Streptophyta > Magnoliopsida > Myrtales > Lythraceae > Punica > Punica granatum. The sequence continues at coordinate 34,937,061 of NC_045127.1, read as the reverse complement.
AGTAGCTGTAACATTTTTATCTGTGGGGAGTTCGTCAAACGTTTATAGTATAAGGGCCAAACTCTAATAAAAGAATTCGTAGGGAGCAATTTCTATCTGGCTGATAATCGAGGGAAGCTTCTGCAACGTTCAGGTGCATGCCAGTTGCAAACGTGGGAAGCAGACGTAAGATGATCTGATTAGGAGACACGTGGCAGTCAGGGAAGGAGCTGACTGTTTAGACGGAAAATAAAATCTAATCTAATCTAATCTAAATCAAGCATGTCCTGAAGTCGTCTCCCATGTGGCAGAAGACTGAAGTCGTCTCTCTCAACGTTCTCCCCCATGTACACAAAATACGCATGTGGGTGACTCGTTCAGCGCATATTGCTATCCACCCGCTTGTATTGTTCAAAATGTACAAAAACTTTTGCCACCTCAGCAAATTTAATGTTTCGTTTGACTGATCATTAAGAGGATATGGGGGAGGACCCCCACATCGCGCGGTCCATGTGTCCGATTCCAGCCTCTCTCGCATCGATCGTTGGAGATTCGATAAGATGGTTCTTGGTCCACTTGCCTGTTTTTCATACTCTTTTCGGATAAATTGAAATTGGAGGAGAGCGACTATGATAATAGTATCGAGCCCAATTTAAGAAACTCGCTGTTTGGATTATTTCATTCTCGTTCTATCTTAGTGAGGAGACTTCGTAAAATAGTATATTAATATTAATTCTTTATTGTAGTCGAATAACATTTTCTTTTCATTTTTTCTCTTGCCAATGAAAATGATAAAAGTTAGTTAAAAATAAATTGCAATGGAAGTACTAAAATGAAAATACTTTTACATGCGTGGATGTCCAAAATTTTTGACGAACTCGAGAAGAGAATATAATTATTTTGAGACCAATAATTCTATCTTTGGGAAACGACATGTCTAACCTTATCTCCAGGCGAAGACATCTATATTGAACTTACACTACAATTAAACCACTATTCTACCATTAATATCAATTGATTCAAATTGTTCGGAACTTATTTTTCTTAAAGGTCTCGAATTTTGAATATTATAAATGAAGAAAATTCATACCAAGAGAAATTTAGCCGCTTAATGGACCGACTTAATTCAAACTGAATTAGTTGAGACTCATTAGATTTCTGCAAGATACACGCTAAAAAAATCATTATTCTATCCATACGCTATAGAGATTTATTTCATATATTTGTTAACGAGTTTTACTAAATCCTCGTAAAATTCGTTTTATTCTCCACTATAATTTTATAAGTTTCGAGGGATACTATTGGGAGAATAAGTAAGCACACTTTTTAGGAGGATTCCACGTTTTGTCTATTTACATATTCTAGGAAACATTTAAATACTACAATAATAATTACAAATAATTAATTTTAAATTTTCAAGATAATAATTTTTAGTAAAATTAGGTCAATTTTAAACAATTAGTAATATATTGCGCTAAATCTCAATTATATATATGGAGAACATGTTTATTTTATCTAGCAAATGCGTCCATAATTCATTATGGATATCCGTTCTTATACAATTATCTTTCTTTTATAATACTTTTCATGACACATTCTTTAAAAAATATCTTTGTATACACTACTATTGTACGTTCGAAGTAATAGTGACTTGTAATAAAACTTTTCTTTTTCTAAAAAATCTTGCAGACGAAAAGCAATAAGTTACTTTTCAAAGAGAAAATCTAGTAAAAGCTCGATTACGTTTTCTTTTCTTAGAGAGATTAGTTGCTTCATCCAATAGTTTTAAAGTAAATTTTTGTGATATATTTTTAGGTAATTATCTAAGGCAACTTTTACCTTTTATAAAAGTTACTATCAAATACCATTAGCGGTGATGGTCTATTGGCTCTAAACTCACTCCCGTGTAGTTTGAAAACCTTTAAATCTCGAGTTCAAATCCCCAGGGGACATATGGTATGGTGGGCTCTTTGACTTGAGCCTCGAGTCATCTCTGACTTCTATGAACTATACTAGGTTTCTAGTGGTGCTACATTGACGGAGTCAGTACTTGCACTAGTTATTCCAGTTCATCTGATATGTTTGCGGTTAAATATAAGAGCCCAAGCATTGCGTAGTGGGGGCGATAATGTTGCCGTCACTGCTGCCCATCATTTTAACTATCGAAAGTTACTACAAAACGTATGTTGTATATACATGATATGTTCTTAGTCATATATTGTTACGAATTAGTGTATGCCCTAGAGGCAATCTGTCATTAATTCTGTAATATGACATATATTTCATTATAATACGATGTATTTCTATTATTGTGTGGGTTGCGCTAAATATTCATTTTACACAATAACGTCCTTGGAATAGTAGGTTCAATAGGCATGAAGTGTAACTTGATTATGAGATCCTATAATTACTGAATATTATTGCTAAATGTCCCTAGTCAAAGCATTATCGTTAATTAGGACGACGATAATGCGGTTAGACTAATGTCGGTGTTGATTGATAACCAAGTCTCATAGGTTATGGATGTGGACACATCGAGTGACACTGTAGGTACACATTAAGAGTAATGTGTACTAAACTGACCGGCCATGAGACTGCTATATGGGTCGTTACGTGACTGTCATTAGCAGGTCTCATAGTGACTATGGTGCAATGGTCCTTTGACTTAAGGTTATCATAGTTTCCGATATGCAATGTCATATGTTTTGATACTGACAAACACCACCGTAACAGGCTGGTTATAAAGACAGTTATTGAGTATGCCAAAGAGCATGGAGAGGAATATGAGTGACCAAGATAGGATTTGTCCCTCTTATGTAACGGGAGCGATATCTCACGGCCGCTTGGTGGGTAGAGTCTAAAAGTGTATGCATACCCAAATGAGTCGATATAGGGATATTGAGCTCATTTATTTTGATAGACTTACCCCGGTAAACCAAGAAAGAGAGATTGAGCCACACGAGGATGACAACGACCATGCCTTGGGCTCAATAGAGATATAGAGGACAAATGGATTATACTGCACGGTAACATAGGTCACAAAGTTCGTGGAGAAATTGACTTTCCTATTACTTGAGTAGCAGTGATGCATTTCTAGATGTCGCTCACCGTTTATAATATTGAAATAGAGATTTTGATATTATTGTCAACGTGATTGGGAACCTACAGGGTCACACACTACGACCAAATCGATAGGATAATTTTGAAACACTAAAACTATTTAATTGAGATTAGGCGAGTTAAAGTGCAATCGATTAATCGAATATTTAATGAAATTAAATTTACCGATTAATTAGACTCGATTTATTAGATTTAATGGACTCGATTCGGTGCACGAATCGCTAATTAATTGAGCCCGCATTGGAAGCCACATGTACCATACATGCATTGCCACCCAAGGTCTAATGCATGGAGACAAGTGTCTATCCACATGGCTATTTGGGATGATAATTGCAATTATCCCACACCGGCCATGGGATCAAAATGGTTCCCTTCCATTTTGTATAAATAAGCTCAATTGTTGAGCTTTTCTGGCATGGCATGCATATGCGCATATATATAGATATGTGCATGTATGTGTATATAAGTCCATTAGTCTAATAAATTTCAAGTGTTGCATCGGTAATTCTTTTGAGAGTTGACCGCGAGCACCACCGATCTCGAAGACCCATCGATGAAGTCAATGTGGATACCGATAGAGGCGTCATAAGTGGGGCGCTCGGTCGACGAATCGATATTAACCATGTACATTTTATTTGCTCTCATTCTACTAATAGGTATTGGGATCTAGTTTCATGGGTATGATTTTAAATTTCTCCTCCTTCTACCTTTCTGTAGGCCCCGTGAAACTAGCAATTGGTATCAGAACCTAGCTAGTTAGAATTTGAATAGATAGAAGCATGAAATAGGATTTGATGCTTGTTGCATGTATGCTTGATGCATGACTGTTAGACCTAGACTGGGCTATAGTTGTGTTAGTATAATAGTTATACATGCATGACTATTATTAGTGTATTGGTATAATAGTTATACATAGAGACTATTATGTAATGGTTACATAATAGTATATGGTGAGATTGATTTAAATATTGATAAAATCCCTCAACAATATTAAGTCCATAGCCTTCCACCGTGTAACGCTCGTCAAGACCAAGATCGATGAGCGTGTAGACCTTACCCTCACATGATGCCATCATCTATCCTGGTAAGGCGTGGTGTTTATTGGTGGGTCGGACTTAAATAAGCAAGCCTAATAGGATTAGGAATTCAGAGGTAAGGAGTTGGGCATCAATTTACAAGGTAGATATGAATAAGGAGTTATTCACCCAACTAACCAAGAGTTGCATCTGATGCAATTGGGAAAGAGGATTACCTACCTAAATAGCCAGTTCTGGGAGTATCAACCATCGCTGACTCAAAACTTGGTGAAATATGGATCTTGGACCGCTATGAGAATGAGATTCTCTGAATCAATAGTGAGGGTCATTAATTTGACAAAAATAGTGTGAGCAATATTTAATAAAGTCCTCATTAAATATTGTTATGTCATAATACTTATTATGTATATTTATGTGGTTGTTTTCATGACAGTTAACACATCTAGTGCCTTCTATTTACAATCAATCCTTGAGAGGGAAAAACTGTTCGGGAATAATTTCTTAGATTGGTACCGGAACTTGAGAATCGTTCTCACTTAGGAGAAAAAGTTATATGTCTTGGAGCAGTCTCGTCCTGCGCCACCACTTGACAATGCCGCCCGAGCTGAGAGAGATGCTTATAAGAAGCATCAAGATAATGTCGTGAAAGGTCGGATGTCTCATGCTGGCCACCATGGATCCTGAGTTGCCGTGCGCCCCCATGTTCTCTTGTTGCTTCTGAAGCTCAAGATCCATGGGGACAACAACCATGCCTTAGGCTCAATAGAGATATAGATGACAAAGAGATTATACTGCATGGTAACATAGGTCACAAAGTTCATCGAGAAATTGACTTTCTAATTACTTGAGTAGCAGTGATGCATTGCTAGATGCCGCTCACTGTTTGTAATATTGAAATAGAGATTCGATATTACTGTCAATGTCATCAGGAACCTACAGGGTCACACACTACGACCAAATCAATGGGATAATTTTGAAACACTAAAACTGTCTAATGGAGATTAGACGAGTTAAAGTGCAACCGATTAATTGGATATTTAATGAGATTAAATTTATCGATTAATTAGACTCGATCTATTAGATTTAATGGACTCGATTCGGTGCACGAATCGCTAATTAATTGAGCTCGAATTGGAAGCCACGTGTCACATACATGCATTGCCACCCAAGGTCTAATGCATGGAGACAAGTGGCTATTCACATGGCTATTTGGGATGATAATTGCAATTATCCCACACCGACCGTGGGATCAAAATGGCTCCCTTCCATTTTGTATAAATAAGCTCAATTTGTTGGGCTTTCTGGCATGGCATGCATATGCGCATATATATAGATATGTGCATGTATGGATATATAAGTCAATTAGTCTAATAAATTTCGAGTGTTGTACCGGTATTTCTTTCGAGAGTTAGCCGCTAGCACCGTCAATCTCGAAGGCTCGTCGACGAAGTCAGTGTGAATACCGGTAGAGGACTGTCACAAGTGGGGCGCTTGGTCGACAAATCGATATTAACCGGGTATAATTTATTCGCTCTCATTCTACTAGTAGGTCTTGGGATCTAATTTCACGAGTATGAAATTTTGAATTTCTCCTCCTTTTATCTTTCTGTAAGCCCCGTGAAACTAGCATATATTCATTTTATGTTTAGTATTCATTTGTAATAATATTAATTAGAGTCGTAAGATGGATCTGACTAACCATCTGAAAATATGGAACGAAAATGAATGTGACAAGGGGACTATGTCCAACATAATTCTTAATTAGGCAATCATTTGCTGAAATTCTCAAAAAGCCCATGCGCATTAAAGATGTTGGCCTGACTTTCTTCAAATCCAATCTGTAATCATTTTTCGATTATCTTAGCAAATGAGATGGGGAAAAGCAGGAAAGAACTAAAAGTAAAACTTATGGTATTTAATATGTTTTTAAATTTGGATGCTATTTGCAGTGTAGGGATTCAGAATTCACTATAAATACCTCGTGATCAAGATCACCTCAATTGTTAGGTGGGATTAAACTTTATCGAATAGGCCAACAATGCCCATGATCTGATAAAAAAAAAGAGGATCATGAATTTATTAATCTAATATATGGTTACGGTCAATAGTATGAAAAACAAGAAAAGAACTAGTTTGAAAATGATATAGACTTCACCCAGACTCAGAAATTGAAAAAGGCAGCAATAGAGAAATTTCTAAGGAGGAGGAAAGGGCAAAAAGTCATATTTTCCACGCCTTAGTTTGGTTTTCTCCAGAAGTTTGGCGTCTACTACTACAATTTGGGTACTTTTTTTTTTTTTTGGTTGGGGGGGGGGGGGGGGGGGGGGGTGCGTGAACTTCCAATTTTGGGTTCATTTCACACAAATCCATTAATTGTCCGTAATTAATCTCATCTAAAAAGGTCCCTTCACATGTCTCTTTTTTTTTTCCTCTGTAGTTCACATGTCTTATTTAGTCAATGCAAGGCGCCTGCTTATTTCTGCAATTTTTTTCTTCGAAATGGACTCAAAATTTGATTACGGAAGGTGGTTCCATGTGGCAATAGTTTAATTAATAGGCTCACCAGTCTAAGCAAGCTAATTAGTAAAAAATTTGCAAATGTACCGCTTATAATAATATAAATTATACATATTAACTCATGGGCGAACACCAGAGAATCACAAGGATTTTCTGGTATGTTTGGTTTTAAAATTAAGTAGAGTTGAATTTTGATCTTAATTGGATTATAATAATTGTGTTGTTGAATTATGAGAAAAAAATATGAAAAAGTAACAAATAGTTGAGAAAAAGTAATGATTGTATTATTGAATTGTGAAAAAAGTAATGGATAGTTGAGAGAATTTAATATTAAAAATTGAATTAAATGGTTAAAAAAATGAAAAAAAATGAAAATGTAATAATTGTATTGTTGATTTTTATTGTGTAGTGAGTAGAATTAAAGTTAGAGTTAAAATTTTAAAAACGCGATCGTAAATTCTCTTATATTCTTTTACTCACGTTAACTTGATAAATATTGATTGCCTTTATCTTTTTAAATTTTAAATTCTAATCATCTTAAATTTTCAAATAAAAGCTACATTTGAATTTGAACTGAGACACTAGTATTGAAAAAAAGTTCAAAAGCAAGGTCGAAGTCGACCGTTTCAAGGTGAATCGAGATTGTGTTTGTAATTATTCCTTGAAATACTTGACATATTTAGATTAAAATACGAATCTTACTTTTTATCTCTATAAAAATAAATTACACGTTATATTATAACCGTCATTTCTAGTAATTCTAACTTATGAAGGGTAACAATTTCACGTTTTTGATCTATAAATGCGGGAAATATTATGTTATTTTTTTCCCCTCAGCGTTAACAAATGAAAATTTAAAACTTTTCTTTCCGGGAAAATAAAGGAAAGGAAAAATTAGAAAAATAAAGAAGAATATACTGCCGCCTTATTAAAGCATCTCTTCTTCTTTCTCTTTTTCCATCTCTCCTGGCCTCAAACAAATATCGCTTTCTCAATCTCTTCACCAGTCAATCCTTTCTTCTCCTTTCCCCCACAACAGAACACCAAAAACAACAGCAAATCAAACACAGACACAACCCAAATCCCAAACCTAAACCAGACCAAAACCAAATATTACATTTATTTCCTTTCATATCCCTTCCCCCTTCTTCCCCTTCCATGTGTCAGTTCTGAAAACCTAGGGCCTTCCCCTGCCGACCTGACAGCCGGCCGCCCTCCCCCATGGCAGACACCGCCAGCCGCCCCGCCTCGCCGGAGGCCTCCCGGAGATCGTCCAAGAAGGAGTCCCAGTCCCTCCTCCTCGGCCGCTATGAGATCGGGAAGCTCCTCGGCCACGGGACCTTCGCGAAGGTCTACTATGCCCGCAACGTGAGGACGGGGGAGGGGGTGGCCATCAAGGTGATCGACAAGGAGAAGATCCTCAAGGGCGGCCTCATCGCTCACATCAAGCGCGAGATCTCCATCCTTCGTCGCGTCCGCCACCCGAACATCGTGCAGCTCTTCGAGGTCATGGCCACCAAGGCCAAGATCTACTTCGTCATGGAGTACGTCCGCGGCGGCGAGCTCTTCAACAAGGTCGCCAAGGGCCGCCTCAAGGAGGACGCCGCCCGCAAGTACTTCCAGCAGCTCATCTCCGCCGTCGCCTTTTGCCACGCCCGCGGCGTCTACCACCGCGACCTCAAGCCCGAGAACCTCCTCCTCGACGAGCACGGTGACCTCAAGGTCTCCGACTTCGGCCTCAGCGCCGTCTCCGACCAGATCCGGCAGGACGGCCTCTTCCACACCTTCTGCGGCACCCCGGCCTACGTCGCCCCCGAAGTGCTCGCCCGAAAGGGCTACTTGGCAGCCAAGGTCGACATTTGGTCCTGCGGCGTCATACTTTTCGTCCTCATGGCGGGCTACTTGCCCTTCCACGACCAGAACATCATGGCCATGTACAAGAAGATCTACAAGGGCGAGTTCCGGTGCCCTCGCTGGTTCTCGCCTGAGCTCACCCGGCTCCTCTCCCGCCTTCTCGACACCAGCCCTGAGACCCGAATCACCATCCCCGAGATCATGGAGAACAGGTGGTTCAAGAAGGGCTTCAAGCACGTGAAATTCTACATCGAGGACGATAAGGTCTGCAGCATCGTGGACGACGTCGACGCTGACGGGGCCTCCTCTGCCTCCTCTGACCAGTCCATGTCCGAGTCAGACTCTGAGGTCGAGCTACGGTGCCGGGCCCCAGCAGCATTGCCTCGGCCAGCGAGTCTGAATGCGTTCGACATTATTTCCTTCTCGAGGGGATTTGACTTGTCGGGGTTGTTCGAGGAGGGCGGGGATGAGGCGAGATTCGTCTCAGGGGCCCCTGTGTCCAAGATTATATTGAAGTTGGAGGAGATTGCGAAGCTGGTAAGCTTCACGGTGAGAAAAAAGGACTGTCGGGTGAGCTTGGAAGGGTCAAGGGAGGGCGTGAAGGGCCCCTTGACGATCGCAGCGGAGATATTTGAATTGACGCCGTTCTTAGTAGTGGTGGAGGTGAAGAAGAAGGGTGGTGATCGGGGGGAGTACGAGGAGTTCTGTAACCGGGAATTGAAGCCTGGGCTGCAGAATTTGATGTTGGAGGAGAGCGCTGCGAACTCATCCTACTTACCGTCTGACACTGAATGAATGGAGAATTGGGGGTAAATTCTTGTCTTTGCCAATATTTCTGTATGATAATCAATCCTTTTACGGTGAATTTTCATCTCGGGTTTTGCTCTGTATGCCCTGTTAGTATGAGCGCTAGTTGCTGCTAATATATATATATATATATATATATATGATGTCCTGTTCCTGTAACCGATAATGATAGATTAGATTGCAGAAGAATCGAAATACAAAAGGAAATCCAGAATCAATGTTGATTCCTTTGATCTTGTAAACTCTGCATGTTTGCCCTCTTCTTAATTTGTTTCATGAAAGGGTGCTAAACTTTGCTGTTTCCGTGAAATGCACGATGTGCAATTCAAAGCTGAGATAGAATATCCGCAAAATGATCAGTCACTTTGGCCTGCTGTGTCAAGATGACACAAATATTAACCGGAGGAGAATTGTTCTCGACAACCCAAGTTTCCAGGACAAGAATCAACCTATCTATATAATGGGAGAGGTGTTGGTGGAAAACAGTGGAATGGTTATGTTTACTGTCGACAATTAATCTACTGTCGACAATCACCGTCGATATGTAGTTTGGCATGTTAGGAACCATCTTTACATCTGATAGGCGAGAGCTGCAGCCCAATTTGTGCTGCTAGCCGGGGTTTCTATTACTTTGCCTTATTGAACATCAGTACGCGGGATTTTAGCTATTTTCAGGTTTGGGATGTTTGAATCGTCCTCCTGTATCTTCTTTTTCTGGAAGGGACGCGTCTTGATCTATGTGGGTGGAGTTTCGTGTAAAAGATTAGTTTGGTTTGCTTTTGAATTCGTTTGGGTGACATATCCTGGCTTCTGGGGCCACGTTAAGTTCAATCCCCTTGCATTCTTCTCTGGGACACCATCTATGGGACGACAACTACCTTGATAAAACTGGAAGACACAGAGTCAGAGAAGTTCATTTTTGGGGGATGAAGATGAACATGAGAGAGAGTCCCTACTTCCTTGATTGTGCTTGTCACCCTTTTCAAAGGTTTTGATGCCATTTTTAGGTAAAATGGGTGTCTGATCTTTTCCGTCCGTCATGTTCCCATCTCCATACAACTTGCTGCCATAAATGGCAGAGTTTAGGTTCGAGTTGGGATGATTCATCAAGATGCTCGCCTGACCACCTAATTTAGCTGGAATATCGGCTCTCAGGGAAGCTCTTTAGCATGCATCACATGATCCGGGATCCGGGTTCTTTTGTTGATTCGGATGAATTGCGACAGAGGCATACTCGAAAGAGGTAAGGCATGTGGAAATTGGATTCCCTTCCCCTGTAGTTGCCACCTCTCCCCTGCCTCGTCAAATCCTGTGTTAAAATTTTGCGTTGTTGAATAATCCCGATTTGGTTTTACAATTCGTTTTTAATTTTACTTCACTTTGATTCTCCTTAATTCCACTAATTTTTAATTCAATATTACTATTATTATTTTTTCATTTTCTTTTAATTTTTTAAATAATTCAATTCAACTTTTAATACTAAATTTTCTTAATTATTCATTAATTTTTTCACAATTCAACAACATAATTATTAATTTTTTATATTTTTTTCTCATAATTCAACAATACAATCATTATAAATCAATTAAAATCAAAACTTAAACTATACTCAACTCTAAAGCCAAATACAATATTAGCTTTATGTCTCAGTCTGAAATCTTTTGAAATTCCATGGAAATTTTCAATTTTTTTTAATGGTTGCAAGAGAGGTATATGATCATAGTATAATGAAATAAAATAATAATAGTTAATAAATTGGCATGGATTATCTCAAAGTATATAAAACCATATATTTATTAATTATCAGGTGAGAGTGTGCATCACTGCGATACTCATTTTTCAAATTTGATTTCAGAGATAGGAATAAGTTGAGATATCGTATCTCCATTTGAAACAATCGTAGTTCCCTCATACTTATGGAGAGTGGTTGCTGGTGTACATCTTTCTAAGGTATCTGGCATGAAAGTCGTGATGTGTTGTCGTGTTAACGATTTTAATACGTTTGATAATAAAGTTTAATTTTACTTAATTTAACTTTATTTTTTCCTCAATTAAATAACACCATCATTGCTTTTTTATCTTTTTATTCCAATTATTTCTCATATTCTTTCTTATTTATTCTTACAATTAATTTTTAATATTAAATCCTATCAACAATTCTATACTTTTTCTCAATTTCAACATTTTTTCTTAATTCAACAATACAATCATTACTTTTTTATCTTTTTCAATTTCTCTCGTATATTTTTTTAACTACTTTTGTCTTTATCTCTTTAAATTAAACTAAATCAAACTTAATTTCGTTACCAAACATTACGTTAAACTATAGAAATTCTTTGATAATCTTATTTTATCATATAGCATGAGAAAACACCGATTATATTGCAAAAATGAGTGTAACGGGAAATTTTTTTTGCAACAAATGGAAGAATAAGCAACTGAATTATAACTCTTTATAACTCATCCCTTCATAACATTTCATAATCCGTGATCCAAACTAGATGTTAAGGTTTTCTTGTTTAAGAGAAATTTTTCATGTTTATCCTGTCAAAATATCTCAACTTATACAAGAGTATCTTGGCTTTCGCAAAGGGGCTACTCAAACTAACAAACTAGGGCTCATCGGTGACGGAATGGCCATTTGGTCGAGGAACGGATAAAATGTGTTAACATGCTTCATCCAATTCTTCAATAACCTCATTTTACTTAACATGCTCTGTTCCGTTCTCGACAACCTTTTGTACTATTAATTTGTGTAATCACGCAAACAGATGAATGAAAGAATCGAACCGATAAGACACAAGTTAGATCAAATAGATATTTAAAGTAATGGTTCGTTTTAAGATATTGTGAAATAAGATATAAGTAAAATGCTTGTAAAAGGTAGCTTTACGTTTTCGATTCTCTACTATTTCAAACTACAGGAAATAATTAAAGAATGTGTAGCGCAATAATATACATTCTCACCTGATAACTAACTAAAAAGTTTTAGGTTCGATATTCTGTGAAACTATCGGTTGATTCATAAAATAATTTATTCAAAATTTACGTTGAAATATATTAAATTTGAAATTTTTGTAGTTTCTCTTATTATATTTGTAATATAATTTCACAAATATTTATCTATGATTCTATTCATTAAGTAATGTTAGGACCACGAAATTCGGATCCAAACCACGAGTGACTCACGTGTATTTTGTCGATGAAGAGACTTGATTCACAACCCATGTTTAGTCTTGAATACCTGCACAAATGAGAGATCGGGGGTGGTGTTCGATTTCTCTTTTCGACGCTCAAGTCAGTGTGAGCCGTGAATATGTGAAAAATAGTGAATTATTAATCAACCCTAGAAACATGTAAAGTGCATGTATTTATAAAGACAAATTACGTTACCATCATGACGAGATATTCAATATATTTTTGTATCCATACCTCGATATATTAGGAAGTGTATCCCGTAGTGATGGGAAAATCCCGATTATAACTCATACTGACAGTCCTTCGCAAGTGGGCCTGGCTGGGAGGGCTGAACATATCTCGTGAATGGATTGGGCATCGTTGGACCTTGCTCGGGTCGCTAGATCACATCAGGTCGGAGCCCGAAATCCTATCCCCAACATTGCCCCCCTACTTGGGCACATGTGATGCGCGCTGTCGAGGAAGTCACTGACATGTGTCGCTCCATGGCTCGTGGAATATTCCCACCAAAAGCACACTCCAAGCGTTTGTGTATCGTTAGATCAGCCTTGATCCAATAGCAGATGGGGGGTCAATCCGCGATAATCCTTCCCGTGCCTCCCTAACCGTCAGATCGTTTTAGTGCTGCTCACCCTCAACCTTTGGATTGGGCGTTGTTTCGCATTCACGGGCGTGTCAAAGCAAATGACGGTGGGAAAACTCCCATGGCCATGACTTTTAGCATTCCGGTGGGATTCCGTCGCCTATAAAATGGGTCATTTGGAAGGATTTCCCTCATATTTGATTCTTTCTTTAGAGTTGAAACTCTGTCCATTCTCTCTCTCCTCCTAAGCATTTTCCGATCGTTTTCTCGGATCATTACCCTAGTCTTCTAGTAATGGCGTCCTAGACGAATGAGAGGACAACATCAGGTAGTAGGGCTGGACCCTCTACGCGTAATTCAAGTGAAGATCGTGAGGTCTTCACCAGAAATCAAATTACTTTTGATGAGTTCAAGGAGGCGGTGATGATGGGCCGCATTTGTGACTCGGAGAATTCACACTTCCCCCACCCTAATCGCAGGACAGATGATCCGAGGGGTGTTAGGTAAATGCCTATGTTGCCAGCGCTAAGTGAGGCATGGCTTCGCTGGCTTCTCCACGCAGATGTTGTGGAGCTATGTAGGCGACTCATCATCGCCTCTTCGTAGCTACCTCTAAACTCATGAAGGCTGTGGTTCACGTTTCGCGTGTGCTGCCTAGCTCCATGGCATAGTCTATTTTCTCAATGCTTTCCTTGACTTCTTCCGCCTCTAGGAGAACTCTCGTGGGCTGACATACGAGTACTTCTTCACGCCTCTCTATGGGAGGATGAGGATACTCCATGGTTACTCCAGTACCAATTCTAATTGATGGAAGAAATGGTTATTCAAAAACCAGGCGAAGTCTTGGAACCTTCAGCAGCGATGGGTGTGGCATGAAGCTGCCCCTGACGTTGATCTAAGGCTCTCACAAGAAGAGTGGTTGGTCGTGGGCGCCTGGAAGCTGATGGTTCACCTTAATGAGGGGGAGCCCGTTAAACCTATCTCCATCAAGGAGAACCCGATAGAGAGAGTCGTGGAGGTGGCGCGACTCATTCCCAACTGACCAGTCCAGCTTACATGGGTATATACTAATTCCCTCATTTTCCTTTGAATTGATAATTCACTTGTCAAACATCGCATAGTTATTGCAACCTTTACAGGTCCGGTGTCACCTGCCCCTCACTCACGCTGGAGCTTCGGTAGGGGCCAATACTCTAATGCCATCCAACGCACTCGCTGCTACTCCCCTAGCTACTTCTAGTGCCCTTGTCACTAGGTCCTCGCGTCCATGCCAGGAGTGTGAGTCCTCTGCCACAGGGAAAAAGAAGAAAAAGACGAGGACAGAGGCCAGGTCCCCTATCTAAGTCGATATCTCAGAGGACTCGGACACTTTATCAAGAGGCCTTACGACGGGGTCTGCCTCACGGGGTGCAACGGTCGTTGCTGAGGAATGACAATGTGAGGAGTTCCCCCACCATCGCAACCTATACATGCCCCCTTCAGACTGGACAGTGATGGAGGACTCCTCAATCGAGGAGTTTGGAGTTTCCTCGCAGCTGCTAGAGTTCATCTACCTCCCAAGGACAATTAGTAGAAGAGGGACTTCTTGGGGATGCTTGGCATAGAGGCAGTTGATACCCTCCTGAGGGAGGAGATGCGTGTAAGCTCTTCTCTTCACGCCTTGTTTGGTTACTAGCATTTACCTTGTCCAATTTCCCATGTTCGTTATGTGCAGGTCCTCTGCAGTTGCTATGAGGTCATGAATGGCCTTTTATGTGACGTGGTCAAGCTCAAGAAGGCCAATGATAACAAGGACCGCTTGGCGAAAGAGGATGAGACTTCGCGTTAGGCTGTTGAGGTAAAGCTTGGCTAGCTGAAGGAGTGCATTGCTGAGTTGGAGGGCGAGGTGAAGGACCTCAAAAGAGAGTCTGAGAAGTCCCTGTAGAGAATTGAACAGATGACTCGCGAACATATGAGGGCGATCAAAACTCTAGGAAGGAGAAGAAACTTGCTCTCGTTGAGGCGGTGAGGGATAAAGGTTGGGCCTGAGTATACTGTAGACTTGGGCTGGACATTGTTTGAGCTAGCTCGAGGCATCATGGGAGAGCTAAAAGAAAATGATCCTCAAGTGGATACGCGAGGATACGATACCTTCGCCTACTACTACAACAATCGGGTTGCCCTAAGGGAGCCCGAATCCCCAATCGTTGATGCCCCAACTCAGACTTCACCTCCACACGCTCAAGAAGTGGAACTAAAGACAATACCTACAGCCCCTACGAGCGAAGCGGTAGAGGTTCCTCGCGACGCCACAGCGTAGGCTTCTGCTGAAGCCGAGACCGCCCAAGAATCCCTTCAACTCGAAACTGAGACTACTCTAGAATAGGCCTTTTCCTCTCTCCACTGTACTCAGGGCTTCGCGCTCTTGTAATATACTTTTTCATTAATGAAGATGCTCTTTTTCTTCCATTTGTTGATGTTTTGCTATTATCTTGATCGACATAATGCTTGTTAAGATCCTAACAAGTGCAACGTTGCAAATGACTTAAAAGTTTATAGAAGGTTACTCATCCTTCGCTGAATTAACAAATAACATCTCGTAGGTCAGGAAATAGTTACTAGCACCAGTCCCTCTTTAACATAGCTTACGTGGTGACTGATACCACTAAGATTCTTCAACCAAAGATGTGTCCATCGGTTAGGCCGAAGCTATGGTGTACGGTTACTGATACCACTCTCGAGTGATAACTGACATCGCTCGAGCACCCCGTTGAGCGAAGCGAGCGCGGGTGTGTGTTTAATGATGCCGCTTTCGAATGATGATTGATGTGCGTACCCTAATTTCGTCTCGTCGGAGCTCGCATGCGTGCTCCATCGCATGGCTTGGGAGTGTCCACCTTCTCGGGAGACGCGTGATGGACACACGTAAGAAGAAGTCGCCGCTACCAATTTACGACCCGAGAGTCGAGGGTCGATGAGTTGCCCGGGTCTAGGGGTAAAGATACACCTAGTATGGTAAGGCATATGGTCTTGCGAAACCCGAAGTTCCGAATTTGGGGGTTTTGTTACGTGCGGGCCTATATCCCATACGCCCTACTGATACTCTAGTTTGTCTAGGATTTGCCATTTTTATTCATTTATCGTGTGAATTAAGTTTCACTCACCTCGCTCTTTTTGATACCGTAAATTCGTAGAAGCAATCGATTCGGTTTAAGAGGGCGAGAGAAAAGCCGATCCCCAAGTCAAGGGATCGGTCCACCATCCTCGCATCTCGGCTAACCAAATCATGGTGGCTAGTTTCCCGTGTGGATCGGGCCTATGACTTGTGTGGTTCCGCTCGTCTAGGGGACTCGTAAACCGAGTCGATCGATTTCGATTTTCAGACTCCACGCTTGCCAACCGGGATCGTTACATAAATGTACAAATAAATACATCACAATGTACTTTCAAATATTAAATACAAATTACAACAAATGGATCCCGGTCAACTCACGTTCGGCTAATATTCCGCTCGTTCTCACGTGTGGTTTAAACGACCGAAACTGAAATTAAAGCAACGCGGGCTCGTAAGAGCCGAAGATCGGGTTCGACTGAGTCGGCGGATTTCAAAAGGACAAGATGGTCCTCATGATAGCCGTGGGACCGATCGAGCTCTCGGGTGATTTTTTAACCTCATTTCACGTGTCCTAACTTCTTCCACATGGAAACTAAACGGGTCGAGACAGTGACTCGAGACGAGACCCCATATCGCACTCGGGTCGCGCTCACTTAGTGTGTAGGGTCGTTGGACCTCGTGTGAAGGGGCATTGGACCCCATGTGCATCGTATCCTATGGGCTCGGGCCCGAACCAGACAGAACAGACAAAAACTGATAAAAACAGATGAATGCAGATAAATTGTGTATGAAGTGCCGTGTTTACGTGATTAGCCAATTATGAGCTAGGGTTGCTTGGCAAACAATCTTCTACCCTAAACGAACGGATGAACATGTTTGCGTGCGGTGCTAATTAGGCTAAAGATGTGTGGGTTTATTTTATATTGTTCTGTCATTATGACAAGTGTATGATTAATCAAATTTTGCGTTTTATTTAGGCTGCTCGTCTCCACCCGTTGCTTGAAGTGTTTCGATTATTCTAACCCTAGGGTTGTCGGTAAGTTAAGAACAAATGATGTTGCCTTTGTACTGGAAATGATTTTTGAGAAAAGATGAGATTACGTGATGCGGGCCACCTCGACCTCTATCCAGTGTCGACCGATCTCCTGGGTCCCCCAGGATTATATGAGAACCCCAAGGGAACCAAAGGAACGGTCGGTCTACCCGTAAGTGGTCCGAAGAGAACTCCCGTATCTCGACTTGAGCCGCTTGAAACTAGGCAAACACCGAGTCAAGACACACGAGTTTTCCCGGATATCCATGCTACATTGGACCACGCGCCTCAATAATTTGTAAAATTGAGTTGGAAAAGGGCAAGATTACCCGTTCTTAAATTATCAACACAATTTCCGGTTATTTGTCAATTTATGCATTTTGCTTGAAACCGAGTGGTTTATTTAGTCGAGTTACACGTCACTTTTTCCATATGTGAAATTCTTTTAGTGACCGTTGCCCTATGCCTTGAATATTACGAGTTTACGAAGCGATTTGTGACACGAGGACCAAGACAGGTCCCCAAAGTCTAAGAACGCCCGATCAATGATGGCTGACACGCCTTTGGACCCTCGTGGGCCCGAGATAGCCATCGATACCCAAATCCATGCACATTACTTAAAACTAATGCGTTTAACGTACGATTTATCATCCAATTAATGCCAAAAATGAAAAATACGATTACACACAATCCAAGAATCGATTTTAAACGAGACAAGGAGGCCATTTATCGCATACTCACACATCAAGCACGATAATAACACGTATTTTGCAAAGCCGGTACTGCCATGATCTTAAGAATACAACAACACTCAAGCACGCACAAAATACGATATTTGACAGAATCGTTAAAACGACACCGGCTCATGAAACTAGATAATGTAAAAACCTGGTAAATGATTGACATCGAAGAAGAGAAGGGTTGGAAGTGAGAAACCGTTAAGGGACTCAAGTAGAAAGGGTTGGAAATCTTTAAAAAAATGTCCAAGGACTGGATTGAATAATTTCAAACAAACTGGGGTTAGTTTGAAAATTTGGTTAAAATTTCAGTGACTGATTTGGAACAGCTCAAAAAGTTAGGGACAGTTTTGAAAATGTCAAATTCGGCCAGGGACCAATCTAGATTCATTAAAAAAATAAGGGACTGAACTGAACATCGGTGAAAAGTTTTCTAGACTGATTTGAATTGTCTGGAAAGTTCGTGGCTGAATCGAAAGTGTTGAAATGGACCAGGACTATTTTGAAACAGATCAGAAAGTTCCGTGCTGATTCTGAAAATAGTGAAAAGCCCATAGGGACTGGACTGAAAGACCCTGAAAACTTTGTGAAATCGAGTTTGCAAGAGTCCTACTCATCATCACGGTTTGCAAGGCCCACTTTTCCACTCATTCTTCGAGTTATCCCACAAAAACATCAAAGGGAGTCCTAGACATGTCGCTAAGGTCGAGAATCTTACCTCTCCCGAGCCGTTATCGAGAGGAACCGCGTAATCTTAGCAAACCCTTCAAAACTTCTACAAAACAGCACAGAAGAACCTACAAAAGAAAGAAATGGACAGCCATAGAGACGGTTAATGATGATCAATAGTAAAAATGAACGAGAGAAAAAGAGAGAGAGGGTGACTTAGCTCAGGTGAAGAAAGGGGGCAGCCACAGCGGCTAAGCTTTATAAGCTAAAAGGTCGGCAACCAGCAACGGGAAGCTCGGGGAGTTCAAAGGGATGTTGTTGCAGTGAGAGCTGCTGCTCAGCGACTCAAGGGAGGTCCAAGGAGGACCAGCTAACGGTTGCATCAGCTCAGAAAGCTGAGAAGAAACCCAAGAAGCAGTACAGAGGCTGAGGAGGGACGTGGACAGCACAGGTGAGCTCGGCGAGCTGGAGAAGAGCACCAGCGGGTTAGAAAAATAGAGGGGAAGGCTGTGTGCATGTGTGTATGTATATGGGGAACCGAGAGAGGGAGGGCCAGGAGGTAGGAGGGAGCTGAGGTGTAAAGGAATGAGAGGAACGTTGCTGTGGGAGAGGGAGAGGAATGTTTCTGTCAGCTGAGGGAAAGGGCTCTCGGCCCTCTGAGCTAAGGGAAACGTGAGGGAAAGAGGGAGTCCGAAAGAGAGAGGTCAAGGATGGATGGTTGTTGCAGCTGGTCGGGATGGTGCCAAGTGACAGAGTTTTTTTTGTTGCCTCCTCCGGTTTTAGCAGAAAAGAACAGATGAAGATGATGGAGTTTGATAGCGTGTAAGGCAGCAAGGGATGGGCAGATGAGCTGAGGGTCGTTGAAGGAGTTGATGGAGTCGTTGGAGTTGCCGTGAAGAAGGAAGATGATGGAGATGTGATGGGAGCTGGTGCAGCAAAAGACGGGTTGCAGAGGGATGGGCACGCCTGGGCTACAAGAAGGAGGCATAGGGCAGGTCGCCGAGCAGCAGATCTCCCAGCTTTCCTGCAGAAACCGAAAAGAAGAATAGAAGAAAGAAAGACGAAGAAGCATAAGAAAAATGAGAATAAAATAAAAAAGAAAAGTCAACTGATCTAAGGAAGAAAAAGAAAAAAGGAAGTCAGGAAGCTGGTTTAACAAATGTCATGGAGGGTCGGCCAAGTTGGCCACTTGAGCCGAGCCCTTTGTAATATATATATATATACCGTTTGAATCGAGAGGCAAACATGATGTAAGCCTCATGAATTATGGGAGGCAGTATGTCTGGAATGGGACCCCAGATAGACCACAAATGGGCAAACCAATAGGGAAATATGACGGCTATTTTGGAATAAAAAAAGATCAGCCAAGTGTGTCTAAACTCATGGTTTTGGTACAAAAATGCATTGTACCAGGCTTGCTGGTAATCCCAGTAGGAGTACATGGCATTATGGGGGAGATCGGATGAGAACCGGGCTTGGAATTTATGGATTTGGTATGGTTTTCCCTCATTCCATTCTCTCGGGTGGATTACTCTCAGGATATATATATATATATATATATATATATATTTTTTTTTTTTAAATTTGTACGAGCGTCGTTTGGATGAAATTCAATTTCTCGAGATTCGTCGATGATTTCGGATCGAAAACTTTGCAATTGAGAAATTCGAAAAATAATCGGCTTAATGAGAATTTCATTTTGCATCGACAGTGATCAAATCTCGATGAAAATCGATATCAAACCTCTACGACACGTCGGTCGTAATTACTCGATTATTTTCGAAATTCTTATCATTTCAATCTGACACCGAAAAAATATTTCGAGACCACCGTTGTATTCTAAAAAATTCAAGGAACGATGTTATGCGGAAAAATATTTTGAATCGTGAGTATCATCCTAAATTTGTAAAAATTGAAGTTAATACATGTAAGATTCGAAATTCTCGTCTTTTGAACAGAACATCCGAAAAATAATTCGGGATCACCGTTGCGTTCAAAAAATTCGAGAATCACTATCATGTAGAAAAAAAAACTTTTCGGCCTCGAATTTCATTCCAGAGTTTGGAAATCGAATTTGACGCATTTAAAGTCCAAAAACGCCCCGTAGGGTATTTCTAAAAAGCATAAAATTTAAAGTCAAATAAGTAAAAATGCCTCTAATTAAAAGCCGCGAACGTTTGGGCAATTATTCAAAAATACTTACGTCCGATGGACGACAAAAATGACGATTTTGCCTTCCCTTGGAGCCGGTGGACCAAAACAGGGTGCTGACAATTGATATCACTCGAGCATCTTGTTGAGTGAAGCGAGTGAGGGTGTGTGGTTATTGATACTACTCTCGAGTGATAATGGGCAGTACTCGAGCACCCTATTGAGCGAAGCGAGCGAGAGTGTGTGGTTACTAATATCACACTTGAGTGATAACTGACATCACTCGAGCACCTTGTTTAGCAAAGCGAGCGAGGGGTGTGATTACTGATACCACTCTCGAGTGATAACTAACATCACTCGAGCACTCTGTTGAACGAAACGAGAAAGGGTGTGTGGCTACTGATACCACTCTCGAGTGATAACTAGTATCACTCAAGCACCTACTGTGCAAATCTAGCAATGGTGTGCGGTTATTGATACCGCTCTCGAGTGATAACTAACATCACTCGAGCACCTTGTTGAGCGAAGTGAGAGAAGGTGTGTGGTTACTGATACCACTCTTGAGTGATAAATGACTTCACTCGAGCACCCTGTTGAGCGGAGCGAGCGAGCGGTCCTTATGTGTCAACGGAAGGACTTATCAATTGCCTCGCCATAACTTTTCCTAACACAAGCTCAAAGTGTTAGGGTGACATCGTTCATGAAGAATTCGTCAGAAATTTTATTAGTGATAGAATCATTCACATAACAAGCATAAGTCACAAAAATTGACTCCTATAACGAGAACAGTTAAAAGTAAATCACTTAAAAGAAATACTTGCGGAGGTGGGGTGCATTGAACGTGCGAAGGAGTTTCTTTCCCACTAAACCCTGCAAGACGTTGGCATTTGGATATAGGACCCCTATAATTTGGTAAGGACCTTCCCACTTTGAAGTGAACTTGTTGCGTTGCGACAACCCTTTGAATTCATTCTTCCTTAGGACCTAGCCTTCGACGGCGATCTGTCTGGCCTTTGCCTTCCTGTTGAAGTATTTCTCGATCGAGTCCCTCGTGTGGGCCATAGAGTCAGCTGCCTCGAGTCGTAATTCATTGTATATTTTCACCTTGCAGGTGTACTGCCCGATTTTCGCTAATAGAACTGCCTCAGATCCATAGACCATGCTGAAAGGGGTTTTGTTGGTTGCCCTTAGGCATAGTACGATAGGACCAAAGCACATTATACAACTTGTCCGCCCAACTTCCCCCTAACTTAGCGAACCTGGTTTGTATCCAATGGAGAACTATATGATTGGTCCTTTCTACAAAATTGCTGGTCTTGACATGTCCCATAGACGCAAACCTCTGCTCAACCTATAGCTCATTACAAAACTTCTCAAATTCCTTCCCAGCAAACTGCGTGCCATTGTCAAACAATAGGGCATGTGAGATTCTAAAGCGGCTGATCATTATAGTGAAAAACTTGATAATCACCTTATCAGAAATATAGGCCAGCGCTTTTGCTTCGACCCATTTAAAGAAGTATTTCACAGCAACAATGATAAGTTTCCTCCCATCAAAAGCTGGTGGGAGTGGTCCCATGATGTCGATGCCCTAGGTTGAGAATGGCCACGTAGTTGGGATTGGTGTAAGCTCCACTGGAGGTCCTCCGGCACTTTTCGCATACTGCTATAAACTTTGGCACTTTTGAACCAGTTCCTGGGCATCTACCCTCATGGTAGGCCAGTAGTATCATTGCCTGAGCGCTTTACGAGCAATGATCTTCGTTCCCTCACGGGCTCTAGTAATTCCTTCATGTAGTTCGCATCCGTAGGTGATAGACAGCGCAGTGTGGGCTCTGAATACCCTCGCTTATAAAGCACCCCATTTAGTAGGGCGTAGTGAATTGCCCTTTTCTTTAGGCTCTTCGCTTTTAGGGGGTTGGCACGGCCTGTCGAAACCCCCAAAATAAAATCGGTTTCCCCAAAACTTGTAATAAGAAAAGGGTGAGAGCCGAGTCGAAATCCCAAAGGAGGCTAAGGGATTCTCTAAACCAATGAGCTAGCAAAAGTAATGAAAGGGGAATTTTGATAATCAAGAAATTAAATTGCAGCAAAAACAATTTAAAAGTGCAAGGGAGAGTGAGTAATCAATAACCGGGAGACGTATGACTTGAGTTTGAAAACAACCTAGCGTTTGGTTGATCATAGAAGCATCAGAATGTAAATTTCAGCAGTTAAGATTCGATTCCCGCGACCGTAAGGAATCAACTAGCATCTAAATTCTAACTAGTCAAAACACCGTCTAACTAGTAAGTTCATCAACTAGTTAACAAGGTATCAACCGATTCCCTAATTAACTAAGCGACAGCTTTAAGCGCAAGGATGCCTTAACCTGAGCGATTAATCGATTCATCAATTAATTGACTCGTCCTATCATTCTCTAACCAATTAGGGTAGCAACTACCGTTTGTTCCTAATTAGTCTTGCTTCGAATCGATTTCTACAAACACCGTAGTAGTCGTCGATAAGCTAATTTACAAATATCCTATTCACAACCATGAGAGAATACTTGTAACGATGACATCCAAGAATAAATAAGTGCCGAAATCGAAATATTAAAACCTGCTCCTCACAACCAAACCGTGAGGTTTCCGTTCTCAAGTCAAACGAAACGAATTAGTCACGCATGGCTATACAAGATTCCATGAAAACTGATGGTCGTTGGAGGAACACTCCGCAGCCGCTAGCCTCCTTTCCAAGTTTCTCTCCACAGAAAAACTAAACTTCCAGAAGACCTAAACCTAGATGATCTATAGGTTTTTATATCTCCCTCAAAAATAGGAAACAAATAATGAACATATCTTACAAGATTTTCTAAAAAACTCCCATTGTAACTGAAAAGGAATCCTAAGATTTGCAAATAAATCGAGAATTGATTCTAAACTCCCAAATTTGGCAAGGCTATCTTGATACTTCAATGATCTCCAATTCATCCCGAACATGCATCAAATTGCCTTAAATTATTTTCTTGCACACGTTTTCCTAGAAATCGTCATCCAAGCATCAGATACCATGAAAACAACATAAAACCGAGTCTAAATTTTACCCATTTCATGGACAAATCCTCTCTTATCAAATTCCCCCACACTTAAACATTGCTCGTCCTCGAGTAAGATATCCAAGAAAAATCTAGCTCCCCAGTATTAACAAGACGGTACATACCCAAATGAGTATACAACTAAATCATTTGAGAGCATAAAATTGCATAAATGAACTTCCCTCTTACTCCAAGAAACGTCGCCTAACATGTTGACATAGTAAATCCTCACTAGGGATGTGTATGCGCTCTCTCTCTCAAGTGTTTAGGCTATGTGTTTGTCACTCAAATCCAATTTCATGAGCATGCACTACTATAAGCTTGCTTTTACATCTCATCTCCACTATAAATAACTTGCAAGGCATGAATCTGAAGGACTTTTTTTTTTGAATGTAATGTAGCTTGGACAAAAAGAGGTGGAAAAATTCAGGTTCATATAAGCACAAGACAACCATAAGAAAAGCAGAGCATTTAGACTACTAGAACACGATTCGAACAAATTAACACATTTCTCCCTATATTCCAGATCCCATGATGATGTGCAATTGATACCGATATGGATGAGCACCTTTTTTTCTTCTTTCTTTTGATCATTTTCATCTTTCTTCTTCTTCTTTTTTTCCTTTTACAGCCCTTCTTTCTTTTCTTTTTCTTTTTTTGAAATTTTTTTTGAATAAATAACCTCATCTCATTGTTCCCGCACACGAAATATACACCACTCATTTCCTCCATTCATCTAAGCTAAATGCTCTACTTTCTTTATGATCATGAGGGAAAAGGGAACATGGCGTATCTAAAAAAAAATGTCTTGTGCATAGTTTGAGATAATGCAATATGGATGAAGAAAGGAAAGGCTCATGTCCTCAAGGCTCAAAGGGGCTCACTAAGGGGATAAACATGATGGGTAGGTTGTTTGGCTCAATCGATAATCCTATGCCTTCATCATTTCCATGCTTGCAATTAAACAAATTTCAACAAGATTCCAAGCAAGTTCTAGAGTACTTATTCATGAAATGACACACTCGAGAAAAAAAATTGATCGATAGAGAGGTGTATCAATCATTGGTCCAAGACCTCACATAGGTGTTTTTTTTTATTTACTGTATCAACACGCTTCGGTACCGGATTCACAACTCGAGCTATGGGCTAATTCTCTTAGGCAATTCATCTATCACATGACTTAGCTAATCTCACTCAAACATGTATAATCTTGCTAATCATATGGGGATCCCTATCATGCAAATGTCATGAGTATGCAACTATCTAGAATGCAACATGTGAATGTCAATGAGATGTAAGTGATATGCATATAGAATAAAACCCCCCACACTTAAGACTCACATGGTCCTCCATGTGGACAACACAACACAATATGCAAGATGCAAACACAAACTATAAAACAGAATGAGAGACACAAAGTAAAAGAGAGAGGAACAAGACTCCCCTACGACTGGTGGGGCTGTGGTGACGGTGATAGGGATGCGTTCCAACATCTGACCTTGGCGCCTCTGTTCTTTCTCGTAGCGGTCCAGGTGCGAGTGTTGGATCGCCATGGGTAGCTGGAGAGTTAGGCGCTGCGGCAGTAGTGAAGAGGTAGGAAGTGGACTGTGTTCCTAGAGAACCGGATGAGACTCGATCAGTGCAATGTGTCTGCGTAAAATAAATAAATAAATAAATAAAATAAGGAAAACTAAAATAAAATGGAAAATTCAAGATTGGGTTGCCTCCCAATTAACGCTAGTTTAATGTCGTTAGCTCGACGATGCCGTTGACCTGCTAATCCATGTAGATGGGGTGCGATAAACGCATTTCTTCCAATAGAGACACTACAAAATTCTCGATAAAAGGTTTCAACCGATGTCCATTCACCTTGAAAATTTGGTTCGTCTCCAAGTTTTGAATTTCAATAACCCCATTAGATAACACATTATAAACCACGAAAGGACCTTTCCACCGGGAACGTAACTTACCAGGCATGAGTTTCAATCTTGAATCAAAGAGTAATACCTTTTGGCCAATGGAGAAATCCTTCCGAAGGAGTACCTTGTCATGAAGCAATTTAGCGCGTTCCTTCTACATGGCTGCATTGTTGTATGCCTCAAGGCGGATTTCCTCCAGTTCTTGCAACTGGAATTTTCTTTCCTCACCGGAACGCCTCAAATCTATATTGCATTATTTGACCGCCCAAAAGGCTCTGTGCTCAATTTCAACCGGTAAATGACAAAGCTTCCCAAAAATCAAACGGTACGGTGACATACCTATTGGAGTTTTATACGCAGTTATGTAGGCCCAAAGCGCATCATCCAATCTCAAACTCCAATCCTTCCTTGATGGGTTGACCGTCTTCTCTAAAATGCTCTTGACTTCCCGGTTGGACGCCTCGGCTTGGCCATTGGATTGAGGATGGTACGTGGTGGCTACACGGTGATAGACTCCATACTTCTTCATCAATGCTTCGACGGAGCGATTGCAAAAGTGGGTTCCTTGATCGCTTTTGATGGCTCGTGGAATTCCAAACCTACTAAAGATGTTAGACTTCAAGAATCCTACAACAACTTTAGCATCGTTAGTCCGAGTAGCTTTTGATTCAACCCATTTAGAGACATAATCAACGGCAAGCAAAATGTAGTTGAAACCAAATGAACTAGGAAAAGGTCCCATGAAATCCATGCCCCAAACGTCGAAAACTTCACAAAATAGCATGGGCACTTGAGGCATCTCGTTCCTACGAGATATATTCCCGACTCTTTGACACCTTTCACAACCCTTACAAAATCCATGTGCATCACGGAACAACGTTTCCCAATAGAATCCACTATCCATAATTTTCCTAGCTGTTCTCTTGGGCCCAAAATGCCCACCACATGCATATGAATGACAATGTGCTAGGATGGAATGAATCTCATTGTTGGGAACACAACGACGTATGACTTGATCGCTCCACAACTTCCATAAATATGGTTCATCCCATATGTAATATCTAGAGTCACTACGCAGCTTGTTCCGTCTTGCCTTAGTTAATCCAGGGGGAAATGTACCTGTTACAATGAAGTTTACCAAATCGGCATACCAGGGTTCTTCTCCTTGCACGTGAAAGAGGTGTTCATCTGGGAAGGAGTCGGAGATAGGAAGGGGTTCCTCATCTCGCACAAGTCGGCTCAGGTGGTCTGCCACAGAGTTCTCAGATCCTTTCCTATCCTTGATCTCTAAGTCAAATTCCTGCAGCAAAAGGATCCAACGAATTAACCGAGGTTTGGACTCTTTCTTGGCCAATAAGAACTTAAGTGCAGCATGATCAGTAAACACAACAATTTTCGATCCCAGCAGATATGATCGAAACTTTTCTAATGCAAATACAATGGCCAAAAGCTCCTTCGCTGTGGTCGAGTAGTTGCGCTGCGCTGCATCCAAGGTTTTGGAGGCATAATAGATCACATGGCTGCGTTTATCCATTCGTTGCCCCAAAACAGCTCCTATAGCGTAGTCGCTTGCATCGGTCATGATTTCGAAAAGGAGCTTCCAGTCAGGTGGTTGGATGATTGGAGCCGATGTAAGGAGCTCCTTGAACTTATCGAACGCTTCCTTGCAATTCTTTCCGAATACAAAATCAGTGTCCTTCTGAAGTAAATGACACAATGGTTGAGCTATCTTTGAAAAATCCTTTATAAATCGCCGATAGAAACCTGCATGGCCAAGAAAACTTCGAATACCTCAAATGTTAGATGGGTATGGCAGATTTAAAATTAGATCAACCTTGGATTTATCAACTTCAATGCCTCTAGAAGATATCACATGATCTAGAACTATACCGTGAGTCACCATAAAATGGCATTTCTCATAGTTAAGTACTAGGTTCGACTCAATACAACGGTGCAAGACCTTGGATAAGTTAGCTAAACAACGATCAAAAGAATCACCATAGACTGTAAAATCATCCATGAACACTTCTATGCAGTTTTCTATCATGTCAGAAAAGATACTCATCATGCAACGTTGAAATGTTCCAAGGGCATCACACAATCCAAAAGGCATACGACGATAAGCAAAAGTACCGAACGGACAGGTAAAAGTTGTTTTCTCTTGGTCTTCTGATGCTACCACTATTTGGTAATATCCCGAATACCCATCGAGAAAATAGAAGTATGACTTACCAGCTAGTCTTTCAAGCATCTGATCGAGAAATGGCAAAGGAAAGTGATCATTCCTAGTAGCCGCATTAAGTTTTCGGTAGTCAATGCACACTCGCCACCCGTTCTGCACTCTTGTCGGAACCAACTCACTCGCTCGTTTTTCACCAAGGTGAGTCTTGTTTTCTTAGGAACTGCTAGTTTCACGGGGCCAACGGAAGCGAAAAAGGAACAGAAATTCAAAATTTCCTACCAGTGAAACTAATCCTAAGACCTACTAGAAGAATAAGAGTAAATAAAAGCGTACCTGGAATATTTAAAATTGTCGACCGAGTGTCCCACGCGTGACGCCTCTACCGGTATCCACACTGACTTTGTCGACGAGTTTTCGAGATCGGCGGTGCTAGCGGCCAATACTCGAAAGAAACACCGATGCGACACCCGAAATTTATTAAACTAGTAGGATTAATTAAAGTTGAACAATTCAACTTTGACTTTTCCTACAATTATACACTCATACGTATACACATATCATATATGTATATAAATATGCATGCATGTATATATATATTTAATACACTTATTGCCCCCACCCTTTTATAAGAAATAGCGGCGCCGAAACTTCAAAGTTTCACCGATGTGGGACAAACTATGTATATAAGAGCATATATGTGCAGCACACACATATATCTCTGCCGATCTATATATATCTCTATATATCTATTACATACATACACATTGCATCGTGTGTCAATTGGATCCATTTAATCTAATAAATCGAATATAATTAATCGACAAATTTAATCTCATTAAATATCCGATTAATCAGTCGCATCATAAATCATCTAATCTCTATTAGACGGTTTTATTGTTTCAAAATATCCCGTCGATTTAGTCATCGTGTGTGACCCTGTAGGTTCCCAATTACGTTGATAGTAATATCGAAATCTCTATTTCAATATTACAAACAATGAGCGGCATCTAGCAATGCATCACTGTTACTCAAGTAATCAGAAAGTCGATTTCCCGACGAATCTCGTGACCTATATTACCATGTAATATAATCCATTGTCCTCTATATCTCTATTGAGCCCAAGGCATGGTCGATGACATCCTTGTATGGCTCAATATCTCTCTTTCTTGATTTACCGGATAAGTCTATAAGAACAAATGAGCTCGATATCATTATATCGACTCATTTGGGTATGCATACACTTTTAGACTTAACCACCAAGTAGCCGTGAGATATCGCTCCCGTTTCGTAGGAAGGACAAATCCTATCTTGGTCACTCATATTCTTTTCCATGCTTTGTGGCATACCCAATAACTATCTTTATAACCAGCCTGTTACGGTGGCGTTTGACAGTATCAAAATATATGACATTACATGTAGGAATCCATGGTGATCTCAAGTCAAATGACCATTACACTATAGTCAGTTTGAGATATGCTAATGACAGTTACGTAACAACCCATGTAGTAATCTCATGGCGGGTCAGTCCAATACACATTACTCTTATTGTATACATGTGGTGTGATTTGATATCTCCATATCCATGACCTGTGAGACTTGGTCATCAATCAACAGCCACACTAGTCTAACCGTATTATCGTTGTCCTAATTAACGATAATACTTTGACTATGGACATTTAGGAATAATGTTCGGTAATTATAGGATCTCACAATCAAGTCACGCTTGATGCCTACTGAACATACTATTCCAAGGACATTATTGTGTAAAATCATATTTAGCGCAATCTACACAATAACAGAAATGCCTCGTTTTATAATGAAATAGATATCATATTACATAACTAATTATAAATTGCCTTTAGGGCATACACCAATTCCCAACAATCTCCCACTTGCACTAGAGCCAATCTGGCATCTGTCTAATGCCAATAGATCTAGTGTGAGCCTCGTGCTTACGCTGCACAAGAGGCTTCGTAAGTGGATCTGCGAGATTCTCATCTGTTGGTATTCTGCATATCTTCACATCTTCACATCTCCTCTGTCGATGATCTCGCGAATAAGATGGAAGCGCCTGAGTATATGTTTGGATAGCTGGTTAGACCTGGGTTCCTTAGCCTGCGCAATGGCTCCATTGTTGTCACAATAGAGATCCACTGGGTCTACGATGCTAGGAACCACAGCAAGTTCTGTCACGAACTTGTTGATCCAAACGGCCTCTTTTGCAGCGTTAGAGGCAGCAATATACTCGGCCTCTGTGGTAGAGTCGGCTACTGTCTCCTGTTTGGAACTCTTCCAACTCATAACACCTCCATTCAGGCAAAACACATACCCTGACTGCGATCTACTGTCGTCCTTATCGATCTGGAAGCTAGCATCGGTGTAACCTCTTACAACGAGCTCTTCTTCGCCTCCATATACCAAGAACATCTCCTTAGTCCTTCGTAAGTACTTAAGGATGTTCTTTACTGCGATCCAGTATCTCTCACCTGGATCTGATTGGTATCGACTCGTCATACTCAAAGCATACGAGACATCAGATCGAGTGCATAACATAGCATACATGATGGATCCAATAGCCGACGCATATGGAATCCTATTCATGTGGTCCCTCTCCTCTCGAGTAGAAGGACTCTAAGCCTTCGAAAGGCTTATGCCATGTAACATAGGCAGCGACCCTTTCTTAGAATCCTGCATGCTAAAACGCCGAAGCACTTTATCTATGTATGCACTCTGACTTAGGCTAAGAAGTCTCCTGGATCTATCTCTATAGATCCTAATACCTAGCACGTAGGTAGCTTCGCCTAAGTCCTTCATAGAGAAACACCTTCCCAACCAAGTCTTTACAGACTGTAGGGAAGGAATGTCATTCCCGATCAGAAGTATGTCGTCTACATACAACACCAGGAAGATCACTATGCTCCCATTAACTTTATTGTAAACACAGGGTTCATCTTCATTCTTGATGAAACCAAACTCTTTGATTGCATCATCAAAACAAAGATTCCAACTCCTAGAAGCTTGCTTCAGTCCATAAATAGACCGTTGTAGCTTACAAACCTTTCTGACACTATGTGGATCGACAAAACCCTCAGGTTGTGTCATATACACATCCTCGAGGAGCTTCCCGTTCAGGAAAGTAGTTTTGACATCCATTTGCCAGATTTCATAATCATAATAAGCTGCAATTGCAAGAAAGAACCTGATGGATTTAAGCATAGCCACCGGGGAAAAGGTTTCGTCATAGTCAACACCATGAACTTGTCTGAAACCTTTTGCCACAAGTCGACCCTTAAAGGTAATCACATTACCGTCCATGTCAGTCTTCTTCTTAAAGACCCACTTACACCCAATGGATTTTGCCCCTTCAGGTGGATCAACCAAAGTCCATACTTGGTTAGTGTACATGGACTCCATCTCATATCTCATGGCCTCCAACCATTTCTCAGAGTCAGGGCCTATTACGGCTTCCGCATAGGTTGTAGGCTCATCATTATCTATGAGCAATACGTCATTGTCTTGAGTCACGAGAAATCCATATCTCTCGAGCTCATGACGTATCCTACTAGACCTACGAGGCTCCTGTGTCACCTGTGCAGAAGATTGTGTCACAACAACTTGTGGTACTTGTTCTGCAACATCGCCCGTCGATTGGTCAATGTCATTTTGTGGTAGAACTTCCCCAAGTTCTAATTTCCTCCCACTAGTTCCTTTGGAGAGAAACTCTTTCTCAAGGAATACTGCAGTTCGAGCGACAAACACTTTGCCCTCGATGGGATTATAGAAATAGTATCCTCGAGTTTCCTTAGGATACCCCACAAAGTAACATTTGTCCGATTTAGGGCCAAGCTTATCCGAAGACAATCTCTTCACATAAGCTTCGCAACCCCATATCTTTAGAAAAGACATCTTGGGACGCTTCCCATACCACATCTCATATGGTGTCCTTTCAACTGATTTCGACGGAGCATTGTTTAATATGAGAGCAGCTATCTGTAGAGCATATCCCTAGAATGAGTCAGGTAAGTTTGCATGACTCATCAAAGATCGAACCATATCTAATAAAGTTCGATTCCTCCTCTCAGCTACACCATTCCACTGTGGTGTTCCAGGTGGAGTCAGTTGAGATAAAATCCCACACTGTTTAAGATAGTCAGCAAACTCATAGCTCAAATATTCACCTCATCGATCTGATCGAATAACTTTAATGCTCTTACCCAACTGATTCTCCACTTCATTCTTAAATTCTTTGAACTTTTCAAAGGATTCAGATTTGTGTTTCATCAAATACACATATCCAAATCTACTGAAATTATCAGTAAATGTAATGAAGTAGAGATACCCACCTCTAGCAAGCTTGTTCACTGGTCCACATACATCGGTATGTATGAGAGCCAGAAGATCACTAGCTCGCTCACCATTTCCGGTAAAAGGGGCCTTAGTCATTTTCCCCATTAAGCAAGGTTCGCATGTCTCGATCGATTCTAAATCAAACGAGTCCAGTAATCCATCCTTATGGAGTCTTGAGATACGATTCTCGCTAATATGGCCTAAACGACAATGCCAAAGGTAAGTCGGGTTCGAATAATTGGACTTAAGCAGTTTGGTTTCCACATTATAAACGGGCGTGTCTAGATCGAGAACATATAAACCATTACTTAAATGTGCACTGCCATAATTTACATCATCCATGTACATAGAACAACACTTGTTCTTGATAGTGAAAAAAAATCCCTTCTTGTCCAAACAAGAAATAGATATTATGTTTATACTAATAGCAAGTACATAATAACAGTTGTTAAGATCTAATACTAGCCCAGTAGGCAAAACTAGGTAATAAGTCCCTACAGTTAATGCAGCAACTCTTGCTCCATTTCCAACTCGTAGGTCCACCTCACCCTTTGCTAACGATCTACTGTCCCTTAGGTCCTGCATATTTTCACAAATATGAGCACCACACCCGGTATCTAATACCCAAGCTGTAGAAGTAGTAGATACATTGATCTCTATAACATGGATACTTGAAGTGGAAGTCTCACTTCCCTTCTTATTCTTCAACTCCTCTAAGTATACCTTGCAATTCCGCTTCCAATGTCCAGTGTTGCCACAATGGAAGCAGTAATCATCCTTCGCCACCTTGGCTTTAGGCTTCAACGCACCCAAGTCATACTTGGATGCACCTTTAGCCCTCTTGCCTTTACTCTTGCCCTTGCCCTTTCTTTTGGTCCCCTGGACCATTAGAACGGACGTCCCATTGCTGATATCATGCTCAGCTGTTCTCAACATGTTAAGCAGTTCAGGCAATGGTTTATTGTAGTCATTCATATTATAGCTCATGATGAACTGACTATAACTGCTGGGCAGCGACTGTACAACTAAATCTGTGGCCAACTCTTGACCCAGAGGAAATCCCAGTCGTCCTAGAGTCTCGACGTACCCAATCATCTTGAGTACATGAGGACCTATCGGGCTGCCCTCAGTTAACCTTGCTTGAAAAAGTGCCTTAGAAATCTCGAATCTCTCATGTCGGGCCTGCTCTTGATAGAGTTGCTTGAGATGCACGATCATATCGTACGCCATCATGTTCTCGTGTTGCTTCTGAAGCTCCGAGTCCATGGTGACTAACATGAGACATCCGACGTTTACGGCATCATCATGATGCTTACTATAAGCATCTTTCTCAGCTTGGTGGGCATCGTCAGGTGGTGGCGCAAGAAGAGGTTGCTCTAAGACATATAGTTTCTTTTCTTGGGTGAGAACAATTCTCAAGTTTCAATACCAACCAATGAAATTTTTCCCTGACAGTTTGTCCTTATCAAGGACGGATCGCAAACAGAAAATACTAGAAGTGCTCCCTGCCATGGTAACTACCACAGAAATATGCAAAATAAGTATTATGATACTACAATATTTAATGAGGACTTTATTAAATATTGCTCCAACTATTTATATCAAATCAATGACCATCAACATTGATTCAGAGAATATCATTCTCATAGTAGTTCAAGATCCATATCTCACCAAGTTTTGAGTCAGCGAGGGCTGATTTACCAAGAACTGGCTATTTAGGTAGGGAACTCACTTTCCCAATTGCATCACATGCAACTCTTGACTAGTTGGGTGAATAACTCCTTATTCAAATCTATCTTGTAGATCGATGCCCAACTACATGCCTCTGAACTCCTAATCCTATTAGGCTTGCTCAGTTAAGTCCGACCCACTGGTAAACACCACGTCTTACTAGGATAGATGAGGGCATCCTGCGAAAGCAAGGTCTACACACTCATCGATCTTGGTCTTGACGAGCGTTACACGGTGGAAGGATATGGACTTAATATTTTGAGGGATTTTATTAACATTTAATCGATCTCACCATACACTATTATGTAACCATTACATAATAATTCACACGTATAACTTTTATACTAACACAACTAGAACCTAGTCCATGTCTAACAGTCATGCACCGCAAATATCAAACATAATCATACCAGTACCAAGCATAAAATCATATTTTATGCTATTATCTACTCAGATTCTAACTAGCTAGGCTCTGATACCAATTGCTAGTTTCACGGGGCCAACGGAAGCGCAAAAGGAACAGAAATTCAAAATTTTCCACCCGTGAAACTAATCCTAAGATCTACTAGAAGAATAAGAGTAAATAAAAGCGTACCTGGAATATTTAAAATTGTCGACTGAGCGTCCCACGCGTGACGCCTCTACCGGTATCCACACTGACTTTGTCGACGAGTTTTCGAGATCGGCGGTGCTAGCGGCCAATACTCGAAAGAAACACCGATGCGACACCCGAAATTTATTAAACTAGTAGGATTAATTAAAGTTGAACAATTCAACTTTGACTTTTCCTACAATTATACACTCATACGTATACACATATCATATACGTATATAAATATGCGTGCATGTATATATATATTTAATACACTTATTACCCCCACCCTTTTATAAGGAATAGCGGCACCGAAACTTCAAAGTTTCACCGATGTGGGACAAACTATGTATATAAGAGCATATATGTGCAGCACACACATATATCTCTGCCGATCTATATATATCTCTATATATCTATTACATACATACACATTGCATCGTGTGTCAATTGGATCCATTTAATCTAATAAATCGAATATAATTAATCGACAAATTGAATCTCATTAAATATCCGATTAATCAGTCGCACTATAAATCATCTAATCTCTATTAGACGGTTTTATTGTTTCAAAATATCCCGTCGATTTAGTCGTCGTGTGTGACCCTGTAGGTTCCCAATTACGTTGATAGTAATATCGAAATCTCTATTTCAATATTACAAACAGTGAGCGGCATCTAGCAATGCATCACTGTTACTCAAGTAATCAGAAAGTCGATTTCTTGACGAACCTCGTGACCTATATTACCATGTAATATAATCCATTGTTCTCTATATCTCTATTGAGCCCAAGGCATGGTCGATGACATCCTTGTATGGCTCAATATCTCTCTTTCTTGGTTTACCGGGTAAGTCTATCAGAACAAATGAGCTCGATATCATTATATCGAGCTCATTTGGGTATGCATACACTTTTAGACTTAACCACCAAGTGGCCGTGAGATACCGCTCCCGTTTCGTAGGAGGGACAAATCCTATCTTTGTCACTCACATTCTTTTCCATGCTTTGTGGCATACCCAATAATTATCTTTATAACCAGCCTGTTACGGTGGTGTTTGACAGTATCAAAATATACGACATTACATGTAGGAATCCATGGTGACCTCAAGTCAAAGGACCATTACACTATAGTCACTTTGAGATATGCTAATGATAGTTACGTAACAACCCATGTAGCAATCTCATGGCGGGTCAGTCCAATACACATTACTCTTAATGTATACATGTGGTGTGATTTGATATCTCCATATCCATGACCTGTGAGACTTGGTCATCAATCAACACCCATACTAGTCTAACTGTATTATCGTTGTCCTAATTAACGATAATACTTTGACTATGGACATTTAGGAATAATGTTCGGTAATTATAGGATCTCACAATCAAGTCACGCTTGATGCCTATTGAACATACTATTCCAAGGACATTATTGTGTAAAATCATATTTAGCGCAATCTACACAATAACAGAAATGCCTCGTTTTATAATGAAATAGATATCATATTACAGAACTGATTATAGATTGCCTCTAGGGCATACACCAATTCCCAACAGGAACCACATGTATCAGACTTACCCATTGACTGTCTGATATGGGGTAGATAATTCCTAAGTCTAGGAGCTTAAGTATTTCCTTCATAACGACTTCCTTCATTGTTGGATTAAGCTTCCTCCGTGGGTCTCGCTTTGGTTGTGCATCTTTCTCCAATAAGATTCGGTGCATACACACAGAGGGACTTATGCCTTTGATGTCTGCGAGCGTCCATCCAATGGCCGTTTGGTTCTCTTTCAAAACCTGAATTAGTTGTTCTTCTTGTACCTTTGTTAGTTCCTTTGAGATGATGACTGGTAAGGTCTCCTTTTCACCCAAATAAACGTACTTCAAGTTCTCTGGAAGCTTCTTCAATTCTAACTTGGGGGCCTGCACAATAGAAGGGAGAATCCGATCAGTGGAAATCGGTAATGGTAGAACTGAACTGTCAAACCTTCTCGACACATCTATAAGTGATTTTAAAGGCTGAATTGAATCTTTTGCTCTTCCATCTTCTTCCCATTGGGCATCATAATCCTTGATTTGTTGGATTGCCCAATCGACCTCATCCTGCACAAAAATCTGTTCTGCCACATCTCGAACAAATGAATCAATTACATCAACACAAGATATAGATTCCAAAGTATCTGGATGTCTCATAGCATCGAATATGTTGAATGTAATCGTTTCTTTATCAAATTCTAAAGAAAGTGTCCCATTATGCACATCGATTTTTGTTCGGGCCGTTTTCATGAATGGCCTTCCAAGCAAAATGTGTGACGAGTTAGAATTGTGCTTGTCACCCATGTCAATGATATAAAAGTCTACGGGAAAGATGAATTCATTGACCTTAATTAACACATCTTCAATCATTCCCTCAGGGTATGAATTAGACCTATCAGCAAGCTAAATGATAATTTTAGTGTCCTTCAAAGGCCCTAAATTCAAAGTCCTGTAAATGGATAAAGGCATGACATTTATGGATGCGCCTAGATCTAGCATGGCCTTCTCAATTCTTTTCTCACATATAGTGCATGGAATGGTAAACATACCTGGATCCTTGCACTTTTGTGGCAATTTTCTTTGGATGACGGCCGATGCATTCTCCCCTCACACTTATTTTTTC
Source organism: Punica granatum (assembly GCF_007655135.1). Lineage (NCBI taxonomy): Eukaryota > Viridiplantae > Streptophyta > Magnoliopsida > Myrtales > Lythraceae > Punica > Punica granatum. Next base: position 34,899,777 of record NC_045127.1, on the reverse strand, counting down.
GCCCTTACTCAGCTTCCTCTTGTTGGTGCATAGTTCCTTGAGGAACTTAGCATATCTGGGCACTTGTTTGATCGCGTCGAGTAGAGGAATGTTCACTTCTACCTTCCGGAAGGTCTCGAGAATTTCTTGTTCCGCTTCCTCTTTCTTAGCTCTCGCGAATCGACTTGGGAATGGTGGAGGAATGACTATCTTTTGGATGGGAGTGTTAATGATGTCTTGCTTCGTCTCGTTGGCCGACTTCTCTTTCTTTGTTTCACCCTCATCAATTTTGTCTTGTGCCCGATTTTTAGAAGGAACTGCAGGTTCCAACACCTTCCCACTCCTTAGCGTGACTGCACTTGCATTCTCCCTTGGGTTTATTTCCGTTTGGGATGGTAGCTTCCCTTTCGCACCTTCTAGTTTGCTTACGGTGGTGGCGAGTTGAGACATTTGATTCTCCAGATTTTGAATGCTCGCCCTTGCCTCTTTTTGAAATGAAAGGGTGCTAGTTGCTAAGCTCTTGACGATGTCTTCCAATGATGTCAAAGAGTTTGATTCCTGGTTATGTGGAGGATCGGGTTTCTTATATCTGAAAGCTTGTGGTGGTGTCTGCTGATTCTGCTGTCCATATCTCAAATTGGGGTGATCTCTCCATCCCGAATTGTACTGATTGAAGTATGGATCGTACCGCCTTTGCTGATTTGAGAACCCGCTGATGGCATTTGCTTGTGAATCGGGTTCATCTTGTAGCTGTGGGCAAGCGTCGGTGGTGTGGCCTTGGAGGAAGCATATGCCGCATTTCTTGGTGTTTTGTACTTGGCCCAATACCACTTGCTTCATCAAAGTTGTTAATTCTGATATCTGGCCCTCTAGGCTCGAGCTTCCCACCTCGTTCACTCTACTGGGAACTGAATCTTGTCTACCTCCAAATTTTTGAGAATGAGCTGCCATTCTAAAGATCAAATCTCGAGCTGCACGTAACGTTTTATCCTCTAATGCTCCTCCACTTGCTGCCTCTAATAAGGTTCTATCCATAGGGAGCAAACCCTCATAGAAATACTGGAGCAGGAGCTGGTCTGAGATCTGATGATTGGGGCAGCTCTCGCAGAGTTGATTAAACCGCTCCCAATATTCATATAGCGTCTCGCCCGAGAATTGTTGAATGGCACCGATTTGCTTTCTGATGGTGCTTAGCCTCGAAGCTGGGAAGAATTTTTCGATAAATTGTCTCTTCAGATCGTTCCATGTAGCGATGGACCCTGGCGGTAAGTAATAGAGCCAATCCTTAGCCTTGTCAGCTAAGGAAAAAGGAAAAGCTCTCATCTTAATCTGCTCCTCTGTCACCCCTCGGGGTTTCATCGTGGAGCACACGGTGTGGAACTCCTTGAGATGCCTATGTGGGTCCTCTCCTGAAAGTCCGTGGAAGGTAGGTAGAAGGTGTATCAGCCCTGATTTCAGCTCGAAGGCGGCCTCTGTTTCTGGGTATGTAATACATAATGGTTGTTGGTTCAAGTCAGGAGCTGCTAGCTCCCTCCATGTTCGTTCTCTAGCCATTGTGGTTGCAGTCAATTCTTGTTCTTCTTCACTCTCACTGTCGTTGAAAGAAGAGGTTGGCTCCACGAGCCCGTCGGCTAGCCTTTTGGCTCTCCGATTCGCCCTTGCGGTCTTCTCAATCTCTGGATCAAAGATAATTTCACCTGTACGAGAAGAACGGGGCATATATTAGCTCAACAATTAAGAGAATTAAATTGCCTCCCCGGCAACGGCGCCAAATTTTGGCACGGCCTGTCGAAGCCCCCAAAATAAAATCGGTTTCCCCAAAACTTGTAGTAAGAAAAGGGTGAGAGCCGAGTCGAAATCCCAAAGGAGGCTAAGGGATTCTCTAAACCAATGAGCTAGCAAAAGTAATGAAAGGGGAATTTTGATAATCAAGAAATTAAATTGCAGCAAAAACAATTTAAAAGTGCAAGGGAGAGTGAGTAATCAATAACCGGGAGACGTATGACTTGAGTTCGAAAACCACCTAGCGTTTGGTTGATCATAGAAGCATCAGAATGTAAATTTCAGTAGTTAAGATTCGATTCCCGCGACCGTAAGGAATCAACTAGCATCTAAATTCTAACTAGTCAAAACACCGTCTAACTAGTAAGTTCATCAACTAGTTAACAAGGTATCAACCGATTCCCTAATTAACTAAGCGACAGCTTTAAGCGCAAGGATGCCTTAACCCGAGCGATTAATCGATTCATCAATTAATTGACTCGTCCTATCATTCTCTAACCAATTAGGGTAGCAACTACCGTTTGTTCCTAATTAGTCTTGCTTCGAATCGATTTCTACAAACACCGTAGTAGTCGTCGATAAGCTAATTTACAAATATCCTATTCACAACCATGAGAGAATACTTGTAACGATGACATCCAAGAATAAATAAGTGCTGAAATCAAATATTAAAACCTGCTCCTCACAACCAAACCGTGAGGTTTCCGTTCTCAAGTCAAACGAAACGAATTAGCCACGCATGGCTATACAAGATTCCATGAAAACTAATGATCATTGGAGGAACACTCCGCAGCCGCCAGCCTCCTCTCCAAGTTTCTCTCCACAGAAAAACTAAACTTCCAGAAGACCTAAATCTAGATGATCCATAGGTTTTTATATCTCCCTCAAAAATAGGAAACAAATAATGAACATATCTTACAAGATTTTCTAAAAAACTCCCATTGTAACTTAAAGGGAATCCTAAGATTTGCAAATAAATCGAGAATTGATTCTAAACTCCCAAATTTGGCAAGGCTATCTTGGTACTTCAATGATCTCCAATTCATCCCGAACATGCATCAAATTGCCTTCAATTCTTTTCTTGCACACGTTTTCCTAGAAATCGTCATCCAAGCATCAGATACCATGAAAACAACATAAAACCGAGTCTAAATTTTTCCCATTTCATGGACAAATCCTCTCTTATCAGGGGTTGCTTGGGAAAACATCTTTCTCGAGGTACTCCCCGATGGGAGTCATCTAGTACCCCTCCTCCTCTACATTCATTATGACGCCCTCAGAATGGCTTTCCTCTTTCATGAGAAACTCCATAAAGTAGACCCCCTTCGCTTGTAGGTCCTCAGTAGACACTTTGCTCAGAGAATCCGCCACTGTATTTTCTTCGCGAGGTACATGCTCCACGACTACCTTAGGGGATCTGGAGAGGATGGCCTTCACTTTATCCGCGTACCTACTCATCCTATCTTCTTTGGCCTCGCACTAACTAAGACTCGTTGTACTATGAGCTAGGAGTCACATTAGACGTGTACTATAAGAAGCGTATCTCGTAGTTATGGAAAATTTTCTATTATAACTTTTACTGATAGGGTCTCGCGAGTGGGCCTCGTTGGGAGGGCTGAACATGTCTCATGAATGACCCGATTGAGTCTCGTTGAGTCTCGCCTGTGTCGCTAGGCCTTTCGGGCCGCATCGAGTCGGAGCTAAAAATCTTGTCCCCAACAACTAACAAACAATATTATGCTAGTTGATAAACTAATGTTGAAAAATTAATAAAACTTGCATTTTAAAGAAAAAAAAAGAAATTGGAAACTGAATTCTAGAGTGGTAATATTTAAATAAAAGTTTTACAAAGAAACTTCATAGAACATTTACATTAGGGAAGATAGCGCTTGAATACATATAATTCATTGAACGCATAACATTTTCATTTCATCAAATTGTTCTGATATTTTAAATGGGCGAACTGCTCACGATTGTTGGAATTACATTTTATAATGGAAAGAACTAAATTAATATAGAAATATAAAAAAACTTTAGAGCTATAGGTTATTTATGTTAGTGAAGATAGTGCCTATCCAATCCAAAAGCAAAAGTACTTGGATAAATCTCTCTCATTGAAACTGAGAGTATATTATTTTCATCTTGTAAAACTATTTTGATCTTTTAATTGAGTGAATTCATAATCTTATAATTCATTTTTGTTACAATATTATAACTCTATAAGTAAACAAAAGCGTTATTAATATAACTTTAGGGAAAATTGCACCCCTAGCACGGATTTTTCACCTTTTTCCACTTCCTAGTATGCTTTTAAAATTTGCACGATATAGCACTAATCACCATTTTTCTTTCAAACCTAGCACAATGATCTGCTCGCCCTTTACTTTTTTTAATATATATATTTTTATTTTTTTTTATGTTATTTGGTCCACATGTTGCGCCCACATTTACAAGGAGGGCCCACAGTAAAACAAATTCAGCTTTTCGTTATCTTTTCAACGAAATTTAAATAGCCTAGATTTCAAAAGAAAGTGGTGATTTATTCTATGCCATGTAAATTTAGAAATGCGTGTTAAGAGATGAAAAATCCATGCTAGATTTATTATACATACTTTTGCCTAATTTTGCCTCTATAATTGGTTTAAACTAATATCCATAAAAAAAATATACTTATAAGGTATTGATATTGGAGGTATGAGATAATATTTAAATTTTAGGGGTTCGAAAATGAAGTTGTAAGGAATTGTAAAAAAAATCAAAATTGGTAGAGTTAATTATAAATGAGAAAGGTAAAAAAAATTAAGAATAAAGATTGGAAAGCAAAATAGGAAGGTCCCGTAACAAAGCCAGAACCGTTTGCAAAAGTCCCTTTTTCCTGACCGACGTGAGTTGATTTAAGCAGTTCAATATTTATTCTATTGAAGTAAAATTTTGTGTTCGAGTTCTTATAAATATAAAAAATTTACGTTATGAGAGTTTTACCTCTTAATGGACCGAACCGATTCGACTGAATCAAAGTCTAATCAAACTCTTGAATATCAAAGTACACATATAAAAAAAAGCACATTTCCCTTGATGATAATTGGGAAAGGTGATTCACCCAAAAATAAAGGGACAGTTGGTCCCACTTTTATTACACAACAAGTAAGAGTATATATATATATATATATATATATATATATATATAATTAAGTTGAGAAGTTCACAGTGTAATATGCTATTGCCTAATAATGTAAAAATTTCAGATTCGATGAAGGCGGATATCTATGCCTTTCAATTAGATTTTTCATTGTCTTATATGAGACTAATGCTTGTTTCCCAAGTAACCACAAATATATATGATTAAACATAATGCTCAATATGCTTAATGTATGGATTTTTCTAAAGTACATATATTGTTGTCCTAATGTTAATGGGTAAGATATCATAAATGGATTCTAAAATGATAGCTATAATTCATCACTCTTTTTTCTAAAAATTAACTGCATGCCTTTTGAAAAAGCCACTTTCATCGATTATTGAGGAAAAAACACTATAGTTATCGTTTTTGTCAATTTAAAACGAGTATCTCTTTGATGTTAAATGAATTAATATGCATATTCATCAAGATAAGTTATGTACATTAAATTTATCATTATGCTAAGGGCATAGGCTAAAAATCAAATTCTTGATTGATATATTTTTTTTCAAATCTCAACATGAATTCTTCTGTTTTGATTATTCTCTGACATTTTCATTGTATAACTCTCTCATAATAACTAGCAATTATCTGTCACTTAGTTTTGTTTTTATTAAATTTATCCATCTTTTTATACGTGTGTTGTTGTTAAATGAAAAAAATCAAAAATATTAGCCACTAAAGATTGTTATGATGTTGACTATAAGATATATCTATATATTCTATACAATATCTATATATCAATATATTCTATACGATATGTAATATGATGAAATACAAGACTCTAGATATAATGCTAAAAATTTTTAAAGCACAACTCCAAATGCGTTGATCCTTTCAATTGGTTGAAATTTATATTTTGTAGCTCATGCAATTAATTACTTTTATTATTTAATTAAAAATTTTCCAAAATATATTAAATTAAAATCAACTCTACATAAAAATTAAATAATCTAATAGAAATTAAAACTAGCTTTTAGATATATTCTAACTTTATAATATATAATAGCAAAATTATTCTTTATTAATGGCCACATATTCTAAAATCTCAAATCCTCAGCTCCTCATTATTCCACTCCTCCCTTACTTGCACTTAGGATTAAATCAATGTGAATAATTATTAGATAGGCTTTCATATTAATAATCCACAAACTATCATGAGTTTTTCCTTTTTTTTGTTTCTGATTTTTGTTGGTCTACACCAAAATTGCCCAGTGAGACTAGAGTAAAACTTCTTTCATATTCCTTATTTTCTCTTTCTCCCTTGCAGACATCTTGTTGAACAAAGCTCTTCAAAATTTTATTTCAATGGATCTTACTCAATATGATGAATTTAATATTCTTTTAATATGGCTTAGATTAACTTATGCAAATAGAACAACTTGGACGTTGTTTAAAAGTATTCCGATAATATAAACTAATTGATATTTTCAAATTTCAGGCAATAAGTTGCATAATATATAATATATATGATCGATCCGATGGCTTCAGACCCTTGAGGAGCTCCCGAAGGCACCTGGAGATGGCTCGAAGGTTCTTGGACCCGACCTGACCCAAAGAACACAAGAGAACCAGTGAGAGCGAAGACAAAACCGAGAGAGAGGAGGAGATGGTCCGGGTGGCTCTGGTGGCTGAGCATAGCGACGCGTGACCCTGGCTGGTCTCTGAGTGTGAAGGAGATGACCGCCTAGATCGTGGTCACTGAGTCAGGGGAGTGGCGTGAGTCGAGGGATGTGTCCGGGTGGTGAGCTGAGAGGGGGGTTGTCTGTTGAGCTAAGGGAATTAGGGAGGAGCTGAGGGCGCGAGGGAGGTTGAGTGAGGTCGTGGGAGAGTAAGAGAGAGACTGCTGAAGGTGTCGAGCTGGGGTTGAGCGAGAGAACTTCAGGTGGATAGGGGTTCTGTCGGAGCTTAGAGAGCAGACGATGAGAGGGAGCTGAGGGCGTGCCAAAAGGGAGGGGGGGGAGAGGCTGCTGAGGTGTCTGTGTGAATGGGAGAGGAGATGGCTGCTGAGGGAAAGGTGGTCGCGTTCAGGGAAGTCGGGGCCTGCTGAGGGGAATCCGAGCTGAGGGAAAGAAGGAGCTGGGGCAGTCCGTTCAGTGAGCTGAGGGAAAGTCTAGAGTCCGATCCAGAGTGAGGGGAGAATGGGGAGCTGAGAGGAAGGAGTTGTGGGCGCTGAGGTCCGTGACCTGTGGGAGTGTTGAGAGAGTGTTGTAGCTGAAGGAAACCTCCCTCCCTGGTTCCTCTCGTCCCTCTTTTTCTGTTCTTTTTTTTTTCTTCTCTATTATCTGTGTGTGTTTTCATGAAAATGGAAGTGAGAGAGAGAGAGAGAGTGTCGAGGGAGGGGACTCGGGACCGATCAGAGCCAGGTCGGGGTGCCTGAGCGTGAGCAGTTGCTGCTTGCTGCAGCACGTCAACGCTGAAAATGGAAAAAGAAGAAAGGAAGCAGAGCAGGTTGCGTGAGTTGCAGGAGGGGGGGAAGGAAGAAAAAGAAAGGAAAGAAAAGAAAAATTGCAGGTCAGGTCAGCGAGGGAGAAGGAAAAGCTTTGAAGGAAAAAGCAAAGGCAATGGGGCGGGAAACGAAAAAAGAAAGAGGTCAAGTTTGCTTTTTCTCCCTTTTTTTTTATATTATTATTATTCGTACGGGCATTCATCGATGATAAATCAATTTCTTGGAATCCATCATCATTTTGGAACGAGAATTTTCACATTGTGAAAATTCAAGGAATAATTGACTTTATGAAAATTTCAATTTGTATCAATAGAGACCAAATCTCGATAAAATCGATATTGAACCTCTGACATGCGTTAGTCGTAATTGCTCGATTATTTCGAATTTCTCATCCTTTCAAACGGCATCCAAAAAATGATCCAAAACACCGTTGTATTTAGAAAAATTCAAGGATCGATATCATGTGAAAAAATACTTTCAATTCCGAGCATCGCCTCTAACTTCGAAAGAAATTAAGATTGCTGCACGTAAGGCCTGAAATTTTTATCTTTTCAACCAAATACACGAAAATTGATCCGGGATCACCATTGTATTCAGAAAAATTCGGGGACTAGTATTATGCGGAGAATTATTTTTCGGCCTCGATTTTCGTTCCGAATTGTAAAAACTGAGGTTGATGCCCGTGAAATCCAAGAACATCCCGTAGAATATTTTTTAAAAAAATTGTAAAATCGGCGTTAAATCAAGAAAATCCCCCCATTTTCAAAAGTTGTGAATGTTTGGGTAATTAGTTGAAAATACTTCCCCCCGACGGATGACAAAAATGACGATTTTGCCCCTGTAGAGCCGGTGGACCAAAATGAGATGCGAACAGATTGCCCTTCTTTGGTTGTGTGCTCGGATAGATGATGCAGCCAAACACTATAAGAAGCACCCTGTTTAGTCTCGTCGACCATTTGGATATTCTCCCAATAGTCGCTTGCTCTCTTGTTTTGGATACATGGGAGAAAACCGTGCGAGTGTCATGGACTTGTTGTAAGAAATAAAGTAAAGGAATTATGGCGAGAAAGCAGGAAAGCGTAAGGAGTGAGGCTTGAAACTCAAAAGCAGTAAAGTACGGGTGTCTAAACCTAAAGCAGTAAAGGCACGGTGTCCAAACCCAAAAGTAGTAAATGAGTGTTCTAATCCGAAAGCGGTAAATGGGTGTCCAAACCCGAAAGCAGTAAATGGGTGTCCTAATCCGAAAGCGATAAATGGGTGTTCAAACCCGAAAGCGGTAAATGGGTGTCCAAACCCGAAAGCGGTAAATGGGTGTGCAAACCCGAAAGTAGGAAATGGGTGTCCAAACCCAAAAACAGTAAATGAGTGTCATAACCCAAAAGTAGCAAATGGGTGTCCAAACTCGAAAGCAGTAAATGGGTGTCATAACGCGAAAGCAGTAAATGGGTGTCCAAATCCGAAAGCAGTAAATGTGTATCATAACCCGAAAGCAATAAATGGGTGTCCAAATCAGAAAGCAGTAAATGCAAGTTGATAGGAAAGTGCAGGAAATGCAGAAACAAATATCAGTGCTAGGGAACAGCGTAAGGAGCTGAAAAGGGGCGACTTTGATTCCCTTAGCATTGGGTCGGGGCTTTGCTGGGATGGTGCAGCGGTAGGCGTGGCTTGCGGTTTGTCACATGATTGGGTGCATGCTGGATTACTTGCATCGCGTGCTTAGCGGGGATGGTCTGATCGCTGTGTTCATCGGGGATGCCTTAGTTGCTTGTGAATGTTGCCGTAGGGAGGCGGTGTTGTGAGTTGGACTGATTCTCGGGACCGAGACCCATCTTGTCTTAGAGGAGAGTGAAAACCGCAGGTGGTTCACCCGCAGAGATGGACACAACTCTTCATCAATCATATGGACGGTGGTGTACGCTGAATGTGCAGGGTTGATGTTATCCCAAAGGTACTAATATGCCGGAGGCCGGCGTTGCTGTCGGGATGAAAGTTCTTCGTCAGTGCCTTACCCTTGGGGCGGCGGTGGGTTTGATCTGCCGGAAGCCGGCCTCGCTGCTGGAGCTATTGCCTGTCGGACTGCCGGAAACCGACCTCGCCGCTAGGGCAGTCGTGCTTGATCTATCGGAAGCCGGTCTTGTTATTGGAGCTGTTGCCAGTTGGACTGCTAGAAACTGGGCTCGCCGCTGGGGCGGTCGCGCTTTGCCAGAGGCCAGCCTCGCAGTTGGGGCAGGTATGCTTCGCCGAAGGCCGGCTTTGTTGCTGGGATGGTTGTGCTTTGCTGGAGGCCGACTTTGCCCCTAGGGCGGTGGTGTGTTTGATTTGTCGAAAGCCATCCTCGCCGCTAGGGCGATTGCTCGTTGCTCTGCCGGATATTGGCTCTGTCGCATGGGAGATTGCAGTTTGTTGGGGATGTCCATGTCTTGCGATGAGGGACTCGAGCTCGAACGCCTACGTACCTCAAGGGATGGGGAATCAGAGTCCGCCGTAATTCTTGTTGCTTGCAGTACCTGTGGTCTTGATATCATCAGTAAATCATTTGTGAGTTACTAACAATGTGTAAGCACATGTAAAAAAGAGTCATTGCGACGCATATTCTTCAATTTCGGGTCTCTTGAGTGACCCGTGAAGAATTTTGTTTTGGCAATACGAACGGGTTCCAGTTTCTGAAGGCCTCGATGCGAGGCTTCCGGGGCTCCTGTTGGGCATGCATGGGTATATCGAGACATTCTCAATGAAGCCCCAACAGCTCTATCGATTGTTCGACGAACCCGTTGACTTGGGACCCTTCTCGTCAGGGTGCCATAGGGCAGTTGCGTTTGTAACCCGCACGGGGGATTTCTGTCACGACCCGAAATTTCGGCACGATTTTTCCCTATATTTCCGCCAATCCATTATCACATAAAAACTATTCACATAAAAAGAAATGCTCTTCATAAATCCCCCAAAATATAACCAATTCAACAAACTCTAAATATCAGTAATACAACAAAACAAAATTTTCAAGTCGTAACATATTCCAATACGTTTTATAAAAAAGAAGAATACCTATCAAATAACTAAGGTTCCTACCTAGTCCTCCAAGCTGATCCCCGATATCAAAAAGTGGTTCCTCTGCGCAATCAGAAGCTTATCTGGAAAAATGTATGCACGGTATGAGCTGTATCTCAGTGAGCACTAAATTCCAAAGCAAAATGAATAATATTAAGTGATAAATATATTTTAGACAACCAAATATTCATATAGATAGTAGTAGTATAACCAAGTCTATCAATTAATTCACCAACACGACATATTAGACAATACGTACAAATGATTACTAAGTTCATTCATCAACAATCAATTGCCCTTATATCCATATAAACTATTATTAGAATTAACCATTAACCCAACATCATCTTGCACTCATAGCCTAACTAAATCAGATTAGCAAACAACACGGCTTCCACATAATAATTCAGACAATCATAATAATCATCACATTTACATCAATCCAACCAAACAAACAATATACAATACAATCAAATCAATATAGCCATAAGGTTGCATTCCCTCGCAACAAAGTTGTGACGGTACCGTGACCCCGCACTTTTCGCTCATATCATTCTCAACTCCCAATATCCATATCTCATAAGCGGGGGCTGCATATTAACCTCTGGCGGTAAGAGTTGACCTCAATTTGTATTCCGCCGGGTCTTAGGGGTCGATTGGGTCCCTTTTCTATTCCGCCGGGTCCAGCCGCCGATCAGGCCCCCATTTATATTCCTTCGGGTCTAGCGGCCGATCATGCCCCAATTTATATTTCGTCGGGTCCAGCGGCCGATCAAACCCTATTTGTATTCCGCTGGGTCCAGCGGCCGATTTGGCCCATTTTGTAATCCGCCGGGTCCAGCGGTTCCATGGCTATAGTCAAACAACAATCACAAGCACAGTCAACTGTAACCATGCCATCACACATCATAAACCCACACCAAATCCTTATTCCCAAATTATCACAGTTCTATATACACAAACACAACCCCAATCATATTCCAATTGAATCACATTATCATCATATTTTTCTTACGCAATCCACATACTCAATCACACTACATATCCCAAATCAAGGTGAAACATAAAAGGCCATATTTCTCAGATCCTTTCCCACAACATTGTACCACTATATTCGTCTTAAATAATTTATATAATTATAACACATAATTTCACAAGGAAATAGAGTATTCATATAACATACATATAATTATTTATATCATTTCACAATGGAATGAAGTACTCACCGACAATTCCCAAAAGAATAGTTCATTGGCTCGAGCCCTCAAATTCCAGATATTCGGTCTCCCCAATACCTGAAATTAGTCGACAGTCGAACCACCGAGTAGAATTGAGCTCTTCCTTGCCATCTCCACACTTCTCTCTCCCTCTCTCTCTCGCTCCAGTGCTTTGTTTCATCTTCAGTTCTAGCCCCCAAAAACATAGCCCAAAATGCCGAGGAAGAAAGAAGAAAGAAAACAAATCAAATTGAATGTAATGGCGGTGGCAGGCTTCAGGGAAGAGATTTTAGGAGTCACGTGGGGCCCTTTCACACCTAATAACTTTTTTTTTACTTCCAGCAACATGTATGTAATATAATATAAATATATATATAAGTATGTATGCAAGTGTATGTGCACGTGTGCTACTTGACAAAAGAATATCAAGTCTCACAATTTCTGTGCAAATTTGGTCAGACCTTGATCTAGTCATTTCTATAGTGTTATGACTAGACTCTCGGAAAGGAATGTCTAGGACTTTGGCTATGTGATAGCCAATTGTAGGGTGGCTGTGACCCATTTGGAGTTAAGAATGGACCTAGAGAAAAGGGAAAGCATGGGGAGTATGTTGCCCCAGGCTAAAAGGATACACGAGTTCACGCCTGCAGCGAAATGTACCCCCCTTTTGCGTCCTTTTATTATGCGGGCTGTGCCAAACTGCTCTGACGGTATGCTCGGTTGCTCACTATACTTGGGAAGAATCCTTCTTGGACGGTTGAGTTGTGTTGGAGAGCTGATCGGGGATCATACTGGAGTGGACAACCCGGCCACTTTCCCTGGGGATCCTTAGTCCACGCGGTGTGCGAGGGCTTAGGGTGACAATTCAGTTTATTTCTCTCTCATTTTGCTCTCTTTTTGCTACGGTCACCTTCCTCAGGATTTTCGATCGTGCCTCTCTTTTGTTATAACTTTTGCCTAGGCTGCCCCATAAGGGTTTTCAACCTAGCGGGCTCAATTCTTTTATCTCTTAGGTTTGTAGGGAAGAAGAGTCTGGAGAATTCGACTCCCGAGTTTGTACTATTTTGCTTTGTGTCTCCATCGAGGAGTCGCAATTGTTGCCTCTTTGCGTCGGGTTTCTTGATTTCTTGGGTTTTTTTTTTCTTTTCTGTTTTTTGGTGGGCTTTGGTCGCACCTCTTTTTTCTTGAAACTGGGGTCTGTCTGTGCCCCTTGGATTTGCTTTTCCGGACTTTTATGTTGCTGCGGATGCTTTGACTCGCGTCGCCTCATGGAGACTTGATGTGTCTTTGCCCTGGTCTTGTTAGTGGGGTCCGGGTTTTGGAACATGTCTTGTGCATTCGGAAGTCGAATCGAGCGTCCCTTCTCCCTTGCAAACTTTACATATGTTTTTCCCCTGTCGTCTAAGTAAAAGAAAAGTACAAAGTTATGCCCTAGGGAAGGGTTGACCGAGGTGGCCCTGGAATGAATATTGGATGAGGATGCCTCGGTATATGCGGATGTCACCGGTAGCGGGTGTCTGTTGGAGAGGCAATCTCGCGAAACCGAATGGCATGCTTGCCCAGGAGGTAATGCTTGTTTGTCGATTGAGATAGTTGCGTTGATGGTGTATGGCTCACTCAATCGCTTTTGTTTTCAACTTCGTAGGGGGTACCTCAGAGTCGAGCCCCTTCCCTGTCGAAGTATAAGGAATGAGGCTCGAGAGGAGTTCTCGGAGGGGCGTGACCTCGTGCATCACTTTTCACCTATGACCGGCGTATCCCTATGAAAGATCACAAAGAAGATGATACATTAAGCGATTGTTCGGTGGAATATGCGGTAAGAAATATGGTGTGTCAATGGAAAGTCCCCTTCATCCGTCGCGTGGCCTATGGGGTGCCACCCGTGGGGGACACTTGTTTCCAAAAGTATAGTCATCACCACACCGGAGTGGCTAGACCATGATCGGTGGCCACATGAGTATACTTCCATCGGTTGCGGGTGAGCATGCGCAGCCGACCTAGGGAAGGCTCAAGGAGCCGAGCCCCATGAGGACGGGCGAGTCGAACTAGTCCGACAAAACCATTAGGGCGTCTTCGGGACTGTCCTAGTGCCCCTTGAAGGGTTCGTTCATGCCAGGAGCTCGTTTGGGAATGCATTTAAACGAAAACAAAAGAGAGTTTAACGAAAAGTGTGCGTGTTGCCCCGGTGGCTAGTTGGTGGCCACAGCGGAGGGCGGACTGGGTCCCCCATCCTTCAGTCGGAGGTGTGACCATGCAAACGACTCTCGTTTCGGGTGGGTTGGGCCATGCTCTATCTATTGGAGCATTTGGTTGCGATCTTTGCGGAGGGAGGGTTCGGACTCGGTTCCAAGAAGCTGGACGGGAGGTGTCTGTTGTCTTTAATTGTGATCGTTTGGGGTTCAAGTCGCCTTCTGGTTTCAATTCCTGCAATGAGAAAATGAAAAGCGCTAAAGGAACATGAACTGTTCATGATTTAAATACAAGGATGTAGGGGAGCGAACTAGCCTGGTAAGCATCGTGCGAGCACGTAGAGGGACAGGCACAGGGTGTGTCGAGGATATGTGCATGGGTAAGGTGGATGCATGCTCGCACGACGTGAAAGGGCGTGCTCAGTTGGACGTGTTTGGTTGCACAAAAAGGTGTGTACTCAGTCGGGCGATGACGTGCTCTGTTGTGTTTAGTGAGTGGGGAGTTAGCTTCGCTTGAAAAGGTGGATCGGCCCTCGGTCCACGGCTCACCTTACCGTGAGGAAGGGTGAAGACCGTAAGTGGTCTATCTGCGAAGGTTGTCTCGACTCACCTGTTAGTGCGGGGTGTTAGCCGTTGTGCGAAACAATAAATAGATAGGATGCATGTGATGCGTGAATTCCCAAAAGTTAATGTTGTCATTCACATTGACTCGAGAAGTTCAAAGTACAATGCAAAATTTTTCGAAATGAAGTCCTAAGTTGATCTTCCACCACACTCGGAGTTTGAGTGAGCGCGGCTTTGAAAAACACAGGTTCTAAACGAGGGCCTTGCGGAGACATCTATTCTAGAGTGCATGTGTGGGCCTCCATGAGCCTTCTTTCTAGACCTCTCCAGGGCAGCGTTCGTTCAAGCGAGCTCCTTATCGCGTCTCTGGAGTTTGGCGCGGGTTTGAGCGAGCTCCCTCTGAAGTTGTAGTTGGCCGAAAAATTCCTCATCTCTCAGCAACCTCTCGGTGATCGATCCTAATGTTGGTAAGGTCCATCATGGTGGCCGTGCTCGAAGGGAAGGGTGTCCTAGAAGACGTGCGGCCTGCATCCTGTGGCGAGTCGGTGAGGTCCTCGTGGGTTAGCGGACTCTATCGAGGCGCGAGCAAGAGGTCGAGGCGTCTCTTACCAAGACAAAAGGAAGACCGACTTAGAACTCGTCAATATGAATGACACCCTAATTTTGTAAAACATATGATGCATGTGTGCGAAAAAAGTAAATGCCCACGGCTTAGTGCAAATTACAAGGTACATCGCTCTTGAAACAGAAAAGACTCAAGTGGCACGCAGGCCGACTGGATGAATTGTCGTCAAAGCCGGGTTGGAGGATGGCATGGAAGCTCAGCATGATGCATGGTTTCGGTACTACAGGGACCGTGCTATTTAGGGATGGGGGCCCCCGACTCAAGGGTGTCAATTCCTTGAAGTCGAGCGTGATTCTTTTCAAGGCTTAATCGAAAGTCGAATTGCGCACCGTACCTCTACTCCGAACCCCTATCTTAACCTATGTTCCTATTACGGGTTGTGGGATGCGACCCATAGGCACCTAGAGCTATCGTGATATGCAATGCGAGTGCTTAAATAAAAGTGTGTAAAGTAAATAAGTGGGAAATTGCAGAAAGCGGTAAATAAACAAGCAAACAAAGCAAGCGGGAACGAGTCCGAACCTTCTAAGTATCCCCAGTGGAGTCGCTAAGCTGTGTGGACCCGAAGTTAATCTCGCCGGGGCTCACAGGCGAGCGCCTATGCGCATGGCTTGGGACTGTCCACCTTCCTGGGGACGCGTGACGGACACGCATGAGAATGAGTCGCCACCTACCATTTTACGATCCGAAAGTCGATGGTCGGTAAGTTACCCGGGTCTAGGGGTACATGGTACACCTAATTGCTAAGGAATATGGTCAGCGGAACCCGCGGTTCCGAATTTGGGGGTTACGTGCGGGCATATATCTTGTGCGCCTTATCGGTACTCTAACTTGTTTAGGCTTGCCATTTTTAGTTTAATTACCGCTTAATTAGGTTCCGCTCATCTTACCCTTTTTGACACAGTAAATTCGAAGAAAACGGTCGATTCGGACTAAGAACCCGAGAAATGAGTAGGCCAGTACATCGAGGAATTGGTTCACTATCCTCACGCAATGGTTCAACAGACCGTGATGGTCGACGTCCCTCGCGATCCGAAACCGCGAAGCATTGGATTTACTCGTCCCTAGATAGGTAAATTAACTCGACTGATTCAGCACTCGGACCGTTCACTCTCTGATTGGGATTCTTACATGAATAAATATACAGAATAAATCCTTACACTCTTCTCTCAAATAAATAAAAATACAAATTACAACGACTGAATCCTGGTTGATTCGCGTTCGGTCATTATTCCACTCATGCTTACCGTGTGTTTTGAAAAATACTGAAAATTAAAGAGGTATTTACCTAAGATGGCTCATAGTTTGCCCATTTTGTCAAATCTATCATATGCTTTTTTTTGGTCAAATCTATCTCATGGTTTACTTTTTGCATCAAATCTATCATGGCGTTATCTTTTCCGTTGACATCTAACTGCCGTGCTGACGTGGCGCCTACGTGGCAAGTGTGGCCCACTATCTCTCCACGTGCCACGTCAGCACAGGCGTTAGATGTTGACGGAAAAGATAACGCCGGGATAAATTTGATGCAAAAAGTAAACCATGAAATAAATTTGCCAAAAAAAAAGTATAGGATAGATTTGACAAAACGGACAAACCATGGGCCATTTTAGGTAAAAACCCCAAAATTAAATTAAGATACATGCTCGGTGTATGGGGGCATTGGACCTCGTGATCGATGGTTAGGGGCGTTGGACCCCGTGTGAATCGTATCCTAAAGGATCGAGCTCGACCTGTAAGGAAATAGAGAAAACAGACAAAAACATATAAAAACAGACAAAAACAGATAAAAACATGTGAATATAGACAAGTTGTGTTTTAAATGCCGTGTTTACGTGATTTATCAGGTTATGTACCAGGGTTGTTTGGCAAGCAAATTCCTACCCTAAATAGACAAACGGGATTATGGAGATGGTATGTAGCACTCGACAGTGTTTTAGCGGACCCGATAGACATGAAGTCTGTAATCAAGTCTTGAATATGTGAGTTATTTTTAACTTGTTCTGTAATGTGATAATACAGATCTTTATAGGTTATTACAGAATATGGATTTTGCCCGAAAATCCTAGATCCTAATGCCTAACCCATTATTGCCCATTCTTGTTTTAAGCCAAGTGCTCGATTAGTCCGGTATTTGTATTTTAAGCCAAAATACTCAACCTAAATACCTGAAACTATACCAGGGTAAGATAAATTCATCGGCCGGATAGGGAGGGATATGTAGATGAACCTGCGCCTAGACATGTAGCCCGTCCTTAACATAGTACCATAGTGTTTCTCTTATCATAATCCTAGAGGTGTCGCTAAATTGCAAATAGACGATTTTGCCTTTGTAGTGAAAATTGTTTCAGAAAAGAGAGATTACGCGATGCGGGCCACCTCGGCCTGCGACCGGCACCGATCAATTCCCTAGATCTTCTAGGGTTGTGCAAGAACCCGAAAGAGCCAAAGAATCGGTCAATCTATCTGGAAGTGATTTAAAAAGAACTTTCACGCCCCGACCTGAGTTACCTGAAATCAGGTGAGACCTCGAGTCAACACGTGCAAGTCCTTCCTAGACGTCCATGCCACATGGGACCGCGTGTTACCAGTTAATTATCAATTCGTGCAATATTATTAAGGCCAAGTGAGTTAATCAGTCGCATGAACGTCCCAATTTTCCCGTTGGTGGAATTATTGATTACGTTAATTAAAATTTGCCGAATACTTTAGTTTACGGATTTTGAGCCACTGGAATGGCCTTTGGTGGACCACCCAATATGGCTCTAATTTCCGACCGTCTTAAAATTAAAAAAAAAATTGATTTTAGGCTGAATTTACATGGTCAAACCGATTCGTGTGAGGTTTCAATTAAAACGACAAGGAACGCGTCCAAACACGGATCAAGAGCACACGATCACATCAAACACGATAAACATACATATTTTACATAGTCGGTGCCGCCATGATCACGAGAAACTCATACAAGTATACACAAACATAATATTAACGGAATAGATAAAACGACACCAATTTATGGAAGCGAGAAAACATACAAACACATATTGTCATTTCATGTGCGCATAATAAACGAGATAAGAAGTGATTAAACGAGAATATGCGTATTGTCGGCCGAGGACCCAAATGGGACGGGTTGGAAGTCCTTATTATTTTATATTTTTTCTAAAAGAAATTGGCCAAGGACTGAATTGAATAATTTTAAAAGAACTGGGGCTGATTTGAAAATTCGGCTACAACTCAAAGGACTGATTTGGAACAACTCAAAAAGTCAGGGATAGCTTTGAAAATGTCAAATTTGACCAGGGACCATTCTGGATTTGTTAAGAGCATCAAGGAATGAATTGAAAATGGTGGAAAGCTCCCTGGACTGATATTGAAAGGTGAAAAGAGTTACAGGGACTGAATTGAAACAGATTAAAAAGTTCTATGGACTGATTTGAATCGCCTGAAAAATTCAGTGGCTGAACTGAAAATGCTGAAAATGGCTCATGACTTGATTGAAACAGATTTGAAAGCTTAGGACTGATCGAAAAAAAATGAAAACAGCAGTAGGGACTGAACTGAAACAGTTAGAAAAGTTCTCTAGACTGATTGGAATTGCTTGAAAAGTTCAATCACTGAACTGAAAGTTTTGAAAATGGCCCGGGACTTGACTGAAATGGATTTGAAAGTTTAGGGCTGATCGAAAAAAACGTAAAGGGCTGCAGGGACTGAATTGAAACAATTTGGAAGGTTCGTAAAACCGAGTTTGGAGTAAATCACAAACGTTTATTTCACATTGTTACCATTTAAACAAACATTAATATATAAAAATGAGGTCCTAAGCATACTACTAAGTCGGGATTTATACCTAGCCTAGAGAAAAAAGAAAATCTGGAAGTCGGGTCAGACGAGTCGGGTCGGGTTGCCCTATCGGGTCTTGCAGACCCGACTAGTGGAACAAACGTCCGGGAAGGAGCAAGGGCTTCAGACCCTTGAGGAGCTCCCGAAGTCACCTAGAGATGGCTCAAAGGTTCTTGGAACTTGACCTGACCCAAAGAACACAAGAGAACCAGTGAGAGCGAAGACAAAACCGACAGAGAGGAGGAGATGGTCCGGGTGGCTTTAGTGGCTGAGCATAGCGACGCGTGACCCTGGCTAGTCTCTGAGTGTAAAGGAGATGACCGCCTAGATCGTGGTCACTGAGTCAGGGGAGTGGTGTGAGTCAAGGGATGTGTCCGGGTGGTGAACTGAGAGAGGGGTTGTTTTTTGAGCTAAGGGAATTAGGGAGGAGCTGAGGGCGCGAGGGAGGCTGAGTGAGGTCGTGGGAGGGTAATAGAGCGACTACTGAAGGTGTCGGGCTGGGGAGCGAGAGAACTTCAGCTGGATGGGGTTCTGTCGGAGCTTAAAGAGCAGAGGGTGAGAGGGAGCTAAGGGCGTGCCATAAGGGGGGGTTGCTGTTGAGGTGTCTGTGTGAATGGGAGAGGAGATGGCTGCTGAGGGAAAGGTGGTCGGGTTCAGGGAAGTCAGGGCCTGCTGAGGGGAATCCGAGCTGAGGGAAAGAAGGAGCTGGGGGCGTTTTCTGAGCTGGGGCAGTCCATTCAGTGAGCTGAGGGAAAGTCTAGAGTCCGATCCAAAGTGAGGGGAGAATGGGGAGCTGAGAGGAAGGAGTTGTGGGCGCTGAGGTCCGTGACCTGTGGGAGTGTTGAGAGAGTGTTGTAGCTGAAGGAAACCTCCCTCCCTGGTTCCTCTCGTCCCTCCTTTTCTGTTCTTTTGTTATTTTTTCTTCTCTGTTATCTGTGTGTGTTTTCATGAAAATGGAAGTGAGAAAGAGAGAGGAATGCGGCAGAAGACCTGCCAAATCGGTACCCGGAGAAAATTAGGTTCTGACGATCTTATTGTGAAGGAAATGGCATCCGGAGCAAAAATCACTGCTTTACTGGGATTTTTCGATATTTAAGGCAAATTCCATCATTTAGGGTCTCAAACAGGCAATTTATGTTAATTAGGGTGTTTTTACAATTTTAGAAAAGTTTTGTTCTTTTTATGCAATTTAGGTTTTCTTAAGCCCTATTTAAGCTTTGTAAGCCATAAAGTTAAAGGAGTCGTCTTTTGGATTATCAATAAAATTCAGAGTTTTTGTGCTTTGTCGAATCTCGGATCGATTCGAGTTTGATGCCTATTTCCTGATATTCGTAGAATCAACAGGTATAGAAGGTCATAGTTCCGGTATTCGTGCGTGAATCAATAGGTCTGTGACGGTTACTCGCGTTGTACGCTGCGTCAGAGAGAGAGAGTCGAGGGAGGGGACTCGGGACCAATCAGAGCCAGGGCGTGGTGCCTAAGCCAGGGCGTGGTGCCTAAGCGTGGGCAATTGCTGCTCGCTGCAACACGTCAACGCTGAAAATGGAAAAAGAAGAAAGGAAGCAGAGCAGGTTGCGTGAGTTGCTGCAGGAAGAGAGGAAGAAAGAAAAAGAAAGCAAAGAAAATAAAAAACGTAGGTCAGGTCAGCGAGGCATAAGGGAAAAGCTGTGAAGGAAAAAAGGAAAGGAAATGGGGCGAGAAACGAAAAAAGAAAAGAGGTCAACCCTCTGTTAGTTTTTTCTCCTTTTTTTTATATTATTATTATTCGAACGGCGTTCATAGATCGGTAAATCAATTTC
The DNA here is from genome assembly GCF_007655135.1 of Punica granatum. NCBI lineage: Eukaryota > Viridiplantae > Streptophyta > Magnoliopsida > Myrtales > Lythraceae > Punica > Punica granatum. The sequence goes on along the minus strand of NC_045127.1, from coordinate 34,879,104 downwards.
TTGGAATCCATCGTCATTTTGGAATGAGAATTTTCACATTGTAAAATTCAAGGAATAATCGACTTTATGAAAATTTCAATTTGTATCAATGGAAACTGAATCTCGATAAAATCGATATTGAACCTCTGATGCGCTTCAGTCGTAATTGCTCGATTATTTCGAATTTTGCATCCTTTCAAACGGGCATCCGAAAAATGATCCAGAAATACCGTTGTTTTCAGAAAAATTTAAGGATCGATATCATGTGAAAAAATACTTTCAATCTCGAGCATCGCCTTAAACTTCGAAAGAAATTAAGATTGCTGCACGTAAGGCCTGAAATTTTTATCTTTTCAACCAAATACACTAAAATTGATCCGTGATCATCATTGTGTTCAGAAAAATTCAAGGACTAGTATTATGCAGAGAATTATTTTTCAGCCTCGATTTTGGTTTCGGATTGTGAAAATTGAAGTTGATGCCCGTGAAATGCAAGAACATCCCGTAGAATAATTTTGAAAAATTGTAAAATTGGTGTTAACGTCCCCCATTTCTAGTGAACGTCCCCCATTTCCAAAAGTCATGAATGATCTGGCAATTAGCTAAAAATACTTCTTTCCAATGGATGACAAAAATGACGATTTTACCCCTATGAAGCCAGTGGACCAAAATGGAATGCTGACACCCGCGCAATACGAGTGTAACTAGCTAGTAATATATAATAACAAAACGGAAAAGGAGATTTAACGAGGCTATGTGACATGTCATCTTAAGATTAATAAGATAGTACCACGTGTCAAGCCCTCATATCTCTATTTACCTAAAAAAATATAAAACAATAAGAGAAAAAAGAAAAATTATTCATCTCTGTATCTCTCTCATTGAGTTAAGAAATTTTATTCTTGGAAAATGACATGCATTCTTTAATTCATCTCTCATTTGCATTCCCAATTTCCTCTTTGACCAAAGAAACAATTTCTATATAAATAATTAAATAAATAAAATTTCATATTAACTAAGGAAAATATATTATAATTAATTCTTACGATGGATATTTTTTTCTTTGGCATGTAAGAACGTTTAAATTGGATACTAACAATAGTGAAAAATTACATAAATACACATGCTTTCTATTAGAAATGAGTTAAAAGAAAAAGATATATAGTCACACACTCACAAAATGTAATTACTTAGTATGATTAGTTTAAAAGAATAAAATTATTTTAGTCGAATTTAAGGTAATTGATTAAAATATTTAATTATTCAAAAAATTTATGGTTTACTTATTTCAGCACCCGTTTTGGTATATCGACTCCAAAGGGAGGCATCGACAGCACTTCTAATGGCAACCCTTGAACCGCAACAGAAAACTGCCAGGCAATCATCGTGTTACTGTTCACAATCGGGTCTAACAACCTAACAACCCCTGGAGCGATAGGGATGATCACAATTCTCGATACGAATTCAAAATCGACGACTTAGCATGATCGTGTAGAGGAAGGACAAAATCGTCATTTTGTCACCCGTCGGAGGGAAATATTTTTTATTTATTTCCCATGCATTCACGACTTTTAAACTAGGGGCATTTTTATAATGGGGTATTTACCTAAAATGACCCATGGTTTGCCCGTTTTGTCAAATCTATCATATGTTTTTTTTATCAAATCTATCCCATGGTTTACTTTTTGCATCAAATCTATCCCGGCGTTATCTTTTCCGTCGACATCTAACGGCCGTGCTGACGTGGCGCCTATGTGGTAAGTGTGGCCCACTATCTCTCCACGTGCTACGTCAGCACGGCCGTTAGATGTCGACGGAAAAGATAACGCCGTGATAGATTTGATGTAAAAAGTAAACCATGAGATAGATTTGACAAAAAAAAAGCATAGGATAGATTTGACAAAACGGACAAACCATATGCCATTTTAGGTAAAAACCCTATTTATAATTAATTTAACTTTAATTTGACATTTTTCAAAAAAAAAACTTTACGGGATATTTTTAGGCCTCACACGTGTCAAATTCAAATTTTAAAATCTGGAACCGAACTCAAGAGTGAAAAATACTTTTCTGCGTAATATTGGTCCTTGAATTTTCCTGAACACAATGGTGGTCCTGGATTATTTCTCAGATGTCTGGATGAAAGGATAAGAATTTCAGACCTTACGTGCATCAATTTTGATTTTTTTTCCAAATTAGAGTCGATGCTTGGGATTGAAAAGTATTTTTCCACATAATATCGATCCTGTAAATTTTCTAAACATAACAGTGTTTTCAGATTAATTTTCAACTATCTGTTCGAGAAGACGATGCTCCATATCCTATACCTCGATGTATTAAGAAGCGTATCCCGTAGTTATGGAAAATTTCCTATTATAACTTTTACTGATAGGGCCTCACGAGTGGGCCTCGTTAGGAGTGCTGGACATGTCTCATGAATGACCCAATTGAGTCTCGTTGAGTCTCTCCTGGGTCGCTAGGCCTTTCGGGCCGCATCAAGTTGGAGCACGAAATCCTGTCCCCAACAACTAACAAACAATATTATGCTAGTTGATAAACCAATGTTGAAAAATTAATAAAACTTGCATTTTAAGGAAAAAAATAGAAATTGGGAATTGAATTCTAGAGTGGTAATATTTAAATAAAAGTTTTACAAAAAAACTTCATAGAACATTTACATTAGGGAAGATAGCGCTTGAATACATATAATTCATTGAAGGCATAACATTTTCATTTTATCAAATTGTTCTGATATTTTAAATGAGCGAACTGCTCACGATTATTGGAATTACAGTTTATAATGGAAAGAACTAAATTAATATAGAAATATAAAAAACTTTTGAGCTATAGTTTATTTATGTTAGTGAAGATAATGCCTATCCAATCCAAAAGCGAAAGTACTTGGATAAATCTCTCTCATTGAAACTCAGAGTATATTATTTTCATCTTGTAAAACTATTTTGATCTTCTAATTGAGGGAATTCATAATTTTATAATTCATTTTTATTACAATATTATAACTCTATAAGTCAGTAAAAGCTTTATTAATATAACTTTAGGGAAAATCGCACCGCTAGCATGGATTTTTCAAATTTTTTCACTTCCTAGCAATGTTATCAGAACCGGACCGGACATCGAACCGGTTGAGGTATGGATTCATGGATTTATGGGTTAGACCGGGTTCGATGAGTTGAACCGCATGTTTAATTATATAATAAATAAATATTTTATTATTTTAATAAATATAACATCTATTAATAAATAGCAGGTTGACAAAAGTCAAAACCCTTCTTCCTGCCTTGGCTTCTTTTTCTTTAGGTGTCCAATGGCTTCTAGGAGAAGCTAGTCCCCCACGTCTCCAACTCCAAGTCCAAGGTCTCTCTTTCCCCATCTCATTCCCAAGTATTTTCCCTCGATGGGGCCAAACGCGACCAATTTCTCTACCCCGCCGCCATCTTCGCTGGAAGATCTAAAGTTCTTGCCTGATGCCGAGAAGCTTGCACAAGCAGCTCTTACCCTCTTGCCCTGATTCTTCTTCATCCTCCTCGTCCTCCTCGTCCTCGTCGACCGCCTTGAAGCTCATCTTCTCATCTTCGAGGTTTCTTCTTGATCCCATTGTCTTTTTTCCAATTGATGGCAAGAACCGACCGGAGTTAAATCAATGGGGGGATCGGAAAGCTGGACAAAACTTGGAGATGTTTGGGGATTATATGGTAGATACAAGAAAAATTTCTCTGCCCGGCCGCCTTCTCCGTCGGCTTCATTCGACATCTCAATTGGATAACTTTCCTTCTGTGATTGCAGGAGGTGCCCAAAACTCCGCTTCCTGTGGCTAAGTGAGAAGAGCTGAAGATGAAGAACAGTAGGAAGAAGACTAGGGTTTTCGATTCAATTCTGCAATTTCTGCCCGGGTTCGATTTCGAGTTGGGAATTCGGTTTGGATTTCCTTTAAAATTTCTGAACCCATGCAACCGGCCGGTTCGAATGGGTTCGATAAGTTTATCTAAAAATCGGCCGGTTTTTTGGGTTCACCAGTTTTTTGTGCATTTTTTTAAGCTAATCGGACTGGACATAGGTCTGGTTTCCAGTCTGATCGGTCGAATCGGCCGGTCCGATCCAGTTCTGATAACACTGCTTCCTAGTATGCTGTTAAAATTTATACAATATAGCACGAATCACCATTTTTCTTTAAAACCTGGCACAATGATCTTCTCACCCTTTGCTTTTTTAATATATTTTTTATTTTTGATGTTATTTGGTCCACATGTTGCACCCACATTTACAAGGAGGGCCCACAGTCAAACAAATTCAGCTTTTCGTTATCTTTTTGACGAAATTTAAATGGCCTGGACTTCAAAAGAAAGTGGTGATTTATTCTATGCCATGTAAATTTAGAAATGCATGTTAAGAGATGAAAAATCCATGCTAGATTCATTATACATACTTTTGCCTAATTTTGCCTCTACAATTGGTTTAAAATAATATCCATAAAAAAATATACTTATAAGGTACTGATATTGGAGGTATGAGATAATATTTAAATTTTAGGGGTTCGAAAATGAAGTTGTAAGGAATTGTAAAAAAAAAATCAAAAGTGGGAGAGTTAATTATAAATGAGAAAGGTCTAAAAGAAATGAAGAATAAAGATTGGAAAGCAAAATAGGAAGGTCCCATAACAAAGCCATAACCGCTTGCAAAAGTCCATTTTCCCTTACCGACTTGAGTTAGTTTAAACGGTTCAGTACTTATTTTGTTTAAGTAAAATTTTATGTTCGAGTTCTTATAAATGTAGAAAATCCACGCTATGAGAGTTTTACCCCTTATTGGACCAAACCGACTCAATCAAATTAGAATCTAATCAAACTTTTGAATATTAAAGTACACATTGAAAAAAAGTCACATTTTCCCTTAATGATAATTGGGAAAGGTAGCTCACCAAAAAATAAAGGGAAAGTTGGTCCCACTTTTATTACACAACGGTAGATATATATATATATATATAAATAATTAAGCTGAGAAATTCACAACATGATATGCTATCGCCTAATAATGTAAAAATTTCAGATTTGATAAAGGCGGATATCTATGCCTTTTAATTAGATTTTTCATTTTCTTATATTACACTAATGCTTGTTTCCCAATTAACCGCAAATATATATGATTAAACATAATGCTTAATATATTTTGGCAAGAATAGTTAGTCCTCAAGAGTTCAGTATATTTGTTTTCAAAATTAAAATTACAAAAAATTTAACTTTAACTTTAACTCAATACGCTACATAACAAAAATACACATTTCTTAAGTAAAAAATTTTAACTTTAACTTTAACTCAACACACTACATAACATTTATCATTTTTCACAATCAAAATTAAAGTTACTTTAACTCTGAAATCAAACGCACCAATAATCTCACGGGTTATGAACTGCTTTCATAGTGTGAAATAAAATTTTGCTTTGAAAAGTTGCCCGCCCAAGAAATTGATTATAATTTTACAATAGCGGGATCCACTTATCTACTCATGTCAGCCAATTAGATGATAAGCAAGCAAATTGCACAGATTTGAAGAACCCGAAATTCAGTGAAGTCAATACATGGACCTCCAGGTTACTGATTCATATATGATCGGCGAGTCTTATATTCGATTCCTTCCGGTTCTTCATTCTCAATGTGCCATACGGAAAGTCTGACGGATGGTTTCGAATCTCACGTGCTTAGTTACTTCTAATCTGCAAATTCATCCGTTGCTCCTCTGCTCTTACGTTCTATCTTATTCTAATGTACTGAATACTGTAAATAAGAACAAGTTGATTGTATAAGTATTGATTGTATATTCCTATAATTTCATAATAATTTGCAGAAAGTTTTGGTAGTAGATATAATATATTCTTTTCATATTTACAGTCTGAATATATCATATCCTGATCGAATGCAGCGAAATTATGTTATCTGTGTGCCATCAAGAATGCGTGGAAGATGCATGCAGGCACTTTATAAGGATTGAACAAATATTACCCTCCGGATACGATCAACGAATATTTATAAACTGTATTGTTCAATGGTCATGCTTCGTCAGTGACTCTAGTAGATTAGTGAAGCCATATTACAACACGTAGTTAAGCTGGCGACAAAATATTATATACTAATGATTAAATTTTTTTTTTCTCTATCACGTCACTATTATGAGGTGGACGGCCATTAAAGATTTTCTGTTTATATGGGTAGTTCGATTTGGGAGTTGACAAATTGTGTTTGCTACTTATAGGTGGTGGGTAATTAATATCGATCACGTTTAGATCAACTGATTTCCATTCATAGGAATGTTAGTTATCGAGAAAAATAGGATTTGTGGACCACTTTAGAGATGCAAAGTTTTTGGATTTTCTCCAGCAAGTTATTTTCCTTTGTACGGTAAAATCATGGCGAGGGAGTCTGAGTAGAACTCTCGTGAAACATGAAAATGAAGAATACGGAAGACAATTAATGAAATTCCAATGTCAAGTCAACCACGTGAAAAGTCTTGCAAAATTCGAGTATTCTGGTTTATCTCTTATCCTAACTTTATCAGAAACCGTATCCGTGTCAAATAATCATCAAAACCTGATTCTTATCATAATTGAGATTTGTTAGTAATAACCACATGCACGAAAAAATAGTAAATGTTAATGTATAACGCACTATATCATTATCTATATATATCTATACTAATATATAAAAGAAGAACTTGGTGTCTCTCAACATCTTTTATTATATTGGATAGAAGGAAAATATTACAATAAATACATGGTCGGAATGGTAAAAACATACAAATTTTAAAACACTCTCCTTTTATTTCTCATATTCCCTAATTGACACGTGTCTCACATTTCCCTTCAACTCCCCATCCATTTCTCTCTACGCGGCTACTTTCTCTTCCTCGAGTGTCATATCTTTTTCTTTTTCTTTACTTTTTTTAAATTTACCACATTTTGTTTTAATTTTATATATACGCCCATGCAATATCTATTTGCAAATTTTTATTAAATGCCAATTAAAACTTAATATTCCAAGACATGTAGACGAGATGTAGGTTGATCATGTCATGAGATGCAAATGAAAATTTGTAAAATTCATCGGACATTACATGCAGATAAAACTCTAGTTACTATATAATGGATGGACTTGGTGTCCTCCATCAATTATTTTGTTGAATTTTACATAATTATCCCTATTATCTTGCACCCCATTGAAAGAAAGCAAAATTAACTATTAAATATTAAATATAAGGTAAAACAGTAACTTAAATCAAATTTTAAACACACACTTCTTTATTCTCTCTCTCCACTTGATTGCACATGCTCCTTCACTTCACCCCTCCTTTATTCTCTCCACTGTTTTCTCTCTTCAAGTTGCACGGGGAGTTTTCTTTTTTGGTTAAATTCACCATATTGCATGATATTTTGAAAAAATTTCACCACATAGCACATATAGTATTAACTTCACCGTTCAGCATGATATCTTGAAATTTTTTCATGACATAGCACAATAAGCAATAATTTCACCACACAGTACAAAATTTTGAAATTTTTTCACCATGTAGCATGATGTTAGTTTTTCGTCAATTTTTTGTGCTACATGGTGAAAAAATTTCAAAATTTTGTGTTATTTGGTGAAATTATTGTTTGTCGTGCTATTTCATGAAAAAAAATTTAAATTATCTTGTTAAATGGTGAAATTAATATGATATGAGCTATATAGTGAAAATTTTCAAAATATCCTGCTATACGATGATATTAACCCTTCCTTTTTTAATTTTTATTTTTCCTTTTCTTCCTTATATATATAATAATAATAATGAAACGAAAATGCATGTTCAACGAAACTGTGTCATGTGTCAACTCCATGATTAATAAAACAATGCAATGCATCAAGCTTTGCTCTATTGCATGGCTTCACCCACAAGGAAGTTTCATTCTAATTAATTATTGTAAAATCAATCCCTAAAAATATTAAATAACCATTTAAGAAGAAAAATAGAGAAGTAGAACATCTCTCCTCACATAGAATATGCGACAACTCCCTTCCAATCTCTCTATTTTTTTTAATAATTCCCTCTCTCCTTCAGCCATTAATATTCTTTTTGTAATTTCCATGAAAATAATTAAGCACTTAAGAGTTTTTGGTTAGGGGAGGTGGTATTTTGTCTTATGATGCAAAACATAGAACCCCTAAAATGAGAATGAAAAGATTAGGAGAACGAAAAATAAAATGAAATAAAAACAAATGAAATATGTGAAAAATATATATATGCAATAATTAATTTCCCAAGACAACAAGCAATAGAATGCAACGCAAACCATTTCCTTAATATATATATATATATATATGTATGTATGGATTTTTCTAAAGTACATATATTGTCGTCCTAATGTTAATAGGTAAGATATCATAAATGGATTCTAAAATGATAGCTATAATTCATCCCTCTTTTTTCTAAAAATTAACTTACATGCCTTTTGAAAAAAGCCACTTTCATGGATTATTGAGTAAAAAACACTATATTTATCGTTTTTGTCAATTTAAAACTGAGTATCTCTTTGATGTTAAATGAATTAATACGCATATTCATCAGGATAAGTTCTGTACATTAAATTTAGGGAAAATAGCCCCATATAACACAGTTTTTACCTTATTTTCACTTCCTAGCACGTTTTTAAAAATTGTCACGATATAGCACGAATCACTATTTTATTCATGGATCTAGCACACCGTGGTAACGCCGTCAAACTTAACTGACGGTGGGTCCTTCTTCTTCTTCCTCCTCCTCCTCTTCCCCCTTCACGACTCTACTGCCCACAACTCCTCCTCCTTCACGACTCTGCTACCCACAGGAATCACGTTCTCAAACATAAATTTTCTAGATTTCAATTTTCTCATCTGAGAAAGGTGAGGAAAATATGTAAAATGAAAAAAATGCAAATCTGGAAAGAACTCAATTTCATTCTATTAGATAGTGCAGTCTCAACATTTTCCACATTATGTGCATCCTGGGGGAAGGGGAATAGAAAAATGGACCAGTTCTCGATGAACCTTGCCCTCTGTATTACCTTGCCAATGCGCCGAGCATCTTTATAGGGAAGATTACGAACAACAATGACTCTCCATAGTCCGCTCCTTTTATTGCTGTCGAACATACTTGAATTCCTCAAATATAATTCAGTCTCCTCATCCACCAACATGAAGAAGCATTCAGTCCTTTTGGAATGTTCACTAATATTCTTGAGCTATTGCAACTCATCAAAGTTTGCTGATGAAGAAACAGCTCAACACAGTAAGAAAACCAATGGTAGTTTTAAAGGCTGAGGATTAATAAGGAATAAAGCGGAGAAATACCGAAAATTATTGATGCTACAACTCCATCGCATTGCTCCATCTCGAGAAGATCGGAATCATCAACGTCGAATCTTGTTCCATGGCCAGGTTTACTTCCTTTTATGAAGCTAGAAGATGAAAAAGGACAGATTGAATGAATTTTGAGGAAGCGACAGAGACTTTGCAATATGTTTAACAAATAGACCAGAAGGATAAATACAGAAACCTACCCATAATGCGTGCTTGTGGGTAGTAGAGTCGTGAAGGGGGAGGAGGAAGAGGAGGAGGAGGAGGAGGAAGAAGAAGAAGAAGAAGAAGAAGGACCCACCATCAGTTAAGTTTGACGGCGTTACCACGGCGTGCTAGATCTAGGAATAAAATGGTGATTCGTGCTAGATCGTGACAACTTTTAAAAACGTGCTAAGAAGTGAAAATAAGGTAAAAATTATGCTATATGGGGCTATTTTCCCTTAAATTTATCATTATGCTAAGGGCATAGGCTAAAAATCAAATTCTTGATTGATATTTTCTTTTTTCATATCTCAACATGATTTCCTCTATTTTGATTTTTCTCTGACATTTCATTGTTTAACTCTCTCATAATAACTAACAATTATCTGTCACTTAGTTTTGTTTTTATTAAATTTATCCATCTTTTTATACTTGTGCTGTTGTTAAATGAAAAAAAAAATATTAGCCACTAAAGATTATTATGATGTCGACTCTAAGATATATATATATATTCTATACAATATCCATATATCAATATATTCTATACGATATGTAATATGGTGAAATACAAGACTCTACATATAATGCTAAAAATTTTTAAAACACAAATTCAAATGCGTTGATCCTTTCAATTGGTTGAAATTTATATTTGTAGCTCATGCAATTAAGTACTTTTATTATTTAATTTAAAAATTTCCAAAATATATTAAATTAAAATAAACTCTACATAAAAATTAAATAATCTAAAAAAATTTAAAACTAGCTTTTTGATATATTCTAACTTTATAATATATAATAGCAAAACTATTCTTCATTAATCGCCACATATTCTAAAATCTCAAATCCTCAGCTCCTCATTATTCCACTCCTCACTTACTTGAATAATTAAATCAACGTGAATAATTATTAAATAGGCCTTCATATTAATAATCCACAAACTATAATGAGTTTTTCCTTTTTTTTTTCCTAATATTTTGTTGGTCTACACCAAAATTGCCCAGTGTGACTAGAGTAAAACTTCTTTCATATTCCTTATTTTCTCTTTCTCCCTTGCAGGCATCTTGTTGAACAAAGCTCTTCAAAATTTTATTTCAATGGATCTTACTGAATATGATGAATTTAATATTCTTTTAATATGGCTTAGATTAACTTATGCAAATAGAACAACTTGAATGTTGCTTAAAAGTATTTTGATAATATAAACTAATTGATATTTTCAAATTTCAGGCAATAAGTTGCATAATATATAATATATATGAAATAACTCTTTGATAATAATTAAATCTCGTGCAATACGAGTGTAACTAGCTAGTAATTGCTAGTTCCACGGGGCTAACGGAAGCGAAAAGGAACAGAAATTTAAAAATTTCCTACCCGTGAAACTAATCCCAAGACCTACTAGAAGAATAAGAGTAAATAAAAGCGTACCTGAAATATTTAAAATTGTTAACCGAGCGTCCCACGCGTGACGCCTCTACTGGTATCCAGACCGACTTTGTCGACGAGTTTTCGAGATCGGCGGTGCTAGCGGCCAATACTCGAAAGAAACACCGATGCAACACCCAAAATTTTAAGACTAATGGGATTAATTCAAATTGAACAATTCAACTTGAATTTCCCCACATTAATGCACGTACACACATATGTATGTATATGCTTATGCATACATATATATCACATATGTGATAAATAACACACGTATATATCTACATAAGGGGGAAGACTTTCGACTCACAAGAACGGTGTGGGATCAAAATCAATCAAAAGTCCCAATTGTATATATATATATACACACTTATATGCATGCTTCCGTATGTATATGTATATATATCCATGTTTATTACCTTTTGTGGGCTATTTAATTTAATAAATCGAGTATAATTAATCGGCATATTTAATCTCATTAAATATTCGATTAATCGGTCGCACCATAAATCATCTAATCTCTATTAGAAGATTTTATTGTTTCAAAATATCCCATCGATTTAATCGTTGTGTGTGACCCTGTAGGTTCCCAATTACGTTGACAGTAATATCGAAATCTCTATTTCAATATTGCAAACAGTGAGCGGCATCTAGCAATGCATCACTGTTACTCAAGTAATCGGAAAGTCAATTTCTCGACGAACCTCGTGACCTATATTACCGTGTAATAAAATCCATTGTCCTCTATATCTCTATTGAGCCCAAGGCATGGTCGATGACATCCTTGTATGGCTCAATATCTCTTTTTCTTGGTTTACCGGGTAAGTCTATCAGAATAAATAAGGTTGATATCGCTATATCAACTCATTTGGGTATGCATACACTTTTAGACTTAACCACCAAGTGGCCGTGAGATATTGCTCCCGTTTCGTAGGAGGGACAAATCCTATCTCGATCACTCACATTCCTCTCCATGCTCTGTGATATACCCAATAACTGTCTTTATAACCAGCTTGTTACAGTGGCGTTTGACAGTATCAAAATATATGACATTACATGTAGGAATCCATGGTGACCTCAAGTCAAAGGACCATTACACTATAGTCACTTTGAGATATGCTAATGACAATTACATAACAACCCATGTAGCAATCTCATGGCGGGTCAGTCCAATACACATTACTCTTAATGTATACATGTGGTGTGATTTGATATCTCCATATCCATGACCTGTGAGACTTGGTCATCAATCAACACTCACACTAGTCTAATCGTATTATCGTTGTCCTAATTAACGATAATACTTTGACTATGGACATTTATGAATAATGTTCTGTAATTATAGGATCTCACAATCAAGTCACACTTGATGCCTATTGAACATACTATTCCAAGGACATTATTGTGTAAAATCATATTTAGCGCAATCTACACAATAACAGAAATGCCTCGTTTTATAATGAAATAGATATCATATTACAGAACTGATTATAGATTGCCTCTAGGGCATACACCAATTCCCAACAGTAATATATACTAGCAAAACGGAAAAGGAGATTTACCGAGGCTGTGTGACGTGTCATCCTAAGATTAGTAAGGTAGTACCACGTGTCAAGCCCTCATATCTCTATTTACCTAAAGAAAATACAAAATAATAAGATAAAAAGGAAAATTATTCATCTCTGTATCTCTTTCATTGGGTTAGGAAATTTTATTCTTGGAAAATGACATGCATTCTTTAATTCATCTCTCATTTGCATTCCCAATTTCCTCTTTGACCAAAGAAACAATTTCTATATAAATAATTAAACGAATAAAATTTCATACCAACTAAGGAAAATATATTATAATTAATTCTTACAATGGTTTTTTTTTCTTTGGCATGTAAGAACGTTTAAATTGGATACTAACAATAGTGAAAAATTACATAAATACACGTGCTTTCTATTAGAAATGAGTTAAAAGAAAAAGACATATAGTCACACACTCACAAAATGTAATTACTCAGTATGATTAGTTTAAAAGAATAAAATTATTTTAGTCGAATTTAAGGTAATTGATTAAAATTTTTAATTATTCAAAAATTTTATGATTTACTTATTTCAGCACCCCGTTTTGGTCTACCGGCTTTAAAGGGAGGCATCGACAACACTTCTAACGAAAACCCTTGAACCGCAATAGAAAATTGCCAGGCAATCATCATGTTACTATTCACAATCGGGTCTAACAACCTAATAGCCCCTGGAGCGATAGGGAGGATCACAACGCGATAAGAATTCAAAACCAATGACTTAGCATGATTGCGTGGAGGAAGGGCAAAATCGTCATTTTGTCACCCATCGGAGGGAAGTATTTTTTATTTATTTCCCAAGCATTCAGGACTTTTAAACTATGGGCATTTTAAAAATTAATTTAATTTAATTTAACTTTAATTTGACATTTTTCAAAAAAAAAAATTTACGAGACATTTTCAGGCCTCACACGTGTCAAATTCAAATTTTAAAATCTAGAACCGAACTCAAGACTAAAAAATACTTTTCTGTGTAATATTGGTCTCTGAATTTTCCTGATCACAATGGTGGTCTCGTATTATTTTTCGGATGTCTGGATGAAATGACAAAAAATTCAGGCCTTAAGTGTATCAATTTTGATTTTTTTTTTGCAAATTCGAGTCGATGTTCGGGATTGAAAAGTATTTTTCCACATAATATCGATCCTGTAAATTTTCTAAACACAACAGTGTTTTCAGATTAATTTTCGACTATCCGTTCGAGAAGACGATGCTCCGTATCCTATACCTTGATGTATTAAGAAGCGTATCCCGTAGTTATGGAAAATTTATTATTATAACTTTTACTGATAGGGCCTCGCTAGTGGGCCTCGTTGGGAGGGTTAGACATGTCTCATGAATGACCCGATTGAGTCTCGTTGAGTCTCGCTTGGGTCGCTATGCCTTTCGGGTCGAAACTCGAAATCCTGTACCTAACAACTAACAGACAATATTATGCTAGTTGATAAACTAATGTTGAAAAATTAATAAAACTTGCATTTTAAGGAAAAAAGTAGAAATTGGGAATTGAATTCTAGAGTGGTAATATTTAAATAAAAGTTTTACAAAAAAACTTCATAGAACATTTACATTAGGGAAGATAGCGCTTGAATACATATAATTCATTGAAGGCATAACATTTTCATTTTATCAAATTGTTCTGATATTTTAAATGAGTGAACTGCTCGTGATTATTGGAATTAAATTTTATAATGGAAAGAACTAAATTAATATAGAAATATAAAAAAAAACTTTAGAGCTATAGGTTATTTATGTTAGTGAAGATAGTGTACTTGGATAAATCTCTCTCATTGAAACTGAGAGTATATTATTTACATCTTGTAAAACTATTTTGATCTTCTAATTGAGCGAATTCATAATCTTATAATTCATTTTTATTACAATATTATAACTCTATAAGTGAACAAAAGCGTTATAAATATAACTTTAGGGAAAATCGCACTCCTAGCACGGATTTTTCACCTTTTTTCACTTCCTAGTGTGCTTTTAAAATTTACACTATATAGCACAAATCACCATTTTTCTTTAAAACCTAGCACAATGATCTGCTCGCACTTTGCTTTTTAATATATATATATATATATATATTATTTTTATTTTTGATGTTATTTGGTCCACATGTTGCGCTCACATTTACAAGGAGGGCCCACAGTCAAACAAACTCGGCTTTTCGTTATCTTTTCGACGAAATTTAAATGGCCTAGATTTCAAAAGAAAGTGGTGATTTATTCTATGCCATGTAAATTTAGAAATGCGTGTTAGGAGATGAAAAATCCATGCTAGATTTATTATACAAACTTTTGCCTAATTTTGCCTTATTTTGATGAGAAATTCGAAATAATTGAGCGATTACTATTGACGTGCGTTAGAGGTTCAGTATCAATTTTATCAAAATTCAGTCCCCATTGATACAAATTGAAATTCTCATAGGGTCGATTTTGTCGAATTTCTCGATTTCGAAATTCTCATTCTGAAAACGTCGACGATCCTGACAAATCAATAAAATGACAAAATGGGTTCGGACTTTTGACTGTTGCCTTTTTTCTGCCTTGCCTTCCTTTCTTTCATTTTTCTATTCTTTTCGCTCCTTTCTTTTCTTTTCTTTTTTTTTTCTTTTCTTCTTCTCTTTCACTGACCGAGCCTGTAACTCTTTTGTTTCCTTTCTTCTCCCCCTTTCTACAGCTGGCCAGGCCAAGTCACTCACCCTCGTCTCCTCCTTCTCCATTTTTTCTTCTGATAGAGGCACACTGGCCAAAGCTTCAATTTTCTACAACCTACCCCTGCCACCTCTGACCTGCAGCCTTCACCTCATCCCCTCCCCGCCTCTCCTACCCTTCTACCCGAGCTTACAACTTGCGGCCGAACACCATCAACCGCTCTCCTGCGAAAGCCATTCCTGCTTTCCTCCTTTACTGGCTCACTGCAAACTCAGGCCTCTCGCTTCTTCCTTGCCCAGCAACTGTAACCCTTGAGTCACGATCACATCACTATTTTCTCCTTCTCAGTTTCTTCCTGTAGAAAACTCAACCAGCCAGCTTGGCCTCATCTTGATCCCCCTATGCCCCCATCAGAGACTAACTTTCTACCTTGAACCTACAATCTCTTCCCTGCTCCCTATCTTTGCAATTTCGGCTGCCCCTTCACGCCACCACCAGTTTAGCCCATCACTTTCTAATTCCACTCAGCTCACGGCTCTCTTTCTTTGGATTCCTCTTAGCTCACGACTCCTTTTCTCTTTGGAGTCCTCCCTCAACTCACATCTCTCTTTCTCCATTCCTCTTAGCTCACCACTCTCTCTATCCATCCCTCCCTCTGCTCATAGTCCTTGTCTTTTCCTGGTTCTTTCTTCAGGCAGAGGGGGAACAGATAGAAAAGAGGATCTCATCTCTCTCAGGCCCTCAAGCTCTCTCACTCATTCTCTCCCTGATCACCTCACGCACCAGGGGCATCCACAGCCACTTCTTGCTCCTTCATTCTCATACACCCAGTATGTTCTTTTTTCTTACCCGCTCTCTCATTCTCTCTCGATCTCTCTGTGTGCACGCCTCGTTGACCACCCCGACACCTCATCCTTACACCCTCTCGGTCCTAGTTGCTTCTCCCTTGACCAACTTACCTGCATCCATCTCCATTTAGCTCTTTGGATCGGCTTAACAGACCTGAACATAAAGAAAAAGAGGTAGTCCAAACTTGTTTGGGCTTAGGGTTGTGTTAGGCTCCTTCTTCCCCACTTCTTACAGCATGTACCCCATCTCCTTGCCTCGGGAAGTTGTACCTACCCGCCCCATGGAGCTGCTGTCCGTGCGTGAGCCATACCACCCATTATTACCCCCTCCTTGGGCTCTCACGTATTTTCTTTTCTGCTCCAGGTTAGCCTAGATACCAAAGGTTTGAACGCACATTTCAACCGGCTCCAAGGGCCTCCTTGTAGCCGTGAACCACTGGGAATAGTGCCCAGAACCGTTCCCCTTCCTCCTTCATAGTCGTGCCATTTTGAGCCATCCTCGGGTCATTCTCAGGTTGTCCAGCCATTTGGACGTCCAAAAGCCCTTTCCGGGTCATTTTCCAACGTTGAACTACTTTCTTCACACCCCTGAGGCGTAGATATAACCCTTTATGACTTAGATAAGCTAAGGTTTTTACTTTCCGAGTTTTGTGGGGGTGATAAGGCGGTCCTCGATCGATACTCCGCATTTTTTCGGTTAATATGTTGCTAGTTCATGTATTCTCTTGTTTAATGTTGTATTACATGTTTGCATGACGGGAAAAAATTAAAGTCGGGGCAAAGGAGACCATCTAAACTCGGGAAAACCATGGGAGGATTCTCTATCACCTCCTAAAGGAGGTGACCAAGAGCCCTCATGGCTCCCACAAGTCCAAAGCGACCTCCTATCCCTCAATACTAGTCGGTTCCCGTGCTTTTCGTACTTTCCCGCTTCATGAACCAGTGTCGTTCTATCGATTCCGTTAAATATCGTATTTTAATGCATGATTGAATGTTTGTTTGTAATTCCCGAGATCATGGCGGTATCAGTTTTGTACATGTTTGTCATTGTTGTGTTCATATGTGATGCATGGGAGAAATGATCAGAATCGGGGCAAAGAGACCATGAGGGACCCAAGTTGGGTCAAGTGAGCTTTTGGCCATTCTCAAGGGATGTGGCTGAGAGCCTCCTGACCCCTCCTGGGTCATGCATGGCCTCTTTACCTCGGTTTAAGGTCGATTTTCGGATTGTATGTAAGCACATTCCTCGCACTTTCGTTAATTCCATGATCAATCACACTTTTAAATGTGTTAATTTTAGGTAATTTGCATGGATTTGTGTGTCGACGATTATCTTGGGCCCATGAGCTTCCGAGGGCATTTCAGCCACCATTGACTAGGCTTCCTTGGCCTTTGAGGACCCGTCTTGGTCCTCGTGACATAAGTCGTTCCAATTAACTAGAAAGATCTGATATGAAGATTTTTTGTAGACGATCAATTCATGTTCTGTCTGATTATTTGAAACTCACAAATTTAAAGCAGTCGTCAAATTTCTTGATTAATTTAATAATTCCACATACAGGGCAATCGAGACATTCCATTTGTCTAATTAATTCACTAGGATTTTTAATAACTTGCATAAGTTGGTTAATCACCGATAACCGAGTCGATAGGTCATGAATCGGTAATCGTGCCCTTTTCAAAACTTAAATTTTTACAAACCACCGAGACACGTGGTTCGATATATCATGGACGTCTAGGAAGGACTCACATGTCCTAGCTTGGGGCTCTGCCTGATTTCAGGCAACTCAGAACGGAATACGGAAGCTCTTTTTAGATCACTTTCAAGCAGACCGATCGGTCTTCTGGCTCCCTCAGAGTTTTCATATAACCCTGGAGGATTCAAGGAATTGATCGACATCGGCTACAGGCCAATGTGGCCCGTATCGCGCAGTTACGCTTTTCGTAAAACAAATTTTACATTTCAATGGCAAGGTGATCTGTTCATGATTTACCGACAACCCTAGGGCTAGAGTGGTCAAAACACTTTGAGTAACAGGTAAAGATAGGGCAGCCCATGCGGGCAAGGCGCAAGTCTTATTTGCACTGTCCTCTTTACTCGATTCGAGTGTTTCTATCATTCTAACATAATTTCGGGTATTTAGATTGGGTATGTTTATCGTAAAACACAATATTTGACTAATCGTGTACCTGACATAATTAAACATTAGAAAACGGTTAAGCAGAACACTAAGTTTTGGGTTTCAGACAAAAACACACTTCTGTCATAATTTGTTAAAGCCCTTACCGTAACCAAACAGAATAATTTAAAATCAACTCACACATTCGAGACTTGACTACATGCATCATGTTTGTCGGGACCTTTAAAATACTGCAGAATGCTACATATCCTCTTAGGGCAATCCGTGACCAATTCACATCGAATACATCATCTCGTTTGTCTGTTTAGGTTAGGAACTTGTTTGCGAAGTAACCTTGGTTCATAATTTGTTAATCACGTAAATCTAGTGATAACACACAATATGTTTGTTTTCTTCTGTCTTGATCTTCTTTTTATCTCTTTTGTCTGTTTTAATATGGTTCGAGCCTGTGCTCATAGGATACGATGCACATGGGGCCCAATGCCCTTTTACTATCGATCACAGGGTCTAACGCCCCACACACCTAGCGCGTGTGACCCGAGTGCGATATGGGGTCTCGCCTTGAGTCATTGTCAGGACCCGTTTAGTATTCATGTGGAGGATGACTCGGGTCCGGATACGTGAAACGAGGTTAGACAATCACCCGAGAGCTCGACTGGTCTCATGGCTATCTCGAGGACCATTCTGTCCTCTTGAAATCCATCGGTTTGGTCGGATCCGATCTCCGGCTCTTAGGAGCTTGCACCGCTTTAATTTCGGTTTCGGATGTTCAAACCGCACGGTGAGTATGAGCGGAATATTGGCCGAACGTGAGTCAACCGGGATCCATTTGTTGTAATTAGTATTTATTTATTCGAGAGTACATTGTGATGTAATTATTTGTACATTTTATTTATGTAACAATCCCGGTCGACAAGCGTGGAGTCTGAGAGTCGGAACCGGTCGGGTTAGTTTACAGGTCCCCGAGACGAATGGGACCATGCGAGTCATTGAACTGGTCCACACGGTGAACCGGCCATCACAGTCCGGTTAGCCGAGATGCGAGGACGGTGTACCGATCCCCTGACCCGAGGATCCGCTTTTCTTTCAGTCTCTTAAACAAAATCGATCGCTTTTGCAAATTTATGGTGTCAAAACGGTCAAGATGAGCAAAACATAAATGAAGCGGTAAATGAATAAAAATGGTGAATTTTAGGTCGTAAACAGGTAGTGGCGACTCATTCTCACGCGTGTCCGTCATGCGTCCCCTCGGGAAGGTGGACACTCCCAAGCCGTGCGATCAACGCGCACGCATGCGGGTCTCGACGAGACGAAATTAGGGTCCGCATAGTTTGGCAACTTCACTAGGGACACTTAGAGGGTTTGAGCTCGATTTCGTTTGTCTGTTTGCCTGTTTATTTATTTACGGCTTTCATTTAATTTATGTTCATTTATTTCCTGCACATTTATTTTTAGCACATGCATTGCATATCATCCTAGTTCTAAGTACCTATGGGTCGCGTCCCACGACTGGTACTAGGAAGCATAGGCTAGATAAGGATTATGAGTAAGGGTATGATGCTCGGCTAGGCCGACGACACAGCCTCTAAAGATCCCCGCCCCGATTTTAATGAATTTACGCCCTTGAATCGGGCCCCCCATCCTTACGTAGTACGGTCCTTGTAGAACCAAACTATGCATCGTGTTATTCCTCCATGCCAACCTCCAATCTGGCTTCAATAATAGTCCATCGAGTCTGTTAACATCCCATTTTGGTTCACCAGCTCCAGAAGGGGTAAAATCGTCATTTTGTCATCCGTACAAGAAAAATATTCCACGGGACGTCTTGGGATTTCACATGCATCAACTTCAATTTTTAGAATTATGGAACAAAACTCGAGACTGGAGAATACTTTTCTGCATAATATCGATCCTTGAATTTTTCTGATCACAACGGTGTTTTCAGATCATTTTTCGGATGTCCATTCAAAAAGACGAGAAATTAAAAATTAATCGAGCAATTACTATTAACGGGCGTCAGAGGTTCAATATCGATTTTATCGAGATTCGGTCTCCATTGATACAAATTGAAATTCTCATAGAGCCGATTGTTTCCTAAATTTCTCGATTTCAAAGTTCTCATTTTGAAAATGTCGATGAATCTCGAGAAATTGAATTCCATGAGAGACGGCCGTACGAATGAATAAAGAATAAATAAATGAATAAATAAACAAATGAAATGGTTGCAAGTCTTCTTTTTTGATCGTTGTTTTCTCCTCCTTTCTGGCCTTGTTCCCTCTGCAACACGAGCCTCATGTTCATCATCTGATTTTCTCTTTATTTTTTTTCGTTTTCAGCTTCCATTTTCTTGCACTCGAGCCTACATGCCTTTCCCATTTCTTTCTTTTTCCCGAGTCTGCAACCGGCTCTTCTCTTTTCCCCTTACTTCTTCCGTCTCTCATTTCTCTTTTTTTCTTTCACCCGTGCTTGTAACTTTCCCCTGTTCCTTTTCTTTCCCATTTCAGCCCCTACCTTCTTCGACTTCCCTGAGCAAGCCTTCCGTTTCCTCCCTTTTTCTCGCTTCTTCTAGACAATGACAACCTGCAGCTTCAGACCAGCTTAGCTTTCTTCTTCTTTCTTTCTTTTCTTCTTCTCTCGATTGCTTTCCTTTCCTCTCACCTTTCGGATGAAATTTGCAGAGATAGCTGAAGGAACAGAGACAGACAAACAGAAAAAAATGAAAGAAAATGGAGAAAAAGAGAAGGACAAAGTAGAAAAATAAAGGAAAAAAATAAAACCTCCAGCTCACTCTCTCGGGTTTTCTCCCTGTCTCAGTCAACTCTCTCTCTTTTCCCTTCTCTTTCTCTTAGTATAGAATAGAAAAGAGACAAAAAGAAAGAAAAAAGAAACCTCGACTCAGCTTCCTCTCTCAGCTCATCTCCTCAGCTGCTCTAAAGAAAAAAACTCCTAGCTCCTTCTCATGGATCCCCAGCTCATTCCTCACGCCCTCAGCTCTCATTTTTACTCCTTTTCCCGCAGCTCACAGAGGAGGCCCGAAGCTCGTTTTCCCTTAACTTGCCCACAGCTACACGTCACACTGACCGCTCCCTTTCTTCCTCTTCTTTTTCCCCTTAGTTCGGACAAACGAGCAACGGCCCGAAACCTTCGGCTGCCACTCTCTG
Source organism: Punica granatum (assembly GCF_007655135.1). Taxonomy (NCBI): domain Eukaryota; kingdom Viridiplantae; phylum Streptophyta; class Magnoliopsida; order Myrtales; family Lythraceae; genus Punica; species Punica granatum. Next base: position 34,857,740 of record NC_045127.1, on the reverse strand, counting down.
TTTCCCCTTAGTTCCAAGAGACCCTCATCTCTGTTCATTGACTTCCCTTTGTTCAAATCCCCTCCCACGAGTTCCCCTCCATCTCAGACACTCTCATCTCTTCAGCCCGACTCCTCCAGTTCACACCCACGCCCCCTAGCCCCTTCCTTTCTTTCTCCTTCCACTTTCCCGTGGTTACTGCCACTGGTTGTCATAGCCCGCACAAACACTTCTCCAACCTTCTTTTCATTTGGCCACCACCATCGTCAACCCTCGGTGTTTACCTCTGTCGTGGTTGTTTTCTCCTCGTTCTCTTTGCAGGTTTGCACAGCCATCCGTTGCTGCCCCGATTTCTCGGAGCTTTTCATGCCCGTTTAGAGCTTCCCCGGGTCCTGGTCGCGTGTCGTTGCCGCCCCTCGACCCCCATTTAGAGTCCTAGAGCTGCGTTGGCGTCAGTGACCTGCTGTGGTGGCCGTAGACAGTCTGTTCCGGCCACTGTCCTAGAGGTTCTTAGGTACCGATTGTTTTCCCGAAATTTGATTTTAATTTTAACTTTAACTTTAACTCAACACACTACACAACAAAAACACACGTTTCCCAAGTCAAATTTATAACTACATCTCATTTGTCTTTTTCCACAATCAAAATTAAAATCAAAATCAAAATCAAAATAACTTTAACTCTGAATCCAAACGGCCCGTTAAAATCTATCGGGCATCTATTGTGACCGATTCGAGAAAGGTATAATATCTTGAGTTAGTAGCATGCTTAGGGCCTCATTATCGTATATTATCATTCATTTAAATGGTGATAACGCAAAATGAACATTCGTGAATCGTGTTGCGAGACGGGATTATTCTAAGACTCGATTTTATATAACTTTTCTAATTGTTTTAGTTCAGTCCTTGCTGCTGTTTTCATTTTTTCGATCAGCCCTAAACTCTCAAATCTATTTCAATCAAGTCCTGGGCCATTTTGAACACTTTCAACTCAGCCATTGAACTTTTCTGGTGATTCAAATCAGTCCAGAGAACTTTTCAATCTGTTTCTGTTCAATCCGTGCAACTCTTTTCACCTTTTGATATTAGTCTAGAGAGCTTTTCACCAATTTCAATTCAGTCCTTGATGTTCTTAACAAATCCAGAATGGTCCCTGGTCGAATTTGACATTTTCAAAGCAATCCCTAACTTTTTGAGCTGTTCCAAATCAGTCCCCAGAATTTTAGCCGAATTTTCATATCAGCCCCAGTTCTTTTGAAATTATTTCGATTCAGTCCTTGGGCAATTCTAACAAAATAATAATAATAAAAGGACTTCCAACCCGTCCCACTTGGATCCCCAACCGACAATACGCATATTCTTTTAATACATTATTATCTCCTTTATTATGCGTATATGATGTGATAACACATGTTTTTACGTTTCCCTGCCTCCATGAGTCGGCGCCGTTTTATCGATTCCATTAATATTACGTTTGTGTATTCTTGCATGGGTTTCTCATGATCATAGTGCCACTAACTATGTAAAATATGTATTTTTATCATGTTTGATGTGATTGCGTGCTCTTGATCCGTGTTTGGACGTGTTCCTTGTCTTTTTAATTGAAATCTCACACGAATCAGTTTGATCATGTAAACTCGGTCTAAAATTAATTTTTTAATTTCAAGACGGTCGGGAATTAGGGCTCGTATCAGACGGTCCATCAATGGTCGGCTTGACGATCTGAAACTCGCAGATTGAAAGCACTTGGCAAATTTTAATTAACGTAATCGATAATTCCACCAACGGGGTAATTGAGACGTTCATACGATTAATTAACTAACTTGACCCTAATAACCTTGCACGAATTGGTAATTAACCGGTAATACACGTCGATAGGTTGCAAACATGCGTTGGCGCCTTTCTCTAAACTCACAATTTTACAAAACCCAAGACACATGATCTGACGTGGCATGGACGTCTAGGAAGGACTTACACGTCCTGACTTGAGGTCTCACTTGATTTCAAGTAACTCAGGTTGGGGCGTGCAAGTTCTTTTTAGATCACTTCTGGATAGATTGACCGGTCCTTTGGCTCTTTCGGGGTTTTTGCACAACCTTGGAAGATCCAAGGAATTGGTTGGCGTCGGTCATAGGCCGAAGTGGCCCGTATCGCATAATCTCCCTTTTCTGAAACAATTTTCACTGCAAGGGCAAAATCGTCTATTTGCAATTTAGTTACACCCCTAGGGTTAGGATAAGGGAAACACTACGGTTCTAGGGTAAAGACGGGCTACATGTCTAGGTGCAAATTCATCTGCATGGCCCTCCCTATCCGACCGATGAGTTTCTATTACCCTAGCATAATTTCGGGTATTTAGGTCAGGTATTTTGGCTCAAAATACAAACACCGGACTAATCGTGTACTCGACTTAAGACAAAATGGACAATAGTGGGTTAGGCACTAGGTCCTAGGATTTTCGGGCAAAATACATGTTTTGTAATAACCTGTAACAACCGTAGTATCACAATACAGAACAATCCTAAAAGTAACCCACAAACACGAGACTTGACTACAGACATCATGTCTGTCAGGTCCTCAAAAACAATGCTGAATGCGAAATACCTTCCTGGGCGGTCCTCGACTGGTTTACACTCTACGTGCGTTTGTCTGTTTTAGGGTTGGATTTGCATGACAAAATACTCCGGTTAATAATCGGTTAACTCACGTAAATCCGACCAAATTAACAAACCCCTTGTTTGTTTATATGTGCTTGCTTGTTACATTTTTTGCACTTGTTTGTTATGCGGGTCGAGCTCGAATTCTTAGGACGTAATGCACATGAGGTCCAATGCCCTAACCATCGATCACAGGGTCCAACGCCCCCATACATCAAGCGCACATCTTAATTTCATTTTTGGCCTTTTCCAAACCATACGGTGAGCGCGAATGAAATAATGACCGAATACAAACCAACCGGGTCCATGTGCTGTAATTTATATATTTTACTTTATCTTGAGCGAACAGTGTAAGGATTTATCTGTATATTCATTTGTAAGGACCCCGGTTGGCAAGCAGACGATTTCGAGAGATAGAATCGGTCGAACTGAGTTATGGACCCTTTAGGCGAGCAAAATCGTACGAGCCCAGGGCCCGATCCACACGGTGAACTGGCCTTCGTGGTCCGGCTAACTAGAATACGAGGACGGTGGACTGATCCCCCGACTCGAATATTTGCTCTTTTCATGGCTTTTTGACTCGAGGCGACCATTTCTTTCCAGTTTACGGTGTCAAAATATATAAGATAAATGAAACCTAATTAAGCTGTGATTAAACTAAAAATGGAAAGCCTAGACAAGACAGAGTACCGATAGGATGCACGGGATATATGCTCGCACATAACAACCCCAAATTCGAAATCTCGGGTTCTGCAGACCATATGCCTTAGCAATTAGGTGTACTATGTACCCCTAGACCCGGACAACTTAATGACCCTCGACCTTTGGGTCGTAAACAGTAAGTGACGACTCTTTTTCACGCGTGTCCGTCACGCGTCCCCACGGGAAGGTGGACACTGCCAAGTCGTGCGATTGGTCGCATGCATGCGAGCCCCGACGAGACGAAATTTGGGTCCGCACAGATTGGTGACTCCACTGGGGACACTGAGAGGGTTCTGGCTCATTCCAGCTTGCTTTGCTTACTTGTTTATTTACCGCTTTCTGCAATTCCCCGATTATCTACTTTATGCACCTTTATTTAAGCACTCGCATTGCATATCACGATAGCTCTAAGTACCTATGGATCGCGTCCCACGACCGGTAATAGGAGCATAGGTTAGATAGGGGTTCAAAATAGGGGTACGGCGCGCAGCTCGATTGTCGCTTAGGCCTTGAAAAGAATCCCGCTCGACTTGAAGGAATTGACACCCTTGAGTCAGGGGCCCCCCATTTCTAGGTAGCACGGTCCTTGTAGGACAAAAACCATGCATTGTGATGAGCCTCCAAGCTATCCTCCAACTCGGCTTCAACGAACAATCCACCGAGTCGGCCTACGTACCACTTGAGTCTTTTATGTTTCAAGAGTGATGTACCTTGTAATTTGTACTAAGCCGTGGGCATTTACTTTTTTCGCATACATGCATCATATGTTTTATAAAATTAGGGTGTCATTCATATTGACGAGTCCCAAGTTGGTCTTTCTTTCATCTTGGTAAGGGATGTTACGCTCGACCTCTTGTTCGCTTCTCGACAGAGTTTGTCAGCACATGAGGATCCCATCGAGCCTCCGTAAACCAAGACGGGCACACTTGCCAGGACATCCCCCTCTTCGAGCACAGCTATCATGGTCGACCTCACCAACAGCAGGATCGATCACCTTCGCCGGTAAGCTACTGAGAAAGATGAGGAACTCACCAACTAGCAGTGACCTCAGAAGGAGCTCTCCCGGACCCGCGCCAAGCTACGGAGACACGATCAAGAGCTCGCTTGAGTGAACGCCGCATTGGAGAGGTCTAGGAAGAGGGCTCGGGAGGGCTCACACATGCACTCTAAGATAGATGCCTCCGCAAGGCCATCGCCTAGAACCAGTACTTTCCGAGGCCGCGCTTGCTCAAGCCCCGAGTGTGGTAGAAGATCAGCTTAGGACTTTATCTTACAAAATTTACATTGCATTTTGAACCTTTCGAGTCAATGTAAATGACGACATTAGCTTTTGAAAATTAACGCATCGCATGTATTCTATCCATTTACTGTTTTGCACAACAGCTAACACTCCCGCATGATAGGCAAGTCGTGCCCACCTTCGCAGGTAGACTTCTCGCGGTGCTCACCTTTCCTCCACGGCAAGGTGAGCCATGGCCTAAGGGCCGACCCACCTTCTCAGGCAAAGCTAACTCCCTTGCTCATCAGGCACAACCGAGCACATCATCGCCCGACTGAGCACACGCCTTTTTGTGCAACCAAACACTTCCAACTAGCGTGCCTTTTTGAGTCGTGCGAGCACGCATCCACCTTACCCATGCACACATCCTCGACGCACCCTATGCCTGTCCCTCTACGTGCTTGCACGACGTCTATCAGGCTAGTTCGCTCCCCTACGTCGTTGCATTTAAATCGTGAACAGTTCCTGTTCCTTTAGCGCTTTTCCTTTTCCCATTGCAGGAAATGAAACCAGAATGCGACTCGAACCCCAAACGACCACAATTAAAGACAACAGACACCTCCCATCTAGCTTCCTGGAATCGAGTCCCAACCCTCCCTCCGCAAAGATCGCAACCAAATGCTCCAACAGATAGAGCATGGCCCAGCCCACCCGCCGCGATAGTCATTTGCATGGTTGCACCTCCGACCGAAGGATGGTCTCGGCCCATCCTCTACTGTGGCGACCAACCGGCCACTGGGGCAACCCGTACCCCTTTCTTAAACTACCATTTTGTTTCCCTTCTATTTTATTTTAATGCATTCCCAAATGGGCTCCCAGTACGAGCAAACCCTTCAAGGGGCACCAGGACAGTCTCGAAAGACGTCTCATCAGTTCTGTCGGGCCCATTCGACTTGCCTGTCCCCGTGGGACTCGGCTCATCGAGCCTTCTCTAGGAAGACTACGCATGCCAACCGTAATCGGGGAAAATATATACTTATGCGGCCCCAGCTACGGTCTGATCACTCTGGCATGGTGATGGCTACATCCCCGAAAAATGAGTGTCTTCCACACGCGACACCCCATGGGTCGTGCGCTGGACGAAAGGTATTTTCCCATGGGTCCACCATATTTCTTACTGCATATTCCATCGAAAAATTGCCTAGTGCATCATCTTCTTTGTCATTTTTTGTAGGGACACGCCGTTCACAGGTGAGAGTGATGCACGGGGTCATGTCCCTCCGAGAACTCCTCTCACGCCTACTTCCTTATACTTCGACAGGGAAGGGGCTCGACGAGGAGGTACCCCCTTCGAAGTTGAAGACAAAAGCGACTGAGTGAGCCATACATCGTCAACGCAACTGTCTCAATCGACAAACAAGCATTACCTCCGGGGCAAGCATGCCCTTCGGCTTCGAGAGATTGTCTTGGGCTCCCCTTTCCTTGGGCATAACTTTGTACTTTTCTTTTACTTAGACAATGGGGGAAAAGCATATGTAAAGTTTGCAAGGGAGAAGAGACGGTCGATTCTACTTCTGAATGCACAAGACATGTTCCAAAACCTGGACCCTACTGACGAGACCGGGGCAAGGACATATTGAGTCTCCACGAGGCGACGTGCGTCAACGCACCCTCAGCAACGTAAAAGTCGGGAAAAGCAAATCCAAGGGGCACAGACAGACCCCGGTTTCAAGAAAAAAGAGGGGCGAGTAAAGCCCACCAAAAGAGAAGAAGAAAAAAGGCCAAAGAAATCAAGAAACCTGAAGCAAAGAGGCAACAATTGCGATTCTTCGATGGAGACATACTGCAAAATAGCGCAAAATCGGGAGTCAAATTCTCCGGACTCTACTTCCCTGCAAACTTGAGAGACGAAAAAATTGAGCCCGTTAGGCTGAAAACCCCTATAGGGCGGCCTAGGAAAAAGTTATGGTAAAAGAGAGGCACGATCGAGAATCTCGAGGTGAGCGGTCGTGGCAAAATGAGAGCTCATCCCCTATAGATTGAGAGGAGCGGCCGAATCCCGAGGCGAGCGACCGTAGCAAGAGGAGAGCAAAATGAGAGATAAACAAAACCAATTTATCACCCTTGGCCCTCGCACACCGAGTGGACCAGGGATACTAAAGGGAAATGGCCAAGTTATTTACTTCAATGCGATCCCCGATCAGTTCTTCGACATGACTCAACTGTTCGGAGCAGACTCTTCCTTGCGCGTAGTAGACAAACTAGTATGCCGCTTGAGCAGTCCGGCACAGTCAACCCTACAATAGAAGGATAGATGAGAATGGCGGTACATTTCGTTACAGACCTAAACTCGTGTATCCTTTTAGCCTGAGGTAACACGCTCCCTAAGCCACCCTGCAATCGGCTACCACAAAGCCAAAATCCTAAACACTCTTATCCAGGAGCTAGTCATAACATTCTGGAAATGACTCTAGACCGAGATCTGACCAAATTTGCACAGAAATCCCCCATGCGGGTCACAAGCGCAGCAGCCCTACGACACCCTGACGAGAAGGGTCTTATGCCGACAGACACGTTGAACGACCGATAGAGCCGCTGGGGCATCTTTGATAATGTCTCGATATGCCCATGCATGGTCAACAGGAGCCCCGGAGGCCTCGCATCGAGGCTTCCGAAAACGAGACCCCATTTGCATGACCAAAACAAAAAAACTCTTCACGGGTCACTCAAGCGAACCGAAACTGAAGAGCATGCGCTGCAAAGACCTCATTTTACCTGTGCTTACACATCGCTAGTAATTTCCATGACTTACTAATGATGTCAGGATCACAGGTACTGTAAGCAAGCAAGAACTACGGTGGACTCTGATTCCCGATCCCTCGGGTATGTAGGCGCTGCAACCTAGAGCCAGAGTCCCTCATTGCAAGACTGGGGCATCCCCAACGAACAAGCAATAGCCCTAGTGGCGAGACTGGTCTCCAACAAATCAAGGCCCTCAGGGATGCACACAACGCAATCATCCAACAAGCCTTCGGTCATACGACAAGCGGCAAGCCACACCCACTACTGCATCACCCCAGTGTGATCTTGACTTAGTGTCAAGCGAACTGTCGTCTCTAACGCCCACATTTACTGCTTTTTGGACTCCGCGTTCACATTTATTGCTTTCCGAACTTCGCGTCCATATTTACTGCTTTCCGGACTTTGTGTGAACATTTATTGCTTTCCGGACTTCGCGTCCATATTTATTGCTTTTCATACTTCGCGTCCGCATTTACTGCTTTCCGTACTTCGTGTCCGTATTTACTGCTTTCTGGACTTCGCGTCCGCATTTATTGCTTCTCGGACTTCACGTCCCCATTTACTGCTTTTCGGACTCCGCGTCCACATTTACTACTTTTAGGACTTCACGTCCACATTTACTGTTTTTCGGACTTCACGTTCACATTTACTGCTTTCCGGGCTTCACGGGCATCGGCCTCGCATTTACTGCTTTCGCAGGCCTCGGCCCCGCATTTATAGGCTTTTGCGGGCCTCAACATCACATGTACAGCTTTCGCGGGCCTCGGCCCCGCATTTACTGCTTTCCCGGGCCTCGGCCCTGCATTTACTACTTTCACGGGCTTCGACCTCACATTTACTGCATTCACGGGCTTTGGCCTCACATTTACCGCTTTCGCGGGCTTTGGCCTCGCATTTACCGCTTTCACGGGTTTCGACCCCGCATGTACTGCTCTGAGTTACAAATTTATACTTCCCCACTTTCTTACCATGATTCCTTTTTCTTTTTTCCTCCCATAAACAAGTTCGTTGCACTTACACAGATTACTCTCATACGTCCAAAACAATAGAGCAACGACTATTGGGAGAATGTCTAGACGGTCGTCGAGACCAAACGGGGCGTTTCTCATAATCTTTGGTTGCATCCTCTATTCGAGCAAGCAACCAAAGAGGGGCAAGCTGTCAGCACCCCATTTTGGTCCACCAGTTCTAGAAGGGGTAAAATCGTCATTTTGTCACCCGTACGAGAAAAATATTCCACAGGACGTCTTGAGATTTCACGTGCATCAACTTCAATCTTCAGAATTCTAGAACAAAATTCGAGACAGGAGAATACTTTTCTACATAATATCGATCCTTGAATTTTTCTGATCATAATGGTGTTTTCCGATCATTTTTCGGATGTCCATTTAAAAAGACGAGAAATTAAAAATTAATCGAGCAATTACTATTAACGGGCATCAGAGGTTCGATATCGATTTTATCGAGATTCGATCTCTATTAATACAAATTGAAATTCTCACAGAGCCGATTGTTTCCCAAATTTCTCGATTTTGAAGTACTCATTCCGAAAATGTCGATGAATTTCAAGAAATTGAATTCATGAGAGACGGCCATACGAATGAATAAAGAATAAATAAACAAATGAAATGGTTGCAAGTCTTCCTTTTTGACCTGTTTTCTTCTCCTTTCTGGCCTTGTTCCTTCTGCAACCCGAGCCTCATGTTCATCATCTGATATTCTCTTTATTTTTTCCGTTCTCAGCTTCCATTTTCCTGCACTCGAGCCTGCATGCCTTTCCCATTTCTTTCTTTTTCCCGAGTCTGCAACCAGCTCTTCTCTTTTCCCCTTACTTCTTCAGTCTCTCATTTCTCTTTTTTTCTTTCACCCTTGCTTGTAACTTTCCTCTGTTCCTTTTCTTTCCCATTTCAGCCCCTGCCTTCTGCAACTTCCCTGAGCAAGCCTTTCGTTTCCTCCCTTTTTCTCACTTCTTCTCGGCAATGACAACCTACAGCTTCAGACCAGCTCAGCTTTCTTCTTCTTTCTTTCTTTTATTCTTTTTCTCCTTTCTGTTGCTTTTCCTTTCTTCTCCTCTTTCAGATGAAATTTACAGAGATAGCTGAAGGAACAGAGACAGACAAACATAAAAAAAATGAAAGAAAATGGAGAAAATGAGAAGGACAGAGCAGAAAAAGAAAGAAAGAAAAAAAAAACCCTCCAACTCACTCTCTTGGGTTCTCTCCCTGTCTCAGACAACTCTTTCTCTTTTTCCTTCTATTTTTCTTGGTACAGAACAGAAAAAAGACAAAAAGAAAGAAAGAAAAAACCTCGGCTCAGCTTCCTCTCTCAGCTCATCTCCCTTAGCTGCTCTAAAAAAAACTCCCAGCTCCCTCTCATGGATCCCCAACTCATTCCTCACGCCCTCAACTCTCATTTTTACTTCTTTTCCCGCAGCTCACAGAGGAGGCCCAGAGCTCGTTTTCCCTCAACTTGCCCACAGCTACACATCACACTGACCGCTCCATTTCTTCCTCTTATTTTTCCTTTCAGTTCAGACAAACGAGCAACGGCCCGAAACCTTCAGCTGCCACTCTATTTCCCGTTCCATGAGACCCTCATCTCTGCTCACTGACTTCCCTTTGTTCAAACCCTCTCCCACGAGTTCCCCTCCAGCTCAGACACTCTCATCTCCTCAGCCCGACTCCTCCAGTTCACACGCACGCCCCCCAGCCCCTTCCTTTCTTTCTCCTTCCATTTTCCCGTGGTTGTTGCCACTGCTTGTCATAGCCCGCACAACACACTTCTCCAACCTTCTTTTCATTTGGCCACCACCATCCTCAACCCTCGGTGTTTACCTCTGTCGTGGTTGTTTTCTCCTCGTTCTCCTTGCAGGTTTGCACAACCAACCGTTGCTACCCCGGTTTCTCGGAGCTTTTCATGCCCGTTTAGAGCTCTCCGGGTCCTGGTCGCGTGTCGTTGCCGTCCCTCGACCCCCATTTGGAGTCCTAGAGCTGCGTTAGGGTCGGTGACCTGCTGTGGTGGCCTTAGACAGTTCGTTCCAGCCACTATCCAGGAGGTTCTTGAAGTCCTTCGGGTACCTATCGTTACCGGTTCGAGAAAGGTATAATATCCCTACTTAGTAGCATGCTTCGGGCCTCATTATCGTATATTATCACTCATTTAAATGGTGATAACGCAAAATGAACATTCGTGAATCGTGTTGCGGGACGGGATTATTTTAAGACTCGGTTTTATAGAAGTTTTCTAACTGTTTCAGTTCAGTCCCTGTCGTTGTTTTCATTTTTTTCGATCAGTCCTAAACTTTCAAATCTGTTTCAATCAAGTTCTGGGCCATTTTCAACACTTTCAGCTCAGCCATTGAACTTTTCAAGCAATTCAAACCAGATCGGAGAACTTTTCAATCTATTTCAGTTCAGTTTGTGCAACTCTTTTCACCTTTTCATATTAGTCTAGAGAGCTTTTCACCAATTTCAATTCAGTCCTTGATGATCTTAACAAATCCAGAATGGTCCCTGGTCGAATTTGACATTTTCAAAGCAATCCCTAACTTTTTGAGCTGCTCCAAATCAGTCCCCAGAATTTTAGCCGAATTTTCAAATCAGCCCCAGTTTTTTTGAAATTATTTCGATTTAGTCCTTGGGCAATTCTATCAAAATAATAATAATAGAAGGACTTCCCACCCGTCCCACTTGGATCCCCAACGGACAATACGCATATTCTTTTAATACGTTATTATCTCGTCTATTATGCGTATATGACGTGATAATACATGTTTTCATGTTTCCCCGCCTCCATGATAAGCGGGACCTAATTAAGATAAGCGGAACCTAATTAAGCGGTGATTAAATTAAAAATGGCAAGCCTAGACAAGCTAGAGTACTAATAGGGCACGCGGGATATAGGCAAGCACGTAATAGAACTCCCGAATTCGGAACCTTGGGTTCTGGAGACCATATGCCTTAGCAATTAAGTGTACCATGTACGCCTAGACCCAGGCAACTTAACGGCCATCGACCTTCGGGTCGTAAACAGTAAGTGGCGACTCCTTCTCGCCCGTGTTCGTCACGCGTCCCTAGGGAAGGTGGATAATCCCAAGCCGTGCGATGGGTCGCATGCATGCGGGCCCGGATGAGACGAAATTCAAGTTTGCACAGAGTCGGCCTACGTGCCATTTGAGTCTTTTCCCATTTCGAGTGAGATGTACATGTACCTTGTGATTTTCACTAAGCCGTGGGCATTTTTTTTTTCATACACATACATCATGTAATTTCGAAAATTAGGATGTTATTCATGTTGACAAGTCCTAAGCCGGTGTTTCTTTCATCTTAGTAAGGGATGTCGCATTCGGTCTCCTGTCCACGCCTCGGTAGAGTCACACCCCCAATTGAGGAGGTTTTTTGCATCTGGACGGCGCTATGCCCAGTCGATCGCCACTACATCACCGCGTTTATAGGTGACGTTCCTTTGCTAGCCACTCTGCACATCGACTGGAATTTCCTCAAGGCTACCATCGCTTCTTGGAACCCGAGCCACGCTGTCTTCGACATATAGGGCACCTAGCTCATGCCGACTATTGAGGAGTACCAGACCCTCATTGGCCAAACCGCAGTCGCTCGTGGCATCGTGGAATCCAACTTCCACGCTACCCGACCTACCCTAGTCTCGCACCTATTCCGGCTTCTAACAACCCGTCTTTGTGCCGAACTAGCATACTTCGGTGGTACGGAGATAGCAATCGTGAAACTTCTCCTTTTTATCTAATCCCGAGCGCACAATGTCCAAAGAGATTTTCTCCGAAAGGACTTATGGGCTTTCCTACTACTGATTTTTGGGACCCTCTTAATCCCTCACTTGTGTGGTCTCATTGATGTGGCCTTGGCCAGCGTTGTTCTCCAAGTGGTCGGAGGGCGCTATTATGATGTAGCCCTTGTGGCTGAGACCATTCGATCTCTCGACCGTGTTTCAAGAACACGAGACCGAAAGATAAGATGATCCTCTATCCTTTTTACAGATTTGGCTTCAAAGTCACGCAAACCCTTTCAGTCTTGTGCGCTCAGTTGTATTTTAATGGTCCAGAGTCGATTATTTCTCGATTGTTACCCCTAGTACGAGTGGACGAACGCAAGATCTCTGAGTGGGTAAAGAACTTTCGCAAAATACCACCAGGGGGCTTCAAGTGGCGCTCTGCGTGGATGCTCCCCGAACGCATGGCCCTTAGGTGCTTTGATTTTCATGGAGTCCTACTTGTGAGTCATGCGGCGTCCACCACTTATTTTTTCGGTGCGAGTAGTGAGGCATGTCGGAGGCCTTCAGACGGTCCCCAAGGACACGACACGAATCAAGTTCAAGCACACTTGGCGAGAGGACCAGATGGCCATAGATCGCCAAAGTGACATCGAACATGTCATGGCCGAGTAGCGAACCGTGGTCATAGAGCGGCCCTACTTCCCCGAGCGTCTGACCCAAGAGGAGTGGGACTTCCACGCCACAGAGGAGTACGTCCTTCGCTTCTACCAGTGGAGTCCACCAACACATGAGGAGCTTCTGAAGCCCCCGCACGATGAGGGAGGCACACAGTCCGGGGCACCGCTACCTTGGGCATGGCCATTCTGGCCGAGCTCGCTAGCTTGAAAGCCGAGAGAGACTGTCTTCGTAGAGAAGTCACTGAGAGGGAGCTCGCTCAGACCCGCGCCTAGCTACAGAGGCGTGGACAGGAGTTGGCTCGAGTGAACGCTGCTTTGGAGAGGTCTAGGAAGGGGGCCCGTGGGGGTCCACCCACACCTTAGAATAGATACCTCCACCGAGCTCTCGCCTGGGACCAGTGCTTTCCGAGGCAGCAGTCACTCGCGTCCCAAGCATGGTGTTTTGAACCATTCGAAGTCAATGTGAATGACAACATTAGTTTTTTGAAATGTATGCATCTCACTCATTCCATCTCTTATTTATTGCTTTCACGTGTACTTCTTTGAACGGAATTATCTCGCTCCAAAATTTACACGCTTGTGCGATCTAGGCGTACTTACAACTAGTGTCACGCCGATATCCTACACGCCTACAACTAAGAATGACATAAAACAACCTGCTCGCTCTCCCCGAGAATTTCACTCCACCGGTTTCACCACATTCTCATCCTCCGACAACACACGTGCCACCACCACCGACCCAGGCAGGTGTACCGCTGGCTTATCTGGGTGTACCCTCAGTCTACCTTCCACTAATAGCTTCGCCCGGTGCACCCCAGTGCACTCAGGGGTGCCAACGCCACTGCTATTATACAAGCTGTCTTCACCGACAGCTCATGTTCCACCGCTCACCGGTGACGCCGCGTGGTTGCTACACTAGAGGGCGGAATCACCACCCTCAAGGGCACGGTTAACCAGATGGCTGCTGACATGGCCTTGCTCAAAGGCTCGAACAGTGCCTCTTCGAGCTCCACCCCGCCTCCAGGGTTTGGCTCAACGATTGAGCCCGCTCCCTAGGTCCTGCCGATCTATCTGTCAAAGAAGAACGTTGCAGCTGCTCCCTCGCCAACGATCTTCCCGGCGCCCGTTCTTTTCCCGACACACGTATCGGAGGTCAACCCTATTATTGCATCCCTGCCGTCTACTCTCCCGGCGCCCATCCCTTGTCTTTCGATGACAGTACTGGCAACAGACCCAGCCTTGCCCGCGTTGCCCCAGGTATCAATACTGACTTTGGGCCCTATCTACACTGCTCCTATGCCGACAATCTTCTTAGCACAAAGCACATTTGTTCTTGCTCCCATCACTGAGCCCTTCCCAGTCCTAGCTCTACAATCCCAAACAAGCCTCCCGTTCCAAGCTCCACCAATTCCAAATATCCTGTACTACAACCCGAGCACGTATACCATGACGATCTTCGAAGCTCTACTTACATACTCTCCTCTTACAAAGGAGACCGAGCAGGAACGCTGGATCAAGAGGGTGGAAGAGATGATGAGGGCTATGTAAGAAAGTGACTCCCGACGAGTTATGAGCCACTTGAATTTGAATCTCTCCTTAGGCTACGGATCCGATGCCACACCTATAGGGCTACCAAAAACCGCATGGTATCGTATTGAGGATACGAGCAGTTCGTAATCTAGACTTTATAGGAGAGTCTGAAGGGGGTAGCGCTGAGCTGGTTCATGTCTCTCAAGGCCTCAGACGTTCTTACTTGGGAGGAGCTCGCCCGGAAGTTCATCTCTCAATACGATTACAATACTGAAGTGGCCTCGTCTTATCTTGAGTTAAGTGTCATGGAGATGCAAGAAGGACAATCATTTGAGGACTACGTCACCCACTAGCATGGTGAGGCCATCAAACACCGTCCCCTCATTGACAAAGCTGAGTAGATCAAACTATTCCACGGGACCCTCAAGGGTGTATATTACTCGCACCTCTTGGGGTACATGTCTTCGCTCTCGGAGCTGATACAGGCTGGAAAGAAGGTCAATCTCGAGATTAGACTGGGGAGGATCGATAACTTAGTCAAGAAGGGAGACGGGGAATCCTCCAAAAAGACAACTGCTACTGTTGCGTCCTCCTACACGAAGAAGGGCAAAGGCACCAGCGTCAATGTCGTGAACCCGGGCTCCTTAGCCAGTAGCAGTACACGGTTAACATCGCGCCACCTTTTCCACTACCGTATCAACCGACCCCGCTGCAGTAATACTCGACTCAGCCAGTTTACTACTCAGCTCCTCTAGCTTATCCACCTCTTCAAGCCCTACAAGCGTTCGGTTAGCCGCACTCCCCACCTTACAAGTGCAACCAAATAGACTCCCGGCTCCAAGCAATCCTCAACGGGCCCAATGGGCTCTGGCCCCGCAGCCCTAACAAGGCAACGAGGGATAAGCTAGGCCTCATCCTTAATACCCACCGCCACTGATCCCATAGTCGTAGATATTCCATCAGCTCCTGGTAGCCGAGAAAATCATACCAGAGGCCTCCAATACGAGTTTCAACCCAGTCGCCCAGAACCAGAATCTACGTTATGAGTACCACATGGGTGCTCCGGAACACACGATTAATAATTGCTACATTCTACGGGGAAAGTTACAAGAGATGATTGACCAGAATATGCTCTCCTTCAACCATGTAAAGTCCCCTAATGTCCAAGTCAACCCTCTCCCAGACCATGGCTCGAGTTCGGGACCAAGTCATTTAGGTGAGAGATTCCACTTGAAAGGGGCCCTTTTTTCTGTCTGAACGGTACTTGAGAAACCTAATTGACTCATGTAGTGCGATTAGGCTTTATTTCCCTAGCCCTTGAGGTCCTTGGGATTAATTGGTGTAGATTTCTTGCACTAATGATTCGTTAAAAGAGTTTTTGGCTAGGGTTTCCTATAGAAAGGCTTCGTTTTCTCGAGTCTAGATCCACTGGGGAGGTCAGAATGATTTTCGAAAAAACGGTCTGAAACCAGTTCCCTAATCCTGGTGACCTTTGGTTATGGCCAGGCCAATTTTCGGGTGTCGCTGATTTGCCTGTGGAGTTGGAGTCCTAGGAGCTCCATTAGAAGGGCCGTCTGCAGATGTTCGGGAGTACCCTAGCTTAGGCAAAAGATTTTTGAAATGTGCGTGGAGATGTCATTGGTCGTTTTGGCATCATGAGGTATTTTTAGAACCTCATATTGGGTACCTTCTGATACTCTGGCGATCCGGCGGTGAATAGCGCTGCACTGTCGGCTTCTATCACCCTAAGGTCTTCTGCTTTCCCGGCTTCTTCAGTTCCTTACTGCGACCTTTCTAGTGGCCCCGGCTTCTCTTCTGTAGTCCAAGCCTCGTGCCCGTGTGGTTGCCCCTGCTGACCTGACCTTGAATAATGACCCGGGCTTCTACTGGGCCTTCTTTTGTCTTGCTATTGTGTACGGACCCGAATGTGGACTCTCGTCGGGGCCCGCATGCGCGCTTTTGGATCCTGCGGCTTGGGAATGTCCACCTTCCCGTGGGGATGCGTGACGGACACGCGTGAGAGAACGAGTCGCCACTTATCATTTTACGACCCGAAGGTCGAGGGCGGATAGGTTACCCGGGTCTAGGGGTATGGAACACCTAGTTTGTCGTTAAGGCATTGATCTGTGCGGAACCGAAAAATCCGTGTTCGGGGGTTCATGTTACGTGCGGGCCTATATTTCGCACGCCCTTTCGGTACTCTGGTTTGCTAGGCTTGCATGTTTTATTATTTACTGCTTGAATTAAGTTGCACTCGGCTCGCACGTTTTGACACCGGAGATTCGGTGAACCAAACGATGTCGGTTGAGAAATCGAGAGAGAAGTAAACCCGTATGTTGGGGAGTTGGTTCACAATCTTGCGTTACAGTTCATCGAACCATGGAGGTTGAATCCCTGCATGAACCAGGACCGCGAATTCTTGGATTTACTTTCCTTTGGGCAAGCATTAAACCGATTCGATTAATTAAACTCTCGGACCGTTCGCTTACCAACTGGAATTCTTACAGAATGAATGTACAAAATAAAAGTCCTTACAATGCTCTCGAAAACAATAAATACAAATTACAAATGGTCGAATTCCAGTCGACTCGCGTTCGGTTATTATTCCACTCTAACTCACCGTGAGTTCAGGGAAAAGACCGAAGAACTGAAATTCAATGCCCGCTTTCACTGAATAGGGTGTTGGACCCTGTGAATGTTGATTAGGGCGTTGGACCCTGTGATCAATGATTAGGGCGTTGGACCATAATATCATTCGGCCTAGGGATCAGGCTCGACCCGTATGGCAAACAAGTACGAAAAGATAACAATCAACAGGTAAATAACAAACAATGTGTTTGTATTCACCGAACGTACGTGGATTAACAAGTTTATTAATCCAAGTGTGTTTTTGCAAGCAAATGCCATATGCTAAGCAAACAACGCGTGCCAATGTTTTAGCATTCGGTTTTGGTTTGAGAACCTGACATATCGGGTGTCCGTAGTCAAGTTTTGTGTGTGTGGATTGTTTTTATAGTGATTCGGTGTTGTGAAACTGAATTACCACTGAATTAACCCAATTCGTGTTTTGACTCTAGATTTGAAACTTAGAGTTCCACCTAACCATTTTCTAGCATTTGGTTAAGTTGAATGAAATGATTAGTCAGGTAATTGTAATTTTGATACAAAATACCCAACTGACATCTTAAACGATACTAAGGTGACGCCAAATCACAAAATGATGTTCTTGCCCTTGATTTGAAAATTTGTTTTTCAGAAAAGGAGAACAACACAGTACGGATTTGAAAGTATGAGGGTTTTGAAAAGGACATTAACACCGTTTTGTAATTCGTCGACACGAGTTACAAATTAATGTCCAGTTCGTGCAGAGTTTTTTAAATTGAATGAATTAATCGTGTGAGCGTCCCGATTAACCCGTTCGTGGAATTAATGCTTAAGGTTGTTGCCGAATGCATTAATTATGAAAATGATTCGTGATTCGATAACCGAGATGGTTTCACAAGGATCGAGGATAATTTGGTCAAATAACCAAAAATACCCTCATAACCGAATGAACCCAAATAAGTTATCGATATTCGAATCCATGCATGTTTGCTTTGAAAAGACATTTTCATGTGATATTGCGACGATAATGTAAATTGTAAATTACACGAAAGCCGAGAACAGACTCAAAACGGGAAGAGGAAGCCTCATGCAACCCGTACGAGTCTAAGAGGCTCTCGGTTACTTCTCCTTGTATATAGCCTAGAGGTCCCATGGCCCGAATGGGGTTCCACGAGGTTTCCCCGTCTCGTTTCGAATCATTTCTCGCATGCTTAAACTACAAACATGATAAATGACACAATTAAACGAAAGTCGGTATTGCCATGATTTGAATAACGCATTCGAACATGCAAACATGCACAAACAAGTTATTTAAGGAATCGATAAAACAATACCGACTTCATGCATGTAAGAAAACACGAGAAAACTCGGCAAACGAACTTGGATCGGGCTAAGAAGGTCGTTCTTAACCCGAGGAAAGCAAGCCAAGTCTCGGTTACCTCTTCTTGAGGTAAACCCGAGAGCTCTTTTGCTTATTTCGGGTCGGGATGGTCTTCCGAGTGACTATCCAAACGTTTCCCGACATGCTAACATGTTATATAATGACGAGCATGCATAATATAACGTGAAAACGCATAAAAATTAAATCTTGCATATGGAATATGTCATATACTCCATATCACTCCATAGCCATGCAAAAAATATAAAAGGCCCTAACTCCTCTAAGTCGAGAATGTTCTACCTAGTCTCTGGATGTGAGGAAAGAGTCGGGGAAGAGTTCGAGAGTCAGGTGACTCGGTTGAACGCTTGGAAGGGTACTCGGGTGCAAAGGATGCACGTTCGGCAAGGATGGACGTGAGGGAGGACGTCAGGCGCGCAGCTGGGCTCTCGGGGCGCGCGGTAGGCATGCGGGTGCAAGGCAGGCACACGGCAGGCGCGTGGCAGGCGACTGTCACTATTCACCGGAGAGCACGGGATAAACTCCAAAGCCTAAAATACACCTGAAATCATAACTTAAAGTGCTCAAATAAAAAAACGAAGTTCACCATTGAACTCCAAGGGTCCAAAACATGTGGCCCATGGAATTTGAGAATTTTTGAACTTAAGTTGGGATGATGAACATCGGCTTCCGACTTAAGGATTCAAACCTTTCTTCGGGTTTTCTTCGGTTTTTCTCTCTTGGTTTTGGAGTGTTGAAGCTTGCTGGTTTTGGCTATAGAGTTGAGAGTTTTTCTTGAGGGAGAAAGCTTGGAGAGAGTGTGCAAGAAGGGAAGTGATTAACTTAATGACAAATATGCAATATATAGGCAAAGCTAATGACACAATTAGCAAAAGCTAAGCACACTTAAGCCTCCCATTAGCAAATTTTGGTTTGCCTAATGAGGATGAGGATGAATGTGGACCAAGTGTTCTTGATGAAGGTGATTCAAGAGCATTGATGAGCATTGATGAGGAGTTGAGTGTTGTCTTCAACCTCTCCAAGATATTTTGGCTAAGAGAGGGCAAGTTGGTTGTCAGCACCCCATTCTGGCTCACTCATTCAGATTACATTATTAGCAATGATCCAAGCCACGACTTGAGCAGAATACAGAAAACGGCTCAACAGAGCAAGAAATCACTATTCATCCTTAAGCTGGCGAAATCAGGCAAATGACACATGCATATGACAGAAGGACTCTAGGGGTCATCAAGAAGCAACAGAGCGACTAGAGAGCTCAACAATGTCCGAAACCGGCATTTTCAGAGTTCACACGAACAGGCCTATTTTTTGATAGTTCGCTCGATCATCGAAAGATAGCCAATATTGGACTTCAAAAATCCACTCCAATGCCAAACAGATGAAAAGCGTCCCCAAAGGCATTTTGCAAATCATCTGCTCTATACAGAACAACTTTCTGTAAACAGACGACTTTTCAATGGAAGTCCAAAAATGCGGGTTTCTCGGAGAAAAGTTAATTCCAAATATCAGATGCGGCCATGCCCCACAATCATACAGAGCACGAGTAGTGCTTCATATTGTCTTCTAGAATCCATACAAACACCCTGAATGACTTCCGAGCGACAAAACGGGCATACCCCTATTCGGAAGAGCATAACCAGAGACTAGTCTGATGGAATGACGGCAAACGAAGTTCACACCACATTGCCCTGAAAACTTCAGCGGACATTCGCAATTGGGCAAAACAGACAGCAAAACCCTTCACGGTTTCTCGAGTAACCTCCGAGGTGCACAAAAGGCCATTTTCAGTGAAGATCCATATCCGGAGGTCCTCTTTGGGGAAACTTGACGCCGGATGCTTACATTACACAATGCTAGCCTTCTCAAGGCTCAATATGAAATCGTCGGAATGAATCACACAACTCATCTAGACCCCTCGAGCAGTGCTTTAAGGGTCCTAGATGCACTTTTCATATCCTTAGAGGTCCAATCTTGGCAAACAGAGATCACAGTGATCTCTGAATCTCCCAAGAAACTCAGAAAGCAATCTGAGAAATCCAGTTTCGGCCTCCTAAGACATCTCCGGCTCCATATTTGCATTTACCGGCTTAAGGGACAAGTGCCCACGTAATTTGACAATTTATGTTAAAATGACCGACGTGGGATGCAGATACAAAATATGCTGTCAGAAGTGGGTAACCTCGTTCTGAATGCATAAAAGGAGCAAAACCGGCTTCCGAGCCTCATACAGACATTTGACAATTCCTCACGGAAAATGCCAATCTCGGACTCATTAAATCTGTTTCCTCGCGTATATCGATAATTCAACATTTGGTTCGAACCCCGAGCCTCGAATGAGCGATCAATCGAGACCCGAGCTTTTTCCCGGTTTCTCCTCTTCGGTCGTGGGACTGACGGGATGCCCAAGATGAGTCACCCTTTATTCTAGAAGCTTCTTCTTCTTCAATGCAAGAAACCAACTTGCACTCTTGCTTTAAAATATCCAAGAGTTTGAAGACAACACTCAAGCCTTCATCAATGCTCATTAATGCTTTTGCCTCTTCCACATGAAAGATACTTGGCTCACATTCATCCTCATCCTCATTAGGCAAACCGAAATTTGCTAATGGGAGGCTTAAGTGTGCTTGCTTTTGCTAATTGTGTCATTAGCTTTGCCTATAAATGGCCCAAAAGTGATTAAGATAATCACTTCTCCTCTTGCACACTCTCTCCAAGCTTTCTCCCTCAAGAAAAGCTCTCAACTCCATAGCCAAAGCCAGCAAGCTTCAACACATCAAAACCAAGAGAGAAAAACCGAAGAAAACTCGAAGAAAGCTTTAAGTTTTCTTAAGTCGGAAGCCGATGTTCATCATCCCGACTTAAGTTCAAAAATTCTCAAACTCCATGGACCACATGTTTTGGACCCAAGGAGTTCATTTATGAACTTAGTTTTTTGGTTTGAAGTCATTTGCTCATCATTTCAGGTTGATTTCCTCATTTCGGGCGAAGATCGTGCTCTCGGGTGAACAGTGCACCCGTAGCCGCGCACACGCGTGCACAGCCGCGCGTCCCGCGCTCACAGCCGTGCGCCCAGCGCGCCCGCGCGCTCGCGCGTCCAGCCGTGCGCCCCGAGCGCCCGCGCACGCCAGTTGTGCGCCCGCGCGCCTCCCGTGCACTCCAGCCGCACGCCCCGTGCACCTAGCTCCCCGAACGTGCATGCCCTTGCACCCGAGCACTCTTCCAAGGGTTCAACCGAGTCACCCGACTCTCGAACACTTCCCCGACTCTTTCCTCGTATCCCGAGGCTAGGTAAATCACTCTTGACTTAGAGGAGTTAGGGCTTTTGACATTATTTGCATGGCTATGGAGTAATATGGCGTTTTATGTATGTTTAACTTACAAGACTTAATTTTTATACACTTTCTTGTTATATTATGCATGTTCATCATCATATAACATGTTAGCATGTCGGGAAACGTTTGGATCGACCCTCGGAAGACCTTCCCGACCCGAAATAAGCAAAAGAGCTCTCGGGTTTGCCTCAAGAAGAGGTGACCGAGGCTTGGCTTGCTTTCCTCGGGTTTAGATCAGCCTTCTTAGCCCGATCCAAGCTTGATTCCCGAGTTTTCTCGTGTTTTCTTACGTGCATGAAGTCGGTATTGTTTTATCGATTCCTTAAATAACTTGTTTGTGCATGTTTGCATGTTCGAATGCGTTAGTCAAGTCATGGCAATACCGACTTTCGTTTGATCGTGTCATTTATCATGTTTGTCGTTTAAACACGCGAGAAATGATTCGAAACGAGACGAAGAAACCTCGTGGAATCCCATTCGGGCCATGAGACCTCTCGGCTATCTCCAAGGAGAAGTAACTGAGAGCCTCTTAGACTCATACGGGTGGCATGAGGATTCTTCTTCCCGTTTTGAGTCCGTTCTCGGCCTTCGTGTAATTTGCAATTTACATTATTGTCGCAATATCGCATGAAAAATGTCTTTTCAAAACAAAGCATGCATGGATTCGGGAATCAATGACTCATTCGGGTCCATTCGGTTACGAGGGTAGTTTCGGTCATTGGACCAAATATCCTCGATCCTTACGGAACCGTCTTGGTCGTCGAATCACGAATCGTTTTCACAATTAATGCATTCGGCGATAACCTTAAGCATTAATTCCATGAACGGGTTAATCGGGACGTTCACACGGTTAATTCATTCAATTTAAACAACTTTGCATGAATTGGACATTAATTTGTAACTCGCGTCGACGAATTACAAAACGGTGTTAATGCCCTTTTCAAAACCCTCATACTTTCAAATCCGTATTGTGTTGTTCTCCTTTTCTGAAAACAAATTTTCAAATCAAGGGCAAGAACATCATTTTGTGATTTGCCGACATCCTAGCTCAGTTTAAGGTGTCAGTTGGGTACTCTGTATCAAAATTACAATTAACTGACTAATCATTTCACTCGACTTAACCAAATGCTAGAAAATGGTTAGGTGGAACTCTAGGTTCCAAATCTAGAGTCAAAACACGAGTTGGGCTAATTCAGTGGTAATTCAGTGTCACAACACCGAATCACTGTAAAAACAATCCACACACTCGAAACTTGACTATGGACACCCGACATGTCAGGTTCTCAAACCAAAGCCGAATGCTAAAATATTGGCACGTGCTTGTTTGTCTAGGGTAGGATTTGCATGCCAAAATACCCCGGATCAATAAAATCGTTAAAACACGTATACTCGACAATAACAAACACCTTGTCTGTTATTAACATGTTGCATGTTATCTTTCCGCACCTGTTTGCCATGCGGGTCGAGCCTGATCCCTAGGCCGAATAATATTAGGGTTCAACACCCTAATCATCGATCACAGGGTCCAACGCCCTAATCAACACTCACAGGGTCCAACGCCCTATTTAGTGAGAGCGTCCATTGAATTTCAGTTCTTCGGTTTTTTCCCTAAACTCACGGTGAGTTAGGGCGGAATAATAACCGAACGCGAGTCGACTGGAATTCGGCCATTTGTAATTTGTATTTTTTGTTTTCGAGAGCATCGGAAGGACTTTTATTTTGTACATTTGTTCTGTAAGAATTCCAGTCGGTGAGCGAACGGTCCGAGAATCGAATTAATCGAATCGGTTTAATGCTTGCCTAAAGGAAAGTATGCCCAAGAACTCGCGGTTTTGGTTCACGCAGGGATTCAACCTTCATGGTTAGATGAACTGTAACGCAAGATTGTTAATCAACTCCTCGACATAAGGGTTTAATTCTCTCTCGGCTTCTAACCGACATCATTTAGTTCACCGAATTTTCAGTATCAAAACGTGCGAGCCGAGTGCAGCTTAATTCATGCTGCTAATCATAAAACATGCAAGCCTAGCAAACCAGAGTACCGAAAGGGCGTGCGGGATATAGGCCCGCACGTAACATGAACCCCCGAACACGGATTTTCCGGTTCCGCACAGACCAATGCCTTAACAACAACTAGGTGTTCCATACCCCTAGACCCGGGTAACTTATCCGCCCTCGACCTTCGGGTCGTAAAATGATAAGTGGCGACTCCTTCTCTCACGCATGTCCGTCACGCGTCCCCACGGGAAGGTGGACACTCCCAAGCCGCGCGATCCAAAAGCGAGCAATGCGGGACCCGACGAGAGTCCACATTCGGGTCCGTACAGCTTGGCGACTCCGCTGGGGACATACTTAGTGGGTTCGGGCTCGATCCCGTTTGCTTGCTTGCATGTTCATTTACCGCTTTTTGCAACTTTCTCGTTTATCTATTTTACGCATATTTACTTTTCTGCACTTGCATTGCATCGTTCTAGTGGATTTAGGTACCGCGCTTGAAATCCCATGAGCGGCAATCTAGGAAGCTAGGTTAGACAGGGGTTCGAAGTAGGGGTACAGCGCGCGGTTCGACTGTCGCTTAGGCCTTGAAAAGAATCTCGCCCGATTTCAAGGAATTGACACCCTTGAATCGGGAGCCCCCATCCCTAGTTAGTGGTTTTCCCAGTAGAACACTGAAACCATGCATAAACAGGGACCGTGATGCTGGACCAAAACAAACCTCATGCTGCCAACCGACCCAAAGTCCAGTCTTTGAGTCGGCTCGTAATTTTTCTTTTAGGCGGGCCTTTTGTTGTTTTTCTATAATGAGCGATGTACATTGTAACAGATACAGTTATACTTTACTTTTCTACACTGCATGCATGTTTTCAAACAAACTAGGATATTGCATTGGTTTATTGCTTAAGTTCCCTTTTTCAAATGAACCATCTTCGTAAATTTGGGAACTTGAATCAAATCAATGCAGTGACATTAGCTTTTGAAAACTCATACATTGCCTACATCCGATGTTTGCACATCAATTACCATGTCCCGTACGACAGGCGAGTCGTGCCAACCTTCGCAGGTAGACCACCTGCGGTCTTCACCTCTCCATGGCGAGACGTGCTATGACCAGAGGCCGTCCATCCCGGCCACCCACCCCGTACGACAGGCGAGTCGTGCCCACTTTCGCGGGCAGGCCACTCGCGGCCTTCACCCTTCCTCCACAGCAAGACGAGCCTTGGCCCGAGGGCCAATCAACCTTCCCAGGCGAAGTTAACCAACACTAACTTCTTCTTAACAGAGAGCCTCACTGTATGATCGGACGCACATCTCTCCGCGTGACCCCACGCATTTACCAACGATTAAGCGTGCCTCATACATGTCTAAGCATGTTCATACCAACTCATACACACATGCTCAACATATCAATGCATGTCTCGTGGTGGGCTCGCACGACGCCTACCAGGCCAGTTCGCTTCCCTACACTCTTGCATTGAAATCCTGAACAGTTTATGCTCCTTCATTGTTTTCTTTTCCCATTGCAGGAAATTTTCAACAAGAAGACAGCCTAAATACTGAGCGACCACAATTGAGATAACAAACGTCTCCCATCTATCCAGCTCCTTGGGATTTCAACACTAAGTCTCCATCCCTGCTCCACAGAGCAAGACCGCAAGCAAATCAGCGTCACCGCATTGCAGCGCCTTGCGCTGTTCCTCTGCATTGACCTTTGCTTTTGCATCTCTTGCATTTTCCTATCGAGCATGCATTTACTGCATCGGGCTTCGGCCCCACATCTACTGCTTTCGGGCTTCGGCACCGCATCTACAGCTTTCGGGCTTCGGCCTTGCATTTACTGCTTTTGGGCTCCGACCCAGCATTTACTGCTTTTAGGTTTTGACACCTCGCATTTACTGCTTTCAGACTCATCTAAAATCCAAAATCGACTTGGATTTAAATTCATCCAAGCGATACTCCAAGGAGCAAGTCTAATCCTTCAACTGCAAAGACCGGAAGTGACAGCTCCACAAACAGAGCATGACCCAACTCTCGATCGCAGACCAGCACGGTAATGCCTCCGATCAAAGAATGGATCTCATCCACCTCCGTTGTGGTCGCTGACTAAACACTGGGGCAACACGCGCAGTTTTCTTTGAACTCTTTTTTGCTTTCATTCAAATGCATTCCCACAAATGGGCTCCCGACATGAACAAATCCTTCAATGGAGCATTAGGACAGTCTCGAAGACGCCCTATCAGTTCTGTTGGACCTGTTTGACTCACCTGTCCTCATGGGACTCGGCTCCTCGAGCCTTCCCTAGGACGGCTGCGCATGCCTACTCGCAATTAGGGAAAACATGCTTATGTGACCTCAGTCATGGTCTAACCATTCCAGAGTGGTGATGACTACATTCCCAGAAACAATGTCATCCACAAGCGACACCCCATGGGTCGCGTGCGGGACAAAAGGGATTTTCCCATGGGTCCACCCCATATTTCTTATCGCATACTCCACCGCACAGTCGCCTAACACACCATCTTCTTTGTCATCTTTTACAGGGACACGCCGGTCACAGGAGAAGAGTGATGCACAGGCTCACGCCTTTCCAAGAACTCCTCTCGAGCCTCATCCCTTATACTTTGATAGGGAAGGGGCTCGGCACGGAGGTACCCCCTACAAAGCTAAAGACAAAAACAACTGAGCGAGCCATATGCCATCAACGCAACCATTTCAGTTGACATTGACGACATGAGATGGCCAGGGGCGACAGTTGCACAAACTGCCCAACACGAGTCACATCAACGATAAAGACCGGGGCATTCGTGTTCAACGCTTGCACCGAGACCACCTCGGACATCATCCACCCACGATAAGCATTTCCAAGCGACGTACACTGGGGCATCCTCGGTTGAAGTTCGCACTAGCACAACTTTTCCAAGCGACGTACACTGGGGCATCCCCGGTTGAAGTTCGCGCCAACACAACCTCGGCAAGTGACGTACACTGGGGCCTCCCTGATTGAAGTTCGCCCCGAGGTCGCCATAGTGGGTCACTCTAGCAAGTGACATTGGAACGCTCCTGGTCATTTGCGTCAAGACCAGGCCTCCTCCACAACAAGCACCAGGACAACCCCGGCCACTAATTCCCTAGGGCAAATTTGTATTTTCCTTCTAAACAATAGGGGAATTCACCTGAAGAGATTGCAAGGGCAAATGACATGAAGTTCAGCTTTCGAGTGCACGGGAGTCAAACTTCCAATTAAGCCGGTCCTCACAAAATAGGGCTAGCAACACGCAACAAGTCTCCACGAGGCGAAGCACACCAAAGTGACCTCGGCAATACAAAGTCGAGGAGTTTCAAACAAAGACACGGGGCACAAAACAAACCCCAGCTGCAAGGAAAAAACAGAGCGAAAAGAAGCGGGAAAAACCCGCCAATGAAGAGAGAGAGAAAAGACGCGGGAAAAGCCCGCCACTGAATAAAACAAGGCAACGTCGACATTCACCAAAAGCACCGGCACAGCCAATTCAAAAGCAGTCAATAAACCCCGAAAAAAAAAAGGGGGAAGCAGCAGACACAACTCCTCGACGGAGACATAACACAATGCACTCGAAGGTTGAATCCTTCGAACCCTTCGCCCTTGCAAACTCGAGAGATAAAAGAATCGAGCCCGCTAGGTTGAAAACCCCTTTTGGGGCGGCCTAGGCAAAAGCTAGGGTAAAAGAGAGGCACGACCGGAAACCCTTTGGGGCGGTCGTGGCAAAAGGAGAGCTCTTCCCCTTTAGGTTGAGAGGTGCGACCCCGAGGTGGGTGACCGTAACAAAAGGAGAGCAAAACGAGAGATAGATAAAAATTGCCCCTTAGTCTCTCGCACATCGTGCGGACAAGGGATCCCCAAGGGAAGTGGTCAGTTTATCTATTCCAACATGATCCCTGATCGGCTCTCCAATACCATTCAACCGTCCAAGAGGGAACCTTCCTCCAGCACAGTGGGTAACTGAATACGCCGTCCAAGCAGTTCAGTACAACCTACACAATAGAAGGACGAAGGAAAATGGGGGTACATCTCGTTGCAGGCGTGAACCCGTGTATCCTTTTAGCCTGGGGCAACGTGCTTCCCAAGCTTTCTCTTTTCACTTTGTCTTTGCATAACTCCGAATGGGTCACAGCCACCATTCAACAGGCTATCACAGAGCCAAAATCCCAGACATTCATCTCCGAGAGTCTAGTCATAACGCTTTGGAAATGGTCAGACCGAGTCTGACCAAATCTGAATAGAAATCCCCAAACGAGTTCCAAATGCAGCCGCCCAACGGTACCCTATTCAGAAGGGTTCAAAGCCGACGGGTGCGTCGAACAACCGATAGAGCTGCTAGGGCATTGTCGGGGATGTCTCGATATGCCCAATACATAGCTAACGGGAGCCCATGGAGGCCTCGCATCTAGGCCTCCGAGAACGAGACCCATCTGCACTGTTAAAGCAAAATTCTTCACGAGTTACTTAGGTGACCCAAAATTGAAGAAATGCGTGTTGCAACAACATTTTTACTGCTTACCTGTGCCTATCTCATGTTAATATTTCTCACATGATTTACTAGTAATGTCAGGATCACAGGTACTGCAAACGGCAAGAACTACGGCAGATTCTGATTCTCGACCACTCGGGATACGTAGGCGCTCCACCCCAAAGCTCGAGTCGCTCAGCACACGGCATCCCGCAAAGTAAAATCCCTCATTGCACGGCAGGGGCATCGCCAGCAAAAGCACAGTTGCTCAACAGCAAAGCTAGCTATCAGCAAGGCGCAACCGCCCCAGCAGCAACATCGGCCTCCAACGAATAAGCACTCTCGGGGCAACATCCGCCCCACACACCTACAGCACCATCGCTTCACAACGACAGTCACAGGGCCGAGTCCCTTCCATTGATCTTCCGTAAGGCCGAGTCCCTTCGTTAGATCCCCACAGGGCCGAGTCCCTTCCATTTGATCTTCCGTATGGCCGAGTCCCTTCGTTAGATCCCCCACAGGGCCGAGTCCCTTCCATTGATCTTCCGTAGGGCCGAGTCCCTTCGTTAGATCCCCCACAGGGCCGAGTCCCTTCCATTGATCTTCCGTAGGGCCGAGTCCCTTCGTTAGATCCCCCACAGGGCCGAGTCCCTTCCAGTGATCTTCCGTAAGGCCGAGTCCCTTCGTTAGATCCCCCACAGGGCCGAGTCCCTTCCTTTGATCTTCGTAAGGCCGAGTCCCTTCGTTAGATCCCCGCAGGGCCGAGTCCCTTCCATTGATCTTCCGTAGGGCCGAGTCCCTTCGTTAGATCCCCACAGGGCCGAGTCCCTTCCATTGATCTTCCGTAGGGCCGAGTCCCTTCGTTAGATCCCCACAGGGCCGAGTCCCTTCCATTGATCTTCCGTAGGGCCGAGTCCCTTCGTTAGATCCCCACAGGGCCCAGTCCCATCCATTTGATCTTCCGTAGGGCCGAGTCCCTTCGTTAGATCCCCCACAGGGCCGAGTCCCTTCCATTGATCTTCCGTATGGCCGAGTCCCTTCGTTAGATCCCCACAGGGCCGAGTCCCTTCCATTTGATCTTCCGTAGGGCGGAGTCCCTTCGTTAGATCCCCCACAGGGCCGAGTCCCTTCCAGTGATCTTCCGTAGGGCCGAGTCCCTTCGTTAGATCCCCCACAGGGCCGAGTCCCTTCCAGTGATCTTCCGTAGGGCCGAGTCCCTTCGTTAGATCCCCTACAGGGCCGAGTCCCTTCCTTTGATCTTCCGTAGGGCCGAGTCCCTTCGTTAGATCCCCGCAGGGCCGAGTCCCTTCCATTGATCTTCCGTAGGGCCGAGTCCCTTCGATAGATCCCCACAGGGCCGAGTCCCTTCCATTGATCTTCCGTAGGGCCGAGTCCCTTCATTAGATCCCCCACAGGGCCGAGTCCCTTCCTTTGATCTTCGTAAGGCCGAGTCCCTTCGATAGATCCCCACAGGGCCGAGTCCCTTCCATTGATCTTCCGTAGGGCCGAGTCCCTTCGTTAGATCCCCCACAGGGCCGAGTCCCTTCCTTTGATCTTCGTAGGGCCGAGTCCCTTCGTTAGATCTCCCACAAGGCCGAGTCCCAACCTTAGATCTTTTGTAGGGCCGAGTCCCATCGATAGATCTCTCACAGGGCCGAGTCCCATCTTTAGGTTTCCACAAGACTGAGTCCCGTTCTCAGATGATACAAATACTACATGCACTCAGTGGCATCACAATCAGTTGGCAAGCAACGAAGCATTCTGCCACAACATCGATTGCAGCACAGACAAGCTCAGTGATGGAGGAATCGCAATGATTTCTTCCACAGCTCACGCAACTCCCCAGCGTTTGCATTTACTTTTTACAAGCATTTTCATTATGCACAGGGGTCCGTCCCCTTCGGGTACGTCCCGACTACTTTTCTGTTCAGGGGTTCGTCCCCTCGGGTTTGTCCCGACTTTTACATTTCTGCATCATGTATAACATCCCCACATATCCAAAGTAGGAGGGAGAAGACTGTTATTGGAAGTTCCATATCAATCATTGCTATCAAATTGGGGTGCTTCTGAAGTGTTTGGCTGCATCCTCTACTCGAGCATGCAGTCAAAGAGGGGCAAGCTGTCAGCACCCCATTTTGGGTCACTCATTCAGATTACATTATTAGCAATGATCCAAGCCACGATTTGAGCAGAATATAGAAAACGGCTTAGCAGAGCAAGAAATCACTATTCATCCTCAAGTTGGCGAAATCAGGCAAATGACACATGCATATGACAGAAGGACTCTAGGGGTCATCAAGAAGCAACAGAGCGACTAGAGAGCTCAACAATGTCCGAAACCGGCATTTCAAAAGTCACACGAACAGGCCTATTTTCCGATAGTTCGCTCGATCATCGAAAGATAGCCAATATTAGACTTCAAAAATCCACTCCAATGCCAAACAGATGAAAAGCGTCCCCAAAGGCATTTTGCAAATCATCTGCTCTATACAGAACAACTTTCTGTATACAGACGACTTTTCAGTGGAAGTCCAAAAATGTGGGTTTTTCGGAGAAAAGTTAATTCCAAATATCAGATGCGGCCATGCCCCACAATCATACAGAGCACGAGTAGTGCTTCATATTGTCTTTTAGAAGCCATACAGACACCCTGAATGACTTCCGAGCGACAAAACGGGCATACCCCTCTTCGGAAAAGCATAACCGGAGACTAGTCTGATGGAATGACGGCAAACGAAGTTCACACCACATTGCCCTGAAAACTCCAGCGGACATTTGCAATTGGGCAAAACAGACAGCAAAACCCTTCACGGTTTCCCGAGTAACCTCCGAGGAGCACAAAAGGCCATTTTCGGTGAAAATCCATATCCGGAGGTTCTCTTTGGGGAAACTTGATGCCGGATGCTTACATTACACAATGCTAGCCTTCTCAAGGCTCAATGTGAAATCGTCGGAATGAATCACACAACTCATCTAGACCCCTCGAGTAGTACTTTAAGAGTCCTAGATGCACTTTTCATATCCTTAGAGGCCCAATCTTGGCAAACAGAGATCACAGTGATCTCCGAATCGCCCAAGAAAATCAGAAAGCAATCTGAGAAATCCAGTTTCGGCCTCTTAGGACATCTCCGGCTCCATATTTGCATTTACCGGCTTAAGGGACAAGTGCCCACGTAATTTGACAATTTATGTCAAAATGACCGACGTGGGATGCAGATACAAAATATGCTATCAGAAGTGGGTAACCTCGCTCTGAATGCATAAAAGGAGCAAAACCGGCTTCCGAGCTTCATACAGACATTTGGCAATTCCTCACGGAAAATGCCAATCTCGGACTCATTAAATCTGTTTCCTCGTGTATATCGATAATTCAACATTTGGTTCAAACCCCGAGCCTCGAATGCGCTATCAATCGAGACCCGAGCTTTTTTTCCGGTTTCTCCTCTTCGGTCGTAGGACCGACGGGATGCCCAAGATGAGTCACCCTTTATTCTAGAAGCTTCTTCTTCTTCAATGCAAGAAACCAACTTGCACTCTTGCTTTAAAATATCCAAGAGTTTGAAGACAACACTCAAGCCTTCATCAATGCTCATTAATGCTTTTGCCTCTTCCACATGAAAGATACTTGGCTCACATTCATCCTCATCCTCATTAGGCAAACCGAAATTTGCTAATGGGAGGCTTAAGTGTGCTTGCTTTTGCTAATTGTGTCATTAGCTTTGCCTATAAATGGCCCAAAAGTGATTAAGATAATCACTTCTCCTCTTGCACACTCTCTCCAAGCTTTCTCCCTCAAGAAAAGCTCTCAACTCCATAGCCAAAACTAGCAAGCTTCAACACATCAAAACCAAGAGAGAAAATCCGAAGAAAACTCGAAGAAAGCTTTGAGTTTTCTTAAGTCGGAAGCCGATGTTCATCATCCCGACTTAAGTTCAAAAATTCTCAAACTCCATGGACCACATGTTTTGGACCCAAGGAGTTCATTTATGAACTTAGTTTTTTGGTTTGAAATCATTTGCTCATCATTTCAAGTTGATTTCCTCATTTCGGGCGAAGATCGTGCTCTCGGGTGAACAGTGCACCCGTAGCCGCGCACACGCGTGCACAACCGTGCGCCCCGTCCGCCCGCCCGTCCAGCCGTGCGCCCCGAGCGCCCGCGCATGCCAGCTGCGCGCCCACGCGCCTCCCGTGCCCTCCGGCCGCACGCCCCGTGCACCTAGCTCCCCGAACGTGCATGCCCTTGCACCCGAGCACTCTTCCAAGGGTTCAACCGAGTCACCCGACTCTCGAACACTTCCCCGACTCTTTCCTCGTATCCCGAGGCTAGGTAAATCACTCTTGACTTAGAGGAGTTAGGGCTTTGTACATTATTTGCATGGCTATGGAGTAATATGGCGTTTTATGCATGTTTAACTTACAAGACTTAATTTTTATACACTTTCTTGTTATATTATGCATGTTCATCATCATATAACATGTTAGCATGTCGGGAAAAGTTTGGATCGACCCTCGGAAGACCTTCCCGACCCGAAATAAGCAAAAGAGCTCTCGGGTTTGCCTCAAGAAGAGGTGACCGAGGCTTGGCTTGCTTTCCTCAGGTTAAGATCGGCCTTCTTAGCCCGATTCAAGCTTGATTCCCGAGTTTTCTCGTGTTTTCTTATGTGCATGAAGTCGGTATTGTTTTATCGATTCCTTAAATAACTTGTTTGTGCATGTTTGCATGTTCGAATGCGTTAGTCAAGTCATGGCAATACCAACTTTCGTTTAATCGTGTCATTTATCATGTTTGTCGTTTAAGCACGCGAGAAATGATTCGAAACGAGACGAAGAAACCTCGTGGAATCCCATTCGGGCCATGAGACCTCTCGGCTATCTCCAAGGAGAAGTAACTGAGAGCCTCTTAGACTCATACGGGTGGCATGAGGATTCTTCTTCCCGTTTTGAGTCCGTTCTCGGCCTTCGTGTAATTTGCAATTTACATTATTGTCGTAATATCGCATGAAAATGTCTTTTCAAAACAAAGCATGCATGGATTCGGGTATCAATGACTCATTCGGGTCCATTCGGTTACGAGGGTAGTTTCGGTCATTGGACCAAATATCCTCGATCCTTACGGAACCGTCTTGGTCGTCGAATCACGAATCGTTTTCACAATTAATGCATTCGGTGATAACCTTAAGCATTAATTCCACGAACGGGTTAATCGGGTCGTTCACACGGTTAATTCATTCAATTTAAACAACTTTGCATGAATTGGATATTAATTTGTAACTCGCGTCGACGAATTACAAAACGGTGTTAATGCCCTTTTCAAAACCCTCATACTTTCAAATCCGTATTGTGTTGTTCTCCTTTTCTGAAAACAAATTTTCAAATCAAGGGCAAGAACATCATTTTGTGATTTGCCGACATCCTAGCTCAGTTTAAGGTGTCAGTTGGGTACTCTGTATCAAAATTACAATTAACTGACTAATCATTTCACTCGACTTAACCAAATGCTAGAAAATGGTTAGGTGGAACTCTAGGTTCCAAATCTAGAGTCAAAACACGAGTTGGGCTAATTCAGTGGTAATTCAGTGTCACAACACCGAATCACTGTAAAAACAATCCACACACTCGAAACTTGACTACGGACACCCGACATGTCAGGTTCTCAAACCAAAGCCGAATGCTAAAATATTGGCACGTGCTTGTTTGTCTAGGGTAGGATTTGCATGCCAAAATACCCCGGATCAATAAACTTGTTAAAACACGTACACTCGACAATAACAAACACCTTGTCTGTTATTAACATGTTGCATGTTATCTTTCCGCACCTGTTTGTCATGCGGGTCGAGCCTGATCCCTAGGCCGAATAATATTAGGGTTCAACACCCTAATCATCGATCACAGGGTCCAACGCCCTAATCAACACTCACAGGGTCCAACGCCCTATTCAGTGAGAGCGTCCATTGAATTTCAGTTCTTCGATTTTTTCCTTAAACTCCCGGTGAGTTAGAGCGGAATAATAACCGAACGCGAGTCGACTGGAATTCGGCCATTTGTAATTTGTATTTATTGTTTTCGAGAGCATTGTAAGGACTTTTCTTTTGTACATTTGTTTTGTAAGAATTCCAGTCGGTGAGCGAACGGTCCGAGAGTCGAATTAATCGGATCGGTTTAATGCTTGCCCAAAGGAAAGTAAGCCCAAGAACTCGCGGTTTTGGTTCACGCAAGGATTCAACCTTCATGGTTAGATGAACTGTAACGCAAGATTGTGAATCAACTCCCCGACATAAGGGTTTAATTCTTTCTCGGCCTCTCAACCGACATCATTTAGTTCACCGAATTTTCGGTATCAAAACGTGCGAGCCGAGTGCAGCTTAATTCATGCTGCTAATCATAAAACATGCAAGCCTAGCAAACCAGAGTACCGAAAGGGTGTGCGGGATATAGGCCCGCACGTAACATGAACCCCCGAACACGGATTTTCCGGTTCCGCACAGACCAATGCCTTAACAACAACTAGGTGTTCCATACCCCTAGACCCGGGTAACTTATCCGCCCTCGACCTTCGGGTCGTAAAATGATAAGTGGCGACTCCTTCTCTCACGCGTGTCCGTCACGCGTCCCCACGGGAAGGTGGACACTCCCAAGCCGCGCGATCCAAAAGCGCGCAATGCGGGCCTCGACGAGAGTCCACATTCGGGTCCGTACATTGGTTTCTTGCATTGAAGAAGAAGAAGAAGCTTCTAGAGCAAAGGGTGACTCATCTTGGGCAGCCCGTGGGTCCCATGATCGAAGAGGAGAAACCGGGAAAACGCTCGGGTCTCGATTGATCGCGCATTCGAGGCTCGTGGTTCGAACTGAATGTTGAATTATCGATATACGCGAGGAAACGGATTTAATGAGTCCAAGATTGGCATTTTCCGTGAGAAATTGCCAAATGTCTGTATGAGGCTCGGAAGCCGGTTTTGCTCCTTTGATTCATTCAGAGCGAGGTTACCCACTTCTGACAGCATATCTTGTATCTGCATCCCATGTCGGTCATTTTGACATAAATTGTCAAATTACGTGGGTACTTGACCCTTAAGCTGGTAATGCAAATATGGAGCCAGAGATGTTCTAGGAGGTCGAAACTGGATTTCTCAGATTGCTTTCAGAGTTACTTGGGCGATCCGGAGATCACTGTGATATCTGTTTATTGAGATTGAGCCTCTAAGGACATGAAAAGTGCATATAAAACCCTTAAAGCACTGCTCAGGGGGTCTAGATGAGTTGTGTGATTCATTCCGACGATTCCACATTAAGCCTTGAGAAGGCTAGCACTGTGTAAGGTAGGCATCCGGCGTCAAGTTTCCCCAAAGAGGACCTCCGGATATGGATTTCCACTGAAAATGGCCTTTTGTGCTCCTCGGAGGTTACTCGGGAAACCGAGAAGGATTTTGCTGTCTAATTTGCCCAATTGCGTCTGTTCGCTGGAGTTTTTAGGGAAATACAGGGTCAACTTCGTTTGTCGTTATTCCATCAGACCAGTCTCCGGTTATGCTCTTCCGAAGAGGGGTATGCCCGTTTTGTCACTCGGAAGTCATTCGGAGTGTCTGTATGGCTTCCAAAAGACAATCTGAAGCACTGCTCGTGCTCTGTATGATTGTGGGGCATGGTCGAATCTGATATTTGGAATTAATTTTTCTCCAAGAAACCGGCATTTTTGGACTTCCTCTGAAAAGTTGTCTGTATACAGAAAGTTGTTCTGTATAGAGCAGATGATTTGCGAAATGCGTTTGAAGACACTTTTCATCTGTTTGGCATTGATGTGAATTTTTGAAGTCCAATATTGGCTATCTTCCGATGGACGAGCGAACTATCGGAAAATAGGACTATCCATGTGATACATTGGAAATGCCGATTTTGGACATTGTTGAGCTCTCTAGTCACTTTATTGCCTCTTGGTGACCCAAGGAATCCTTCTGTCATATGCCTATGTCATCTGCTCAATTTTGCCGACTTGTGGATGAATAGTGATTTCTTACTCTGCCGAGCCGTTTTTTGTATTTTTACTCAAGTCATAGTCTGGACCATTGCCGATATCGTTGTTTGGAATGGTGAGTCAAAATGGGGTGCTGACAGCTTGCCCCTCTTTGACTACGTGCTTGAGTAGAGGATGATGCCAAAGACTTCAGAAGTACCCCAATTTGATAGCAATGATCGATATGGAACTTCCTATAGCAATCTTCTCCCTCCTGTTTTGGATATGTGGGGATGTTATATCAAATGCAGAAATGTAAAAGTCGGGACGAACCCGAGGGGACGGACCCCTGAGTAGAAATGTAGTCGGGACGTACCCGAAGGGGACGGACCCCTAAGCAGAAATTTAAAGTTGCACGGGATGCATTTGCAGAATGAAAATGTTTGCAGAAAGTAAATGCAAACGCCTGGGAGTTGCGTGAGGTGTGGGAGGAATCATTGTGATTCCTCCATCACTGAGCTTGATTGTGCTGCAATCAATGTTATGGCAGAATGTTTCGTTGCTTGCCAACTCATTGTGATGTCACTGAGTGCATGGAGTATTCGTATCATCTGAGAACGGGACTCAGTCTTGTGGAAACCTAAAGATGGGACTCGGCCCTGTGAGAGATCTATTGATGAGACTTGGCCCTACAAAAGATCTAAGGGTGGGACTCGACCCTATGGAACATCAAAGGAAGATCAAAGGTTGGGACTCAGCCCTAGGGGAGATCTAATGATGGGACTCCGCCCTACGGAAGATCAAAGGTTGGGACTCGGCCCTGTGAGAGATCTAACAATGGGACTCGGCCCTACGGAAGATCAAAGGTTGGGACTCGGCCTTGTGGGAGATCTAACGATGGGACTCGACCCTACGGAAGATCAAAGGTTGGGACTCGGCCCTGTGGGAGATCTAACGATGGGACTCGACCCTACGGAAGATCAAAGGTTGGGACTCGGCCCTGTGGCGTTTGTCAGTATGCCTCGGTTGCTTATGATCGTCGCTGTAGAGCGGTGGTGCTGTAGGTGTGTGGGGCGGATGCTGCCCCGAGAGTGCTGATTTGTTAGAGGCCGATGTTGCTGCTGGGGCGGTTGCGCCTTGCTGATAGCTGGCTTTACTGTTGAGCAACTGTGCTTTTGCTGGTAATGCCCCCGCCGTGCGATGAGGGTTTTTGCTTTGCGGGATGCCTTGTGCTGAGGGACTCGAGGTCTGGGATGGAGCGCCTACGTATCCCGAGTGGTCGGGAATCAGAGTCTGCCGTAGTTCTTGCCGTTTGCAGTACTTGTGATCCTAACATTACCAGTAAATCATGTGAGAAATACTAACATGAGATAGACACAGATAAGCAGTAAAAAGAGCGTCGTTGTGACGCGCAGATATTCAGTTTTGGGTCGCCTGAGTAACCTGTGAAGTATTCTTTTTGACAGTGCAAGTGGGTCCCGTTCTCGGAGACCTAGATACAAGGCCTCCAGGGGCTCCCGTTAGCCATGCATGGGCATATTGAGACTTCCTCGACGATGCCCTAGCAGCTCTATCAGTTGTTCAACGCGCCCGTCGTCTTTGGACCCTTATCATCCAGATGCCGTAGGGCGACTGCATTTGTAACCCGCTTAGGGATTTCTGTTCAGATTTGGCCTGACTCGGTCTGACCATTTCCAAAGCATTATGACTAGACCCCGGAAAGGAATGTCTGGGATTTCAGCTTTGTGGTAGCCTATTGAAGGGTGGTTATGACCCATTTGAAGTTATGCAAAGATAGAGAGGAAAGAGAAAGCTTGGGAAGCACGTTGCCCCAAGCTAAAAGGATACACGGATTCACGCTTGTAGCGAGATGTACCCCCATTTTCTTTCGTCCTTCTATTGTGTAGGTTGTACCGAACTGCTTGGACGGCGTATTCAGTTGCCCACTGTGCTTGAGGAAGGTTCCCTCATGGACGGTTGAATGGTATTGGAGAGCCGATCAGGGATCGTGTTGGAATTGATAAACTGGCAACTTCCCTTGAGAATCCCTTGTCCGCACGATGTGTGAGAGACTAAGGGGCAATTTTATCTATCTCTCGTTTTGCTCTCCTTTAGCTACGGTCACCCACCTCGGGGCCGCACCTCTCAACCTAAAGGGGATAAACTCTCCTTTTGCCGCGACCGCCCACCTTGGGATTTTCAGTCATGCCTCTATTTTGCCCCAGCTTTTGCCTAGGCCGCCCCAAAAGGGGTTTTCAACTTAGCGGGCTCGAATCTTTTATCTCTTGAGTTTGCAAGGGCGAAGGTTTCGATGGATTCAACCTCCGAGTGCATTGTTTCTGTCTCCGTCGAGGAGTTGTGTCTGCTGCTCCCTCTTTGTCGGGATTTGTTGATTTCTCAGGATTGGTGACGTCGGAGTTTTAAACCTCAGTGGTGCCTTGTTTTGTTCATTGGCGGGTTTTTCCCGCGTCTTTTCTCTCTTTCTTCACTCGCGGGTTTTTCTCGCTTCTTTTCGATCTATTTTTTTTTTCTTGCAGCTGGGGTTTGTTTTGTGCCTCATGTCTTTGTTTGAAACTCATTGACTTTACATTGCCGAGGCCACTTTGGTGTACTTCGCCTCGTGGAGACTCGTTGTGTGTTGCTAGCCATATTTTGTGAGGGCCGGCTTTCTTGGAAGTTTGACTCTTGTGCACTCGAAAGCTGAACTTTGTGTCATTTGTCCTTGCAAGCATTACATGTGAATTTCCCCTGTTGTCTAGGAAAAGAAAATGTCAAATTGCCCCATGTGAAATAGGGAACCGAGGTTGCCCCTGTGTGAATGTTGAACGGGGATGCCCCGGTCTTCATTTGTTGAAGTGGGCTGTGGTAGGTGCCTGGTACGATGTCTCCAATAATCTCTTACTGTTCTTTGTAGTACGTGCCCCTTGGAGGATGCACGCTGTTGAAGTCACTGGATGTTCAAGGAAAACGGTTGCATCAATGCTGAGTGATTCGCTCAATGTCCTCGTCTTCGACTTCATAGGGGGTACCTCATCGTCAGACACCTCCCTCGTCAAAGTATAAGGAAAGGGTCCAAGACAAGTTCTCGGGGAAGCGTGAACTCGCGCATCGCTCTTCGCCTGTGGTCAATGTGCCCCTGTGAAAGATGACAAAGAAGATAATGCATTAGGCGATTATGCGGGGGAATATGTGGTAAGAAATATGGGGTGGTCCCATGAGAAAAATCCTTTTTTGTCTCGCCCGCAACCCATGGGGTGCCACGTGCAGTCGACATTTGTTTCCGGGAATCTGGTCATCACTACTCTGGAGTGGTTAGACCGTGACTGAGGTCACATAAGCATATTTTCCCTAATTGCGAGTAGGCCTGCGCAGCCGTCATAGGGAAGGCTCGAGGAGCCGGGTCCCATGAGGACAGGTGAGTGGAACAGGTCCAACAAAACTAATAGGGCGTCGCAAAGACTGTCCTAATGTCCCGTTTGAAGGATTTGTTCTGTCGGGAACCCATTTGTAGGAATGGATTTAAATTAAAGAAAAAGAGAGTTTAAAGAAGACTGCGCATGTTGTTCCAGTGCTTAGTCGGCGGCGACGGCAGAGGACGAGTGAGATCCATTCTTTGATCGGAGGCATGACCGTGCTGGTATCTCCTGCAATCGAGAGTTGGGTCATGCTCTGTTTGTGGAGCTGTCACTTCCGATCTTTGCAGTTGAAGGATTGGACTTGCTCCTTGGAGTATCGCTTGGATGAATTTGAATCCAAGTCGATTTTGGATTTCAGATGAGCCTGAAAGCAGTAAATGCGAGGTGTCAAAACCTGAAAGCAGTAAATGCGGGGCCGGAGCCCAAAAGCAATAAATGCTGGGCCGGGACCCGAAAGCAATAAATGCAGGACTAAGGTCCGATGCGGGCCGAAGACCAAAAGTGGAGCCGAAACTCGATGAGGTAAATGCAGGGCCGGAGCCCGATGCAAGGCTAAAGTCCCAATGCGAGGCCGAAGCCCAAAAGTGGGGCCCAAGCCCGATGCAGTAAATGCGGGGCCCGAAGCCCGATGTGGGGCCGGAGCTCAATGCAGTAAACGCGGGGCCGGAGCCCGATGCAATAAATGCTGGGCTGGAATCTAATGCAGTAAATACAGGGCCGGAGCCTGATGTTAGGCCGAAGCCCAA
The DNA here is from genome assembly GCF_007655135.1 of Punica granatum. Lineage (NCBI taxonomy): Eukaryota > Viridiplantae > Streptophyta > Magnoliopsida > Myrtales > Lythraceae > Punica > Punica granatum. The sequence continues at coordinate 34,817,499 of NC_045127.1, read as the reverse complement.
TGCAGTAAATGCAGGGCCGGAGTCCGATGCAGTAAATGCATGCTCGATAGGAAAATGCAAGAGATGCAAAAGCAAAGGTCAATGTTGAGGACCAGCGCAAGGCGCTGCAAAGCGGTGACTCTGATTTTCTTGCATTCTTAGTGGAGGGAGGGTGGGAACTCAGTGTTGAAATCCCAAGGAGCTGGATGAGAGACGTTTGTTGCCTCAATTGTAGTGGTTCAGTATTCAGGTTGCCTTCTTGTTGGGGATTTCCTGCAATGGAAGAAGGAAACAATGAAGGAGCATGAACTGTTCAAGATTTCAATGCAAGAGTGTAGGGAAGCGAACTGGCCTGGTAGGCGTCGTGTGAGCACATCGAGAGACATGCATTGATATGTTGAGCATGCATGTATGAGTTGGTGTGAACATGCTTGGACATGTGTGAGGCACGCTTGATCATTGGTAAATGCGTGCGGTCACGAGGAGAGATGTGCTTCCGATCATGCGGTGACGCTCTCTGTTAGGAAGAAATTATTGTTGGTTAGTTTCGCCTTGGAAAGTGGGTCGACCCTTGGTCCATAGCTCGCCTTGCCATGGAGTAAGAGTGAAGGCCGCAGGTGGCCTGCCCGCGAAGGTTGGCACGACTCGCCGGTCATGCGGGGTGGGTGGCCGGGATGGACTCGGCTTCTGGTCACAGCGCATCTCGCCATGGAGAAGTGAAAACCGCTGGTGGTCTACCCGCGAAGGTTGGCACGACTCGCTTGTCGTACGGGGTGGGTGGCCGAGATGGACGGCCTCTGGTCATAGCACGTCTCGCCATGGAGAGGTGAAGACTGCGGGTGGTCTACCCACGAAGGTTGGCACAACTTGCCTGTCGTGCGGGACATGGTAGTTGTTGTGCAAACATCAGATGCAGGCAATGTATGAGTTTTCAAAAGCTAATGCCGTTGCATTGATTTGATTCAAGTTCCCAGATTTACGAAGATGGTTCATTTGAAAAAGGGAACTTAAACAATAAACCAATGCAATGTCCTAGTTTGTTTGAAAACAAGCATGTAGGTGCAAAAAGAATAAATTATAATTGTATATGTTACAATGTATATCACTCTTCGTGAAAAATAGCAAAAGGCCCGCCTAAAAGAAAACTACGGGCCGACTCAAAGACTCGACTTTGGGTCAGTTGACGACATGAAGGTTTATTTTGGTCCAGCATGACGGTCCCTATTTGTGCATGATTTCAGTGTTCTACTAGGAAAACCACTAACTAGGGATGGGGGGCTCCCAATTCAAGGGTATCAATTCCTTGAAATCGAGCGAGGATCTTTGGGGGCCAGTTCGGTGGCAGAGTCGACTCGATCCGTTCCCTTACTCGGAACCTCTGACTAACCTAGCTTCCTAGATCGGTGCCCGTGGGATTTCAGGCATTTGGTACCTAAATCCACCAGAATGATGCAATGCGAGTGCAAAAAAGTAAATGTGCGCAAAATAAATGTACGGAAAGCGATAAATAAACATGCAAGCAAGCAAGCAAACGGATCGAGCCTAAACCCACTAAGTATATCCCCAGCGGAGTCGCCAAGCTGTACGGACCCGAATGTGGACTCTCGTCGGGGCCCGCATGCGCGCTTTTGGATCGCGCGGCTTGGGAATGTCCACCTTCCCGTGGGGACGTGTGACGGACACACGTCAGAGAATGAGTCGCCACTTATCATTTTACGACCCGAAGGTCGAGGGCGGATAAGTTACCCGGGTCTAGGGATATGGAACACCTAGTTTGTTGTTAAGGCATTGATCTGTGCGGAACAGGAAAATCCGTGTGCGGGGGTTCATGTTACGTGCGGGCCTATATCCCGCACACCCTTTCGGTACTCTGGTTTACTAGGCTTGCATGTTTTATTATTTACCGCTTGAATTAAGTTGCACTCGGTTCGCACATTTTGACACCGGAGATTCGGTGAACCAAACGATGTCGGTTGAGAAGCCGAGAGAAAAGTAAACCCTTATGTCTGGGAGTTGGTTCACAATCTTGAGTTACAGTTCATCGAACCATGGAGGTTGAATCCCTGCATGAACCAGAACCGCGAATTCTTGGATTTACTTTCCTTTGGGCAAGCATTAAACCGATTCGATTAATTCAACTATCGGACCGTTCGCTTACCGATTGGAATTCTTACAGAACGAATGTACAAAATAAAAGTCCTTACAATGCTCTCGAAAACAATAAATACAAATTACATATGGTCGAATTCCAGTCAACTCGCGTTCGGTTATTATTCCACCCTAACTCACCGTGAGTTTAGGGAAAAGACCGAAGAACTGAAATTCAGTGCACGCTCTCACTGAATAGGGTGTTGGACCCTGTGAGTGTTGATTAGGGCGTTGGACCCTGTGATCGATGATTAGGGCTTTGGACCCTAATATCATTCGGCTTAGGGATCAAGCTCGACCCGCATGGCAAACAAGTGCGAAAAGATAACAATCAACAGGTAAATAACAGACAATGTGTTTGTATTCACCGAATGTACGTGGATTAACAAATTTATTAATCCAAGTGTTTTTTGCAAGCAAATGTCATATGCTAAGCAAACAACGCGTGCCAATGTTTTAGCATTCGGCTTTGGTTTGAAAACCTAACATATCGGGTGTCCGTAGTCAAGTTTCGTGTGTGTGAATTGTTTTTACAGTGATTCGGTGTTGTGACACTGAATTACCACTGAATTAACCCAATTCGTGTTTTGACTCTAGATTTGGAACCTAGAGTTCCACCTAACCATTTTCTAGCATTTGGTTAAGTTGAATGAAATGATTAGTCAAGTAATTGTAATTTTGATACAGAATACCCAACTAACATCTTAAACGATACTAAGATGACGCCAAATCACAAAATGATGTTCTTGCCCTTGATTTGAAAATTTGTTTTTCAGAAAAGGAGAACAACACAGTACGGATTTGAAAGTATGAGGGTTTTGAAAAGGGCATTAACACCATTTTGTAATTCGTCGACACGAGTTACAAATTAATGTCCAGTTCGCGCATAGTTATTTAAATTGAATGAATTAATCGTGTGAGCGTCCCGATTAACCCGTTCGTGGAATTAATGCTTAAGGTTGTTGTCGAATGCATTAATTATGAAAACGATTCGCGATTTGATAACCGAGATGGTTTCACAAGGATCGATGATAATTTGGTCAAATAACCAAAAATACCCTCATAACCGAATGAACCCAAATAAGTTATTGATATTCGAATCCATGCATGTTTGCTTTGAAAAGACATTTTCATGTGATATGGTGACGACAATGTAAATTGCAAATTACACGAAAGCCGAGAACGGACTCAAAATGGGAAGAGGAAGCCTCATGCAACCCGTACGAGTCTAAGAGGCTCTCGGTTACTTCTCCTTGGAGATAGCCAAGAGGTCCCATGGCCCGAATGGGGTTCCACGAGATTTCCCCGTCTCGTTTCGAATCATTTCTCGCATGCGTAAACGACAAACATGATAAATGACATGATTAAACGAAAGTCAGCAAACAAGTTATTTAAGGAATCGATAAAACAATACCGACTTCATGCATGTAAGAAAACACGAGAAAACTCGGGAATCGAACTTGGATCGGGCTAAGAAGGCCGTTTTTAACCCGAGGAAAGCAAGCCAAGTCTCGGTTACCTCTTCTTGAGGAAAACTCGAGAGCTCTTTTGCATATTTCGGGTTGGGAAGGTCTTCCGAGTAACGATCCAAACGTTTCTCGACATGCTAACATATTATATGATGACGAGCATGCATAATATAACGTGAAAACGCATAAAAATTAAATCTTGCATATGGAATATGTCATATACTCCATATCATTCCATAGCCATGCAAAAAATATAAAAAGCCCTAACTCCTCTAAGTCGAGAATGTTCTACCTAGCCTCGGGATGCGAAGAAAGAGTCGGGGAAGAGTTCGAGAGTCGGGTGACTCGGTTGAACGCTTGGAAGGGTGCTCGGGTGCAAAGGATGCACGTTCGGCAAGGATGGGCGCGCGGGAGGACGTCAGGCGCACAGGCTGGGCTCGCGGGGCGCGTGGTAGGCGCGCGGACGCGCAACAGGTGCACGGCAGGCGCATTGCAGGCGACTGTCACTATTCACCCGAGAGCACGGGATGAACTCCAAAGCCTAAAATACACCTGAAATCATAACTTAAAGTGTTCAAATAAAAAAAAACCAAGTTCACCACTGAACTCCATGGGTCCAATACATGTGGTCCATGGAATTTGAAAATTTTTGAACTTAAGTCGGGATGATGAACATCGGCTTCCGACTTAAGGACTCAAAGCTTTCTTCGGGTTTTCTTCGGGTTTTCTTCGGTTTTTCTCTCTTGGTTTTGAAGTGTTGAAACTTGATGGTTTTGGCTATGGAGTTGAGAGCATTTCTTGAGGGAAAAAGCTTGGAGAGAGTGTGCAAGAAGGGAAGTGATTAACTTAATGACAAATATGCAATATATAGGCAAAGCTAATGACACAATTAGCAAAAGCTATGCACATTTAAGCCTCCCATTAGCAAATTTCGATTTGCCTAATGAGGATGAGGATGAATGTGGACCAAGTGGTCTTGATGAAGATGATCCAAGAGCATTGATGAGGAGTTGAGTGTTGTCTTCAACCTCTCCAAGATATTTTGGCTAAGAGAGGGCAAGTTGGTTTCTTGCATTGAAGAAGAAGAAGAAGCTTCTAGAGGAAAAGGTGACTCATCTTGGGCAGCCCGTGGGTCCCATGACCGAAGAGGAGAAACCGGGAAAAAGTTCGGGTCTCGATTGATCACGCATTCGAGGCTCGTGGTTCAAACCGAATATTGAATTATCGATATACGCGAGGAAACAGATTTAATGAGTCTAAGATTGGCATTTTCCGTGAGAAATTGCCAAATGTCTATATGAGGTTCGGAAGCCGGTTTTGCTCCTTTTATGCATTCAGAGCGAGGTTACCCACTTCTGACAGTATATCTTGTATCTGTATCCCACGTCGGTCATTTTGACATAAATTGTCAAATTACGTGGGTACTTGACCCTTAAGTCGGTAATGCAAATATGGAGTCGGAGATGTCCTAGGAGGCCGAAACTAGGTTTCTCAAATTGCTTTCTGAGTTACTTGGGCGATCCGGATATCACTGTGATCTCTGTTTATTGAGATTGAGCCTCTAAGGACATGAAAAGTGCATCTGAAACCCTTAAAGCACTGCTCAAGGGGTCTAGATGAGTTGTGTGATTCATTCTGACGATTCCACATTAAGCCTTGAGAAGGCTAGCACTGTGTAAGGTAGGCATCCGATGTCAAGTTTCCCCAAAGAGGACCTCCGGATATGGATTTCCACTAAAAATGGCCTTTTGTGCTCCTCGGAGGTTACTCGGGAAACCGAGAAGGATTTTGCTGTCTGATTTGCCCAATTGCATCTGTTCGCTGGAGTTTTTAGGGAAATACAGGGTCAACTTCGTTTGCCGTTATTCCATCAGACCAGTCTCCGGTTATGCTCTTCCGAAGAGGGGTATGCCCGTTTTGTCACTCGGAAGTTATTCGGGGTGTTTGTATGGCTTCCAAAAGACAATCTGAAGCACTGCTCATGCTCTGTATGATTGTGGGGCATGGTCGAATCTGATATTTGGAATTAACTTTTCTCCAAGAAACCGACATTTTTGGACTTCCACTGAAAAGTTGTCTGTATACAGAAAGTTGTTCTGTATAGAGCAGATGATTTGCGAAATGCGTTTGAAGACACTATTCATCTGTTTGGCATTGATGTGGATTTTTTAAGTCCAATATTGGCTATCTTCCGACGGACGAGCGAACTATCGAAAAATAGGGCTATCCATGTGATACACTGGAAATGCCGGTTTTAGACATTGTTGAGCTCTCTAGTCTTTTTGTTGCCCCTTGGTGACCCCAGGAATCCTTCTGTCATATGCTTATGTCATCTGCTCAATTTTGCCGACTTGAGAATGAATAGTGATTTCTTACTCTGCCGAGCTGTTTTCTGTATTTTTGCTCAAGTCATAGTCTGGACCATTGCTGATATCATTGTTTGGAATGGTGAGCCAAAATGGGGTGCTGACATATTGGGCTATGGTCGGAGTGGCTGGTGATGTTTTTTGTTGGAGTCGTGGACCTGAATGGGGTGTTGATATCTGGCCCCTCTTTGGTTGCGTGCTCGGGGAGGAGATGCAGCCAAAGACCATGAGAAACACTCTGTTTTGCTCCCGGCGATTACTACCGCACCCCTGATGGCCGCTTGCTCTCCTGTTTTGGATGTGTGGGAAAAATCCGTGCAAGTGCACAGACCTATTGCTGCAAACAAGAAATAAAGGTAAAGGAATTATGACAGGGAAGTAGGAAAGTGTAAGGAGTGAAAATTGGGACTCAAAAGCAATAAATGGGTGTCAAAATTAGAAAACAGTGAATGCGGAGTGTCTAAACCTGAGGCAGTAAATGTGGGGTGTCTAAACCCGAAAACAGTAACAGTAAGGTGCCTAAACCCGAAAGCAGTAAATGCGGGGTGCCTAAACCTGAAACCCAAGAGTAGTAAATGCGGGGTCAAAGCCCGAAAGCGGTAAATGCATGGCCGAAGCCCGAAAGCGGTAAATGCGAGGCCGAAGCCCGAAAGTGATAAATGTGGGGCCTGTCAGCACCCCATTTTGGTCCACGGGCTCCAAAGACAAGAATGTCGGGCCGAGGCTCAGGCTACTACTCATGACTTGGCAACTGGGAGCGATAGAGAAGCAGGAATCACTAGAAAAGCACAGAAGGGCAATCATAAGAATGGACGAACAAGGAACCCCGAAAATAGCAAAAGCCGGTACTATAGCACTATTCATCGACAGATCGCCGGAGCGTCAGAAGATATCCAATATGGGACTCTAAAAATCCCTTTTAGTACCAAAATGACCAATGGCACCTCTGAGCGCATTTCAGAAGCCTCCTGCTTAAGCCGGGGCACTCTTGAACATTTGCAGACGCCTTCTTAAAGGGGCTCCCGGGACGCCCGATCCACGGACAGGTAAACGGCACCCAAAACAGGCCTGCACACACCCAAGGACCACCAGGACCATGGAACATGATTCAGACTGCGTTTCGGGGTTCATCTTGGTCTCCCGAGTGGATCCCGACCTAGGAAAAAAGGGTCATTTTCTACAGAAATACATAGCCGGAGACCCTTTTAACAAATCGTCAGTGTACGAAATTTGTGCCAATCAATCCCAGGGACCTCAAGGGCTTGGGAGATAAATCCCGATCGCATTGCATAATCCATTTAGGTTTCCCGAGCACCATTCCAGTAATAAAATGGCCCCTTTCACTGGGAATCTTGTGCTCATAACTTATTCGGGAAAATGTTGACATCCGAGTTTTGCACCACCCACTCCCAACAACCCGCAGGGGCTAGGAAATCATTTTGGTTCGAACCAAGCAAGTCATACCGATCTCCCGAGTGACGTTTCAATAGTCACGAACGCCTCCCGACAAGCCTTCGGGACTCATTTTTGACAAACGGAGATCATAGTGGTCTCCGAACACATTCAGAACACTAGGGAAACACTGAGAAAGCCCCGTTCACGGATTCCTAGGTCATCTCCGGTTATCGATCTCCAGCCGGGGTCGGCGAATAAACCGTTTCGCTCAATGCGAAAAATACACCGGTGCGAGCCTTACAATACGCAGAAGTGCAAATAGGCGTCAGAAGCGGGCAATTTCGCTCCGATCATCCAAACGGAGCAAAACCGGTTTTCGAGTCCCCGAGTCATCCGAGCATTCACTTTCAAGAAGCATGTCAATATTAGGCTCATTAAAACCGTATTAGCGCGCACATTGATAATTCGTCGTTGAAGTGAACCACGGAAATCGAACGCACGATCAATCGAGTCCCGAGCTTCTTCCAGCTTTCTTCCTAGTCAAGTGGGACCCTTTGAGCTAGCGAAGCCAAGCCGAGCCAAACCAAGCCAAGCCGCAAGCCATGGCTCAACTCTAGAGATGAGCCAAATGAGCATCCACCATACATTTCAAAATATCTCTTACACACTTCCCATCCATCCTTCCATCCATCAACTCTCATTTCCCTTCTCTTCCTTTCCCCACACTCAACAAGACAACTTCCCCACCCTAATCTTTCTTCCAAAATTCGGAACCCCTAAGCACCCCCCTCTAATTGCACTTAAACTCACTAATTTGGCTCATTAAGGCATCCTATAAGTGCCCAATTGCAAGACACTTTAATCACAACTCAACTTCCATCATCTCTCTAGCTTTCTCACTCTAGGAAACCCTCTCCAAGCCCTCTCAAACTTCAGCATTTTCCAGAAAATCGCACAGCCAAAGCACAGCCCGGTTCCAAGGCCGTTTTGCCCGAAAACTCAACCGTTTTCCGGTGACCGCCACCCAACCTTAGCCAACTTCAACCAAACTTCATACCCTACATGTTTTCGACCTCCTAAGTCCATTTCCGACCTTATATTTTTCATTTGAAGCTCCCAGCACCTCGTTCCAGCTCTGTCCAGAAACAGTCCCTTAAGCGTTTTCCCGGTTTATAGGCGAGTTCTTCCCTCTCGACTTAAGCATACTCAACCAAACTTCATATCTCACATGTTTTTGACCTCCTAAGTCTATTTCCGAGCTTAGTTTTTACATTTGAACCCTCCAGCCCCGCGTTCCAGAGTTGAGCAGAATTGAGTTTCATGGGTGCATCCTGGGCTTCCTCGATGTCTTCTCCATCTCACGACTAAGGCGAGTCGTGCCAACACTTTATAAGGGTTTCTCACGACCCTCACTCTCCCCCGTGACAATGTGGTTGCATGCCGAGAGCCGTTCAACCATGCACCTCCGCCATTTCTCTCCTTTCTCCCTTCTCGGATCTTTCCAGTTTTTACTGGTTTTCTTTGCATCTTCCAGGAAAATATAGGCATGAAATCCTCACGAAACCTCCACAGGCATGATTCTCATTCAGTTAGGAGTCCAATGCCACCGATCTTGCACCAAAAGACCACCGAGAGCCTCCTGTGGAACCGTTTCTTCATCGGGTGCCAGTTGGGTCTGTTTTGCCCCGACTGAGTCTGTCATTTTTTACTGATCCGACTTTGCTTTTGATTTTCAGAAAATCTAGCCGTGCAATCCTCACGAAACCACCGTAGGCATGATCCTCAATCAGTTAGGAGTCCAATGCCACCGATCTTGCACCAAAAGACCACCGAGAGCCTCCTGTGGAACCGTTTCTTCATCGAGTGCCAGTCGGGTCTGTTTTGCCCCGACTGAGTTTGTCATTTTTTACTGATCCGACTTTGCTTTTGATTTCCAGAAAATCTAGGCGTGAAATCCTCAAGAAACCACCGCAGGCGTGATCCTCAGTCAGTTAGGAGTCCAATGCCACCAATCTTGCATCAAAAGACCACCGGGAGCCTCCTGTGGAGTCGTTAATTCATCGGGTGCCAGTTGGGTTTGTTTTGCCCCGACTCAGCCTGTCATTTTTTACTGATCCGAATTTGCTTTTGATTTCCAGAAAATCTAGGCGTGCAATGCTCACGAAACCACCGCAGGAGTGATCCTCAGTCAGTCAGGAGTCCAATGCCACCGACCTTGCATCAAAAGACCACCGAGAGCCTCCTATAGAGACTTTTCTTCATCGGGTGCCAGTCGGGTCTGTTTTGACCCGACTGGATCTGTCATTTTTTACTGACACAACTTTACCCGTGTTTTAAGGAAAATATAGACGTGCAATTCACATGAAACTATGGCAGGCGCAATCCTTGGTCAATTAGGAGTCCAACGCAACCGGCCTTGCGCGAAAAGGCCACCCCGATCAACCGGTACAGCCCCAACAAGCCGGACTGCCAGTCAGGTCCACCAGTCGACCCGACTGCACCGATTCGGGTCTGTTCCTTCCAGCCGAGTCTCCCGACTCCTTTTGCCACTTCTCCGACTCTTTGCTCGTGTTCCGAGGCTAGGTATAACCTCTCTACGACTTAGAGGAGTTAGGTCTTCAATATTTGCTTGTTAAGGGATGATAAGGTGGTTGATAACTATATTACATGCGAGTTTCATTTTTTTATTCATTTCCGTGCATATTTACATCATTCATCATGCACATGCATCGTTATATTACATGCATCATGGTTGGAAATGATTAAAGTCGGGGTAGAAGAGACCACACGGTCCGGCAGAGCCATGGGGACTCACAGCTAGATCCCACGGGAGGGAGCCGTGGGGTTCCTTTGGTTCACCAAGACTAAAATGGTCTCTCCTTCCTCGAAGTTGATTGCTTTCCCTCGTCTTACGTTTCTAGCATTATATGTCACGATTACGCGACGAGAATAAGTTGGCTTCGTTGTCAAGGAAATCATCAAAGCTCGGGAAAACCAAGGGGGGCTTTCGGTGGACTCCTCTAGGGAGTTGGCCGAGACTCCCATGTGGCTTGCCCTAGCCTAGAACGGTTTCCTTAACCCCGAATAGATCGGTTCTCCTGGTTTTATTTTCATGTGTTGTCGATTGTATGAGCCGACGCCGTTTTATCGATTCCCCTTAGATATCGTGTTTGCGTTTGTTTGAGTGTTTGTTTGCGTTTCCAAGATCATCGCGGCATCAGCTTTGTAAAAAGTATGTCATTGACGTGCTTGATGTTTCATGCATGCGAGAAATGTTTAGAACCGGTGTAGGAGACCATTCGAGACCAGAGCCGGGTCAATAAGGTTCTCGACTTTCCTCCTTGGAGAGTGGCCGAGAGTTTCATGACCTCCCTCGGGGTCAAGGGCGGTCTCCTCTTCCGCTTTCTAATTGATTCTCGGAATTGTTTGCAATCGAATCTTTCTTTTAAATCGTTAATTGAGAATTAGTTGCATGCTAGACATGCTAGTTTCAAACAATTACCCATCAAATCCATAACAATCGTGACTCAGAATCACAAACATGGAACAATTCCACAAATGGGAGAAATGGGACGTGTCATTCGATTAATTAAATCACTTGGACTAAATAATTGGATAAATTGATTGTCAATTTGTAAGCGCATCGATGGTTCACGGAACGACGGAAATGCCCTTTCCTTTAAAAGCCCGCAATTTCAAAGCACCGAGACGTGTAACGCGAATAGAATCAGTGTCTAGAGAGTACTCGCGTACTATGACTCAAGTCCAGGCCCAATTTGAGGTGGCTCAAGTCGAGATGCGCGAGTTCTCTTTAGACCTTTTCGTGTCACATGATCTTTAATTTATATGTGAACTACACACGTTCTACCACTCAAGGACATAATCGTCATTCCGTGATTCACCGATATCCTAGGCATTAGGGAGTCGGAAATACCTCGATCTATGGACGAAAAGGGGCGGCCCGTTTGGGCGCTAGTTTAATTCGTACGGCCCATTCCATCCACTTTCGGTGTTTCTATCTCCCTATTGTAGATTCGGTGGAGGGCATCTTCATTTCTGTTGCAAAACACGAAAAATCGGATTAATCATGCATCTGACTTAATCAAACATTAGATAACGGATAGGCGGAATGCTAGATTTCAATATAGAGTCAAAATACAAGTTTGGCAAATTCGGTGAAACCGCAGTGACACCTCACTGAATAGAGTTCTAAAACAAATTCACACATGTAATTGGCCTAGAACCATATCCCAGCCCACCTCTTTGTTTGCCTAGGTTAGATACATTGTTTGCTAATCAACCCCGGTTAATAACTGATTAAATCACGTACATTCGGTCTAATATACAACTTGTCTGTACTTATCTGCATTTATCAATTTTTGTCTATTTTTCATCAGTTTTCCATTTGCTTTTGCTGATCTTTTGCGACTCGGGTCCGAACCCATAGGGTACGTAATACACAGGGTCCAACACCCCAGATCACCGAACACGAGGTCCAACGCCTCCTAACTCACTAAGCGCGTACAACCCGAGTGCGGAATGGGATCTAGCCTTGAGTCACCATCACACTCAAAGTATGGCCTATGTGGAAGGCAATTTGGATTGGATGTGTGAAACGTGTTTAGATATCACCCGGGAACTCGATGGGTCCAACAGTTACAGTGGGAATCAACCGGTTCTCTTGCAGACCGTTGGTTCGATCGGACCCTACCCCCGACTCCTTGAGCCCGCGTTGCCTTAATTTATTTATCGGTTATTCAAAATACAAGGTGAGCCGGGGCGGAATATTGGCCCAATGCAAACCGATCGGGATCCATTCACTTATTCAGTTGTATTTTGTAATTACTCGAGAGAACATTGGGAGGATTTGTTTGTACATTCATTCATTCATTTGTAAGGATTCTCGATCGGCGAGTGAGAGGTCCGAGTGTCGAACCGGTCAAGTTGGTCTATTGTTACCAAGAGAGGAGTAAGCTCGAATACTCGTGGTCTCGGTTCGCGCAAGAAATCGACCATCACGGTCCGACGAACTGTAACGCGAAGATAGTGAACCGATTCCTCGACGCACAAGTTTACTCATCTTTCGGATTCTTGGCCCAATTTGATCAATTCATCGACTTTACGGTGTCAAAACGGGCGAGTCCAGTGCAACCCTAAATCACGCGGTAAATAAACAAAACGGCAAGCCTAGCAAGCTAGAGTACCGAAAGGGCGTGCGGGATATAGGCCCGCACGTAACAGAACCCCCGAATTCGAAATTTCCGGTCCCGCACGACTATTGCCTTAGCATTTAGGTGTACCCCGTACCCCTAGACCCGGGCGACTCAACGGCCCTCGACTTACGGGTCGTAAACAGTAAGTGGCGACTCCTTCTCACGCGCGTCCGTTGCGCGTCCCCGGGAAGGTGGACACTCCCAAGCCGCGTTGCATAGGCGCACGGAACGAGATAAAATTCGGGTGCGCACAGGGCCCAAGCCTAAAAGCGATAAATGCGGGGCCCAAGCCCGAAAGCGGTAAATGCAGGGTTGAATCCCGAAAGCAGTAAATGCGAGTTTGATAGGAAAGCGCAGGAAATACAGGAGCAAAGGTCAGAGTTAGGGAATCGCGCAGGGCGCTGAGAATGGGCAATTTTGCTTTGCTTGACGTTGAGTCGGGATTATGCTGGGATGACGTAGTGGTAGTCGCGACTTCCCGCCTGTCCCACGCTAGGAGCCTGTTGGATAATTGCACCGTGCGCTTGGCAGGGATGTTCCAGTCGTTGTGTTTACCAGGGATGTCTCGGTTGCTTGTGAATGTGATCGTGGCGTGGTGGTGCTATGGGTTGGCCCAACTCTTGGGACCGAGGCCTATCTTGTCTCGATGGAGAGTGAGAACCGTAGGTGGCTCACCTATAGAGGTTGGTACAACTCACCGTTAGTTGTGAAGGCGGTGGTATGCGTGTGAGCGTGCGAGGCGAACGCTGTCCTAGAGGTGTTGGCCTGCTGGAGGTCGGCGTTGCCTTTGAAACGGCTGCGCAACTTGCCGGTCGGTATTGCTCTGCTAGAGGCTGGCCTCGATGCTGCGGTGATTGCATATTGATTTCCCGAAAGTCGGCCTTGTCGCCAGAGCATTTGCTCCCTACTCTGTCGGAAGTCGGCCTCGCTACTGGGGCGGCCGCTTGCTGATTTGTCGGAAGCCGACCTCGCCACTGGAGCGGTTTGTTTTTGTTGTGCCGGAAGCCGGCCTCGTTGTTGTGATGGTTGCTTGCTAGTTTGCTGGAGCAGTTGCTCGTCGCTTTTCTTGGAGCAATTGCTCATTCGCCGCGTGAAGTGATTGCTCGTTGCTTTGCTTGGGGCTGTTGCTCGTTGCTCCGCACGGGGCAGTTGCTCGTTCGCCGGGTCTTGTGATAGGGGACTCGAGCTCCGTGGGAGGAGTGCCTACATATTCTGTGGGATCAGTAATCAGAGTCTGCTTTTGTTCTCGCTGTGTGCGGTACTAGTGATTTTGTTATCATTAATAAGTCATGGTTGAGTTACTAACAAAGTGTAAGCATAGAAAGGCTGTAAAAGAAGGATTCATTGTGATACATGCTCTTCAGTTTCGGGTCGCCTGAGCGACCCGTGAAGAGTTTTATTTTGACAATGCGAATGTGATCCCGTTTTCGAAAGCCTCAATGCAAGGCCTCCGAGGGCTCCTGTCAGCTATGCATGGACATATCGAGACGTTCTTAATGATACCCTAACAGCTCTATCGGTTGTTCAATGCACCCGTCAGCTTTGAACCCTTCTTGTCAGGGTGCCGTAGGGCAGCTGCGCCTGTAACCCGTTGGGAGATTTCTATCCAGATTTGGTTAGATCTCGGTCTAGTCATTTTTCAGAGTGTTATGACTAGATTCCCGAAAAGGAATGTCAGAGATTTTCGCTTTGTGGTGGCCGATTGAAGGCTGGCTGTGACCCCTTGGAGTTTATACAATGACAAAAAGAAAAAGAGAAAGCTTGGGGAGCACATTGCCTCAAGCTAAAAGGATACACGGGTTCACGCTTACAGCGAAATGTACCCCCCTTCTCCTCCGTCCTATTGAGTAGACTATCCCGAACTGCTTGGATAGCACGCTCGGTTGCCTATTGTGCTTGAGAAAGACTCTCCTTTGGACGGTTGAATGGTGTAGGAGAACCAATCAGGGATCGTGTTAGAGTAGACAAGCTGACCATTTCCTATGGGGATTTCTAGTCCGCACGATGTGTGACGGGCTGGATGGACAATTTGATTTATTTATCTATCATTTTGTTCTCCTTTTGCTACGGTCGCCCACCTCGGGATCCCACACCTCTCAACCTAAAGGGGATGCCCTCTCCTTTTGCCACGACCACCCATCTCGGGTTTTCCGGTCGTACCTCTCTTTTGCTCTAGCTTTTGCCTAGGCCTCCCCATAGAGGTTTTCAACCTAGCGGGCTCAATTTTTTTATCTCTTGCGTTTGCAAGAAAGAAGGGTTTGCGGAATCCGACTTCCAACTCAGTGTTGTGCTTTGTCTCCATCGAAGACTTTGTTGCCCCTCTTTTCTTCGAGGTTTTCTGATTTTTGATTTGGTGCCGTCGATGTATTTCGTCAACCTAGGCACTGCCTTGTTTTTCTTGATTGGTGGGATTTTCCCACTTTTTCTTTTTGAGATTTGGCTTTGTTTGTGCCCCATTAATTTACTTGAATTTCTTCGACTTTGCTTTGTCGAGGTTGCTTTGATGTGCTTTGCCAAGGCTAGATGAATTCTTGCCCTGGCTTCATTTGTGAGTCCCTAGTTTGGGAGATTATCTTGTGCATTCGAAATTCGGACCAGGTGTCATTTCTCCTTTGTGAACTTTAAATTATTTCCCCTGATGTCAAAAAAAGAAAATACAAAATTTTATCCCTAGAGAAGTAGTGACCTGGATTGTCCTAGTGTTTGCTGTGGAGGACATCCATTCTTAGCCTGGGTGATCAGGGAGCGTTTCGATGCCGCTTGTTGGAGTAGCCCACTATGGTGATCTCGATGTGAACTTCAACCAGGGATGCCCAAGTGTATATCGCTTGGAACCGAAATCGTGCTGGTGCGAACTTCAACTGAAATTACAAAAAAAGACCTGTTAAATGCAAAGAAACCCGAGAAAAGGGAAAGAGAGGAAGGGTGCAACTATGCGTGGTTGAACGGCTCTCGGATCACGACCTCCTCATCACGAGGGAGAGTGAGGGTCGTGAGGGACCCTTGAGGAGCGATGGCACGACTTGCCTTAGTCGTGGGAGGAGAGAAACCCGCCTAAAACCCGAAAAACCTTTAAGGAACCCGTTTATGTGCTGGCCTGGAACGGTGGGCTGGAGGCTTCAAATGTTGAATCTAACACCGAAAATGGACTCGGGAGGTCGAATACATATGGGGTATGTAGTTTGTTTGATGTTTGGTTAAGTCGGGTGGGCTGTTGACGAAAAATGGTTGGTTTTCCTGCAAAAATGGCTTTTTTCTGTGACTGTTGCTGTTGTGTGATTTTGCTGAAACTTGAGGGAGAGTTGAGAGTGTTTTAGAGTGAGAAGTGCAAGAATGCTAAGTGATTAAGTTGTCTTGTGCTTAAGGCTTTATTGGATGGCTAATAAGACAAAATTAGTGAAATTAAGTGCCATTAAAGGGGAATTAAAGGGCTGGCCAAATTTGAGGGTAATTAGGGGGGGGGGGGGGGGTGGTGGAAGTGTCAACTTGAGTGTGGGGGAGGTAATGGAAAGTTGATGGGAGGTGATGGATGGAAGGATGAAGTTGATGGTGTGTAAGAAGATATTTTAAATTTGTGGAAGGGAGGGATTGAGTCGGCCATGGAGAGGGAAGTTGCGGTTGGCTTGGCTTAGCTTGGCTGAACCATGGGCCCCACTTGGCCTGGGGAAGAGTCGAAGGAAGCTCGGGTCTCGATTGGCTACGCGTTCGATCTCCGTGGTTCGAATGAGCGACAAATTGTCAATGCACGCGCAAAAATGATCCTAATGAGCATAATATTGCCATGCTTTGCATAAGAGGATGAATGGGTGGCCCGGAGGCTCGAAAGTCGATTTTGCTCGATTTGGATGATCATAGCAAAGTTAACCATATACGTCGCCCATTCGCATGTATGCGTGCTATTGGTGTGCTTTATGTTTTGGGCGGAATAGTTGGCTCGTCGACCTCGGCTGAAGATCGGGAATCGGAGACGCCCTAGAAATCTGCGATCGGAGCTTTCTCAGTGTTTCTCGAGTGTTCTGATGTGTCAGGAGATTACTGTGTTCTCCGTTTGTCGAAAACGAGCCGCGAAGGTTTACTGGGGGACGTTTGAGACCACATTAAAGCTACTCGAGAGACATTGGCAAGTTGTGCAGTCCGAGCGGAAATGATTTCCCACGACCTTAGGATTGCTGGAAGTGGGTGGTGCAAAGTTAGGGTATTAACTTTTCGCAGAGCAAGCTCCAGGTGCGAGATTGTACCTGAAAGGGGCCCTTTTTCCGTTTGAACGATACTCAGGAAACTTAAGAATGTATTTCGTTTAGGAGTTGAGTTGAGTTGAGTTTTGGTTTTAATTGGTTTGTAATGATTGTGTTGTTGAATTATGAGAAAAAGTGTGAAAAAGTAATTAATAGTTAAGAGAAAGTAATGATTGTGTTGTTGAATTGTAAAAAAGGTAATGAATAGTTAAGAGAATTTAGTATTAAAAATTGAATTGAGTAGTTAAAAAAATTGAAGAAAAAGAGAAAAGTAATAACTGTGTTGTTGAATTGAAGATAAGTAGAGTTGACTGGAGTTAAGTTAAAAAGATTTTTTGAATCCAAACAAACCTATGTCACTTGCAGTGCGATTATGGTTTATTTCCCTAGCCCTTGAGGCTCCTGGGATTAATTGTAGTAGAATTCGTGCGCTGACGATTCATTAAAAGGGCCTTTGGCTAGGGTTTTCTGTAGAAAAGGCCCCATTTTCCTTGGTTTGGACCCACTCAGGAGGTCAAAATGATTTCCAAAAAACGGTCTGAAACCTATTCCCTGGCCCTAGTGACCCTCGAGTGTGGCCAGGCCTACTTTTGGGTGCCACTGATTTGCCTGTGGAGTGGGAGTCCCGGGAGCCCCGTCAGAAGGGCTATCTGCAAATATTCGGGAGTACCCCAGCTTAGGCAAACGATTTCCGAAATGCGCGCGGAGATGTCATTGGTCGTTTTGGCACCATGATGTATTTTTATAACCCCATATTAGGTACCTTTTGATATTCCGAAAATCCGGCAGTGAATAGTGCTAGAGTACCGACTTCTGTCACCTCGATTTCTTCTGCTTTCCTAGCTTCTCCGGTTCCTTGCTGCGACCTTTCTACTAGCCCCAGCTTCTATTTTGTGGTCCATGTCCCATGCCCGTGTGGTTGCCCTTACTAACTCGACTGTGAATAGTGACCCGGGCTTCTACTAAGCCTTCTTTTGTCGTGCTTTCGGGCTGTGGTCGGGGTGGTTGGTGATGTTCTTTGTTGGAGCCGGTAATCCAAAATGAGGTGCTGACAGCTCATATACTTCGAGAAAGGGCTCAACGAAAAAGGTCACGTCCTCAAGATCGAGGAGAGTCTGCAACGTTTAGAGCACCACAAACTCACCTTCGTCGAGGCCACAGAAGAAATCAACGTCGGGACAGAGGACGAACCCCGTACCCTAAAAATCGGGACGGGCCCCGACCCTACACAAAGAGTCGGATGATCAAATTTCTGAAGGAGTATCAAGAGGTCCTTGCCTGGTCTTACTCAGACATGCTAGGCGTAGACCACTTAATCGTCAAGCACTTCCACCCGCTCGACACAGAGAGATTTCCGCCCAAGCGGTAACACTTGCAGCTCCAATGAGCCGGCCTTCTCCTCCGCATCAAGGAAGAGGTCGTTAAGCAGATTAATGCGGGTTTCCTGGAAGTGTACAACTACTATGAATGGGTAGACAACATTGTGTCGGTAGAAAAGAAAGACATAAGGGTCAGAGTTTGCGTTGACTACTGAGACTTCAATAGGGCCAGCCCCAAAGAAAACATTTCGTTGCCTCACATTGATGTCCTCGTCAACAACACCGCGGCACACACAGTCTTCTTTCATGGACGACTTCTCTAGGTACAACCAGATTCGGATGGCCGAAAAAAACAAAACCAAGATGACTTTCATCACGATATGGGGCACATTTTTTTTATCGGGTCATGCCCTTCGGCATAAAAAATGTCAGGGCAACCTATCAAAGGGCTATGGTCATGTTATTCCATAATATGATGCACAAGGAGATTGAGATCTACGTCGACGACATGATCGCCAAATCCAAGGAAGGGGAGGACCACCACGTCAATTTGAAGCGCTTGTTCGACCGTCTCAAAAAATACAAATTTCGGCTTAACCTGACGAAGTGTACCTTCAGCGTCAGGTTGGGGAAACTCATGGGGTTTATGGTGAGTGAGCGAGGCATCGAGGTCGATCCTGATAAAGTTAAGGCGATCATGCAGCTACCCACACCATCAACCGTGCGTGAAGTACGAAGTTTCTTGGGACGACTAAACTGCATAACACGTTTCGTTGCCAATTTGACTGATAAATGTTAGCCCTCTTCTGCTTGCTCCGTAAAAACGCAACGGTCGATTGGGATTACGAGTGTAAAAAAGCCTTTGATACTATCAAGGCTTACTTTGTTTAGTCGCCAGTGTTAGTTCCTCTTACACCAGGCCGTCCTCTCGTTCTCTAATTGACAGTACGCCGATAATCCCTAGGATGCATGCTGGGGCAAGATGAGGAGTCCACACGCGCAGTAAGAGCAATCTACTACTTAAGCAAGAAATTCACCGACGGGGAGTCCAACTACCCGGAGATTGAGAAGATGTGTTGCGCTCTAGTGTGGGTGATTGCATAGGTTACGACAGTACACCCTCTACCACACCATTTGCCTATAATCGAAAGCAGATCCCCTGAGGTATCTACTCGATAGTCCGTCCTCCATGAAGAATATAGCAAAATGGCACTGCCAGCTCACGGAGTACGACATCAAGTACGTCTCGCGCACTTCGATTAAGGGACAAGCCATCGCAAACCATTTGGCGAAATTCTCAGTTGAAGATGACACACCGATCAGTTCGAATATTCTAGACGAAGGGATCTTTCGAGTAGACGGTGAGGAGGATAAGCCCACATGGAAGATGTATTTCGATAGCGCAGTCAATTCCACTGGGTCCGGGATAGGTGCAGTGCTGTTACCCCAGATGGAAATTATTACCCCGTTGCTGCGAAGATCAATTTCCCCTGCACAAATAATGTGGCCGAATACGAAACGCGCATTTTAGGTCTGCAAGCAGCCATCAACTTCAAAGTCAAAGAGTTAGAGGTGTTTGGCGATTCCATACTCACGATCTTCTAAACACTCAAGCAATGGAAGACGAAGGACACTGAGCTTGTCCCATATCACGAGTATCTCGAAGAGTTGATAGAGAACTTCGAGAAAATCTCATTCACGTACATGCCGCGCATCAAATACCAGTTTGCAGACGCACTCGCCACGCTCGCTTCCATAGTAAGCATCACAAAGGAGAATCTCATTGAACCCCTCGAGATTGAGATCGCTAAGGGCTTTGCCCACTGTGGCACAATTCAAGCCACCGACAGAAAGCTTCAATATCAAGACATCAAGCACTTCCTACAAACTGATCAATACCCGCCGTTCACTGACTGTCAAGACCGGAGAACAATCCGGCGAATCGCAACGCACTACTTCTTGAGCGGTGAGACATTTTACCGCCGTTCATTCGACGCCACACTACTCCAGTGTGTTGATGAGAATGAGGCACAACGCCAAGTGCACGAGGGGAGTTGCGGACCTCACATGAACGGGTTCATGCTCGTAAAAAAGCTTAAGTGACTAGGCTACTTCTGGTCACCATGGAGACCGACTGCGTCAAGCACGTCAAGCATTGCCACCTATGCCAAGTCTACGCCAACCAGATCAAGGCGCCACCCAATGGTCTGCACCCTATGATTGCTATGTGGGCCTTTTCAATGTGGGGTATCGACATGATCATCCAAAGCATCCAACGGACACTTGTTTATTCTAGTGGCAATTGATTACTTTGTGAAGTGGATCGAAGCCATCAAACTCGCCTCTGTCACTGCAAAGGCCTTGGCACGGTTCCTCAAACGAGATATCATTGTCTGATACGGGATCCCTACAACAATCATCACCGAGAATGCCAAGAACCTTAAAAATAAAGTCGTCGATGAGCTTTGTGCCCAGTTCAAGATCCAACATTGCAACTCCTCACCGTACCGCCCCAAATGAACTGTATGGTGGAAGTTGCGAATAAGAATATCAAGAAGATCATCGAAAAGATGACAGTGAATTACAAGGACTGACACGAGATGCTTCCATTCGAACTCTTAGCATATCGGACGTTGATCTGCTCTTCTACCGGGGCAACCCCGTATTCCTTGGTTTACGGCATGGAAGCTATCCTCCCTATCGAAGTGGAGATCCCTCCCATGAGGGTCCTAGCTGAATCCGACTTAGAAGAAGAATAATGGACGAAACAGCGCTACGAACAACTCAATTTTATCGATGAGAAGCGGCAAACTACGCTCTGCCATGGCCAATGCTACCAGCAAAGGATAGCCCAAGCACTCAACAAAAGGTTCGTCCCCGAGAGTTCAATCTCGGCAACATTGTCCTACGAAAGATCTTACACATCATGCCCGACTCTCGAGGAAAATTCACATACAAATATGACAGGCCCTACATTGTCAATGAGATCTTCTCTGAAGGCGCAATCATCTTAGTTGACATGGACGGAAACGAAACGCATCTTTTTTTTTGTCTTTCCCTCGATTCAACATAAATCACACACAAGTACACGACCACCCCTGAATTGATCACCGAGTCCAAGTCCCTAAAACATCTTTACATAAATTCCTTTACATATCACAACTCTAACTATGTCGTATGACGGAATATGACTATTAGTTTTTGTCTCTTGTGAATAGGCCCGTATACATTTGGATTCTGACGGGCGTCTCCTCCCGATGGATTCATACCTGCCTCATACAACGAACGACAATCTTAGATCGATCAGGGGCACCTCCGGAGTTGCACACGATGCCCGGGCAGACACTACTACTGGTATGGTTCACCCAAGCCAACATACACTAACATCCACACGACTAAAGGCGAGTCGTGCCCACCACTGCGAGTAGACCAACACCAAGCTACCAAGTTCGCCTCTAATACACACTCAGCACAAACCCTTAACACTTTGCTCTTCTGTGTGTGTCAGCAGCCCATTTTGACTCACTAGTTCAAGCAGTGCACATCAGCAATGATTTAAGCCATGACTTGAGCATCAATGAAGAAAATGGCTCGACAGAGCAGCAAATTGCTATTCATTCTGAAGTCAATAGAGACAGGCAAATGATTCAATCACATGATAGAAGAATTTCAAAAATAATCCAGCGACATACAGAAAGCCCAAACAATTGCCAAATCAGCTTTTCAAGAATACAACATGTACAGTGCTCTCTTCCGCTGGTTCGCTCGACCATCATAAGATAGTCAATATTGGACTCCAAAAATTCCTCGTGGTGCCAAACAGATTAAAAGTGTCTCCAAAACCACTAGTTCATTAGAGAAAAGTTAATGCTCGATGTCAGATGCAGTCATACCCCGCAATTCTACAGATCATAAGCATCGCTTCAAATTGCTTCTTGGAAGTCACACAGGCTCCTCGAATGACTCCTGAGAGGCAGAACAAGCGTACCTTTCTTCGGAAATGCATAACCGGAGACTGGTTTGACGAAACATCGGCAAACGAAGTTAGCCATGCATTGCCCCGAAAACTACAGCGGACAGACGTAATTGGGCAAATCAGACTACAAATCCCTTTTAGTTTCTCGAATGACTTTCGAAGAGCAGAAAAGGCTGTTTTTAACGGAAAGTCATAACCGGAGGCCCTTTTCGCGGAAACTTGGCGCCGAATGGATGGCCAACCCAGTGCTACTTATCCCAAGGCTTTTGGGGTCTCAGATGCAGTTTTTAAATCCTTCGAGGTCTGTTCTCAACAAATAGAGATCGCAGCGATCTCCGGATCATCCAAGCAACTCAAAAGGCATTCTTAGAAATCCGGTTGCGGACTCTTAGAACGTCTCCGGCTTCACATTTGCAATACTGGCTTGAGGGTCAATTATTCAGTCTGATTGACAATGCACGTCAAAATGACCAATGCGGAATACAGACACGATATGCGCATTCAGAAATTGCTAACTTTGCTCTAATTGCTTGAAACGAGCAAAACCGGCTTCCGAGTCCAAAAACCACACGAGCATTCTTACGTGTTCTTCTTCAACACTCCAACTTTCCATCCATCTCATTAATGATTCTAGGCTCATCTTCATCAAGATGCATGGAGGATATTCATCCTCATCTTCCATTAAGCAAACCGCCCCAGCATAAGCATGCTCTAATTGCAATTTGTTTCATTAATCTTGTCATTAAGCTTGCCTATATATTGCCCAAATGTCATTAGCTTAATCACACACCTTCAAGCATCATCTCTCTAGCATTTCTCACTCAAACAAATGTACTCAAGCTCCTTTGCAACTAGTAAAACCGCAGCAAGCAAGAACAAGCTTGAAACCAAGCAAAAACCCTCAAGACTTAAGTCAGAATCATGGTGATCACCATCCTGGCTTAGATCCAAACTTGACCAAACTTCATATACCACATGTTTTCGACCCCCTTAGTCCATTTCCGAAGTTAGATTTTTAATTTGAAGCCTCTAAGCTATAGAACCAGCCCACCACAAAACTGAACTGTGTTTGGTTCTTTTTGGGTCAGATTTTCCAACACGGGTTTCCTAACCTTACGGGTCAGTTTGAGTTGCCACAACCCATCAACCATCTCCCTATACGACCTAAGAGTGTCTAGGAGTCGAGAAATCCCAAGAACACCCGCTGGTTTTGACCCAGCAAGAAGAAACAGCCCGACTGCCTAGTCGGGTCGGATTTTCTGGCTCACCTATGGTTTTCCTTGCAGATCGGATCGACTCGAGATCCTTTTCTTCAAACGACCACCACGGTCACCTCTAGAGGTCCCTTGGTTAACGTGGGCACCAACCATGCCACAAAATACCATCGGAAGCCACCGTGGTGACGTCCGACCCGAGACTTGCCTAGTTGGGTCTGTTCTGGGGCGTACTCTATTTTGTCTGAACTTTCCAAGGCTATACGAGTCAACCTGTGAACACTGGACCCAAACGGCCACCACCAACACCTAGGGGGGTCCCTTTGCTGTCAAGAACCATCGTGAATCGACCAGGAAACTAACCGAACGACCTGAACAGGCCTGCTCTTTCCCGAGTGCCCAGTCGAGTCTGTTGCTTCCATTCGGGTTTGTTCATGCCAAAACAGTCCAAACCCGATCCACTAAAGGTCTAACCTGACTTTTTACAGTCCCATCCCAAGACTAGGTATAACCATTCCCAACTTAGATGAGTTAGGATTTTTACATTTTTGTTGTGTTTATGGAGTTATAAGCCATTTTCAGCATGATTTACTTCCAAGATCACATTTTTTATGAATTTCCATGTTATATCATGCATACTTGTCATCATTTAATGTGTTAACATGTCAGGAAATGTTTATATCGAAGTCAGGGAGATCGTTTTAAACTCGAACGACCAAGGGAGCTCATGGTTTCCCTTTGAGGAAAGGTTACCGTGAGCTCTTTGTTGGTTTTTCGGGTTATAACCGGTTTCCTTGCCCCGATTTAAGTCATCTCCCGAATTTCCAAGTTTTTTCGCATCCATGAAGTCGGTATCGTTTTATCGATTCCATAGATAATACCGGCCCTTGACTTTCGGGTCGTAAACAAGTAGTGGCGAGTCCTTATCACGCGCGTCCCCCGGGAAGGTGGACACTCCCAAGCGGCGTGATTCGGTCGCTTGCATGCGGGCCTCGATGAGAGCACATTCAGGTCCGCACTCTATTCATTAGATCAATTCATGATCTGTCTGATTGTCTGTAACCCGTACATTTACTGCATTCGGCAATAATTTACAAGCAATAAACCCACAAACGAGTTAATCGAGACGCTCACATGATTATACCCACTTGACACTGACAAAACTTGCATGAATTAGCCATTAACTGATAACTTGCGTCAACAAGTTGTCAAATGACGGTAGTGCCCTTTTCAAAACTTGTCTATTTCAAAACCTAAAACGTGCGGTCCGATGTAGCACGAACATCTAGAAAGGACTAGTGTGTCTTGACTTGAGTGTTACCTGATTTCAGGTAACTAAGATCAGGATACAAAAGATCTTTCTAGATCACTTCCAATTAGATCGACCGGTTCTTTGGTTTTGGTTAACATCGGCTATAGTTCGAGGTGGCCCGCATTGTGTTGTTTCCCTTTTCTGAAAACAATTTTCAAATCAAGGGCAAAATCGTCTTTTCACAATTTAGCGACACCCCTAGGGTTAGCTTGACGGAAATACTACGGTATTAGGATAAGGACAGGCTACCTGTTCAAGGGTAGGTTCATCTACATAGCCTCTTCTTATCCAACTGATGAGTTTCTGTCATCCTATCGTAGACTCGGGTAACTAGAACTGTTAACTTTGTCACGAAACATGCAAATCCTGATTAATCGTTCATTCGACCTACCCAAACATTAGGCAAGGATTAGGTGGAACTATAGGTTTCAAATCTAGAGTCAAAACACGAGTTTGGCGAATTCAGTAGAACTGCAGTGTCACAATACAAAACAACTTTAAAAGTAATCCACAGACAAAGGACTAGACTTTTGATACCCTGTCTGTCAGGTCCTTAAAACGAAGCCGAATGCAAAATGTTTTGCGCGCGTTTGCTTTTCTTAGCATAGGACATTTGCATGCCAAAACACTCAGGGTTAATAATCTGTTAACTCACGTAATGGCATTGAAAAACAACTTCTCTGCAATTCACATGTTGTTTGTTACTTTTATGTGGTTGTTTGTCCATGCGAGTCAAGCCCGACCCATAAGACGCATTGCACATAGGGTTCAACGCCCAACCGTCGATCACGAGGCCCATCGCCCCATTCACTGAGAGCGCATGTTGAATTTCAGTTTTCGGTGTTTCTCTGAACTCATGGCGAGTCGAAGCGGAATAATAACTGAAAGCGAACTTACTGGGATTCAACCATTTGTTATTTGTAATTTGTTGTATTATTTTGAAAGCACTGTAAGGATTTTACTTTGTACATTCATTTTGTAAGAATCCCAGTCGGTGAGCGAACAGTCCGAGAGTCGAACTAATCGAATCGGTCCAATGCTTGCCCAAACAAGAGTAATCCCAAGATCTCGCGGTTCCGGTTCACGCAGGAATTCAACCTTCATGGTTTGATGAACTGTAACGCCAGATAGTGAACCAATTCCCCAACATACGGGCCTACTTCTCTCTCTCGGTTGCTCAACCGACATCGGTTAGTTCATCGAATTTTTGGTGTCAAAACGTGTAAGCTGAGTGCAACTTAATTCACGCAATAAATAAATAAAATGCAAGCCTAGCGAGCTAGAGTACCAAAAGGGCGTGCGGGATATAGGCCCGCACGTAATGTGAATCCTCGAATTCGGACTTTCCAATTCCGCACAGACCAATATCTTAGCAAAACTAGGTGTATCCTTACCCCTAGACCTAGACAACTTACTAACCCTCGACTTTCGGGTCGTAAAAGGCAAGTGATGACTCATTCTCACGCGTGTCCGTCACGCGTCCCCGGGAAGATTGACATCCCTAAGCTGTGCGATTCGGTCGCACGCATGCGGGCCCAGACGAGAGCACATTCGGGTCCGTACAGCATGGCGACTCCACTGGGGACACTTAGAGGGTTTGGGCTTCCCGCTTCCTTTGCTTGCTTCTTTATTTACCGTTTTCCGCAATTTCCTACTTATCTGCTTTACACCATTTTATTTAAATTACTCGCATTGCATATCACGATAGCTCTAGGTACCTATGGGTCACATCCCACGACCGGTAACAGGAACCCAGGTTAGACAGGGGTTCGAAGTAGGGGTACGACACGTAGTTCGATTGTCGCTTAGGCCTTGAAAAGAATCCTGCCCAATTCGAGAAATTGACACCCTTGAGTAGGGGGTTCCCATCCCTAAGTAGCACGGTCCCTGTAGCATCTAAACATGCATCGTGCTATGCCTCCATGCAAGTCTTCTACTCAATTTCGACAACAGTCCATTGAGTCGGCCTGCGTGTCACCTTAAGTCTTTTCCTGTTTTGTAAGAGATGTACATGTATCTTGTACATTAAGCCGTTGGCATTTACTTTTTTCGCACTCAGGCATCATGCAGCTTTCAAAATTAGGGTGTCATTTGCATTGATGAGTCCTAAGTTGATCTTCCTTTCATCTTGGTAAGGGATGTCGCACTTGGCTTCCTTTCCGCACCTTAATAGAGTAACACCGCCGCTTGAGCAGATCAGTCACATATGGACTAGCCTGCGCCAAATTGACCGATACTATATCACTGCCTTCGTCAGAGACGTGCCCATGCTATCCACACACCGAGTAGACGGGAATTTCCTTGGAGCAGTCGTAACGTTTTGGGATTCGACCCATGGCGTCTTCAACATTTAGGGTACAGAGCTCACGCCTAACATTGAAGAGTATCGGACCTTTATTGGCAGGACTGCGGTGCCCAAGGCATTGCGGAGCCCAACCTTCGTAGTACTCGACTGGTCTTAGTCTCGCGCCCACCTGGGGTGCACAAATCTCAGCTGCATGTCGAACTTGCATACTCTGAGGGCACTGAGATAGTAACCATGAAACTTCTCTACTTTATCTAATCACGAGCACGCGAGGTTCGAAGGGACATTTTTCAAGCGAATTTATGCCATGCAGTTTTGCTTCTAATTTTTTGGACCTTTTTAGTCCCCAGTGTAGCCGATCACATAAACGCAACTTTGGCTAGCGTCGTCCTCCCAGTGGTTGGAGGCCGCGGGTACGAGGTAGCCCTAGTGGCTGAGACCATACGATCGCTCGACCACATTACACAAACAGCTTATCAAAGGTTGAGGGGGTCCCCAATCATTTTGCAAATTTGGCTATAAAGCCACGCAAGCCCCTTCGGCCTCGTGAACCTAGTCCTGTTTTTCAATCGCTTGAAGTCGATCATTTTGCGGTTACTACGTTTAATGCGTGTGGAAGAATGCAAGATTTCTGAGTGGATCAAAATTTTTCGTGAAATATCACTCAAGGACTTTAAGTGGCATGCCGCGTGTGTCAGCACCCCATTTTGGTCCACCGGCTCCAAAGACAAGAATGTCGAGCCGAGACTCAGGCTACTACTCATGACTTGGCAACCAGGAGCGAACGTTCGGACATGAGGGCACGGACTACGGAAGAGAAGCAGGAATCGCTAGAAAAGCACAGAAGGGCAATTAGAAGAATGGACGAACAAGGAACCCCGAAAACAGTAGAAGCCGGCACTATAGCACTATTCATCGACAGATCGCCGGAGCGTCGGAAGACATCCAATATGGGACTCTAAAAATCCCTCTTGGTACCAAAATGACCAATGGCACCTCCAAGCGCATTTCAGAAGCCTCCTGCTTAAGTCGGGGCACTCCTGAACATTTGTAGACGCCTTCTTAAAGGGGCTCCCGGGACGCCCGATCTGCGGACTGGTAAACGGCACCCGAAAATAGGCCTGCACACACCCAAGGACCACCAGGACCATTGAACAGGATTCAGACTGCGTTTCAGGGTTCATCTTGGTCTCCCGAGTGGATCCCGACTCGGGAAAAATGGGCCATTTTCTATAGAAAGACATAGCCGGAGACCATTTTAACAAATCGTTAGTGCACGAAATCTGTGCCAATCAATCCCAGGGACCTCAAGGGCTTGGGAGATAAACCCCGATCGCATTGCATAATCCATTTAGGTTTCCTGAGTACCATTCCAGTAACAAAAGGGCCCTTTTCACTAGGAATCTTGTGCTCAGAGCTCATTCGGGAAAATGTTGACGTCCAAACTTTGCACTACCCACTCCCAATAACCCCAAGGGGCTAGGAAATCATTTTGGTTCGGACCAAGCAAGTCATACCGATCTCCCGAGTGACGTTTCAATGGTCACGAACTCCTCCCGACAAGCATTCGGGACTCGTTTTTGACAAACGGAGATCACAGTGGTCTCCGAGCACATCAGAATACTCGAGAAACATTGAGAAAGCCCCATTCGCAGATTCCTAGGATGCCTTCGGATATTGATCTCCAGCCGGGCCGTTCTGCCCAAAGCACAAAGCACACCGACACGAGCAGTATAGCACGCAGAGGCGCGAACGAGCGACAAAAACGGACAACTTCACTTCGATCAACCAAACGGAGCGAAATCGACTTTCGAGTCCCCAAGACGCCCGAGCATTCACTCATACGAAGAATGTCAATATTGGGCTCATTAAAACCGTATTCGCGTGTACATCGATAATCCGTCGTTCAAGCGAACAACGAAAATCGAACGCGCGACCAATCGAGCTTCGAGCTTCTTCCGGCTATCCTCCTAGTCACGTGGGACCCTTGAGCTAGCCAAGCCAAACCGAGCCAAGCTAAGCCACAAGCCATGGCTCTTCTTTAGAAGCAAACCAAATGAGCCTCCACCACACATTTTCAAAATATCTTCTTACACCCATAACTTCCCTTCTTCCATCCATCACCTCCCATCAATTCGGGTCTGTTCCTTCCAGCCGAGTCTCCCGACTCCCTTTGCCACTTCTCCGACTCTTTCCTCGTGTTCCAAGGCTAGGTATAACCTCTCTACGACTTAGAGGAGTTAGGTCTTCAATATTTGCTTGTTGAGGGATGACAAGGTGGTTGATAACTATATTACATGCGAGTTTCATTTTTTATTCATTTCCGTGCATATTTACGTCATTCATCATGCACATGCATCGTTATATTACATGCATCATGGTAGGAAATGATTAAAGTCGGGGTAGAAGAGACCACACGGTCCGGCAGAGCTAGGGGGACTCACGGCTAGATCCCACGGGAGGGAGCCTTGGGGTTCCTTTGGTTCACCGAGACTAAAATGGTCTCTCCTTCCTAGAAGTTGATTGCTTTCCCGCGTCTTACGTTTCTAGCATTATATGTCACGATTACGCGCCGAGAATAAGTTGGTTTCGTTGTTAAGGAAACCATCAAAACTCGGGAAAACCAAGGGGGCTTTCGGCAGACTCCTCTAGGGAGTTGGCCGAGACTCCCATGTGGCTTGCCCTAGCCTAGAATAGTTTCCTTAACCCCGAATAGACCGGTTCTCGTGGTTTTATTTTCATGTGTTGTCGATTGTATGAGCCGACGCCGTTTTATCGATTCCCTTTAAATATCGTGTTTGCGTTTGTTTGAGTGTTTGTTTGCGTTTCCAAGATCATCGCGGCATCGGCTTTGTAAAAAGTATGTCATTGACGTGCTTGATGTTTCATGCATGCGAGAAATGTTTAGAACCGGTGTAGGAGACCATTCGAGACCCGAGCCGGGTCAATATGGTTCTCGGCTTTCCTCCTTGGAGAGTGGCCCAGAGTTTCATGACCTCCCTCGGGTCAAGTGCGGTCTCCTCTTCCGCTTTCTAATTGATTCTCGGAATTGATTGCAATCGAATCTTTCTTTTAAATCGTTAATTGAGAATTAGTTGCATGCTAGACATGCTAGTTTCAAACAATTACCCATCAAATCCATAACAATCATGACTCAGAGTCACAAACATGGAACAATTCCACAAATGGGAGAAATGGGACGTGTCATTCGATTACTTAAATTACTTGGACTAAATAATTGGATAAATTGATTGTCAATTCGTAAACGCATCGATGGTTCACGGAACGGCGACAATGCCCTTTCCTTTAAAAGCCTACAATTTCAAAGCACCGAGACGTGTAACGCGAATAGAATCGGTATCTAGCGAGTACTCGCGTACTATGACCCGAGTCCAGGCCCAATTTGAGGCGGCTCAAGTCGAAGTGTGCGAGTCCTTTTTAGACCTCTTCGTGTCACGTGATCTTTAATTTATATGTGAACTGTACACGTTTCACCGCTCAAGGGCGTAATCGTCATTATGTGATTCACCGATATCCTAGGCATTAGGGAGTCGAAAACACCTCGATCTACAGACGAAAAAGGGGCGGCCCGTGTGGGCGCGAGTTTCATTCGTACGGCCCATTCCGTCCACTTTTGGTGTTTCTATCTCCCTATTGTAGATTCGGTGGAGGACATCTTCATTTCTGTTGCAAAACACGAAAAACCGGATTAATCATGCATCTGACTTAATCAAACATTAGATAACGAATAGGCGGAATGCTAGATTTCAATCTAGAGTCAAAATACGAGTTTGGCAAATTCGGTGAAACCGCAGTGACACCTCACTGAATAGAGTTCTAAAAAAAATTCACACATATAATTGGTCTAGAACCATATCCCAACCCACCTCTTTGTTTGTCTATGTTAGATACATTGTTTGCTAATCAACCCTGGTTAATAACTAATTAAATCACGTACATTCGGCCTAATTTACAACTTGTTTGTATTTATCTGCATTTATCAGTTTTTGTCTGTTTTTCATCAGTTTTATCAGTTTTCTTCTGTTTTCCATTTGCTTTTGCTGATCTGTTGCGACTCGGGTCCGAGCCCATAGGTTACGTAATACACGGGGTCCAACACCCCAAATCACCGAACACGGGGTCCAACGCCTCCTAACTCACTGAGCGCGTGCAACCCGAGTGCGGAATGGGATCTAGCCTCGAGTCACCATCACACTCTGAGTATGGCCTATGTGGAAGGCAACTTGGATTGGATGTGTGAAACGCGTTTAGATATCACCCGGGAGCTCGATCAGTCCAACGGTTACAGTGGAAACCAATCGGTTCTCCTGCAGACCGTTGGTTCGATCGGACCCGACCCCCGGCTCCTTGAGCCCGCGTTGCCTTAATTTATTTATCGGTTATTCAAAACACACGGTGAGCCGAAGCGGAATATTGGCCCAATGCAAACCGATCGGGATCCATTCACTTATTCAGTTGTATTTTGTAATTACTCGAGGGAACATTGCAAGAATTTGTTTGTACATTCATTCATTCATTTGTAAGGATCCCCGATTGGCGAGCGAGAGGTCCGAGTGTCGAACTGGTCAAGTTGGTCTATTGTTACCAAGAGAGGAGTAAGCTCGAATACTCGTGGTCTCAGTTCGCGCAGGAAATCGACCCTCACGGTCCGACGAACTGTAATTCGAAGATAGTGAACCGATTCCTCGACGCATAAGTTTACTCATCTTTCGGATTCTTGGCCCAATTTGATCAATTCATCGACTTTACGGTGTCAAAACGGGCGAGTCAAGTGCTA
The DNA here is from genome assembly GCF_007655135.1 of Punica granatum. Taxonomy (NCBI): domain Eukaryota; kingdom Viridiplantae; phylum Streptophyta; class Magnoliopsida; order Myrtales; family Lythraceae; genus Punica; species Punica granatum. Next base: position 34,785,770 of record NC_045127.1, on the reverse strand, counting down.
CCCTAAATCACGCGGTAAATAAACAAAAAGGCAAGCCTATCAAACTAGGGTACCGAAAGGGCGTGCTGGATATAGGCCCGCACGTAACAAAACCCCCGAATTCAAAATTTTCGGTTCCGCACGACCATTGCCTTAGCATTTAGGTGTACCCCGTACCCCTAGACCCAGTCGACTCAACGACTCTCGACCTACGAGCCGTAAACAATAAGTGGCGACTCCTTCTCACGCACGTCCGTCGCGCGTCCCCGGGAAGGTGGACACTCCCAAGCCGCGTTGCATAGGCGCGCGCATCTGTACCCCGACGAGATGAAATTCGGGTGCGCATAGTTTGGCAATTCCACTGGGGACATCTAGAGGGTTCGGGCTCAATCCCGTTTGCTTGCTTGCTTGTTTATTTACTTCTTTCCATCGTTTACCGCTTATCTACTTATGCACATTTATTTCACGAATGCATTGCATATCATGCTAGCTTTAGGTGCCTTGTCCGAAATCCCATGGGCGCCAAAATAGGAAGCTAGGTTAGTCAGAGGTTCCGAGTAAGGGAACGGATCAAGTCGGCTATGCCACCGAACCGGCCCCCAAAGATCCTCGCTCGATTTCAAGGAATTCACACCCTTGAGTCGGGAGCCCCCATCCATAGATAGCACGGTCCCTGTAGCACCGAACCATGCATCGTGCTATGCCTCCATGCAAGCCTTCAACCGACATCGACAACAGTCCATCGAGTCGACCTGCGTGCCACTTGAGTCTTTTCTATTTCAAGAGCGATGTACCTTGTAATTTGTACTAAGCCGTGGGCATTTACTTTTCTCTGCACATATGCATCATGCAGATTTCAAAACACACTAGGATGTCGTTCACGTTGATAAGTCCTAAGCAGATTTTCTTATCGTCTTGGTAAGGGACGCCTCGCTTGGCCTCCTGCCCGAGCCTTGACAGAGTTCACCAGCACACAAGGACCTCACTGACCTACCACGAAATGCGGATGGCGTATACTCTGGGACAGCATGATCGACCTCACCAACACTAGGTTCGATTACCGAGAGGTTGCTGAGAGATGAGGAACTCGCCGGCCTGGAGAGGTCTAGGAAAGGGCCTCATGAAGGCCCACACATGCACTCTAGGATAGATGTCTTCGCAAGGCCCTCACCTAGACCCGATGCTTTCCGAGGCCGCGCTCGCTAAAATCCCGAATGTGGTGGCAAATCAGCTTAAGGCACTATTTTACAAAATTTGCATTGTACTTTGAACCTTTTAAGTCAATGTGAACGACAACATTAGCTTTTGAAAACTCACGCATTGCATGCATTCTATCCATTTACTGTTTTACACGACAATTAACACTACCACACGGTAGACAAAGTTGTAACCGCCTTTGTAAGTGGACCTCTCATGGTCCTCACCCTTCCTCCACGGCGAGACGATCAGTAGCTCAAGGGCCAACCATCCAAGCAACACTAACTCCCCATTAATCCCGCGCAATCGATTACGTCATTGCATGGTTGAGCACATGTGCCTCCATGCTACAAGTGCTTCCATCAGCACAACTGAGCGTGCCCTTTCCGCGTCGTGCGAGCACACCCCTACCTTGCCTATGCACACATCCTCGACACACCTTGTGCATGTCTCTCAGTGTGCTTGCATGAAGCCTACCAGGCCAGTTCGCTCCCCTACGTTGTTGCATTCAAATTACGAATAGTTCTTGTTCCTTCATTGCTTTTTCTCTTCCCATTGCAGGAAATAACTAACAAGAAGGCAACTTGAACCTTGAACGATCACAATCAGGACAATGAACACTTGCTGTCTAGCACCTTGAAACTTCGACACCGAATCCCAACCCTCCTTCCACAAAAGATCACAGGCAACAGCTCCAACGAACAGAGCATGGCCCTGCCCACCCGTCGCGAAAGTCACTAGCACGGTCACATCTCCGACCGGAGAATGATCCCTGCCCACCCGCCGCGAAAGTCACTAGCACGGTCACATCTCCGACCGGAGAATGATCCATGCCCACCCTCCGCCGTGGCCATCCACCAGCTACTGGGGCAACATGCACTCTTCCCTAAACTCTCTTTTACATTTATTTATATCCATTCCCAAACGAGCTTCCGGCATGAACGAACCCTTCACGAGCGCACTAGGACAACCCCGAAGACTCCCTGTTGGTTCTGTCGGAATTGTTCGATTCGTCTATTCTCATGGGATCCAGCTCCTCGAGCCTTCCCTAGGACGGCTGCGAATGTCAACCTGCAATCGGGGAAAGTACACCTATGTGGTCCCTAGCCACAGTCTGCCCACTCCAGGGTGGTGATGACTAGATCTCGGAATTGAGTGTCCCCCATGCGCGGCACCCCATGGGTCGCACGTTGGACAAGGGGATTTTCCTATGGGTTCACTCCACATTTCTTACCGCATATTCCACCGATCAATCACCTAATGCATCATCTTCTTTGTCATCTCTTACAGGGACACGCCGGTCACAGGCAAAGAACGATACACAAGTTCGCATCTCCCTGAGAATTCCTCTCGGACCCTTTCCTCATACTTCGACGAGGGAGGTTTCCGACGAATATGTACCCTTCACGAAGCTGAAGACAGAGACAATTGAACAAACCGTTCAACCTCGACGCGTGCGTCTCCACTGAGATCGAGCGACACCCCGGGGCAAATTGGGCCTTCCCCACTACAAAGACCCATCACCGACAACATGCAACGACAAGTCCCGAGGCAGGACACATTCGGCTTCAAGAGTGCCTATCATCCAAGGGGCACCCTCCACGAGGGCGACAATGCACGATCGGGAGCGGCGATCGCACAAGATGCCCGACACAGATCACAAAGACCGGGGCATCCCTGTCAAACATTCACGCGAAGCAACCTTGGTCACCCACACTCCTAGGGCGATTTTGTTTTCTTTCTAGACAACAGGGGAAAGGACTTGTAAAGTTTGCAACGACAAAAGACGCGAAGTTCGGCTTTCGAGTGCACAAAAATCAGATTTCTGAGAAAATCAGCCCTCACAAAATTGGGTTAGGACAACGAAATACATCAAGTCTCCATGGGGCAAAGCAAACAAAAGCGGCCTCGGTGATGCCAAGTCGAGGAGTTTCAAACAAATACAAGGGGCACAATACAGACCCCAGCTGCGAAAAAGAAAAAGCGAAAAGACACGGGAAAAACCCGCCAACAAAAAAGAGAAGAGAGAGCGAAAGGAAGCGGGAAAAACCCGCCCAAAATAGGGCAACCTCGAGGTTCACCAAAAGCATCGGCGCCCGTAATCCCAAAGAAATAAACAAAACCCCGACAAAAAGTGAAGCAGCAGTCGCAACTCCTCGACAAAAACATAATACCACGCACTCGGAGGTCAATTCCTTCGGATTCTTCGCCCTTGCAAACTCGAGAAACAAAATATCGAGCCCGCTAGGTCGAAAATCCCATTTCGGGGCGGCCTAGGCAAAAGTTATGGCAAAAGAGAGGCACGATTGAAATCCCGAGGCGGGCGGTCGTGGCAAAGGGAGAGTTCATCCCCTTTAAGTTGAGAGGTACGGTCCCGAGGCGGGTGACCGTAGCAAAAAGAGAGTAAAATGAGAGATAAACGAAACAGTCACCATGGGCCTTCGCACACTGCGCGGACCAGGGATCCCCAAGGGAAATGGCCAGATTATCTACTCCAACACGATCCCCGATCGACTCTCCTACCGAACTCAACCCTCCAAGGCGGATTCTTCTTCAAGCACAGCGGGCGACCAAGCACACAATCCAAACAGTTCAAGATAGCCAACACCAACCGAAGGACGGAAGAGAAGGGGGGGTACATCTCACGGCAAGCGTGAACCCGTGTATCCTTTCAGCCTTGGGCAACGTGCTCCCTAAGCTTTCTCTTTTCTCTTTGTCATTGCACAACTCCAAAATGGGTCACAGCCACCCTTCAATCGGTTACCACAAAGCCAAAGTCTTAGACATTTCTTTTCGGGAATCTAGTAGTAACACTCTGGAAATGACTAGACCGAGGTCTGACCAAATTTGAACAAAAATTTCCCATGCATGTTACAAATGCAGCCGCCCTATGGCACCTTGATGAGAAGGGTCCTAAGCTCACGGGCGCGTCGAATAACCGATAGAGCCGCTTGGGCACCTTTGAGAACGTCTCGATATGCCCATGCAAGGCCAACAGGAACCCTGGAGGCCTCGCATCGGGGCCTCTGAAAGCAGGACCCCAATTTGCATCACCAAAGCAAAAACTCTCCACGGGTCGCCCAGGCGACCCGAAACTGAAGAGCATGCATCGCAAATACTTCCTTTTACCTGTGTCTACAAATCGTTAGTAATCCCATGACTTACTAATGATGTCAGGATCACAGGTACAACAAACGCGGGAATTACGGCAGACTCTGATTCCCTATCCCTCAGGGTATGTAGGCGCTCCACCCTAGAGCTCGAGTCCCACATCACAAGACCGGGGCATCCCCAACAAACAGGCAACCGCCCCAACAGCGGGACCAGTCTCCGGCAAATCAATGCCTTCACGGCCACATACCTGATGCCATTGTCCAACAAATTCTTAATCGTGCGACAAATGGCGATCGACACCAACCACCGTGTCCCCACGGCATAACACCCGCGATATTTACTGCTTTCCGGACTTCGTGTCCAGTACTTCAAGTCCATCTTTACAACTTTCCGAACTTCGCGTCCACATTTACTACTTTTCGGACTCCGCGTCCAAGAACTTCGAGTCCACATTTACTGCTTTTCGAACTTCGCGTCCACATTTACTGCATTACGGACTTCGCGTCCACATTTACTGCTTTCCATGGGTTTCGGCCTGGCAATTTACCGCTTTCCACGGGTTTCGGCCTGGCATTTTACCGCTTTCCACGGGCTTCGGCCTGGCATTTTACCGCTTTCCACGAGCTTCGGCCTGGCAATTTACCGCTTTCCACGGGATTCGGCCTAGCAATTTACCGCTTTCCACGGGTTTCGGCTTGGCAATTTACCACTTTCCACGGGCTTCGGCCTGGCAATTTGCCGCTTTCCACGGGCTTCGGCTTGGCAATTTACCGCTTTCCACGGGCTGGCAATTTGCCGCTTTCCACGGGCTTCGGCCTAATAGTTTATTGCTTTCCGCAGGCTCCAACCCTGCATGCACAGCTTTGCGGGCTCAGGCCCCTCATCCACCACTTCATAATCTCCACCTCTCAACCATGCCACCGTGTCGTGACAGGTTCGTGCACTTGCACGGTTTCTCCCACACACCCAAGACGGAGGAACAAACGACTACAGAAAGCGACATCAGGAAGGTAGCCGGGGCCCAAATGGGTGCTTCTCATGATCTTTGGTTACATCCTCTAATCGAGCACGCAACCAAAGAGGGGCAAGCTGTCAGCACCCCATTTTGGTCCACCGGCTCCAAAGACAAGAATGTCGGGCCGAGACTCAGGCTACTACTCATGACTTGGCAACCAGGAGCGAACGTTCGGACATGAGGGCACGGACTACGGAAGAGAAGCAGGAATCGCTAGAAAAGCACAGAAGGGCAATCAGAAGAATGGACGAACAAAGAACCCCGAAAATAGCAGAAGCCGGCACTATAGCACTATTCATCGATAGATCGCCGGAGCGTCAGAAGACATCCAATATGGGACTCTAAAAATCCCTCTTGGTACCAAAATGACCAATGGCACCTCCAAGTGCATTTCAGAAGCCTCCTGCTTAAGCCGGGGCACTCCTGAACATTTGTAGACGCTTTCCTAAAGGGGCTCCCGGGATGCCCGATCCGCGGACAGGTAAACGGCACCTGAAAACAGGCCTGCACACACCCAAGGACCACCAGGACCATGGAACAGGATTCAGACTGCGTTTCAGGGTTCATCTTGGTCTCCCGAGTGGATCCCGACCAGGGAAAAAGGGGCCCTTTTCTACAGAAAGACATAGCCGGAGACCATTTTAACAAATCGTCAATGCACGAAATTTGCGCCAATCAATCCCAGGGACCTCAAGGGCTTGGGAGATAAACCCCGATCACATTGCATAATCCATTTAGGTTTCCCGAGTACCATTCCAGTAACAAAAGGCCCATTTCACTGGGAATCTTGTGCTCATAGCTCATTCGGGAAAATGTTGACGTCCGAGCTTTGCGCCATTCACTCCCAATAACCCCCAGGGGCTAGGAAATCATTTCGGTTTGGACCAAGCAAGTCATACCGATCTCCCGAGTGACGTTTCAACGGTCACGAACTCCTCCCGACAAGCCTTCGGGACTCGTTTTTGACAAACGGAGATCACAATGGTCTCCGAGCACATCAGAATACTCGGGAAACACTGAGAAAGCCACATTCGTGGATTCCTAGGACGCCTCCGGATATCGATCTCCATCCGGGGCCGACAAGTAAACCGTTCTGCCCAAAGCACAAAGCACGCCGACACGAGCAGTACAGCACGCAGAGGCGCGAACGAGCGACAGAAACGGACAACTTCACTCCGATCATCCAAACAGAGCGAAATCGACTTTCGAGTCCCCGGGACGCCCGAGCATTCACTCATACGAAGAATGTCAATATTAGGCTCATTAAAATCGTATTTGCGTGTACATCGATAATCCGTCGTTCAAGCGAACAACGAAAATTGAACCCGCGACCAATCGAGCTTCGAGCTTCTTCCGGCTTTCCTCCCAGTCAAGTGGGACCCTTGAGCTAGCCAAGCCGAGCCGAGCCAAGCTAAGCCACAAGCCATGGCTCTTTTCTAGAAGCAAGCCAAATGAGCCTCTACCACACATTTTCAAAATATCTTCTTACACCCATCACTTCCCTTCTTCCATCCATCACCTCCCATCAACTTTCCCTTAGCTTCTCCAACACTCAAGAGACCAATTCCCCTCCCTAATCTCTCTTAGGAAATTCGGATGCCCTAAGCACCATTTAATTGCACTTAACTTCACTCAATCTTGTCATTAAGCTTGCATTTATAAGTCCATTGGGCCATTAACTTAATCACGACTCAACTTCCATCATCTCTCTAGCTTTCTCACTCTAGGAAATCCTCTCCAAGCCCTCTCAAACTTCAGAATTTTCCAGAAATCGAACAGCCAAAGTACAGCCCGGTTCCAAGGCCGTTTTGCTCGAAAACTCAACCGTTTTCCGGCGACCGCCATCCAACCTTAGCCAACTTCAACCAAACTTCATACCCTACATGTTTTCGACCTCCTAAGTCCATTTCCGACCTTATATTTTTCATTTGAAGCTCCCAGCACCTCGTTCTAGCTCTGTCCAGAAACAGTCCCTTAAGCTTTTTCCCTGTTTCTAGGCGAGTTCTTCCCTCTCGACTTAAGAAAACTCAACCAAACTTCATATCCCACTTGTTTTCAACCTCCTGCGTCCATTTCCGAGCTTAGTTTTTGCATTTGAACCCTCCAGCCCCGCATTCCAGAGTTGAGCAGAATCGGGTTTCACGGGTGCATCCCGGGCTTCCTCGATGTCTTCTCCATCTCACAACTAAGGCGAGTCGTGCCATCACATTCTATGGGTTCCTCATGACCCTCACTCTCCCCCGTGACAAGGTGGTTGCATGCTGAGAGCCGTTCAACCATGCACCTCCGCCATTTCTCTCCTTTCTCCCTTCTCGGATCTTTCCAGTTTTTACCGGTTTTCTATGCATCTTACAGGAAAATATAGGCATGTAATCCTCACGAAACCTCTACAGGCGTGATCCTCATTCAGTTAGGAGTCCAATGCCACCGATCTTGTACCAAAAGACCACCGGGAGCCTCCTGTGGAGCCGTTTCTTCATCGGGTGCCAGTCGGGTCTGTTTTGCCCCGACTGAGTCTGTCATTTTTTACTGATCCGACTTTGCTTTTTATTTCCAGAAAATCTAGGCGTGCAATACTCACGAAACAACTGTAGGAGTGATTCTCAGTCAGTTAGGAGTCCAATGCCACCAACCTTGCATCAAAAGACCACCGAGAGCCTCTTATAGAGCCTTTTCTTCATCGGGTGCCAATCGGGTCTGTTTTGACCCGACTGGGTCTGTCATTTTTTACTGACCCAACTTTGCTCGTATTTTTAGGAAAATATAGACGTACAATCCACATGAAACTATGGCAGGCATGATCCTTGGTCAGTTAGGAGTCCAACGCAACCGGCCTTGCGCGAAAAGGCCACCCCGATCAACCGGTACAGCCCCGACAAGCCGAACTGCCAGTCGAGTCTGCCAGTCGACCCGACTGCACCAATTCGGGTCTGTTCCTTCCAGCCGAGTCTCCCGACTCCCTTTGCCACTTCTCCGACTCTTTTCTCGTGTTCCGAGGCTAGGTATAACCTCTCTATGACTTAGAGGAGTTAGGTCTTCAATATTTGCTTGTTGAGGGATGACAAGGTGGTTGATAACTATATTACATGCGAGTTTCATTTTTTTATTCATTTCCGTGCATATTTACGTCATTCATCATGCACATGCATCGTTATATTACATGCATCATGGTTGGAAAAGATTAAAGTCGGGGTAGAAGAGACCACACGGTCCGGTAGAGCCAAGGGGACTCACGGCTAGATCCCACGGGAGGGAGCCTTGGGGTTCGTTTGGTTCACCGAGACTAAAATGGTCTCTCCTTCCTCGAAGTTGATTCCTTTCCCGCATCTTACGTTTCTAGCATTATATGTCACGATTACGCGACGAGAATAAGTTGGTTTCGTTGTCAAGGAAACCATCAAAACTCGGGAAAACCAAGGGGGCTTTCGGTAGACTCTTCTAGGGAGTTGACCGAAACTCCCATGTGGCTTGCCCTAGCCTAGAACGGTTTCCTTAACCCCAAATAGACCGGTTCTCGTGGTTTTATTTTCATGTGTTGTCGATTGTATGAGCCGATGTCGTTTTATCGATTCTCTTTAAATATCGTGTTTGCGTTTGTTTGAGTGTTTGTTTGCGTTTCCAAGATCAACGCGGCATCGGCTTTATAAAAAGTATGTCATTGACGTGCTTGATGTTTCATGCATGCGAGAAATGTTTAGAAACGGTGTAGGAGACCATTCGAGACCCGAGTCGGGTCAATAAGGTTCTCGGCTTTCCTCCTCAGAGAGTGGCCGAGAGTTTCATGACCTCCCTCGGGTCAAGGGCGGTCTCCTCTTCTGCTTTCTAATTGATTCTCGGAATTGTTTGCAATCGAATCTTTCTTTTAAATCATTAATTGAGAATTAGTTGCATGCTAGACATGCTAGTTTCAAACAATTACCCATCAAATCCATAACAATCATGACTCAGAGTCACAAACATGGAACAATTCCACAAATGGGAGAAATGGGACGTGTCATTCGATTAATTAAATCACTTGGACTACATAATTGGATAAATTGATTGTCAATTCGTAGGCGCATCGATGGTTCACGGAACGGCGAAAATGCCCTTTCCTTTAAAAGCTCACAATTTCAAAGTACCGAGACGTGTAATGCAAATAGAATCGGTGTCTAGCGAGTACTCGCGTACTATGACCCGAGTCCAGGCCCAATTTGAGGCGGCTCAAGTCGAAGTGCACGAGTCCTTTTTAGACCTCTTCGTGTCACGCGATCTTTAATTTATATGTGAACTGTACACGTATCACCGCTCAAGGGCATAATCGTCATTATGTGATTCACCGATATCCTTGGCATTAGGGAGTCGGAAACACCTCGATCTATAGACGAAAAGGGGCGGCCCGTTCGAGCGCGAGTTTCATTCGTACGGCCCATTCCGTCCACTTTCGGTGTTTCTATCTCTCTATTGTAGATTCGGTGGAGGGCATCTTTATTTCTGTTGCAAAACACGAAAAACCGGATTAATCATGCCTCTGACTTAATCAAACATTAGATAACGAATAGGTGGAATGCTAGATTTCAATCTAGAGTCAAAATACGAGTTTAGCAAATTCGGTGAAACCGCAGTGACACCTCATTGAATAGAGTTCTAAAACAAATTCACACATGTAATTGGCCTAGAACCATATCCCAGCCCACCTCTTTGTTTGCCTAGGTTAGATACATTGTTTGCTAATCAACCCCGGTTAATAACTGATTAAATCACGTACATTCGGCCTACTATACAACTTGTTTATATTTATCTGCATTTATCAGTTTTTGTCTGTTTTTCATCAGTTTTATCAATTTTCTTCTATTTTCCATTTGCTTTTGCTGATCTGTTGCAACTCGGGTCCGAACCCATAGGTTACGTAATACACGGGGTCCAACACCCCAAATCACCAAACACGGGGTCCAACGACTCCTAACACACTAAACGCGTGCAACCCGAGTGCGGAATGGGATCTAGCCTCGAGTCACCATCACACTCCGAGTATGGCCTATGTGGAAGGTAACTTGGATTGGATGTGTGAAACGCGTTTAGATATTACCCGGGAGCTCGATTGGTCCAACGGTTACAGTGGGAACCAATCGGTTCTCCTACAGACCGTTGGTTCGATCGGACCCGACCCCCGGGTCCTTGAGCTTGCGTTGCCTTAATTTATTTATCGGTTACTCAAAACACACGGTGAGCCGAAACGGAATATTGACCTAATGCAAACCGATCGGGATCCATTCACTTATTCAGTTGTATTTTGTAATTACTCGAGGGAACATTGCGAGAATTTGTTTGTACATTCATTCATTCATTTGTAAGGATCCCCGATCGGCGAGCGAGAGGTCCGAGAGTCGAACTGGTTAAATTGGTCTATTGTTACTAAGAGAGGAGTAAGCTCAAATACTCATGGTCTCGCTTCGCGTTGGAAATCGACCATCACGGTCCGACGAAAGATAATGCGAAGATAGTGAACCGATTCCTCGACGCATAAGTTTACTCATCTTTCGGATTCTTGGCCCAATTTGATCAATTCATCGACTTTACGGTGTCAAAACGGGCGAGTCAAGTGCAACCCTAAGTCATGCGGTAAATAAACAAAACGGCAAGCCTAGCAAACTAGAATACCGAAAGGGCGTGCGAGATATAAGCCCGCACGTAAAAGAACCCCCGAATTCGGAATTTTCGGTTCCGCACGACCATTGCCTTAGCATTTAGGTGTACCCCGTACCCCTAGACCCGGGCGACTCAACGGCCCTCGACCTATGGGTCGTAAACAGTAACTGGCGACTCCTTCTCACGCGCGTCCGTCGCGCGTCCCCGGGAAGGTGGACACTCCCAAGCCGCGTTGCATGGGCACGCGCATGCGTGCCCCGACGAAATGAAATTCGGGTGCGCACAGCGTGGATGCCGCCCGGACCCTCGACCCTTAGATGCCCTTGAGAAGGGAGGATTTGTCCATGAAATGGGTGCAATTTAGACTTGGTTTTATGTTGTTTTCATGGTATGTGATGCTTGGATGACGGTTTCTAGGAACACTTGTGCGAGAAAAGAGTTGAAGGCAATTCGATGCATGTTCGGGATGAGTTGGAGACCATTGAAGTATCAAGATGGAACTTGCAAGGATACAAGGACTTTTGGTTAGTGGTGCACCACGTGCACAACCGATCCGAGAGGGAGTTCAGAATCAATCCCCGATTTATTTGCAAATCCTAGGATTCCCCTTTAATTATAATGTGAGTTTCTTAGGAAATTTTTAAAGATAGGTTCATTATTTGTTTCCTATTTTTTAGGGAGATATAAAAACCTAAGGATCATCTAGGTTTAGGGTTTTTTAGTTTGTGGGAAGAGAAACTTGGAATAGAGGCGGGCGGCTACCGAGTGTTCCTTCAACATTCGTTAGTTTTCATGGATTCCTGCATAGTCATGTGTGGCTAATTCGTTTCGTTTGACTTGAGAACGGAAACCCCACGGTTTGGTTGTGAGGAGCAGGTTTTAATATTTTGATTTCAGTACTTATTCATTCTTGGATGTCATCGTTACAAGTATTCTCTCATGGTCGTGAATAGGATATTTGTAAGTTAGCTTATCGACGACTACTACGATGTTTGTAGAAATCGATTCGAAGCAGGACTAATTAGGAACGAACGGTAGTTGATGCCCTAATTGGTTAGAGAATGATAGATCGAGTCAATTAATTGATGAATCGATTAATCGCTCGGGTTAAGGCATCCTTGTGCTTAAAGTCATTGCTTAGTTAATTAGGGCATCGGTCGATACCTTGTTAACTAGTTGATGAACTTACTAGTTAGACGGTGTTTTGACTAGTTAGAATTTAGATTCTAGTTGATTCCTTGCGGTCGCGGGAACTCGACTCTTAGCTGATGAAATTTATATTATGATGCTTCTATGATCAACCAAACACATGGTGGTTTTCGAACTCAAGTCATACATCTTCCGGTTATTGCTTACACACTCTCCCTTACGCTTTTAAATTGTTTTTGCTGCAATTTAGTTTCTTGATTATCAAAATTCCCCTTTCGTTACTTTTGCTAGCTCATTGGTTTAGAGAATCCCTTAGCCTCCTTTGGGATTTCGACTGGGCTCTCATCCTTTTCCTACTACAAGTTTTGAGGAAACCGATTTTATTTTGGGTGTTTTGACAGGCCTTGCCAGCCCTGATTTTAATCGAATCCCACTCTTGAGTCATGCGGGGTCCACCACTTACTTCTCGACGCGAGTAATGAGGCAATTTGGTAGCTTGCAGATAGTCCCTAAGGACACGGCACGGACTAGGTTCGAATACACTTGGCGGGAGGATCAGATGTCCGTAGATCACCAAATTGATATCGCATAGGTCTTATCCGCATGGCGCACTGTGGTCACAGAGCAACCTTACTTCCCCGAACACCCTACTCGGGATGAACGAGATTTCCAAGCTACGGAAGAGTACATCCTCCATTTCTACCGGTGGAGTCCGTCAGCACATGAAGATTTCACTGGCTCTCCACGACTCGAGGGTAGCACACCATATGGGGCACCCTCAATTTTGAGCATGGCCGTCCAAGTGGAACTCACTAGCCTCAGGCCCGAGAGGGACCGCCTTAGTCGGGAGATTGCCGAGAAAGACGAGCAACTCATCGATCAGTGCCAGCTTCAAAGGGAGCTCTCCTAGGCACGCGCCGAATCACGGAGGCACGATCAGGAGTTGGCACGTACGAATGCTGCCCTGGAGAGGTCCAGGAAGATGGCCCATAGAGATCCGCACCCACCTTAGGATAGATACCTCCACTATGCTCTCGCCTGGAATCGATGCTTTCCATGGTAACGGTCACCTACGCCCCGAGCGCAATGGAAGATCGACATAGGACTTTATTTTCCAAATTGCATTGTATTTTGAACTCTTTGAATCAATGAGAACGACAACATTAGCTTTCAAAACTCACGGATCGCATGCATTTCATTTATTTATTGTCTTGTAGCTACAACGCATGTTTATGCAACAGGCGAGTCGTGTCAACCTTTGCGGGAAGACCACCTGTGGTCTTTACTTCTCCATGGTGAGACGTGTTGTGATCAGAGGCAGTCCATTCCGGCCACCCACCCCGCACGATAGATAGCGTCATTGCGAGATCGAACGCACATCCCTTCGCGTGACCCTGCACATCTACCAGCGATCAAGCGCGCCTCACACATGTCCAAGCATGTTCACACCAACCCATGCACGCACGCTCAGCATACCAATGCAAATCTCTTGGCGCTCACGCGACACCTACCAGGCCAGTTTGTTTCCCTATACCCTTGCATTAAAATTTCGGACAGTTCATGCTCCTTTCATTGTTTCATTTTCCCATTGCAGGAAATCCCTAACAAGATTGTTTCCTTTTCTCATTGCAGAAAATCCCTACCAAGAAGGTAGCTTGAATACTGAACAACTACAATTGGGACAACAAACATCTCTCATCTAACTCATTGGGATTTCAACACTGAGCTCCCACTCTCCCTCTGCAAAGATCGCAAGCAACTGCTCCAACAAATAGAGCATGTCCTGGCCTATCCGTCACGGGAGTCATGAGCACGGTCATACCTCCGAACGAAGAATGGAACCCACCCGCCCTTCGCCGTCACTGCTGACTAAACACTGGGGCAACATGTGCACTATTCTTTAAACTCTCTGTTCCTTTCAATCAAATGCTTTCCTAAGCAAGTTCTCGGCTAGAACAAGCCCTTCAAAGAGAACATTAGGACAGTCTCAATGATGCCCTGTATGTTCTATCGGACTTATTCGATTTGCTTGTCCTCATGGGATCCGACTTTTTGAGCCTTCCCTAAGATGACTGCACATGCCTACCTGCAATTCGAAAAATATGCCTATGTGGCCCCACTCACGGTCTAACCACTCTAGAGTGGTGATGACCAGATTCTTAGAAGCAAATGTCATCCGCACACAACACCTCATGGGTCGCGCGTTGGACAAATAAGGATCTTCCCATGAGTCCACCTCATAGTTCTTACCTCATATTTCACCGCACAATCGCCTAACACACCATCTTCCTTGTCGATTTCACAAGGACACGCCGGCCACAGGCGAAGAGTGATGCACGGGCTCACGCCTTTTCAAGAACTCCTCTCGAGCCTCCTCTTTTATAGTTTGACAGGGAAGGGGCTCGACACGGAGGTACCCCAAGGAAACAATCTGAAATAGGAAACTTAAGATTACTGACTCAAGCTAATATAAGAAATAATATCTAATTAAGGGAAACTATATCATAGCAATATAGGAAACTTAATATCTAATTAAGCTAAATTCTTGTTTCGGAATCTTCTAGAATACGCGTTTGGACCCGAAAATTCGAATATGTGTTGAGCTGCAATCTGAAGCACATCATGTCATATTACAGAATTGATGACAGATTGCCTCTAAGGTATACACCAATTCCCAACACCTAGCTCCTGCCCGGGTTTAGGCTACCATTCAGAGAGTGAATGAAAGCTCTTACGGATCGCACGTCAGGAGACCGACTTCCAAGAATAAACAAATATGTCATCAAGCGTTAAGTAGTCAACTTTGATTATCCGTGCCTATTTTCAAAATTGTACGAGTTAATTGGCAATATTTCTCTCTTCGGGGTCGCGCTTGTAAAATAGATCTAGAAAACGTGACGCTTACTCTTGGGAGGCCTTGTTTTAAAACCCAATTACTCGTATTTGTATTAAAAAAAAAGGGCACGATAACTTTTTTCTTGTTAAAACCCTTTGCTTCATACATTTTATCCTACAGGACAAGGGTTTGAGATAGAGAAATCAATATTCTCACGTAGCGAAAATATTTAAGTCAGGGTGATTTCCAGTTAAAAAGTGTTTTATAAACCCAAAGATATTTTTCGATAATTTTTTTCCAATCAAATGTGCTCTAAAATCCCGAAAAGGATAAAAATGAAAGTTCTTAAATAAGTTTGAAGGCGGACACATTATTATTTTCGACAGAACCAGCTCAGTTTGAAGTAGTTGAACAGAGTTCCACCAAAACGGCTGATCGTGCCCAGCTTCCAACTGGGTAGCTGTCAGCGGGCGGCTAGCTGTCATCGTCTGGACCATTGAAATTTCCAAATTATTTTTCATTTTCACCTCAAATGTTTCGTTATTTATAAAACGACATCAACTCCCATTTCCCTATAAATAGAGGGTCATTTGTATAATTAAGGACTTTTGGCCGTTCTCATATGTTGAGATTCTGCCAAATTACCGACCCGAAATTCCCATGTTAAGCCTAGTTTCCCATAATTAGTAGGATAATTAAGAGTTTAAGCCTTGATTTAGTTGAATTCAGGCTCAAAGATCCGAAAACTATTCGGAACTAAGGTAATGTGGGGCTCTGAACCTCTGATCGAAACTGAAATCAAGCTCATTAGCTTGTATTTCGGTGGATATTTGTTTAACTAAAGTGTTTATGTGTAGATTAGACTAATAGGTTGATAGTTTGTGTGATTTAGAGCCTAATTAGGATTAATCAGATAATATCACGCCTAATTAGGATCAAACTCAACTATTTAACTCGGATTTTCCCCGGAAAAAAGACTAATTGCATATTAATAGGACTTGATTTGGTGTTAATTGAGTCGATTTGTGTATAATTAAGTGCAATTAGTTTTAATTAACTTATGTATGTGCTAATTAGGTTCCAATAGGGTTAAATCGTGCTTAATTACTCATGATAGCATTCTAGTCATATGGTGATTTAGTCTAATTTGGGGTCAATTGAGTAATTAGGTTCGAATTAGCTTAATTATGTAAACCTAACATGAAATTGGACATCGTAACATTCTGTAATTTTCTGTAAAATAGGCTTAGATGAGTTATTTTGATGATTTGTTGCTTGATCAAGCCTAATATGAGTTTTTTTTTTTGGGTAAAATAAGAAGATTCATTAAAACTTAATTGTCCATGCACGAAGTGCTTACAGATCGAGGGGATGAAAGCCCCATAGGTCCTCATAAGAAGTTTCCTAATAGAAGGAGGTGCATGAAATAAAATAACGAGGCGATCCAGAAGCTTTGCTCCAAGATTGGCAAGATGGTCGGCACATTTGTTTGCTTCCCGGTAGGCATGCTTAGGTGAGATGATCTCAAACTGTTGGCACAGTGTCCTACAATTGTCGATGAAGTTTGTTAGCACCATATTGGTAGAATTTCCCCACACCCAGGATAGGACTAGTGTGGCATCTAGCTCAACAATTAACTTGTTGACTCCACAATCTTTAACCATGATTAACCATTGCCTAAGGGCTTTAAGCTCAGCGATAGCACTGGTGGTACGCCCAAGATTCATCCTAAAACCTCTGACCCATCTACCCATGGGGTCTCCCCTGCATTCAATTATGAGTAATTGATCAAGCCTAATTATGAGTAATTAGCCTCCTATTGTGTGGAATTGGGTTTAATTAGGTCTAATTGGCCTTAATTAGCTCAAAATTGACCTCTTAAACATGCTGAAATTTTTTTCTGAATTGATCCAAGATCCGATTGATTGATTAGGGATCAACTAGGTTGATTAGGTGCTAATTGTTTTTATTATTCTTTCCTGATGTGTAATAAGGCCTAATTGTGGCTAATTCTTTGAATTTTTGCTTCAATCGATATATGAAACTCTTTAATGTATGAATGATGTCTAGGGCAGAGTGGATTAGGATGTGATTGAGTTCGATTTTGCTTAATTAGAGTCTAATTAGGAGTAATTAGACCAATTTAGGTAAAATTGACTTAATTAGTGTTTCGGTCTTAGGAATTAGAATTTAATCGAGTCTAATTGAGTGTCTTTCGGCTTGATTAATTAGATAATCATCCTTGTGAGTGTCGACCAAACTTCTATGTGCTTAGTCGAGTCAAAATCGGTCAAACCGTAAAATTTACGTGTTAACTTGTAATAATCATGTATATTTGACTTAATCACATGGGTCTAGGGGTAATTAGATTCAATTAGTGTGTCTTAGACTCTTAGGAGGTCTTTGTGACCTTGACGGTGGGTCATTAGGACCCAAGATTCTTTAACTGGATTAAAATCGATCACTCGACTTAATTAGATTAATAATTCGATTTCTTGTGTGTAAATTGATTAAAAATGGAGAATCATGTATATTGACATGTGTCATGGAGATTAAGGGTAACTAACCCACTAATTGGTTCTTAGGATCCAAATTAGGTCAAATTGACCATGAGGCACTAGGATTATTTTTGTAGATTTTTGAGAATTAATTGGCTAATTCATGTAAATATGGCCTTGTTAATAAATTGAAAAAAAATCAAAAAATCGTGAGTAAAAATGTGTAGATATACGAAATTAACTTAGAATTTTTCTAGGTCCAAGGGATATACGCCTATTTTCGTCTTTTCAGGCCTTAGGCCCACTTGACCCACATGAGAAATATTGGCCTGAATATATGTCCCATATGAATGTTGGTCTAAATGTATGACCCATTTGTTTTTCCGCCTCGAATGTGTGGCCCATTTATTTGGAGTCGGACTGTATAATTTGTTTATAAGCACGCATGCCGCTCGGAGTCCGTAATTCATTCTTTAATGTCCTTGTACATTTGCAGATGCTAACTTGACCCTGGGATTAATAAACTCGACTGTAAACAATATAGAGTGTTAGAACTATTGGAGCTCAAGAGAGTATTGAAAGGGCGAATTATTAGCTTGCAGGCCTCTACTCTCTTAACAAAGCCCCCGAACTTATTTTTTTGGCTAGAAGATAGAGTCAAAACATAAATCCTTAGGCGATTAGTATCATGATCTCATATGCAACTTAGGTGGCTCACCGACCAAATAAATGGTGTAGTACCGACTCTAATCCCGATTGAGTCTCAGGCCACGTGAACTAACGGAAAACTCGAGTCAACAGTGGAAGGCTAAAAAACCACGCGGACGCGATAGTTACGGATTGTCATTTTCTGTATTGGTAGTTGTGGACTCGTCATTTTATGGATTAGTGGTTGTGGAATTGTCGTTTTTGGATTTGTTATGGACATATTGATTTATAGCACTACGGATTGGTGTGTATGTGTGGATGGTTTTGTATATGGATATCGAAAGCAAGTATTTTTTTTTTCCTTTCACGCTGGACATGATGCGGAAATTTTTCGTTTCTATAGGCAGAACTTTGAACCTCTTCCTGTCCCTGGCGAGACGGAATAAGAGACAATTTTCTATCCCTTCTTGAGAGACAAAAGTAACCGTCCCTCTTTCCGTTTCAATGAGAGATATAAAAGTCCGTCTCAAATTTCCGTCTATCTTGAGAGATGGAAGTTTCCGTCTTTTTTCGGTCCAAACAAGAGACAAAAAAGTCTGCCTCAAATTTATGTCTATCTTGAGAGACAAAAGTTTTCTTCTTTTTCTCGATCCCAACAACAAACAGAAAAGTCAGCCTCAAATTTCTATCCATCTCGAGAGACAGAGGTCTTCGTCTCTATTGGAGACAGAAAAGTCCGTCTCAAAGTTTCATCTCAATGCCCGAGACAGACAGATGGACGAAGTTTTCTCCTTATAAGACACAGACGACAAATTGTGTCTCCTTTCTGTCTCAATCAGTGAAATGAAAATTGAGACGTCTTTTTTTGTCTACGAGGTTAAGACGAATTTGTTATTTTAAATTTCCGTCTTATTATTTTGGGATTAAGCCATTGAGATGAACTTTTTCATCTCTATATCATATAGAAACGGAGTTTTCCGTTTCAATTGCCGTCCTTGTAAAGCCGAATTCCTGTAGTGTCTATAATCCTTGACGTGTGTGAGTTATTAATTTTTATAGGGTTAAATTAATATATTAAACACTCATAATATGTGAATTTATGTGCAGGAATTTGAGGCATGGGTAAAAGCTTTAATGTTACTATTCAATAGGTCATAAAATTAACATCTTGATAAAACTTATAATATCTCTACTTTTGTACATGGAAAGAATATGCAGTAATAAAGAGATGCGCACAAAATGATAAGGAGTCTCCATTTGAAATTTGAGTTTGATTTTAGAATCGTGATTTTGATTTTAACTCTACCCATAACAAAACAAATTACACTCATCAAAATCAAAATAATGGGTCACACCCATAAATATTTACACCACTCTATTTTAATACAATTCCATAATTACAATATTTTCAAATGAATGTGGGCCGGCAAGTTTGACCAAATACTCCGTAAAATCACAATCAAAGTCAAGTTAAAACAAACCTAAATTTCAAACGCGATCTTGAAGATACTTGAAAACCATGTGAGCCCATGATTTGTTTTCCCTTAAATTCACGTAGATAAGTAGCCAATGATTTGTTTCCCGTTTCAAGACGTTGTAATTGAGCCAGCAGATCAAATTCTCGAGCCATAGAACTTCGAGTGTAATGATCGGTCAAGGCTTTCCATAGCTTTGCTGCGGTTTGAAGCCCTATCGCCAGACCAAGGACTTCTTCAGAGAGAGTCCCTACTGTCCAAGATTTACCAACCTGTCCGTTCGCACCCATGACAAGTAATCTGGATTTGCTATTTCCTGGTCTCCTACCTGTATAGTTGCTGACGGAGCTGCAATGTCACCGATAAGAAAGCCCATCATCAGATCTTGGCTTTGCATAAGCGACATCACCTACGTCTCCCAGAGGAGATAATTGTTGTCAGTTAACTTAATAGTGACAAAATTTGCCGTGTTGATGGTTGAAGGGAAGGGGTATGTTGGTGCGGCCATGGCAGTGTTTTGACAGGAAAGGGTCTGCTTGCCCTTATTGGGCTCTGATACGAAACATTGAGAGAAAAAAAAGGATAATGGAGTGGCTGAATTATTCTTAATTGTATTCACTGGCTTAATCATTGGGTACAATGATAGAGAACATATATAGGGGAGTTTTTCATAGAAGGTTACAAAGGAAACTAATCCTACACCATTTTCACAAAATCCTCCATCATTCCATCACGGGGAGATCCTTCGAATTCTCTTCCATTTCTTCTTGACGAGCAGTATCTTCGGGAGAACCTTCTGGAAGAGATTTGACGGAGCTGTGATCGCATAATATAAATGGTTCAATGTATATATATTATAAACATATGCACCATAGACTTCTCCTACTAAATTTATTATAATGCCTTTGCGAAATGTGGGCCTCTCAGCTTTAGGAGGTAGTTCTGAATAAAGTGAAGCAGCTTTCTCAGGTTTTTGAGACAGAACAAATATCCTCTTTTTTTCTTTTTTTTTCTTTTTCCTCTACCGCGTGACTAGGTGATACTCCAGCTAGGTTACTAATTAAGAAGTAACTTTTCTAATGATAAATTTTTCTTATTTACAATATTCAAATTCTAAATTTTACTGGAGAATAATATGTAACGATCCACCTAAACAACTCGTGATAGAATATATATGTATTATAATATTATATATATATCTATATATATTATATGTACTTTCCTTTTGTCGGTTGTGGGGTGGGGTTGGGGTGAGGCAAAGAAAGGAAAAATCTTTGGCGGACAAAGTTCATAAAAACAGAAACTATGGGTACCGCCACAGCTGATTCCCCGAAAGGAAGGAAGGAGGAGGAGCAGCAGCGTCGAGTCATAGATTTGGTGGGCCCCGCAGTCGTGGTGTTTACATACACATACAAACAAAATATTTAAAGAGTAATTCACAAAAAAAAATTAAAAAGTATTATCCATTTACTTTGAATGTATTAGAATCAATTAAAATATTTGTAAGTGAATCTATGAATCCATTGTAAGACTAATATTTCTTACTTTCAGATATTTTCATTATGAATTATTACACTTTCAAATGAATGAGTAATACTCATTCAATATTTGTTTATACATTATTGATAGAGTGGCGTCCACACCTTCCACGTAGAACTGGGATGCTTCCAAGAGGTGACACGTGTGACAGTACTCTCCCCAACCGAGAGGATTCCCACCCGACTCTTCAACAACGTCAAAGGTTGAAGACTGCGAGACCAAAGTCGATCTGTCTCCATATTTTCGGATGAATGAGATCATTTGAGAATCAGATATATTTCGCGTCATTTCATCACAATCAGAATCAGATTCGGATGCCCTTCGACTTGCGACATCTAGAAATAGAATACTTGGAGCTGGTGATTGATCAATTTTTATTTTTATTTTTGGGTAAAGGAGCATGAAATTCAATTACTATTCATATTTCGTGAGTTTACCGTAAATTAGTGTACTTCATACTAACATGGATTTGTTGTTTTTTTTTTATGTCATACTAGCATGGATTGGTTCATATAATTTAGTAACTCTGTTTTCTTAAATAAGATTATGGGTTTAAATCTTAAAAGTTCACGATTAGAGTTTTATCATTTAATGAAACAGTATGGATCGGACTTGAATTAATTAGGATCATGAGTCTTTTGAATTCCAAGTAATTCAAATTAAAAAACATTACCGTACTTCGTACATTTTTCCTTTTTTCTGAGTAAATAAATCTTTTTCTCCCCATAATAATACTAAACCCCGCAAAATATTTCGGGCTCTGCATCTCATTTTCCTCTTTCTTTCCCTTCAAAACACACTCATGAGGCTTGGTTCACTAATGTATGCTTTTACTTTTTTGCCCGAAAAACTATTTATATGTTTTTAGGATTACATATCCTTACGATGATTTCTAATGGTCTAGACCCTTTACTGTTGGACGATATTTCTGAGGTTGTTATACCCCGCTAATGTATTAATTAATTCTTTTTAGTGGACTTTTGCCCCATTTCCTTACTAAAAAAAATGCATGCTTTTACTTATGGTTTTTCTGCCATACTAAAGGGATTTTTATAGCGTTTGTTACCGATGTAAACTAATTCTCCACCGCCGGGTTCTAAAATCGTGTTACATGTCCCATTAACTCCTAAGACTAACAGTGTTAGTCTTTTAATTTGTTTCATTTTTAAATTATAATTGTGTAACAATATTGCCTTATTTACAAAGACTAATCTTCTAATTCAACCACAAACAATTCTCTAAGGCAATATTGTTATACAATATTCTAAGAATATATAAGTCCTTGTATTTCTTCTTCTCTTACAACGTTCGTCCTCTTTTTTTCTCCGTGGATTTCATGTTTCTTCATGGAGAAATGGCCGAAAATTAAATTTTGAACATGAAATCCACGGAGAAGAAAAGAGGACGAACGTTGTAAGAGAAGAAATACAAGGACTTGTATATTCTTAGAATATTGTATAACAATATTGCCTTAGAGAATCGTGGTTACATTAGAAAGTTAGTATTTGTAAATAAGGCGATATTGTTATAAAATTATAATTAAAAAATGAAAAAAAATTAAAAGGTTAACACTGTTAGTTTAGGAGTTGATGGGACATGTCCGCGATTTTAGAAGTTGGCAGTGGAGAATTGATTTATACCGGTGGTGGACGGTATAAAAATCCATATTAAAGCCTTTGATTTATTAAAGAAAACCCATACGACTTGGTTTGGGGGAGTTGTTACTGATAAAAAAGTTGTAAAATATAATTGCTGAAATAGAAGTGCCATTTTAAGAGTAAGTTAAAATGTTTGGGGACAACAATCTAAAACTATTATAATTATATTCACCGAAAAAATCAGTATTCACCAAAAAAACCATTAAAATTATAACCGGTTCTTAAAATAGAGAATAAGCTGAAAATCACATTTCCAATCACTAAAATTTACCAAATTATAATTTTGACATAATCACCAAACATAGTTTCTACTTTAAAATTAATAAAAAAAGAACCACTTATCCGATCTTTACGTACTCCCAAATGAATCCTAAGTCTTCATTCAAATATGATCGAGGTAGTGATGAAGAGAAGCGAAGGGGAGGGGGAGGGAAGATATCTAAGATCTGATACAAAATAAGAAAAAGAAAGAGTATGGCAGAGCGGTGCACGCACTAGCCTAAGTATCGGAATTCAATATTTAACTGAACTATCAGTACCCTTTATTGGTTTTTAGTATTTCTATTTAATTTTAATAGATTCAAGAATCTCTTTTGCAACTGAAAAAAAAATCTAATACAAAATTAAATGAAATTTTAGAAATCTTCAAATTCTTTTTCCTTATTTCCGTTTTTGTTGATCTACACAAATTCAATAAGCTCTCTGTCGATGTAGCCTAAAAAAAATAACAATAATGCGGTTGATGGTGGCAAAATTATAAGCATTTTGTACATTCCGCAGCTAACCTATTTCTATATATCTTTATAAACTAGTACTATTTAGCAAAAAGAATCTTTTTAAACTAGTTAAAAGAGAGGTAACACGCACTAGTTTAAGGAGTAGGAATGCTAATTATAAAAAAAAAAAAAGGAGTGGGAAAGCCTTTCTCCTGCGGAAAGGACAACGAAGAAATGGAAAATAGTAATATTATCATTTGCCTTTATTTTTTACCATACCATGATATCGAGAAGCTCAATGGTCTCCGACTAATCCAGTTTGAGCGGTCGACCCATTAAATGGGTAAAATTCTTTCAGTATGAATTTTTTTCATTCAAAAGACTCGAACTCGAGACCTTATTTAAGAAAAATAAGCGTCGAACCGCTTGAAACGTGATTATATATATACTTATACATGCAAAGCGTCAATAAAGGAGGGTAGACATGCATTGCATGCATGCACCAATTGGAGAAAAGGACGATTGCTGCGCGTAAGTCATGCACGGCCCACATTAGCCACGCTATTGTTCCCTCCCTCATGTAAGCCAACCCACCCCTACCCTCCCTGTGGCCTCAGATCCACCTTCCATCTGGTCCTTACCTTCCCTGCAATTAATTAAACATGCATCTACGTCGACAAAGGAACTTTCGTGCAGTGACCTCAATTTATAACCTAAAAATTCTGTATTGGATTCTCATGTGTAGAATTGATCTCCGTACCCTTCTTATTTCTCGTCATTTCTTATTTATTCCCTTCTAGTCATATGGTTTGTTAAAAGAAATGCATTAATCAAAGTGGGGTACGGTTTTGTCTAGTAACTAAGAAGTCTCAGTTACGTGCCTATATCTCTTAATTTAATTATAAGATTTCTATTTCATTGTACTAAGTTCATCGCCTCCCTTATTAAAAAAAATGCATTTAATTACCCATTAAGAAGGCAACATTACTTCAACTAAAATATTATATATATATATTGGCCATAAGAAAAATTTAACATTCTGGTATAAGTATAGGAAAAATGCTCAATAAAAGGGGCAAATAATTAAGTTTCATCGGTGAAAATTGAACAAATAACCTTTTGATCCTAACTCGACCCCTCTGTATGACTGTACTATCTTTACTTCAACTAAATTATCTCCGTGGACATGCAATAAAAATGAATATATATATATATATATATATATATGCCCCACTTCCGCTCCCCCTCAATACCATTCAAATATTTCTTCTGCCGTCAACCTTCTCTCTCTCAAAGAATGAGAACCAAAGTTGAAGAGTTCTCCCAATACTACGAGAAATGGGTTACTCAATTAGATTTGTACCTTCAACGCCTCGTCATGGCCTCAACCGGGATCACACCGCCAACTGAGGCGGAGCTCCGAGACTTGGTGTCGAGGCTTACCACCCACCACAAGGGGTACTACACCGAGAAGTGGGCCGCCGCACAAGAGGACGTGCTCGTGTTCTTCTCACCCGCATGGGCTACTCCGCTCGAGAATGCCTACCTATGGCTCACGGGGTGGAAGCCGTCCACTGCCTTCGGCCTCGTGGCCAACCTGAGGAAGAGCGGCATGGCCCTTGGGAGCCTGTCGGAAGAACAGGTTAAGAGGATCGAGCAGCTCAGGATGAAGATCAAGTACGAGGAGGAGAAGGTTGATGGGGAGATGGAGCGGCAGCAGGTCGCGCTCGCTGATCGGAGGTTGGTGGAGCTCGCTCGGCTCGCTAGCCGAACAACCAGGATCAATGAGCATGGCGGAGGCGTTGGAGGTTTGTCCTGGCTTCTGACTGAAGCACTCTAATAATGAAATTATCTTGGCCAAAAAAAAAACAATGAAATTATGCTTTTTTTTCTTTTTTTTTGCTTTGCTATGATGCTATGAGTGAATTAGGGAAAGGGATAAATTAAAAGAAAAGTACGAGAAATCTCACCTATGTGAATCGAAGATGAAAACTGTAGGTTTTAGGAGGGCGATGGCAATTGTCATTTTACAGTACCCCAAGTCTGTAGCTCTCAAATATCTTGCTATACTACTCTCAAGTTTGTAGCACGTGACGTAATTTCTAACGACGGAGGGCCATGAGTGGGTAGAAAATAACAGAACGTAAATAGAAAAGAAAAAAGTTCATGATAATCGAATCAAGAAGCCGTTGGTAACAGCTCGGGGAGGAGAATTAGGGATCCATTCACAGAGAATACTCATGAGTCTAAAGAGAATAAAGAAAATATATAAGGGAGGAGATACAAAGAGGTAAGGCTTTTTCACCTCTAGGCGATTGATTCGCGATTGATTCATTGTACCAAATCTCCTTTCTTATAATTCTTTTCATATATTTGAATATGGAAAACATGGCATACCCCCATGGTTTAAGGTGGAAGCTGTAGCATGCCACATAATTTACTGGCTCTATCTTTATCCCAATAAATTATACTTACACACCCGCATGACCTTCTGGTTGCTACGCGTTGCTTACAGTTAATCCACATGGCATAATATTTTTCTTAGTGCGTGTAGGGAGGAATGCACGATTACTTTTTGGAGATGGTCATGAAACGCCCACCCCGTATAGTTAATCCAAGTGACTCCCTTCATATAGGAGTGGCATTCGCTATTGAACCTTACAAAGAAGTTCATCGTTCAATTCTCATTGATGAATTTTCGGTCACGCGGTAACTGACCTTTTTTTTTTTTTTTTTCTATTTGAGGAAACTTAACATTAATTATTCCTGATAAATCATATCTTGGACATAATTAAATTTATTCAAATGAATTTTGGATTTTTATTTCCCTATATCTTAAATTTTCATTTGGGCTTATACGGGCTTAGACTCAACTTTCAACTTAAAAGCTCGAGCTAATAAGTTGTGAGGCCCAATCCCATATAAATCATTCTATTTTCTTTTATGCTTCCGATGTGAGATTAATTTTTTATATTCCCAACACTATAGGTTGGTGCCCCATAAAATAGCTTTTACATCTATTCATCATGCGGGTGTCGAATAGAAGCAAACATGTGACAATTTTATTAACCGTTGCTATATATGGGTTTATTTCGATACAATGTATTGAATTGTTAGAATCAATTATCTTCACATATCTTCCAACAGGTGATGGGCCAACTCAGGTGAGCGGGATGGTGGATGTGGCGGTGAGGAGCATGGCCGTGGGGCTGGAGAGGGTGATGAAGGCAGCGGACTGTGTGAGGCTGAAAACGCTCAAGGGCCTTTTGGATCTGATGTCTCCATCCCAGTGCGTGGAGTTCTTAGCGGCCATTTCCATGCTGCAGATCAGGCTCAGGCAATGTGGCCAGATTAGGAGGCGGATGATGGCGCAGAATATTGAAATCCAGCCCAAGTTAGGAATGTAGCAAATGTGTATATGTTGGCTATCAACAAGAAGGTTTTTCGAATCTGTCTTTGGTTTGGAGTCGTGGGTTGATATGGACATGGATAAACAATAGTGATAGCGTTATACAAACAAAAGAGTCAAAACAAGCTTCTTTCCCTCTTATCTACTTTCAACAACCGATAAGGAACCGAGCTCTCTTTCATGCTCGAGCTTACTTACACGAAGTGGTTAATTTGAGGTGCACTTATGATGCCATCCAGATTCTGGGACTAACATGATGTGAGACTAAAAAGGATGCCTAAATATGATACTATGTGAAATTTTTACTAATAGTATCATAAATAATATCATGCTTCGGTCACGGATATTTTGTGACAGCCACATTCCATCACAAACGGCAACGGATCTGTGATGGATTAGAGACCACATTCCGCTCCAGCTTGTGACGGATTTGTGATAGCATAGTGATAGGGAGGAAGGGACTTTGATTTTTTGAAAACAGTGACGGAACATCCGTCACGGGACATTTTCGCCACATGTGGATTAAAAAATTTGTGACCATTGTGACGTACATATGTTTACTAATAGAATCGGTTACCGATTTGCGACCACGTTTATATTCGTCACTTAAATGCGGACACTAATTTGTCACTGATTTTTTTTTCTTTTTAGGTCCGTCACTGAGTTGTCAATTAGAAGTGACAAACCAGCGACGAAAGGGAAATATGAAACCCAAAAAAAGAAAAAATAAAGTATTATGTCACCTTGCGGAGATTCAATCGTTGGACCTTAAGGAAAAGGTTGAGCAGGAAAAAAGAAGGGAGTTTTTTTTAAGTTATAAAGAAGGCATTTGATCTTAGTATGATGAGATAGAAATCTTAATAGCTAATCAAGGACATACGTAATCTCACAAAATATCAAACCTTGAATCACTTGACTACCAAACAAAAGCGATACAATCACTTTGATAAGAATGGAGTCTTTCCACCTTAGTAAAAACCAATTCGCCTAGAGCATCTCAAAGGGATTGATCGGGTGTCCTATTTCGAGGGACCCAGTGAAATGGGACGGTCCCATTTCCAAAGCCCCCATTGGAGTGCAACTTGAAAATGGGACTCGTCCCTCTAAATTGGGACCGGTCCGATTTTATTTTGGTGGACGGGGTGACGCAGCGTACAACGTGGGTAACCGTCACAGACCCGTTGATTCGCGCACGAATACCGGAACTACAACCTTCTATACCTGTTGATTCTACGAATACTAGGAAATAGGCATCAAACTCGAATCCGAGATTGGACAAAGCACGAAAACTCTGAATTTTATTGATAATCCGAAAAAACGACTCCTTTTGCCCTAGGGCTTATAGAAAGCTTAAATAGGGTTTAAGAAAACCTAAATTGCATAAAAGAACTAAACTTTTCAAAAAGTGCAAAAACACCCTAATTAACATAAATTGCCTGTTTAAGGCCCTAAACGATGAAATTTGCTTTAAATATCGAAAAATCACAGCAAAGCAGTGAGTTTTGCTCCGGATGCCATTTCCTTCGAAATAGGGTCGTCAGAACCTATTTTTTTCCAGGTACCGACTTGCCAGGTCTTCTGCCACATCATTCTCCCCTGGGTGAAAAGAATTCGTCCTCGAATCGTCATCGTCCGAGCTATCACCTATGTAAGGAATCAGGTGCTTAACATTAAACACATCGGCAGTACGAATGTGGCTGGGAAGTTTAAGCCGATAGGCGTTCGAATTGATCTTCTCAACAATCTCCACAGGACCAATCATTCTAGCAGCGAGCTTGTGGTAGTCACCAGCAGAAAATCGATCCTTTGTAAGGACAGCCCAAACAAAATCGCCAACTTCAAACTCCATGTGCCTTCTCCTTCGGTCAGCAACAGCTTTGATACCAACTGACGCAGCGTACAATGCGGGTAACCGTCACAGACCTGTTGATTCGCGCACGAATACCGGAACAACAACCTTCTATACCTGTTGATTCTACGAATACCAGGAAATAGGCATCAAACTCATTCGAGATTGCACAAAGCACGAAAGCTCTGAATTTTATTGATAATCCAAAAAGAGGACTCCTCTTGCCCTAGGGCATACAGAAAGCTTAAATAGGGTTTAAGAAAACCTAAATTGCATAAAAGAACTAAACTTTTCAAAAATTGCAAAAGCACCCTAATTAACATAAATTGCCTATTTAAGGCCCTAAACGATGGAATTTGCCTTAAATATCGAAAAATCACGGCGAAGCGGTGAGTTTTGCTCCGGAGGACATTTCCTTCGAAATAGGGTCGTCAGAACCTATAATTTTTCAGGTACCGACTTGCCAGGTCTTCTGCCGCATCATTCTCCCTTGGGTGGAGAGAATTCGTCCTCGAATCGTCATCGTCCGACCTATCACCTGTGTAAGGAATCAGATGCTTAAAATTAAACACATAGGCAGTACGAATGTGGCTGGGAAGTTTAAGCCGATAGGCGTTCGAATTGATCTTCTCAACAATCTCCACAGGACCAATCATTCTAGCAGCGAGCTTGTGGTAGTCACCAGCAGAAAATCGATCCTTCGTAAGGACAGCCCAAACAAAATCGCCAACTTCAAACTCCACGTGTCTTTTCCTTCGGTCAGCAACAGCTTTGATACCAACTGACGCAGCGTACAACGCGGGTAACTGTCACAGACCCGTTGATTCGCGCACGAATACCGGAACTACAACCTTCTATACCTGTTGATTCTACGAATAGCAGGAAATAGGCATCAAACTCGAATCCGAGATTGGACAAAGCACGAAAGTTCTGAATTTTGTTGATAAACCGAAAAGACGACTTCTTTTGCCCTAGGGCTTACAGAAAACCTAAATAGGGTTTAAGAAAACCTAAATTGCAAAAAAGAACTAAACTTTTGAAAAAGTGCAAAAATACCCTAATTAACATAAATTGCCTGTTTAAGGCCCTAAACGATGGAATTTGATTTAAATATCGAAAAATCACAGCGAAGCGGTGAGTTTTGCTCCAGAGGCCATTTCCTTAGAAATAGGGTCGTCATGACCTATTTTTTTCCAGGTACCGGCTTGCAAGGTCTTCTGCTGTAACATTCTCCCCTGGGTGGAGAGAATTCGTCCTCGAATCGTCATCGTCCGAGCTATCACCTCTGTAAGGAATCAGGTGCTTAACATTAAACACATCGGCAGTACGAATGTGGCTGTGAAGTTTAAGCCGATAGGCGTTCGAATTGATCTTCTCAACAATCTCCACTGGACCAATCTTTCTAGCAGCGAGCTTGTGGTAGTCACCAGCAGAAAATCGATCCTTCGTAAGGACAACCCAAACAAAATCGCCAACTTCAAACTCCACGTGTCTTTTCCTTCGGTCAGCAACAGTTTTGATACCAACTGACGCAGCGTACAACGCGGGTAACTGTCACAGACCCGTTGATTCGCGCACGAATACCGGAACTACAACCTTCTATACCTGTTGATTCTACGAATAGCAGGAAATAGGCATCAAACTCGAATCCGAGATTGGACAAAGCACGAAAGCACAAGATTTTATTGATAATCCGAAAAGACGACTCCTTTTGCCCTAGGGCTTACAGAAAACTTAAATAGGGTTTAAGAAAACCTAAATTGCATAAAAGAACTAAACTTTTCAAAATGTGCAAAAATACCCTAATTAAAATAAATTGCCTGTTTAAGGCCTTAAACGATGGAATTTGCCTTAAATATCGAAAAATCACAGCAAAGCGGTGAGTTTTGCTTCGAAGGCCATTTCCTTCGAAATAGGATCGTTATGACCTATTTTTTTCCAGGTACCGGCTTGCCAGGTCTTCTGCCGCATTATTCTCCCCTGGGTGGAGAGAATTCGTCCTCGAATCGTCATCGTCCGAGCTATCACCTGTGTAAGGAATTAGGTGCTTAACATTAAACACATCGGCAGTACGAATGTGTCTGGGAAGTTTAAGCCGATAGGCGTTCGAATTGATCTTCTCAACAATCTCCACAGGACCAATCTTTCTAGCGGCGAGCTTGTGGTAGTCACCGGCAGAAAATCGATTCTTAGTAAGGACAACCCAAACAAAATCGCCAACTTCAAACTCCACGTGCCTTCTCCTTCGGTCAGCAACAGCTTTGATACCAACTGACGCAGCGTACAACGCGGGTAACTGTCACAGACTCGTTGATTCGCGCACGAACACCGGAACTACAACCTTCTATACCTGTTGATTCTACGAATAGCAGGAAATAGGCATCAAACTCGAATCCGAGATTGGACAAAGCACGAAAGTTCTGAATTTTATTGATAATCCGAAAAGACGACTCCTTTTGCCCCAGGGCTTACAGAAAACTTAAATAGGGTTTAAGAAAACCTAAATTGCATAAAAGAACTAAACTTTTGAAAAAGTGCGAAAATACCCTAATTAATATAATTTGCCTGTTTAAGGCCCTAAAAGATGGAATTTGCCTTAAATATCGAAAAATCACGGCGAAGCGGTGAGTTTTGCTCCAGAAGCCATTTCCTTCGAAATAAGGTCGTCAAGACCTATTTTTTTCCAAGTACCGGCTTGCCAGGTCTTCTGCCGCATCATTCTCTCCTGGGTGGAGAGAATTCGTCCTCGAATCGTCATCGTCCGAGCTATCACCTTTGATAGGAATCAGGTGCTTAACATTAAACACATCGGCAGTACGAATTTGGCTTGGAAGTTTAAGCCAATAGGCGTTCGAATTGATCTTCTCAACAATCTCCACAGGACCAATCTTTCTAGCAGCGAGCTTGTGGTAGTCACCAGCAGAAAATCGATCTTCGTAAGGACAACCCGAACAAAATCGCCAACTTCAAACTCCACGTGCCTTCTCCTTCGGTCAGCAACAGCATTGATACCAACTGACGCAGCGTACAACGCGGGTAACTGTCACAGACCCGTTGATTTGCGCACGAATACCGGAACTACAACCTTCTATACCTGTTGATTCTACGAATAGCAGGAAATAGGCATCAAACTCGAATCCGAGATTGGACAAAGCACGAAAGTTCAGAATTTTGTTGATAATCCGAAAAGACGAGTTCTTTTGCCCTAGGGCTTACAGAAAACCTAAATAGGGTTTAAGAAAACCTAAATTGCAAAAAAGAACTAGACTTTTGAAAAAGTGCAAAAATACCCTAATTAACATAAATTGCCTGTTTAAGGCCCTAAACGATGGAATTTGATTTAAATATCGAAAAATCACAGCGAAGCGGTGAGTTTTGCTCCAGTGGCCATTTCCTTAGAAATAGGGTCGTCATGACCTATTTTTTTCCAGGTACCGGCTTGCAAGGTCTTCTGCCGTATCATTCTCCCCTGGGTGGAGAGAATTCGTCCTCGAATCGTCATCGTCCGAGCTATCACCTGTGTAAGGAATCAGGTGCTTAACATTAAACACATCGGCAGTACGAATGTGGCTGTGAAGTTTAAGCCGATAGGCGTTCGAATTGATCTTCTCAACAATCTCCACTAGACCAATCTTTCTAGCAGCGAGCTTGTGGTAGTCACCAGCAGAAAATCGATCCTTCGTAAGGACAACCCAAACAAAATCGCCAACCTCAAACTCCACGTGCCTTCTCCTTCGGTCAGCAACAGCTTTGATACCAACTGACGCAGCGTACAACGCGGGTAATTGTCACAGACCCGTTGATTCGCGCACGAATACCGAAACTACAACCTTCTATACCTGTTGATTCTACGAATACCAGGAAATAGGCATCAAACTCAAATCCGAGATTGGACAAAGCACGAAAGCTCTGAATTTTCTTAATAATCGGAAAAGACGACTCCTTTTGCCCTAGGGCTTACAGAAAACTTAAATAAGGTTTAAGAAAACCTAAATTGCATAAAAGAACTAAACTTTTGAAAAAGTGCAAAAATACCCTAATTAACATAAATTGCCTATTTAAGGCCCTAAACGATGGAATTTGATTGAAATATCGAAAAATCACGGCGGAGCGGTGAGTTTTGCTCCAGAGGCCATTTCCTTAGAAATAGAGTCGTCATGACCTATTTTTTTCCAGGTACCGGCTTGCAAGGTCTTATGCTGTATCACTCTCCCCTGGGTGGAGAGAATTCGTCCTCGAATCGTCATCGTCCGAGCTATCACCTGTGTAAGGAATCAGGTGCTTAACATTAAACACATCGGCAGTACGAATGTGGCTGTGAAGTTTAAGCCGATAGGCGTTCGAATTGATCTTCTCAACAATCTCCACAGGAACAATCTTTCTAGCAGCGAGCTTGTGGTAGTCACCAGCAGAAAATCGATCCTTCGTAAAGACAACCCAAACGAAATCGCCAACTTCAAACTACACGTGCCTTCTCCCTCGGTCAGCAACAGCTTTGATACCAACTGACGCAGCGTACAACGCGGGTAACTGTCACAGACTCGTTGATTCGCGCACGAATACCGGAACTACAACCTTCTATACCTGTTGATTCTACGAATAGCAGGAAATAGGCATCAAACTCGAATCCGAGATTGGACAAAGCACGAAAGCTCTGAATTTTATTGATAATCCGAAAAGACGACTCATTTTGCCCTAGGGCTTACAGAAAATTTAAATAGGGTTTAAGAAAACCTAAATTGCATAAAAGAACAAAACTTTTCACAATGTCCAAAAATACCCTAATTAACATAAATTGCCTGTTTAAGGCCCTAAACGATGGAATTTGCCTTAAATATCGAAAAATCACAGCCAAGCGGTGAGTTTTGCTTCGGAGGCCATTTCCTTCGAGATAGGATCGTTAGGACCTATTTTTTTCCAGGTACCGGCTTGCCAGGTCTTCTGCCGCATCATTCTCCCCTAGGTGGAGAGAATTCGTCCTCGAATCGTCATCGTCCGAGCTATCACCTGTGTAAGGAATTTGGTGCTTAACATTAAACACATCGGCAGTACGAATGTGGCTAGGAAGTTTAAGCCGATAGGCGTTCGAATTGATCTTCTCAACAATCTCCACTGGACCAATCTTTCTAGCAGCGAGCTTGTGGTAGTCACCAGCAGAAAATCGATCCTTCGTAAGGAAAACCCAAACAAAATCGCCAACTTCAAACTCCACGTGTCTTTTCCTTCGGTCAGCAACAGCTTTGATACCAACTGACGCAGCGTACAACGCGGGTAACTGTCACAGACCCGTTGATTCGCGCACGAATACCGGAACTACAACCTTCTATACCTGTTGATTCTACGAATAGCAGGAAATAGGCATCAAACTCGAATCCGAGATTGGACAAAGCACGAAAGCACTAGATTTTATTGATAATCCGAAAAGACGACTCCTTTTGCCCTAGGGCTTACAGAAAACTTAAATAGGGTTTAAGAAAACCTAAATTTCATAAAAGAACTAAACTTTTCAAAATGTGCAAAAATACCCTAATTAAAATAAATTGCCTGCTTAACGCCTTAAACGATGGAATTTGCCATAAATATCGAAAAATCACGGCTAAGCGGTGAGTTTTGCTCCAGAGGCCATTTCCTTCGAAATAAGGTCGTCATGACCTATTTTTTTCCAAGTACCGGCTTGCCAGGTCTTCTGCCGCATCATTCTTCCCTGGGTGGAGAGAATTCGTCCTCGAATCGTCATAGTCCGAGCTATCACCTTTGTAAGGAATCAGGTGCTTAACATTAAACACATCGGCAGTACGAATTTGGCTGGGAAGTTTAAGCCCATAGGCGTTCGAATTGATCTTCTCAACAATCTCCACAGGACCAATCTTTCTAGCAGCGCGCTTGTGGTAGTCACTAGCAGAAAATCGATCTTCGTAAGGACAACCCAAACAAAATCGCCAACTTCAAACTCCACGTGTCTTCTCCTTCGGTCAGCAACAGCTTTGATAACAACTGACGCAGCGTACAACGCGGGTAACTGTCACAGACCCGTTGATTCGCGCACGAATACCGGAACTACAACCTTCTATACCTGTTGATTCTACGAATAGCAGGAAATAGGCATCAAACTCGAATCCGAGATTGGACAAAGCACGAAAGTTCTGAATTTTGTTGATAAACCGAAAAGACGACTTCTTTTGCCCTAGGGCTTACAGAAAACCTAAATAGGGTTTAAGAAAACCTAAATTGCAAAAAAGAACTAAACTTTTGAAAAAGTGCAAAAATACCCTAATTAACATAAATTGCCTGTTTAAGGCCCTAAACGATGGAATTTGATTTAAATATCGAAAAATCACAGCGAAGCGGTGAGTTTTGCTCCAGAGGCCATTTCCTTAGAAATAGGGTCGTCATGACCTATTTTTTTCCAGGTACCGGCTTGCAAGGTCTTCTGCCGTATCATTCTCCCCTGGGTGGAGAGAATTCGTCCTCGAATCGTCATCGTCCGAACTATCACCTGTGTAAGGAATCAGGTGCCTAACATTAAACACATCGGCAGTACGAATGTGGCTGTGAAGTTTAAGCCGATAGGCGTTCGAATTGATCTTCTCAACAATCTCCACTGGACCAATCTTTCTAGCAGCGAGCTTGTGGTAGTCACCAGCAGAAAATCGATCCTTCGTAAGGACAACCCAAACAAAATCGCCAACTTCAAACTCCACGTGCCTTCTCCTTCGGTCAGCAACAGTTTTGATACCAACTGACGCAGCGTACAACGCGGGTAACTGTCACAGACCCGTTGATTCGCGCACGAATACCGGAACTACAACCTTCTATACCTGTTGATTCTACGAATACCAGGAAATAGGCATCAAACTCAAATCCGAGATTGGACAAAGCACGAAAGCACAAGATTTTATTGATAATCCGAAAAGACGACTCCTTTTGCCCTAGGGCTTACAGAAAACTTAAATAGGGTTTAAGAAAACCTAAATTGCATAAAAGAACTAAACTTTTCAAAATGTGCAAAAATACCCTAATTAAAATAAATTGCCTGTTTAAGGCCTTAAACGATGGAATTTGCCTTAAATATCGAAAAATCACAGCAAAGCGGTGAGTTTTGCTTCGAAGGCCATTTCCTTCGAAATAGGATCGTTATGACCTATTTTTTTCCAGGTACCGGCTTGCCAGGTCTTCTGCCGCATTATTCTCCCCTGGGTGGAGAGAATTCGTCCTCGAATCGTCATCGTCCGAGCTATCACCTGTGTAAGGAATCAGGTGCTTAACATTAAACACATCGGCAGTACGAATTTGGCTGGGAAGTTTAAGCCAATAGGCGTTCGAATTGATCTTCTCAACAATCTCCACAGGACCAATCTTTCTAGCAGCGAGCTTGTGGTAGTCACCAGCAGAAAATCGATCTTCGTAAGGACAACCCGAACAAAATCGCCAACTTCAAACTCCACGTGCCTTCTCCTTCGGTCAGCAACAGCATTGATACCAACTGACGCAGCGTACAACGCGGGTAACTGTCACAGACCCGTTGATTTGCGCACGAATACCAGAACTACAACCTTCTATACCTGTTGATTCTACGAATAGCAGGAAATAAGTATCAAACTCGAATCCGAGATTGGACAAAGCACGAAAGTTCAGAATTTTGTTGATAATCCGAAAAGACGACTTCTTTTGCCCTAGGGCTTACAGAAAACCTAAATAGGGTTTAAGAAAACCTAAATTGCAAAAAAGAACTAAACTTTTGAAAAAGTGCAAAAATACCCTAATTAACATAAATTGCCTGTTTAAGGCCCTAAACGATGGAATTTGATTTAAATATCGAAAAATCACAGCGAAGCGGTGAGTTTTGCTCCAGTGGCCATTTCCTTAGAAATAGGGTCGTCATGACCTATTTTTTTCCAGGTACCGGCTTGCAAGGTCTTCTGCCGTATCATTCTCCCCTGGGTGGAGAGAATTCGTCCTCGAATCGTCATCGTCCGAGTTATCACCTGTGTAAGGAAACAGGTGCTTAACATTAAACACATCGGCAGTACGAATTTGGCTGGGAAGTTTAAGCCAATAGGCGTTCGAATTGATCTTCTCAACAATCTCCACAGGACTAATCTTTCTAGCAGCGAGCTTGTGGTAGTCACCAGCAGAAAATCGATCTTCGTAAGGACAACCCAAACAAAATCGCCAACTTCAAACTCCACGTGCCTTCTCCTTCGGTCAGCAACAGCATTGATACCAACTGACGCAGCGTACAACGCGGGTAACTGTCACAGACCCGTTGATTGGCGCACGAATACCGGAACTACAACCTTCTATACCTGTTGATTCTACGAATAGCAGGAAATAGGCATCAAACTCGAATCCGAGATTGGACAATGCACGAAAGTTCTGAATTTTGTTGATAATCCGAAAAGACGACTTCTTTTGCCCTAGGGATTACAGAAAACCTAAATAGGGTTTAAGAAAACCTAAATTGTAAAAAAGAGCTAAACTTTTGAAAAAGTGCAAAAATACCATAATTAACATAAATTGCCTGTTTAAGGCCCTAAACGATGGAATTTGATTTAAATATCGAAAAATCACAGCGAAGCGGTGAGTTTTGCTCTTGTGGCCATTTCCTTAGAAATAGGGTCGTCATGACCTATTTTTTTCCAGGTACCGGCTTGCAAGGTCTTCTGCCGTATCACTCTCCCCTGGGTGGAGAGAATTCGTCCTCGAATCGTCATCGTCCGAGCTATCACCTGTGTAAGGAATCAGGTGCTTAACATTAAACACATCGGCAGTACGAATGTGGCTGTGAAGTTTAAGCCGATAGGCGTTCGAATTGATCTTCTCAACAATCTCCACAGGACCAATCTTTCTAGCAGCGAGCTTGTGGTAGTCACCAGCAGAAAATCGATCCTTCGTAAAGACAACCCAAACGAAATCGCCAACTTCAAACTACACGTGCCTTCTCCCTCGGTCAGCAACAGCTTTGATACCAACTGACGCAGCGTACAACGCTGGTAACTGTCACAGACTCGTTGATTCGCGCACGAATACCGGAACTACAACCTTCTATACCTGTTGATTCTACGAATAGCAGGAAATAGGCATCAAACTCGAATCCGAGATTGGACAAAGCACGAAAGCTCTGAATTTTATTGATAATCCGAAAAGACGACTCATTTTGCCCTAGGGCTTACAGAAAATTTAAATAGGGTTTAAGAAAACCTAAATTGCATAAAAGAACAAAACTTTTCACAATGTCCAAAAATACCTTAATTAACATAAATTGCCTGTTTAAGGCCCTAAACGATGGAATTTGCCTTAAATATCGAAAAATCACAGCCAAGCGGTGAGTTTTGCTTCGGAGGCCATTTCCTTCGAGATAGGATCGTTAGGACCTATTTTTTTCCAGGTACCGGCTTGCCAGGTCTTCTGCCGCATCATTCTCCCCTAGGTGGAGAGAATTCGTCCTCGAATCGTCATCGTCCGAGCTATCACCTGTGTAAGGAATTAGGTGCTTAACATTAAACACATCGGCAGTACGAATGTGGCTAGGAAGTTTAAGCCGATAGGCGTTCGAATTGATCTTCTCAACAATCTCCACTGGACCAATCTTTCTAGCAGCGAGCTTGTGGTAGTCACCAGCAGAAAATCGATCCTTCGTAAGGAAAACCCAAACAAAATCGCCAACTTCAAACTCCACGTGCCTTCTCCTTCGGTCAGCAACAGGTTTGATACCAACTGACGCAGCGTACAACGCGGGTAACTGTCACAGACCCGTTGATTCGCGCACGAATATCGGATTTACAACCTTCTATACCTGTTGATTCTACGAATAGCAGGAAATAGGCATCAAACTCGAATCCGAGATTGGACAAAGCACGAAAGCTCTGAATTTTATTGATAATCCGAAAAGACGACTCCTTTTGCCCTAGGGCTTACAGAAAACTTAAATAGGGTTTAAGAAAACCTAAATTGCATAAAAGAACTAAACTTTTGAAAAAGTGCGAAAATACCCTAATTAATATAATTTGCCTGTTTAAGGCCCTAAAAGATGGAATTTGCCTTAAATATCGAAAAATCACGGCGAAGCGGTGAGTTTTGCTCCAGAAGCCATTTCCTTCGAAATAAGGTCGTCAAGACCTATTTTTTTCCAAGTACCGGCTTGCCAGGTCTTCTGCCGCATCATTCTCCCCTGGGTGGAGAGAATTCGTCCTCGAATCGTCATCGTCCGAGCCATCACCTTTGTAAGGAATCAGGTGCTTAACATTAAACACATCGGCAGTACGAATTTGGCTGGGAAGTTTAAGCCAATAGGCGTTCGAATTGATCTTCTCAACAATCTCCACAGGACCAATCTTTCTAGCAGCGAGCTTGTGGTAGTCACCAGCAGAAAATCGATCTTCGTAAGGACAACCCAAACAAAATCGCCAACTTCAAACTCCACGTGCCTTCTCCTTCGGTCAGCAACAGCTTTGATACCAACTGACGCAGCGTACAACGCGGGTAACTGTCACAGACCCGTTGATTCGCGCACGAATACCGGAACTACAACCTTCTATACCTGTTGATTCTACGAATAGCAGGAAATAGGCATCAAACTCGAATCCGAGATTGGACAAAGCACGAAAGCTATGAATTTTATTGATAATCCGAAAAGACGACTCCTTTTGCCCTAAGGCTTACAGAAAACTTTAATTGGGTTTAAGAAAACCTAAATTGCATAAAAGAACTAAACTTTTCAAAAAGTGCAAAAATACCCAAATTAACATAAATTGCCTGTTTAAGGCCCTAAACGATGGAATTTGCCTTAAATATCGAAAAATCACGGCGAAGCGGTCAGTTTTGCTCCAGAGGCCATTTCCATCGAAATAGGGTCGTCATGACCTATTTTTTTTCAGGTACCGGCTTGCCAGGTCTTCTGCCGCATCATTCTCCCCTGGGTGGAGAGAATTCGTCCTCGAATCGTCATCGTCCGAGCCATCACCTGTGTAAGGAATCAGGTGCTTAACATTAAACACATCGGCAGTACGAATGTGGCTTGTAAGTTTAAGACGATAGGCGTTCGAATTGATCATCTCAACAATCTCCACAGGACCAATCTTTCTAGCAGCGAGCTTGTGGTAGTCACCAGCAGAAAATCGATCCTTCGTAAGGACAACCCAAACAAAATCGCCAACTTCAAACTCCACGTGCCTTCTCCTTCGGTCAGCAACAGCTTTGATACCAACTGACGCAGCGTACAACGCGGGTAACTGTCACAGACCCGTTGATTCGCGCACGAATACCGGAACTACAACCTTCTATACCTGTTGATTCTACGAATAGCAGGAAATAGGCATCAAACTCGAATCCGAGATTGGACAAAGCACGAAAGCTATGAATTTTATTGATAATCCGAAAAGACGACTCCTTTTGCCCTAAGGCTTACAGAAAACTTTAGGGTTTAAGAAAACCTAAATTGCATAAAAGAACTAAACTTTTCAAAAAGTGCAAAAATACCCAAATTAACATAAATTGCCTGTTTAAGGCCCTAAACGATGGAATTTGCCTTAAATATCGAAAAATCACGGCGAAGCGGTGAGTTTTGCTCCAGAGGCCATTTCCATCGAAATAGGGTCGTCATGACCTATTTTTTTTCAGGTACCGGCTTGCCAGGTCTTCTGCCGTATCATTCTCCCCTAGGTGGAGAGAATTCGTCCTCGAATCGTCATCGTCCGGGCCATCACCTGTGTAAGGAATCAGGTGCTTAACATTAAACACATCGGCAGTACGAATGTGGCTTGTAAGTTTAAGACGATAGGCGTTCGAATTGATCATCTCAACAATCTCCACAGGACCAATCTTTCTAGCAGCGAGCTTGTGGTAGTCACCAGCAGAAAATCGATCCTTCGTAAGGACAACCCAAACAAAATCGCCAACTTCAAACTCCACGTGCCTTCTCCTTCGGTCAGCAACAGCTTTGATACCAACTGACGCAGCGTACAACGCGGGTAACTGTCACAGACCCTTTGATTCGCGCACGAATACCAGAACTACAACCTTCTATACCTGTTGATTCCACGAATAGCAGGAAATAGGCATCAAACTCGAATCCGAGATTGGACAAAGCACGAAAGCTATGAATTTTATTGATAATCCGAAAAGACGACTCCTTTTGCCCTAAGGCTTACAGAAAACTTTAATTGGGTTTAAGAAAACCTAAATTGCATAAAAGAACTAAACTTTTCAAAAAGTGCAAAAATACCCAATTAACATAAATTGCCTGTTTAAGGCCCTAAACGATGGAATTTGCCTTAAATATCGAAAAATCACGGCGAAGCGGTCAGTTTTGCTCCAGAGGCCATTTCCATCGAAATAGGGTCGTCATGACCTATTTTT
This sequence comes from Punica granatum, assembly GCF_007655135.1. NCBI lineage: Eukaryota > Viridiplantae > Streptophyta > Magnoliopsida > Myrtales > Lythraceae > Punica > Punica granatum. The sequence goes on along the minus strand of NC_045127.1, from coordinate 34,744,703 downwards.
TTTCAGGTACCGGCTTGCCAGGTCTTCTGCCGCATCATTCTCCCCTGGGTGGAGAGAATTCGTCCTCGAATCGTCATCGTCCGAGCCATCACCTGTGTAAGGAATCAGGTGCTTAACATTAAACACATCGGCAGTACGAATGTGGCTTGTAAGTTTAAGACGATAGGCGTTCGAATTGATCATCTCAACAATCTCCACAGGACCAATCTTTCTAGCAGCGAGCTTGTGGTAGTCACCAGCAGAAAATCGATCCTTCGTAAGGACAACCCAAACAAAATCGCCAACTTCAAACTCCACGTGCCTTCTCCTTCGGTCAGCAACAGCTTTGATACCAACTGACGCAGCGTACAACGCGGGTAACTGTCACAGACCCGTTGATTCGCGCACGAATACCGGAACTACAACCTTCTATACCTGTTGATTCTACGAATAGCAGGAAATAGGCATCAAACTTGAATCCGAGATTGGACAAAGCACGAAAGCTAAGAATTTTATTGATAATCCGAAAAGACGACTCCTTTTGCCCTAAGGCTTACAGAAAACTTTAATAGGGTTTAAGAAAACCTAAATTGCATAAAAGAACTAAACTTTTCAAAAAGTGCAAAAATACCCAAATTAACATAAATTGCCTGTTTAAGGCCCTAAACGATGGAATTTGCCTTAAATATCGAAAAATCACGGCGAAGCGGTGAGTTTTGCTCCAGAGGCCATTTCCATCGAAATAGGGTCGTCATGACCTATTTTTTTTCAGGTACCGGCTTGCCAGGTCTTCTGCCGCATCATTCTCCCCTAGGTGGAGAGAATTCGTCCTCGAATCGTCATCGTCCGAGCCATCACCTGTGTAAGGAATCAGGTGCTTAACATTAAACACATCGGCAGTACGAATGTGGCTTGTAAGTTTAAGACGATAGGCGTTCGAATTGATCATCTCAACAATCTCCACAGGACCAATCTTTCTAGCAGCGAGCTTGTGGTAGTCACCAGCAGAAAATCGATCCTTCGTAAGGACAACCCAAACAAAATCGCCAACTTCAAACTCCACGTGCCTTCTCCTTCGGTCAGCAACAGCTTTGATACCAACTGACGCAGCGTACAACGCGGGTAACTGTCACAGACCCTTGATTCGCGCACGAATACCGGAACTACAACCTTCTATACCTGTTGATTCTACGAATAGCAGGAAATAGGCATCAAACTCGAATCCGAGATTGGACAAAGCACGAAAGCTATGAATTTTATTGATAATCCGAAAAGACGACTCCTTTTGCCCTAAGGCTTACAGAAAACTTTAATAGGGTTTAAGAAAACCTAAATTGCATAAAAGAACTAAACTTTTCAAAAAGTGCAAAAATACCCTAATTAACATAAATTGCCTGTTTAAGGCCCTAAACGATGGAATTTGCCTTAAATATCGAAAAATCACGGCGAAGCGGTGAGTTTTGCTCCAGAGGCCATTTCCTTCGAAATAGGGTCGTCATGACCTATTTTTTTTCAGGTACCGGCTTGCCAGGTCTTCTGCCGCATCATTCTCCCCTGGGTGGAGAGAATTCGTCCTCGAATCGTCATCGTCCGAGCCATCACCTGTGTAAGGAATCAGGTGCTTAACATTAAACACATCGGCAGTACGAATGTGGCTTGTAAGTTTAAGACGATAGGCGTTCGAATTGATCATCTCAACAATCTCCACAGGACCAATCTTTCTAGCAGCGAGCTTGTGGTAGTCACCAGCAGAAAATCGATCCTTCGTAAGGACAACCCAAACAAAATCGCCAACTTCAAACTCCACGTGCCTTCTCCTTCGGTCAGCAACAGCTTTGATACCAACTGACGCAGCGTACAACGCGGGTAACTGTCACAGACCCGTTGATTCGCGCACGAATACCGGAACTACAACCTTCTATACCTGTTGATTCTACGAATAGCAGGAAATAGGCATCAAACTCGAATCCGAGATTGGACAAAGCACGAAAGCTATGAATTTTATTGATAATCCGAAAAGACGACTCCTTTTGCCCTAAGGCTTACAGAAAACTTTAATAGGGTTTAAGAAAACCTAAATTGCATAAAAGAACTAAACTTTTCAAAAAGTGCAAAAATACCCTAATTAACATAAATTGCCTGTTTAAGGCCCTAAACGATGGAATTTGCCTTAAATATCGAAAAATCACGGCGAAGCGGTGAGTTTTGCTCCAGAGGCCATTTCCTTCGAAATAGGGTCGTCATGACCTATTTTTTTTCAGGTACCGGCTTGCCAGGTCTTCTGCCGCATCATTCTCCCCTGGGTGGAGAGAATTCGTCCTCGAATCGTCATCGTCCGAGCCATCACCTGTGTAAGGAATCAGGTGCTTAACATTAAACACATCGGCAGTACGAATGTGGCTTGTAAGTTTAAGACGATAGGCGTTCGAATTGATCATCTCAACAATCTCCACAGGACCAATCTTTCTAGCAGCGAGCTTGTGGTAGTCACCAGCAGAAAATCGATCCTTCGTAAGGACAACCCAAACAAAATCGCCAACTTCAAACTCCACGTGCCTTCTCCTTCGGTCAGCAACAGCTTTGATACCAACTGACGCAGCGTACAACGCGGGTAACTGTCACAGACCCGTTGATTCGCGCACGAATACCGGAACTACAACCTTCTATACCTGTTGATTCTACGAATAGCAGGAAATAGGCATCAAACTCGAATCCGAGATTGGACAAAGCACGAAAGCTATGAATTTTATTGATAATCCGAAAAGACGACTCCTTTTGCCCTAAGGCTTACAGAAAACTTTAATAGGGTTTAAGAAAACCTAAATTGCATAAAAGAACTAAACTTTTCAAAAAGTGCAAAAATACCCTAATTAACATAAATTGCCTGTTTAAGGCCCTAAACGATGGAATTTGCCTTAAATATCGAAAAATCACGGCGAAGCGGTGAGTTTTGCTCCAGAGGCCATTTCCTTCGAAATAGGGTCGTCATGACCTATTTTTTTTCAGGTACCGGCTTGCCAGGTCTTCTGCCGCATCATTCTCCCCTGGGTGGAGAGAATTCGTCCTCGAATCGTCATCGTCCGAGCCATCACCTGTGTAAGGAATCAGGTGCTTAACATTAAACACATCGGCAGTACGAATGTGGCTTGTAAGTTTAAGACGATAGGCGTTCGAATTGATCATCTCAACAATCTCCACAGGACCAATCTTTCTAGCAGCGAGCTTGTGGTAGTCACCAGCAGAAAATCGATCCTTCGTAAGGACAACCCAAACAAAATCGCCAACTTCAAACTCCACGTGCCTTCTCCTTCGGTCAGCAACAGCTTTGATACCAACTGACGCAGCGTACAACGCGGGTAACTGTCACAGACCCGTTGATTCGCGCACGAATACCGGAACTACAACCTTCTATACCTGTTGATTCTACGAATAGCAGGAAATAGGCATCAAACTCGAATCCGAGATTGGACAAAGCACGAAAGCTATGAATTTTATTGATAATCCGAAAAGACGACTCCTTTTGCCCTAAGGCTTACAGAAAACTTTAATAGGGTTTAAGAAAACCTAAATTGCATAAAAGAACTAAACTTTTCAAAAAGTGCAAAAATACCCTAATTAACATAAATTGCCTGTTTAAGGCCCTAAACGATGGAATTTGCCTTAAATATCGAAAAATCACGGCGAAGCGGTGAGTTTTGCTCCAGAGGCCATTTCCTTCGAAATAGGGTCGTCATGACCTATTTTTTTCAGGTACCGGCTTGCCAGGTCTTCTGCCGCATCATTCTCCCCTGGGTGGAGAGAATTCGTCCTCGAATCGTCATCGTCCGAGCCATCACCTGTGTAAGGAATCAGGTGCTTAACATTAAACACATCGGCAGTACGAATGTGGCTTGTAAGTTTAAGACGATAGGCGTTCGAATTGATCATCTCAACAATCTCCACAGGACCAATCTTTCTAGCAGCGAGCTTGTGGTAGTCACCAGCAGAAAATCGATCCTTCGTAAGGACAACCCAAACAAAATCGCCAACTTCAAACTCCACGTGCCTTCTCCTTCGGTCAGCAACAGCTTTGATACCAACTGACGCAGCGTACAACGCGGGTAACTGTCACAGACCCGTTGATTCGCGCACGAATACCGGAACTACAACCTTCTATACCTGTTGATTCTACGAATAGCAGGAAATAGGCATCAAACTCGAATCCGAGATTGGACAAAGCACGAAAGCTATGAATTTTATTGATAATCCGAAAAGACGACTCCTTTTGCCCTAAGGCTTACAGAAAACTTTAATAGGGTTTAAGAAAACCTAAATTGCATAAAAGAACTAAACTTTTCAAAAAGTGCAAAAATACCCTAATTAACATAAATTGCCTGTTTAAGGCCCTAAACGATGGAATTTGCCTTAAATATCGAAAAATCACGGCGAAGCGGTGAGTTTTGCTCCAGAGGCCATTTCCTTCGAAATAGGGTCGTCATGACCTATTTTTTTTCAGGTACCGGCTTGCCAGGTCTTCTGCCGCATCATTCTCCCCTGGGTGGAGAGAATTCGTCCTCGAATCGTCATCGTCCGAGCCATCACCTGTGTAAGGAATCAGGTGCTTAACATTAAACACATCGGCAGTACGAATGTGGCTTGTAAGTTTAAGACGATAGGCGTTCGAATTGATCATCTCAACAATCTCCACAGGACCAATCTTTCTAGCAGCGAGCTTGTGGTAGTCACCAGCAGAAAATCGATCCTTCGTAAGGACAACCCAAACAAAATCGCCAACTTCAAACTCCACGTGCCTTCTCCTTCGGTCAGCAACAGCTTTGATACCAACTGACGCAGCGTACAACGCGGGTAACTGTCACAGACCCGTTGATTCGCGCACGAATACCGGAACTACAACCTTCTATACCTGTTGATTCTACGAATAGCAGGAAATAGGCATCAAACTCGAATCCGAGATTGGACAAAGCACGAAAGCTATGAATTTTATTGATAATCCGAAAAGACGACTCCTTTTGCCCTAAGGCTTACAGAAAACTTTAATAGGGTTTAAGAAAACCTAAATTGCATAAAAGAACTAAACTTTTCAAAAAGTGCAAAAATACCCTAATTAACATAAATTGCCTGTTTAAGGCCCTAAACGATGGAATTTGCCTTAAATATCGAAAAATCACGGCGAAGCGGTGAGTTTTGCTCCAGAGGCCATTTCCTTCGAAATAGGGTCGTCATGACCTATTTTTTTTCAGGTACCGGCTTGCCAGGTCTTCTGCCGCATCATTCTCCCCTGGGTGGAGAGAATTCGTCCTCGAATCGTCATCGTCCGAGCCATCACCTGTGTAAGGAATCAGGTGCTTAACATTAAACACATCGGCAGTACGAATGTGGCTTGTAAGTTTAAGACGATAGGCGTTCGAATTGATCATCTCAACAATCTCCACAGGACCAATCTTTCTAGCAGCGAGCTTGTGGTAGTCACCAGCAGAAAATCGATCCTTCGTAAGGACAACCCAAACAAAATCGCCAACTTCAAACTCCACGTGCCTTCTCCTTCGGTCAGCAACAGCTTTGATACCAACTGACGCAGCGTACAACGCGGGTAACTGTCACAGACCCGTTGATTCGCGCACGAATACCGGAACTACAACCTTCTATACCTGTTGATTCTACGAATAGCAGGAAATAGGCATCAAACTCGAATCCGAGATTGGACAAAGCACGAAAGCTATGAATTTTATTGATAATCCGAAAAGACGACTCCTTTTGCCCTAAGGCTTACAGAAAACTTTAATAGGGTTTAAGAAAACCTAAATTGCATAAAAGAACTAAACTTTTCAAAAAGTGCAAAAATACCCTAATTAACATAAATTGCCTGTTTAAGGCCCTAAACGATGGAATTTGCCTTAAATATCGAAAAATCACGGCGAAGCGGTGAGTTTTGCTCCAGAGGCCATTTCCTTCGAAATAGGGTCGTCATGACCTATTTTTTTTCAGGTACCGGCTTGCCAGGTCTTCTGCCGCATCATTCTCCCCTGGGTGGAGAGAATTCGTCCTCGAATCGTCATCGTCCGAGCCATCACCTGTGTAAGGAATCAGGTGCTTAACATTAAACACATCGGCAGTACGAATGTGGCTTGTAAGTTTAAGACGATAGGCGTTCGAATTGATCATCTCAACAATCTCCACAGGACCAATCTTTCTAGCAGCGAGCTTGTGGTAGTCACCAGCAGAAAATCGATCCTTCGTAAGGACAACCCAAACAAAATCGCCAACTTCAAACTCCACGTGCCTTCTCCTTCGGTCAGCAACAGCTTTGATACCAACTGACGCAGCGTACAACGCGGGTAACTGTCACAGACCCGTTGATTCGCGCACGAATACCGGAACTACAACCTTCTATACCTGTTGATTCTACGAATAGCAGGAAATAGGCATCAAACTCGAATCCGAGATTGGACAAAGCACGAAAGCTATGAATTTTATTGATAATCCGAAAAGACGACTCCTTTTGCCCTAAGGCTTACAGAAAACTTTAATAGGGTTTAAGAAAACCTAAATTGCATAAAAGAACTAAACTTTTCAAAAAGTGCAAAAATACCCTAATTAACATAAATTGCCTGTTTAAGGCCCTAAACGATGGAATTTGCCTTAAATATCGAAAAATCACGGCGAAGCGGTGAGTTTTGCTCCAGAGGCCATTTCCTTCGAAATAGGGTCGTCATGACCTATTTTTTTTCAGGTACCGGCTTGCCAGGTCTTCTGCCGCATCATTCTCCCCTGGGTGGAGAGAATTCGTCCTCGAATCGTCATCGTCCGAGCCATCACCTGTGTAAGGAATCAGGTGCTTAACATTAAACACATCGGCAGTACGAATGTGGCTTGTAAGTTTAAGACGATAGGCGTTCGAATTGATCATCTCAACAATCTCCACAGGACCAATCTTTCTAGCAGCGAGCTTGTGGTAGTCACCAGCAGAAAATCGATCCTTCGTAAGGACAACCCAAACAAAATCGCCAACTTCAAACTCCACGTGCCTTCTCCTTCGGTCAGCAACAGCTTTGATACCAACTGACGCAGCGTACAACGCGGGTAACTGTCACAGACCCGTTGATTCGCGCACGAATACCGGAACTACAACCTTCTATACCTGTTGATTCTACGAATAGCAGGAAATAGGCATCAAACTCGAATCCGAGATTGGACAAAGCACGAAAGCTATGAATTTTATTGATAATCCGAAAAGACGACTCCTTTTGCCCTAAGGCTTACAGAAAACTTTAATAGGGTTTAAGAAAACCTAAATTGCATAAAAGAACTAAACTTTTCAAAAAGTGCAAAAATACCCTAATTAACATAAATTGCCTGTTTAAGGCCCTAAACGATGGAATTTGCCTTAAATATCGAAAAATCACGGCGAAGCGGTGAGTTTTGCTCCAGAGGCCATTTCCTTCGAAATAGGGTCGTCATGACCTATTTTTTTTCAGGTACCGGCTTGCCAGGTCTTCTGCCGCATCATTCTCCCCTGGGTGGAGAGAATTCGTCCTCGAATCGTCATCGTCCGAGCCATCACCTGTGTAAGGAATCAGGTGCTTAACATTAAACACATCGGCAGTACGAATGTGGCTTGTAAGTTTAAGACGATAGGCGTTCGAATTGATCATCTCAACAATCTCCACAGGACCAATCTTTCTAGCAGCGAGCTTGTGGTAGTCACCAGCAGAAAATCGATCCTTCGTAAGGACAACCCAAACAAAATCGCCAACTTCAAACTCCACGTGCCTTCTCCTTCGGTCAGCAACAGCTTTGATACCAACTGACGCAGCGTACAACGCGGGTAACTGTCACAGACCCGTTGATTCGCGCACGAATACCGGAACTACAACCTTCTATACCTGTTGATTCTACGAATAGCAGGAAATAGGCATCAAACTCGAATCCGAGATTGGACAAAGCACGAAAGCTATGAATTTTATTGATAATCCGAAAAGACGACTCCTTTTGCCCTAAGGCTTACAGAAAACTTTAATAGGGTTTAAGAAAACCTAAATTGCATAAAAGAACTAAACTTTTCAAAAAGTGCAAAAATACCCTAATTAACATAAATTGCCTGTTTAAGGCCCTAAACGATGGAATTTGCCTTAAATATCGAAAAATCACGGCGAAGCGGTGAGTTTTGCTCCAGAGGCCATTTCCTTCGAAATAGGGTCGTCATGACCTATTTTTTTTCAGGTACCGGCTTGCCAGGTCTTCTGCCGCATCATTCTCCCCTGGGTGGAGAGAATTCGTCCTCGAATCGTCATCGTCCGAGCCATCACCTGTGTAAGGAATCAGGTGCTTAACATTAAACACATCGGCAGTACGAATGTGGCTTGGATGTTTAAGACGATAGGCGTTCGAATTGATCATCTCAACAATCTCCACAGGACCAATCTTTCTAGCAGCGAGCTTGTGGTAGTCACCAGCAGAAAATCGATCCTTCGTAAGGACAACCCAAACAAAATCGCCAACTTCAAACTCCACGTGCCTTCTCCTTCGGTCAGCAACAGCTTTGATACCAACTGACGCAGCGTACAACGCGGGTAACTGTCACAGACCCGTTGATTCGCGCACGAATACCGGAACTACAACCTTCTATACCTGTTGATTCTACGAATAGCAGGAAATAGGCATCAAACTCGAATCCGAGATTGGACAAAGCACGAAAGCTATGAATTTTATTGATAATCCGAAAAGACGACTCCTTTTGCCCTAAGGCTTACAGAAAACTTTAATAGGGTTTAAGAAAACCTAAATTGCATAAAAGAACTAAACTTTTCAAAAAGTGCAAAAATACCCTAATTAACATAAATTGCCTGTTTAAGGCCCTAAACGATGGAATTTGCCTTAAATATCGAAAAATCACGGCGAAGCGGTGAGTTTTGCTCCAGAGGCCATTTCCTTCGAAATAGGGTCGTCATGACCTATTTTTTTTCAGGTACCGGCTTGCCAGGTCTTCTGCCGCATCATTCTCCCCTGGGTGGAGAGAATTCGTCCTCGAATCGTCATCGTCCGAGCCATCACCTGTGTAAGGAATCAGGTGCTTAACATTAAACACATCGGCAGTACGAATGTGGCTTGTAAGTTTAAGACGATAGGCGTTCGAATTGATCATCTCAACAATCTCCACAGGACCAATCTTTCTAGCAGCGAGCTTGTGGTAGTCACCAGCAGAAAATCGATCCTTCGTAAGGACAACCCAAACAAAATCGCCAACTTCAAACTCCACGTGCCTTCTCCTTCGGTCAGCAACAGCTTTGATACCAACTGACGCAGCGTACAACGCGGGTAACTGTCACAGACCCGTTGATTCGCGCACGAATACCGGAACTACAACCTTCTATACCTGTTGATTCTACGAATAGCAGGAAATAGGCATCAAACTCGAATCCGAGATTGGACAAAGCACGAAAGCTATGAATTTTATTGATAATCCGAAAAGACGACTCCTTTTGCCCTAAGGCTTACAGAAAACTTTAATAGGGTTTAAGAAAACCTAAATTGCATAAAAGAACTAAACTTTTCAAAAAGTGCAAAAATACCCTAATTAACATAAATTGCCTGTTTAAGGCCCTAAACGATGGAATTTGCCTTAAATATCGAAAAATCACGGCGAAGCGGTGAGTTTTGCTCCAGAGGCCATTTCCTTCGAAATAGGGTCGTCATGACCTATTTTTTTCAGGTACCGGCTTGCCAGGTCTTCTGCCGCATCATTCTCCCCTGGGTGGAGAGAATTCGTCCTCGAATCGTCATCGTCCGAGCCATCACCTGTGTAAGGAATCAGGTGCTTAACATTAAACACATCGGCAGTACGAATGTGGCTTGTAAGTTTAAGACGATAGGCGTTCGAATTGATCATCTCAACAATCTCCACAGGACCAATCTTTCTAGCAGCGAGCTTGTGGTAGTCACCAGCAGAAAATCGATCCTTCGTAAGGACAACCCAAACAAAATCGCCAACTTCAAACTCCACGTGCCTTCTCCTTCGGTCAGCAACAGCTTTGATACCAACTGACGCAGCGTACAACGCGGGTAACTGTCACAGACCCGTTGATTCGCGCACGAATACCGGAACTACAACCTTCTATACCTGTTGATTCTACGAATAGCAGGAAATAGGCATCAAACTCGAATCCGAGATTGGACAAAGCACGAAAGCTATGAATTTTATTGATAATCCGAAAAGACGACTCCTTTTGCCCTAAGGCTTACAGAAAACTTTAATAGGGTTTAAGAAAACCTAAATTGCATAAAAGAACTAAACTTTTCAAAAAGTGCAAAAATACCCTAATTAACATAAATTGCCTGTTTAAGGCCCTAAACGATGGAATTTGCCTTAAATATCGAAAAATCACGGCGAAGCGGTGAGTTTTGCTCCAGAGGCCATTTCCTTCGAAATAGGGTCGTCATGACCTATTTTTTTTCAGGTACCGGCTTGCCAGGTCTTCTGCCGCATCATTCTCCCCTGGGTGGAGAGAATTCGTCCTCGAATCGTCATCGTCCGAGCCATCACCTGTGTAAGGAATCAGGTGCTTAACATTAAACACATCGGCAGTACGAATGTGGCTTGTAAGTTTAAGACGATAGGCGTTCGAATTGATCATCTCAACAATCTCCACAGGACCAATCTTTCTAGCAGCGAGCTTGTGGTAGTCACCAGCAGAAAATCGATCCTTCGTAAGGACAACCCAAACAAAATCGCCAACTTCAAACTCCACGTGCCTTCTCCTTCGGTCAGCAACAGCTTTGATACCAACTGACGCAGCGTACAACGCGGGTAACTGTCACAGACCCGTTGATTCGCGCACGAATACCGGAACTACAACCTTCTATACCTGTTGATTCTACGAATAGCAGGAAATAGGCATCAAACTCGAATCCGAGATTGGACAAAGCACGAAAGCTATGAATTTTATTGATAATCCGAAAAGACGACTCCTTTTGCCCTAAGGCTTACAGAAAACTTTAATAGGGTTTAAGAAAACCTAAATTGCATAAAAGAACTAAACTTTTCAAAAAGTGCAAAAATACCCTAATTAACATAAATTGCCTGTTTAAGGCCCTAAACGATGGAATTTGCCTTAAATATCGAAAAATCACGGCGAAGCGGTGAGTTTTGCTCCAGAGGCCATTTCCTTCGAAATAGGGTCGTCATGACCTATTTTTTTTCAGGTACCGGCTTGCCAGGTCTTCTGCCGCATCATTCTCCCCTGGGTGGAGAGAATTCGTCCTCGAATCGTCATCGTCCGAGCCATCACCTGTGTAAGGAATCAGGTGCTTAACATTAAACACATCGGCAGTACGAATGTGGCTTGTAAGTTTAAGACGATAGGCGTTCGAATTGATCATCTCAACAATCTCCACAGGACCAATCTTTCTAGCAGCGAGCTTGTGGTAGTCACCAGCAGAAAATCGATCCTTCGTAAGGACAACCCAAACAAAATCGCCAACTTCAAACTCCACGTGCCTTCTCCTTCGGTCAGCAACAGCTTTGATACCAACTGACGCAGCGTACAACGCGGGTAACTGTCACAGACCCGTTGATTCGCGCACGAATACCGGAACTACAACCTTCTATACCTGTTGATTCTACGAATAGCAGGAAATAGGCATCAAACTCGAATCCGAGATTGGACAAAGCACGAAAGCTATGAATTTTATTGATAATCCGAAAAGACGACTCCTTTTGCCCTAAGGCTTACAGAAAACTTTAATAGGGTTTAAGAAAACCTAAATTGCATAAAAGAACTAAACTTTTCAAAAAGTGCAAAAATACCCTAATTAACATAAATTGCCTGTTTAAGGCCCTAAACGATGGAATTTGCCTTAAATATCGAAAAATCACGGCGAAGCGGTGAGTTTTGCTCCAGAGGCCATTTCCTTCGAAATAGGGTCGTCATGACCTATTTTTTTTCAGGTACCGGCTTGCCAGGTCTTCTGCCGCATCATTCTCCCCTGGGTGGAGAGAATTCGTCCTCGAATCGTCATCGTCCGAGCCATCACCTGTGTAAGGAATCAGGTGCTTAACATTAAACACATCGGCAGTACGAATGTGGCTTGTAAGTTTAAGACGATAGGCGTTCGAATTGATCATCTCAACAATCTCCACAGGACCAATCTTTCTAGCAGCGAGCTTGTGGTAGTCACCAGCAGAAAATCGATCCTTCGTAAGGACAACCCAAACAAAATCGCCAACTTCAAACTCCACGTGCCTTCTCCTTCGGTCAGCAACAGCTTTGATACCAACTGACGCAGCGTACAACGCGGGTAACTGTCACAGACCCGTTGATTCGCGCACGAATACCGGAACTACAACCTTCTATACCTGTTGATTCTACGAATAGCAGGAAATAGGCATCAAACTCGAATCCGAGATTGGACAAAGCACGAAAGCTATGAATTTTATTGATAATCCGAAAAGACGACTCCTTTTGCCCTAAGGCTTACAGAAAACTTTAATAGGGTTTAAGAAAACCTAAATTGCATAAAAGAACTAAACTTTTCAAAAAGTGCAAAAATACCCTAATTAACATAAATTGCCTGTTTAAGGCCCTAAACGATGGAATTTGCCTTAAATATCGAAAAATCACGGCGAAGCGGTGAGTTTTGCTCCAGAGGCCATTTCCTTCGAAATAGGGTCGTCATGACCTATTTTTTTTCAGGTACCGGCTTGCCAGGTCTTCTGCCGCATCATTCTCCCCTGGGTGGAGAGAATTCGTCCTCGAATCGTCATCGTCCGAGCCATCACCTGTGTAAGGAATCAGGTGCTTAACATTAAACACATCGGCAGTACGAATGTGGCTTGTAAGTTTAAGACGATAGGCGTTCGAATTGATCATCTCAACAATCTCCACAGGACCAATCTTTCTAGCAGCGAGCTTGTGGTAGTCACCAGCAGAAAATCGATCCTTCGTAAGGACAACCCAAACAAAATCGCCAACTTCAAACTCCACGTGCCTTCTCCTTCGGTCAGCAACAGCTTTGATACCAACTGACGCAGCGTACAACGCGGGTAACTGTCACAGACCCGTTGATTCGCGCACGAATACCGGAACTACAACCTTCTATACCTGTTGATTCTACGAATAGCAGGAAATAGGCATCAAACTCGAATCCGAGATTGGACAAAGCACGAAAGCTATGAATTTTATTGATAATCCGAAAAGACGACTCCTTTTGCCCTAAGGCTTACAGAAAACTTTAATAGGGTTTAAGAAAACCTAAATTGCATAAAAGAACTAAACTTTTCAAAAAGTGCAAAAATACCCTAATTAACATAAATTGCCTGTTTAAGGCCCTAAACGATGGAATTTGCCTTAAATATCGAAAAATCACGGCGAAGCGGTGAGTTTTGCTCCAGAGGCCATTTCCTTCGAAATAGGGTCGTCATGACCTATTTTTTTTCAGGTACCGGCTTGCCAGGTCTTCTGCCGCATCATTCTCCCCTGGGTGGAGAGAATTCGTCCTCGAATCGTCATCGTCCGAGCCATCACCTGTGTAAGGAATCAGGTGCTTAACATTAAACACATCGGCAGTACGAATGTGGCTTGTAAGTTTAAGACGATAGGCGTTCGAATTGATCATCTCAACAATCTCCACAGGACCAATCTTTCTAGCAGCGAGCTTGTGGTAGTCACCAGCAGAAAATCGATCCTTCGTAAGGACAACCCAAACAAAATCGCCAACTTCAAACTCCACGTGCCTTCTCCTTCGGTCAGCAACAGCTTTGATACCAACTGACGCAGCGTACAACGCGGGTAACTGTCACAGACCCGTTGATTCGCGCACGAATACCGGAACTACAACCTTCTATACCTGTTGATTCTACGAATAGCAGGAAATAGGCATCAAACTCGAATCCGAGATTGGACAAAGCACGAAAGCTATGAATTTTATTGATAATCCGAAAAGACGACTCCTTTTGCCCTAAGGCTTACAGAAAACTTTAATAGGGTTTAAGAAAACCTAAATTGCATAAAAGAACTAAACTTTTCAAAAAGTGCAAAAATACCCTAATTAACATAAATTGCCTGTTTAAGGCCCTAAACGATGGAATTTGCCTTAAATATCGAAAAATCACGGCGAAGCGGTGAGTTTTGCTCCAGAGGCCATTTCCTTCGAAATAGGGTCGTCATGACCTATTTTTTTTCAGGTACCGGCTTGCCAGGTCTTCTGCCGCATCATTCTCCCCTGGGTGGAGAGAATTCGTCCTCGAATCGTCATCGTCCGAGCCATCACCTGTGTAAGGAATCAGGTGCTTAACATTAAACACATCGGCAGTACGAATGTGGCTTGTAAGTTTAAGACGATAGGCGTTCGAATTGATCATCTCAACAATCTCCACAGGACCAATCTTTCTAGCAGCGAGCTTGTGGTAGTCACCAGCAGAAAATCGATCCTTCGTAAGGACAACCCAAACAAAATCGCCAACTTCAAACTCCACGTGCCTTCTCCTTCGGTCAGCAACAGCTTTGATACCAACTGACGCAGCGTACAACGCGGGTAACTGTCACAGACCCGTTGATTCGCGCACGAATACCGGAACTACAACCTTCTATACCTGTTGATTCTACGAATAGCAGGAAATAGGCATCAAACTCGAATCCGAGATTGGACAAAGCACGAAAGCTATGAATTTTATTGATAATCCGAAAAGACGACTCCTTTTGCCCTAAGGCTTACAGAAAACTTTAATAGGGTTTAAGAAAACCTAAATTGCATAAAAGAACTAAACTTTTCAAAAAGTGCAAAAATACCCTAATTAACATAAATTGCCTGTTTAAGGCCCTAAACGATGGAATTTGCCTTAAATATCGAAAAATCACGGCGAAGCGGTGAGTTTTGCTCCAGAGGCCATTTCCATCGAAATAGGGTCGTCATGACCTATTTTTTTTCAGGTACCGGCTTGCCAGGTCTTCTGCCGCATCATTCTCCCCTGGGTGGAGAGAATTCGTCCTCGAATCGTCATCGTCCGAGCCATCACCTGTGTAAGGAATCAGGTGCTTAACATTAAACACATCGGCAGTACGAATGTGGCTTGTAAGTTTAAGACGATAGGCGTTCGAATTGATCATCTCAACAATCTCCACAGGACCAATCTTTCTAGCAGCGAGCTTGTGGTAGTCACCAGCAGAAAATCGATCCTTCGTAAGGACAACCCAAACAAAATCGCCAACTTCAAACTCCACGTGCCTTCTCCTTCGGTCAGCAACAGCTTTGATACCAACTGACGCAGCGTACAACGCGGGTAACTGTCACAGACCCGTTGATTCGCGCACGAATACCGGAACTACAACCTTCTATACCTGTTGATTCTACGAATAGCAGGAAATAGGCATCAAACTCGAATCCGAGATTGGACAAAGCACGAAAGCTATGAATTTTATTGATAATCCGAAAAGACGACTCCTTTTGCCCTAAGGCTTACAGAAAACTTTAATAGGGTTTAAGAAAACCTAAATTGCATAAAAGAACTAAACTTTTCAAAAAGTGCAAAAATACCCTAATTAACATAAATTGCCTGTTTAAGGCCCTAAACGATGGAATTTGCCTTAAATATCGAAAAATCACGGCGAAGCGGTGAGTTTTGCTCCAGAGGCCATTTCCTTCGAAATAGGGTCGTCATGACCTATTTTTTTTCAGGTACCGGCTTGCCAGGTCTTCTGCCGCATCATTCTCCCCTGGGTGGAGAGAATTCGTCCTCGAATCGTCATCGTCCGAGCCATCACCTGTGTAAGGAATCAGGTGCTTAACATTAAACACATCGGCAGTACGAATGTGGCTTGTAAGTTTAAGACGATAGGCGTTCGAATTGATCATCTCAACAATCTCCACAGGACCAATCTTTCTAGCAGCGAGCTTGTGGTAGTCACCAGCAGAAAATCGATCCTTCGTAAGGACAACCCAAACAAAATCGCCAACTTCAAACTCCACGTGCCTTCTCCTTCGGTCAGCAACAGCTTTGATACCAACTGACGCAGCGTACAACGCGGGTAACTGTCACAGACCCGTTGATTCGCGCACGAATACCGGAACTACAACCTTCTATACCTGTTGATTCTACGAATAGCAGGAAATAGGCATCAAACTCGAATCCGAGATTGGACAAAGCACGAAAGCTATGAATTTTATTGATAATCCGAAAAGACGACTCCTTTTGCCCTAAGGCTTACAGAAAACTTTAATAGGGTTTAAGAAAACCTAAATTGCATAAAAGAACTAAACTTTTCAAAAAGTGCAAAAATACCCTAATTAACATAAATTGCCTGTTTAAGGCCCTAAACGATGGAATTTGCCTTAAATATCGAAAAATCACGGCGAAGCGGTGAGTTTTGCTCCAGAGGCCATTTCCTTCGAAATAGGGTCGTCATGACCTATTTTTTTTCAGGTACCGGCTTGCCAGGTCTTCTGCCGCATCATTCTCCCCTGGGTGGAGAGAATTCGTCCTCGAATCGTCATCGTCCGAGCCATCACCTGTGTAAGGAATCAGGTGCTTAACATTAAACACATCGGCAGTACGAATGTGGCTTGTAAGTTTAAGACGATAGGCGTTCGAATTGATCATCTCAACAATCTCCACAGGACCAATCTTTCTAGCAGCGAGCTTGTGGTAGTCACCAGCAGAAAATCGATCCTTCGTAAGGACAACCCAAACAAAATCGCCAACTTCAAACTCCACGTGCCTTCTCCTTCGGTCAGCAACAGCTTTGATACCAACTGACGCAGCGTACAACGCGGGTAACTGTCACAGACCCGTTGATTCGCGCACGAATACCGGAACTACAACCTTCTATACCTGTTGATTCTACGAATAGCAGGAAATAGGCATCAAACTCGAATCCGAGATTGGACAAAGCACGAAAGCTATGAATTTTATTGATAATCCGAAAAGACGACTCCTTTTGCCCTAAGGCTTACAGAAAACTTTAATAGGGTTTAAGAAAACCTAAATTGCATAAAAGAACTAAACTTTTCAAAAAGTGCAAAAATACCCTAATTAACATAAATTGCCTGTTTAAGGCCCTAAACGATGGAATTTGCCTTAAATATCGAAAAATCACGGCGAAGCGGTGAGTTTTGCTCCAGAGGCCATTTCCTTCGAAATAGGGTCGTCATGACCTATTTTTTTTCAGGTACCGGCTTGCCAGGTCTTCTGCCGCATCATTCTCCCCTGGGTGGAGAGAATTCGTCCTCGAATCGTCATCGTCCGAGCCATCACCTGTGTAAGGAATCAGGTGCTTAACATTAAACACATCGGCAGTACGAATGTGGCTTGTAAGTTTAAGACGATAGGCGTTCGAATTGATCATCTCAACAATCTCCACAGGACCAATCTTTCTAGCAGCGAGCTTGTGGTAGTCACCAGCAGAAAATCGATCCTTCGTAAGGACAACCCAAACAAAATCGCCAACTTCAAACTCCACGTGCCTTCTCCTTCGGTCAGCAACAGCTTTGATACCAACTGACGCAGCGTACAACGCGGGTAACTGTCACAGACCCGTTGATTCGCGCACGAATACCGGAACTACAACCTTCTATACCTGTTGATTCTACGAATAGCAGGAAATAGGCATCAAACTCGAATCCGAGATTGGACAAAGCACGAAAGCTATGAATTTTATTGATAATCCGAAAAGACGACTCCTTTTGCCCTAAGGCTTACAGAAAACTTTAATAGGGTTTAAGAAAACCTAAATTGCATAAAAGAACTAAACTTTTCAAAAAGTGCAAAAATACCCTAATTAACATAAATTGCCTGTTTAAGGCCCTAAACGATGGAATTTGCCTTAAATATCGAAAAATCACGGCGAAGCGGTGAGTTTTGCTCCAGAGGCCATTTCCTTCGAAATAGGGTCGTCATGACCTATTTTTTTTCAGGTACCGGCTTGCCAGGTCTTCTGCCGCATCATTCTCCCCTGGGTGGAGAGAATTCGTCCTCGAATCGTCATCGTCCGAGCCATCACCTGTGTAAGGAATCAGGTGCTTAACATTAAACACATCGGCAGTACGAATGTGGCTTGTAAGTTTAAGACGATAGGCGTTCGAATTGATCATCTCAACAATCTCCACAGGACCAATCTTTCTAGCAGCGAGCTTGTGGTAGTCACCAGCAGAAAATCGATCCTTCGTAAGGACAACCCAAACAAAATCGCCAACTTCAAACTCCACGTGCCTTCTCCTTCGGTCAGCAACAGCTTTGATACCAACTGACGCAGCGTACAACGCGGGTAACTGTCACAGACCCGTTGATTCGCGCACGAATACCGGAACTACAACCTTCTATACCTGTTGATTCTACGAATAGCAGGAAATAGGCATCAAACTCGAATCCGAGATTGGACAAAGCACGAAAGCTATGAATTTTATTGATAATCCGAAAAGACGACTCCTTTTGCCCTAAGGCTTACAGAAAACTTTAATAGGGTTTAAGAAAACCTAAATTGCATAAAAGAACTAAACTTTTCAAAAAGTGCAAAAATACCCTAATTAACATAAATTGCCTGTTTAAGGCCCTAAACGATGGAATTTGCCTTAAATATCGAAAAATCACGGCGAAGCGGTGAGTTTTGCTCCAGAGGCCATTTCCTTCGAAATAGGGTCGTCATGACCTATTTTTTTTCAGGTACCGGCTTGCCAGGTCTTCTGCCGCATCATTCTCCCCTGGGTGGAGAGAATTCGTCCTCGAATCGTCATCGTCCGAGCCATCACCTGTGTAAGGAATCAGGTGCTTAACATTAAACACATCGGCAGTACGAATGTGGCTTGTAAGTTTAAGACGATAGGCGTTCGAATTGATCATCTCAACAATCTCCACAGGACCAATCTTTCTAGCAGCGAGCTTGTGGTAGTCACCAGCAGAAAATCGATCCTTCGTAAGGACAACCCAAACAAAATCGCCAACTTCAAACTCCACGTGCCTTCTCCTTCGGTCAGCAACAGCTTTGATACCAACTGACGCAGCGTACAACGCGGGTAACTGTCACAGACCCGTTGATTCGCGCACGAATACCGGAACTACAACCTTCTATACCTGTTGATTCTACGAATAGCAGGAAATAGGCATCAAACTCGAATCCGAGATTGGACAAAGCACGAAAGCTATGAATTTTATTGATAATCCGAAAAGACGACTCCTTTTGCCCTAAGGCTTACAGAAAACTTTAATAGGGTTTAAGAAAACCTAAATTGCATAAAAGAACTAAACTTTTCAAAAAGTGCAAAAATACCCTAATTAACATAAATTGCCTGTTTAAGGCCCTAAACGATGGAATTTGCCTTAAATATCGAAAAATCACGGCGAAGCGGTGAGTTTTGCTCCAGAGGCCATTTCCTCGAAATAGGGTCGTCATGACCTATTTTTTTTCAGGTACCGGCTTGCCAGGTCTTCTGCCGCATCATTCTCCCCTGGGTGGAGAGAATTCGTCCTCGAATCGTCATCGTCCGAGCCATCACCTGTGTAAGGAATCAGGTGCTTAACATTAAACACATCGGCAGTACGAATGTGGCTTGTAAGTTTAAGACGATAGGCGTTCGAATTGATCATCTCAACAATCTCCACAGGACCAATCTTTCTAGCAGCGAGCTTGTGGTAGTCACCAGCAGAAAATCGATCCTTCGTAAGGACAACCCAAACAAAATCGCCAACTTCAAACTCCACGTGCCTTCTCCTTCGGTCAGCAACAGCTTTGATACCAACTGACGCAGCGTACAACGCGGGTAACTGTCACAGACCCGTTGATTCGCGCACGAATACCGGAACTACAACCTTCTATACCTGTTGATTCTACGAATAGCAGGAAATAGGCATCAAACTCGAATCCGAGATTGGACAAAGCACGAAAGCTATGAATTTTATTGATAATCCGAAAAGACGACTCCTTTTGCCCTAAGGCTTACAGAAAACTTTAATAGGGTTTAAGAAAACCTAAATTGCATAAAAGAACTAAACTTTTCAAAAAGTGCAAAAATACCCTAATTAACATAAATTGCCTGTTTAAGGCCCTAAACGATGGAATTTGCCTTAAATATCGAAAAATCACGGCGAAGCGGTGAGTTTTGCTCCAGAGGCCATTTCCATCGAAATAGGGTCGTCATGACCTATTTTTTTTCAGGTACCGGCTTGCCAGGTCTTCTGCCGCATCATTCTCCCCTGGGTGGAGAGAATTCGTCCTCGAATCGTCATCGTCCGAGCCATCACCTGTGTAAGGAATCAGGTGCTTAACATTAAACACATCGGCAGTACGAATGTGGCTTGTAAGTTTAAGACGATAGGCGTTCGAATTGATCATCTCAACAATCTCCACAGGACCAATCTTTCTAGCAGCGAGCTTGTGGTAGTCACCAGCAGAAAATCGATCCTTCGTAAGGACAACCCAAACAAAATCGCCAACTTCAAACTCCACGTGCCTTCTCCTTCGGTCAGCAACAGCTTTGATACCAACTGACGCAGCGTACAACGCGGGTAACTGTCACAGACCCGTTGATTCGCGCACGAATACCGGAACTACAACCTTCTATACCTGTTGATTCTACGAATAGCAGGAAATAGGCATCAAACTCGAATCCGAGATTGGACAAAGCACGAAAGCTATGAATTTTATTGATAATCCGAAAAGACGACTCCTTTTGCCCTAAGGCTTACAGAAAACTTTAATAGGGTTTAAGAAAACCTAAATTGCATAAAAGAACTAAACTTTTCAAAAAGTGCAAAAATACCCTAATTAACATAAATTGCCTGTTTAAGGCCCTAAACGATGGAATTTGCCTTAAATATCGAAAAATCACGGCGAAGCGGTGAGTTTTGCTCCAGAGGCCATTTCCATCGAAATAGGGTCGTCATGACCTATTTTTTTTCAGGTACCGGCTTGCCAGGTCTTCTGCCGCATCATTCTCCCCTGGGTGGAGAGAATTCGTCCTCGAATCGTCATCGTCCGAGCCATCACCTGTGTAAGGAATCAGGTGCTTAACATTAAACACATCGGCAGTACGAATGTGGCTTGTAAGTTTAAGACGATAGGCGTTCGAATTGATCATCTCAACAATCTCCACAGGACCAATCTTTCTAGCAGCGAGCTTGTGGTAGTCACCAGCAGAAAATCGATCCTTCGTAAGGACAACCCAAACAAAATCGCCAACTTCAAACTCCACGTGCCTTCTCCTTCGGTCAGCAACAGCTTTGATACCAACTGACGCAGCGTACAACGCGGGTAACTGTCACAGACCCGTTGATTCGCGCACGAATACCGGAACTACAACCTTCTATACCTGTTGATTCTACGAATAGCAGGAAATAGGCATCAAACTCGAATCCGAGATTGGACAAAGCACGAAAGCTATGAATTTTATTGATAATCCGAAAAGACGACTCCTTTTGCCCTAAGGCTTACAGAAAACTTTAATAGGGTTTAAGAAAACCTAAATTGCATAAAAGAACTAAACTTTTCAAAAAGTGCAAAAATACCCTAATTAACATAAATTGCCTGTTTAAGGCCCTAAACGATGGAATTTGCCTTAAATATCGAAAAATCACGGCGAAGCGGTGAGTTTTGCTCCAGAGGCCATTTCCTTCGAAATAGGGTCGTCATGACCTATTTTTTTTCAGGTACCGGCTTGCCAGGTCTTCTGCCGCATCATTCTCCCCTGGGTGGAGAGAATTCGTCCTCGAATCGTCATCGTCCGAGCCATCACCTGTGTAAGGAATCAGGTGCTTAACATTAAACACATCGGCAGTACGAATGTGGCTTGTAAGTTTAAGACGATAGGCGTTCGAATTGATCATCTCAACAATCTCCACAGGACCAATCTTTCTAGCAGCGAGCTTGTGGTAGTCACCAGCAGAAAATCGATCCTTCGTAAGGACAACCCAAACAAAATCGCCAACTTCAAACTCCACGTGCCTTCTCCTTCGGTCAGCAACAGCTTTGATACCAACTGACGCAGCGTACAACGCGGGTAACTGTCACAGACCCGTTGATTCGCGCACGAATACCGGAACTACAACCTTCTATACCTGTTGATTCTACGAATAGCAGGAAATAGGCATCAAACTCGAATCCGAGATTGGACAAAGCACGAAAGCTATGAATTTTATTGATAATCCGAAAAGACGACTCCTTTTGCCCTAAGGCTTACAGAAAACTTTAATAGGGTTTAAGAAAACCTAAATTGCATAAAAGAACTAAACTTTTCAAAAAGTGCAAAAATACCCTAATTAACATAAATTGCCTGTTTAAGGCCCTAAACGATGGAATTTGCCTTAAATATCGAAAAATCACGGCGAAGCGGTGAGTTTTGCTCCAGAGGCCATTTCCTCGAAATA
This sequence comes from Punica granatum, assembly GCF_007655135.1. Lineage (NCBI taxonomy): Eukaryota > Viridiplantae > Streptophyta > Magnoliopsida > Myrtales > Lythraceae > Punica > Punica granatum. The sequence continues at coordinate 34,722,379 of NC_045127.1, read as the reverse complement.
GGGTCGTCATGACCTATTTTTTTTCAGGTACCGGCTTGCCAGGTCTTCTGCCGCATCATTCTCCCCTGGGTGGAGAGAATTCGTCCTCGAATCGTCATCGTCCGAGCCATCACCTGTGTAAGGAATCAGGTGCTTAACATTAAACACATCGGCAGTACGAATGTGGCTTGTAAGTTTAAGACGATAGGCGTTCGAATTGATCATCTCAACAATCTCCACAGGACCAATCTTTCTAGCAGCGAGCTTGTGGTAGTCACCAGCAGAAAATCGATCCTTCGTAAGGACAACCCAAACAAAATCGCCAACTTCAAACTCCACGTGCCTTCTCCTTCGGTCAGCAACAGCTTTGATACCAACTGACGCAGCGTACAACGCGGGTAACTGTCACAGACCCGTTGATTCGCGCACGAATACCGGAACTACAACCTTCTATACCTGTTGATTCTACGAATAGCAGGAAATAGGCATCAAACTCGAATCCGAGATTGGACAAAGCACGAAAGCTATGAATTTTATTGATAATCCGAAAAGACGACTCCTTTTGCCCTAAGGCTTACAGAAAACTTTAATAGGGTTTAAGAAAACCTAAATTGCATAAAAGAACTAAACTTTTCAAAAAGTGCAAAAATACCCTAATTAACATAAATTGCCTGTTTAAGGCCCTAAACGATGGAATTTGCCTTAAATATCGAAAAATCACGGCGAAGCGGTGAGTTTTGCTCCAGAGGCCATTTCCTTCGAAATAGGGTCGTCATGACCTATTTTTTTTCAGGTACCGGCTTGCCAGGTCTTCTGCCGCATCATTCTCCCCTGGGTGGAGAGAATTCGTCCTCGAATCGTCATCGTCCGAGCCATCACCTGTGTAAGGAATCAGGTGCTTAACATTAAACACATCGGCAGTACGAATGTGGCTTGTAAGTTTAAGACGATAGGCGTTCGAATTGATCATCTCAACAATCTCCACAGGACCAATCTTTCTAGCAGCGAGCTTGTGGTAGTCACCAGCAGAAAATCGATCCTTCGTAAGGACAACCCAAACAAAATCGCCAACTTCAAACTCCACGTGCCTTCTCCTTCGGTCAGCAACAGCTTTGATACCAACTGACGCAGCGTACAACGCGGGTAACTGTCACAGACCCGTTGATTCGCGCACGAATACCGGAACTACAACCTTCTATACCTGTTGATTCTACGAATAGCAGGAAATAGGCATCAAACTCGAATCCGAGATTGGACAAAGCACGAAAGCTATGAATTTTATTGATAATCCGAAAAGACGACTCCTTTTGCCCTAAGGCTTACAGAAAACTTTAATAGGGTTTAAGAAAACCTAAATTGCATAAAAGAACTAAACTTTTCAAAAAGTGCAAAAATACCCTAATTAACATAAATTGCCTGTTTAAGGCCCTAAACGATGGAATTTGCCTTAAATATCGAAAAATCACGGCGAAGCGGTGAGTTTTGCTCCAGAGGCCATTTCCTTCGAAATAGGGTCGTCATGACCTATTTTTTTTCAGGTACCGGCTTGCCAGGTCTTCTGCCGCATCATTCTCCCCTGGGTGGAGAGAATTCGTCCTCGAATCGTCATCGTCCGAGCCATCACCTGTGTAAGGAATCAGGTGCTTAACATTAAACACATCGGCAGTACGAATGTGGCTTGTAAGTTTAAGACGATAGGCGTTCGAATTGATCATCTCAACAATCTCCACAGGACCAATCTTTCTAGCAGCGAGCTTGTGGTAGTCACCAGCAGAAAATCGATCCTTCGTAAGGACAACCCAAACAAAATCGCCAACTTCAAACTCCACGTGCCTTCTCCTTCGGTCAGCAACAGCTTTGATACCAACTGACGCAGCGTACAACGCGGGTAACTGTCACAGACCCGTTGATTCGCGCACGAATACCGGAACTACAACCTTCTATACCTGTTGATTCTACGAATAGCAGGAAATAGGCATCAAACTCGAATCCGAGATTGGACAAAGCACGAAAGCTATGAATTTTATTGATAATCCGAAAAGACGACTCCTTTTGCCCTAAGGCTTACAGAAAACTTTAATAGGGTTTAAGAAAACCTAAATTGCATAAAAGAACTAAACTTTTCAAAAAGTGCAAAAATACCCTAATTAACATAAATTGCCTGTTTAAGGCCCTAAACGATGGAATTTGCCTTAAATATCGAAAAATCACGGCGAAGCGGTGAGTTTTGCTCCAGAGGCCATTTCCTTCGAAATAGGGTCGTCATGACCTATTTTTTTTCAGGTACCGGCTTGCCAGGTCTTCTGCCGCATCATTCTCCCCTGGGTGGAGAGAATTCGTCCTCGAATCGTCATCGTCCGAGCCATCACCTGTGTAAGGAATCAGGTGCTTAACATTAAACACATCGGCAGTACGAATGTGGCTTGTAAGTTTAAGACGATAGGCGTTCGAATTGATCATCTCAACAATCTCCACAGGACCAATCTTTCTAGCAGCGAGCTTGTGGTAGTCACCAGCAGAAAATCGATCCTTCGTAAGGACAACCCAAACAAAATCGCCAACTTCAAACTCCACGTGCCTTCTCCTTCGGTCAGCAACAGCTTTGATACCAACTGACGCAGCGTACAACGCGGGTAACTGTCACAGACCCGTTGATTCGCGCACGAATACCGGAACTACAACCTTCTATACCTGTTGATTCTACGAATAGCAGGAAATAGGCATCAAACTCGAATCCGAGATTGGACAAAGCACGAAAGCTATGAATTTTATTGATAATCCGAAAAGACGACTCCTTTTGCCCTAAGGCTTACAGAAAACTTTAATAGGGTTTAAGAAAACCTAAATTGCATAAAAGAACTAAACTTTTCAAAAAGTGCAAAAATACCCTAATTAACATAAATTGCCTGTTTAAGGCCCTAAACGATGGAATTTGCCTTAAATATCGAAAAATCACGGCGAAGCGGTGAGTTTTGCTCCAGAGGCCATTTCCTTCGAAATAGGGTCGTCATGACCTATTTTTTTTCAGGTACCGGCTTGCCAGGTCTTCTGCCGCATCATTCTCCCCTGGGTGGAGAGAATTCGTCCTCGAATCGTCATCGTCCGAGCCATCACCTGTGTAAGGAATCAGGTGCTTAACATTAAACACATCGGCAGTACGAATGTGGCTTGTAAGTTTAAGACGATAGGCGTTCGAATTGATCATCTCAACAATCTCCACAGGACCAATCTTTCTAGCAGCGAGCTTGTGGTAGTCACCAGCAGAAAATCGATCCTTCGTAAGGACAACCCAAACAAAATCGCCAACTTCAAACTCCACGTGCCTTCTCCTTCGGTCAGCAACAGCTTTGATACCAACTGACGCAGCGTACAACGCGGGTAACTGTCACAGACCCGTTGATTCGCGCACGAATACCGGAACTACAACCTTCTATACCTGTTGATTCTACGAATAGCAGGAAATAGGCATCAAACTCGAATCCGAGATTGGACAAAGCACGAAAGCTATGAATTTTATTGATAATCCGAAAAGACGACTCCTTTTGCCCTAAGGCTTACAGAAAACTTTAATAGGGTTTAAGAAAACCTAAATTGCATAAAAGAACTAAACTTTTCAAAAAGTGCAAAAATACCCTAATTAACATAAATTGCCTGTTTAAGGCCCTAAACGATGGAATTTGCCTTAAATATCGAAAAATCACGGCGAAGCGGTGAGTTTTGCTCCAGAGGCCATTTCCTTCGAAATAGGGTCGTCATGACCTATTTTTTTTCAGGTACCGGCTTGCCAGGTCTTCTGCCGCATCATTCTCCCCTGGGTGGAGAGAATTCGTCCTCGAATCGTCATCGTCCGAGCCATCACCTGTGTAAGGAATCAGGTGCTTAACATTAAACACATCGGCAGTACGAATGTGGCTTGTAAGTTTAAGACGATAGGCGTTCGAATTGATCATCTCAACAATCTCCACAGGACCAATCTTTCTAGCAGCGAGCTTGTGGTAGTCACCAGCAGAAAATCGATCCTTCGTAAGGACAACCCAAACAAAATCGCCAACTTCAAACTCCACGTGCCTTCTCCTTCGGTCAGCAACAGCTTTGATACCAACTGACGCAGCGTACAACGCGGGTAACTGTCACAGACCCGTTGATTCGCGCACGAATACCGGAACTACAACCTTCTATACCTGTTGATTCTACGAATAGCAGGAAATAGGCATCAAACTCGAATCCGAGATTGGACAAAGCACGAAAGCTATGAATTTTATTGATAATCCGAAAAGACGACTCCTTTTGCCCTAAGGCTTACAGAAAACTTTAATAGGGTTTAAGAAAACCTAAATTGCATAAAAGAACTAAACTTTTCAAAAAGTGCAAAAATACCCTAATTAACATAAATTGCCTGTTTAAGGCCCTAAACGATGGAATTTGCCTTAAATATCGAAAAATCACGGCGAAGCGGTGAGTTTTGCTCCAGAGGCCATTTCCTTCGAAATAGGGTCGTCATGACCTATTTTTTTTCAGGTACCGGCTTGCCAGGTCTTCTGCCGCATCATTCTCCCCTGGGTGGAGAGAATTCGTCCTCGAATCGTCATCGTCCGAGCCATCACCTGTGTAAGGAATCAGGTGCTTAACATTAAACACATCGGCAGTACGAATGTGGCTTGTAAGTTTAAGACGATAGGCGTTCGAATTGATCATCTCAACAATCTCCACAGGACCAATCTTTCTAGCAGCGAGCTTGTGGTAGTCACCAGCAGAAAATCGATCCTTCGTAAGGACAACCCAAACAAAATCGCCAACTTCAAACTCCACGTGCCTTCTCCTTCGGTCAGCAACAGCTTTGATACCAACTGACGCAGCGTACAACGCGGGTAACTGTCACAGACCCGTTGATTCGCGCACGAATACCGGAACTACAACCTTCTATACCTGTTGATTCTACGAATAGCAGGAAATAGGCATCAAACTCGAATCCGAGATTGGACAAAGCACGAAAGCTATGAATTTTATTGATAATCCGAAAAGACGACTCCTTTTGCCCTAAGGCTTACAGAAAACTTTAATAGGGTTTAAGAAAACCTAAATTGCATAAAAGAACTAAACTTTTCAAAAAGTGCAAAAATACCCTAATTAACATAAATTGCCTGTTTAAGGCCCTAAACGATGGAATTTGCCTTAAATATCGAAAAATCACGGCGAAGCGGTGAGTTTTGCTCCAGAGGCCATTTCCTTCGAAATAGGGTCGTCATGACCTATTTTTTTTCAGGTACCGGCTTGCCAGGTCTTCTGCCGCATCATTCTCCCCTGGGTGGAGAGAATTCGTCCTCGAATCGTCATCGTCCGAGCCATCACCTGTGTAAGGAATCAGGTGCTTAACATTAAACACATCGGCAGTACGAATGTGGCTTGTAAGTTTAAGACGATAGGCGTTCGAATTGATCATCTCAACAATCTCCACAGGACCAATCTTTCTAGCAGCGAGCTTGTGGTAGTCACCAGCAGAAAATCGATCCTTCGTAAGGACAACCCAAACAAAATCGCCAACTTCAAACTCCACGTGCCTTCTCCTTCGGTCAGCAACAGCTTTGATACCAACTGACGCAGCGTACAACGCGGGTAACTGTCACAGACCCGTTGATTCGCGCACGAATACCGGAACTACAACCTTCTATACCTGTTGATTCTACGAATAGCAGGAAATAGGCATCAAACTCGAATCCGAGATTGGACAAAGCACGAAAGCTATGAATTTTATTGATAATCCGAAAAGACGACTCCTTTTGCCCTAAGGCTTACAGAAAACTTTAATAGGGTTTAAGAAAACCTAAATTGCATAAAAGAACTAAACTTTTCAAAAAGTGCAAAAATACCCTAATTAACATAAATTGCCTGTTTAAGGCCCTAAACGATGGAATTTGCCTTAAATATCGAAAAATCACGGCGAAGCGGTGAGTTTTGCTCCAGAGGCCATTTCCTTCGAAATAGGGTCGTCATGACCTATTTTTTTTCAGGTACCGGCTTGCCAGGTCTTCTGCCGCATCATTCTCCCCTGGGTGGAGAGAATTCGTCCTCGAATCGTCATCGTCCGAGCCATCACCTGTGTAAGGAATCAGGTGCTTAACATTAAACACATCGGCAGTACGAATGTGGCTTGTAAGTTTAAGACGATAGGCGTTCGAATTGATCATCTCAACAATCTCCACAGGACCAATCTTTCTAGCAGCGAGCTTGTGGTAGTCACCAGCAGAAAATCGATCCTTCGTAAGGACAACCCAAACAAAATCGCCAACTTCAAACTCCACGTGCCTTCTCCTTCGGTCAGCAACAGCTTTGATACCAACTGACGCAGCGTACAACGCGGGTAACTGTCACAGACCCGTTGATTCGCGCACGAATACCGGAACTACAACCTTCTATACCTGTTGATTCTACGAATAGCAGGAAATAGGCATCAAACTCGAATCCGAGATTGGACAAAGCACGAAAGCTATGAATTTTATTGATAATCCGAAAAGACGACTCCTTTTGCCCTAAGGCTTACAGAAAACTTTAATAGGGTTTAAGAAAACCTAAATTGCATAAAAGAACTAAACTTTTCAAAAAGTGCAAAAATACCCTAATTAACATAAATTGCCTGTTTAAGGCCCTAAACGATGGAATTTGCCTTAAATATCGAAAAATCACGGCGAAGCGGTGAGTTTTGCTCCAGAGGCCATTTCCTCGAAATAGGGTCGTCATGACCTATTTTTTTTCAGGTACCGGCTTGCCAGGTCTTCTGCCGCATCATTCTCCCCTGGGTGGAGAGAATTCGTCCTCGAATCGTCATCGTCCGAGCCATCACCTGTGTAAGGAATCAGGTGCTTAACATTAAACACATCGGCAGTACGAATGTGGCTTGTAAGTTTAAGACGATAGGCGTTCGAATTGATCATCTCAACAATCTCCACAGGACCAATCTTTCTAGCAGCGAGCTTGTGGTAGTCACCAGCAGAAAATCGATCCTTCGTAAGGACAACCCAAACAAAATCGCCAACTTCAAACTCCACGTGCCTTCTCCTTCGGTCAGCAACAGCTTTGATACCAACTGACGCAGCGTACAACGCGGGTAACTGTCACAGACCCGTTGATTCGCGCACGAATACCGGAACTACAACCTTCTATACCTGTTGATTCTACGAATAGCAGGAAATAGGCATCAAACTCGAATCCGAGATTGGACAAAGCACGAAAGCTATGAATTTTATTGATAATCCGAAAAGACGACTCCTTTTGCCCTAAGGCTTACAGAAAACTTTAATAGGGTTTAAGAAAACCTAAATTGCATAAAAGAACTAAACTTTTCAAAAAGTGCAAAAATACCCTAATTAACATAAATTGCCTGTTTAAGGCCCTAAACGATGGAATTTGCCTTAAATATCGAAAAATCACGGCGAAGCGGTGAGTTTTGCTCCAGAGGCCATTTCCTTCGAAATAGGGTCGTCATGACCTATTTTTTTTCAGGTACCGGCTTGCCAGGTCTTCTGCCGCATCATTCTCCCCTGGGTGGAGAGAATTCGTCCTCGAATCGTCATCGTCCGAGCCATCACCTGTGTAAGGAATCAGGTGCTTAACATTAAACACATCGGCAGTACGAATGTGGCTTGTAAGTTTAAGACGATAGGCGTTCGAATTGATCATCTCAACAATCTCCACAGGACCAATCTTTCTAGCAGCGAGCTTGTGGTAGTCACCAGCAGAAAATCGATCCTTCGTAAGGACAACCCAAACAAAATCGCCAACTTCAAACTCCACGTGCCTTCTCCTTCGGTCAGCAACAGCTTTGATACCAACTGACGCAGCGTACAACGCGGGTAACTGTCACAGACCCGTTGATTCGCGCACGAATACCGGAACTACAACCTTCTATACCTGTTGATTCTACGAATAGCAGGAAATAGGCATCAAACTCGAATCCGAGATTGGACAAAGCACGAAAGCTATGAATTTTATTGATAATCCGAAAAGACGACTCCTTTTGCCCTAAGGCTTACAGAAAACTTTAATAGGGTTTAAGAAAACCTAAATTGCATAAAAGAACTAAACTTTTCAAAAAGTGCAAAAATACCCTAATTAACATAAATTGCCTGTTTAAGGCCCTAAACGATGGAATTTGCCTTAAATATCGAAAAATCACGGCGAAGCGGTGAGTTTTGCTCCAGAGGCCATTTCCTTCGAAATAGGGTCGTCATGACCTATTTTTTTTCAGGTACCGGCTTGCCAGGTCTTCTGCCGCATCATTCTCCCCTGGGTGGAGAGAATTCGTCCTCGAATCGTCATCGTCCGAGCCATCACCTGTGTAAGGAATCAGGTGCTTAACATTAAACACATCGGCAGTACGAATGTGGCTTGTAAGTTTAAGACGATAGGCGTTCGAATTGATCATCTCAACAATCTCCACAGGACCAATCTTTCTAGCAGCGAGCTTGTGGTAGTCACCAGCAGAAAATCGATCCTTCGTAAGGACAACCCAAACAAAATCGCCAACTTCAAACTCCACGTGCCTTCTCCTTCGGTCAGCAACAGCTTTGATACCAACTGACGCAGCGTACAACGCGGGTAACTGTCACAGACCCGTTGATTCGCGCACGAATACCGGAACTACAACCTTCTATACCTGTTGATTCTACGAATAGCAGGAAATAGGCATCAAACTCGAATCCGAGATTGGACAAAGCACGAAAGCTATGAATTTTATTGATAATCCGAAAAGACGACTCCTTTTGCCCTAAGGCTTACAGAAAACTTTAATAGGGTTTAAGAAAACCTAAATTGCATAAAAGAACTAAACTTTTCAAAAAGTGCAAAAATACCCTAATTAACATAAATTGCCTGTTTAAGGCCCTAAACGATGGAATTTGCCTTAAATATCGAAAAATCACGGCGAAGCGGTGAGTTTTGCTCCAGAGGCCATTTCCTTCGAAATAGGGTCGTCATGACCTATTTTTTTTCAGGTACCGGCTTGCCAGGTCTTCTGCCGCATCATTCTCCCCTGGGTGGAGAGAATTCGTCCTCGAATCGTCATCGTCCGAGCCATCACCTGTGTAAGGAATCAGGTGCTTAACATTAAACACATCGGCAGTACGAATGTGGCTTGTAAGTTTAAGACGATAGGCGTTCGAATTGATCATCTCAACAATCTCCACAGGACCAATCTTTCTAGCAGCGAGCTTGTGGTAGTCACCAGCAGAAAATCGATCCTTCGTAAGGACAACCCAAACAAAATCGCCAACTTCAAACTCCACGTGCCTTCTCCTTCGGTCAGCAACAGCTTTGATACCAACTGACGCAGCGTACAACGCGGGTAACTGTCACAGACCCGTTGATTCGCGCACGAATACCGGAACTACAACCTTCTATACCTGTTGATTCTACGAATAGCAGGAAATAGGCATCAAACTCGAATCCGAGATTGGACAAAGCACGAAAGCTATGAATTTTATTGATAATCCGAAAAGACGACTCCTTTTGCCCTAAGGCTTACAGAAAACTTTAATAGGGTTTAAGAAAACCTAAATTGCATAAAAGAACTAAACTTTTCAAAAAGTGCAAAAATACCCTAATTAACATAAATTGCCTGTTTAAGGCCCTAAACGATGGAATTTGCCTTAAATATCGAAAAATCACGGCGAAGCGGTGAGTTTTGCTCCAGAGGCCATTTCCTTCGAAATAGGGTCGTCATGACCTATTTTTTTTCAGGTACCGGCTTGCCAGGTCTTCTGCCGCATCATTCTCCCCTGGGTGGAGAGAATTCGTCCTCGAATCGTCATCGTCCGAGCCATCACCTGTGTAAGGAATCAGGTGCTTAACATTAAACACATCGGCAGTACGAATGTGGCTTGTAAGTTTAAGACGATAGGCGTTCGAATTGATCATCTCAACAATCTCCACAGGACCAATCTTTCTAGCAGCGAGCTTGTGGTAGTCACCAGCAGAAAATCGATCCTTCGTAAGGACAACCCAAACAAAATCGCCAACTTCAAACTCCACGTGCCTTCTCCTTCGGTCAGCAACAGCTTTGATACCAACTGACGCAGCGTACAACGCGGGTAACTGTCACAGACCCGTTGATTCGCGCACGAATACCGGAACTACAACCTTCTATACCTGTTGATTCTACGAATAGCAGGAAATAGGCATCAAACTCGAATCCGAGATTGGACAAAGCACGAAAGCTATGAATTTTATTGATAATCCGAAAAGACGACTCCTTTTGCCCTAAGGCTTACAGAAAACTTTAATAGGGTTTAAGAAAACCTAAATTGCATAAAAGAACTAAACTTTTCAAAAAGTGCAAAAATACCCTAATTAACATAAATTGCCTGTTTAAGGCCCTAAACGATGGAATTTGCCTTAAATATCGAAAAATCACGGCGAAGCGGTGAGTTTTGCTCCAGAGGCCATTTCCTTCGAAATAGGGTCGTCATGACCTATTTTTTTCAGGTACCGGCTTGCCAGGTCTTCTGCCGCATCATTCTCCCCTGGGTGGAGAGAATTCGTCCTCGAATCGTCATCGTCCGAGCCATCACCTGTGTAAGGAATCAGGTGCTTAACATTAAACACATCGGCAGTACGAATGTGGCTTGTAAGTTTAAGACGATAGGCGTTCGAATTGATCATCTCAACAATCTCCACAGGACCAATCTTTCTAGCAGCGAGCTTGTGGTAGTCACCAGCAGAAAATCGATCCTTCGTAAGGACAACCCAAACAAAATCGCCAACTTCAAACTCCACGTGCCTTCTCCTTCGGTCAGCAACAGCTTTGATACCAACTGACGCAGCGTACAACGCGGGTAACTGTCACAGACCCGTTGATTCGCGCACGAATACCGGAACTACAACCTTCTATACCTGTTGATTCTACGAATAGCAGGAAATAGGCATCAAACTCGAATCCGAGATTGGACAAAGCACGAAAGCTATGAATTTTATTGATAATCCGAAAAGACGACTCCTTTTGCCCTAAGGCTTACAGAAAACTTTAATAGGGTTTAAGAAAACCTAAATTGCATAAAAGAACTAAACTTTTCAAAAAGTGCAAAAATACCCTAATTAACATAAATTGCCTGTTTAAGGCCCTAAACGATGGAATTTGCCTTAAATATCGAAAAATCACGGCGAAGCGGTGAGTTTTGCTCCAGAGGCCATTTCCTTCGAAATAGGGTCGTCATGACCTATTTTTTTTCAGGTACCGGCTTGCCAGGTCTTCTGCCGCATCATTCTCCCCTGGGTGGAGAGAATTCGTCCTCGAATCGTCATCGTCCGAGCCATCACCTGTGTAAGGAATCAGGTGCTTAACATTAAACACATCGGCAGTACGAATGTGGCTTGTAAGTTTAAGACGATAGGCGTTCGAATTGATCATCTCAACAATCTCCACAGGACCAATCTTTCTAGCAGCGAGCTTGTGGTAGTCACCAGCAGAAAATCGATCCTTCGTAAGGACAACCCAAACAAAATCGCCAACTTCAAACTCCACGTGCCTTCTCCTTCGGTCAGCAACAGCTTTGATACCAACTGACGCAGCGTACAACGCGGGTAACTGTCACAGACCCGTTGATTCGCGCACGAATACCGGAACTACAACCTTCTATACCTGTTGATTCTACGAATAGCAGGAAATAGGCATCAAACTCGAATCCGAGATTGGACAAAGCACGAAAGCTATGAATTTTATTGATAATCCGAAAAGACGACTCCTTTTGCCCTAAGGCTTACAGAAAACTTTAATAGGGTTTAAGAAAACCTAAATTGCATAAAAGAACTAAACTTTTCAAAAAGTGCAAAAATACCCTAATTAACATAAATTGCCTGTTTAAGGCCCTAAACGATGGAATTTGCCTTAAATATCGAAAAATCACGGCGAAGCGGTGAGTTTTGCTCCAGAGGCCATTTCCTTCGAAATAGGGTCGTCATGACCTATTTTTTTCAGGTACCGGCTTGCCAGGTCTTCTGCCGCATCATTCTCCCCTGGGTGGAGAGAATTCGTCCTCGAATCGTCATCGTCCGAGCCATCACCTGTGTAAGGAATCAGGTGCTTAACATTAAACACATCGGCAGTACGAATGTGGCTTGTAAGTTTAAGACGATAGGCGTTCGAATTGATCATCTCAACAATCTCCACAGGACCAATCTTTCTAGCAGCGAGCTTGTGGTAGTCACCAGCAGAAAATCGATCCTTCGTAAGGACAACCCAAACAAAATCGCCAACTTCAAACTCCACGTGCCTTCTCCTTCGGTCAGCAACAGCTTTGATACCAACTGACGCAGCGTACAACGCGGGTAACTGTCACAGACCCGTTGATTCGCGCACGAATACCGGAACTACAACCTTCTATACCTGTTGATTCTACGAATAGCAGGAAATAGGCATCAAACTCGAATCCGAGATTGGACAAAGCACGAAAGCTATGAATTTTATTGATAATCCGAAAAGACGACTCCTTTTGCCCTAAGGCTTACAGAAAACTTTAATAGGGTTTAAGAAAACCTAAATTGCATAAAAGAACTAAACTTTTCAAAAAGTGCAAAAATACCCTAATTAACATAAATTGCCTGTTTAAGGCCCTAAACGATGGAATTTGCCTTAAATATCGAAAAATCACGGCGAAGCGGTGAGTTTTGCTCCAGAGGCCATTTCCTTCGAAATAGGGTCGTCATGACCTATTTTTTTTCAGGTACCGGCTTGCCAGGTCTTCTGCCGCATCATTCTCCCCTGGGTGGAGAGAATTCGTCCTCGAATCGTCATCGTCCGAGCCATCACCTGTGTAAGGAATCAGGTGCTTAACATTAAACACATCGGCAGTACGAATGTGGCTTGTAAGTTTAAGACGATAGGCGTTCGAATTGATCATCTCAACAATCTCCACAGGACCAATCTTTCTAGCAGCGAGCTTGTGGTAGTCACCAGCAGAAAATCGATCCTTCGTAAGGACAACCCAAACAAAATCGCCAACTTCAAACTCCACGTGCCTTCTCCTTCGGTCAGCAACAGCTTTGATACCAACTGACGCAGCGTACAACGCGGGTAACTGTCACAGACCCGTTGATTCGCGCACGAATACCGGAACTACAACCTTCTATACCTGTTGATTCTACGAATAGCAGGAAATAGGCATCAAACTCGAATCCGAGATTGGACAAAGCACGAAAGCTATGAATTTTATTGATAATCCGAAAAGACGACTCCTTTTGCCCTAAGGCTTACAGAAAACTTTAATAGGGTTTAAGAAAACCTAAATTGCATAAAAGAACTAAACTTTTCAAAAAGTGCAAAAATACCCTAATTAACATAAATTGCCTGTTTAAGGCCCTAAACGATGGAATTTGCCTTAAATATCGAAAAATCACGGCGAAGCGGTGAGTTTTGCTCCAGAGGCCATTTCCTTCGAAATAGGGTCGTCATGACCTATTTTTTTTCAGGTACCGGCTTGCCAGGTCTTCTGCCGCATCATTCTCCCCTGGGTGGAGAGAATTCGTCCTCGAATCGTCATCGTCCGAGCCATCACCTGTGTAAGGAATCAGGTGCTTAACATTAAACACATCGGCAGTACGAATGTGGCTTGGATGTTTAAGACGATAGGCGTTCGAATTGATCATCTCAACAATCTCCACAGGACCAATCTTTCTAGCAGCGAGCTTGTGGTAGTCACCAGCAGAAAATCGATCCTTCGTAAGGACAACCCAAACAAAATCGCCAACTTCAAACTCCACGTGCCTTCTCCTTCGGTCAGCAACAGCTTTGATACCAACTGACGCAGCGTACAACGCGGGTAACTGTCACAGACCCGTTGATTCGCGCACGAATACCGGAACTACAACCTTCTATACCTGTTGATTCTACGAATAGCAGGAAATAGGCATCAAACTCGAATCCGAGATTGGACAAAGCACGAAAGCTATGAATTTTATTGATAATCCGAAAAGACGACTCCTTTTGCCCTAAGGCTTACAGAAAACTTAAATAGGGTTTAAGAAAACCTAAATTGCATAAAAGAACTAAACTTTTCAAAAAGTGCAAAAATAGCCTAATTAACATAAATTGCCTGTTTAAGGCCCTAAACGATGGAATTTGCCTTAAATATCGAAAAATCGGCGAAGCGGTGAGTTTTGCTCCAGAGGCCATTTCCTTCGAAATAGGGTCGTCATGACCTATTTTTTTCAGGTACCGGCTTGCCAGGTCTTCTGCCGCATCATTCTCCCCTGGGTGGAGAGAATTCGTCCTCGAATCGTCATCGTCCGAGCCATCACCTGTGTAAGGAATCAGGTGCTTAACATTAAACACATCGGCAGTACGAATGTGGCTTGGAAGTTTAAGACGATAGGCGTTCGAATTGATCATCTCAACAATCTCCACAGGACCAATCTTTCTAGCAGCGAGCTTGTGGTAGTCACCAGCAGAAAATCGATCCTTCGTAAGGACAACCCAAACAAAATCGCCAACTTCAAACTCCACGTGCCTTCTCCTTCGGTCAGCAACAGCTTTGATACCAACTGACGCAGCGTACAACGCGGGTAACTGTCACAGACCCGTTGATTCGCGCACGAATACCGGAACTACAACCTTCTATACCTGTTGATTCTACGAATAGCAGGAAATAGGCATCAAACTCGAATCCGAGATTGGACAAAGCACGAAAGCTATGAATTTTATTGATAATCCGAAAAGACGACTCCTTTTGCCCTAAGGCTTACAGAAAACTTAATAGGGTTTAAGAAAACCTAAATTGCATAAAAGAACTAAACTTTTCAAAAAGTGCAAAAATACCCTAATTAACATAAATTGCCTGTTTAAGGCCCTAAACGATGGAATTTGCCTTAAATATCGAAAAATCACGGCGAAGCGGTGAGTTTTGCTCCAGAGGCCATTTCCTTCGAAATAGGGTCGTCATGACCTATTTTTTTCAGGTACCGGCTTGCCAGGTCTTCTGCCGCATCATTCTCCCCTGGGTGGAGAGAATTCGTCCTCGAATCGTCATCGTCCGAGCCATCACCTGTGTAAGGAATCAGGTGCTTAACATTAAACACATCGGCAGTACGAATGTGGCTTGGAAGTTTAAGACGATAGGCGTTCGAATTGATCATCTCAACAATCTCCACAGGACCAATCTTTCTAGCAGCGAGCTTGTGGTAGTCACCAGCAGAAAATCGATCCTTCGTAAGGACAACCCAAACAAAATCGCCAACTTCAAACTCCACGTGCCTTCTCCTTCGGTCAGCAACAGCTTTGATACCAACTGACGCAGCGTACAACGCGGGTAACTGTCACAGACCCGTTGATTCGCGCACGAATACCGGAACTACAACCTTCTATACCTGTTGATTCTACGAATAGCAGGAAATAGGCATCAAACTCGAATCCGAGATTGGACAAAGCACGAAAGCTATGAATTTTATTGATAATCCGAAAAGACGACTCCTTTTGCCCTAAGGCTTACAGAAAACTTAAATAGGGTTTAAGAAAACCTAAATTGCATAAAAGAACTAAACTTTTCAAAAAGTGCAAAAATACCCTAATTAACATAAATTGCCTGTTTAAGGCCCTAAACGATGGAATTTGCCTTAAATATCGAAAAATCACGGCGAAGCGGTGAGTTTTGCTCCAGAGGCCATTTCCTTCGAAATAGGGTCGTCATGACCTATTTTTTTCAGGTACCGGCTTGCCAGGTCTTCTGCCGCATCATTCTCCCCTGGGTGGAGAGAATTCGTCCTCGAATCGTCATCGTCCGAGCCATCACCTGTGTAAGGAATCAGGTGCTTAACATTAAACACATCGGCAGTACGAATGTGGCTTGGAAGTTTAAGACGATAGGCGTTCGAATTGATCATCTCAACAATCTCCACAGGACCAATCTTTCTAGCAGCGAGCTTGTGGTAGTCACCAGCAGAAAATCGATCCTTCGTAAGGACAACCCAAACAAAATCGCCAACTTCAAACTCCACGTGCCTTCTCCTTCGGTCAGCAACAGCTTTGATACCAACTGACGCAGCGTACAACGCGGGTAACTGTCACAGACCCGTTGATTCGCGCACGAATACCGGAACTACAACCTTCTATACCTGTTGATTCTACGAATAGCAGGAAATAGGCATCAAACTCGAATCCGAGATTGGACAAAGCACGAAAGCTATGAATTTTATTGATAATCCGAAAAGACGACTCCTTTTGCCCTAAGGCTTACAGAAAACTTAATAGGGTTTAAGAAAACCTAAATTGCATAAAAGAACTAAACTTTTCAAAAAGTGCAAAAATACCCTAATTAACATAAATTGCCTGTTTAAGGCCCTAAACGATGGAATTTGCCTTAAATATCGAAAAATCACGGCGAAGCGGTGAGTTTTGCTCCAGAGGCCATTTCCTTCGAAATAGGGTCGTCATGACCT
Organism: Punica granatum; assembly: GCF_007655135.1. Lineage (NCBI taxonomy): Eukaryota > Viridiplantae > Streptophyta > Magnoliopsida > Myrtales > Lythraceae > Punica > Punica granatum. The sequence continues at coordinate 34,705,984 of NC_045127.1, read as the reverse complement.
ATTTTTTTCAGGTACCGGCTTGCCAGGTCTTCTGCCGCATCATTCTCCCCTGGGTGGAGAGAATTCGTCCTCGAATCGTCATCGTCCGAGCCATCACCTGTGTAAGGAATCAGGTGCTTAACATTAAACACATCGGCAGTACGAATGTGGCTTGGAAGTTTAAGACGATAGGCGTTCGAATTGATCATCTCAACAATCTCCACAGGACCAATCTTTCTAGCAGCGAGCTTGTGGTAGTCACCAGCAGAAAATCGATCCTTCGTAAGGACAACCCAAACAAAATCGCCAACTTCAAACTCCACGTGCCTTCTCCTTCGGTCAGCAACAGCTTTGATACCAACTGACGCAGCGTACAACGCGGGTAACTGTCACAGACCCGTTGATTCGCGCACGAATACCGGAACTACAACCTTCTATACCTGTTGATTCTACGAATAGCAGGAAATAGGCATCAAACTCGAATCCGAGATTGGACAAAGCACGAAAGCTATGAATTTTATTGATAATCCGAAAAGACGACTCCTTTTGCCCTAAGGCTTACAGAAAACTTAAATAGGGTTTAAGAAAACCTAAATTGCATAAAAGAACTAAACTTTTCAAAAAGTGCAAAAATACCCTAATTAACATAAATTGCCTGTTTAAGGCCCTAAACGATGGAATTTGCCTTAAATATCGAAAAATCACGGCGAAGCGGTGAGTTTTGCTCCAGAGGCCATTTCCTTCGAAATAGGGTCGTCATGACCTATTTTTTTCAGGTACCGGCTTGCCAGGTCTTCTGCCGCATCATTCTCCCCTGGGTGGAGAGAATTCGTCCTCGAATCGTCATCGTCCGAGCCATCACCTGTGTAAGGAATCAGGTGCTTAACATTAAACACATCGGCAGTACGAATGTGGCTTGGAAGTTTAAGACGATAGGCGTTCGAATTGATCATCTCAACAATCTCCACAGGACCAATCTTTCTAGCAGCGAGCTTGTGGTAGTCACCAGCAGAAAATCGATCCTTCGTAAGGACAACCCAAACAAAATCGCCAACTTCAAACTCCACGTGCCTTCTCCTTCGGTCAGCAACAGCTTTGATACCAACTGACGCAGCGTACAACGCGGGTAACTGTCACAGACCCGTTGATTCGCGCACGAATACCGGAACTACAACCTTCTATACCTGTTGATTCTACGAATAGCAGGAAATAGGCATCAAACTCGAATCCGAGATTGGACAAAGCACGAAAGCTATGAATTTTATTGATAATCCGAAAAGACGACTCCTTTTGCCCTAAGGCTTACAGAAAACTTAATAGGGTTTAAGAAAACCTAAATTGCATAAAAGAACTAAACTTTTCAAAAAGTGCAAAAATACCCTAATTAACATAAATTGCCTGTTTAAGGCCCTAAACGATGGAATTTGCCTTAAATATCGAAAAATCACGGCGAAGCGGTGAGTTTTGCTCCAGAGGCCATTTCCTTCGAAATAGGGTCGTCATGACCTATTTTTTTCAGGTACCGGCTTGCCAGGTCTTCTGCCGCATCATTCTCCCCTGGGTGGAGAGAATTCGTCCTCGAATCGTCATCGTCCGAGCCATCACCTGTGTAAGGAATCAGGTGCTTAACATTAAACACATCGGCAGTACGAATGTGGCTTGGAAGTTTAAGACGATAGGCGTTCGAATTGATCATCTCAACAATCTCCACAGGACCAATCTTTCTAGCAGCGAGCTTGTGGTAGTCACCAGCAGAAAATCGATCCTTCGTAAGGACAACCCAAACAAAATCGCCAACTTCAAACTCCACGTGCCTTCTCCTTCGGTCAGCAACAGCTTTGATACCAACTGACGCAGCGTACAACGCGGGTAACTGTCACAGACCCGTTGATTCGCGCACGAATACCGGAACTACAACCTTCTATACCTGTTGATTCTACGAATAGCAGGAAATAGGCATCAAACTCGAATCCGAGATTGGACAAAGCACGAAAGCTATGAATTTTATTGATAATCCGAAAAGACGACTCCTTTTGCCCTAAGGCTTACAGAAAACTTAAATAGGGTTTAAGAAAACCTAAATTGCATAAAAGAACTAAACTTTTCAAAAAGTGCAAAAATAGCCTAATTAACATAAATTGCCTGTTTAAGGCCCTAAACGATGGAATTTGCCTTAAATATCGAAAAATCACGGCGAAGCGGTGAGTTTTGCTCCAGAGGCCATTTCCTTCGAAATAGGGTCGTCATGACCTATTTTTTTCAGGTACCGGCTTGCCAGGTCTTCTGCCGCATCATTCTCCCCTGGGTGGAGAGAATTCGTCCTCGAATCGTCATCGTCCGAGCCATCACCTGTGTAAGGAATCAGGTGCTTAACATTAAACACATCGGCAGTACGAATGTGGCTTGGAAGTTTAAGACGATAGGCGTTCGAATTGATCATCTCAACAATCTCCACAGGACCAATCTTTCTAGCAGCGAGCTTGTGGTAGTCACCAGCAGAAAATCGATCCTTCGTAAGGACAACCCAAACAAAATCGCCAACTTCAAACTCCACGTGCCTTCTCCTTCGGTCAGCAACAGCTTTGATACCAACTGACGCAGCGTACAACGCGGGTAACTGTCACAGACCCGTTGATTCGCGCACGAATACCGGAACTACAACCTTCTATACCTGTTGATTCTACGAATAGCAGGAAATAGGCATCAAACTCGAATCCGAGATTGGACAAAGCACGAAAGCTATGAATTTTATTGATAATCCGAAAAGACGACTCCTTTTGCCCTAAGGCTTACAGAAAACTTAAATAGGGTTTAAGAAAACCTAAATTGCATAAAAGAACTAAACTTTTCAAAAAGTGCAAAAATAGCCTAATTAACATAAATTGCCTGTTTAAGGCCCTAAACGATGGAATTTGCCTTAAATATCGAAAAATCACGGCGAAGCGGTGAGTTTTGCTCCAGAGGCCATTTCCTTCGAAATAGGGTCGTCATGACCTATTTTTTTCAGGTACCGGCTTGCCAGGTCTTCTGCCGCATCATTCTCCCCTGGGTGGAGAGAATTCGTCCTCGAATCGTCATCGTCCGAGCCATCACCTGTGTAAGGAATCAGGTGCTTAACATTAAACACATCGGCAGTACGAATGTGGCTTGGAAGTTTAAGACGATAGGCGTTCGAATTGATCATCTCAACAATCTCCACAGGACCAATCTTTCTAGCAGCGAGCTTGTGGTAGTCACCAGCAGAAAATCGATCCTTCGTAAGGACAACCCAAACAAAATCGCCAACTTCAAACTCCACGTGCCTTCTCCTTCGGTCAGCAACAGCTTTGATACCAACTGACGCAGCGTACAACGCGGGTAACTGTCACAGACCCGTTGATTCGCGCACGAATACCGGAACTACAACCTTCTATACCTGTTGATTCTACGAATAGCAGGAAATAGGCATCAAACTCGAATCCGAGATTGGACAAAGCACGAAAGCTATGAATTTTATTGATAATCCGAAAAGACGACTCCTTTTGCCCTAAGGCTTACAGAAAACTTAAATAGGGTTTAAGAAAACCTAAATTGCATAAAAGAACTAAACTTTTCAAAAAGTGCAAAAATAGCCTAATTAACATAAATTGCCTGTTTAAGGCCCTAAACGATGGAATTTGCCTTAAATATCGAAAAATCACGGCGAAGCGGTGAGTTTTGCTCCAGAGGCCATTTCCTTCGAAATAGGGTCGTCATGACCTATTTTTTTCCAGGTACCGGCTTGCCAGGTCTTCTGCCGCATCATTCTCCCCTGGGTGGACAGAATTCGTCCTCGAATCGTCATCGTCCGAGCCGTCACCTGTGTAAGGAATCAGGTGCTTAACATTAAACACATCGGAAGTACGAATGTGGCTTGTAAGTTTAAGACGATAGGCGTTCGAATTGATCATCTCAACAATCTCCACAGGACCAATCTTTCTAGCAGCGAGCTTGTGGTAGTCACCAGCAGAAAATCGATCCTTCGTAAGGACAACCCAAACAAAATCGCCAACTTCAAACTCCACGTGCCTTCTCCTTCGGTCAGCAACAGCTTTGATACCAACTGACGCAGCGTACAACGCGGGTAACTGTCACAGACCCGTTGATTCGCGCACGAATACCGGAACTACAACCTTCTATACCTGTTGATTCTACGAATAGCAGGAAATAGGCATCAAACTCGAATCCGAGATTGGACAAAGCACGAAAGCTATGAATTTTATTGATAATCCGAAAAGACGACTCCTTTTGCCCTAAGGCTTACAGAAAACTTAAATAGGGTTTAAGAAAACCTAAATTGCATAAAAGAACTAAACTTTTCAAAAAGTGCAAAAATAGCCTAATTAACATAAATTGCCTGTTTAAGGCCCTAAACGATGGAATTTGCCTTAAATATCGAAAAATCACGGCGAAGCGGTGAGTTTTGCTCCAGAGGCCATTTCCTTCGAAATAGGGTCGTCATGACCTATTTTTTTTAGGTACCGGCTTGCCAGGTCTTCTGCCGCATCATTCTCCCCTGGGTGGAGAGAATTCGTCCTCGAATCGTCATCGTCCGAGCCATCACCTGTGTAAGGAATCAGGTGCTTAACATTAAACACATCGGCAGTACGAATGTGGCTTGTAAGTTTAAGACGATAGGCGTTCGAATTGATCATCTCAACAATCTCCACAGGACCAATCTTTCTAGCAGCGAGCTTGTGGTAGTCACCAGCAGAAAATCGATCCTTCGTAAGGACAACCCAAACAAAATCGCCAACTTCAAACTCCACGTGCCTTCTCCTTCGGTCAGCAACAGCTTTGATACCAACTGACGCAGCGTACAACGCGGGTAACTGTCACAGACCCGTTGATTCGCGCACGAATACCGGAACTACAACCTTCTATACCTGTTGATTCTACGAATAGCAGGAAATAGGCATCAAACTCGAATCCGAGATTGGACAAAGCACGAAAGCTATGAATTTTATTGATAATCCGAAAAGACGACTCCTTTTGCCCTAAGGCTTACAGAAAACTTAAATAGGGTTTAAGAAAACCTAAATTGCATAAAAGAACTAAACTTTTCAAAAAGTGCAAAAATACCCTAATTAACATAAATTGCCTGTTTAAGGCCCTAAACGATGGAATTTGCCTTAAATATCGAAAAATCACGGCGAAGCGGTGAGTTTTGCTCCAGAGGCCATTTCCTTCGAAATAGGGTCGTCATGACCTATTTTTTTCCAGGTACCGGCTTGCCAGGTCTTCTGCCGCATCATTCTCCCCTGGGTGGAGAGAATTCGTCCTCGAATCGTCATCGTCCGAGCCATCACCTGTGTAAGGAATCAGGTGCTTAACATTAAACACATCGGCAGTACGAATGTGGCTTGGAAGTTTAAGACGATAGGCGTTCGAATTGATCATCTCAACAATCTCCACAGGACCAATCTTTCTAGCAGCGAGCTTGTGGTAGTCACCAGCAGAAAATCGATCCTTCGTAAGGACAACCCAAACAAAATCGCCAACTTCAAACTCCACGTGCCTTCTCCTTCGGTCAGCAACAGCTTTGATACCAACTGACGCAGCGTACAACGCGGGTAACTGTCACAGACCCGTTGATTCGCGCACGAATACCGGAACTACAACCTTCTATACCTGTTGATTCTACGAATAGCAGGAAATAGGCATCAAACTCGAATCCGAGATTGGACAAAGCACGAAAGCTATGAATTTTATTGATAATCCGAAAAGACGACTCCTTTTGCCCTAAGGCTTACAGAAAACTTAAATAGGGTTTAAGAAAACCTAAATTGCATAAAAGAACTAAACTTTTCAAAAAGTGCAAAAATACCCTAATTAACATAAATTGCCTGTTTAAGGCCCTAAACGATGGAATTTGCCTTAAATATCGAAAAATCACGGCGAAGCGGTGAGTTTTGCTCCAGAGGCCATTTCCTTCGAAATAGGGTCGTCATGACCTATTTTTTTCAGGTACCGGCTTGCCAGGTCTTCTGCCGCATCATTCTCCCCTGGGTGGAGAGAATTCGTCCTCGAATCGTCATCGTCCGAGCCATCACCTGTGTAAGGAATCAGGTGCTTAACATTAAACACATCGGCAGTACGAATGTGGCTTGGAAGTTTAAGACGATAGGCGTTCGAATTGATCATCTCAACAATCTCCACAGGACCAATCTTTCTAGCAGCGAGCTTGTGGTAGTCACCAGCAGAAAATCGATCCTTCGTAAGGACAACCCAAACAAAATCGCCAACTTCAAACTCCACGTGCCTTCTCCTTCGGTCAGCAACAGCTTTGATACCAACTGACGCAGCGTACAACGCGGGTAACTGTCACAGACCGTTGATTCGCGCACGAATACCGGAACTACAACCTTCTATACCTGTTGATTCTACGAATAGCAGGAAATAGGCATCAAACTCGAATCCGAGATTGGACAAAGCACGAAAGCTATGAATTTTATTGATAATCCGAAAAGACGACTCCTTTTGCCCTAAGGCTTACAGAAAACTTAAATAGGGTTTAAGAAAACCTAAATTGCATAAAAGAACTAAACTTTTCAAAAAGTGCAAAAATACCCTAATTAACATAAATTGCCTGTTTAAGGCCCTAAACGATGGAATTTGCCTTAAATATCGAAAAATCACGGCGAAGCGGTGAGTTTTGCTCCAGAGGCCATTTCCTTCGAAATAGGGTCGTCATGACCTATTTTTTTCCAGGTACCGGCTTGCCAGGTCTTCTGCCGCATCATTCTCCCCTGGGTGGAGAGAATTCGTCCTCGAATCGTCATCGTCCGAGCCATCACCTGTGTAAGGAATCAGGTGCTTAACATTAAACACATCGGCAGTACGAATGTGGCTTGGAAGTTTAAGACGATAGGCGTTCGAATTGATCATCTCAACAATCTCCACAGGACCAATCTTTCTAGCAGCGAGCTTGTGGTAGTCACCAGCAGAAAATCGATCCTTCGTAAGGACAACCCAAACAAAATCGCCAACTTCAAACTCCACGTGCCTTCTCCTTCGGTCAGCAACAGCTTTGATACCAACTGACGCAGCGTACAACGCGGGTAACTGTCACAGACCCGTTGATTCGCGCACGAATACCGGAACTACAACCTTCTATACCTGTTGATTCTACGAATAGCAGGAAATAGGCATCAAACTCGAATCCGAGATTGGACAAAGCACGAAAGCTATGAATTTTATTGATAATCCGAAAAGACGACTCCTTTTGCCCTAAGGCTTACAGAAAACTTAAATAGGGTTTAAGAAAACCTAAATTGCATAAAAGAACTAAACTTTTCAAAAAGTGCAAAAATACCCTAATTAACATAAATTGCCTGTTTAAGGCCCTAAACGATGGAATTTGCCTTAAATATCGAAAAATCACGGCGAAGCGGTGAGTTTTGCTCCGAGGCCATTTCCATCGAAATAGGGTCGTCATGACCTATTTTTTTTCAGGTACCGGCTTGCCAGGTCTTCTGCCGCATCATTCTCCCCTGGGTGGAGAGAATTCGTCCTCGAATCGTCATCGTCCGAGCCATCACCTGTGTAAGGAATCAGGTGCTTAACATTAAACACATCGGCAGTACGAATGTGGCTTGGAAGTTTAAGACGATAGGCGTTCGAATTGATCATCTCAACAATCTCCACAGGACCAATCTTTCTAGCAGCGAGCTTGTGGTAGTCACCAGCAGAAAATCGATCCTTCGTAAGGACACACCAAACAAAATCGCCAACTTCAAACTCCCCGTGCCTTCTCCTTCGGTCAGCAACAGCTTTGATACCAACTGACGCAGCGTACAACGCGGGTAACTGTCACAGACCCGTTGATTCGCGCACGAATACCGGAACTACAACCTTCTATACCTGTTGATTCTACGAATAGGTGGAAATAGGCATCAAACTCGAATCCGAGATTGGACAAAGCACGAAAGCTATGAATTTAATTGATAATCCGAAAAGACGACTCCTTTTGCCCTAAGGCTTACAGAAAACTTAAATAGGGTTTAAGAAAACCTTAATTGCATAAAAGAACTAAACTTTTCAAAAAGTGCAGAAATACCCTAATTAACATAAATTGCCTGTTTAAGGCCCTAAACGATGGAATTTGCCTTAAAAATCGAAAAATCACGGCGAAGCGGTGTGTTTTGCTCCAGAGGCCATTTCCTTCGAAATAGGGTCGTCATGACCTATTTTTTTCCAGGTACCGGCTTGCCAGGTCTTCTGCCGCATCATTCTCCCCTGGGTGGAGAGAATTCGTCCTCGAATCGTCATCGTCCGAGCCATCACCTGTGTAAGGAATCAGGTGCTTAACATTAAACACATCGGCAGTACGAATGTGGCTTGGAAGTTTAAGACGATAGGCGTTCGAATTGATCATCTCAACAATCTCCACAGGACCAATCTTTCTAGCAGCGAGCTTGTGGTAGTCACCAGCAGAAAATCGATCCTTCGTAAGGACAACCCAAACAAAATCGCCAACTTCAAACTCCACGTGCCTTCTCCTTCGGTCAGCAACAGCTTTGATACCAACTGACGCAGCGTACAACGCGGGTAACTGTCACAGACCGTTGATTCGCGCACGAATACCGGAACTACAACCTTCTATACCTGTTGATTCTACGAATAGCAGGAAATAGGCATCAAACTCGAATCCGAGATTGGACAAAGCACGAAAGCTATGAATTTATTGATAATCCGAAAAGACGACTCCTTTTGCCCTAAGGCTTACAGAAAACTTAATAGGGTTTAAGAAAACCTAAATGCATAAAAGAACTAAACTTTTCAAAAAGTGCAAAAATACCTAATTAACATAAATTGCCTGTTTAAGGCCCTAAACGATGGAATTTGCCTTAAATATCGAAAATCACGGCGAAGCGGTGAGTTTTGCTCCGAGGCCATTTCCTTCGAAATAGGGTCGTCAGACCTATTTTTTTCAGGTACCGACTTGCCAGGTCTTCTGCCGCATCATTCTCCCTGGGTGGAGAGAATTCGTCCTCGAATCGTCATCGTCCGAGCATCACCTGTGTAAGGAATCAGGTGCTTAACATTAAACAATCGGCAGTACGAATGTGGCTTGGAATTTAAGCGATAGGCGTTCGAATTGATCATCTCAACAATCTCCACAGGACCAATCTTTCTAGCAGCGAGCTTGTGGTAGTCACCAGCAGAAAATCGATCCTTCGTAAGGACAACCCAAACAAAATCGCCAACTTCAAACTCCACGTGCCTTCTCCTTCGGTCAGCAACAGCTTTGATACCAACTGACGCAGCGTACAACGCGGGTAACTGTCACAGACCGTTGATTCGCGCACGAATACCGGAACTACAACCTTCTATACCTGTTGATTCTACGAATAGCAGGAAATAGGCATCAAACTCGAATCCGAGATTGGACAAAGCACGAAAGCTATGAATTTTATTGATAATCCGAAAAGACGACTCCTTTTGCCCTAGGCTTACAGAAACTTAATAGGGTTTAAGAAAACCATTGCATAAAAGAACTAAACTTTTCAAAAAGTGCAAAAATACCCTAATTAACATAAATTGCCTGTTTAAGGCCCTACGATGGAATTTGCCTTAAATATCGAAAAATCACGGCGAAGCGGTGAGTTTTGCTCCAGAGGCCATTTCCTTCGAAATAGGGTCGTCATGACCTATTTTTTTCAGGTACCGGCTTGCCAGGTCTTCTGCCGCATCATTCTCCCCTGGGTGGAGAGAATTCGTCCTCGAATCGTCATCGTCCGAGCATCACCTGTGTAAGGAATCAGGTGCTTAACATTAAACACATCGGCAGTACGAATGTGGCTGGAAGTTTAAGACGATAGGCGTTCGAATTGATCATCTCAACATCTCCACAGGACCAATCTTTCTAGCAGCGAGCTTGTGGTAGTCACCAGCAGAAAATCGATCCTTCGTAAGGACAACCCAAACAAAATCGCCAACTTCAAACTCCACGTGCCTTCTCCTTCGGTCAGCAACAGCTTTGATACCAACTGACGCAGCGTACAACGCGGTAACTGTCACAGACCGTTGATTCGCGCACGAATACCGGAACTACAACCTTCTATACCTGTTGATTCTACGAATAGCAGAAATAGGCATCAAACTCGAATCCGAGATTGACAAAGCACGAAAGCTATGAATTTTATTGATAATCCGAAAAGACGACTCCTTTTGCCCTAAGGCTTACAGAAAACTTAAATAGGTTTAAGAAAACCTAAATTGCATAAAGAACTAAACTTTTCAAAAGTGCAAAAATACCCTAATTAACATAAATTGCCTGTTTAAGGCCCTAAACGATGGATTTGCCTTAAATATCGAAAATCACGGCGAAGCGGTGAGTTTTGCTCCGAGGCATTTCCTTCGAAATAGGGTCGTCATGACCTATTTTTTTCCAGGTACCGGTTGCCAGGTCTTCTGCCGCATCATTCTCCCCTGGGTGGAGAGAATTCGTCCTCGAATCGTCATCGTCGAGCATCACCTGTGTAAGAATCAGGTGCTTAACATAAACACATCGGCAGTACGAATGTGGCTGGAAGTTAAGACGATAGGCGTTCGAATTGATCATCTCAACAATCTCCACAGGACCAATCTTTCTAGCAGCGAGCTTGTGGTAGTCACCAGCAGAAAATCGATCCTTCGTAAGGACACCCAAACAAATCGCCAACTTCAAACTCCACGTGCCTTCTCCTTCGGTCAGCAACAGCTTTGATACCAACGACGCAGCGTACAACGCGGGTAACTGTCACAGACCCGTTGATTCGCGCACGAATACCGGAACTACAACCTTCTACCTGTTGATTCTACGAATACAGGAAATAGGCATCAAACTCGAATCCGAGATTGGACAAAGCACGAAAGCTATGAATTTTATTGATAATCCGAAAAGACGACTCCTTTTGCCCTAGGCTTACAGAAAGCTTAATAGGGTTTAAGAAAACCTAAATGCATAAAAGAACTAAACTTTTCAAAAAGTGCAAAAACACCCTAATTAACATAAATGCCTGTTAAGGCCTAAACGATGGAATGCCTTAAATATCGAAAAAATCACGAAGCTGAGTTTTGCTCCAGAGGCCTTTCCTTCGAAATAGTGTCAGAACCTATTTTTTTCAGTACCGACTGCCAGGTCTTCTGGATCATTCTCCCCTGGGTGGAGGATTTCCTCGAATCGTCAAAACCTATTTTTTCCAGGTACCGACTTGTCAGGTCTTCTGCCGCATCATTCTCCCCTGGGTGGAGAGACTTCGTCCTCGAATCGTCATCGTCCGAGCCATCACCTGTGTAAGGAATCAGGTGCTTAACATTAAACACATCGGCAGTACGAATGTGGCTGGGAAGTTTAAGCCGGTAGGCGTTCGAATAGATCTTCTCAACGATCTCCACAGGACCAATCGTTCTAGCAGCGAGCTTGTGGAAGTCACCAGCAGAAAATCTATCCTTCGTAAGGACAGCCCAATCAAAATAGCCAACTTCAAACTCCACGTGGCTACTCCTTCGGTCAGCAACAGCTTTGATACCAACTGACGCAGCGTATAACACGGGTAACCGTCACAAACTCGTTGATTCGCGCACGAATACCGGAACTACAACCTTCTATACCTGTTGATTCTACGAATACCAGAAAATAGGCATCAAACTCGAATCCGAGATTGGACAAAGCACGAAAACTCTGTATTTTATTGATAATCCGAAACGACGACTCCTTTTGCCCTAGAACTTACAGAAAGCTTAAATAAGGTTTAAAAAAACCTAAATTGCATAAAAGAGCTAAACATTTCAAAAAGTGTAAAAAACCCTAATTAACATAAATTGCCTGTTTTAGGTCATAAACGATGGAATTTGCCTTAAATATCGAAAAATAATGGCGAAGCGGTGGGTTTTGCTCTGGAGGCCATTTCCTTCGAAATAGGGTCGTCATAACCTATTTTTTTCGAAGTACCGACTTGTCAGATCTTCTGCCGCATCATTCTCCCCTGGGTGGAGACAATTCGTCCTCGAATCGTCATCGTCCGAGCTATCACCTGTGTAAGGAATCACGTGTTTAACATTAAACACATCGGCAGTATCAATGTGGCTGGGAAGTTTAAGCCGATACGCGTTCGAATTGATCTTCTCAACGATCTCCTCAGGACCAATCTTTCTAGCAGCGAGCTTATGGTAGTCACCAGCAGAAAATAGATCCTTCGTAAGGACAGCCCAAACAAAATCGCCAACTTCAAACTCCACGTGCCTTCTCCTTCGGTCAGCAACTGCTTTGATACCAACTGACGCAGCGTACAACGCGGGTAACCGTCACAGACTCGTTGATTCGCGCACGAATACCGGAACTACAACCTTCTATACCTGTTGATTCTACGAATACCGAGAAATAGGCATCAAACTCGAATCCGAGATTGGACAAAGCACGAAAGCTCTGAATTTTATTAATAATCCGAAAAGACGAGTCCTTTTGCCCTAGGCCTTACAGAAAGCTTAAATAGGGTTTAAGAAAACCTAAATTGCATAAAAGAACTAAACTTTTCAAAAAGTGCAAAAACACCCTAATTAACATAAATTGCCTCTTTAAGGCTCTCGAACGATGGAATTTGCCTTAAATATCGAAAAATCACAGCAAAGCAGTGAGTTTTGCTCCGGAGGCCATTTCCTTTGTAATACGGTCGTCAGAACTTATTTTTTTCCAAGTACCAACTTGCCAGGACTTCTGCCGCATCATTCTCCCCTGGGTGGAGAGAATTCGTCCTCGAATCGTCATCGTCCGAGCTATCACCTGTGTGAGGAATCCTGTGCTTAACATTAAACACATCGGCAGTACGAATGTGGCTGGGAAGTTTAAGCCGGTAGGCGTTCGAATAGATCTTCTCAACGATCTCCGCAGGACCAATCTTTCTAGCAGCGAGCTTGTGGTAGTCACCAGCATAAAATCGTTCCTTCGTAACGACAGCCCAAACAAAATCGCCAACTTCAAACTCCACGTGCCTTCTCCTTCGGTCAGCAACACCTTTGATACCAACTGACGCAGCGTACAACGCGGGTAACCGTCACAGACTCGTGGATTCGCGCACGAATACCGGAACTACAACCTTCTATACCTGTTGATTCTACGAATACCAGGAAATAGGCATCAAACTCGAACCCGAGATTGGACAAAGCACGAAAGCTCTGAATTTTATTGATAATCCGAAAAGACGAGTCCTTTTGCCGTAGGGCTGACAGAAAGCTTAAATAGGGTTTATGAAAACCTAAATTGCATAAAAGATTTAAACTTTTCAAAAAGTGCAAAAACACCATAATTATCATAAATTGCCTGTTTAAGGCCCTAAACGATGGAATTTGCCTTAAATATCGAAAAATCACGGCGAAGCGGTGGGTTTTGTTCCGGAGGCAATTTCCTTCGAAATAGGGTAGTTAGAACCTATTTTTTTCATAAGACTGACTTGCCAGGTCTTCTGCCGCATCATTCTCCCCTGGGTGGAGAGAATTCGTCCTCGAATCGTCATCGTTCGAGCTGTCACCGGTGTAAGGAATTAGGTGCTTAACATTAAACACATCGGCAGTACGAATATGGCTGGGAAGTTTAAGCCGATAGGCGTTCGAATTGATCTTCTCAACGATCTCCACAGGACCAATCGTTCTAGCAGCGAGCTGGTGGAAGTCACCAGCAGAAAATCTATCCTTCGTAAGGACAGCCCAATCAAAATCGCCAACTTCAAACTCCACGTGCCTACTCCTTCGGTCAGCAACAGCTTTGATACCAACTGACGCAGCGTACAACGCGGGTAACCGTCACAAACTCGTTGATTCGCGCACGAATACCGGAACTACATCCTTCTATACCTGTTGATTCTACGAATACCAGAAAATAGGCATCAAACTCGAATCCGAGATTGGACAAAGCACGAAAACTCTGTATTTTATTGATAATCCGAAACGACGACTCCTTTTGCCCTAGAACATACAGAAAGCTTAAATAAGGTTTAAAAAAACCTAAATTGCATAAAAGAGCTAAACATTTCAAAAAGTGTAAAAAACCCTAATTAACATAAATTGCCTGTTTAAGGCCATAAACGATGGAATTTGCCTTAAATATCGAAAAATAATGGCGAAGCGGTGGGTTTTGCTCTGGAGGCCATTTCCTTCGAAATAGGGTCGTCATAACCTATTTTTTTCGAAGTAACGACTTGCAGGTCTTCTGCCGCATCATTCTCCCCTGGGTGGAGACAATTCGTCCTCGAATCGTCATCGTCCGAGCTATCACCTGTGTAAGGAATCACGTGCTTAACATTAAACACATCGGCAGTATCGAATGTGGCTGGGAAGTTTAAGCCGTTAGGCGTTCGAATTGATCTTCTCAACGATCTCCACAGGACCAATCTTTCCTAGCAGCGAGCTTGTGGTAGTCACCAGCAGAAAATCGATCCTTCGTAAGGACAGCCCAAACAAAATCGCCAACTTCAAACTCCACGTGCCTTCTCCTTCGGTCAGCAACTGCTTTGATACCAACTGACGCAGCGTACAACGCGGGTAACCGTCACAGACTCGTTGATTCGCGCACGAATACCGGAACTACAACCTTCTATACCTGTTGATTCTACGAATACCAGGAAATAGGCATCAAACTCGAATCCGAGATTGGACAAAGCACGAAAGCTCTGAATTTTATTGATAATCCGAAAAGACTAGTCCTTTTGCCCTAGGGCATACAGAAAGCTTAAGTAGGGTTTAAGAAAACCTAAATTACATAAAAGAACTAAACTTTTCAAAAAGTGCAAAAACACCCTAATTAACATAAATTGCCTGTTTAAGGCCTTAAACGATGGAATTTGCCTTAAATATCGAAAAATCACAGCAAAGTACTGAGTTTTGCTCCAAAGGCCATTTCCTTCGAAATAGGGTCGTCAGAACTATTTTTTCCTAAGTACGGACGGACTTGCCAGGTCTTCCGCCGCATCATTCTCCCCTGGGTGGAGAGAATTCGTCCTCGAATCGTCATCGTCCGAGCTATCACCTGTGTAAGGAATCTGTGCTTAACATTAAACACATCGGCAGTACGAATGTGGCTGGGAAGTTTAAGCCGATAGGCGTTCGAATTGATCTTCTCAACGATCTCCAAGGACCAATCTTTCTAGCAGCGAGCTTGTGGTAGTCACCAGCAGAAAATCGATCCTTCGTAAGGACAGCCCAAACAAAATCGCCAACTTCAAACTCCACGTGCCTTCTCCTTCGGTCAGCAACACCTTTGATACCAACTGACGCAGCGTACAACGCGGGTAACCGTCACAGACTCGTTGATTCGCGCACGAATACCGGAACTACAACCTTCTATACCTGTTGATTCTACGAATAGCAGGAAATAGGCATCAAACTCGAATCCGAGATTGGACAAAGCACGAAAGCTATGAATTTTATTGATAATCCGAAAAGACGAGTCCTTTTGCCCTAGGGCTTACAGAAAGCTTAAGTAGGGTTTAAGAAAACCTAAATTGCATAAAAGAAACTAAACTTTTCAAAAAGTGCAAAAACACCCTAATTAACATAAATTGCCTGTTTAAGGCTCTAAACGATGTAGAATTTGCCTTAAATATCGAAAAAATCATGCGAAGCGGTGAGTTTTGCTCCGGAGGCCATTTCCTTCGAAATAGGGTCGTCAGAACCTATTTAGAAAGCTTAAATAGGGTTTAAGAAAACCTAAATTGCATAAAAGAACTAAACTTTTCAAAAAGTGCAAAAAACACCTAATTAAAAAATTGCCTGTTTAAGGCTCTAAACGATGGAATTTGCCTTAAATATCGAAAAATCACGGCGAAGCGGGTGAGTTTTGCTCCGGAGGCCATTTCCTTCGAAATAGGGTCGTCAGAACCTATTTTTTTCCAGGTACCGACTTGCCAGGTCTTCTGCCGCATCATTCTCCCCTGGGTGGAGAGAATTCGTCCTCGAATCGTCATCGTCCGAGCTATCACCTGTGTAAGGAATCAGGTGCTTAACATTAAACACATCGGCAGTACGAATGTGGCTAGGAAGTTTAAGCTGGTAGGCGTTCGAATAGATCTTCTCAACGATCTCCACAGGACCAATCTTTCTAGCAGCGAGTTTGTGGTAGTCACCAGCAGAAAATCGATCCTTCGTAACGACAGCCCGAACAAAATCGCCAACTTCAAACTCCACGTGCCTTCTCCTTCGGTCACCAACACCTTTGATACCAACTGACGCAGCGTACAACGCGGGTAACCGTCAGAGACTCGTTGATTCGCGCACGAATACCGGAACTACAACCTTCTATACCTGTTTATTCTACGAATACCGAGAAATAGGCATCAAACTCGAATCCGAGATTGGACAAAGCACGAAAGCTCTGAATTTTATTGATAATCCGAAAAGACGAGCCATTTTGCCCTAGGGCTTACAGAAAGCTTAAATAGTGTTTAAGAAAACCTAAATTGCATAAAAGAACTAAACATTTCAAAAAGTGCAAAAACACCCTAATAAACATAAATTGCCTGTTTAAGGCTCTAAACGATGGAATTTGCCTTAAATATCGGAAAATCACAGCATAGCAGTGAGTTTTGCTCCGGAGGCCATTTCCTTCGAAATAGGGTCGTCAGAACTTAGTTTTTTCCAGGTACCGACTTGCCAGGTCTTCTGCCGCATCATTCTCCCCTGGGTGGAGAGAATTCGTCCTCGAATCGTCATCGTCCGAGCTATCACCTGTGTAAGGAATCAGGTGCTTAACATTAAACACATCGGCAGTACGAATGTGGCTTGGAAGTTTAAGACGATAAGCGTTCGAATTGATCATCTCAACGATCTCCACAGGACCAATTTCTAGCAGCGAGCTTGTGGTAGTCACCAGCAGAAAATCGATCCTTCGTAAGGACAGCCCAAACAAAATCGCCAACTTCAAACTCCACGTGCCTTCTCCTTCGGTCAGCAACACCTTTGATACCAACTGACGCAGCGTACAACGCGGGTAACCGTCAGAGACTCGTTGATTCGCGCACGAATACCGGAACTACAACCTTCTATACCTGTTGATTCTACGAATACCAGGAAATAGGCATCAAACTCGAATCCGAGATTGGACAAAGCACGAAAGCTCTGAATTTTATTGATAATCCGAAAAGACGACTCCTTTTGCCCTAGGGCTTACAGAAAGCTTAAATAGGGTTTAAGAAACCTAAATTGCATAAAAGAACTAAACTTTTCAAAAAGTGCAAAAAACACCCTAATTAACATAAATTGCCTGTTTAAGGCCCTAAACGATGGAATTTGCCTTAAATATCGAAAAATCACGGCGAAGCGGTGTGAGTTTTGCTCCGGAGGCCATTTCCTTCGAAATAGGGTCGTCAGAACCTATTTTTTTCCAGGTACCGACTTGCCAGGTCTTCTGCCGCATCATTCTCCCCTGGGTGGAGAGAATTCGTCCTCGAATCGTCATCGTCCGAGCTATCACCTGTGTGTAAGGAATCAGGTGCTTAACATTAAACACATCGGCAGTAGGAATGTGGCTGGGAAGTTTAAGCCGATAGGCGTTCGAATTGATCTTCTCAACGATCTCCACAGGACCAATCTTTCTAGCAGCGAGCTTGTGGTAGTCACCAGCAGAAAATCGATCCTTCGTAAGGACAGCCCAAACAAAATCGCCAACTTCAAACTCCACGTGCCTTCTCCTTCGGTCAGCAACACCTTTGATACCAACTGACGCAGCGTACAACGCTGGTAACCGTCAGAGACTCGTTGATTCGCGCACGAATACCGGAACTACAACCTTCTATACCTGTTGATTTTACGAATACCAGGAAATAGGCATCAAACTCGAATCCGAGATTGGACAAAGCACGAAAGCTCTGAATTTTATTGATAATCCGAAAAGACGAGTCCTTTTGCCCTAGGGCTTACAGAAAGCTTAAGTAGGGTTTAAGAAAACCTAAATTGCATAAAAGAACTAAACATTTCAAAAAGTGCAAAAACACCCTAATTAACATAAATTGCCTGTTTAAGCTGTAAGGAATCAGGTGCTTAACATTAAACACATCGGCAGTACGAATGTGGCTGGGAAGTTTAAGCCGATAGGCGTTCGAATTGATCTTCTCAACGATCTCCACAGGACCAATCTTTCTAGCAGCGAGCTTGTGGTAGTCACCAGCAGAAAATCGATCCTTCGTAAGGACAGCCCAAACAAAATCGCCAACTTCAAACTCCACGTGCCTTCTCCTTCGGTCAGCAACACCTTTGATACCAACTGACGCAGCGTACAACGCGAGTAACCGTCACAGACTCGTTGATTCGCGCACGAATACCGGAACTACTACCTTCTATACCTGTTGATTTTACGAATACCAGGAAATAGGCATCAAACTCGAATCCGAGATTGGACAAAGCACGAAACCTCTGAATTTTATTGATAATCCGAAAAGACGAGTCCTTTTGCCCTAGGGCTTACAGAAAGCTTAAGTAGGGTTTTAGAAAACCTAAATTGCATAGAACTAAACTTTCAAAAGTGCAAAAACCCTAATTAACATAAATTGCCTGTTTAAGGCCATAAACGATGGAATTTGCCTTAAATATCGAAAAATCACGGCGAAGCGGTGAGTTTTGCTCTGGAGGCCATTTCCTTCGAAATAGGGTCGTCATAACCTATTTTTTTCCAAGTACCGACTTGCCAGGTCTTCTGCCGCATCATTCTCCCCTGGGTGGAGAGAATTCGTCCTCGAATCGTCATCGTCCGAGCTATCACCTGTGTAAGGAATCAGGTGTTTAACATTAAACACATCGGCAGTAGGAATGTGGCTAGGAAGTGTAAGCTGATAGGCATTCGAATTGATCTTCTCAACGATCTCCACAGGACCAATCTTTCTAGCAGCGAGCTTGTGGTAGTCACCAGCAGATAATCGATCCTTCGTAAGGACAGCCCGAAATAAATCACCAACTTCAAAATCCACGTGCCTTCTCCTTCGGTCAGCAACACCTTTGATACCAACTGACGCAGCGTACAACGCGGGTAACCGTCACAGACTCGTTGATTCGCGCACGAATACCGGAACTACAACCTTCTATACCTGTTGATTTTACGAATACCAGGAAATAGGCATCAAACTCGAATCCGAGATTGGACAAAGCACGAAAGCTCTGAATTTTATTGATAATCCGAAAAGACGAGTCCTTTTGCCCTAGGGCTTACAGAAAGCTTAAGTAGGGTTTAAGAAAACCTAAATTGCATAATAGAACTAAGCATTTCAAAAAGTGCAAAAAACCCTAATTAACATAAATTGCCTGTTTAAGGCCATAAACGATGGAATTTGCCTTAAATATCGAAAAATCACGGCGAAGCGGTGAGTTTTGCTCTGGAGGCCATTTCCTTCGAAATAGGGTCGTCATAACCTATTTTTTTCCAAGTACCGACTTGCCAGGTCTTCTGCCGCATCATTCTCCCCTGGGTGGAGAGAATTCGTCCTCGAATCGTCATCGTCCGAGCTATCACCTGTGTAAGGAATCAGGTGTTTAACATTAAACACATCGGCAGTAGGAATGTGGCTGGGAAGTTTAAGCCGATAGGCGTTCGAATTGATCTTCTCAACGATCTCCACAGGACCAATCTTTCTAGCAGCGAGCTTGTGGTAGTCACCAGCAGAAAATCGATCCTTCGTAAGGACAGCCCAAACAAAATCGCCAACTTCAAACTCCACGTGCCTTCTCCTTCGGTCAGCAACACCTTTGATACCAACTGACGCAGCGTACAACGCGGGTAACCGTCACAGACTCGTTGATTCGCGCACGAATACCGGAACTACAACCTTCTATACCTGTTGATTCTACGAAACCAGGAAATAGGCATCAAACTCGAATCCGAGATTGGACAAAGCACGAAAGCTCTGAATTTTATTGATAATCCGAAAAGACGAGTCCTTTTGCCCTAGGGCTTACAGAAAGCTTAAGTAGGGTTTAAGAAAACCTAAATTGCATAAAAGAACTAAACTTTCAAAAAGTGCAAAAAAACCCTAATTAACATAAATTGCCTGTTTAAGGCCATAAACGATGGAATTTGCCTTAAATATCGAAAAATCACGGCGAAGCGGTGAGTTTCTCTGGAGGCCATTTCCTTCGAAATAGGGTCGTCATAACCTATTTTTTCCAAGGGGTGGAGAGAATTCGTCCTCGAATCGTCATCGTCCGAGCTATCACCTGTGTAAGGAATCAGGTGTTAACATTAACACATCGGCAGTACGAATGTGGCTGGGAAGTTTAAGCCGATAGGCGTTCGAATTGATCTTCTCAACGATCTCCACAGGACCAATCTTTCTAGCAGCGAGCTTGTGGTAGTCACCAGCAGAAAATCGATCCTTCGTAAGGACAGCCCAAACAAAATCGCCAACTTCAAACTCCACGTGCCTTCTCCTTCGTCAGCAACACTTTGATACCAACTGACGCAGCGTACAACGCGGGTAACCGTCACAGACTCGTTGATTCGCGCACGAATACCGGAACTACAACCTTCTATACCTGTTGATTCTACGAATACCAGAAATAGGCATCAAACTCGAATCCGAGATTGGACAAAGCACGAAAGCTCTGAATTTTATTGATAATCCGAAAAGACGACTCCTTTTGCCTGGGCTTACAGAAAGCTTAAATAGGGTTTAAAAAACCTAAATTGCATAAAGAACTAACTTTCAAAAAGTGCAAAAAACCCTAATTAACATAAATTGCCTGTTTAAGGCCATAAACGATGGAATTTGCCTTAAATATCGAAAAATACGGCGAAGCGGTGAGTTTTGCTCTGGAGGCCATTTCCTTCAAATAGGGTCGTCATAACCTATTTTTTTCCAAGTACCGACTTGCCAGGTCTTCTGCCGCATCATTCTCCCCTGGGTGGAGAGAATTCGTCCTCGAATCGTCATCGTCCGAGCTATCACCTGTGTAAGGAATCAGGTGTTAACATTAAACACATCGGCAGTACGAATGTGGCTGGGAAGTTTAAGCCGATAGGCGTTCGAATGATCTTCTCAACGATCTCCACAGGACAATTTTCTAGCAGCGAGCTTGTGTAGTCACCAGCAGAAAATCGATCCTTCGTAAGGACAGCCCAAACAAAATCGCCAACTTCAACTCCACGTGCCTTCTCCTTCGGTCAGCAACACCTTTGATACCAACTGACGCAGCGTACAACGCGGTAACCGTCACAGACTCGTTGATTCGCGCACGAATACCGGAACTACAACCTTCTATACCTGTTGATTTACGAATACAGAAATAGGCATCAAACTCGAATCCGAGATTGGACAAAGCACGAAAGCTCTGAATTTTATTGATAATCCGAAAAGACGAGTCCTTTTGCCCTAGGGCTTACAGAAGCTTAATAGGGTTTAAGAAACCTAAATTGCATAAACTAAACATTTCAAAAAGTGCAAAAACCCTAATTAACATAAATTGCCTGTTTAAGGCCATAAACGATGGAATTTGCCTTAAATATCGAAAAATCACGGCATAGCGGTGAGTTTTGCTCCGGAGGCCATTTCCTTCGAAATAGGGTCGACATAACCTATTTTTTTCCAGGTACCGTCTTACCAGGTCTTCTGCCGCATCATTCTCCCCTGGGTGGAGAGAATTCGTCCTCGAATCGTCATCGTCCGAGCTATCACCTGTGTAAGGAATCAGGTGTTTCACATTAAACACATCGGCAGTACGAATGTGGCTGGGAAGTTTAAGCCGATAGGCGTTCGAATTTATCTTCTCAACAATCTCCACAGGACCAATCTTTCAAGCAGCGAGCTTGTGGTAGTTACCAGCAGAAAATCGATCCTTCGTAAGGACAGCCCAAACAAAACCGCCAACTTCAAACTCCACGTGCCTTCTCCTTCGGTCAGCAACACCTTTGATACCAACTGACGCAGCGTACAACGCGGGTAACCGTCACAGACTCGTTGATTCGCGCACGAATACCGGAACTACAACCTTCTGTACCTGTTGATTCTACGAATACCAGGAAATAGGCATCAAACTCGAACCCGAGATTGGACAAAGCACGAAAGCTCTGAATTTTATTGATAATCCGAAAAGACGACTCCTTTTGCCCTAGGGCTTACAGAAAGCTTATATAGGGTTTAAGAAAACCTAAATTGCATAAAAGAACTAAACTTTCAAAAAGTGCAAAAAACCTAATTAACATAAATTGCCTGTTTAGGCCCTAAACGATGGAATTTGCCTTAAATATCGAAAAATCACGCAAGCGGTGAGTTTTGCTCCGGAGGCCATTTCCTTCGAAATAGGGTCGTCAGAACCTATTTTTTTCAGTACCGACTTCCAGGTCTTCTGCCGCATCATTCTCCCCTGGTGGAGAGAATTCGTCCTCGAATCGTCATCGTCCGAGCTATCACCTGTGTGAGGAATCAAGTGCTTAACATTAAACACATCGGCAGTAGGAATGTGGCTGGGAAGTTTAAGCCGATAGGCGTTCGAATTGATCTTCTCAACGATCTCCACAGGACCAATCTTTCTAGCAGCGAGCTTGTGGTAGTCACCAGCAGAAAATCGATCCTTCGTAAGGACAGCCCAAACAAAATCGCCAACTTCAAACTCCACGTGCCTTCTCCTTCGGTCAGCAACACCTTTGATACCAACTGACGCAGCGTACAACGCGGTAACCGTCATAGACTCGTTGATTCGCGCACGAATACCGGAACTACAACCTTCTATACCTGTTGATTTACGAATACCAGGAAAAGGCATCAAACTCGAACCGAGATTGGACAAAGCACGAAAGCTCTGAATTTATTGATAATCCGAAAAGACGAGTCCTTTTGAAAGCTTAAATAGGGTTTAAGAAAACCTAAATTGCATAAAAGAACTAAACTTTTCAAAAGTGCAAAAACCCTAATTAACATAATTGCCTGTTTAAGGCCCTAAACGATGGAATTTGCCTTAAATATCGAAAAATCACGGCAAGCGTGAGTTTTGCTCCGGAGCCATTTCCTTCGAAATAGGGTCGTCAGAACCTATTTTTTTCCAGTACCGACTTGCCAGGTCTTCTGCCGCATCATTCTCCCCTGGGTGGAGAGATTCGTCCTCGAATCGTCATCGTCCGAGCTATCACCTGTGTAAGGAATCAGTGCTTAACATTAAACACATCGGCAGTACGAATGTGGCTGGGAAGTTTAAGCCGATAGGCGTTCGAATTGATCTTCTCAACGATCTCCACAGGACCAATCTTTCTAGCAGCGAGCTTGTGGTAGTCACCAGCAGAAAATCGATCCTTCGTAAGGACAGCCCAAACAAAATCGCCAACTTCAAACTCCACGTGCCTTCTCCTTCGGTCAGCAACACCTTTGATACCAACTGACGCAGCGTACAACGCGGGTAACCGTCACAGACTCGTTGATTCGCGCACGAATACCGGAACTACAACCTTCTATACCTGTTGATTCTACGAATACCAGAAATAGGCATCAAACTCGAACCGAGATTGGACAAAGCACGAAAGCTCTGAATTTTATTGATAATCCGAAAAGACGACTCCTTTTGCCCTAGGGCTTACAGAAAGCTTAAATAGGTTTAGAAAACCTAAATTGCATAAAAGAACTAAACTTTTCAAAAAGTGCAAAAACCCTAATTAACATAAATTGCCTGTTTAAGGCCTAAACGATGGTATTTGCCTTAAATATCGAAAAATTTCGGCGAAGCGGTGAGTTTTGCTCCGGGAGCCATTTCCTTCGAAATAGGGTTGTCAGAACCTATTTTTTTCCAGGTACCGACTTGCCAGGTCTTCTGCCGCATCATTCTCCCCTGGGTGGAGAGAATTCGTCCTCGAATCGTCATCGTCCGTGCTATCACCTGTGTAAGGAATCAGATGCTTAACATTAAATACATCGGCAGTACGAATGTCGCTAGGAAGTTTAAGCCGATAGGCGTTCGAATTTATCTTCTCAACGATCTCCACAGGACCAATCTTTCTAGCAGCGAGCTTGTGGTAGTCACCAGCAGAAAATCGATCTTCGTAAGGACAGCCCAAACAAAATCGCCAACTTCAAACTCCACGTGCCTTCTCCTTCGGTCAGCAACACCTTTGATACCAACTGACGCAGCGTACAACGCGGGTAACCGTCACAGACTCGTTGATTCGCGCACGAATACCGGAACTACAACCTTCTATACCTGTTGATTCTACGAATACCAGAAATAGGCATCAAACTCGAATCCGAGATTGGACAAAGCACGAAAGCTCTGAATTTTATTGATAATCCGAAAAGACGAGTCCTTTTGCCCTAGGGCTTACAGAAAGCTTAAATAGGGTTTAAGAAAACCTAAATTGCATAAAGAACTAAACTTTTCAAAAAGTGCAAAACACCCTAATTAACATAAATTGCCTGTTTAAGGCCTAAACGATGGAATTTGCCTTAAATATCGAAAAATCACGGAAGCGGTGAGTTTTGCTCCGGAGGCCATTTCCTTCGAAATAGGGTCGTCAGAACCTATTTTTTTCCAGGTACCGACTTGCCAGGTCTTCTGCCGCATCATTCTCCCCTGGGTGGAGAGAATTCGTCCTCGAATCGTCATCGTCCGAGCTATCACCTGTGTAAGGAATCAGGTGCTTAACATTAAACACATCGGCAGTACGAATGTGGCTGGGAAGTTTAAGCCGATAGGCGTTCGAATTGATCTTCTCAACGATCTCCACAGGACCAATCTTTCTAGCAGCGAGCTTGTGGTAGTCACCAGCAGAAAATCGATCCTTCGTAAGGACAGCCCAAACAAATCGCCAACTTCAAACTCCACGTGCCTTCTCCTTCGGTCAGCAACACCTTTGATACCAACTGACGCAACGTACAACGCGAGTAACCGTCACAGACTCGTTGATTCGCGCACGAATACCGGAACTACTACCTTCTATACCTGTTGATTCTACGAATACCAGGAAATAGGCATCAAACTCGAACCGAGATTGGACAAAGCACGAAAGCTCTGAATTTTATTGATAATCCGAAAAGACGACTCCTTTTGCCCTAGGGCTTACAGAAAGCTTAAATAGGTTTAAGAAAACCTAAATTGCATAAAAGAACTAACTTTTCAAAAGTGCAAAAACACCCTAATTAACATAAATTGCCTGTTTAAGGCCCTAAACGATGAATTTGCCTTAATATCGAAAAATCACGGCAAGCGGTGAGTTTTGCTCCGGAGCCATTTCCTTCGAAATAGGGTCGTCAGAACCTATTTTTTTACAAGTACCGACTTGCCAGGTCTTCTGCCGCATCATTCTCCCCTGGGTGGAGAGAATTCGTCCTCGAATCGTCATCGTCCGAGCTATCACCTGTGTAAGGAATCAGGTGCTTAACATTAAACACATCGGCAGTACGAATTTGGCTGGGAAGTTTAAGCCGATAGGCGTTCGAATTTATCTTCTCAACGATCTCCACAGGACCAATCTTTCTAGCAGCGAGCTTGTGGTAGTCACCAGCAGAAAATCGATCCTTCGTAAGGACAGCCCAAACAAATCGCCAACTTCAAACTCCACGTGCCTTCTCCTTCGGTCAGCAACACTTTGATACCAACTGACGCAGCGTACAACGCGGGTAACCGTCACAGACTCGTTGATTCGCGCACGAATACCGGAACTACAACCTTCATACCTGTTGATTCTACGAATACCAGGAAATAGGCATCAAACTCGAACCGAGATTGGACAAAGCACGAAAGCTCTGAATTTTATTGATAATCCGAAAAGACGAGTCCTTTTGCCCTAGGGCTTACAGAAAGCTTAAATAGGTTTAAGAAAACCTAAATTGCATAAAAGAACTAAACTTTCAAAAAGTGCAAAAAACCTAATTAACATAAATTGCCTGTTTAAGGCCTAAACGATGGAATTTGCCTTAATATCGAAAAATACGGCGAAGCGGTGAGTTTTGCTCCGGATGCCATTTCCTTCGAAATAGGGTCGTCAGAACCTATTTTTTTCCAGGTACCGACTTGCCAGGTCTTCTGCCGCATCATTCTCCCCTGGGTGGAGAGAATTCGTCCTCGAATCGTCATCGTCCGTGCTATCACCTGTGTAAGGAATCAGATGCTTAACATTAAACACATCGGCAGTACGAATGTCGCTGGGAAGTTTAAGCCGATAGGCGTTCGAATTTATCTTCTCAACGATCTCTACAGGACCAATCTTTCTAGCAGCGAGCTTGTGGTAGTTACCAGCAGAAAATCGATCCTTCGTAAGGACAGCCCAAACAAAACCGCCAACTTCAAACTCCACGTGCCTTCTCCTTCGGTCAGCAACACCTTTGATACCAACTGATGCAGCGTACAACGCGGGTAACCGTCACAGACTCGTTGATTCGCGCACGAATACCGGAACTACAACCTTCTGTACCTGTTGATTCTACGAATACCAGGAAATAGGCATCAAACTCGTACCCGAGATTGGACAAAGCACGAAAGCTCTGAATTTTATTGATAATCCGAAAAGACGACTCCTTTTGCACTAGGGCTTACAGAAAGCTTAAATAGGGTTTAAGAAAACCTAAATTGCATAAAAGAACTAAACTTTTCAAAAAGTGCAAAAACACCCAAATTAACATAAATTGCCTGTTTAAGGCCCTAAACGATGGAATTTGCCTTAAATATCGAAAAATCACGCAAGCGGTGAGTTTTGCTCCGGAGGCCATTTCCTTCGAAATAGGGTCGTCAGAACCTATTTTTTTCCAGTACCGACTTGCCAGGTCTTCTGCCGCATCATTCTCCCCTGGGTGGAGAGAATTCGTCCTCGAATCGTCATCGTCCGAGCTATCACCTGTGTAAGGAATCAGGTGCTTAACATTAAACACATCGGCAGTACGAATGTGGCTGGGAAGTTTAAGCCGATAGGCGTTCGAATTGATCTTCTCAACGATCTCCACGACCAATCTTTCTAGCAGCGAGCTTGTGGTAGTCACCAGCAGAAAATCGATCCTTCGTAAGACAGCCCAAACAAATCGCCAACTTCAAACTCCACGTGCCTTCTCCTTCGTCAGCAACACCTTTGATACCAACTGACGCAGCGTACAACGCGGGTAACCGTCACAGACTCGTTGATTCGCGCACGAATACCGGAACTACAACCTTCTATACCTGTTGATTCTACGAATACCAGAAATAGGCATCAAACTCGAACCGAGATTGGACAAAGCACGAAAGCTCTGAATTTTATTGATAATCCGAAAAGACGACTCCTTTTGCCCTAGGGCTTACAGAAAGCTTAATAGGGTTTAAAAAACCTAAATTACATAAAAGAACAAACTTTTCAAAAGTGCAAAAACACCCTAATTAACATAAATTGCCTGTTTAAGGCCCTAAACGATGGAATTTGCCTTAAATATCGAAAAATCACGGCGAAGCGGTGAGTTTTGCTCCGGAGGCCATTTCCTTCGAAATAGGGTCGTCAGAACCTATTTTTTTCAGTACCGACTTGCCAGGTCTTCTGCCGCATCATTCTCCCTGGGTGGAGAGAATTCGTCCTCGAATCGTCATCGTCCGAGCTATCACCTGTGTAAGGAATCAGGTGCTTAACATTAAACATCGGCAGTACGAATGTGGCTGGGAAGTTTAAGCCGATAGGCGTTCGAATTGATCTTCTCAACGATCTCCACAGGACCAATCTTTCTAGCAGCGAGCTTGTGGTAGTCACCAGCAGAAAATCGATCCTTCGTAAGACAGCCCAAACAAAATCGCCAACTTCAAACTCCACGTCCTTCTCCTTCGGTCAGCAACACCTTTGATACCAACTGACGCAGCGTACAACGCGGGTAACCGTCACAGACTCGTTGATTCGCGCACGAATACCGGAACTACAACCTTCTATACCTGTTGATTCTACGAATACCAGAAATAGGCATCAAACTCGAATCCGAGATTGGACAAAGCACGAAAGCTCTGAATTTTATTGATAATCCGAAAAGACGAGTCCTTTTGCCCTAGGCTTACAGAAAGCTTAAATAGGGTTTAAGAAACCTAAATTACATAAAAATAAACTTTTCAAAAGTGCAAAACACCCTAATTAACATAATTGCCTTTTAAGGCCTAACGATGGAATTTGCCTTAAATATCGAAAAATCACGGCAAACGGTGAGTTTTGCTCCGGAGGCCATTTCCTTCGAAATAGGGTCGTCAGAACCTATTTTTTTTCCAGGTACCGACTTACCAGGTCTTCTGCCGCATCATTCTCCCCTGGGTGGAGAGAATTCGTCCTCGAATCGTCATCGTCCGAGCTATCACCTGTGTAAGGAATCAGGTGCTTAACATTAACACATCGGCAGTACGAATGTGGCTGGGAAGTTTAAGCCGATAGGCGTTCGAATTGATCTTCTCAACGATCTCCACAGGACCAATCTTTCTAGCAGCGAGCTTGTGGTAGTCACCAGCAGAAAATCGATCCTTCGTAAGGACAGCCCAAACAAAATCGCCAACTTCAAACTCCACGTGCCTTCTCCTTCGGTCAGCAACACCTTTGATACCAACTGACGCAGCGTACAACGCGGGTAACCGTCACAGACTCGTTGATTCGCGCACGAATACCGGAACTACAACCTTCAATACCTGTTGATTCTACGAATACCAGGAAATAGGCATCAAACTCGAATCCGAGATTGGACAAAGCACGAAAGCTCTGAATTTTATTGATAATTCGAAAAGACGAGTCCTTTTGCCCTAGGGCTTACAGAAAGCTTAAGTAGGGTTTAAGAAAACCTAAATTGCAAAAAAGAACTAAACTTTTCAAAAAGTGCAAAAACACCCTAATTAACACAAATTGCCTGTTTAAGGCCCTAAACGATGGAATTTGCCTTAAATATCGAAAAATCACGGCAAAGCGGTGAGTTTTGCTCCGAAGGCCATTTCCTTCGAAATAGGGTCGTCATAACCTATTTTTTTCCAAGTACCCGACTTGCCAGGTCTTCTGCCGCATCATTCTCCCCTGGGTGGAGAGAATTCGTCCTCGAATCGTCATCGTCCGAGCTATCACCTGTGTAAGGAATCAGGTGCTTAACATTAAACACATCGGCAGTACGAATGTGGCTGTGAAGTTTAAGCCGATAGGCGTTCGAATTGATCTTTTCAACGATCTCCACAGGACCAATCTTTCTAGCAGCGAGCTTGTGGTAGTTACCAGCAGAAAATCGATCCTTCGTAAGGACTGCCCAAACAAAATCGCCAACTTCAAACTCCACGTGCCTCCTCCTTCGGTCAGCAACACCTTTGATACCAACTGACGCAGCGTACAACGCGGGTAACCGTCACAGACTCGTTGATTCGCGCACGAATACCGGAACTACAACCTTCTATACCTGTTGATTCTACGAATACCAGGAAATAGGCATCAAACTCGAATCCGAGATTGGACAAAGCACGAAAGCTCTGTATTTTATTGATAATCCGAAAAGACGACTCCTTTTGCCCTAGGGCTTATAGAAAGCTTGAATAAGGTTTAAGAAAACCTAATTTGCATAAAAGAACTAAACATTTCAAGAAGTGCAAAAAACCCAAATTAACATAAATTGCCTGTTTAAGGCCATAAACGATGGAATATACCTTAAATATCGAAAAATCACGGCGAAGCGGTGAGTTTTGCTCTAGAGGCCATTTCCTTCGAAATAGGGTCGTCATAACCTATTTTTTTCCAAGTACCGACTTGACAGGTCTTCTGCCGCATCATTCTCCCCTGGGTGGAGAGAATTCGTCCTCGAATCGTCATCGTCCGAGCTATCACCTGTGTAAGGAATCAGGTGCTTAACATTAAACACATCGGCAGTACGAATGTGGCTGGGAAGTTTAAGCCGATAGGCGTTCGAATTTATCTTCTCAACGATCTCTACAGGACCAATCTTTCTAGCAGCGAGCTTGTGGTAGTTACCAGCAGAAAATCGATCCTTCGTAAGGATAGCCCAAACAAAATCGCCAACTTCAAACTCCACGTGCCTTCTCCTTCGGTCAGCAACACCTTTGATACCAACGGACGCAGTGTACAACGCGGGTAACCGTCACAGACTCGTTGATTCGCGCACGAATACCGGAACTACAACCTTCTATACCTGTTGATTCTACGAATACCAGGAAATAGGCATCAAACTCGAATCCGTGATTGGACAAAGCACGAAAGCTCTGAATTTTATTGATAATCTGAAAAGACGAGTCCTTTTGCCCTAGGGCATACAGACAACTTAAATAGGGTTGAAGAAAACCTAAATTGCATAAAAAAACTAAACTTTTAAAAATGTGCAAAAACACCCTAATTAACATAAATTGCCTGTTTATGGCCCTAAACGATGGAATTTGCCTTAAATATCGAAAAATCACAGCATAGCGGTGAGTTTTGCTCCGGAGGCCATTTCCTTCGAAATAGGGTCGACAGAACCTATTTTTTTCCAGGTACCGTCTTACCAGGTCTTCTGCCGCATCATTCTCCCCTGGGTGGAGAGAATTCGTCCTCGAATCGTCATCGTCCGAGCTATCACCTGTGTAAGGAATCAGGTGCTTAACATTAAACACATCGGCAGTACGAATGTGGCTGGGAAGTTTAAGCCGATAGGCGTTCGAATTGATCTTCTCAACGATCTCCACAGGACCAATCTTTCTAGCAGCGAGCTTGTGGTAGTCACCAGCAGAAAATCGATCCTTCGTAAGGACAGCCCAAACAAAATCGCCAACTTCAAACTCCACGTGCCTTCTCCTTCGGTCAGCAACACCTTTGATACCAACTGACGCAGCGTACAACGCGGGTAACCGTCACAGACTCGTTGATTCGCGCACGAATACCGGAACTACAACCTTCTATACCTGTTGATTCTACGAATACCAGGAAATAGGCATCAAACTCGAATCCGAGATTGGACAAAGCACGAAAGCTCTGAATTTTATTGATAATCCGAAAAGACGAGTCCTTTTGCCCTAGGGCTTACAGAAAGCTTGAATAGGGTTTAAGAAAACCTAAATTGCATAAAAGAACTAAACATTTCAAAAAGTGCAAAAAACCCTAATTAACATAAATTGCCTGTTTAAGGCCATAAACGATGGAATTTGCCTTAAATACGAAAAATCACGGCGAAGCGGTGAGTTTTGCTCCGGAGGCCATTTCCTTCGAAATAGGGTCGTCAGAACCTATTTTTTTCAGGTACCGATCCCAGCTTTGCCAGCGACTTGCCAGTCTTCTCGCCGCATCATTCTCCCCTGGGTGGAGAGAATTCGTCCTCGAATCGTCATCGTCCGAGCTATCACCTGTGTAAGGAATCAGGTGCTTAACATTAAACACATCGGCAGTACGAATGTGGCTGGGAAGTTTAAGCCGATAGGCGTTCGAATTGATCTCTCAACGATCTCCACAGGACCAATCTTTCTAGCAGCGAGCTTGTGGTAGTCACCAGCAGAAAATCGATCCTTCGTAAGGACAGCCCAAACAAAATCGCCAACTTCAAACTCCACGTGCCTTCTCCTTCGGTCAGCAACACCTTTGATACCAACTGACGCAGCGTACAACGCGGGTACCGTCACAGACTCGTTGATTCGCGCACGAATACCGGAACTACAACCTTCTATACCTGTTGATTCTACGAATACCAGGAAATAGGCATCAAACTCGAATCCGAGATTGGACAAAGCACGAAAGCTCTGAATTTTATTGATAATCCGAAAAGACGACTCCTTTTGCCCTAGGGCTTACAGAAAGCTTAAATAGGGTTTAAGAAACCTAAATTGCATAAAAGAACTAAACTTTTCAAAAAGTGCAAAAACACCCTAATTAACATAAATTGCCTGTTTAAGGCCCTAAACGATGGAATTTGCCTTAAATATCGAAAAATCACACGGCGAAGCGGTGAGTTTTGCTCCGGAGGCCATTTTCCTCGAAATAGGGTCTCAGAACCTATTTTTTTCTCAAGTACCGACTTGCCAGGTCTTCTGCCGCATCATTCTCCCCTGGGTGGAGAGAATTCGTCTCGAATCGTCATCGTCCGAAAATAGGGTTTAAGAAAACCTAAATTGCATAAAAGAACTAAACATTTCAAAAAGTGCAAAAACACCCTAATTAACATAAATTGCCTGTTTAAGGCCTAAACGATGGAATTTGCCTTAAATATCGAAAAATCACGGCAAAGCGGTGAGTTTTGCTCCGGAGGCCATTTCCTTCGAAATAGGGTCGTCAGAACCTATTTGTTTTCCAGGTACCGACTTACCAGGTCTTCTGCCGTATCATTCTCCCCTGGGTGGAGAGAATTCGTCCTCGAATCGTCATCGTCCGAGCTATCACCTGTGTAAGGAATCAGGTGCTTAACATTAAACACATCGGCAGTATGAATGTGGCTGGGAAGTTTAAGCCATTAGGCGTTCGAATTGATCTTCTCAACGATCTCCACATGACCAATCTTTCTAGCAGCGAGCTTGTGGTAGTCACCAGCAGAAAATCGATCCTTCGTAAGGACAGCCCAAACAAAATCGCCAACTTCAAACTCCACGTGCCTTCTCCTTCGGTCAGCAACACCTTTGATACCAACTGACGCAACGTACAACGCGGGTAACCGTCAGAGACTCGTTGATTCGCGCACGAATACCGGAACTACAACCTTCTATACCTGTTGATTCTACGAATACCAAGAAATAGGCATCAAACTCGTATCCGAGATTGGACAAAGCACGAAAGCTCAGAATTTTATTGATAATCCGAAAAGACGAGTCCTTTTGCCCTAGGGCTTACAGAAAGCTTAAATAGGGTTTAAGAAAACCTAAATTGCATAAAAGAACTAAACTTTTCAAAAAGTGCAAAAACACCCTAATTAACATGAATTGCCTGTTTAAGGCTCTAACGATGGAATTTTCTTAAATATCGAAAAATCACGGCGAAGCGGTGAGTTTGCTCCGGAGGCCATTTCCTTCGAAATAGGGTCGTCAGAACCTATTTTTTTCCAGGTACCGACTTGCCAGGTCTTCTGCCGCATCATTCCCCTGGGTGGAGAGAATTCGTCCTCGAATCGTCATCGTCCGAGCTATCACCTGTGTAAGGAATCAGGTGCTTAACATTAAACACATCGGCAGTACGAATGTGGCTGGGAAGTTTAAGCCGATAGGCGTTCGAATTGATTCTCAACGATCTCCACAGGACCAATCTTTCTAGCAGCGAGCTTGTGGTAGTCACCAGCAGAAAATCGATCCTTCGTAAGGACAGCCCAAACAAAATCGCCAACTTCAAACTCCACGTGCCTTCTCCTTCGGTCAGCAACACCTTTGATACCAACTGACGCAGCGTACAACGCGGGTAACCGTCACAGACTCGTTGATTCGCGCACGAATACCGGAACTACAACCTTCTATACCTGTTGATTCTACGAATACCGGAAATAGGCATCAAACTCGAATCCGAGATTGGACAAAGCACGAAAGCTCTGAATTTTATTGATAATCCGAAAAGACGAGTCCTTTTGCCCTAGGGCTCACAGAAAGCTTAATAGGGTTTAAGAAAACCTAAATTGCATAAAGAACTAAACTTTTCAAAAAGTGCAAAAACACCCTAATTAACATAAATTGCCTGTTTAAGGCTCGAAACGATGGAATTTGCCTTAAATATCGAAAAATCACAGCAAAGCAGTGAGTTTTGCTCCGGAGGCCATTTCCTTCGAAATAGGGTCGTCAGAACTTATTTTTTTCCAGGTACCGACTTGCCAGGTCTTCTGCCGCATCATTCTCCCCTGGGTGGAGAGAATTCGTCCTCGAATCGTCATCGTCCGAGCTATCACCTGTGTGAGGAATCAGGTGCGTAACATTAAACACATCGGCAGTACGAATGTGGCTGGGAAGTTTAAGCCGATAGGCGTTCGAATTTATCTTCTCAACGATCTCCACAGGACCAATCTTTCTAGCAGCGAGCTTGTGGTAGTCACCAGCAGAAAATCGATCCTTCGTAAGGACAGCCCAAACAAAATCGCCAACTTCAAACTCCACGTGCCTTCTCCTTCGGTCAGCAACACCTTTGATACCAACTGACGCAGCGTACAACGCGGGTAACCGTCACAGACTCGTTGATTCGCGCACGAATACCGGAACTACAACCTTCTATACCTGTTGATTCTACGAATACCAGGAAATAGGCATCAAACTCGAATCCG
Source organism: Punica granatum (assembly GCF_007655135.1). Taxonomy (NCBI): domain Eukaryota; kingdom Viridiplantae; phylum Streptophyta; class Magnoliopsida; order Myrtales; family Lythraceae; genus Punica; species Punica granatum. The sequence continues at coordinate 34,671,887 of NC_045127.1, read as the reverse complement.
AGATTGGACAAAGCACGAAAGCTCTGAATTTATTGATAATCCGAAAAGACTAGTCCTTTTGCCCTAGGGCTTACAGAAAGCTTAAGTAGGGTTTAAGAAAACCTAAATTGCATAAAAGAAAAAACTACTTTTCAAAAAGTGCAAAAACACCCTAATTAACATAAATTGCCTGTTTAAGGCCCTAAACGATGGAATTTGCCTTAAATATCGAAAAATCACGGCAAAGCGGTGAGTTTTACTCCGGAGGCCATTTCCTTCGAAATAGGGTCGTCAGAACCTAGTTGTTTTCCAGGTACCGACTTACCAGGTCTTCTGCCGCATCATTCTCCCCTGTGTGGAAAGAATTGGTCCTCGAATCGTCGTCGTCCGAGCTATCACCTGTGTAAGGAATCAGGTGCTTAACATAAAACACATCGGCAGTACGAATGTGGCTGGGAAGTTTAAGCCGATAGACGTTCGAATTGATCTTCTCAACGATCTCCACAGGACCAATCTTTCTAGCAGCGAGCTTGTGGTAGTCACCAGCAGAAAATCGATCCTTCGTAAGGACAGCCCAAACAAAATCGCCAACTTCAAACTCCACGTGCCTTCTCCTTCGGTCAGCAACACCTTTGATACCAACTGACGCAGCGTACAACGCGGGTAACCGTCAGAGACTCGTTGATTCGCGCACGAATACCGGAACTACAAGCTTCTATCCCTGTTGATTCTTCGAATACAGAGAAATAGGCATCAAACTCGAATCCGAGATTGGACAAAGCACGAAAGCTCTGAATTTTATTGATAATCCGAAAAGACGAGTCCTTTTGCCCAAGGGCTTACAGAAAGCTCAAGTAGGGTTTAAGAAAACCTAAATTGCATAAAAGAACTAAACATTTCAAAAAGTGCAAAAAACCCTAATTAACATAAATTGCCTGTTTAAGGCCATAAACGATGTAATTTGCCTTAAATATCGAAAAATCACGGTGAAGCGGTGAGTTTTGATCCGGAGGCCATTTCCTTCGAAATAGGGTCATCAGAACCTATTTGTTTTCCATGTACTGACTTACCAGGTCTTCTGCCGCATCATTCTCCCCTGGGTGGAGAGAATTCGTCCTCGAATCGTCATCGTCCGAGCTATCACCTGTGTAAGGAATCAGGTGCTTAACATAAAACACATCGGCAGTATGAATGTGGCTGGGAAGTTTAAGCCGAAAGGCGTTCGAATTGATCTTCTCAATGATCTCCACAGGGCCAATCTTTCTAGTAGCGAGCTTGTGGTAGTCACCAGCAGAAAATCGATCCTTCGTAAGGACAGCCCAAACAGAATCGCCAACTTCAAACTCCACGTGCCATCTCCTTCGGTCAGCAACACCTTTGTTACAAACTGACGCAGCGTACAACGCGGGTAACCGTCAGAGACTCGTTGATTCGCGCACGAATACCGGAACTACAAGCTTCTATCCCTGTTGATTCTTCGAATACAGAGAAATAGGCATCAAACTCGAATCCGAGATTGGACAAAGCACGAAAGCTCTGAATTTTATTGATAATCCGAAAAGACGAGTCCTTTTGCCCAAGGGCTTACAGAAAGCTTAAGTAGGGTTAAGAAAAACCTAAATTGCATAAAAGAACTAAACATTTCAAAAAGTGCAAAAAACCCTAATTAACATAAATTGCCTGTTTAAGGCCATAAACGATGGAATTGCCTTAAATATCGAAAAATCACGGTGAAGCGGTGAGTTTTGATCCGGAGGCCATTTCCTTCGAAATAGGGTCGTCAGAACCTATATTTTTTTCCAGTACGACTTGCCAGGTCTTCTGCCGCATCATTCTCCCCTGGGTGGAGAGAATTCGTCCTCGAATCGTCATCGTCCGAGCTATCACCTGTGTGAGGAATCAGGTGCTTAACATTAAACACATCGGCAGTACGAATGTGGCTGGGAAGTTTAGCCGATAGGCGTTCGAATTTATCTTCTCAACGATCTCCACAGGACCAATCTTTCTAGCAGCGAGCTTTTGGTAGTCACCAGCAGAAAATCGATCCTTCGTAAGGACAGCCCAAACAAAATCGCCAACTTCAAACTCCACGTGCCTTCTCCTTCGGTCAGCAACTGCTTTGATACCAACTGACGCAACGTACAACGCGGGTAACCGTCACAGACTCGTTGATTCGCGCAGGAATACCGGAACTACAACCTTCAATACCTGTTGATTCTACGAATACCAGGAAGTAGACATCAAACGCGAACCCGAGATTGGACAAAGCACGAAAGCTCTGAATTTTATTGATTATCCGAAAAGACGACTCCTTTTGCCCTAGGGCTTACAGAAAGCTTAAATAGGGTTTAAGAAAACCTAAATTGCATAAAAGAACCAAACTTTTCAAAAAGTGCAAAAACACCCTAATTAACATAAATTGCCTGTTTAAGGCCCTAAACGATGGAATTTGCCTTAAATACCGAAAAATTACGGCAAAGCGGTGAGTTTTGCTCCGGATGCCATTTCCTTCGAAATTGGGTCATCAAAACCTATTTTTTTACAGGTACCGACTTGCCAGGTCTTCTGCCGCATCATTCTCCCCTGGGGGAAGAGAATTCGTCCTCGAATCGTCATCGTCCGAGCTATCACCTGTGTGAGGAATCAGGTGCTTAACATTAAACACATCGGCAGTATGAATGTGGCTGGGAAGTTTAAGCCGAAAGGGGTTCGAATTGATCTTCTCAACGATCTCCACAGGACCAATCTTTCTAGTAGCGAGCTTGTGGTAGTCACCAGCAGAAAATCGATCCTTCGTAAGGACAGCCCAAACAAAATCGCCAACTGCAAACTCCACGTGCCTTTTCCTTCGGTGAGCAACACCTTTGATACCAACTGACGCACCGTACAACGCGGGTAACCGTCAGAGACTCGTTGATTCGCGCACGAATACCGGAACTACAACCTTCAATACCTGTTGATTCTACGAATACCAGGAAATAGACATCAAACTCGAACCCGAGATTGGACAAAGCACGAAAGCTCTGAATTTTATTGATTATCCGAAAAGACGACTCCTTTTGCCCTAGGGCTTACAGAAAGCTTAAATAGGGTTTAAGAAAACCTAAATTGCATAAAAGAACTAAACATTTCAAAAAGTGCAAAAACACCCTAATTAACATAATTGCCTGTTTAAGGCCCTAAACGATGGAATTTGCCTTAAATATCGAAAAATTCTGGCAAAGCGGTGAGTTTGCTCCGGAGGCCATTTCCTTCGAAATAGGGTCATCAAAACCTATTTTTTCCAGGTACCGACTTGCCAGGTCTTCTGCCGCATCATTCTCCCCTGGGTGGAGAGAATTCGTCCTCGAATCGTCATCGTCCGAGCTATCACCTGTGTGAGGAATCAGGTGCTTAACATTAAACACATCGGCAGTACGAATGTGGCTGGGAAGTTTAAGCCGATAGGCGTTTGAATTTATCTTCTCAACGATCTCCACAGGACCAATCTTTCTAGCAGCGAGCTTGTGGTAGTCACCGGCAGAAAATCGATCCTTCGTAAGGACAGCCCAAACAAAATCGCCTACTTCAAACTCCACGTGCCTTCTCCTTCGATCAGCAACACCTTTGATACCAACTGACGCAGCGTACAACGCGGGTAACCGTCATAGACTCGTTGATTCGCGCACGAATACCGGAACTACAACCTTCAATACCTGTTGATTCTACGAATACCAGGAAATAGACATCAAACTCGAACCCGAGATTGGACAAAGCACGAAAGCTCTGAATTTTATTGATTATCCGAAAAGACGACTCCTTTTGCCCTAGGGCTTACAGAAAGCTTAAATAGGATTTAAGAAAACCAAAATTGCATAAAAGAACTAAACATTTCAAAAAGTGCAAAAACACCCTAATTAACATAAATTGCCTGTTTAAGGCCCTAAACGATGGAATTTGCCTTAAATACCGGAAAATTACGGCAAAGCGGTGAGTTTTGCTCCGGATGCCATTTCCTTCGAAATTGGGTCATCAAAACCTATTTTTTTCCAGGTACCGACTTGCCAGGTCTTCTGCCGCATCATTCTCCCCTGGGTGGAGAGAATTCGTCCTCGAATCGTCATCGTCCGAGCTATCACCTGTGTGAGGAATCAAGTGCTTAACATTAAACACATCGGCAGTATAATGTGGCTGGGAAGTTTAAGCCGAAAGGCGTTCGAATTGATCTTCTCAACGATTTCCACAGGACCAATCTTTCTAGTAGCGAGCTTGTGGTAGTCACCAGCAGAAAATCGATCCTTCGTAAGGACAACCCAAACAAAATAGCCAACTGCAAACTCCACGTGCCTTCTCCTTCGGTGAGCAACACCTTTGATACCAACTGACGCACCGTACAACGCGGGTAACCGTCAGAGACTCGTTGATTCGCGCACGAATACCGGAACTACAACCTTCAGTACCTGTTGATTCTACGAATACCAGGAAATAGACATCAAACTCGAACCCGAGATTGGACAAAGCTCGAAAGCTCTGAATTTTATTGATTATCCGAAAAGACGACTCCTTTTGCCCTAGGGCTTACAGAAAGCTTAAATAGGGTTTAAGAAAACCTAAATTGCATAAAAGAACTAAACTTTCAAAAAGTGCAAAAACACCCTAATTAACATAAATTCCTGTTTAAGGCCCTAAACGATGGAATTTGCCTTAAATACCGGAAAATCACGGCGAAGCGGTGAGTTTTCTCCGGAGCCATTTCCTTCGAAATTGGGTCATCAAAACTATTTTTTTCCAGGTACCGACTTGCCAGGTCTTCTGCCGCAATCATTCTCCCCTGGGTGGAGAGAATTCGTCCTCGAATCGTCATCGTCCGAGCATCACCTGTGTGATCATCGTGCTTAACATTAAACACATCGGCAGTATGAATGTGGCTGGGAAGTTTAAGCGAAAGGCGTTCGAATTGATCTTCTCAACGAATTTCACAGGACCAATCTTTCTAGCAGCGAGCTTGTGGTAGTCACCAGCAGAAAATCGATCCTTCGTAAGGACAGCCCAAACAAAATCGCCAACTCAAACTCCACGTGCCTTCTCCTTCGGTGAGCAACAACCTTTGATACCAACTGACGCACCGTACAACGCGGGTAAACGTCAGAGACTCGTTGATTCGCGCACGAATACCGGAACTACAACCTTCAATACCTGTTGATTCTACGAATACGAATACCAGAGAAATAGGCATCAAACTCGAATCCGAGATTGGACAAAGCACGAAAGCTCTGAATTTTATTGATAATCCGAAAAGACGAGTCCTTTTGCCCTAGGGCTTACAGAAAGCTTAAATAGGGTTTAAGAAAACCTAAATTGCATAAAAGAACTAAACTTTTCAAAAAGTGCAAAACACCCTAATTAACATAAATTGCCTGTTTAAGGCGCTAAACGATGGAATTTGCCTTAAATATCGAAAAATCACAGTGAAGCGGTGAGTTTTGCTCCGGAGGCCATTTCCTTCGAAATAGGGTCGTCAGAACCTATTTGTTTTCCAGGTACCGACTTACCAGGTCTTCTGCCGTATCATTCTCCCCTGGGTGGAGAGAATTCGTCCTCGAATCGTCATCGTCCGAGCTATCACCTGTGTAAGGAATCAGGTGCTTAACATTAAACACATCGGCAGTATGAATGTGGCTGGGAAGTTTAAGCCAATAGGCGTTCGAATTGATCTTCTCAACGATCTCCACATGACCAATCTTTCTAGCAGCGAGCTTGTGATAGTCACCAGCAGAAAATCGATCCTTCGTAAGGACAGCCCAAACAAAATCGCCAACTTCAAACTCCACGTGCCTTCTCCTTCGGTCAGCAACACCTTTGATACCAACTGACGCAACGTACAACGCGGGTAACCGTCAGAGACTCGTTGATTCGCGCACGAATACCGGAACTATAACCTTCTATACCTGTTGATTCTACGAATACCAGAAATAGGCATCAAACTCGTATCCGAGATTGGACAAAGCACGAAAGTTCTGAATTTTATTGATAATCCGAAAAGACGAGTCCTTTTGCCCTAGGGCTTACAGAAAGCTTAAATAGGGTTTAAGAAAACCTAAATTGCATAAAAGAACTAAACTTTCAAAAAGTGCAAAAACACCCTAATTAACATAATTGCCTGTTTAAGGCTCGAAACGATGGAATTTGCCTTAAATATCGAAAAATCACAGCAAGAGTGAGTTTGCTCCAAGGCCATTTCTTTCGAAATAGGGTCGTCAGAACTTATTTGTTTTCCATGTACCGACTTACCAGGTCTTCTGCCGCATCATACTCCCCTGGGTGGAAAGAATTGGTCCTCGAATCGTCATCGTCCGAGCTATCACCTGTGTAAGGAATCAGGTGCTTAACATTAAACACATCGGCAGTACGAATGTGTCTGGGAAGTTTATGCCGATAGGCGTTCGAATTGATCTTCTCAACGATCTCCACAGGACCAATCTTTCTGGCAACGAGCTTGTGGTAGTCACCAGCGGAAAATCGATCCTTCGTAAGGACAGCCCAAACAAAATCGCCAACTTCAAACTCCACGTGCCTTCTCCTTCGGTCAGCAACACCTTTGATACCAACTGACAGAACGTACAACGCGGGTAACCGTCAGAGACTCGTTGATTCGCGCACGAATACCGGAACTACAACCTTCTATACCTGTTGATTCTACGAATACCAGGAAATAAAAATCAAACTCGAATCCGAGATTGGACAAAGCACGAAAGCTCTGAATTTTATTGATAATCCGAAAAGACTAGTCCTTTTGCCCTAGGGCTTACAGAAAGCTTAAATAGGGTTTAAGAAAACCTAAATTGCATAAAAGAACTAAACATTTCAAAAAGTGCAAAAACACCCTAATTAACATAAATTGCCTGTTTAAGGCTCGAAACGATAGAATTTGCCTTAAATATAGAAAAATCACAGCAAAGCAGTGAGTTTTGCTCCGGAGGCCATTTCCTCCGAAATAGGGTCGTCAGAACCTATTTTTTTCCAGGTACCGACTTGCCAGGTCTTCCGCCGCATCATTCTCCCCTGGGTGGAGAGAATTCGTCCTCGAATCGTCATCGTCCGAGCTATCACCTGTGTGAGGAATCAGGTGCTTAACATTAAACACATCGGCAGTACGAATGTGGCTGGGAAGTTTAAGCCGATAGGCGTTCGAATTTATCTTCTCAACGATCTCCACAGGACCAATCTTTCTAGCAGCGAGCTTGTGGTAGTCACCAGCAGAAAATCGATCCTTCGTAACGACAGCCCAAACAAAATCGCCAACTTCAAACTCCACGTGCCTTCTCCTTCGGTTAGCAACACCTTTGATACCAACTGACGCAGCGTAAAACGCGGGTAACCGTCACAGACTCGTTGATTCGCGCACGAATACCGGAACTGCAACCTTCTATACCTGTTGATTCTACGAATACCAGGAAATAGGCATCAAACTCGAATCCGAGATTGGACAAAGCACGAAAGCTCTGAATTTTATTGATAATCCGAAAAGACTAGTCCTTTTGCCCTAGGGCTTACAGAAATCTTAAGTAGGGTTTAAGAAAACCTAAATTACATAAAAGAACTAAACTTTTCAAAAAGTGCAAAAACACCCAAATTAACATAAATTGCCTGTTTAAGGCCCTAAACGATAGAATTTGCCTTAAATATCGAAAAATCACAGTGAAGCGGTGAGTTTTGCTCCGGAGGCCATTTCCTTCGAAATAGGGTCGTCAGAACCTATTTGTTTTCCAGGTACCGGCTTACCAGGTCTTCTGCCGCATCATTCTCCCCTGGGTGGAGAGAATTCGTCCTCGAATCGTCATCGTCCGAGCTATCACCTGTGTAAGGAATCAGGTGCTTAACATTAAACACATCGGCAGTATGATTGTGGCTGGCAAGTTTAAGCCAATAGGCGTTCGAATTGATCTTCTCAACGATCTCCACATGACCAATCTTTCTAGCAGCGAGCTTGTGGTAGTCACCAGCAGAAAATCGATCCTTCGTAAGGACAGCCTAAACAAAATCGCCAACTTCAAACTCCACGTGCCTCCTCCTTCGGTCAGCAACACCTTTGATACCAACTGACGCAACGTACAACGCGGGTAACCGTCAGAGACTCGTTGATTCGCGCACGAATACCGGAACTACAACCTTCTATACCTGTTGATTCTACGAATACCAAGAAATAGGCATCAAACTCGTATCCGAGATTGGACAAAGCACGAAAGCTCAGAATTTTATTGATAATCCGAAAAGACGACTCCTTTTGCCCTAGGGCTTACAGAAAGCTTAAATAGGGTTTAAGAAAACCTAAATTGCATAAAAGAACTAAACTTTTCAAAAAGTGCAAAAACACCCTAATTAACATGAATTGCCTGTTTAAGGCTCGAAACGATGGAATTTGCCTTAAATATCGAAAAATCACAGTGAAGCGGTGAGTTTTGCTCCAAAGGCCATTTCCTTCGAAATAGGGTCGTCAGAACTTATTTTTTTCCGTACCGCTTGCCAGGTCTTCTGCCCCTGCCGCATCATTCTCCCCTGGGTGGAGAGAATTCGTCCTCGAATCGTCATCGTCCGAGCTATCACCTGTGTGAGGAATCAGGTGCTTAACATTAACACATCGGCAGTACGAATGTGGCTGGGAAGTTTAAGCCGATAGGCGTTCGAATTTATCTTCTCAACGATCTCCACAGGACCAATCTTTCTAGCAGCGAGCTTGTGGTAGTCACCAGCAGAAAATCGATCCTTCGTAACGACAGCCCAAACAAAATCGCCAACTTCAAACTCCACGTGCCTTCTCCTTCGGTTAGCAACACCTTTGATACCAACTGACGCAGCGTAAAACGCGGGTAACCGTCACAGACTTGTTGATTCGCGCGCAAATACCGGAACTACAACCTTCTATACCTGTTGATTCTACGAATACCAGGAAATAGGCATCAAACTCGAATCCGAGATTGGACAAAGCACGAAAGCTCTGAATTTTATTGATAATCCGAAAAGACTAGTCCTTTTGCCCTAGGGCTTACAGAAAGCTTAAGTAGGGTTTAAGAAAACCTAAATTACATAGAAGAACTAAACTTTTCAAAAAGTGCAAAAAGACCCTAATTAACATAAATTTGCCTGTTTAAGGCCTCGAAACGATGGAATTTGCCTTAAATATCGAAAAATCACGGTGAAGCGTTGAGTTTTGCTCCGGAGCCATTTCCTTCGAAATAGGTCGTCAGAACTATTTTGTTTTTCCAGGTACCGACTTACCAGGTCTTCTGCCATCATTCTCCCCTGGGTGGAGAGAATTCGTCCTCGAATCGTCATCGTCCGAGCTATCACCTGTGTAAGGAATCAGGTGCTTAACATTAAACACATCGGCAGTACGAATGTGGCTGGGAAGTTTAAGCCGATAGGCGTTCGAATTGATCTTCTCAACGATCTCCACAGGACCAATCTTTCTAGCGAGCTTGTGGTAGTCACCAGCAGAAATCGATCCTTCGTAAGGACAGCCCAAACAAAATCGCCAACTTCAAACTCCACGTGCCTTCTCCTTCGGTCAGCAACACCTTTGATACCAACTGACGCAACGTACAACGCGGGTAACCGTCAGAGACTCGTTGATTCGCGCACGAATACCGGAACTACAACCTTCTATACCTGTTGATTCTACGAATACCAGAAATAGCATCATCAAACTCGAATCCGAGATTGGACAGCACGAAAGCTCTAATTTTATTGATAATCCGAAAAGACTAGTCCTTTTGCCCTAGGGCTTACAGAAAGCTTAAATAGGGTTTAAGAAAACCTAAATTGCATAAAGAACTAAACATTTCAAAAAGTGCAAAAACACCCTAATTAACATAAATTGCCTGTTTAAGGCTCAAACGATGAATTTGCCTTAAATATCGAAAAATCACGGCAAACGGTGAGTTTTGCTCCGGAGGCCATTTCCTTCGAAATAGGGTCGTCAGAACTATTTTTTTCCAGGTACCGACTTACCAGGTCTTCTGCCGCATCATTCTTCCCCTGGGTGGAGAGAATTCGTCCTCGAATCGTATCGTCCGAGCTATCACCTGTGTAAGGAATCAGGTGCTTAACATTAAACCCATCGCAGTACGAATGTGGCTGGGAAGTTTAAGCCGATAGGCGTTCGAATTGATCTTCTCAACGATCTCCACAGACCAATCTTTCTAGCAGCGAGCTTGTGGTAGTCACCAGCAGAAAATCGATCCTTCGTAAGACGCCCAAACAAAATCGCCAACTTCAAACTCCACGTGCCTTCTCCTTCGGTCAGCAACACCTTTGATACCAACTGACGCAGCGTACAACGCGGTAACGTCACAGACTTGTTGATTCGCGCACGAATACCGGAACTACAACCTCTATACCTCATCAGAACCTATTTTTTCCAGGTACCCGACTTGCCAGGTCTTCTGCCGCATCATTCTCCCTTGGGTGGAGAGAATTCGTCCTCGAATCGTCATCGTCCGAGCTATCACCTGTGTAAGGAATCAGGTGCTTAACATTAAATACTTCGGCAGTACGAATGTGGCTGGGAAGTTTAAGCCGATAGGCGTTCGAATTGATCTTCTCAACGATCTCCACAGGACCAATCTTTCTAGCAGCGAGCTTGTGGTAGTCACCAGCAAAAAATCGATACTTCGTAAGGACAGCCCAAACAAAATCGTCAACTTCAAACTCCACGTGCCTTCTCCTTTGGTCGGCAACACCTTTGATACCAACTGACGCAGCGTACAACGCGGGTAACCGTCACAGACTCGTTGATTCAAGCACGAATACCGGAACTACAACCTTCTATACCCGTTGATTCTACGATTACCAGGAAATAGGCATCAAACTCGAACCCGAGATTGGACAAAGCACGAAAGCTCTGAATTTTATTGATAATCCGAAAAGACGACTCCTTTTGCCCTAGGGCTTACAGAAAGCTTAAATAGGGTTTAAGAAAACCTAAATTGCATAAAAGAACTAAACTTTTCAAAAAGTGCAAAAACACCCTAACTAACATAAATTGCCTGTTTAAGGCTCTAAACGATGGAATTTGCCTTAAATATCGAAAAATCACGGCGAAGCGTTGAGTTTTGCTCCGGAGGCCATTTCCTTCGAAATCGTCAGAACCTCAGGTACCGACTTGAGGTATTCTGCCGCATCATTCTCCCCTGGGTGGAGAGAATTCGTCCTCGAATCGTCATCGTCCGAGCTATCACCTGTGTGAGGAATTAGGTGCTTAACATTAAACACATCGGCAGTACGAATGTGGCTAGGAAGTTTAAGCCGATAGGCGTTCGAATTTATCTTCTCAACGATCTCCACAGGACCAATCTTTCTAGCAGCGAGCTAGTGGTAGTTACCAGCAGAAAATCGATCCTTCGTAAGGACAGCGCAAACAAAATCGCCAACTTCAAACTCACGTGCCTTCTCCTTCGGTCAGCAACACCTTTGATACCAACTGACGCAGCGTACAACGCGGGTAACCGTCACAGACTCGTTGATTCGTGCACGAATACCGGAACTACAAGCTTCTATACCTGTTGATTCTACGAATACCAGGAAATAGGCATCAAACTCGAACCCGAGATTGGACAAAGCACGAAAGCTCTGAATTTTATTGATAATCCGAAAAGACGACTCCTTTTGCCCTATGGCTTACAAAAAGCTTAAATAGGGTTTAAGAAAACCTAAATTGCATAAAAGAACTAAACTTTTCAAAAACTGCAAAAACACCCTAATTAACATAAATTGCCTGTTTAAGGCTCTAAACGATGGAATTTGCCTTAAATATCGAAAAATTACGGCGAAGCGGTGAGTTTTGCTCCGGATGCCATTTCCTTCGAAATAGGGTCGTCAGAACCTATTTTTTTCCAGGTACCGACTTGCCAAGTCTTCTGCCGCATCATTCTCCCCTGGGAGGAGAGAATTCGTCCTCGAATCGTCATCGTCCGAGCTATCACCTGTGTAAGGAATCTGGTGTTTAACGTTAAACACATCGGCAGTACGAATGTGGCTGGGAAGTTTAAGCCGATAGGCGTTCGAATTTATCTTCTCAACGATCTCCACAGGACCAATCTTTCTAGCAGCGAGCTTGTGGTAGTTACCAGCAGAAAATCGATCCTTCGTAAGGACAGCCCAAACAAAATCGCCAACTTCAAGCTCTACGTGCCTTCTCCTTCCAACAACGCCTTTGATACCAACTGACGCAGCGTACAACGCGGATAACCGTCACATACTCGTTGATTCGCGCACGAATACCGGAACTACAACCTTCTATACCTGTTGATTCTACGAATACTAGGAAATAGGCATCAAACTCGAACCTGAGATTGGACAAAGCACGAAAGCTGTGAATTTTATTGATAATCCGAAAAGACGACTCCTTTTGCCCTAGGGCTTACAGAGAGCTTAAATTGGGTTTAAGAAAACCTAAATTGCATAAAAGAACTAAACTTTTCAAAAAGTGCAAAAACACCCTAATTAACATAAATTGCCTGTTTAAGGCTCTAAACGATGGAATTTGGCTTAAATATCGAAAAATCACGGCGAAGCGGTGAGTTTTGCTCCGGATGCCATTTCCTTCGAAATAGGTTTGTCAGAACCTATTTTTTTCCAGGCACCGACTTGCTAGGTCTTATGCCGCATCATTCTCCCCTGGGTGGAGAGAATTCGTCCTCGAATCGTCATCGTCCGAGCTATCACCTGTGTAAGGAATCAGGTGCTTAACATTAAACACATCGGCAGTACGAATGTGGCTGGGAAGTTTAAGCCGATAGGCGTTCGAATTTATCTTCTCAACGATCTCCACAGGACTAATCTTTCTAGCAGCGAGCTTGTAGTAGTTCCCAGCAGAAAATCGATCCTTCGTTAGGACAGCCCAAACAAAATCGCCAACTTCAAACTCCACGTGCCTTCTCCTTCGGTCAGCAACAGCTTTGATACCAACTGACGCAGCGTACAACGCGGGTAACCCGTCACAGACTCGTTGATTCGCGCACGAATACCGGAACTACAACCTTTTATACCTGTTGATTCTACGAATACCAGGAAATAGGCATCAAACTTGAATCCGAGATTGTACAAAGCACGAAAGCTCTGAATTTTATTGATAATCTGGAAAGACGACTCCTTTTGCCCTAGGGCTTACAGAAAGCTTAAGTAGGGTTTAAGAAAACCTAAATTGCATAAAAGAACTAAACATTTCAAAAAGTGCAAAAAATCCTAATTAACATAAATTGCCTTTTTAAGGCCATAAACGATGGAATTTGCCTTAAATATCGAAAAATCACGGCGAAGTGGTCAGTTTTGCTCTGGAGGCCATTTCCTTCGAAATAGGGTCGTCATAACCTATTTTTTTCCAAGTACCGACTTGCTAGGTCTTCTGGCGCATCATTCTCCCCTGGGTGGAGAGAATTCGTCCTCGAATCGTCATCGTCCGAGCTATCACCTGTTTAAGGAATCAGGTGATTAATATTAAACACATCGTCAGTATGAATGTGACTGGGAAGTTTAAGCCGATAGGCGTTCGAATTGATCTTCTCAACGATCTCCACAGGACCAATCTTTCTAGCAGCTTGGTTGTGGTAGTCACCAGCAGAAAATCGATCCTTCGTAAGGACAGCCCAAACAAAATCGCCAACTTCAAACTCCACGTGCCTTCTCCTTCGGTTAGCAACAGCTTTGATACCAACTGACGCAGCGTACAACGCGGGTAACTGTCACAGACTCGTTGATTCGCGCACGAATACCGGAACTACAACCTTCTATACCTGTTGATTCTACGAATACCAGGAAATAGGTATCAAACTCGAACCCGAGATTGGACAAAACAGGAAAGCTCTGAATTTTATTGATAATCCGAAAAGACGACTCCTTTTGCCCTAGGGCTTACAGAAAGCTTAAATAGGGTTTAAGAAAACCTAAATTGCATAAAAGAACTAAACTTTTCAAAAAGTGCAAAAACACCCTAATTAACATAAATTGCCTGTTTAAGGCTCTAAACGATGGAATTTGCCTTAAATATCGAAAAATCACGGCGAAGCGGTGAGTTTTGCTCCGGAGGCCATTTCCTTCGAAATAGGTTTGTCAGAACCTATTTTTTTCCAGGTACCGACTTGCCAGGTCATTCATCCCCTGGGTGGAGAGAATTCGTCCTCGAATCGTCATCGTCCGAGCTATCACCTGTGTAAGGAATCAGGTGCTTAGCATTAAACACATCGGCAGTACGAATGTGGCTGGGAAGTTTAAGCCGATAGGCGTTCGAATTTATCTTCTCAACGATCTCCACAGGACCAATCTTTCTAGCAGCGAGCTTGTAGTAGTTACCAGCAGAAAATCAATCCTTCGTTAGGACAGCCCAAACAAAATCGCCAACTTCAAACTCCACGTGCCTTCTTTTTCGATCAGCAACACCTTTGATACCAACTGACGCAGCGTACAACGCGGGTAACCGTCACAGACTCGTTGATTCGCGCACGAATACCGGAACTACAACCTTCTATACCTGTTGATTCTACGAATACCAGGAAATAGGCATCAAACTCGAACCCGAGATTGGACAAAGCACGAAAGCTCTGAATTTTATTGATAATCCGAAAAGACGATTCATTTTGCCCTAGGGCTTACAGAAAGCTTAAGTAGGGTTTAAGAAAACCTAAATTGCATAAAAGAACTAAACTTTTCAAAAAGTGCAAAAACACCCTAATTAACATAAATTGCCTCTTTAGGGCCCTAAACGATGGAATTTGCCTTAAATATCGAAAAATCACGGCTAAGCGGTGAGTTTTGCTCCGGAGGCCATTTCCTTCGAAATAGGGTCGTCAGAATCTATTTTTTTCCAGGTACCGACTTGCTAGGTCTTCTGCCGCATCATTCTCCCCTGGGTGGAGAGAATTCATCCTCGAATCGTCATCGTCCGAGCTATCACCCTTTGTAAGGAATCAGGTGTTTAACATTAAACACATCGGCAGTACGAATGTGGCTTAACACATGTCCGTGTCAGGCCAACATGTTGAAAAAATTGATGCCAAACGTTTTTTCAAAAAATTTTGGGTGAATGGGGATCCGATGTGTGTCATGTGGGATCGCAATTGGGATCAAAATTGGAACTAATCATTAGAGTAAGGAGTCCCTTTTTTTAAGGATTGCAATTTCTTTGACATTGTACCAAAGTGGGCCCTCGAATTAAGGACATGGAACCAACTATCGTAAGTGCTCTTGATATAGTTGCACGTAATTTACATGAGACAAGCAACAACCCAATTTGTCTTTCCCATCATCTTCTTCTTCTTCTTCCTCCTTCGTTCTCAACAAATCAAATTGGGGCTTTCCTCTTTTTCGTTTTTCACAGCGATTGTGCGATTGTGCGATTGTACGATTGTCCTTCATCCTGTTGACTCCGCCTTTCCTTCTCTCCTGTGACTGTGCCTTTCCTTCGTCCTAGTGTCCATCCCGGTGTGTTGAAGTTGTGCAATCAAATTAGAGCTCAAAGTCCTGGCGAACTTTCGGTTCAGGCTCGATCTCTAGCAGAAATAAGCCTCGAGCACATTATCAGTCATAGAGCAGACTTAAATAGAAGAACTTGCAAACAGATAACTGCAAAAGATAGTTTTCAAGGCACATCAGATAAATCATCGAGTGCTATTCACAAGTAATTCTTTATATTCAGTGCGATTTTTAAGATAATACGATGGCCGGCAATTTTTTTGTCAGAGTTTGCATGCAAGAAAAATAATTTTCCAAAATAACGTGCAATTCCAAGAGATTTTTATTTTAAATCAGACTATCCGAATTTTTCCTTAAAAATCGGCACCTTAATTATTTTCGATCGATAAAAATGTGAAAACCTTCGATTGCCACATTTAATCCAATAAAAGAGGGGTTTGAGACAGAAAAATCGATATTCTTTCGTAACAGACATCCATCTCGGGGTACTTTTAGTTAAGTATTCATTTTCCGATATTGAAAACATTTTTCAGTAATTATTTTCTGCTCAAATGTGCTCAAAATCTTTACAGAAGGTGAAAATGAAGTCTTTTATGAAGTTTAGGGGCTGGGGCGATTAAATCAGACCGAACTAGTTCAATTCGAATTGGGGAAGCCAGTTCCATGTTTATGGAAAATTAAGGAGGGTGAGTGCGGACATCATCCTTATCCAGATGGCCAGCTGACGTTCTCCGGAGCTTCGAAATTTTTATTTTTATTTTAACCCCTATAGTTACCAAAATTACAAAATAACTCCCGACTCCCATTCATCTGTATATACTGGGTCACTTTCAAAGAAATGGATCATTCTCTGTCATTTTCAGAGGGCTCGGACCCAGAATTCCGGGTTCACTATCTAACTTGTCTAACACTTGTGTGTTTGTATGCGCAATCTTAAATTGGCACTACAGTCGACCCCGGACCGATGATAGGCACTACTACAAACAACGTTATTTCTGACGAGAATTTTCAACGGAGCCGTTCCATCAAAAATCTGTCATAAATTCGTCGGAGAAGCTTTCCGAAAGACCGTGTCGTCGGAATTCTGTCGCAACATAAAAAAATAAAAGTTTGACCGTTGGCCTTTGACCATTGGACCAACCACCTTCATTTTCCTTTCCCCTCTCCTCGACTTAAACAGTAGAGGCCAGATCTCTCACTCTCTCTGGTCGTCTCCCTCTCTCTAGCTCGATCTGGTCGCGCGTCTCTCTCTCGTCTCCCTCTCTGCACTCTCTCTCTCGTCTCCTTCTCTTCACTCTCTCTCGTCCCTCTCTCGATCTGCAAAGCTCTCTCTCTCTCTCTAGCTGCCCCTGCCGGTTGAAGAGTACGTAGAACGACGCTCGCGGCAGCAGCTCCAACATGCAGCGGCTCCGGTTCTCACTGTTCTCAGCTGTACATCCTAGTGCCGGTGGCCTTCCACCATCCGCTCCACCCCTGGCAGCCGGCATGCAAGACAGCAAGCGCTACCCCAAGCCCCCCGCTACCTCGAAGCTGCTAGTGCCGAGCTGCTTCTAGCCCGTGACACACCCGGCCGAAGGAAGCAGCGCCAGTTGGCCCCCGCCCAGCTTCAGATCCGACGCCCCCTGCAGCTTGAGCTCCTATTCCTTACAGCCCTGGTCGGCCCAGCAAAAGGCAACAGCGCCCCCGGGCCAACCTCGCTTCAGCTGCTCCGCCGCGTGCGCCGCCGCCTAGATCTGCCAGCTTCTCGATCGATCTCCCCGGCATTGAGGTCGGTTGTAATTAGATTTTAAATTGTACATATTGAGTTGTATTTTTTAACTAATTATAGTTTCAATTTTCTAAAATATTTTTCTGAATTTATAGTTTGTAAAAATTAATTATTGAATTAATTACATAGCAAATATTGTAATTGGAGTGTTTGCAATGAGTTTAGAAATTAGAATGTTATTATAAATTAGTTGATGAAAATTAAATTCTTATAAAAAATGTAATTATAATGTAATTATAATTTATTTGATGAAAAATAAATTCCTACATGACAAATGTAACTACATTGTAATTATAATTTATTTAATGAAATTATGGACGTCTCATTGATCAATCAAGAACGCCTCACACGGAACTCTTCAAGAGCAGTGGTCGGGGGTTCAAGCGGCGGAGGGTTAGCTTCAACGAAGTCCAAGGGGGCGTCTCTCAAAATTAGATTGAATCGCTCGTATTCTTTCAAGTTTGGGCAAATGTTGACCCCTTCTTATTAGAAAAGCTCTTATCAAACACAATGATCAAATGAGACACAACCACCCTGAAAAAATGGTTACCAAAAGCAAAGATGGTTACTAAAAAGCGAAGAATCCCGGACATTCTATCATGAGTCTTCACACATAACGAATATGATAGTGACTGTGGGTACTAATGAAATTTGGCCAAGAAACTCATGTTGTAGGTTGTTGCTGACATAGGTGTCGTGTTTCATCCTAACATGGAAAGCACATCACCAACCTATGGGATGAGACAGTAGCAAGGTTGCAGAGGTGGTCAGAAGTCATCATCTCAGGTCAACCAACGAAAGGCATCATCGTCCACAACTGTCCAAGCTATGATTTTTTGAGCATCTCGAGAAGACAAAGCTCGACAATCTCTTGAGGACACAACCGCCCCCATGAGGATGCAGGGACGACGCCTCAAAGGAACGCTCCACAAATAGAAGACCCCGGGGGAGTCAACCTTGAACAATAAAATCGTTTTCCAACGTAATTAAAATCGTTTTCGAACGTGAGGAAATCATTTTTTAAAAATTTGACAGACACATCCAGCATTCTTCAAGTTTGAAATCGTTTTCGACCGTGATAAAACCATTTTCGAATGTGATTAAATCGTTTTCGAATGTGACAAAACTGTTTTCCTAACATGATAAATATTCCTTGAGTCTCTTATACTTAAAATCATTGTCGCACATGACAAAGTTTGTCAAGATGATTTAGAGGTGTTAAAACCGTTTTCGAACGTGATAAATCATTTTTGAACGTGATAAAAAACTTTTTCAAACGTGGTAAAACCGTTTTCGAACGTGATAAAATCATTTTCCAACTTGATAAAATCGCTTTCGAATTTGATAAAATCGTTTCCAAACGTGATTAAAATCATTCTGGAACGTGATTAAAATCGTTTCCGAAAGTGTTAAAACCGTTTTTGAACGTGATAAAAAAAACCGTTTTCGAATGCAACTAAACCGTTTTAAAGTGACCTCTTGAATTCTTCAAAATCGTTCTCATCCGTCACAAGATTTCTCAAAAATCTGAAAAATGATTCCCAAAGAATTTCAAAACATCTTTATGCGTGACAGAATTTCTATAACTCCCTTTTCAAAAAATCGTTTTCAAACGTGACTAAACCGTTTTTTAAAAAACGAGACAGAAGTATTTTTGAATTTTTCAAACTTCAAATCGTTTTCACAGTGTGACAAAATTCGCCGATGAGTTTAAATCGTTTCAACACGTGACAAAATCCTTCAAAATCTCCAGAAAAAGAATTTCCAAATTGCTTTTATGCCTGACAAAGTTTTACAGAAAAAATGAAATCATTTTCGAATGTGACCAGATTTTTAAAATCATTAGTGAAGAATTTCAAAATCACTTTTGTGCGTGACAAGTTTTACAAAAAATTAAATCGTTATTGAAAGTAGCCAAAAATCTTTTTTATACGTGATCAAAGTTTTAAATCGTCATTGGACGTGATCAAAATTGAAAAGTTTAAATCATTTTATAACGTCATCAAAATCGTTTTAAATGTGATCAAAATTTCAAATTATCCTCGAACGTTCTCAAAATTCGAAATTTCAAATCGTTTTCAAACGTAATCCTAATTTTTAACGGTGATCCTCAAGTGACCTTTTTAAATCGTCCTTGCACGTGACCCCTAAAATAGTTTTTGAACGTGATTCTAATTGTAAAACCGTAGTTCTCACATGATTTTTAAACCGTCCATGAACTCGACCAAAATCGTTTTCATACGTGACCTTAAAACCGCGGTTTCCACGTGACCTTTTAAACCGTCCATGAATGTGACCAAAATCATTTTTGCACGTGACCTTTAAACCTTTCTCAAACGTGACCTTAAAAACGTGGTTCCCACGTGACCTATTAAACCGTCTTCAAACATGACCTTTTAAACCGTCTGTGTACACTATCTTCAACTAGTCCTTGAGCGTGACACTCAAATAGTTTTCGAACCTGATCCCTGCTTCTAAAATGTTTTCAAATCATGATTTACACGTGGTTAATTTTCTAAAGACTTTCCCTAAACCGTTTTTGCACGAGACTATATTTACAAAGTTTTCAAATCGCCCTTGTACGTGACCATTGAAAACATATTCATATGTGATCTGATTACAGCTAAACTTTTAAATCGTACTTGTACGTGAATCACCTAATTTGATTTTCCTCAAAATCACTATGCATGATTTCTTCCTTTTTCAAAAGTCCTGGAGTAATACCTCTATTAAGGAAAAGGGACATGGGAGTATTCCACGGATACAAATCAAGTCCGATCCTAGAACGGGTCCTTTTTGTTTACGGCTTATCGCCTTACAGACGGTCAATCGAAAAAGGGCAGTTATAAGCACCTCATTTATGCCCGGGCTAGATCAACCCCTCGGGGAGCACATCGAATCAGAGAGCAAATAAAAGCACACATAAATCACACATCATAGGATAGACTTTCAAGATTAAACATATAAGTTATCGAGTGCTACGTACTTTATTTCTATCTTTCGTGCCTATTTTCGAAACAATACTGGATAAGTGGCAAGATTTTCTTCAATGGGAAAGCACCTGTAAAACGAGTTTTGAATCATGACACCTAGCCTTAGAGACCTTGTTTTTCAACCCAATTGCTTGTAATTTTAATTAAAAAAAAAGGCATATTACATTCTCTGATTAAAACCCTTTGATTCATATAATTTATTCAATAGAACAAGGGTTCGAGACAGAAAAATTGATATTCTCAAGTAGGGATAAATATTCATATCGGGGTGTTTTTCAGTAAAAAAATATTCTCTAGACCTAATGATATTTTTCGATAATTTTTTTCCGCTCAAATATAAGTTTGAAAACGAAATTTTTTGACAAGTTTGAGGGAAAATGAGCTATTTAATTAGACCAAACCAGTTTAGTTCAATCGGTTAAAGTAAGCACCTGCAAAGGTAGAAATTTAAGATGGGGGTGCGGTTTTACGAAAGCGCAGTTGCTAACCGTGCCTAACCCCTTTGGCGCGATTGGTAACTGCGCTCCTTGGCCAATTGTCCAAACAGATAGATTTGAACAGTTGGACCGGTCCGGACTCTCAAAATTCGAAAATAATTTTTATTTTCTCCCCTGAGCTTTCGTTATTTGCAAAATGATCTCCGACTCTCATTTGCCTATAAAGAGAGGGTAATTTCCTGAAGAAAAGACTTTTGGCTTACATAATGTGCTGAGGTTCTGCGAAAATAACCCCGAATTCCCCTATTGCACCTAAGCTCATATACATATATAGTAGGATTTAAAAGAGCTTAAGTACGATTCCATCATTCCCGAGCTCGAGAGTTTAAATTGTTGCCCGAACTAAGGTGAGGAGAGGCTCCACGCCTTCGTCTAGGATTGAGATAGAGCTCTTTAGCTCATATCTTGGTTGTTACGTGTGTATTTAATGTATTTATGTGTGGATTAGATGAATATGTGTCTAATTTGTGTGTATTAGAGCCTAATAAGGATTAATCATGAACTGTCATATTTAATTAGGATACTACTCGGCTAAATTGAACCTGATTGCTCATGGGAAAATAGCAATTGCATGCTAATTGGACTTGATTTAGTGTTAATTGCGTCAATTTGTGTATAATTAGGTGTAATTGGCAGTAATTAGCTTGTATATGTGCTAAATAAGTCATAATTTGGCTTAATTAGTTGTGATAACATTCTGGTCATGTGGTGATTTGGTCCAACTGGTAATCAATTAGGTTTAATTTGGCTCAAATAATGTGTAATTGGACTAATTACGTACTTAGCTACGAGTAATTAGGCTTGAATTTGCTTAATTAGTCAAAATTGGCATGAAATTGAACTTTGTAACGATTTGATGATTTGTGGCTCCATTAGGCTTAATTAGGGGTAATAAACTTTCTACTACTTGAGATTGGGCTTAATTAGGTTCAATTGGTCCTAATTAACTTAAAATCGATCTCTTAAGCATGCTGAAATTTTTTTGTTGAATTGATCCGAGAGTCAGTTTGATTTAGAGGTCAATTAGGCTTAATTATGGGCTAATTGTGTTGATTAATCAATATCTTCATGTAATAAGGTCTTATTGTGACCAATTCCTTTAATTTTTCGCTTCAATTGATGAATAAAGCCTTTGATGTGTGAATAATAATGTGGCCGCGTGGTTTAATGTCCAATTAGGTCTGATTTCACCAGAGTGGAGTCTAATTAGGATTAATTATATCAATTTAGGTGAAATTGACCTAATTAGTGTTTCGACCTTAGAAATTGGAGTCTAATTGAGTCTAATTAGATGTCTTTAGACCTGATTAGTGTAAATAATCACTATGTCGTATATTTGTGTACATGGCTGAATGTGTGTGTGAATAATTGAGTCAAAATCGATCAAACCGTGAAATTAATGTATTAATTTGTAATAATTTTGTACACTTGGCCTAATCACATGGGATTAAGGGTAATTAGACACTAATGGAATATTTTAGGTCCTTAGAAAGGTCTTTGTGACCTTGAGGGCGGGTCATTAGGACTTGGGGTCCCTTAAACCGATAATGTCTATCGTTTGGCTTAATTTTAGAAATAATGAATAATAATAATAAATCCAAATTGGTATAGAAGTGGATAATCATGTATATTGACATAAATCATGGGAATTATGGGTAATGAACACACTAATTGAGTCCTAGGATCCAAATTGAAAGTCAAATTGATATTAAGGGAATTATGACCTTTTTTGTAGATTTTTTAGGATTAAACAGATGGCCCTCATAATAAAATTGAAATAGAATTGGATGTATAGATATAGGAAAATACATTTAGAATTTTTCTAAATCAGGAACCTTAGGTCCATTTTCCCTTCTTCAAGCTTTTAGCCCATTTCTAGGTCTGCTCAGCCCATTGTGTGAATGTTGTTATGAATGTATGGCCCGTGTGTATGATGTCATGAATGTATGGCCTAATTTATATTTTGGCATGAAGGTATGGCTCGTTTAATTTTTCAGCTTGAATGGGTGACCTATTATTCAGAGTCGGCATGTATCATTCGTATATAAGGACGTGGATATGTGCATAGTTTGTACTTTTTACTTTTTCTTTTTTGTATACTTGTATACCTACTTGTGACTAAGGCCTAGACTCTAGGATAAACAATTGAACTTCGAAATAAAAAGTGCTAGAAACTAATAGGAACCTAGGAGCATACCGAAAAGGCGAGTTATTAGCTTGTGAGCTTCTAATATCGTAATAAAGCCCCCAGACTCATTTTTTTATTCGAAGAACAAGTTAAACTTAAATCCTTAGGTGGTTAGCATATTACCCTCTTAGGTGACTGAGGTGGCCCACCAACCAAATAAATAGTGTACTGGCGACTCCAGTCCAATTAACTCCCAAGTGAATACGGACTACAAAATTCTAAGTCGGGCAAAGTCCTAAAAATCATGCCTGCGTGACAGCCTGACGACTCTACTAAGGGTCCTATAAGAAGGCTTACGCCGAAATTTCCAAGTTCCTAAAAGACTTTAACACTGACACTTGTTTATACTAACTATTTGGATGTGCAATTTCAATTAGCACGACGTTTCTAATAATTCGGTTGGACCGATGTTAGGAATCCCTTGAGGATTAGATAGAGAGGCTTAGTACGAGTACGCACACGGTCTTGAACAACTCCTACTCGACCCGCAAGTCTGATGCCCTAGCTTTAGGGCGGCTGAACACTATTGGCCGAGGACCTACACGTCTAGATAGCACTCGACTGTAGGAAATCGTAAGCCCTCCATATACATATTCTTTATTGTGTGCCGATTGTGTATGCTTGTTTAAATCGCTTACTGTGTAAAGGGTAGACAATAAGAAAATTCTTTTGCTTGTATCTTCCTAATTTTTTGAGTAGATACGAATGTATCCATGGAAAATGAAGATCATGTCCAATGAATAAATGAGATCTCTTTCCCTTACCTATTCACATGGCATGGTTTTCAAACAAAATTCAAGTATTGGTTAGATTCCCTTGGCCATTAAGTTGATTGCGGAATGGCCACACATGACCTAAATCCTGAGAGTTGGCTTGGGCGATAAAGTCATATCTCATGGTGGGATGACTAATGAAATTAGAAAGACAAATGCTATTGTTGTTGTTTCAATTATTGGGATGAGCAGGCCTAAAAATGGGCTTAAGACCCGAAAGGAGGAAAAATGGGGCTAGAGCCCATTATCTAGAAAAATTCTAAGTGTATTTGCCTATATTTATACCTCTTATTCACAGTTTGTCTAATTTTATTTCAAGTATATATTCAAGGCCATATTGACTTACCCATTTAATCCCCAAAACTCTACAAAAATAGTCTGAATTCCCTCAATTTGACCTTCAATTTGGATCCTAGGTCTGAATTTGTGAGTTCATTTCCCTTATTCCTCATGATTGGTGTCAATATACATGATTAACCACTTTTAAACAATGTACCCACAAAGTTGGATTTTCTTATTCAATTAATTCTAAGACTAGGTCGAATGATGGACTTTATTGGCTTAGGGACCCTGGGTCCTAATGACCCAGCCTCAAGGTCACAAAGACCTTCCTAAGGACATAAGATACCTTAATTAGTGTTTAATTACCCTTAGTCCCATGTGATTAAGTCAAGTTGACATGATTATTACCAATTAGTACACTAATTTCACGATTTTGATCTATTTTGACTCAATTATTCACACATGTATTCGGCCATATACACACACATACATAAGTCCATCGTTTCAGATCGAGACACTAGGTTCCTTAGCCATTTTTGGCTTACCTTATGGAGAATGTTTGATGTCTCGTTAAAGTTCAGTAGTATAGCTCATCCGCAGACAGATGGTCAAACGGAGTCGATGAATAGGACCTTGGAAATTATGATTCATAGCATTTGTGGAGAAAAATCGCAGCAATGGGACTTCACTCTTTCTCAAGTTGAATTTGCCTACAATAGTGCACTTCATAGTGCAATTGGGAGATCTCCATTCTCGATAATTTATCAGAAGGTTCTAAGGTATGCTATCGATTTGATCAAGCTACCAGAAACCTAGAAAGGCAATGTTGCAGCTGAAAATATGGCCAAGGCGGTTAGGGCTGGTAATATTTGACACGACACGATAACACGACATGGATACAACACGAAGTTAAACGGGTTCAGGTTGAGATTTTTTGATAATCAGTCTAAACGGGTTCAACCCGTTTAGACACGATTAATAAATGTGTCTTAACGGGTTGAACCCGCATAACCCGATTAGACACGATTAAACCTATTTATTTAGACGTGTTTAATCGTGTTATTTAATCGTGTAATCCGTTAACCCGTTTATCTAATTGAATTTACCAATATATCCTTCCACTAACCCTAATTTTAAAATTCCTCCTGCAGCACTGCTCATTGCTCAGTTTGCTCCTACGGTCCTGCCTCCTGTCCTGCTCCTGCCTCCTACCGCTCAACCCTGCGACCTCGAACCCCCGTGACCGCGACCCCGCGAACCTCGACTCGAGCCCTCTCTCCGACCTCAGAGACGATGTCGACCTCGAACCCGGCTCGACCCTGCGACCTCCACCCCGCGACCCTCGAATCGTCGACTGTTGAGCCCTCGACCTCGAGCCCTCTCTAACTGTTCAGACGTTGCGACGTCACCGAGACCTGAACCGCACGGCCTCGACCTCAGGTATCCTTGCTGGCTGCTCTGCAGACCCGCCCACTGCACTCCCCTTCCCTGCTCTGCTTTGCTCAGTTTGCTGCATCTTTGATTTCGTCCAATTTTGCACTTTGTTTTGCTGCATCTTTGATTCCGTGCGGAAGAAAGATTAGATGTGTTTAGGTGTTGTTGATTAGAGGTGTTGTTTAGGTGTTTGCTCAGTTTGCTGCATCCATGGACATAGGTTCATCTTCACTATCCAGCACGGTGGTCACGCTTCTCTTCCCAACAAACTGCATCCTTTGCCCTCTTTTTCGGCTAGACTTCAGTATGCAACAGATTTAGTTCAAATAGATACTGAGGATTAAAATTATTATCAAAATCAGTAGCAACTACCTTGCTTATTCCTCTAGCCAGACCAGTCCTCTCGTGAAGGCCATCTAGAAGCTCGGCCATAGAATGATCAGTATATCCATGCCTGGGAACTTCCACAGGGGATGCAATTGGTGACTTGGGATTCATTTTTTCTTCGGAATCTGCAAGGTTGTTTCCAACTGAACATACCATATGCTATTACATGTTATTGTAATCTTTTTTTAAGACTTAAGAGTAGACTTATATCTCATGATCTTTGTACTTCCTAGATTATGATCCATTTCTATGAATGAAATGAGCATGGTTAACTTTTTAGAAATTTCTTTTCGGAATAAATAGGTCGTAATCGTGTTAATGTGTCAAATAAACGGGTCGTGTTAACGTGTCGAATAAACGGGTCGTGTTAACGTGTTCGTGTAATCGGATTGATCGGATAAATGGGTCGTGTTAACGTGTCTGTGTAACCGGACTAATCGAATAAACGGGTCGTGTTAACGTGTTGGATAACCGGTTATAATCATGTCGTGTACAGACACGTATACCTATTATGACACGGTTCGATAAACAGGTTTAAATGTGTCGTGTCCGGGTTGACACAAATATAAACAGGTTGTGTTCGTGTTTTCAAAACTTGACCCGTTTAATAATCGTGTCGTGTACGGGTTATGACTTTGATGACACGAACCCGTTTAGACACAACACGACACAAGGCAGTGCAGTCGATGCAGAAACAAGTTCAGCAAAAGTTGGAAGCTACGAATGCGAAGTATAAGAAGGTCGCCAACAAGCATTGCAAGGACCGACTCTTTTTAGAAGGGGCTATGGTGATGGTATTCCTTAGCAAAGAAAGATTTCCAGTTGGAAGTTATTACAAGCTGAAGCCCATGAAGTATGGTCCATATAAGGTGTTGAAAAGATAAATTACAATGCGTATGTCATAGATCTTCCCAAGTCCATAGGTATTTCACGTACATTCAATGTGGCGAACATTTACCCCTACTATGATTCAAAGGAGCCATTATATCCTGAGTTCAGCACAAGCTCGATGACGAGCTTTCCATAAGTGGAGGAGACTGACGAAGAGTCCAGCCCAAAGTGATGGCTCAAATTCTAAAAGACTCCAACTGCTACGAGAAGAGAATATTGCTATAATATAGTTTCTTTTAACTAGATAATATTTCCTATATTAGCTTAAGTCAGGAGTCTTAAGTTTTATATTTCAGATTATTTCCTTATTTCATTTTAGGAAAGTTAGCTAGAAGAGTTTAGTTGTCATTTTTTCTATTCTAGAGTCAAGGGAGGTGTCTTCCCTCAAAATATATGTTGTTCACCTCATTGTAAGAGGACATCTAAAAAAGAAACACTCATTAATAATGTTAGTACCCCACTTTAGTCCACCGGCCCCCAATTAGGATCCCAAAACTCTAACGAAAAATGGTGAAGGCAACATATTAAATTTTGTAGCACACACAATTGATCCCGATGAGTAAGGCGTGAATTATCAATATTCGAACCGAAGGCAGTGGACAAAGAGGAAATCACGTCTCTGTATCATTTTCTTCAGTGAGAACGACTATTTTCGTGGATCCTAGAATCGAGTTTGATATTATTATATCAAGGTTTGGTGAGTCGGGGACATTTAACGTAAAAATCACGTCGAGAGCCCATTTAAACAAAAAGATAAAATTCGTGGGAGCTGGGGTGCCCAAACAGTGAATACAGCAGCTTGAGCATGGGATTTGACGCATCATATCGCGGTCAATCCTGAATCTAAAAGGGTGAATTTCATATGCTTGAACTAGAAAATCGAGTTAGGTTCAATTTGACGGGTCATCATTCCAAGATTCAATACGGAGAGAGAGTTATGAATTTTTGAGCGCACCATGCCCGAAACTGTTAAACCGGGACAGACTCTGCCAGTCGAGAGAGAAAATTCATAAAAATTCAATTCTTTGTGTTTTCAAGAATGACCAATGTCAATGGATTCCCAATTCACTGAAAATTCATAAAATCAAAGAAAATGGGACATGTTTTAGGCTAGATTAGTACAGAATTAAAGGTTTCCTCACAGATCAGGACCAAATTTTCCGGTTCTGGCCGGCTGTAGAAGAAAATTTGTTTCGGGTACTTCCCGATGTCGAACGATCTTCAAATTTTACGAGGATATACCTAACTCGTGTAGGGATCAAGGAAAAATATCAGAAAGATCCACAGAATCATGAGCAGATCGGAAAAATTTCGGATGGACTGCTGGTCACAACCCTGTACTTTCTGCTCTTTCTGCTTTGGCAGAGCAAGGTGGAGTGCACACCACCCTTTCCCCTCTTCCTCACGCCACCTTCT
This sequence comes from Punica granatum, assembly GCF_007655135.1. Classification (NCBI taxonomy): domain Eukaryota; kingdom Viridiplantae; phylum Streptophyta; class Magnoliopsida; order Myrtales; family Lythraceae; genus Punica; species Punica granatum. The sequence continues at coordinate 34,643,835 of NC_045127.1, read as the reverse complement.
TCAGCAGCAACCAACCCCTGCAGCTTCTCCTCTTCCCCTCACGTCCGCAACTTGTAGCAGAGGACAGAACAGGAGAGACAGAAAAAAAAGAAAAAAAAAAGAAAAGGAAAACGGGACAGCAACATAGGACTCTCTCTCTCCCTCGATTTCTTTTCTTCCTCTTTGGTTCGTGGGGGACAGAAGACACCGGCAAGCAAGGTCCGAGCTCCCGACGACGAACCTCTGGGCTCCCTTCGAACTTCCTGCTGCTGTGTTGTTCCCCTGAGTTGCTTCCTCGAGCTTCCTGAGCTTGCCACTACTGTAACGTCCTCCTCGACTCCTTATCGTCTCCGTGCTGTTGCTGGCCCTCTCCTCTCGCCCCTGTGCTTCCCTTGAACTCCCCCTCGCCGCTGTCCATGTCCCATGGAGCTCCCCGTGTTACCTTGGCTGCTGTTCAGCTCTTCTTCGAGCTCCCCTTAGCTGTCGAATGCATCCGAGCTAAGTCTTATACTTTGTTTCCCTTCCCCGTGCTTACTCTTGCTGTTTTCCTTTTCCGTTGGTTCCGTTCTTATTATGCCTTTGTTTGTCTCCTCTTTTGCAGCCATATCGATATCCACAGAGCCATTACATCGCTTTGCTGCCCCTCTTTCGAGATCCCTGAGTTGCTTTGCCGATGTATCGAGAGATTTTCGAAGGTTCACGTGCTCCTCCCCGAAGCTAGGTAAATCCCGAATTAATGGCATGCTTAGGGCCTCATTCTTGTATCTTGGTGTTTGCTTGAATGATGATAATGCGGAATGAATGTTTGTGAATCGCGTCGACGAACGGGATTACTCCAAACCCGGTTTTACAAACTTTTCATTTTGTCCCAGTTTAGTCCCTGCAGCTATTTTTCATTCTTTTAAAATCAGTTTTGAACTTTTAAATCTGTCTCAATCAAGCCCCGGACCATTTTCAACACTTTCAGTTCAGCCACTGAACTTTCCAGACGATTCAGATCAGTCCGGAGAACTTTTTAATCTGTCTCAGTTCAGTCCCTGGGGCATTTTTCGCCTTTTCGGATCAGCCTCGAACTTTAAAATGCGTTTCAAACAAGTCCTGGGCCATTTTAGCATTTTCTGATCAGGTACTGAATTTTTCAGACGGTTCTAATCAGCCTGGGAAACTTTTCGATTTGTCTCATATCAGTCCCTGAAGCATTTTTCGCTCTTTTCCAAATCAGTCCTGAACTTTTCGATGCGTTTCAGTCAAATCCCGGTTTTTTCCAGTATTTTCCATGCAGTCCAGAATTTTTCAGTCGATTTAAACCAGTCCGAAGAACTTTTTGATTTGTCTCAGTTTAGTCCCTGGGGAATATTCCGCCTTTTCAGATCTACCCCGAACTTTAAAATTCGTTTCAAATAAGTCCTGAGCCATCTTTAGCATTTTCCAATCAGTCCCTAAATTTTCCGAAATTTTTAAATCATCCCAAGGAACTTTTCAATCTGTCTCAGTTTAGTCCCTGGAATGTCTTCACTTTTCAGAACAGCCCCGAACTTTCAAACTCGTTTCAAATAAGTCCTGGGCCATCCTTAGAATTTTCCAATCAGTCCTTGAATTTCTAAAATTTTTCAACCATCCCAAGAAACTTTCCAATCTGTTTTGATCTACTCCCTGGAACTTTGACCGAATTTTCGAATCAGCCCGGTTCTTTTGAAATTGTTCCAATCCGGTCCTTGGATGAATTTGTCAAATGTGTATTATGATCATGAGTGATATATGATTACGCGTAACCCTACGTTGCCCGTTTAGCTTTAATCACTTGATGAATTGTAGGTTAGGCAAATTAATTTCTAAATAATATGTATAGATTTGCGTATTGGTGACCGTCTAGGCCCGCAAGGATCCAAGAGTATTTTGGCCATCATTGACCAAATATTCTTGGTCTTCGGGGACCCGTCTCGATTTTCGTGTCACAAGTCAATTCACAAAACTATGGTACCCAAGGCATAAGACAATAATCATTAAAAGAATTTCACATACGAAAAAGGGGACGTGTAATTTGACTAAAATAATCATTCGGCTTTAAGCAAAGTACATGAATTGATAAATAACCGATAATCGCGTTGATAGTTTTTAGATTGGGTTTATCTGTTGAATAAAATGTGAAATTGGACTAATCATATACTCGGCATAACCAAATGTGGGCAAATAGGCAAAAAGGGATAGGTTTTGGGTATTTTTTAAGGCAAAAAACATGCTCTTGGCATAATATGTTAAAGCCGCACTGTCACTATGCAGAATAATTTAAAACGAACCCATGCATACTTAGTTGGCCGCATTTCGTCTACCCATGCTCTGTTTAGGCTAGGAAATTGTCTGCCAAACAATCCTGGCTCATAATTGACTAATCACGTAAACATAACATTTAAAACACAACTTGTCTGTATTCATCTATTTTTATCTGTTTTTGTCTATTTTCATATGTTTTTGTCTGTTTTATTGCGGTTCAAGCCTAAACCCATAGGATACGATGCACATGGGGTCCAATGCCCCTCACCGTCGATAACGGGTCCAATGCCCATTCACACTTAGTGCGCGCAACTCGAGTGCAGAATCGGGTCTTGCTTCGACTTACTGCTTCGCTCCTAGTAGCGTCTATGTTGAAGACGACTCAGATCGGGTAGGTAAGGCGTGGTTGGACATGACCCGGGAGCTCGACCGATCCCATGGCTATCACGAGAGTCAAATGGCTCTTCTGTTATCCGTCGGTTCGATTGGACCCGACCCCCGGCTCTCTGAGCCCGCGTTGCCTTAATTTCGGTTTCGGTCATTCAAAATCTCGCTGTAAGCATGAGCGGAATATTTGGCCCAATGCAAACTGACCGGGTCCACGTACTGTATTTTATGTATTTTCATTCAGTCATTGTAAGGACCCTGATCAGTGAGCAAAAGGTCTGAGTGTTTCATTGAAGTTACGGTGTCAAAACAGGTGAGCAGTGTGCAACCTAATTCACGTGGTAAATGAAATAAAACGGCAAACCCTAGACAACAGAGTACGGAAAGGGTGTGCGGAATATAGGCCCGCACGTAATAGAATCCCCGAATTTGGAATTTTTGGTTCTGCAAGATCAATGCCTCAGCAACTAAGTGTACCCCGTACCCCTAGGCTCGGGTAACTTCTCGGTCCTCGATCTTCGGTCGTAAAATGGCAAGTGGCGACTCCTTCTCACGCGTGTTCGTCATACGTCCCCACGGGAAGGTGGATACTCCCAAGCTGTGCGATAGCGTGTCATGCGGGCCTCGAAAGACGAAATTCGAGTCCGCACAAATAATACTTTGAGTTTGCCATAACTTTTGTTGTTCAGCATATCGCTATGGTTTAAACAAGTTTTACTCCCTTCGAGTCTAAATTCGCATTTAGGCTTGAGAAACCGTGATCCACCCCGTGTCATTATTCAAACTAATCAAGTCTAAAAACATTCAATTAGACTCAATTAAATTTCAATTCCTAAGACCGAAACTTTAATTAGGACAATGTCACCTAAATTGGTCTAATTATTTCTAATTAGACTCCAATTGAACAAAATCGAACCTAATTGAACACCACACCCACTCGGTCACATTGCCATCAACATCATCAAGGGGTCCATTCATCAATTGGAGTAAAAATCAAGACACTTGGCTACAATTAGGCCTTATTACACAAGGACATCGACAAATCAACATAATTAGTCCATAATTATGCCTAATTGATTCCTAAATCAACCAATTGACTCTCGGATCAAGCCAGTAAAAATTTTTCAACATGCTTAAGAGATCGATTTTAAGCTAATTAAGGCCAGTTGTAATTAAGCCTAGTCTCAAGCAATAGCAAGTTAATTACCCCCTAATTAGCCACAAATCAACAAATTGACCCATCTTAGCCTAATTTACCAAAAATTACAGAATGTACACAAGTTCAATTTCATGCTAATTTTGACTAATTAAGTAGACTCAAGCCTAATTTCTCATAGCCAAGTGTACCATTAGTCCGATTACACACGATTTACCAAATTAAACCTAATTCAATACAAATTGGATCAAATTACCACATGACCCAAATATGATCACATGCAATTAAGCATGATTAAACCAAATTAGAGTCTACATAGCATGTTACTACCGATTATTCCTAGGAAAGGCACTAGTCACACACAATCAAGCCAATATTAGAAAGATTAATTAACCTAATCATGCAATTATTATTAAATATTATATAATCAACCTAATGGCACCCTATCCTAACATATTTACAAGATATCAATCAAAATTATTCAAGAAATGTACGTAGGAGTCCTCGAAAATCCCATTAATACTCATAACAAGTCAAGATCAAGAGAGGAGAGGGGTGGACTGATCCTTACACGAGCTAGAAAGCTTGCCAATAGGGTCGGCCGGCCTCTGGCCGAATTTGGTCCTACCTTGTCTTCCACCAATCTTCGGGAAATCATCTCCAAATCGAGTAATCGGACCTCCATTAAAGATTCTTTTTACTAATTAAGGAAGTCTAGGCTTAATTTGGAATTTTTGGTCAGTGTTTTGGTAGACCCTCAACATATGAGAATGGCCAAACGTCCATTGTTCAGCAAATGACCCTTTATTTATAGGTAAAGGGGAGTCGGGGACCGTTTTGCAACTAACAAAACCTCAAGGGCAAAAATAAAAATTATTTTCGAGTTTTAAGAGCTTTGGATGGTCTAGCTGTCTAGACTTATCCGTTTGAACAGATAGCAGGCGGGCGCGATTAGTAACTGCGCCTCCGTACATGGATGCGGTTTGTAACCCATGCCCCTGTCCTAAATTTCCACCTCAGGGGGATCGTACTTCAACCAGTTTAAACTAAACTGATTTGGTCTGATTAAATATCACATTTGCCTTCAAACTTTTCAAAAAAACTTCATTTTCAGCCTTTTCGGGATTGTAAAGCACATTTGAGTGGAGAAAACTTATCGAAAAATATAGTCAAGTCCAGAAAACAATTTTTCACTGGAAAACATCTAGACATGAATATTTCTCGTTACGTGAGGATATTGATTTCTTCGTCTCGAACCCTTTTCCTACTGAATAAATTATATTAATCAAAGGTTTTAATCAAAGATCATTGATGTGCCTTTTTTGTCAAAAATAAGAGCAATCGGGTTTAAAATAAGACCTCCGGAGTAGGTATACGAACCCGAATGTGGACTCTCGTCGAGGTCCGCATTGCGCGCTTTTGGATCGTGCGGCTTGGGAGTGTCCACATTCCCGGGGATGCGTGACGGACACGCGTGAGAAGGAGTCGCCACTTATCATTTTACGACCCGAAGGTCGAGAGTCGATAAGTTATCCGGGTCTAGGGGTATGGAACACCTAGTTTTGCTAAGGCATTGATCTGTGCGGAACCGGAAAGTCCGAGTTCAGGGGTTCATGTTACGTGCGAGCCTATATCCCGCATGCCCTTTCGGTACTCTAGCTTGCTAAGCTTGCATGTTTTAATTATATACCACGTGAATTAAATTGCACTTGACTCGCACATTTTGACATTGGAAATTTAGTGAACTAAACGATGTCGGTTGAGAAGCCGATAGAGGAGTAAATCCGCGTGTCGGGAATCGGTTCACAATATTGCATTACAGTTCATCAAACCATGATATTTGAATTCCTGCGTGAACCGAAGCCGCGAGATATTGGGTTTACTCTCCTTTGGGTAAGTATTAAACCGATTCGAATGATTCAACTCTCGAATTGTTTGCTTGCCAACTGAGATTCTTACAAATTGAATGCACAAGATAAAGTTATTACAATGCGCTTTTAAAAATAATACAACAAAACATAATTACAATCCGCTGAAACTCACCGAGAGTTTAGGGAAAAACCGAAAAATTGAAATTCAAACGCTCTCACTGAATAGAGCGTTGAACCCTGTGAGTGATGATTAGGGTGTTGGACCCTGTGATCGATGAATAGGGCATTGGGCCTAAGCGATATTTGTCCTAGAGATCGTGCCCGACCCGCATGACAAACAATTGCAGAAAAGTAACACGCAACATGTGTATAACAAACAATATATTTGTTATTTGTCAAGTGTACATGTTTTAACAAGTTATTAGTCCGGGGTATTTTGGCACGCAAATCCTACCCTAGACAAACAAACGCGTGCTAATGTTTTAGCATTCGGCTTTGGTTTAAGAATTTGACATCTCGGGTGTTCGTAGTCAAGTCTCATGTGCGTGGATTGCTTTTACAGTGATTCGGTGTTGTGACACTGAAGTTACACTAAATTAATCCAAACTTGTGTTTTGACTCTAGATTTGGAACATAAAGTTCCACTTAACCATTTTCTATCATTTGGTTAGGTCGATTGAAATGATTAGTCAAGTAATCGTATTTTGATACAGAATACCCGATTAGCACCCTAAACTATGCTAGGATGACAGAAGCTCATCAGTGGGAATAAGAAAGGGCTATGCAAAACAGGTAGTTCGCTCGTATTCCGATATCGTCGTATTTCTATCAATCTAACCCTAGGATGTCGCCAAATCACAAAATGGTATTCTTGCCCTTGACTTGAAAGTTTGTTTTCAAAAAAGGAAACAACGCAATACAGGCCATCTCGGCTTGTAACTGGCGTTGACCAATTCCTTGGATCTTTTAGGGTTATGCAAGAACCCCGTAAAAGCCAAAGATTTGGTTGATCTATCCGGAAGTGATCTAAAAGGAACTTCTATATTCCAACCCGAATTACCTGAAGTCAGGTGAAACTTAAGTCAAAACACACAAGTTTCTCCTAGATGTCCATGTAACATCGTATTGCATATTTTGGGTTCAAAGTATGCGTATTTGAAAAGGGCATTAACACCGTTTTGTAATTCGTCGACGCGAGTTACAGATTAATATCCAATTCATTCCAAGTTGTTTAAATTGAATAAATTAATCATGTGAGCGTCCCGATTAACCCGCTCGTGAAATTAATGCTTAAGGTTATTGCCGAATGCATTAATTGTGAAAACGATTCGTGATTCGGTGACCAAGACGGTTACATAAGGATCGATGATAATTCGGTCCAATGACCGAAACTACCCTCATAACCGAATGGACCCGAATGAGTCATCGATACCCGAATCCATGCATATTGCTTTAAAAGACATTTTCATGCGAAGTTTGTGACGTAAAGGAAATTGCAAATTACACGAAATCCGAGAATGGACTTAAAACGGGAGGAGGAAGCCACCTTTGTCCCGAAATGATTCAAGGAGCTCTCGGCCTCTTCCCTTAAAGGGTGGCCGAGAGTACCTTGACCCCAAATCGGGTCACGAGGAGTTTCCACGACCCATTTCGAATCATTTCTCGCATGCTCAAGCAACAAACACGATAAATAACACGATTAAATGAAAGCCGATATTGTCATGATTTGAATAACACACTCAAACATGCAAACATGCGCAAACATATTATTTAAGGAATCGATAAAACAATACCGACTTCATGCACGTGGGAAAACACGAGGAAACTTGGGAATCGAATTTGGATCGGACTAAGAAGACCATTCTTAACCCGAAAGAAGCAAGCCAAGCCTCGGCTACCTCCTTTTGAGGCAAACCTGAGAGCTTGTTTGTTTATTTCGGGTCGAGATGGTCTTCCGAGCTACGATCCAAGTGTTTCCCGACATGTTAGCACGTAAATTAAGGATAAACATGCATGATATAATATGAAATTGCATAAAAATGTAAACTTGCAAGTGAGACATGCTTAAAATACCATATTATACCATAAACATGCAATAAATATAAAAAGCCCTAACTCTTCTAAGTCGAGAATGTTATACCTAGCCTCGAGATACGAGGAAAGAGTCGGGGAAGTGTTCGAGGGATACACGGTTAAATACTAGGAAGGACGTTCGGGTGCAAGGGATACACGTTCGGGTGAGCTTGGCGCGCGGCTGGACGTGCTCGGGCAGGCACAGGTGCGGCAGGGAGCTAAGGCGCACGGTCGGGCTTGCGGATGTGCGCGGGCGCTAGCGGGTGACGATCACGGGCGGACGTGTATGCGCACGGACGTGCATGCATGCAAAGGGGTGACGTTTGGGGCATATGGGCTCACGCGCGGACATGGTGATGGGCACAGGAGCGCGTGTGAGAGCAGACAAGCGCCCGGGAGCGCGCGAACGTCACTGAGCGCCTGGACGCGCAGCTGGTGACCGGTGCACTGTTCACCTGAGAGTACGGTGTTCACCCGAAAAGATAAAATTGACCTGAAATGATGAGCAAATGACTTCAAACTAAAAATCTGAGTTCAGAAATGAACTCCTTGGGTCCAAAACATGTGGTCCATGAAGTTAGAGAGTTATTGGATCTAAGTCGGAATAGTGACCGCCATGGATTCCGACTTAAACTCTAAGGGTTTTGGCTTAGTTTTGGCTTGGATGCTTTTGGTCCTAGAGCTGGAGTTTGCTGCTGATCACTAAGGAGTTGAGAGCATTTTCCTAGAGGGAGAAAGCTAGAGAGAGCATGTAAGAGGAGAAATGATTAGCTTAATCACTTTAGAGCAATATATAGGCAAAGCTAATAGATAATTAAGCAAAGCAAAGTGCAATTAAGGGCATCATTAGGGAGGGGCGGTTTTGCTAAGAAAGATAAGGGTGAATATGAGCCAAGTATTCTTCATGTGGAAGAGCCAAAAACATTAATTGTAATGGATGGAAGACTAAAGATATTTTGGTGCAAGTTGAAGCAAGAGTGCAAGATAAGCTTGGGGTGGACGGTTTGGGCAAGAGGGGCGGCTGCCCTTGGGCAGCCCGTGGGTCCCACTGCTGTAGAGGAGAAACTAGGAGAAAGTTCTGGTCTCGATTGGTCGCGTATTCGAAACTCGTGATTCGAATTGAACGTCGAATGGTCGATATACGTGAGAAGACGGATTTAATGAGCCCAAGATTGACACTTTTCGTGGAGAAATGTCCCGGGTCCATATGAGGCTCGGAAGCTGGTTTTGCTCATTATTGGTAACCAGAGCGAAGTTAACCGCTTCTGACAGCATATCTCGTATCTGCATCCCACGTTGGTCATTTTGACATAAATTGTCAAACAACGTGAACAACTGACCCTTAAGCCAATAATGCAAATGTGGAGTCGGAGACGTCCTAGGAGACCGAAACTGAATTTCTCAGATTGCTTTCTGAGTTGCTTGGGCGTTCCGGAGATCACTATGATCTCTGTTTGTCGAGATCGGACCTTTAAGGACTTGAAAAGTGTATCTGAGAACTTTAAAGCAATGCTCGGGTGGTCTAGATGAGTTGTGTGATTCATTCCGACGATTCCACATTAAGCCTTGGGAAGGCTAGCACTGTGTAAGGTAGGCATCCGACGTTAAGTTTCCCCAAAGAGGACCTCTGGATATAAATTTCCACTGAAAATGGCCTTTTACGCTCATCGAAGGTTACTCGGGAAACTAAAAAGGTTTTTGCTGTCTGTTTTGCCCAATTGCTCTGTCCGCTGGAGTTTTCGGGGCAATACAGGATGTACTTCGTTTGCCGTTATTCCGTCAGACCGATCTCCGTTTATGCATCTCCAAAGAGGGGTGTGCCTTTTTTGTCATTTGGAAGTCATTTGAAGTGTTTGTGTAGCTTCCAAGAGACAATCTGAAGCACTACTCATGCTTTGTATGCTTGTATGGCATGGCCAAATCTAACATTAGGAATTAACGTTTCTCAGAGAATCCGACATTTTTGGACATCCACTGAAAAGTTGTATGTATACAGAAAGTTGTTCTATATAGTGCAGATGATTTGCGAAATGCGTTTGAAGACACTTTTCATCTGTTTGGCACTGATGTGAATTTTTGAAGTCCAATATTGGCTATCTTCCGATGATCGAGCGAATTATTAAAAAATAGGACTGTCCATGTGGTATACTTGAAATGTCGGTTTTGAACATTGTTGAGCTCTCTAGTCACTCTGTGGACTTTTGATGACCAAGGTTGTTCTTCTGTCGTGTGCACAAGTCATCTACTTGATTTTGTTGACATAAGGATGAATAGTGATTTCTGGCTCTGTCGAGCTGTTTTCCGTAATAATACTCAAGTCGTGGCTTGGATCATTGCTGATAAGTACTGCTTGACTTGGTGAGTCAAAATGGGGTGCTGACATCTTGCCCCTCTTTGACTGCGTGCTCGAGTAGAGAATATAGCCAAAAATTTCATAAACACCCCAGTTTGATAGCAATGATCAATATGGAACTTCCGAGCACTCTCTTCTTCTCTCTTTTGGATGTGTGGGAAACATCGTACCTAATGCAAAGGTGAAAGAAACAAAATAAGATATTGTCAGAACCCCATTTTGGTCCACCAGCTCCGACAGATGACTTCCGACCAAAGCTCGGGACACTATTCACGATCGGAAAGCCGGAGGCGAATGTGCGGGCACAGAGTCATGAATAACAAGAGAAAAGGAGGGTCCACTAGGAGAGCACGAGAGGGCAATCGGAAGAGTAAATAGACGACGAGCCCCGAAGCAACAGTAGCTGACACTGTGATACTATTCATCACCGAATCACCGAAGTATCGAAAGGTGCCCAATGTGGGACTCTAAAAATCCCTTTCGGTGCCAAAGTGACCAATGACACGTCTGGGCGCGTTTCGAAGGCATCCTGCTTAAGTCGGGACACGCCCAAACTCTCACTGACGCCTTTTCTAACAGGGCTCCTGGGCGCCCGATCCACGGACAAGTAAACGGCACCCGGAAACGGGCCTGCACGCACCCAAGGACCACCGGGACCATGGAACAAGTTTCAGACTGCCTTTCGGAATTCGACTTAGTCTCCCGAGGGACGTTTCAATGGTCACGAACGCCTCGCAGCGAATCTTCGGGACATATTCATGACAAACAGAGACCACAGCGGTCCCCGAACACCTCAAAGCATTCGGTAAACACTGATAAAACTCGGGTCACGAGTCCCTAGGCCACCTCCGGTTAATGGTCTTCGATCAAGGACGGTGATCCAATGATCCCACACAAGACGAAAAGCTCACTGGGACGAGCATCACAATGCCCGGAGGAACAATTGTAGAACGAGGACGGTCATCTCCACTCCGGATGTCCAAACGAGGCAAAATCGACTCTCGAGGTGTCGAGTCACACGAACATTCGTTCACAAAAAATATGGCGATATTAGGCTCATTCAAATTCTCTTCGCGCAAGCATTCCAAATCTATCAATTAATTGGACCTCAGGGATCGGATGTGCGATCAATCGAGCGTTGAGCTTCTTCCGGCTTTTCTCCTAGTCGAATGGGACCCACAGCTCAGCCAAGCCCAACCCCAAGCCACGGCTCAACCCCAAGCCATGGCTTGGTCGCATCAAGCCGCGGCTACTCCCCATGGCCGGCGGCTCCAAGGGTTCTCCCCTTCCCTCCACCACAATTTTGAAATATCTTCTTACACACTTATATCCATCACCTCCCATCACTTCCCATCACCCATCCTCTTGCTTCCCCTACACTCCATTTGACATTTTCCCCTCCCTAACCTCTCTTTAATTTTCGGTAGCCCCTTTAATTACCTCAAAGCCACACTTAACTTCACTTAATCACACCATTAGGGCATCCTTTATCAGCTCCAAGCCTCACTAATCTAATCACTTCTTCAATCTCATTCTCTCTCAAGCCAACTTCTCTCTAAAATCCTCTCAAACCCCAGCCCTCTTCCTCATTTCGTCCAGCCCATCTCAAGGCCGAAACCGGCCAAAACCGACGGAAAACCACCAGGTATTCCGATAACCACCCAACCTGACTTAGGCCACACACAACCAAACTTCATATCCTACCTATTTTCCACCCCCTAAGTCCACTCCGGAGCTTAGTTTTTCGATTCGAAGCTTCCAACCCCATGTTTCGCTTATGAAGACCATCGGGTCCTAAGGCTGGGTCGTCGGGTGCACTCAACCTCCTAGACGTGCCATTTCCCTCCACGACCTTGGCGAGTCGTGCCATCACGTTCAAAGGGTTCCTCACAACCCTCACTCACCCCCGTGAAGAGGTGGTCACGGTCCGAGAGCCCTACGACCGTGCACAACCCCCATTCCGTTCCTTTCTTCTTGTCGGGTTCCATTATTTTTACCGAGTTTTCCCTCAACCTTTCTGGTTTGTCCAGGCCTTGGCACGTTCGGGACTGTCCACGAACGTCTAGGTCTGTCCCTTAGGAGTCCTAGGAGCCTAACCTTGCACCGTGTCGTGGTCGGAGTCATCGTGCCGACCTCATTTCCTCCAAGCTGTCGCTGCCGCTGCCGCTGCTCTCGGGTGTCCGTCGCCCACCACGTCCAGCCGGGTCACCCGACCCTCTCGCAGCTTCCCCGACTCTTTCCCTCGTACATCGAGGCAAGGTAACATTCCTCTACGACTTAGAGAAGCTAGGATCCTCGATGTTTGTTTGTTATGAAGTGTTAGGGTGATTAATAAGCCGAAAAGCATGAAAGTTATTTTTTATATAGATCCGGGTTTCCCCCATGCATTTCCATGCACGTACGTCCATCATATCCCATTCATATGTCCATATCATGTATATACCGTGATGGGAAGGGGTTAGGATCGAGGTAGGGGAGACGTCCAAACCACGGTCGAACCAAGGGAACCCACGGCCTAGTCCCAAGGAAGGGATCCGTGGGTCCTCTTGGTTCTTCCGAGGCTTAATCGGCCTCCCCTTCCCCGAAACTTGTTGGTTCCCATGTCTTTACCGTCGTTCATTGCATGTAATATGTCGGCATGACGGGGAAAGGTTTAGATCGGAGTCGGAGAGTCCGCCTTAACTCGCGTGAACCATGAGAACTCACGGCCACCCTTGAGGGGATGTGGCCGAGGGCTCCTTCGGACCACACGGGTCTAAGGTGGCCTCATTGGTTCCGAAATAGATCGGTCCCCGTGTTTCACGTTTTACCATTGTATGAATCGACGCCGTTTTCATTGATTCCTTAATATTACGTACTATATGTGCTTGTTTGCGTGTTTGATTGCGTTTAGAGATCTTGACGGTGTCGATTTCCTTTCATTTTACCGAAATAGGTATTGTCCTTGTGTTTGATGTATTGTGCATGCAAGACACGACCGGAATCGACGTGGGAGACCCTCCATAACCCAAGTCGGGTCAAGGAGGGCTCTCGGCCCCAACCCTTGGAGGAATGGCCGAGAGCTCATTGCCCTTTCCCGGGTTTAGGATGGTCTCCTTCGTCTTTTCGGAGTCGTCCCTTGGAATTGGTTGTATTCTTGTGTCGCATTTTAATCATTAGCATGCGATAGTTACATGTTAGATGTGTTAATTTTGGACAATTACCCGTGAAATCCATAATTTCCATGATATAAGATCTCCGTCACTGAATAATTTCACAAATGGAAGAAGCGGGACGTATCATTCGGTTGATTAAATTAGTTGGACTAAATACCTGGATAAATTGATTGCTAATTCGTAAGCGTATCGATGGTTCGCGGAACGGCGGAAATGCCATTTTCTTTAAAATCTCATAATTTCAAAGCACCGGGACGTGTAACACGAATAGAATCGGTCTAACGAGGACTCGCGTACTATGACCCGAGTCCGGGCCCAATTTGAGGCGGTTCGAGTCGAGACGCGCGAGTCCCTTTTAGACCTCTTCGTGTCACGCGATCTTTAACTTATATGTGAACTACACGCGTTTTACTGATCAATGGCATAGTCGTCATTCCGCGATTCATCGGTATCCTAGGCATTAGGGAGTCGGAAACACCTCGATCTATGGACGGTAAAGGGCGACCCGTTCGGGTGCGAGTTTCATTCGCACGGCCCATTCCGTCCACTTTCGGTGTTCCTATCTCCCTATTGTAGATTCGGTGGTGAGCATTTTATTCCTGCTGCAAAACATGAAAAAACGGATTAATCGTGCATTCGGCTTAATCAAATATTAGATAATGGATAGGTGGAACGCTAGGTCCCAATCTAGAGTCAAGAATACAAGTTTGGCTAATTCGGTGAAACCGTAGTGACACCTCACTGAATAGAGTCCTAAAACAAACTCACACGTGTAATTGGCCTAGAATCATATCCCAACCCATTTCTTTGTTTGCCTAGGTTAGATACATTGTTTGTTAATCAACCCCGGTTAATAACTGATTAAATCACGTACATCCGACTTAATATACCACTTGTCTGTATTTATCTATGTTTGTCAGTTATTGTCTGTTTTTTTCATCAGTTTTATCAGTGTTTCTTCTATTTTCCATTCGCTTTTGCTAATTTGTTGCGGTTCGGGTCCGAGCCCATAGGTTACATGTTACAAGGGGCCTAACGTCCCAAATCACCAAACACGAGGTCCAACGCCTCCTAACTCACTGAGCGCGTGCAACCCGAGTGCGTAATGGGATCTAGCCTCGAGTCACCGTTACACTCCTATACGGACCCGAATGTGGACTTTCGTCGAGGCCCGCATTGCGCGCTTTTGGATCGCGCGGCTTGGGAGTGTCCACCTTCCCGTGGGAACGCGTGACGGACACACGTGAGAGAAGGAGTCGCCACTTATCATTTTACGACCCGTAGGTTGAGGGTGGATAAGTTACCCGGGTCCAGGGGTATGGAACACCTAGTTTGTCGTCAAGGCATTGATCTGTGCGGAACCGGAAAGTCCGAGTTCGAGGGTTCATGTTACGTGTGGGCCTATATCCCGCACGCCCTTTCGGTACTCTGATTTGCTAGGCTTGCATGTTTTATTATTTACCGCTTGAATTAAGTTGCACTCGACTCGCACGTTTTGACACCGGAGATTCGGTGAACCAAATGATGTCGGTTGAGAAGTCGAGAGAGAAGTAAACCCGTATGTCGGGGAGTTGGTTCACAATCTTGCGTTACAGTTCATTGAACCATGGAGGTTGAATCCCTGCGTGAACCAGAACCGCGAGTTCTTGGATTTACTTGTATCTGGGCAAGCATTAGACCGATTCGATTAATTCGACTCTCGGACCGTTCGCTCACCGATTGGAATTCTTACAGAATAAATATACAAAATAAAATCCTTACAATGCTCTCGAAAACAATAAATACAAATTACAAAAGGGTCGAATTCTAGTCGTTTCGCGTTCGGTTATTATTCCACTCTAACTCACCGTGAGTTTAGGGAAAAGACCGAAAAACTGAAATTCAATGGACGCTCTCACTGAATAGGGCGTTGGACCCTGTGAGTGTTGATTAGGGCGTTGAACCCTGTGCTCGATGATTAGGGCGTTGAATCCTATGCTCGATGATTAGGGCGTTGAACCCTAATATTATTCGGCCTAGGGATCAGGCTCGACCCGCATGGCAAACAGGTGCAGAAAGATAACAAGCAGTAGGTAAATAACAGACAATGTATTTGTATTCACCGAATGTACGTGGATTAACAAGTTTATTAATCCAAGGTATTTTGGCATGCAATCCTAGCCTAGACAAACAAACGTGTGCCAATGTTTTAGCATTCGGCCTTGGTTTGAGAACCTGACATGTCGGGTGTCCGTAGTCAAGTTTCCTGTGTGTGGATTGCTTTTACAGTTGTTATGTATAGTGTCACTAAATTACCACTGAATTAGCCAAACTCGTATTTTGACTCTAGACTTGGAATCTAAAATTCTTCCTAACCATTATCTAGCGTTCGGTTAGATCGAGTGAAATGATTAATCAGGTAATTGTATTTTCGATACAGAATACCCGACTAGCACCCTAAACAAAGCTAAGATGACGCCAAATCACAAAATGATGTTCTTGCCCTTGATTTGAAAATTTGTTTTCAGAAAAGGAGAACAACACAATACGGATTTGAAAGTATGAGCATTTTAAAAAGGGCAATAACACCGTTTTGTAATTCGTCGATGCGAGTTACAAATTAATGTCCAATTCGTGCAAAATTGTTTAAATTGAATGAATTAATCGTGTGAGCATCCCGATTAACCCATTCGTGGAATTAATGCTTAAGGTTATTGCCGAATGCCTTAATTATGAAAACGATTCGTGATTCGACGACCAAAACGAATCCATAATGATCAAGAATAATTCGGTTGAATAACCGACAATATCCTTATAACCGAATGGATCCGAATGAGTCCTCGATACACAAATCCATGCATGTTGGTTTTAAAAAAGGTCTTTAAACGATACTTTAACATGGGAATCGTAAAGACGTTGGAATTAAAAATTTACACAATCCGAGAAACGAATTAAACTCGAAATAAGGAAGTCATTCTTGATCCAAGAAAGGCCAAGAAACCCTCGGCTTCACCTTATCAAAGATGGCCGAAAGCTCTCATGGCTCAATTCGAGTCACAAATGATTTCCTTGCCTCGGTTTAATTGTTTTTCGCATGCTCAAGCATCAACCATGATGAATAACACTTTTTTTAACAAAAGCCGGTATTATCATGATTTGATTAACTCATTTAAACATGCAAACATTCACAAACATGTTATTTAAGGTATAGATAAAATAACACCGGCTTCATGCATGCGAGAACGACAAAATAAACTCGGAAACAAACTTTGATCGGCTAAGGAGACCGATCTTAACCCGAAAGGAGCAATTTAAGTCTCGGCCCTCTTAATTAGAGACATGGCCGAGAGTTATCTTGCCATTTCCGGGTCGAGATAGTCTTCCATACGACGATCCAAACCTTTTTCCGACATGCTAGCAAGTTATAAGGTAGTACACATGCATAACATAACATAAAATTGCATAAAAATTAAATCTTGCAAGTTAAACATGGATAAAACACCATAATACTCCATAGCCATGCAAAAATATGAAAAGCCCCAACTCCTCTAAGTCGAGAATATTTTACCTAGCCTCGGGATACGAGGAAAGAGTCGGGGAAGTGTTTGAGAGTCGGGTGACTCGGTTGAACACTTGAATGAATGTTCGGGGCATGGGAGGACTTGGAATGCACGGCTAGGAGCGCGGGCAGGCGCTGGACGCTTGGACACGCGTGGGCGAGCGCGCGAACGCCCGGTGACGAGCGCGCGGATGCGCGGGCGGGTGACGTCCGGTGCGTCATGGGTGCAAGTGACGGGCACGGGCGCTGGTGACGGACGCTGGCGTGCTCGGTGGTGGGCGCTGGTGTGCTCGGTGACGAGCGCTAGCGCGATCGGTGATGGATGCTGGTGACGAGTACTGGTGATAGGCATGGGCGTGCTGATGACGAGCGCTGGTGACGGGCACGGGTGCGCTCGATGACGAACGCTGGCGTGCTCGGTGACGGACGCTGGCGTGCTCAGTGACAGGTGCTGATGACGGGCACGGGCGTGCTCGATGACGGACGCTGGCGTACTCGGTGACACTGATGACGGGTTATTGTTCACCCGACAGTGCGAGTTTCACCCGAAATGACTAAAACGACCCAAAACGATGAGCAAATGACTTCAAACTGAAAAACTGAGTTCAAAATTGGAATCCTTGGGTCCAAAACATGTGGTCCATGAAGTTTGAGGAATTTTGAATATAAGTCGGAATAGTGCCCGCTATGGATTCCGACCTAAACTCTAAGGATTTTTGCCTTGGTTTTCAGTTTCCATGGAGTGATTTGCTTGCTGCTAGTTGCTAAGAAGTTGAGAGTATTTTCTAGAGGGAGAAACTAGAAAGAACATGTGTGTATGGTAAGTGATGAACTTAATGACAAATATGCAATATATATGTGAAGCTAATGAGCAATTAAGCAAAACAAAGCACCATTAAGGGCCTCATTAGCAAAAGTCGGCTCCCCTAATGGAGATGAGGATGAATGTCATCCATGCATCTTGATGAGGAAGAGCCAAGAAGCATTAATGGAGATGGAGTTAATGGCTTGAGTGTTGACTAGAAAGACTAAGGTTATTTTGGGCTTAAAGTGCATGAGAGGGAGAGGATGATGCCGAAATTGTCGGGGCAAAGGGCGGTTGCCCTTGGGCAGCCCGTGGGTCCCACGGCCCATGAGGAGAAACCTGGAGAAAGCTCGGGTCTCGATTAGTCGCGCATTCGAAGTTCGTGGTTCAAATTGAACGTCGAATTGTCGATATGTGCGAGAAAACGGTTTTAACGAGCCTAAGATTGACATTTTTCATGGAGAAATGTCCCGGAAGCGTACGAGGCTCGGAAGCCGGTTTGCTCATTGCAGGTGACCAGAGCGAAGTTGTCCGCTTCTGACAGCATATCTTGTGTCTGCATCTCACGTTGGTCATTTTGACATAAATTGTCAGACAACGTGAACAATTGTCCCTTAAGTCGGTAATGCTAACGTGGGGCCGGAGACGTCCTAGGAGGCCGAAACTGGATTTCTCATAATGATTTCTGAGTTGCTTGGGCACTTCGGAGATTACTGTAATCTCTGTTTGTAGATATCAGACCTCCAAGGACTTGAAAAGTGTATCTGAGACCTCTAAAGCATTGGTCGGGAGGTCTAGATGAGTCGTGTGATTCATTCCGATGATTCCACGTTGAGCCTTGAGAAGGCTAGCATGGTGTAGGATAGACATCGGCGTCAAGTTTCCGTAAAAAGGACCTTCGGATATGCATTTCTACTGAAAATGGCCATTTCCGCTCCTCGGAGGTTACTCGGGAAACTGAAAAGGGTTTTACTGTCTGTTTTGCTCAATTGTGAATGTTCGCTAGAGTTTTCAGGGCAATGCGGTATGAACTTCATTTGCCGTAATTCCATCAGACCAATCTCCGGCTATGCTCTTCCGAAGAGGGGTGTGCTTGTTTTGCCGCTCGGAAATCATTTGAAGTGTCTGTGTGACTTCCAAGAAACAATCTGAAGCATTGTTCATGCTCTGTGTGCTGGTGGGGCATGGCCGCTTCTGATATTTGGAATTAACTTTTCTCCAAGAAACCAGCATTTTTGGACTTCCACTGAAAAGTTGTCTGTATACAGAAAGTTGTTCTGTATAGAGCAGATGATTTGCAAAATGCCTTTGGGGACACTTTTCATCTGTTTGGCATTGAAGTAGATTTTTGGAGTCCAATATTGGCTATCTTCCGACGATTGAGCGAACTATCGGAAAATAGTACCGTCCATGTGATATACTGAAAATGCCGGTTTTGGACATTGTTGAGCTTTCTGCTCGCTCTGTTGCCTTTTGATGACCCCTGGAGTCCTTCTATCACATCCATGGGTCATTTGCTCAATTTTGCCGACTTGAGGATGAATAATGATTTTTTGCTCTGTTGAGCCGTTTTTCTGTACTCTGCTCAAGTCATAGCTTGGATCATTGCTGATAATGTAATTTGAATCAGTGAGCCAAAATGGGGTGCTGACAGCTTACCCCTCTTTGTCTGCTTGCTCGAGTAGAGGATGCAGCCAAAGACTTCAGAAGCACCCCAGTTTGATAGCAATGATCGATATGAAACTTCCTATATGGATATTGTGCCTATCATAAAGATAAAGGAAGTGAGGTGAGATGTGCATAAGTTTGGCAGTAAACAAATGGGGTACATGTAGAAAGGAAATTGCAGTTAACGAGAAATGCTTTGTTTAATCAGAAATGCGGTATGCCAAGTTTAATGAAAGGTGCTGATCTTAATGAAAGGTGCACTGCGTTCCTGAGAAGGTGCACGCCAATTGAAAAGTGCATTGCGGAAATAAAAGGTGCACTGCGTTCCTGAGAAGGTGCACGCCAATTGAAAAGTGCATTGCGATAATGAAAGGTGCACTGCGTTCCTGAGAAGGTGCACGCCAATTGAAAAGTGCATTGCGGAAATAAAAAGGTGCACTGCGTTCTTGAGAAGGTGCACGCCAATTGAAAAGTGTTTTTGCAAGAGGCATGGGCGCTTGCCCAATATGTTGCCCGATGCATGGACGCTTGCCCGGGGTTTTGCAATATGCACGGGGCGCATACCGAATGAACTGCATAGTTCAAAGGCGCCTACCCAGTGGACTTGCGGGGTGCACGAGCGCTTGCTCGGCGGGTTTGCAAGGTGCACTGCATTCCTGAGAAGGTGCACTCTAATTAAAAGTGCATTGCGAAAATAAAAGGTGCACTTTGTTCCTGAGAAGGTGCACGCCAATTGAAAGGTGCATTGCGGAAATAAAAGGTGCACTGCGTTCCTGAGAAGGTGCACCCCAATTGAAAGGTGCATTGCAAAAACAAAAAGTGCACTGCGTTCCTGAGAAGGTGCACGCCAATTGAAAGGTGCATTGCGGAAATAAAAGGTGCACTGCGTTCCTGAGAAGGTGCACGCCAATTGAAAAGTGCATTGCGGAAATAAAAGGTGCACTGCGTTCCTGAGAAGTTGCACGCCAATTGAAAACTGCATTGCGGAAATAAAAGGTGCATTGCATTCCTGAGAAGGTGCACGCCAATTGAAAGGTGCATTGCGGAAATAAAAGGTGCACTGCGTTCCTGAGAAGGTGCACGCTAATTGAAAGGTGCATTGCAAAAATAAAAGGTGCACTGCGTTCCTGAGAAGCTGCACGCCAATTGAAAGGTGCATTGCGGAAATAAAAGGTGCACTGCGTTCCTGAGAAGGTGCACGCCAATTGAAAAGTGCATTGCAGAAATAAAGGGTGCACAAAGTAAATGCAAACGCTGGGGAGTTGCGTGAGGTGTGGAAGGATTCATTGTGCTTCCTCCATCACTGAGCTTGTCTGTGTTGCAATCGATGCTGTGGCAGAATGCTTCGTTGCATGCCAACTGATAGTGATGTCACTGAATGCCTGGAGTGCTATCCTGAAGGTTTCTCCTCGGATTTTGACTATAGTCCTTGGCATAAGGCAGCCATGCATTCGTCAAAGAAAAACTCCTTTCGGGGTTCACATCCTGCTTCCTGCATCTAGAACCAAAGGAGCTAACAGTGGTTGTCAATCTTACTTTACAGCCATAATGAAGATGTGTAAAGAAGTCTGAATAATAATGCTTTGGGGATTTGAACTTGATGACCATTTAAAGGGGTGGTCGTCTCCCGAAATTGTGACTTGACAAGAAAGGCTTTTTACGAAACGGGCATGACCCGTAGAATTTGCATTAAGGTAAACGGAGGGATTTTTGGGATCCTCCAGATCAAAGATACGACAATTCGACTGCATGTCGAAACGTTTCTTGTGCTGTGAGAGTCAAAGAGAGTTTGCTTGCACCGAAGACTGCCAAACCACTACTTGTTATCACTGCACGCTGAGTGTAGCTGTCATTTCATGGTCGAGCTACCAAAGATCCCCTAATTTTTGCCTAAGTCGTAAGACGCGTGACGACCTAGCGGGGTGTTTTGTTTGACTTTTCCCTCATTCAGAGCTCACCTTTTGCTATGACCGCCCTGATTGGGTCTGATCACACCTCTCGGTTCCTCTAACTTTTGCCTAGAGCGCCCTTTTTCGGGTTTTCACTCTAGCGAGGATTTTGTTGTATACTTTCCTTTTGCCACGGTTCCTCTTTTCGGGATTTTAAACCTTGTCCCTCATTCCCTAATTTTTGCCTAGGCCGCCTCAAAGAGGTTTTCAACTTAGCAGGAGATTCATTCTTTTTTCTCTCAGGAAAAAGTTCAGAGAAAAGGAAAAAAAAAACAGAAGAGGGGAGTATATTAATAAGCAGAAATGAAAGTGCTGAGAATTGTACATGCGAAAGAAGTTAAAAATGTAATGTGCATTTGAGGAAAACACCCACAGTGGAATAAGAGAAACACCATCACAGATAGTATTTCTTAAGTGCATCAGTGTTGACCGGAAGAGTATTCTCGTTCCCGTCCATATCATTAAAAATGATTGCCCCTCCGTCAAAGACTTATTTAACTATGAAGGGACCGTCGTACTTGTAAGCAAACTTGCCCCTGGTATCAGGGGCGATGTGCAAAACTTTTCACAAGACGAGGTCGCTGGGGCTGAACTCGCGGGGACGAACTGTACGGACCCGAATGTGGACTCTCGTTGGGGCCCGCATTGCGCGCTTTTGGATCGCGCGGCTTGGGAGTGTCCACCTTCCCGTGGGGACGCGTGACGGACACGCGTGAGAGAAGGAGTCGCCACTTATCATTTTACTACCCGAAGGTCGAGGGCAGATAAGTTACCCGGGTCTAGGGGTATGGAACACCTAGTTTGTTGTTAAAGCATTGATCTGTGCGGAACCGGAAAATCCGCGTTCGGGGGTTCATGTTACATGCAGGCCTATATCACGCACGCTCTTTCGGTACTCTGGTTTGCTAGGCTTGCATGTTTTATGATTTACCGCATGAATTAAGCTACACTCGACTCGCACGTTTTGACACCGGAGATTCGGTGAACCAAACGATGTCGGTAGAGAAGCCGTGAGAGAAGTAAACCCGTATGTTGGGGAGTTGGTTCACAATCTTGCGTTACAGTTCATCGAACCATGGAGGTTGAATCCCTGCGTGAACCAGAACCGCGAGTTCTTGGATTTACTTGTATCTGGGCAAGCATTAGACCGATTCGATTAATTCGACTCTCGGACCGTTCGCTCACCGACTGGAATTCTTACAGAATAAATGTACAAAATAAAATCCTTACAATGCTCTCGAAAACAATAAATACAAATTACAAAAGGGTCGAATTCTAGTCGTTTCGCGTTCGTTTATTATTCCACTCTAACTCACCGCGAGTTTAGAGAAAAGACCGAAGAACTGAAATTCAATGGATGCTCTCACTGAATAGGGCGTTGGACCCTGTGAGTGTTAATTAGGGTGTTGAACCCTGTGCTCGATGATTAGGGTGTTGAACCCTAATATTATTCGGCCTAGGATCAAGCTCAACCCGCATGGCAAACATGTGCGGAAAGATAACACGCAGCAGGTAAATAACGGACAAGGTGTTTGTTATTATCGAGTGTACGTGTTTTAACAAGTTGTTAATCTGGGGTATTTTGGCATGCAAATCCTACCCTAGACAAACAAGCACGTGCCAATGTTTTAGCATTCGGCTTTGTTTTGAGAACTTGACAAAGAGAGTCAAATCTCATGTGTGCGGATTGCTTTTACAGTTGTTCTGTATTGTGACACTGAATTTCCACTGAATTAGCCACACTCGTGTTTTGACTCTAGATTTGGAATCTAGAATTCCTCCTAACCATTATCTAGTGTTTGGTTAGGTCGAGTGAAAGGTTAATCAGCATTTTGCATGTTTTCTGACATACATAACCGTTCTAGTTACCTGAGTCTATGTCAGGATGATAGAAACTCATCAGTTAGATAAGAAAAGGCTATGCAGATGAACTTGCACCTGAACAGGTAGCCCGTTCTTATCTCGTACTGTAGTGTTTCTGTCATGCTAACCCTAAGGGTGTCGCTGAATTGTGAAAAGATGATTTTGCCCTTTTATTTGAAAATTGTTTTCAGAAAAGGGGAAACATCGCAGTGCCGGCCACCTCGGCCTGTAGCCGGTTTCAACCAATTCCCTAGATCGTCCAGGGTTGTGCAAGAACCCCGAAAAAGCCAAAGAACCGGTCGATCTGCCCGGAAGTGATTTAAAAAGATCTTTTGTATCTTGACTTGAGTTACTTGGAATCAGGTAAAAACTCAAGTTGAGACACAGAAGCCCTTTTCAGACGTCCATGCTACATCGGACCGCGCGTTTCGGGTTTTGAAATTGATAAGTTTGAAAATGGCACCAAGGTCATTTGACAACTCATCGACACGAGTTATCAGTTAATGGTCGATTCGTGTAAACTTTATCATTGTGAAGTGGGTTTAATCACGTGAGCGTCCCGATTAACCCGTTTGTGGAATTAATGCTTAAGGGTTGTGCCGAATGCATTAATTGTGAAAACGATTCACGACTCGACGACCAAGACGATTTCATAAGGATCGAGGATAATTTGGTCCAATGACCGAAACTACCCTCGTAACCGAATGGACCCGAATGAGTCATCGATACCCGAATCCATGCATGCTTTGTTTTGAAAAGACATTTTCATGCGATATTGCGACGATAATATAAATTGCAAATTACACGAAATCCGAGAACGGACTCAAAACGGGAAGAGGAAGTCTCATGCAACCCATATGAGTCTAAGAGGCTCTCGGCCACTTCTCTTTGGAGATAGCCGAGAGGTCCCATGGCCCGAATGGGGTTCCATGAGGTTTACCCGTCTCGTTTCGAATCATTTCTCGCATGCTCAAACGACAAACATGATAAATGACACGATTAAACGAAAATCGGTATTGCCATAATTTGAATAACGCATTCGAACATGTAAACATGCACAAACAAGTTATTTAAGGAATCGATAAAACAATACCGACTTCATGCATGTAAGAAAACACCAGAAGACTCGGGAATCGAACTTGGATCGGGCTAAGAAGGCTGTTCTTAATCCGAGGAAAGCAAGCCAAGTCTCGGTTACCTCTTCTTGAGGCAAACCCGAGAGCTCTTTTGCTTATTTCGGGTCGAGAAGGTCTTCCGAGGGTCGATCCAAACATTTCCTGACATGCTAACATGTTAATCGAGGATAAACATGCATGATATAATGTAAAATTGCATAAACATGAAGTCTTGCAAGTGAACATGCTTTGTGCACCATATTACTCCATAGCCATGCAAATAATGTAAAAAGCCCTAACTCCTCTAAGTCAAGAGTGATTTACCTAGCCTCGGGATACGAGGAAAGAGTCGGGGAAGTGTTCGAGAGTCGGGTGACTCGGTAGAACGCTTGGAAGGATGCTCGGGTGCAAAGGATGCCCGTTCGGGGAGCAAGGTGCACGGGGAGTGCGGCTGGAGTGCACAGGAGGCGCGCGGGGCACGCGGGCTGGCGCGCGGGCTGGCGTGCGGGGCGTGCGCTGGCGCGCGGCTGGCACACGGCTGACACTGTTCACCCGAGAGTGACGATTTCACCCGAAATGCACTATTTGTTCTGAAACAATAATTTAAAGACTTCAAATGGAAAAACCAACTTCACCAATGAACTCCATGGGTCCAAAATGAGTGGGATATGGAGTTTGGGAAATTTTGAAGTTAAGTCGGGATGATGAACACCGGCTTCCGACTTAAGAACTTCGTGTTTTGCTCGATGTTTTCTTTTCTACTTTTTTTTGAGATGAAGCTTGCTGGTTCTTGGCTGCTCTTAGCTATGGAGTTTGAGAGGATTTTAGAGGGAGAAAGCTAGTGAGATGTGTGTAAGAGGAGAAGTGATTATCTTAATCACTTTTGGGCCATTTATAGGCAAAGCTAATGGGCAATTAAGCAAAAGTAAACACACTTAAGCCTCCCATTAGCAAATTTCGGTTTGCCTAATGAGGATGAGGATGAATGTGGACCAAGTGTTCTTGATGAAGATGATCCAAGAGCATTTATGAGCATTGATGAGCATTGAGTGTTGTCTTCAACCTCTCCAAGATATTTTGGCTAAGAGAGGGCAAGTTGGCTTCTTGCATTGAAGAGGAAGAAGAAGCCTCTAGAGCATAGGGTGACTCATCTTGGGTAGCCCGTGGGTCCTACGACCGAAGAGGAGAAACCGAGAAAAAGCTCGGGTCTCGATTGATCGCGCATTCGAGGCTCGTGGTTCGAACCGAATGTTGAATTATCGATATACGCGAGGAAATGGGTTTAAAGAGTTCGAGATTGGCATTTTCCGTGAGAAATTGCCAAATGTCTGTATGAGGCTCGGAAGCCGGTTTTGCTCCTTTTAGGCATTCAAAGCGAGGTTGCCCACTTCTGACAGCATATCTTGTATCTGCATCCCACGTCGCTCATTTTGACATAAATTGTCAAATTACGTGGGCACTTGACCCTTAAGCCGGTAATGCAAATATGGAGCCGGAGATGTCCTAGGAGGCCGAAACTGGATTTCTCAAATTGCTTTCTGAGTTTCTTGGGCGATCCGGAGATCACTATGATCTCTGTTTGCCGAGATTGGGCCTCTAACGATATGAAAAGTGCATCTGAGACTCTTAAAGCATTGCTCGAGGGGTCTAGATGAGTTGTGTGATTCGTTCCGACGATTCTACATTGAGCCTTGAGAAGGCTAGCATTGTGTAAGGTAAGCATTCGGCGTCAAGTTTCCCCAAAGAGGACCTCCGGATATGGATCTTCACTGAAAATGGCCTTTTGTGCTCCTCGAAGGTTACTCGGGAAACCGTGAAGGGTTTTCCTCTCTGTTTTGCCCAATTGCGAATGTCCGCTGGAGTTTTCAGGGCAATGTAGTGTGAACTTCGTTTGCCGTAATTTCATCAGACTAGTCTCCGGTTACGCTCTTCCGAAGAAGGGTATGCCCGTTTTGTCGCTCGGAAGTCATTCAGGGTGTTTGTATGGCTTCCAAAAGACAATCTGAAGCTCTGCACGTGCTCTGTATGATTGTGGGGCGTGGCCGCATCTGATATTTGGAATTAACTTTTCTCCGAGAAACCGACATTTTTGGACTCTCATTGAAAAGTTGTCTGTATACAGAAAGTTGTTCTGTATAGAGCAGATGATTTGCAAAATGCCTTTAGGGACACTTTTTATCTGTTTGGCATTGGAGTGGATTTTTGGAGTCCAATATTGGCTATCTTCCGATGATCGAGCGAACTATCGGAAAATAGAACCATCTATGTGGTACACTGGAAATGCCGGTTTTGGACGTTGTTGAGCTCTCTAGTCACTCTATTACCCTTTGCTGACCCCTGGAGTCCTTCTGTCATATGCATGTGTCACTTGCTCGATTTTGCCGACTTGAGGATGAATAGTGATTTCTTGCTCTGCCGAGCCGTTTTCTGTATTCCTGCTCAAGTCATAATCTGGACCATTGCTGATATCGTTATTTGGAAAGCTGAGCCAAAATGGGGTGCTGACAGCTTGCCCCTCTTTGACTGCATGCTCGAGTAGAGGATGCAGTCAAAGACTTCAGAAGCACCCCAATTTGATAGTAATAATTGATATGGAACTTCTCATAACAGTCTTCTCCCTTCTACTTTGGATATGTGGGGATGTTATACCTGATGCAGAAATGTAAAAGTCGGGATAGACCCAAGGGGACGGACCCCTGAACAGAAAAGTAGTCGGGACGTACCCGAAGGGGACGGACCCCTGTGCTGAAAAGTAGTCGGGACGTACCCGAAGGGTTTGCAATATGCACGGGGCGCATACCGAATGAACAACATGGTTCAAAAGCGCCTACCCAATGGACTTGCGGGGTGCGGGGCGTTTTGCTCGGTGGGTTTGCAAGGTGCGGGGTGTTTTGCCCGGCGGTGTGCATGGTGCAGGAAAAAATAGTCGGGACGTACCCGAAGGGGACGGACCCCTGTACTGAAAAGTAGTCGGGACGTACCCGAAGGGTTTGCAATATGCACGGGGCGCATACCGAATGAACAACATGGTTCAAAGGCGCCTACCCAATGGATTTGCTGGGTGCGGGGCGTTTTGCCCGGCGGGTTTGCAAGGTGCAGGGTGTTTAACTCGGCGGTTTGCATGGTGCAGGAAAAAATAGTCGGGACGTACCCAAAGGGGATGGAGCCTTGAGAAGAAAAGTAGTCGGGACGTACCCGAAGGGGACGGACCCCTGTGCTGAAAAGTAGTCGGGACGTACCCGAAGGGTTTGCAATATGCACGGGGCGCATACCGAATGAACAACATGGTTCAAAGGCGCCTACCCAATGGACTTGCGGGGTGCGGGGCGTGTTGCCCGACGGGTTTGCAAGTTGCGGGATGTTTTGCCCGGCGGTTTGCATGGTGCAGGAAAAAGTAGTCGGGACGTACCCGAAGGGTTTGCAATATGCACGGGGCGCATACCGAATGAACAACATGGTTCAAAGGCGCCTACCCAATGGACTTGCGGGGTGCGGGGCGTGTTGCCCGGCGGGTTTGCAAGGTGCGGGGTGTTTTGCCCGGCAGTTTGCATGGTGTAGGAAAAAGTAGTCGGGACATACCCGAAAGGGACGGACCCCTGAGCAGAAAAGTAGTCGAGACGTACCCGAAGGGTTTGCAATATGCACGGGGCGCATACCGAATGAACAACATGGTTCAAAGGCGCCTACCCAATGGACTTGCGGGTTGCGGGGCGTTTTGCCCGGCGGGTTTGCAAGGTGCGGGGTGTTTTGCCCGGCGGTTTGCATGGTGCAGGAAAAAGTAGTCGGGACGTACCCGTAGGGGACGGACCCCTGAGCAGAAAAGTAGTCGGGACGTACCCGAAGGGGACGGACCCCTGTGCAGAAAAGTAGTCGGGACGTACCCGAAGGGGACGGACCCATGTGCAGAAAAGTAGTCGGGACGTTCCCGAAGGGGACGGACCCCTGTGCAGAAAAGTAAAATTGCTTGGGATGCATTGCAGAATGAAACTGCTTGCAGAAAGTAAATGCGAACGCTGGGGAGTTGCGTGAGGTGCGAAAGAAATCATTGTGATTCCTCCATCACTGAGCTTGTCCGTGCTGCAATCAATGCTGTGGCAGAATGCTTCGTTACTTGCCAACTGATTGCGATGCAACTGAGTGCCTGGAGTGCTACTCTCAAGATTCTCCTCTTGGGTTGAGGTTGTCACCCGTCACATGAAGTAGAGATGAATCGATCTTGGGGAGACATCTTCCATGGAGCACTAATTTGTTTGAGGCAGGCGTTCATGCTGGGACAAAGTCATTTCACTGAAGCCTTACCTCTGTGGCAGTGATGTGTTTGATCTGCCGAAAGCCGAGCTCGTCGCTAGGCGGTTACCTGTTGGGCTGCCAGAAACCGGCTTTGCTGCTGAGGAATGATTGTGCTTTGCCGGAGGCCAGCTCTGCTGCTTGGGCGGTCATGCTTTGACCTGCAAGAAGTTCGCCGAAAGTCGGCATCTTGTATTGCGAGACTCGAGCTCTAAGACAGAGCGCCTACGTATCTCGTGGGACCGGGAATCAGAGTCTGTCGTAGTTCATGTGATGCTTGTGATACTTGTGAACCTAGCATTACTAGTAAATCATAAGAGAAATACTAACAAGTGATGGACACAGGTAAGCATGAAAATGTTGTTGCGACACGCAGATCTTCAGTTTTGGGTCGCCTGAGCAACCCATGAAGATTTTTGCTTTGACAGTGTAAGTAGGTCCCGTTCTCGGAGGCCTAGATGCGAGGCCTCCAGGGGCTCCCGTTAGTTATGTATTGGGCATATCGAGACATCCCCGACAATGTTCTAGCAGCTCTATCGGTTGTTCGACGCGCCCGTCGACTTTGAACCCTTCTCAATAGGGTACCATAGGGCGGCTGCATTTGCAACTCGTTTGGGGATTTTTGTTCAGATTTGGTCAGACTCGGTCTGACCATTTCCAAAGCGTTATGACTAGACTCTCGGAGAGGAATGTCTAGGATTTTGGCTCTGTGATAGCATGTTGAAGGGTGGCTGTGACCCATTTGGAGTTATGCAATGACAAAGAGAAAAGAGAAAGCTTGGGAAGTACGTTGCCCCAAGCTAAAAGGATACACGGGTTCACGCCTGCAGTGAGATGTACCCCCATTTTCCTTCGTCCTTCTGTTGTGTAGGTTGTACCGAACTGCTTGGATGGCATGCTCGGTTTGCCCACTATGCTTGAGGAGGAATCCTTCATGCTGGATGGTTGAGCTGTGTTGGAGGGCTGATCGGGGATCATGTTGAAATAGATAACCTGGCCACTTTCCTTGGGGATCCCTTGTCCGCACGATGTGTGAGGAATCAGGGGGTCATTTTTATCCATCTCTCGTTTAACTCTCCTTTTGCTACGGTCACCCACCTCGGGGCCGCACCTCTCAACCTAAAGGGGAAGAGCTCTCCTTTTGCCACAACCGCCCCAAAGGGTTTTCGGTCATGCCTCTCTTTTACCCTAACTTTTGCCTAGGCCGCCCCAAAAGGGGTTTTCGACCTAGCGGGCTCGATTCTTTTATCTCTCGAGTTTGCAAGGGGGAAGGGTTCGAAGGATTCAACCTCCGAGTGCATTGTGTTATGTCTCCGTCGAGGAATTGTGTTTGCTGCTCCCCCTTTTTGTCGGGGTTTGTTGATTTCTTAGGATTGGCGACGTCGGAGTTTTAAATCTCGGCGGTGCCTTGTTTTGTTCATTGGCAGGTTTTTCCTGCATCTTTTCTCTCTCTCTTCATTGGCGGGTTTTTCCCACTTCTTTTCGCTCTGTTTTTTTTCTTGCAGCTGGGGTTTGTTTTGTGCCCCGTATCTTTGTTTGAAACTCTTCGACTTTGCATCGCCGAGGCCGCTTTGGTGTGCTTCGCCTCGTGGAGACTTGTTGTGTGTTGTAGCCCTATTTTGTGAAGGCCGGCTTTCTTGGAAGTTTGACTCTCGTGCACTTGAAAGCTGAACTTCATGTTATTTGCCCTTGCAATCTCTTCAGGTGAATTCCCCTATTGTCTAGAAGGAAAATACAAAATTGCCATAGGGAATCAGTGGCCGGGGTTGTCCTGGTGCTTGTTGTGGAGGAGGCCTGGTCTTGACGCAAATGACCAGGAGCGTTCCAACGTCACTTGCTGGAGTGACCCACAATGGCGACCTCGGGGCGAACTTCAACCAGGGAGGCCCCAGTGTACGTCGCTTGTCGAGGTTGTGTTGGCGCGAACTTCAACCGGGGATACCCCAGTGTACGTCGCTCGCTGAGGTTGTGCTAGTGCGAACTTCAACAGGGGATGCCCCAGTGTATGTCGCTTAGAAATGTTTATCGTGGGTGTATGATGTCCGAGGTGGTCTCGGTGTAAGCGTTGAACGCGAATGTCCCGGTCTTGATCGTCGATGTGACTCGCGGTGGGCGGTTTGTGCAACTGTCGCCCCTGGCCGTCTCATGTCGTCAATGTCAACTGAAATGGTTGCGTTGATGGCATATGGCTCGCTCAGTTGTTTTTGTCTTTAGCTTTGTAGGGGGTACCTCCGTGCCGAGCCCCTTGCCTGTCAAAGTATAAGGGAGGAGGCTCGAGAGGAGTTCTCGGAAAGGCGTGAGCCTGTGCATCACTCTTCGCCTGTGACCAGCGTGTCCCTGTAAAAGATGACAAAGAAGATGGTGTGTTAGGCGACTGTGCGGTGGAGTATGCGGTAAGAAATATGGGGTGGACCCATGGGAAAATCCCTTTTGTCCCGCACGCGACCCATGGGGTGTCGCGTGTGGATGACATTTGTTTCCGGGAATGTAGTCATCACCACTCTGGAGTGGTTAGACCATGACTGAGGTCACATAAGCATGTTTTCCCTAATTGCGAGTAGGCATGCGCAGCCGTCCTAGGGAAAGCTCGAGGAGCCGGGTCCCACGAGGACAGGTGAGTCGAACAGGTCCAACAGAACTGATAGGGCGTCTTCGAGACTGTCCTAATGCTCTATTGAAGGATTTGTTCATGTCGGGAGCCCATTTGTGGGAATGCATTTGAATGAAAGCAACATAGAGTTTAAAGAAAACTGCGCGTGTTACCCCAGTGTTTAGTCGGTGACCACAACGGAGGTGGATGAGATCCATTCTTTGATCGGAGGCATGACCGTGCTGGTTTGCGATCGAGAGTTGGGTCATGCTCTGTTTGTGGAGCTGTCACTTTCTGTCTTTGCAGTGGAAGGATTAGACTTGCTCCTTGAAGTATCGCTTGGATGAATTTGAATCCAAGTGGA
Organism: Punica granatum; assembly: GCF_007655135.1. Lineage (NCBI taxonomy): Eukaryota > Viridiplantae > Streptophyta > Magnoliopsida > Myrtales > Lythraceae > Punica > Punica granatum. Next base: position 34,612,411 of record NC_045127.1, on the reverse strand, counting down.
TTTTGGATTTCAGATGAGCCTGAAAGCAGTAAATGCGAGGTGTCAAAACCTGAAAACAGTAAATGCGGGGTCGGAGCCCAAAAGCAATAAATGCTGAGCCGGGGTCCGAAAGTAGTAAATGCAGGACCGAGGCTTAATGCGAGGCCGAAGCCCAAAAGTGGGGCTGAAGCCCGATGAAGGGCCGGAGCCCGATGTGAGGCCGAAGCCCAATGCAGTAAATGCGGGGTCGGAGCCCCGATGTTGGGCCGGAGCCTGATGCAGGGCTAAAGCCCAATGCAGTAAATGCATGCTCGATAAGAAAGTGCAAGAGATGCAAAAGCAAAGGTCAATGCTGGGGAACAGCGCAGAGCCCTGCAAGGCGGTGACGCTGATTTGCTTGCGGTATTGCTCTGTGGAGCAAGGATGGGGACTTAGTGTTGAAATCCCAAGGAGCTGGATGAGAGACGTTTGTTGTCTCAATTGTGGTCGCTCAGTATTCAGGTTGTCTTCTTGTTGAGAATTTCCTGCAATGGGAAAAGAAAACAATGAAGGAGTATGAACTGTTCAGGATTTCAATGTAAGAGTGTAGGGAAGCGAACTGGCCTGGTAGGTGTCGTGCGAGCACATCGAGAGACATGCATTGATATGTTGAGCAGGCATGTATGAGTTGGTGTGAACATGCTTGGACATGTGCGAGGCACGCTTGATCATTGGTAGATACGTGGGGTCACGCGGAGGGATGTGCGTCCGATCACGCGGTGACACTCTCTGTTAGGAAGAAATTAGTGTTAGTTAACTTCGCCTGGGAAGGTTGATCGGCCCTCGGGCCACAGCTCGTCTTGCCGTAGAGGAAGGGTGAAGGCCGCGAGTGGCCTGCCCGTGAAAGTGGGCACGACTCGCCTATCGTGCGGGGTGGGTGGCCGGGATGGACGGCCTCTGGTCATAGCACGCCTCACCATGGAGAGGTGAAAACCGTGGGTGGTCTACCCGGGAAGGTTAGCACAACTCACCTGTCGTGCGGGACATGGTAGTTGCTGTGCAAATATTGGATACAGGCAATGTATGAGTTTTCAAAAGCTAATGCCGTTGCATTGATTTGATTCAAGTTCCCAGATTTACGAAGATGGTTCATTTGAAAAAGGGAACTCAAGCAATGAACCAATGCAATGTCCTAGTTTGTTTGAAAATATGCATACAGTGCATAAAAGTAAAGTATAACTGTATCTGTTACAATGTACATCGCTCATTGTAAAAAAAAACAAGAAAAGGCCCGCCTAAAAGAAAACTAGGGGCCTACTCAATGACCGGACTTTGGGTCGGATGACGGCGTGAGGTTATTTTGGTCCAGCATGACGGTCCCTGTTTATACATGGTTTCAGTGTTCTACTGGGAAAACCACTAACTAGGGATGGGGGCTCCCGATTCAAGGGGATCAATTCCTTGAAATCGAGCGAGGATCTTTGGGGGCCAGTTCGGTGGCGGAGCCGACTCGATCCGTTCCCTTACTCGGAACCTCTGACTAACCTAGCTTCCTAAATTGGTGCCCGTGGGATTTCAGGCATTTGGTACCTAAATCCGCTAGAATGATGCAATGCAAGTGCAGGAAAGTAAATGTGCGAAAAATAAAATGTGCGGAAGGCGATAAATAAACATGCAAGCAAGCAAACGGATCGAGCCTGAACCCACTAAGTATGTCCCTAGTGGAGTCGCCAAGCTGTACGGACCCGAATGTAGACTCTCGTCGTGGCCCGCATTGCGCGCTTTTGGATCGCGCGGCTTGGGAGTGTCCACCTTCCCGTGGGGACGCGTGACGGACACGCGTGAGAGAAGGAGTCGCCACTTATCATTTTACCACCCGAAGGTCGAGGGCGGATAAGTTACCCGGGTCTAGGGGTATGGAACACCTAGTTTGTTGTTAAGGCATTGATCTGTGCGGAACCGGAAAATCCGTGTTCGGGGGTTCATGTTACGTGCAGGCCTATATCCCGCACGCCCTTTCGGTACTCTGGTTTGCTAGGCTTGCATGTTTTATGATTTACCGCATGAATTAAGCTGCACTCGGCTCGCACGTTTTGACACCGGAGATTCGGTGAACCAAACGATGTCAGTTGAGAAGCCGAGAGAGAAGTAAACCCGTATGTTGGGGAGTTGGTTCACAATCTTGCGTTATAGTTCATCGAACCACGGAGGTTGAATCCCTGCGTGAACCAGAACCGCGAGTTCTTGGATTTACTTGTATCTGGGCAAGCATTAGACCGATTCGATTAATTCGACTCTCGGACCGTTCGCTCACCGACTGGAATTCTTACAGAATAAATGTACAAAATAAAATCCTTACAATGCTCTCGAAAACAATAAATACAAATTACAAAAGGGTCGAATTCCAGTCATTTCGCGTTCGTTTATTATTCCACTCTAACTCACCGTGAGTTTAGGGAAAAGACCGAAGAACTGAAATTCAATGGACGCTCTCACTGAATAGGGCGTTGGGCACTGTGAGTGTTAATTAGGGTGTTGAACCCTGTGCTCGATGATTAGGGCGTTGAACCCTAATATTATTCGGCCTAGGGATCAAGCTCGACCCGCATGGCAAACAGGTGCGGAAAGATAACACGCATCAGGTAAATAACAGACAAGGTGTTTGTTATTATCGAGTGTACGTGTTTTAACAAGTTGTTAATATGGGGTATTTTGGCATGCAAATCCTACCCTAGACAAACAAGCACGTGCCAATGTTTTAGCATTCGGCTTTGTTTTGAGAACTTGACAAAGAGAGTCAAATCTCATGTGTGTGGATTGCTTTTACAGTTGTTCTGTATTTTGACACTGAATTTCCACTGAATTAGCCACACTCGTGTTTTGACTCTAGATTTGGAATCTAGAATTCCTCCTAACCATTATCTAGTGTTTGGTTAGGTCGAGTGAAAGGTTAATCAGCATTTTGCATGTTTTCTGACATAGATAACCATTCTAGTTACCCGAGTCTATGTTAGGATGATAGAAACTCATCAGTTACATAAGAAAAGGCTATGCAGATGAACCTGCACCTGAACAGGTAGCCCGTTCTTATCTCGTACTGTAGTGTTTCTGTCATGCTAACCCTAAGGGTGTCGCTGAATTGTGAAAAGACGATTTTGCCCTTTTATTTGAAAATTGTTTTCAGAAAAGGGGAAACATCGCAGTGCGGGCCACCTCGGCCTGTAGCCGGTGTCAACCAATTCCCTGGATCGTCCAGGGTTGTGCAAGAACCCCGAAAAAGCCAAAGAACCGGTCGATCTGCCCGGAAGTGATCTAAAAAGATCTTTTGTATCCGGACATGAGTTACTTGGAATCAGGTAAAAACTCAAGTTGAGACACAGAAGCCCTTTTCAGACGTCCATGCTACATCGGACCGCGCGTTTCGGGTTTTGAAATTGATAAGTTTGAAAAGGGCACCAACGTCATTTGACAACTCATCGACGCGAGTTATCAGTTAATGGTCGATTTGTGTAAACTTTATCATTGTGAAGTGGGTTTAATCACGTGAGCGTCCCGATTAACCCGTTTGTGGAATTAATGCTTAAGGGTTGTGCCGAATGCATTAATTGTGAAAACGATTCGCGACTCGACGACCAAGACGATTTCATAAGGATCGAGGATAATTTGGTCCAATGACCGAAACTACCCTCGTAACCGAATGGACCCAAATGAGTCATCGATACCCGAATCCATGCATGCTTTGTTTTGAAAAGACATTTTCATGCGATATTGCGACGATAATGTAAATTACAAATTACACGAAAGCCGAGAACGGACTCAAAACGGGAAGAGGAAGCCTCATGCAACCCGTACGAGTCTAAGAGGCTCTCGGCCACTTCTTTTTGGAGATAGCCGAGAGGTCCCATGGCCCGAATGGGGTTCCACGAGGTTTACCCGTCTCGTTTCGAATCATTTCTCGCATGCTCAAACGACAAACATGATAAATGACACGATTAAACGAAAATCGGTATTGCCATAATTTGAATAACGCATTCGAACATGCAAACATGCACAAACAAGTTATTTAAGGAATCGATAAAACAATACCGACTTCATGCATGTAAGAAAACACCAGAAGACTCGGGAATCGAACTTGGATCGGGCTAAGAAGGCTGTTCTTAATCCGAGGAAAGCAAGCCAAGTCTCGGTTACCTCTTCTTGAGGCAAACCCGAGAGCTCTTTTGCTTATTTCGGGTCGAGAAGGTCTTCCGAGGGTCGATCCAAACATTTCCTGACATGCTAACATGTTAATCGAGGATAAACATGCATGATATAATGTAAAAGTGCATAAACATGAAGTCTTGCAAGTGAACATGCTTTGTGCACCATATTACTCCATAGCCATGCAAATAATGTAAAAAGCCCTAACTCCTCTAAGTCAAGAGTGATTTACCTAGCCTCGGGATACGAGGAAAGAGTCGGGGAAGTGTTCGAGAGTCGGGTGACTCGGTAGAACGCTTGGAAGGATGCTCGGGTGCAAAGGATGCACGTTCGGGGAGCTAGGTGCACGGGGAGTGCAGCTGGAGTGCACAAGAGGCGCGCGGGGCGCGCGGGCATGCGCGCGGGCGTGCAGGCGTGTGCGCGGGGCGCGCGGCGGTGCGCGCGGGGCGTGCGCTGGCGCGCGGCTGTCACACGGCTGACACTGTTCACCCGAGAGTGACGATTTCACCCGAAATGCACTATTTGGCCTGAAACAATAATTTAAAGACTTCAAATGGAAAAACCAACTTCACCAATGAACTCCATGGGTCCAAAATGAGTGGGATATGGAGTTTGGAAAATTTTGAAGTTAAGTCGGGATGATGAACACCGGCTTCCGACTTAAGAACTTCGTGTTTTGCTCGATGTTTTCTTTTCTATTTTTTTTGAGATGAAGCTTGCTGGTTCTTGGCTGCTCTTAGCTATGGAGTTTGAGAGGATTTTAGAGGGAGAAAGCTAGTGAGAAGTGTGTAAGAGGAGAAGTGATTATCTTAATCACTTTTGGGCCATTTATAGGCAAAGCTAATGGGCAGTTAAGCAAAATTAAGCACACTTAAGCCTCCCATTAGCAAATTTCGGTTTGCCTAATGAGGATGAGGATGAATGTGGACCAAGTGTTCTTGATGAAGATGATCCAAGAGCATTTATGAGCATTGATGAGCATTGAGTGTTGTCTTCAACCTCTCCAAGATATTTTGGCTAAGAGAGGGCAAGTTGGCTTCTTGCATTGAAGGGGAAGAAGAAGCTTCTAGAGCATAGGGTGACTCATCTTGGGTACCCTGTGGGTCCCACGACCGAAGAGGAGAAACCGGGAAAAAGTTCGGGTCTCGATTGATCGCGCATTCGAGGAAACGGGTTTAAAGAGTCCGAGATTGGCATTTTCCGTGAGAAATTGCCAAATGTCTGTATGAGGCTCGGAAGCCGGTTTTGCTCCTTTTAGGCATTCAGAGCGAGGTTGCCCACTTCTGACAGCATATCTTGTATCTGCATCCCACGTCGCTCATTTTGACATAAATTGTCAAATTACGTGGTCACTTGACTCTTAAGCCGGTAATGCAAATATGGAGCCGGAGATGTCCTAGGAGGCCGAAACTGGATTTCTCAGATTGCTTTCTGAGTTTTTTGGGCGATCCAGAGATCACTGTGATCTCTGTTTGCCGAGATTGGGCCTCTAACGATATGAAAAATGCATCTGAGACCCTTAAAGCATTGCTCGAGGGGTCTAGATGAGTTGTGTGATTCGTTCCGACGATTCCACATTGAGCCTTGAGAAGGCTAGCATTGTGTAAGGTAAGCATTCGGCGTCAAGTTTCCCCAAAGAGGACCTCCGGATATGGATCTTCACTGAAAATGGCCTTTTGTGCTTCTCGGAGGTTACTCGGGAAACCGTGAAGGGTTTTGCTGTCTGTTTTGCCCAATTGCGAATGTCCGCTGGAGTTTTCAGGGCAATGTAGTGTGAACTTCGTTTGCCGTAATTCCATTAGACTAGTCTCCGGTTACGCTCTTCCGAAGAAGGGTATGCCCGTTTTGTCGCTCGGAAGTCATTCAGGGTGTTTGGATGGCTTCCAAAAGACAATCTGAAGCTCTTCACGTGCTCTGTATGATTGTGGGGCGTGGCCGCATCTGATATTTGGAATTAACTTTTCTCCGAGAAACCGGCATTTTTGGACTTCCACTGAAAAGTTGTCTGTATACAGAAAGTTGTTCTGTATAGAGCAGATGATTTGCAAAATGCCTTTGGGGACAGTTTTCATCTGTTTGGCATTGGAGTGGATTTTTGGAGTCCAATATTGGCTATCTTCCGATGATCGAGCGAACTATCGGAAAATAGAACCATCTATGTGGTACATTGGAAATGCCGGTTTTGGACGTTGTTGAGCTCTCTAGTCACTCTATTACCCTTTGGTGACCCATGTAGTCCTTCTGTCATATGCATGTGTCACTTGCTCGATTTTGCCGACTTGAGGATGAATAGTGATTTCTTGCTCTGCCGAGCCGTTTTCTGTATTCCTGCTCAAGTCATAATCTGGACCATTGCTGATATCTTTGTTTGGAAAGGTGAGCCAAAATGGGGTGCTGACACGAACTTTCTTGTTAAAAGCTCGGGCCATTCTTTGCTGATAGCACTGACCGTGGCAAAGTGCTGTTAGCCGCCTCTCATCGATGAGATTAAGCTGTTCGTAGCGTTGCTTCGCCCATTCTGCTTCCTTGAGTTTGGACTCGGCAAGGACCCTCATGGAGGGAATCTCCACTTCGATTGGAAGAACTGCTTCCATGCCGTAGACCAAAGAATACGGGGTTGCTCCAGTAGATGAGCGGATAGAAGTCCGATACGCCAAGAGTGCGAACGGGAGCATCTCGTGCCAGTCTTTGTAATTTACCGTCATTTTTTCGATGATTTTCTTTATGTTCTTATTCGCTGCTTCTACCGCACCATTCATTTGTGGGCGATACGGAGAGGAGTTGCGATGTAGGATCTTGAACTGTGCACAGAGCTCGTCAATGAGCTTATTGTTCAAATTCTTGGCGTTGTCTGTGACGAGAGTCGCAGGTACCCCGTAACGTTCGATGATGTCGCGCTTGAGGAAGCGTGCCACAGTCTTTGCAGTGACGGATGCGAGGGTGATAGCTTCGATCCATTTGGTGAAGTAATCGATAGCTACTAGTATGAACAAGTGTCCATTGGATGCTTTGGGGTTGATAGGACCAATCACGTCCATGCCCCACATGGAAAAGGGCCACGGAGCAGCCATTGGATGCAACTCGTGGGGTGGTGCTCTGATCTGATCCGCGTAGACTTGACACAAGTGATAATTTTTGACATGCTTGACGCAGTCAGTCTCCATGGTAGACCAGAAGTACCCGAGTCGCATGAGCTTCTTTGCTAGCATGAGCCCGTTCATGTGAGGTCCGCAGTTTCCCTCGTGCACTTCTTCCACGAGGCATTGTGCCTCATTCTCATCGACACAATGAAGCAGTGTAGCATCGAATGAACGGCGGTAGAGAGTCTCACCACTCAGGAAGAAATTTGCTACAATGCGCCGAAGAGTCCTCCGGTCATGCCGATCAGTGAACGTTGGGAATTGACCTGTTTGCAGCAAGTGCTTGATGTCTGCGTACCACGGTTTGCCGTCGACAGCGTCGATTACATCGCAATGGGCAGGGCCCTGAGCAATCTCAAACTGGAGGGGCTCGATAAGATTCTCTTTTGTGATGCTCACCATAGAAGCGAGCGTTGCGAGTGCATCGGCGAACTGGTTCTTCATGCATGGTGTGTACGTAAATGAAATGTCCTCGAAGTTCTCTGTCAACTCGTCGAGGTACTCGTGATATGGCACTAGTTTCAGATCTTTCGTCTTCCACTGTTTGAGTGTCTGAAAGATTGTGAGCATAGAATCTCCAAACACTTCAAGCTCCTTGACTTTGAGGTCGATCGCCGCCTGCAAGCCGAGGATACATGCCTCATATTCAGCTATGTTGTTGGTGCAGGGGAAATCAATCTTCGCTGCAACAGGGAAATGACGCCCCTCAGGGGATATCAGTACTGCGCCAATACCCGACCCGGTGGAATTGACTGCACCATCGAAGTACATCTTCCATCCAGTAATTTCCTCCTCACCATTCATTTGGAGGATTCCTTCGTCTGGAAAGTCAGAATTGATTGGTGTGTCATCAACAATTGGGAACTCTGCTAGATGATCTGCTATAGCTTGGCCCTTCACTGATGTGCGCGACACATATTCGATGTCGTACTCCGTCAGTTGGCAACGCCATTTTGCTATGTTCCTCATGGAGGACGGATTGCTAAGTAGATACTTCAAAGGATCTATCTTCGACAGCAGGCGAACAGTATGGTAGAGAGTGTATTGCCGGAGCCTTTGCATGACCCACACAAGTGCGCAACACAGTTTCTCTATCTCAGGGTAGTTGGACTCTCCTTCAGTGAACTTTTTGCTTAAATAATAAATTGCTCGCTCTGCGTGAGAGGAATCGTCCTTTTGCCCTAACATGCATCCGATGGATTGTTGGCGTACCGTCAGGTACAGAATGAGAGGACGATCCGGTGAAGGTGAAACCAACACCGGCGGATGAACTAGGTATGCCTTGATGGTATCAAAAGCTTTCTGACACTCGTCATCCCATTCGACCACTACATTTTTGCGAAGCAGACGCAAGAGTGGTTGGCACTTGTCTGTCAAATTTGCAATGAAACGCGCGATGTAATTCAGCCGTCCTAAGAAGCTCCTTACTTCGCGCACTGTCGATGGAGGGGGCAATTCCATGATCGCTTTAACCTTATCGGGGTCGACCTCGATGCCTTTCTCGCTAACTATAAACCCCAGCAATTTCCCTGACTTAACGCCAAAGGTGCATTTTGCTGGGTTAAGTCGGAGTTTGTACTTCCTAAGACGGTCGAATAGTCGTTTGAGGTTAACCAAATGATCTTCTCCTTCTTTGGACTTCGCGATCATGTCGTCGACGTAGACCTCAATCTCTTTATGCATCATGTCATGAAAGAGAGTGACCATTGCCCGCTGATAGGTTGCCCCTGCATTTTTTAGACCGAAAGGCATGACCTTGTAGCAAAATGTACCCCACATCGTGATGAACATGGTTTTGACTTTATCCTCCTCGGCCATCTGAATCTGATTGTATCCAGAGAAGCCGTCCATGAAGGAGAATTGTGTGTGGCGTGCTGTATTGTCCACCAAGACATCGATGTGGGGCAGCGGGAAGTTATCCTTTGGGCTAGCCCTGTTGAGGTCTCGGTAGTCGATGCAGACTCTGACTTTCCCATTCTTCTTCTCCAATGGAACGATGTTCGCTACCCATTCAGAGTAATTGCATACCTCCAAGAATCCCGCGTCTACCTGCTTAATGACCTCTTCCTTAATGCGTAGGAGAAGGTTAGCTTGTTGACATCGCAAGTGTTGGCGCTTGGGTGGGAATCTTTCAGTGTCGAGTGGAAGGAAATGCTATACGATTGAGGGGTCTAGGCCTGGCATATCAGCATAGGACCAAACAAAGACCTCCTGATACTCTGTTAAGAAATCGATCATTCGGGCCCTCTGTGCAGGGTCGAGTCCCGTCCTGATTCTAAGGGTGCGTGGTTCTTTTGCATTGCCTATGTTGATGTCTTCGGTTGGCTCGACGGAAGTGAGTTGGTGGTTTTCGAGACGATGCAAACTCTCTTTTATCTTGGGCACGCGACCGTCCTCGTCAAGTCCTTCCCCGAAGTATATGGGTAGGGACTTTCCGAGGTGTGTTTCGAGTGAATTCGAATCGTTGTATCCGTGATTTGGATTCGATTGGAGCCTGGACACGAAAGTGAATTGTTTTAGAAATTAAAGGTGCTAGAAGTAAGTGCAAGAGAGAGAATTTAGACACAGGAAATCAAAAAGCATGCAGGGATTCTATTAACAAGCCATAACAAAAACCCCTCTTCTGTCATGTGGCTTATGGCATTGCCGACATGCAGGTAGCATTATATATAAAGACCGTCTTACACATCGGCAACTATGGATGAGTAGAGCGGAACTGAAGTCCAGTTGGTAAGCTCCTCATCCTCCCGTACCGGGCGGATATGAACCCTGGAAGATGTCTCCTCAGTGACGGCATATATGGCTGGTAAAGCCAAAAACGCTTCCACTGCATCCGAAGAGAAGTCATATGTTTCAGTGATTGGGGTGTCAGAGGTGCCTCCCATGATCTGCGGTGGTGCGAAAAAAAATTGTGAGAGTGGTGGAACTGGAATGCCCGTGAAGAGCTTTCCGTAGTGTGTAGCGAGATGGTGGAGATGTTTTCCACGACGAGCTTGCACGATCTCATGGCAGGAGGGCCGAAAACCGAGTCCCCTCCTATTGCGATACTCCTCCACTTCAACAGGTCGGAGGATTCCCTGTGCACGTGCCCCGAGTCTAGTTCCGGGGACGTAATTGTTCTTCAAGAGAACCTTTCCAATCATGCGATCAGTTCGTGATGGACCGACTTCTCCGTAGTCTCGAATTACGGAGATCGTGTCGAAAGAGTGAAAGGGAAGATTCTGGTCTTCGCCAATGCTGATATAAGGGACGGATGTTTCCTTATAGACTGCATAATCTTCCTCGCCGTTGACAGTGATGAGTTTGCCTTCGACAAAGAATTTCAACTTCTGGTGCAATGATGAAGGAACAGCGCCGGCGGCGTGAATCCATGGCCTCCCGAGTAGGAGACTGAAAGCATTGGGTATTTCAAGGATCTGGAAGGTAACAAAGAATGAGCAAGGATCCACATCAATTCAGAGATCAATTTCTCCATTCACTACTCTCTTAGAGCCGTCAAAGGCTCGGACGGTGGTCTTGCTTGCACGAATGCTACTCATGTCAACGTTCATCTGTTTCAGTGTGGAGACGGAGCAAACGTTGAGAGCAGAGCCGTTGTCGATCATGACTCGACCCACGATGTGGTTGTTGCACTTGCAAACTATGTGCAATGCCCGCAAGTGTCCTTGTCCTTCCGAGGGAATTTCGTCTTTCGAGAAGATAGAGTTCATAGTCTCCTCGATCCTATCCGGTGCAGTATCTTTCGGGACTTGTGCCGCAGTGAGAACTTTCAGCAAAGTGTTCCGATGAGGTTCGGAGTTCAAAAGCAATGCGAGCAGCGATATATGAGCTGGTGACTTGCCCATTTGCTCGACCACTTTGTATTCGCTTGCTTTGATCACCTTCATGAAAGCTTCGGCTTCCTAATCGGTGACCTTCTTTGTAGGAAATGACACGGCTTCTGGAACGGTTGAGAACGCGGTAGCAGGAGCCTTCCCTTTGTCAACAGGTTCTGGACCTTGGTAAACTCGTCCTAAACGCGTGATTCCCATCGCGCTCATTTCTAGTTCTGCACTGGCAACCTCGCTCTCATATGTCCAGGGAACTCGGCTATCGTGATAAGGCTCCTTTGCAGGAACCTCGATAACGAACGGGATGGGAGCGAATGCAACTTCTACTGGAGCATAGTTGATGACAAATTGAATTGAGGACTTCTGCGAGTCTTCTTCCTCTTCAATAGCAGCAATGCTAATCATGTTGACAGAAGGTCCTGAACCTGATCCATGATCAGGAAGAGGGTTTGCACGGACATTAGGCGGCTTCGCCTCATTAAAGGAGATCTGTCTTCTGTCAATCATCTCCTGGATTTTATCCCGGAGTCTCCAACAAGTATCCAGAGTGTGACCAGGAGCACCCTGATGAAACTCACAGCGCAAATTTTGGTTCTGCATGGAAGGATCGAAATGGGGACCGGGTGCTTCTGTTCTGATCTTGTTGCCGGCAAGAAGCTGCCTGAATATGTGAGAGGGAGGAGCTGGTAAAGTGGTGTACTGTTTGCGTGGACGCGGTTGGTTAGCATTGCCTTGTTGAGTTCTAGGAGTTGGAGCACGTTGAGCCGGCTGAGGAGATCTCGAACCCGGGGGTCTAGCTTGTTGAACTTGAACAGGAGCGTACTGTTGCGGAGGTTGCGACTGGATAATAGTTGGCGAGGTCGGGAAATAAGCCTGCGGCGTTTGATAAGGCTGCACATAATGCACAGGATGTGCATATGCCTGAGAAGTCGGTAATGCAGGGGTGTAGTCCACCGAAATCGGCTGTGAAGCCTGATGTCCAGAATTGACGATGCCAATAGTCGCGTCTTTGCCTTTCCTGGATGTTCCAGCGGTTTGTTTCTTCGGTGTCTCTCCGTCCTTCTTCCTTGACGGGCCTTCAATTCTTCCTAGCTTAACACCCATGTCTAGCTTCTTTCCTGCCTCAATCAGGTCTGAGAAAGATGAGGTATGAGCCAGGAGATGTGAGTAATATGCGCCCTTGAGTGTAGAGTGAAACAGTTGAACTTGCTGTCGCTCAGTGATTGGAGGAATGTGCTTTGCCGTTTTTCCCCTCCATTCCGTTGCGTATGCTTCGAAAGTTTGACTTTCTCTCATCTCTGTCATGCTAAGATCAAGAAGAGTAGGGGGTGTCTCTGCACAGAATCGATATTGGTCGAGGAATTTCTGAGAAAGATCTGTCCATGTAGGGATGTCGCCGGCTTTCGGGTCATAAACCAATCTAGCGCCAATCCTGTAAGACTGTCTTGGAAAGTCTGAATGACAAATTCCTCGTAATCCCAATACGAGAGCATTTTGCTATGATAGTGACGGAGATGATGCCGAGGGTCTTTGGTCCCGTCGTATCTCTTAAAATCTGGAATCTTGATCTTAGGGGGCAGTAGCATGCCCGGAAAGAGATTCCAGTCGCTGTCACAGAAGTCAGGACGGGACGTGCCTGCTTGGAGGGCTCGAATGGTTTCCTCCATTCTCTTCATTCTTTTCTCCTGCTCATTTTCAGGAGGAATGTTTGTCGGTAAAACTGCAGGAGCGGCATGAGTAGGCGTGCCTGGTTCAGTGGGGGAAATGTTTAGGGGTGGTGGAGCTTGGTAGGGAAAGCTCATTTGGGATTGTGGAGCTTGGAAGGAAAAATGTTCCGCAGTGAGAGCAGGGACTTGTGTGATGGCGACTGGAGGAACCGTCGGTGGTGGAACGATGTAAATTGGAGGTTGAGTAGGTATGATGAGCGGCGGCAAAGTGAGCATTGCGGAGTCCGCTGATAGGAATGCCGCGGGTGGAAAAGGTACCGATGTAGGAGCTGGTGGTGGTGGCATAGGATCACTGACTGGACTGACTGTCGGCACATATGTCATTACTGAAAAAGACATATCTTCGCTATCCGTCACATAAATAGGCGGGTCGACCGTATTCATGTGCACGGTTGTCTTGCGTTCAGGAGGGGAGTGTGGCTCAAGGAAGCTCGGTTTTGATCCCGAAGTATAGCCATGAGCTCTGTCATATTGGTATTCATGTTAGCGGCTAACTGATTAACCATCTCTTCGAGCGCGGTGAAATGCACGGAATCGACAACATTGGATGGCGCCTGTGCAGGAGAAGGGAGGTGCGTTGGAAGAACACCGGAATACGCCATAGATGCAGCGGGAGGCGACATCGCATGCGTGTCTTGCGGAAGAGAGTGTGCCGGCATTGGTGGCGCGTCTTGCTCCGAGATAACGGGTTGTTGCTCTTCGGCCATTCTTCCGCGTGCACGAGTAGGATATCGATGCGACGCCAGTTATTTGTACCTACATGTACAAGTGTATGAGTGTAATTGTTGTGTGTTGGCTATCTTCAAAATATAAATGACAGTGTATGAATGCATGAGATGCATGAGTTTGAAAACACTAATGCCATTACATCAGTTTGATTCACGTTCCATAATTTACAAAGACAGTCTGTTTGAAAAGGAAACATAAACATTAAACCAACAACTATTACAACTCGTAGCTGAGTGAGCGCTACGCGGGTCCTGTACAGGCAAAAAACGCTCAGCAATTGAACCTAAGGATGAGAGATCCTGCGCGCTCTTGCCCGCGCTCGGTCCAGCGTAGTGCTCAAACGCGCTATCTCCCTGTCTTGGCTCACTATGCGCGCACGAGTCTGAGCCAACTCGCTCTGAAGCTCTTTGTGATCAGTGAGTTCTGCACGAATATCCACAAGTTCGCAGCGGAGTCGATCTCGTTCTGCTCTAATGACTTGCAGCTCTGTGTGCATGGCTCCTTGGACTGAGCTCTCTGCGTCTGGAATGTCTGCCTGCGGTGTCTGCAGCATTTGTGGTATGCGTAGCCGACGAACAGGTGCGAATCCATATGGATGGAACTGCATCACATATGCTGCAGTAGCTGAGAAAGCTCGCTCTTCGTCAGTGGGATGCTCCGGGAAGTATAGCTCCTGAACGATGCGCGTGCTCCATAAGCGTCGGACCTCTCTAACCCGTAGAACCCTATCCGGGAGTGAAATTGTGGTGTTTGCCCGCCTGAAGCGGTGTGAAGTGCGATCTGCCTCTATAGGAATATCTTGTAGTCCACCGAGTTGTCTGATGACTCGGGCTGGAAAGATAAGTGTGCTCCCTAAATGACTGATCAGGGGAAGTCCTATAACTGAAGGACATCCAATGATCATGGGACCGCCGGGATTCCAACGTGTAGTCCATAAAAACTGTGCTGGGGTGAGCTCTTCCATAAACCGCGTCCAGTCGGTGTAATTACGGTCGGAGGGTCGAAACACATGAAGTAGACGAGCGATGAGTGAGCGCTCGTCAGTGATACATGGAAAAGGATGGGATAAGCCAAACGGCCTAATGTGTGCTAGAAGCCAAATCTGAAGCAGATGTGGGGATCCTCTCATCCTGCCCCGTCGAGTCTCTCGTACATAGTCAAGAGACCGAATGGTCTCAGCCAAAACGGCTTCCACATAACTATGGCCTCCTACCACTTGGAGGATGACCTGAGCAAGTGCCCCGTCTATGAGGTTCGACGAGTACGGGAACAACATGGTCCCGAAGATGAGCAAAAGAAACCCGTGACAAGCGTCACGCTGATAGGACTCCCCTGTGGCATTCAGAGCACGGGCCTGTATGAAATCTATGAGCCATGTAGTCCTAATGCTGTGCTCCCCTCCATACTGAAGCTCATAACGAATTTCTTCATTGCGGAGACCTAAAAGGATGGCTAGTCTACTCTGTATCGTAGCGAACTGGTTGGGCACCACGATGTCATGAATCGATGTAGACCGCTGAAGGAGTGCCGCGTATTCCTCTACTGTAGGGGCTAACTCTGTCCCATGAAAGCTGAAAACGGCCCGCTGAGTGTCCCAAAAACTAATGGCAGTTCTGAGCAGGGTCCAATCGATGGGAGAATCAGCGAGTAATGGTAGATCTCCTATGATGAGCCGGAGGAATGCACGGTCCACGGGGCGAAATGTGTTCCAAAGGCGAGTAATGTCCACAGATGGTGTGATGATGACATCAAGCCTAGGACAGGGACGCAAGCGATCCATTCTTACCTAAATGGAAAAGATGTTGGTTTAGGGTGTGTTTGTTTTCTAAAAAATGTTCAACTCAACTCTACTCTACTCCACTTATCATCAATTCAATATCACAATCATTACTTTTTAAATTTTTTAATTTTTTTTAATTATTCAATTCAATTTTTAATATTAAATTCTCTCAACTATTCATTACTTTTTCACAATTCAACAATACAATCATTACTTTCTCTCAATTATTTATTACTTTTTCATACTTTTTCTCATAATTTAACAATACAATCATCATAAACCAATTAAAATCAAAACTCAACTCAACTCAACTTTAAATCCAAACGCACTCTTAATGTTTATAAACAAACTAATGTAATGTCCTAGTTTGTTTTGAAAATGTGCATGCAATGCAGAGAAAATAAACTATAACACGAGTTCTTTACATTATACAACACTCATTCAGTGAAAACAACAAAAGGCTCGCCAAAAAAGAAAACTACGAGCCGACTCAAAGACTAAACTTTTGGGTCGGTTGGCGGCATGAAGGCAAATTTTAGTCCAGCATGACGGTCCCTGTTTATGCATGGTTTCAGTGTTCTACTGGGACAACCACTAACTAGGGATAGGGGCTCCCGATTCAAGGGTGTCAATTCCTTGAAATCAAGCGAGGATCTTTGGGGGCCGGTTCGGTGGTAGAGCCGACTCGACCCGTTCCCTTACTCGGAACCTCTGACTAACCTAGCTTCCTAAATCGGCGCCCGTGGGATTTCAGGTGAGGTACTTAGAATTCCACTAGGATGATGCAATGCAAGTGCAGAAAAGTAAAGGTGTGTAAAGTAGAAAGCGAAAAATTGCGGAAAGCAGTAAATGAACATGCAGGCAAGCAAACGAATCGAACCTGAACCCACTAAGTGTGTCCTCAGTGGAGTCGCCAAGCTGTACGAACCCGAATGTGGACTCTCGTCGGGGCCCGCATTGCGCGCTTTTGGATCGCGCGGCTTGGGAGTGTCCACCTTCCCGTGGGGACGCGTGACGGACACGCGTGAGAGAAGGAGTCGCCACTTATCATTTTACGACCCGTAGGTCAAGGGCGGATAAGTTACCCGGGTCTAGGGGTATGAAACACCTAGTTTGTCGTTAAGGCATTGATCTGTGCGGAACCGGAAAGTTCGAGTTCGAGGGTTCATGTTACGTGCGGGCCTATATCCCGCACGCCCTTTCGGTACTCTGGTTTGCTAGGCTTGCATGTTTTATTATTTACCGCTTGATTAAGTTGCACTCGGCTCGCACGTTTTGACACCGGAGATTCGGTGAACCAAACGATGTCGGTTGAGAAGCCGAGAGAGAAATAAACCCGTATGTCGGGGAGTTGGTTCACAATCTTGCGTTACAGTTCATTGAACCATGGAGGTTGAATCCCTGCGTGAACTAGAACCGCGAGTTCTTGGATTTACTTGTATCTGGGCAAGCATTAGACCGATTCGATTAATTCGACTCTCGGACCGTTCGCTCACCGACTGGAATTCTTACAGAATAAATGTACAAAATAAAAATCCTTACAATGCTCTCGAAAACAATAAATACAAATTACAAAAAGGTCGAATTCCAGTCGTTTCGCATTCGGTTATTATTCCACTCTAACTCACCGTGAGTTTAGGGAAAAGACCGAAAAATTGAAATTCAATGGACGCTCTCACTGAATAGGGCGTTGGACCCTGTGAGTGTTGATTAGGGCGTTGAACCCTGTGCTCGATGATTAGGGCGTTGAATCCTAATATTATTCGGCCTAGGGATCAGGCTCGACCCGCATGGCAAACAGGTGCGGAAAGATAACAAGCAACAGGTAAATAACAGACAATGTGTTTGTATTCACCGAATGTACGTGGATTAACAAGTTTATTAATCCAAGGTATTTTGGCATGCAATCCTACCCTAGATAAACAAACGTGTGCCAATGTTTTAGCATTCGGCCTTGGTTTGAGAACTTGACATGTCGGGTGTCCATAGTCAAGTTTCCTGTGTGTGGATTGCTTTTACAGTTGTTCTGTATAGTGTCACTGAATTACCACTGAATTAGCCAGACTCGTATTTTTACTCTAGACTTAAAATCTAGAATTCTTCCTAACCATTATCTAGCGTTCGGTTAGATCGAGTGAAATGATTAATCAGGTAATTGTATTTTCGATACAGAATACTCGACTAGCACCCTAAACAAAGCTAAGATGACGCCAAATCACAAAATGATGTTCTTGCCCTTGATTTAAAAATTTGTTTTCAGAAAAGGAGAACAACACAATACGGATTTGAAAGTATGAGGATTTTAAAAAGGGCATTAACACCGTTTTGTAATTCGTCGATGCGAGTTACAAATTAATGCCCAATTCGTGCAAAATTGATTAAATTGAATGAATTAATCGTGTGAGCGTCCCGATTAACCCATTCGTGGAATTAATGCTTAAGGTTATTGCCGAATGCATTAATTATGAAAACGATTTGTGATTCGACGACCAAAACGAATCCATAATGATCAAGAATAATTCGGTTGAATAACCGACAATATCCTTATAACCAAATGGATCCGAATGAGTCCTCGATACACAAATCCATGCATGTTGGTTTTAAAAAAGGTCTTTAAACGATACTTTAACATGGGAATCGTAAAGACGTTGGAATTAAAAATTTACACAATCCGAGAAACGAATTAAACTCGAAATAAGGAAATCATTCTTGATCTAAGAAAGGCCAAGAAACCCTCAGTTTCACCTTATCAAAGATGGCCGAAAGCTCTCATGGCTCAATTCGAGTCACAAATGATTTCCTTGCCTCGGTTTAATTGTTTTTCGCATGCTCAAGCATCAACCATGATGAATAACACTTTTTTTTAACAAAAGCCGATATTATCATGATTTGATTAACTCCTTTAAACATGCAAACATTCACAAACATGTTATTTAAGGTATAGATAAAATAACACCGGCTTCATGCATGCGAGAACGACAAAATAAACTCGGAAACTAACTTGGATCGGCTAAGGAGACCGATCTTAACTCGAATGGAGCAATTTAAGTCTCGGCCCTCTCAATTAGAGACATGGCCGAGAGTTATCTTGCCATTTCCGGGTCGAGATAGTTTCCATATGACGATCCAAACCTTTTTCCGACATGCTAGCAAGTTATAAGGTAGTACACATGCATAACATAACATAAAATTGCATAAAAATTAAATCTTGCAAGTTAAACATGGATAAAACACCATAATACTCCATAGCCATGCAAAAATATGAAAAGCCCTAACTCCTCTAAGTCGAGAATATTTTACCTAGCCTCGGGATATGAGGAAAGAGTTGGGGAAGTGTTTGAGAGTCGGGTGACTCGGTTGAACACTTGAATGAACGTTCGGGGCACGGGAGGAATTGGAATGCACGACTAGGTGCGCGGGCAGGCGTTGGACGCTTGGACACACGTGGGCGAGCGCGCGGACGTGCGATGACAAGCGCTCGGATGCGCGGGCGGGTGACGTCCGGTGCGTCACGGGTTCTGGTGACGGGCACGGGCGCTAGTGACGAACGCTGGCGTGCTCGGTGGCGGGCGCTGGTGTGCTCGGTGACGAGCGCTAGCGCAATCGGTGATGGATGCTGGTGACGAGTACTAGTGATGGGCACGGGCGTGCTGATGACGAGCGCTGGTGACGGGCACGGGTGCGCTCGATGACGAGCGCTGGTGACGGGCACGGGTGCGCTCGATGACGGACGCTGGCGTGCTCGGTGACGGACGCTGGCGTGCTCGGTGACGGGTGCTGATGACGGGCACGGGCGCGCTCGATAACGGACGCTGGCGTGCTCGGTGATGCTGATGACGGGTTACTGTTCACCCGAGAGTGCGAGTTTCACCCAAAATGACTAAAACGACCCAAAACGATGAGCAAATGACTTCAAACTGAAAAACTGAGTTTAGAATTGGAATCCTTGGGTCCAAAACATGTGGTCCATGAAGTTTGAGGAATTTTGAATATAAGTCGGAATAGTTCCTGCTATGGATTCCGACCTAAACTCTAAGGATTTTTGGCTTGGTTTTCGGTTTCCATGGAGTGATTTGCTTGCTGCTGGTTGCTAAGAAGTTGAGAGTATTTTCTAGAGGGAGAAACTAGAAAGAACATGTGTGTATGGTAAGTGATTAACTTGATGACAAATATGCAATATATATGTGAAGCTAATGAGCAATTAAGCAAAACAAAGCACCATTAAGGGCCTCATTAGCAAAAGTCGGCTGCCCTAATGGAGATGAGGATGAATGTCATCCATGCATCTTGATGAGGAAGAGCCAAGAAGCATTCATGGAGATGGAGTTAATGGCTTGAGTGTTGACTAGAAAGACTAAGGATATTTTGGGCTTAAAGTGCATGAGAGGGAGAGGATGATGCCGAAATTGTCGGGGCAAAGGGCGGTTGCCCTTGGGCAGCCCGTGGGTCCCACGGCCCATGAGGAGAAACTTGGAGAAAGCTCGGGTCTCGATTAGTCGCGCATTCGAAGTTCGTGGTTCAAATTGAACGTCGAATTGTCGATATGTGTGAGAAAATGGTTTTAACGAGCCTAAGATTGGCATTTTTCATGGAGAAATGTCCCGGAAGCGTACGAGGCTCGGAAGCGGTTTTGCTCATTGCAGGTGACCAGAGCGAAGTTGTCCGCTTCTGACAGCATATCTTGTGTCTGCATCTCACGTTGGTCATTTTGACATAAATTGTCAGACAACGTGAACAATTGTCCCTTAAGCCGGTAATGCTAACGTGGGGTCGGAGACGTCCCAGGAGGCCGAAACTGGATTTCTCATAATGATTTCTGAGTTGCTTGGGCACTCCGGAGATTACTGTAATCTCTGTTTGTCGAGATCAGACCTCCAAGGACTTGAAAAGTGTATCTGAGACCTCTAAGGCATTGCTCGGGAGGTCTAGATGAGTCGTGTGATTCATTTCGACGATTCCACGTTGAGCCTTGAGAAGGCTAGCATGGTGTAGGATAGACACCCGGCGTCAAGTTTCCGTAAAAATGACCTCCGGATATGCATTTCTACTGAAAATGGCCATTTCCGCTCCTCAAAGGTTACTGGGGAAACTGAAAAGGGTTTTGCTGTCTGTTTTGCCCAATTGTGAATGTCCGCTAGAGTTTTCAGGGCAATGCGGTATGAACTTCGTTTGCCGTAATTCCATCAGACCAGTCTCCGGCTATGCTCTTCCGAAGAGGGGTGTGCTTGTTTTGCCGCTCGGAAATCATTTGAAGTGTCTGTGTGACTTCCAAGAGACAATCTGAAGCATTGTTCATGCTCTGTGTGCTGGTGGGGCTTGGCCGCGTCTGATATTTGGAATTAACTTTTCTCCAGGAAACCGGCATTTTTGGACTTCCACTGAAAAGTTTTCTGTATACAGAAAGTTGTTCTGTATAGAGCAGATGATTTGCAAAATGCCTTTGGGACACTTTTCATCTGTTTGGCATTGAAGTGGATTTTTGGAGTCCAATATTGGCTATCTTCCGACGATTGAGCGAACTATCGGAAAATAGTACCGTCCGTGTGATATACTGAAAATGCCGGTTTTGGACATCGTTGAGCTTTATGGTCGCTCTGTTGCCTTTTGATGACCCCTAGAGTCCTTCTGTCACATCCATGGGTCATTTGCTCAATTTTGCCGACTTGAGGATGAATAGTGATTTCCGCTCTGTTGAGCCTTTTTTTGTACTCTGCTCAAGTCATAGCTTGGATCATTGCTGATAATGTAATTTGAATCGGTGAGCCAAAATGGGGTGCTGACAACTCCAAATATGACCTATGTGGAGGGCAATTTGGATTGGATGTGTGAAACGTGTTTAGATATCACCCGGGAGCTCGATCGGTCCAACGGTTACAGTGGGAACTAATCGGTTCTCCTGCAAATCGTCGGTTCGATTGGACCCGACCTCGGCTCTTTGAGCCCGCGTTGCCTTAATTTATTTATCGGTCATTCAAAACACACGGTGAACCAGAGCGGAATATTGGCCCAATGCAAATCGATCGGGATCCATTTACTTTATTCAGTTGTATTCTATAATTATTCGAGTGTACATTGCGAGGATCTTATTTGTACATCTATTCATTCATTTGTAAGGATCCCCGATCGGTAAGCGAGAGGTCTGAGTGTTGAACTGGTCAAGTTGGTCTATTAATGCCTAGAGACGAGTAAGCCCGAATACTCACGGTTTCGGTTCACGCAGGGTGTCGACCGCCGTGGCTTGACGAATTGTAGACGTTAGGATAGTGAACGGATTCCTCGACGCACGAGCCTACTCATCTTTTGGGTTCTTGGCCCAGCTTGATCAATTCATCGACTTTACGGTGTCAAAATGGGCAAGTCAAGTACAACCCAAAATCACGTGGTAAATAAACAAAACGGCAAGCCTAGCAAACTAGAGTACCGAAAGGGGGTGCGGGATATAGGCCCGCACGTAATAGAACCTCCGAATTCGGAATTTTCGGTTCTACACGACCATTGCCTTAGCATTTAGGTGTACCCCGTACCCCTAGACCCGGGTAACTTGCCGGCCCTCGACCTTCGGGTCGTAAAATGGCAAGTGGTGACTCCTTCTCACCCGCGTCCGTCGCGCGTCCCCGGGAAGGTGGACACTCCCAAGCCGCGTTGCAAAGGCTTCGCGCGCGCGCACCCCTACGAGATGAAATTCAGGTGCGCACAGCTTGGCGACTCCACTGGGGAACTCTAGAGGGTTCGGGCTCGATTCCGTTTGCTTGCTTGCATGTTTATTTATCGCTTCTCGTACATTTATCTTAAGTACATTGATTTCGCGCATTTACTTTATGCATTTACATCGCATCATTCTAGCGGGTTTCTAGGTACCTTGTCCGAAATCCCACGGGTACCAAAATAGGAAACTAGGTTAGTCAGAGGTTCCGAGTAAGGGAACGGATCAAGTCAACTATGCCACCAAACCAGCCCCCAAAGATCCTCGCTCGATTTCAAAGAATTCACACTCTTGTATTTGGAGCCCCCATCCCTAGTTAGCGGTTCTCCCAGTAGTGCCGGAAACCATGCATACACAGGGACCGTCATGCTAGACCAATCTTTGCCTCCATGCCACCAACGGACCCAAAAATCAGGTCGTTGAGTCGGCCCGTAGTTTCTTTTTTAGGACGGGCTTTTTGTTGTTTTCTTTTGAGAAAGAGTGATGTATACTGTAAAGAACACAGTTATAGTTTATCTTTCCGCACTGCATGCATTATTTCCGAAAACGACTTAGCACATTGCATTGGTTTGATTCTTAAGACATTAAGTCGACATCTCCTCCATTTAGGTAAGGATGGACCGCCCGACTCCCGGCCTCAGGCTCGAAGCAATCACACCGCCTAGGCCAGAAATCATGCGCATTTGGAGGACATTCCGCCCGGTGGATCGCGCCTTCATTCAAGACATCATCAAAGACGTGGTTATGCTCACTGAAACTCCGGTGGATTGGATCTTCTTAAGGACCGCCGCCGAATTCTGGGACCCCCAACATGCAGTTTTCAACTTTCAGGGAACAGAATTGGCACCCACAATTGAGGAGTATACGGCGCTCATCTAGAGGCCCACGCCCACGACCCAAGGCATCTTTGTGCCCAACCCGTTTGCGGTAATTCGAAGCCAACTCTCCACCCTCCTCGGCATACCCGTCCAAGAAGTCCACCAAGAGCTTCATCAAGGATGGGATCACAGCGTCAGGATCGCATGGCTTTCAGACTGGACGCTTATCCGTGCATTGACACCTTCGACGGCGTCCTACTAGTGCGACGCGTGTCACGGGTTCCTGCTTTTGATCTTCGGCACCCTCCTGTTCCCATACGCGCCAAACCTCATTGACGGGGCTATAGCCCAAGTCGTCCTCCAAGCGGTGGGAGGCCATAGTTATGTGGAGGTTTTACTAGCCGAGACCGTTCGGTCTCTAAACTATGTTAGAGAGGTTTGGCACGGCAGGATGAGAGGATCCCCGCACCTTCTACAAGTTTGGCTCCTCGCACATACTCGCCCCTTCTGCTCATCACATC
This sequence comes from Punica granatum, assembly GCF_007655135.1. NCBI lineage: Eukaryota > Viridiplantae > Streptophyta > Magnoliopsida > Myrtales > Lythraceae > Punica > Punica granatum. The sequence continues at coordinate 34,589,005 of NC_045127.1, read as the reverse complement.
CTTTCTCCTACATTGCGGACGAGCGTTCGCTGATTGAGCTTCTAGTGCCAGTCTTTCCACCTCCTGAGCGCAGTTTCTCGGAATGGAGGCACTTTTGGCGCGAGTTGACACCCGCGCGATTCTTATGGGTCGCTCGTTGGAATCCCGGCGGCCCCATGGTCACAGGGTGTCCCGGAATAGTGGGAGTCCCTCTTCTCAGCCACTTGGGAAGCACGCTCATATTCCCCGGCCAGGTAATCAGACAACTCGGCAGATCCGAGAGATTCACCGTCAATAGGACGCTAGCACCATACAGCGTCTTTAATTCCCCGAGCATCCCACCGACGAAGAGCGAGCACTTTCTGCCACATCAGCATACGTGGCTCAGTTTTATTCACAGGGATCGACGTCGCCGCAGCAGTCTCAGACCGCCCCGATCCCCTGAGCAGCACCTACATCCGTCCCTGAAGCCGAAAACTCCACCCAAGCAGCCATGCGCACAGAGCTACAGTCCATCAGGGAGGAGTGAGATAGAATCCGTTGCGAGCTTGTTGACTCTCGTGCAGAGGTCGCGGACTACAGGGAGCTTCAGACGGAGTTAACTCGAGCACGCGCTCGAATCGCAACCTTAGACCGGGAGATGGCCCGCCTGAGCGCTACGTTAGACCGAGTGCGGGCAAGGGCGTCCAGAGCCCCCCATCCCTAGGATTAGCGGACCCACTCATTTTGCCCTCGCTCGGACCTACGCTGCTCTCAGCCGGCCACCGAGCGCAAAGGGATGTCGGCTTACGTTTATGTTCCTTTTCTTTTCTTCCGTGTGCTGTACTTTATAAAACTATGGAACTCGAATCAAACCAATGTAATGACATTAGCATTTTGAAACTCATGCATCTCATACATCTTGTCCTTTCATTTATCCCGCACTTATCCTTTCAAAGTATTGACATCGCGCTTCCACACGCTTGGAATCTAGGTGATCGCAACTGGCGTCACACCGATACCCGAGGAAGAAGACCGCGTCGATATCTCCGAGGAAGTCAATCCACCGGCCACGGCACATTCTCGCCGCCCCCGACGCATGCTCCACCACCTCCGACTCCTGCGGGCGTACTTCCGGTGTATTCGACGCCCCTTCGACGCATCTCCCACCCCCAACGTCTTCAGGGGCGCCTCTTCCGTGAGTCTCACTAACGTCGTCCGCCTCCGACGACCACGCCCGCATCGCAGCACTTGAGGGCACAGTAAACCAATTAGCTGTAAGCATGACCACCAACATGGCGGAACTGTTCGCCCTACTCAGAGGACCGAACCGCGCATCCTCAAGCTCTACACCACCTTCGGGACAAGGACCAACGGCTGACCCAACGTCTTGGATTCCGCCAACCCAAGTTCCGGAAAACACTGATGCTCTCGCACCGCCAACGATGCACACGGCCGCGGCCCACCCATTTACCATCCCCTTTTCACCACCACCGGCCCCCGCAACCGTCCCTCTTCCACCGGCGGTGTTCCTCACTTTGGATCAAGTCCTGTCCGCGCCGCCACTTGTTTCCATGCCGGCCCCAATTGCAGTCTATACCGTCCCTCCGCCGATGGTTTTTTCGGCGCCAAGCGCACCTGCTCCGACTCACCCTCAAGCCGCAGAACTTCCCTCCTACCCGCCTCTACAACCTCACACTTGCTTCCCCTACCAAGCACCGCCGCCCATAAACACTACTTTCCTCGAACCAGGCATGCAGACTCACGCGGCCCAGTTCGCCTCGCCAACACACTTTTTCACCGAGGCTGACACCGAGCAAGAGCGAAGACTCAAGAGGATGGAAGAAACAATACGGGCCTTGCAAGCAAATGAGACTCGTCTCGACGAGCGCTACGGCGACTGTAGTCTATTCCCCGGCATGCGGCTACCCTCGAAAGTCAAGATCCCGGAGTTCATCTCCGCCATTACCAGGGTAAGATGCTATCATACTGGGATTACGAGGAATTCGTCATCCACTCGTTCCAAGACAGCCTGTCGGGATCCGCTCTCGATTGGTTCATGTCACTGAAGGCTGAGGATATTCCGACGTGGGCAGACCTCTCCCGGAAGTTCATCGACCAATACCAATACTGTGTGGAAACACTTCCGACCCTTTTGGAATTAAGCATGAAGGAGATGGCGCAAGGCCAAAGATTCGAGGAATACGCCACCAAATGGCGTGCCCAAGCGGCAAAGCACATCCCCCCAATCAGCGAAGTACAACAGATTCAGTTGTTCCATTCCACCCTGAGAGGAGTGTACTATTTGCACTTGTTGGCTCACACCTCTTCATTCTCCGTTCTCATCGAAGCCGGGAAAAAGCTTGACTTGGGCATTAAGCTTGGCAGAATGGAAGGCCCCACCAATAAAGGAGAAGAACCCTTAAAGAAAGCTTCCGCAGTGACGACATCGTCTATCGAAAGAAGAGGGAAGGAGGTAGCAGTCAACGCCGTCAACCCAACACATCCGGCGCCCCAACAGTACTCGATGAATTTCACGTCTGCACCCCCCGTGGTCCCTCCTCTGCTCCGCATGCGCCTCAATATCGACCTCAACCCCTACCCAACCGATCTACTACTCTGCACTGCCACCTCCACCCCCATATACGGTACCATCGCCCGTTGTCCACCACTACGTCCCTACTCCACTCCAAGCCCCTCAATACCAACCCCCGGCTTCGAGAGTCTCTCAGCCAACGCAACGAGTCCCACCCCGCAAGGCCAACAGGGCGGTGCAGCGCAACCGCGACGACGCAGACAATACCCGTCCCTGCTGGTTCTACTTGCTTACATTTATCGGCAACTCCAGGAGAGCGACAAGATCGGGACAATAGCGCCTGGTCCGAACTTCGACCCAACCATCCAAGATCAAAGCAAACAGTGCAAGTACCATCGGGGGGCACCGGGGCACACCCTAGAGACTTGTTGGAGATTAAGGGAGAGGATCCATGAGATGATTGATGCAAAAGGAGCTCTCATTCAATGTTGTAAGGCCTCCGAATGTACAAGCTAATCCCCTCCCTAATCAGCATATGCGCATTAGGAGAGGGCGAAAGCGAACAAGGCGGTCCCTCCCCCTTCGTGATTGAGTACATCCCCGCGGAAGCTGCAGTTGGGTTCACCGGGATTGACGCACCTCCTGCCCCGTTCGTCATAGATATTCCCGCCCGAGAACCATACTCGGACGACAAGGTCCCCTGGACCTATGAGGGACGTGTCGGAAGCCTCGAGCAACAATTTGGCGTCATGGGCATAACACGCTCGGGACGGGTATATGAGAATCCAACAGCCACAGACAAAGGGAAGGCACCCACCGCGGAAACCAAGGTGATACCCGGAGTCCCGCCTACTCCGCCCAAGAAGGTGACCGAAGAAGAAGCTGAAACCTTCATGAAAATCATCAAGGCGAGTGAGTATAAGGTAGTGGAACAGATGGCCAAATCTCCGGCCCATATATCGTTGCTCGCCCTCTTCCTCAGCTCGGAACCACATAGGGAAGCTCTCCTGCGGGTCCTAACGACTGCACAAGTTCCCAAGGGGACGTCTCCGGACCGGATAGAGGAAACCAGCAACTCCATCTTCTCCAATACCATCTCGTTTTCGAACGACGAGCTCCCTTCTGAAGGATGCGCACATTCCCGGGCATTGCACATTGTCTGCAAGTGCAACAACCATATCGTTTGTCGAGTCATGATTGACAACGGCTCCGCGCTCAACGTATGCCCGGTGACTACTTTGAAGCAGATGAACGTAGATGTTGGCCCGTGCTCTTTCAGCGTCACATTCCAAGTGCTGGATATCCCGAACGCCTTCAGCCTACTACTCGGTAGGGCTTGGATCCACTCAGCCGACGCCATTCCCTCCTCTTTACATCAGAAGCTGAAATTCATCGTCGAAGAGAGGGTTATCACGGTCAAAGGGGAGGAAGATTACGCCATCTATAAAGAGACGGCGGTCCCTTACATCAGCGTCGGAAACGACGAAAATCTGCCCTTCCACTCCTTCGAGACCATCTCCATCATTCGGGATTATGGAGAGGTCGGACCATCCCGCGCTGACCGCATGATAGAGAAAGTTCTCTTACGCCACAACTACATCCCCGGCACCGGCCTTGGGGCGCGCGGGCAAGGGATCAACCGCCCCATTGAAGTTGAAGAGTATAAGCATAGGAGGGGACCCAGCTTTCGTCCCTCCTGCCATGAAATCATTGAAGCCCGCAGGGGCAACCACCTCCACCGCCTCGCCATGCACTATGGGAGGCTCAACAGGGGTATGCAAGTTCCCCCGCTGTCTCACTTCTTTCCCGGACCTCCACTCATCATCAGGAGCACCCTTGACGGCCCTTCCTTGAACTTCGATGACACGCCTGACGCTTTGCCAACCGTGTATGCCGTCACCGAGGAGATTCCTTCAGGGGTTCACATCCGCCCGGCGCAGGAAAATGAGGAGCTTAACAACAGGACCTCAGTCCCGCGCTATTCTACTGTGATCGCCGATGTGTAAGATTTCTCTATGTGGAAGATGTTTCTCGCGTGTTGGTGTAGCCATAGGCCGCACGACGGAAGAGGGATCTCTGTTATGGTTTCACGATTCATACTATCAATGAAATCCCTACATGCATTTTTTGAATTCCTACGTGTTTTATCTTCTTTCCCTACTCTCTCGTTCACAGCATTCTAAATTTTCTAAAACAATCCTTTCAATTTTCCAGGCTCCACTCGAATCCAAATCATCGACACGTCGATTCGAACCCATTCGAAGAGTGTCTCGGAGAGCCTGGACCCATATACTTCGGGGAAGGGCTCGACGAAGACAGTCAAGTGCCCGAGATAGAAGAGAGTTTGCGCCGCCTCGAGGATCGCCAGCTCACCTCACTCAAGCCAACGGAAGGGATTAATGTGGGCACCAAAGATGAGCCCCGTACCTTAAAGATTGGCACGGGCCTCGACCCAACGCAACGAGCCCGAATGATCGATTTCCTGACAAGGTACCAAGAAGTTTTCGCCTGGTCCTACGCCGACATGCCGGGTCTAGATCCATCGATAGTCAAGCACTTCCTCCCACTTGACACGGAAAAGTTCCCACCCAAGCGACAGCAGTTACGACGGCAACGAGCGAGCCTCCTCCTCCGTATCAAAGAGGAGGTTGTCAAGCAGATCAATGCGGGCTTCCTCGAAGTCTGTAACTATTCCGAATGGGTGGCAAATATTGTACCGGTAGAGAAGAAAGACGGAAGGGTCCGAGTTTGCGTCGACTACCGAGACCTCAACAAAGCCAGTCCCAAAGACAACTTTCCATTACCTCACATTGACGTTTTGGTCGACAACACCGCGCGCCATACTCAATTCTCCTTTATGGACGGCTTCTCCGGATATAACCAAATCCGGATGGCCGAGGAAGGCAAGATCAAGACGACATTCACGACAATGTGGGGAACCTTTTGCTATCGAGTCATGCCTTTCGGCCTCAAGAACGCCGGGGCAACCTATCAGAGGGCCATGGTCACGTTGTTGCACGACATGATGCACAAGGAAATAGAAGTCTACGTTGATGACATGATCGCCAAGTCAAGAGAAGGGGAAGATCACCTTGTCAACTTAGAGCGCCTTTTCGATCGCCTAAAAAAATATAAGCTTCAGCTCAATCCGACGAAGTGCACATTCGGCCTAGGTCGGGGAAATTTTTGGGGTTTGTGGTCAGTGAACGCGGCATCGAAGTTGATCCGGATAAAGTCAAAGCCATCAGAGAGCTCCCTCCACCATCGTCGGTCCGTGAAGTATGAGGCTTCTTAGGGCGATTGAACTACATCGCATGATTCATCGCAAACCTGACAGACAAATGCCAACCACTCTTTCGCTTGCTCCGCAAGAACGCAGTGATCGAATGGAACGAAGAATGTCAGAAAGCCTTCGACACCATCAAGGCATATCTAGTTCAACCGCCTGTATTGGTCCCGCCTACACCAAGCCGCCCCCTCGTACTTTACCTAACGGTACGCCGACAATCATTGGGGTGCATGTTAGGGCAGGAGGAGGAATCCACACACACGGAGCACGCAATCAACTATCTGAGCAAAAAGTTCACCGATGGAGAGTCCAATTATCCGGAAATCGAGAAGATGTGTTGTGCATTGGTGTGGGTCATGCAGAGACTCCGGCAATACACTCTTTATCACACGATTCGCTTGCTGTCAAAGACAGATCCCCTGAAGTATTTGCTTGATAGCCCATCCCCCATGCGGAACATCGCCAAGTGGCGTTGTCAGTTAACGGAATACGACATTGAGTACGTGTCCCGTACCTCGGTTAAAGGGCAGGCGATCGCAAATCATCTGGCTGAATTCCCAATTGAGGACAGTACGCTGATCAATCTCGACTTCCCGGATGAGGGGATTCTTCAAGTAGATAATGAGGAGGAGAAGCCGGAATGGAAGATGTATTTTGACGGTGCCGTCAACTCCACGGGGTCCGGCATCGGCGCAGTGCTAATATCCCCGGACGGACGCTATTACCCGGTGGCGGCAAAGATCGACTTCCCGTGCACCAATAACGTGGCCGAATACGAGGCATGCATCCTTGGCCTACAAGCGGCAATCGACTTCAAGGTAAAAGAGCTAGAAGTATTCGGCGACTCTATGCTCACAATCTTCCAAACATTGGGGCAGTGGAAGACAAAAGATGCGAAGTTAGTGCCATACCACGAGTACCTCGAGAGGTTAACGGAGAACTTCGAGGACATCTCGTTCACTTATACCCCGCGCATGAAAAATTAGTTCGCAGATGTGCTTGCAACACTTGCCTCCATGGTGAGCGCCACGAGGGAAAACCTTATCGAGCCCCTCGAGATTGAGATAGCCAAAGGACCGGCATACTGCAACGCAATCGAAGCGTCTGAGGCAAAGCCGTGGTACGAAGACATTAAGAACTTCTTACGAACCGGCCAATACCCTCCATTCGCCGATCGCCGCGATCAAAAGACGCTCAGACGCCTCGCGATACACTATTTTTTGAGTGGCGAGATACTTTACTGCTGTTCCTTTGACTCCACGCTCCTTCGGTGCATCGATGAACACGAATCACGACGTCTCATGGAGGAAGTGCACGGGGGAAATTGTGGACCCCATATGAATGATCTCATGATCGCTAAGAAGATTATGCGCTTAGGCTACTATTGGTCCACCATGGAGACTGATTGTGTGAAGCATGTCAGGCATTGCCACCGATGTCAGGTTTACGCCGTTCAGATCAATGCGCCACCTAATGAGCTACGCCCCATGACGGCACCGTGGCCTTTTCAATGTGGGGAATGGATGTGATTGGCCCGATCAACCCCAAAGCGTCTAACGGACATATGTTTATCTTGGTGGCCATTGATTACTTCACCAAATGGATCGAGGCTATCACTCTCGCGTCGGTCACTGCAAAAGCCGTGGCATGTTTTCTCAGACGCGATGTCATTGCCCGGTATGGGGTCCCGGCGACGATCATCATGGATAACGCCAAGAACTTGAACAACAAAGTCATCGACGAGCTCTGTGCCCAATTCAAGATTCAGGATCGCAATTCCACTCCATACCGTCCGCAAATGAATGGTGTGGTGGAAGCTGTGAACAAGAACATCAAGAAGATCATTGAGAAAATGACAGTGAATTACAAGGACTGGCACGAAATGCTCCCTTACGCTCTCTTGGCATACCGAACGTCAATCCGGACCTCCACGGGGGCAACTCCATACTCCTTGGTTTACGGCATGGAAGCAGTCCTCCCGATTAAGGTTGAAATCCCTTCCATGAGGATCCTTGCCGAAACCGAACTTGAAGAAGCAGAATGGGCAAAACAGCGTTACGAACAGTTAAACTTCATTGATGAAAAGAGACTAAAAGCGCTATGCCATGGACAGTGCTACCAGCAAAGAATGGCTCGAGCATTCAACGCAAGAGTCCGTCACCACGAATTCAGCCCCGGTGACCTCATTTTGAGGAAGGTCCTACACGTCACACCGAACTCCCGGGGAAAGTTCTCGTACAAATATGATGGACCCTTTGTTGTCAAGGAGACCTTCTCCGGGGGAGCCGTCATTTTAAGCGACATGGACGGGACTAAAAATGCGCTCCCGGTCAACGCTGATGCCATCAAGAAATATTATCCATGACCACCCATGTTTGTATTTCAATTGCCGGGCCTCGTGTCCTTTTCTTTTATAGCACCTTTTTCATTCATCTATACGTATACAGACTCCCGTCATTCTCTTGACCACGAAACCTTCCTGAGAGAAAAGAAGAATAATTTCCCCGCTAGGTCGAAAACCTCCCCGAGGCGGCCTAGGCAAAACTAAGGGAACGAGGGGCGCGGCTTAAAATCCTGCAAAGGGGAGTCGTGGCAAAAGGAGAGCATAAATAATTTCCTCGCTAGGTCTAAAACCCTCAAAGGGGGGCCTAGGCAAAAGTCAGAGGACCCAAGAGGTGCGATCTCACCCAAAACACGGGTCATCGTAGCAAAAGCTGAGCATTCATGTGAGAAAAATCAAATAAAATACCCCGCTAGGTTATCACGCATCTCGCGGCCTAGGCAAAAGTTAGGGGACAATGTCGGCTCGACCATGAAAGAAAGGCAACACTTCTCCGTGAAGCTACACCGAGTAGTGGTTCGGCATCCTCCGACGCAAGCAAACTCTCTTCGGCTCTCCAGGCTCGAGACTCGCCTCGAAATGGGGTTGAATCAACGTATCCTTGATTTGGAGGATCCCATAAGATCCCTTCCTTTACCTTTATGCACATATCCCACGGGTTACCCGTTCCTGAAAAAAGCCATTCTACGATAGGACACGACCGCCCTCCAACGGTCACCAATAGCAAATCCCTGATACTTCTTTACATAGATTTCTCTTACGCATCATAGTCCGTCGACTGAGCGTGACTGACATCCTTTGTAGGTTTCCCTTTCTCCGCGTGCAGGTGCAGTCGGGAACCCCGAGAGGCACCTCCACCCCGACGGACGCGCAATTGGCTCATGTAGCAGGTCGCAACCTCAAGCCGAATGGAGGGCCCGACAAAAAGGGGGGAAAGCCACTTGACTCCCGCTCAAACCGCAACAAATAACGCCTGGCGTTGCACAAGCATGACTTCGGCTCCGAACCGAACAATTCGCCTCTGCCGGCACCTCTGAGATGCCACCTGGCATCGATCCCCACCTCTACCTTCCCTACACTTTAGTGATTTACTGCTTTCTACCGACTTCGGCCTAGTGATGATTTACTGCTTTCTACGGGCTTCGACCTAGTGATTTACTACTTTTTACGGGCTTCGGCCTAGTGATTTACTGCTTTCCATGGGCCTCAACCCTGCACATACTGTCATGCGGGCTTAGGCCCCTCATCTACATTTCATAATTTTCGCTTCTCAACTATATGGTTACCCTGTGACAGGTTCGGACACTTTTGCACATCCTCCCTAAGTATCCAACGCGGAGGGGCGAGCTACTACAGGGAGTGACAACAAGGCGGTCGCCGGGACCAAAAAGGGATGCTTCTCATGATCTTTGGTTACCTTCTCAAATCGAGCACGCAACCAAAGAGGGGCAAGCTGTCAGCACCCCATTTTGGTCCACCGGCTCCGATAGAGGACTTCCGACCAAAGCTCGGGACACTATTCACAATCGAAAAATCGGAGGCGAATGTGCGGGCACAGAGTCATGAATAACAAGAGAAAAGCAGGGTCCACTAGGAGAGCACGAGAGGGCAATCGAAAGAGTAAACAGACGACGAGCCCCGAAGCAACAGTAGCTGGCACTGTGGCACTATTCATCACCGAATCACCGAAGCATCGAAAGGTGCCCAATGTGGGACTCTAAAAATCTCTCTCAGTGCCAAAGTGACCAATGACACGTCCGGGCGCGTTTCGGAGGCATCCTACTTAAGCCGGGACACTCTCGAACTCTCACAGATGCCTTTTCTAACAGGGCTCTCGGGCGCTCGATCCACGGACAAGTAAACGGCACCCGGAAACGGGCCTGCACGCACCCAAGGACCACCGGGACCATGGAACAAGTTTCAGACTGCCTTTCGGAATTCAACTTGGTCTCCCGAGGGATGTTTCAATGGTCACGAACGCCTCTCAGCGAATCTTCGGGACATATTCATGATAAACAGAGACCACAGTGGTCCCCGAACACCTCAAGGCATTCGGTAAACACTGATAAAACTCGGGTCACGAGTCCCTAGGCCACTTCCAGTTAATGGTCTTCAATCAAGGACGGTGATCCAATGATCCCACACAAGACGAAAAGCTCACCGGGACGAGCATCACAATGCCCGGAGGAACAATTGTAGAACGAGGACGGTCAACTCCACTCCGGATGTCCAAAAGAGGCAAAACCGACTCTCGAGGTGTCGAGTCACATGAACATTCGTTCACAAGAAATATGGCGATATTAGGCTCATTCAAATTCTCTTCGCACAAGCATTCCAAATCTATCAATTAATCGGACCTCAGGGATCGGATGCGCGATCAATCGAGCCTCGAGCTTCTCCCGGCTTTTCTCCTAGTCGAATGGGACCCACAGCTCAGCCAAGCCCAGCCCCAAGCCACGACTCAACCCCAGCAGCCACGGCTCAACCCCAAGCCATGGCTTGGTCGCATCAAGCCGCGGCTACTCCCCATGGCCGGTGGCTCCAAGGGTTCTCCCCTTCCCTCCACCACAAATTTGAAATATCTTCTTACACACTTACATCCATCACCTCCCATCACTTCCCATCACCCATCATCTTGCTTCCCCTATACTCCATTTGACATTTTCCCCTCCCTAACCTCTCTTTAATTTTCGGCAACCCCTTTAATCACCTCAAAGCCACACTTAACTTCACTTAATCACACCATTAGGGCATCCTTTATAAGCTCCAAGCCTCACTAATCTAATCACTTCTTCAATCTCATTCTCTCTCAAGCCAACTTCTCTCTAAAATCCTCTCAAACCCCAGCCCTCTTCCTCATTCGTCCAGCCCATCTCAAGGCCGAAACCGGCCAAAACCGACGGAAAACCACCCGGTATTCCGATAACTACCCGACCCGACTTAAGCCAACACAACCAAACTTCATATCCTACCTATTTTCCACCCACTAAGTCCACTCCCGAGCTTAGTTTTTCGATTCGAGGCTTCCAACCCCATGTTTCGTTCGTGAAGACCATCGGGTCCTAAAGCGGGGTCGCCGGGTGCACTCAACCTCCTAGACGTGCCATTTCCCTCCATGACCTTGGCGAGTCGTGGCATCATGTTCAAAGGGTTCCTCACAACACTCACTGTCCCCCGTGAAAAGGTGGTCACGGTCCGAGAGCCCTACGACCGTGCACAGCCCCCATTCCGTTCCTTTCTTCTTGTTGAGTTCCATTAGTTTTACCGAGTTTTCCCTTAACGTTTCTGGTTTGTCCAGGCCTTGGCACGTTCGGGACTGTCCACGAACGTCTAGGTCCGTCCCTTAGGAGTCCAAGGAGCCCGACCTTGCACCGTGCCGTGGTCGGAGTCATCGTGCCGAGCTCATTTCCTCCAAACTGCCACTGCCGCTGCTCTCGGGTGTCCGTCGCCCACCACGTCCAGCCGGGTCACCCGACCTTCTCGCCGCTTCCCCGACTCTTTCCCACGTACATCGAGGCTAGGTAACATTCCTCTACGACTTAGAGAAGCTAGGATCCTCGATGTTTGTTTGTTATGAAGTATTAGGGTGATTAATAAGCCGAAAAGCATGAAAGTTATTTTTTATATAGATCCGGGTTTCCCCCATGCATTTGCATGCACGTACGTCCATCATATCCCATTCATATGTCCATATCATGTATATACCGTGATGGGAAGGGGTTAGGATCGAGGTAGGGGAGACGTCCAAACCACGGTCGAACCAAGGGAACCCACGGCCTAGTCCCAAGGAAGGGATCCGTGGGTCCTCTTGGTTCTTCCGAGGCTTAATCGGCCTCCCCTTCCCCGAAACTTGTTGGTTCCCATGTCTTTACCGTCGTTCATTGCATGTAATATGTCGACATGACAGGGAAAGGTTTAGATCGGAGTCGGAGAGCCCGCCTTGACCCGCGTGAGCCATGAGAACTCACGGCCACCCTTGAGGGGATGTGGCCGAGGGCTCCTTTGGACCACACGGGTCCAAGGTGGCCTCATTGGTTCCGAAATAGATCGGTCCCCGTGTTTCACGTTTTACCATTGTATGAATCGACGCCGTTTTCATTGATTCCTTTATATTACGTACTATATGTGCTTGTTTGCGTGTTTGATTGCGTTTAGAGATCTTGACGGCGTCGATTTCCTTTCATTTTACTGAAATAGGTATTGTCCTTGTGTTTGATGTATTGTGCATGCAAGACATGACCGGAATCGACGTGGGAGACCCTCCATAACCCAAGTCGGGTCAAGGAGGGCTCTCAGCCCCGACCCTTGGAGGAATGGCCAAGAGCTCCTTGCCCCTTCCCGGGTTTGGGATGGTCTCCTTCGTCGTTTCGGAGTTGTCCCTTGGAATTGGTTGTATTCTTGTGTCGCATTTTAATCATTAGCATGCGATAGTTACATGTTAGATGTGTTAATTTTGGACAATTACCCGTGAAATCCATAATTTCCATGATATAAGATCTCCGTCACTGAATAATTTCACAAATGGGAGAAGCGGGACGTATCATTCGGTTGATTAAATTAGTTGGACTAAATACCTGGATAAATTGATTGCTAATTCGTAAGCGTATCGATGGTTCGCGAAACGGCGGAAATGCCATTTTCTTTAAAATCTCATAATTTCAAAGCACCGGGACGTGTAACACGAATAGAATCGGTCTAGCGAGTACTCGCGTACTATGACCCGAGTCCGGGCCCAATTTGAGGCGGTTCGAGTCGAGACGCGCGAGTCCCTTTTAGACCTCTTCGTGTCACGCGATCTTTAATTTATATGTGAACTACACGCGTTTTACCGATCAAGGGCATAGTCGTCATTCCGCGATTCATCGGTATCCTAGGCATTAGGGAGTCGGAAACACCTCGATCTATGGACGGTAAAGGTCGACCCATTCGGGTAAGAGTTTCATTCTCACGGCCCATTCCGTCCACTTTCGGTGTTCCTATCTCCCTATTGTAGATTCGGTGGTGAGCATTTTATTCCTGCTGCAAAACATGAAAAAACGGATTAATCGTGCTTTTGGCTTAATCAAACATTAGATAATGGATAGGTGGAACGCTAGGTCCCAATCTAGAGTCAAGAATACAAGTTTCGCTAATTCGGTGAAACCGTAGTGACACCTCACTGAATAGAGTCCTAAAACAAACTCACACGTGTAATTGGCCTAGAACCATATCCCAACCAATTTCTTTGTTTGCCTAGGTTAGATACATTGTTTGTTAATCAACCCCGGTTAATAACTGATTAAATCATGTACATCCGACTTAATATACCACTTGTCTGTATTTATCTATGTTTGTCAGTTATTGTCTATTTTTTTCATCAGTTTTATCAGTTTTTCTTCTATTTTCCATTCGCTTTTGCTAATTTGTTGCGGTTCGGGTCCGAGCCCATAGGTTACGTGTTACACGGGGCCCAACGTCCCAAATCACCGAACACGAGGTCCAACGCCTCCTAACTCACTGAGCGCGTGCAACCCGAGTGCGAAATAGGATCTAGCCTCGAGTCACCGTTACACTCCAAATATGACCTATGTGGAAGGCAATTTGGATTGGATGTGTGAAACGTGTTTAGATATCACCCAGGAGCTCGATCGGTCCAACGGTTACAGTGGGAACTAATCGGTTCTCCTGCAAATCGTCGGTTCAATTGGACCCAACCCCGGCTCTTTGAGCCCGGTTGCCTTAATTTATTTATCGGTCATTCAAAACACACGGTGAGCCTGAGCGGAATATTGGCCTAATGCAAACTGATCGGGATCCATTTACTTTATTCAGTTGTATTCTGTAATTATTCGAGTGTACATTGTGAGGATTTTATTTGTACATCTATTCATTCATTTGTAAGGATCCCCGATCGGCAAGCGAGAGGTCCGAGTGTTGAACCGATCAAGTTAGTCTATTAATGCCTAGAGACGAGTAAGCCTGAATACTCGCGGTTTCGGTTCACGCAGGGAGTCGAACGCCGTGGTTTGACGAACTGTAAACGTTAGGATAGTGAACCGATTCCTCGACTCACGAGCCTACTCATCTTTTGGGTTCTTGGCCCAACTTGATCAATTCATCGACTTTACGGTGTCAAAACGGGCGAGTCAAGTGCAACCCTAAATCACGTGGTAAATAAACAAAACGGCAAGCCTAACAAACTAGAGTACCGAAAGGGCGTGCGGGATATAGGCCCGCACGTAATAGAACCCCCAAATTCGGAATTTTCGGTTCCGCACAACCATTGCCTTAGCATTTAGGTGTACCCAGTACCCCTAGACCCAGGTAACTTGTCGACCCTCGACCTTCGGGTCGTAAAATGGCAAGTGGCGACTCCTTCTCACGCGCGTCCGTCGCCCGTCCCCGGGAAGGTGGACACTCCCAAGTCGAGTTGCATAGGCTTCGCGCGCGCGCACCAGGACGAGATGAAATTCGGGTGCGCACAGATATAGACAAGCTTTGCAGAAAACATGAAGGTGCATAAAGAAAATGCATGTCGAAGTGAAGTGGGCTTAATAAAAAGTGCAAAATTTAATGAAATGTGCTAAGCTTAAAGAAACAGAGGGGCTTAATGAAAAGCGTGGTACAAAAGACAATGCGCGCTTGCCCCATGGTTTTGTAAGAAGCACGAGCGAGCAGGATCGGTGAACTTGCGTAGCTTAAAAGAAGGAGTGCACGGGCGAGTAGGCCCGACGATGTTGTAAGAAGCACTATCGAGTAGGCTCGGCAAACTTGCGAAGCATAAAAAGGAAATGTGCACGGGCGAGCAGGCCCGGCAGAGTTGTAATAAGCACGAGCGAACAGGCTTGGTGAACTTGCGAAGCATAAAAGGAAATGTGCACAGGCGAGCAAGCCCGGCACAGCTGCAAGAAGCACGAGTTAGGTGACTCGGTGAACTTGCGAAGCATAAATGAAGTGTGCACGGGGGAGCAGGCCCGACACAGCTGCTAGAGGCACGAGTGAGGTGACTCGGCGAACTTGCGAAGCATAAAAGAAGTGTGCACGGGCGAGCAGGCCCGGCACAGCTGCAAGAAGCACTAGTGCGGTGACTCGACGAACTTGTGAAGCATAAAAGAAGTATGCACAGGCAAGTAGGCCCAGCACAGCTCCAAGAAGCACGAGTGAGGTGACTCAGCGAACTTGCGAAGCATAAAAGAAGTGTCCACGGGCGAGCAGGCCCAGCACAGCTGCAAGAAGCAGGAGTGAGGTGACTCGGCGAACTTCCGAAGCATGAAAAGAGAGTGTGCAAGGGCGAGCAGGCCCAGCACAGCTGCAAGAAGCACGAGTGAGGTGACTCGGCGAATTTGCGAAGTATGAAAGGAGAGTGTGCAAGGGCTAGCAGACCCAGCACAACTACAAGAAGTACGAGTGAGATGACTCGACGAACTTGCGAAGCATAAAAGGAGTGTGCAAGGGCGAGCAGGCCTATCACAGCTGCAAGAAGCACGAGTGAGGTGACTCGGCGAACTTCCGAAGCATGAAAAGAGAATGTGCAAGGGGCGAGCAGGCCCAGCACAACTGCAAGAAGCATGAGTGAGGTGACTCGGCGAACTTGCGAAGCATGAAAAGAGAGTGTGTAAGGGCGAGCAAGCCCAGCACATCTGCAAGAAGCACGAGTGAGGTGATTCGGCGAACTTGCGAAGTATAAAAGGAGTGTGCAAGGGAGAGCAGGCCCAGCACAGCTGCAAGAAGCACGAGTGAGGTAACTCGGCGAACTTGCGAAGCATAAAAGGAGAGTGCAAAGATTAATTGAAAGGTGCAAAGTATAAAATAAGTGCAAATGCTCGGGAATGGTATAAGGTGTGGAAGGAATCATTGCAATCCAAATTAGCCTTGTATTTATCAGCGTTGTGAGCGATGCTATGACAAAATGCTTTGCCACATGTTATTCAGCTGTGATGCAACTGAATGTTTCGAGGGCCGCAACTGAATGCCTCGAGGCTCGCTTCGAAGACTCCTTTCTCGGATTGATTGTCGTCCTTTGCATAAGGCAGACGTGCATCCATCATAAAGAAGACATATTCTAGGATTCGCATTTCTACATTTGTATACAGAAGAAGAGGAGCTAATAATATTCGTTAGTCGCATGCTATAGCCGTAATGAAGATGTGCAAAAAAGTCCAAGTAATAATGCCTCAGGGATTTGTTTTTTTTTTTTTTGACTTTTTGAAGGGTGGTCGTGTCCCACAAGACTTTGACTTAAAAGAAGAGCTTTTTGCAGAACAAGCTTGACCCGTGGAGTTTGCATTAAGGTAAAGGGAGGAATCTTTGGGATCCTCCAGATCAAGGATACATCAATTCGACCCTATGTCGAAAAGTTTCTCTTGCTCTGAGAGTCAAAGAGAGTTTGCTTGCGTCGAAGGTTGCCAAACCATTACTCATTGCCGCTTCACACTGAGTGTAGCTGTCATATCGTGGTCGAGCTGCCGAAGGCCCCTGACTTTTGCCTAGGTCGCAAGATGCGTGACGACCTAGCGGGATATTTTATTTGACATTCCCTTGTTTAGATCTCAACTTTTGCTACGATCACCCGTGTTGGGTTGGATCGCACCTCTCGGTTCCTCTAATTTTTGCCTAGTCCGCCCTTTTCAGGTTTTCAATCTAGTGAGGATTTTGTTTTATGCTCTCCTTTTGCCATGGTCCCCTCTTTGCGGGTTTTTAGACCGTGCCCCTCATTCCCTAATTTTTGCCTAGGCCGCCTCAAAGAGGTTTTCAACCTAGCGGGAAATTCATTCTTTTTCTCTCAAAAGAAAATAAACGAGTTCAGAGAAAGGGAAAGAGACGAAGAAGGGAATACATGAGTGAGCCAAATTAAAAGCACTGGGGATTGTGCATGCGAAGAAAGATAAAATGTAATGTGCATTGAGGAAACACCCGCAGTGGGGTAACAGAAACACCACCAAGGATAGTATTTCTTAAGAGCATAAGCATTGACCGGAAAGAGCATTCTCGTTTCCATCCATGTCGTTGAGAATGATTGCCCCTTCGTCAAAGGCTTCCGTGACGATGAAGGGACCGTCGTACTTGTAAGCAAATTTGCCCCAGGAATCTGGGGCGACGTGCAAGACTTTCCACAAAACGAGGTCGCCGAAGCTGAACTCGCGGGGACGGACTTTCTTGCTAAATGCTTGGGCCATTCTTTATTGGTAGTATTGACCGTGACACAGTGTTGTTAGCCACTTCTCGTCAATGAGATTAAGCTATTCGTAGCGCTGCTTTGCCCATTCTGCTTCCTTGAGCTTGGACTCGGCAAGGACCCTCATGGAGGGAATCTCCACTTTGACTGGAAGAACTGCTTCCATGCCGTAGACCAAAGAGTACGGGGTTGCCTTGGTAGACAAGCGGATAGAAGTCCGATACGCCAATAGCGCGAACGAGAGCATCTCGTGCCAGTCCTTGTAATTCACCGTCATTTTTTCCATGATTTTATTTATGTTCTTATTTGCCGCCTCCACCGCGCCATTCATTTGTGTAAGATACGGAGAGGAATTACGATGGTGGAATCTGAACTGTGCACGGAGCTCGTCGATGAGTTTGTTGTTCAGGTTCTTGGCATTGTCGGTGATGAGCGATGCAGGGACCCCGTAGGGTGCAATGATGTTGCGTTTGAGGAAGCGTGCCACGGTTTTTGCAGTGACTGATGCAAGGGTGATAGCTTCGATCCACTTAGTGAAGTAATCGATAGCTACCAAAATGAACAGATGTCCATTGGATGCTTTAGGGTTGACAGGACCAATTACGCCCATCCCCCACATTGAAAAAGGCCATGGAGCTGCCATTGGATGCAGCTCGTTGGGTGGTGCTCTGATTTGATTCGCGTAGACTTGGCACAAGTGACAGTGCCTGACATGCTTGACGTAGTCAGTCTCCATAGTAGACCAGAAGTAGCCCAGTCGCATGAGTTTCTTTGCAAGCATGAGCCCGTTCATGTGAGGTCCGCAGTTTCCTTCATGCACTTCTTCCATGAGGCGTTGTGCCTCGCTTCCGTCGACACACCGGAGTAGTGTGGCGTCGAATGAACGACTGTAAAGAGTCTCACCAATGAGGAAGAAGTTTGTTGCGATGCGCCGAAGAGTTCTCCGGTCATGGAGATCAGTAAAAGCAGGGAATTGACCAGTTTGCAATAAATGCTTGATATGTGCATACCAAGGTTTGCCATCGACCGCCTCAATCATGTCGTAGTGGGCAGGACACATGGCAATCTCAAACTCGAGGGTCTCGATGAGATTCTCCTTCGTAATGCTCACCATGGAAGCGAGCGTTGCGAGTGCATCAACAAATTGGTTCTTCATGCGCGGTGTGTATGTAAACGAGATATCCTCGAAGTTCTTTGTCAACTCTTCAAGGTATTCGTGATACGACACCAGCTTTGGATCTTTCGTCTTCCACTGTTTGAGTGTCTGAAAGATTGTGAGTATAGAATCGCCAAACACTTCTAGCTCCTTGACTTTAAGGTCGATTGCCGCCTGCAAGCCAAGGATACACGCTTCGTATTCGGCCACATTGTTGGTGCAGGGGAAATCAATCTTCGCTGCAATAGGGAAATGACGCCCTTTGGGGGATATCAGCACTGCGCCAAACCAGACCCAGTGGAATTGACCGTACCGTCAAAATACATCTTCCATCCTGGAGTCTCCCCCTCATCAATCACTTGGAGGATCCCTTTGTTTGGAAAGTCAGAGTTGATCGGTGTGTCTTCATCGATCGGAAACTCTGCTAGATGATCTGTGATTGGTTGGCCCTTCATTGATGTGTGCGACACGTACTCGATGTCGTACTCTGTCAGTTGGCAATGCCATTTTACTATGTTCCTCATGGAGGACGGATTGCTGAGTAGATACTTCAGAGGATCCGTCTTTGACAGCAAGCGGACAGCTTGGTAAAGAGTGTATTGCTGAAGCCTTTGCATGACCCACACAAGCGCGCAACACATTTTCTCTATTTCATGGTAGTTGGACTCCCCTTTAGTGAACTTCTTGCTTAAATAATAAATTGCTTCCTCTACATGTGTGGAATCGTCCTTTTGTCCTAACATGCACCAGATGGATTGTCGGCGTACTGTCAGGTATAAAATGAGAGGATGATCAGGTGAAGATGGGACTTACACCGGCGGCTGAACCAGATATGCCTTAACTGTATCAAAAGCTTTCTGACACTCGTCATCCCATTCGACCGCTACTTTTTTGCGAAGCAGGCGGAAGAGCGGTTGGCATTTTTCTGTCAAATTTGCAATGAAATGCTCGATGTAACTCAGCCGTCCTAGGAAGCTCCTTACTTTGCACACTGTCGATGGAGGGTGCAGTTCCATGATCGCCTTAACCTTGTCGGGGTCGACCTCGATACCCTTTTCACTGACTACAAACCCTAACAGTTTCCCTGACTTTACACCGAAGGTGCATTTCGCCGAGTTTAGTCGGAGCTTGTACTTCTTGAGACGATCGAATAATCGCTTAAGGTTGACCAGATGATCTTCACCTTCTTTGGACTTGGCAATCATATCGTCGACGTAAACCTCTATCTTTTTATGCATCATGTCATGAAAGAGTGTGACCATCGCTCATTGATAGGTTGCCCAGCAGTTTTTAGACCGAAAGGCATGACCTTGTAGCAAAGCATGCCCCACATCGTGATGAACGTTGTTTTGATCTTATCCTCCTCGGCCATCCGAATCTGATTGTATCTAGAGAAGCTGTCCATGAAGGAGAATTACGTGTGGCGTGTTGTATCGTCCACCAAGACGTCGATATGGGGCAATGGAAAATTGTCCTTTGGACTGGCTCTATTGAGGTCACAATAGTCGATGCAGACTCTGACTTTGCCATTCTTCTTCTCCATCGATACGATGTTCACTACCCATTCAAAGTAATTGCATACCTGCAAGAATCCGCATCCACTTGCTTGATGAACTCTTCCTTAATGCGGAGAAGAAGATCAGCTCGTTAACGCCGTAAGTGTTGGCATTTGGGCAGAAATCTTTCAGTGTCGAGTAGGAGGAAATGCTTTACGATTGAAGGGTCTAAGCCTGGCATGTCAGCGTAAGACTAAGCAAAGACCTCTTGATACTCTGTTAAGAAATCGATCATCCGAGATCTTTGGGCAGGTTCAAGACCCATCCCGATCCTGAGGGTGCGGGGTTCTTCTGCAGTGCCTATGTCAATCTCCTTGGTTGGCTCAACTGAGGTGAGTTGGTGGTTTTCGAGACGATGCAAACTCTCCTCGATCTAGGGCACGTGACCATTCTCATCAAGTCCTTACCCGAAGTATATGGGTAGGGGCTTTCTGAGGTGTTTTTCGTATAGGTTCGAATCGTTGCATCGATGATTTGGATTCGATTGGAGCCTGGAAGTATAAGCAAATTGTCTCAGAGATTGAAATGCTAGAAATGAGTGTGAGAAAAAGAGTTTAGACACAAGAATTCAAAAAGTGCATGTAGGGATTTCATTAACGAGCCATAACAAAATAATCCCTCTTTTGTCACGCGGCTTATGGTATTGCCAGCGTGCAGGTAGCATTATATGTACAAGGACTGTCTTACACATCGACCACTAGAGCCAAATACCACGGGACCGAGGTCCAATTTGTCAACTCTTCATCTTCTTGTGCGAGGCGTATATGGACCCTAGAAGATGTCTCCTCTGTGATGGCATAAATGGCTGGTAGTGCAAAGAGGCTTCAGCCGTATCCGAGGAGGAATCCTCTGACTCAGAAAATGAGTCTTCAGGAGTGCTTCCAACAACGTGCGGTGGTCCCGGAAAGAAGTGCGAGAGTGGTGGGAATGGGCTACCCTTGGAGAGCTTCCCGTAGTGAGTGGCGAGACGATGGAGGTGCTTGCCACGGCGTGCTTGCACAATCTCGTGGCAGGAAGGGCGAAAGTCCAGTCCCCTCCTATTCCGATATTCCTCCATTTCAACCGGTTGGAGAATTCCCTGTGCCTGTGCCCCGAGTCCAATTTCGGGGATGTAGTCATTCTTCAACAAAACCTTCCCTATCATACAATTGGCCCTTGATGGACCAACTTCTCCATAGTCTCAGATCACGGAAATAATGTCGAAGGAGTGAAGGGGAGGTTTTGGTCTTCTCTAATGTTGACATATGGAATGGCTGTCTCCTTGTAGATCGCATAATCCTCTTCACCATTGACAGTGATGAGTTCGCCTTTAGCGAAGAATTTGAGTTTCTGATGTAGAGAGGAAGGAACAGCGCCAGCAGCATGAATCCAAGGTCTTCCCAGCAATAGACTGAAAGCGTTGGGGATTTCGAGAATTTGGAAAGTGACGGAGAACAAGCAAGGTCCCACGTCAATCAAGAGATCAATTTCCCCATTTACTTCTCTCCTTGAGCCATCGAAGGCTCGAACATTCATTTTGCTCGCACGGATGCGACTCATATCCACATTCATCTATTTTAGTGTGGAAACAGGACAAACATTAAGAACAGAGACGTTATCGATCATAACCCGACCGACAATGTGATTATTGCACTTGCGAACTATGTGCAATGCTCGTAAGTGTCCGTAACCCTCAGAGGGAAGTTCATCTTCAAGGAAGGAAATCTAATTCGAGAAGATAGAGCTCACTATCTCCTCGATCCTTTCTGGTGTAGTCTCTTTTGGGACTTGTGCAACAGTGAGCACCTTCAGAAGAGCGTTCCGATGCGGGTCAGAACTTAGAAGCAGTGCCAGCAGCGAGATGTGGGCTGCTGACTTGCCCATATGTTCAACCACTTTGTATTCGCTTGCTTTTATCACCTTCATAAAAGCTTAAGCTTCCTCTTTTGTCACTTTCTTCGCTGAAGTGAACGGAATTTGCAAATCATCCCTATCTGTCGTCGCAGAAGTTTTCCCTTTGTCTATAGGCTCCGGACCTTGATAGACTCTTCCTGAGCGTGTAATGCCCAACGCGTTCATCTCCTGCTCATGTCCTGATACAGTTCCTTTGCAGGAATTTGAATGACAAATGGGGCGGATGCAACTACGATTTCCGCCGGGACGTATTCAATGATGAATGGGACCGAGGTTTCCTGTGCATCTTCTCCTTCTCCGATGTTGCCTACACTGATCATGTTGATGGTGGGTCATGAGCTTGACCCATGATCAGGAAGAGGGCTCGCTCGCACGTTCGGTGGCTTCACCTCATTAAAGGAGATTTGCTTTGCGTCGATCATCTCCTATATCTTCTCTCGGAGTTTCCAACAGTTATCAGTGGTGTGACCTGGAGCACCCTGATGGAATTCACAGCGGATGTTCTGATTCTATATTGTCGAATCAAAGTTGGGATGAGGTGCCTCCGATCGGATCCTGTTGCCTGCTATAAGCTGTCGGTATATATGGGACAGAGAAGCCGGCAGAGGGGAATATTGCTTACGTTGGCACGGTGGGAGAGCGTTGCTCTGCTAAGCTTGCGGAGTTGGAGTTCGCTGCGCCAACTGAGGAGGTCTTGAAGCCGGGGCTCTGCCTTGGACTGGGGCGAATTGTTGTGGCGGTTGAGGCTGAATGACGAGCGGCGGGGCCGAATGATAGGCCTGCGGTGCTTAATAGGGTGACGCATAATGCACGGGATACGCATATGTCTGAAAAGCCGGTGGTGCAGGCATATAACTCATTGGAAATTGCTGTGGGGATTGATGTCCCGGATTGACAGCATTAACAGTGGTATCCTTGGTTCTCCTGGAGGTACCAGCAGTATGCTTTTTCGGTGCTTCTTCTTCTTTCTACTTGGTCGGTCCCTCAATCCTTCTTAACTTCATGTCCATGTCGAGCTTCTTCTCGGCTTCAATAAGCTCAAAGAATGAGGAAGCATGAGACAACAGGTGTGAATAGTACGCACCCTTTAGTGTGGAATGAAACAGCTGAACCTGTTGAATCTCACTGATTGGAGGAACATGCTTTGTTGCCTTCCCCCTCTACTCCAATGCATAGGCTTCGAAAGCCTGATTTTCCTTCATCTCCATGGGGCACAACTCCAGGAGAGTCGGGCTGTCTCCGCGCAAAACCTGTATTGGTCGAGGAACTTCTGCGAGAGGTCCGCCCAAGTAGGGATGTCCGCTGCTTTCAAGGTCATGAACTAGTCTAGTGCCGATCCCATGAGGCTGTCTTGGAATGTCTGAATAACGAATTACTCGTAATCCCAATACTGTAACATCTTGCTTTGGTAGTGGCGGAGATGATGTCGTGGGTCTTTGGTCCCGTCGTACCTCTTAAAGTCGAGAATCTTGATCTTCGGGGGCAACCGCATGCCCGGGAATAGATTCCAATTGGAGTCACCGTAATTGGGACGGGACGTACTAGCTTGGAGGGCTCGAATGGTTTCCTCCATTCTTCTCATTCTTCTCTCCTGCTCGGTTTCCATTTCAGGGGGAATATTTATCGGTGGAGCTGCAGGGGCGGCCTGAGTAGGTGTGCCCGATTCAGAGGGAGGGATGTTTAGGGATGGTGGAGCTGGGTAGGAGAAACTTATTTGTGGTTGTGGAGTATGGAAAGAGAAATGGTCCATCGTGAGAGCAGAAGCTGGTGCACTGATGATTGGAGGGACCGTTTATGGTGGCACGGTATAGATCGGAGGTTGAGTCGGTATGGTTAACGGCGGCAACGTGTGCATTACTGAATCTGTCGATAGGAAAGCTGCTAGTGGCAAAGGAACCGCCGTAGGGGCAAGAGGCAGTGGCAAAGGATCATTGACTGGGTAGGCCGTCGGTATGTACTATCGTTGTAGGGAAAGATATGTCCTCACTATCTGTAACATAGTTCGGAGGAACGACCGGATTTGGGTCTGCGTTCGTCCTGCGCTCCAGAGGAGGAATGTAGCTCGAAGAAGCCTGGTTTTGGTCTCGAAGCATAGTCATAAGTTCCGCCATATTGGTATTCATGTTGGCAGCCAATTGATTCACCATGCCTTCGAGTACGGTAAAACGCACTGGATCGATGGCGTTGGATGGCGCCTATACCAAAGGAGGGAGATGTGTTGGAGGAGCATCCGAATATGTCGTAGATGCAGCGGGGGCGGTATAACATGTGCACCTTACGGCGAAGAGTGTGTCGGCATCGGTGGTGTCTCATGCTCGGAAACAACGAGTTGTTGCTCTTCTGCCATTCTGACACGTGCACGAGTCGGATATCTATGTGACACAAGTTGTTAGTACCTGTAACCGTAAGCGTATGAGTACAATTGTTGTATGTTGGCCAATTTCAGAATATAAATGACTAAGTGTATGAACATATGAGATGCATGAGTCTTGAAATCACTAATGTCATCACATCAGTTCGATTTACGTTCCATATTTATAAAGATTGTATGTTTGAAAAGAGCGAACATAAACATTAAACCGACACTATTACATCCCGTAGCTGAGTAAGCGCTGCGCGGGTCCTGTATAGGGCAAAAAACGCTAACAAACTATTACTAGGGATGGGAAACCTTGTGCGCTTTTGCCCGCACTAAGTCCAGCATAGCGCTCAAATGCGCTATCTCCCTATATTGGCTCGTCACGTGTACGCAAACCTGAGCTAGCTCTCTTTGCAGCTTTCTCCGATCCGTGAGCTCTAAGCCTGTCTTGACAAGCTCTCAGCAAAGTCGATCTCGCTCTTCCTTGAGTTGTTGCTCTTCTGCCATTCTGACACGTGCACGAGTCTGATATCTATGTGACGCAAGTTGTTAGTACCTGTAACCGTAAGCGTATGAGTACAATTGTTGTATGTTGGCCAATTTCAGAATATAAATGACTAAGTGTATGAACGTATGAGATGCATGAGTTTTGAAATCACTAATGTCATCACATCAGTTCGATTACGTTCCATATTAATAAAGATTGTCTGTTTGAAAAGAGCGAACATAAACATTAAACCGACACTATTACATCCCGTAGCTGAGTGAGCGCTACGCGGGTCCGGTATAGGGCAAAAAATGCTAACAAACTAATACTAGGGATGGGAAACCTTGTGCGCTTTTTGCCCGCACTCGGTCCAGCATAGCGTTCAAATGCGCTATCTCCCTATCTTGGCTCGTCACGTGTGCGCTAACCTGAGCTAGCTCTCCTTGCAGCTTTTTCTGATCCGTGAGCTCTGAGCGTGTCTTGACAAGCTCTCGGCGGAGTCGATCTCGCTCTTCCCTGATGGATTGCAACTCCGTGCGCATGGCTCCTTGGACGGAGCTCTCTGTGTCTGGAATGTCTGCCTGCGGTGCCCGCAGAATCTGAGCCATGCGAAGATGAAGAACATGTGCGAGTCCCTGCGGATGGAACTGTGCCACGTACGCTGCAGTAGCTGAGAAAATCCGCTCCTCGTCAGTGGGATACTCCGTGAAATAAAGCTCCTGAACAATGCGCATGCTCTACAAGCGTCGAATCTCCCAAAGTCATAGAAACCTATCGGGGAGTGAAGCTGTAGTGTCTGCCCACGTGAAGTGGTATGGAGTGCGATCTGCCTTCGTAGGAATATCCTGTAGGCCGCCAAGTTGTCTGATGACTCGGCCCGAAAAAGTGAGTGTGCTCCCCAAATGACTGATTAGAGGAAGTCCTATAACTGAAGGACATCTGATGGCCATAGGACCGCCGAGATTCCAACGAGCGGCCCGTAGAAACTGTGCCGGGGTAAGACCTTCCATAAACTGATTCCAATCAGTGTAATCACGGTCGGAAGATTGAACCACTTGAAGTAAACGAGCTATGAGTGAAACACCTTTAGTGTGGAATGAAACAGCTGAACCTGTTGAATCTCACTGATTGGAGGAACATGCTTTGCTACCTTCCCTCTCCACTCTGATGCATAGGCTTCGAAAGCCTGATTTTCGTTCATCTCCATGGTGCACAACTCCGAGAGGGTCGGAGGTGCCTCTGCGCAAAACCTGTATTGGTCGAGGAACTTCTGCGAGAGCTCCGCCCAAGTAGGGATGTCCACTGCTTTCAAGGTCATAAACCAGTCTAGTGCCGATCCCATGATGCTGTCTTGGAATGTCTGAATAACGAATTCCTCGTAATCCCAATACTGTAACATCTTGCTTTGGTAGTGGCGGAGATGATGCCGTGGGTCCTTAGTCCCGTCGTACCTATTAAAGTCGAGAATCTTGATCTTCAGGGGCAACCGCATGCCCGGGAATAGATTCCAATTGGAGTCACCGTACTCGGGACAGGACGTGACGTACTAGCCTGGAGGGCTCGGATGGTTTCCTCCACTCTTCTCATTCTTCTCTCCTGCTCGGTTTCCGTTTTAGGGGGAATATTTATCGATGCAGCTGCAGGGGCGGCCTTAGTAGGTGTGCCCGGTTCAGAGGGAGGGATGTTTAGGGATGGTGGAGCTGGGTAGGAGAAACTTATTTGTGGTTGTAGAGTATGGAAAGAGAAATGGTCCATCGTGAGAGTAGAAGCTGGTGCACTGATGATTGGATGGACCGTTGGTGGTGGCACGGTATAGATCGGAGGTTGAGTCGGTATGGTTAACGGCGGCAACGTGTGCATTACTGAATCTGTCGATAGGAAAGCTGCTAATGGCAAAGGAACCGCCGTAGGGGCAAGAGGCAGTGGCAAAGGATCATTGACCGGGTGGACCGCCGGTATGTATTGTCGTTGCAGGAAATATATGTCCTCACTATCTGTAACATAGATCGGAGGAACGACCGGATTTTGGTCTGCAGTTGTCCTGCGCTCCGGAGGAGGAGTGTAGCTCGAAGAAGCCCGGTTTTGGTCTCTGAGCATGGTCATAAGTTCTGCCATATTGGTATTCATGTTGGCGGCTAATTGATTCACCATGCCTTCGAGTGCGGTAAAATGCACGAGATCGATGGCGTTGGATGGCGCCTACACCAAAGGAGGGAGATGTGTTGGAGGAGCGTCCGAATATGCCGTAGATGCAGCGGGGGCGGTATAACATGTGCACCTTGCGGCGGAGAGTGTGTCAGCATCGGTGGTGTCTCGTGCTCGGAAACAACGAGTTGTTGCTCTTCTGCCATTCTGACACGTGCACAAGTCGGATATCTATGTGACGCAAGTTGTTAGTACCTGTAACCGTAAGCGTATGAGTACAATTGTTGTATGTTGGCCAATTTTAGAATATAAATGACTAAGTGTATGAACGTATGAGATGCATGAGTTTTGAAATCACTAATGTCATCACATCAGTTCGAATTACGTTCCATATTCATAAATAGTCAGTTTGAAAAGAGCAAACATAAACATTAAACCGACACTGTTACATCCCGTAGCTGAGTGAGCGCTGCGCGGGTCCTGTGCAGGGCAAAAACCGCTAACAAACTAATCCTAGGGATGGGAAACCTTGTGCGCTTTCGCCCGCACTCGGTCCAACATAGCGCTCAAACGCGCTATCTCCCTATCTTGGCTAGTCACGTGTGCGCGAACCTGAGCCTGCTCTCCCTGCAGCTCTCTCTGATCCATGAGCTCTGAGCGTGTCTTGACAAGCTCTCCGCGGAGTCGATCTCGCTCTTCCCTGATGGATTGCAACTCCGTGCGCATGGCTCCTTGGACGGAGCTCTCTGCGTCTGGAATGTCTGCCTGCAGTGCCTGCAGAATCTGAGCCATGCGAAGATGACGTACATAGTCAAGAGACCAAATAGTCTCAGCCAAGATGGCTTCCACGTAACTATGGCCTCCTACCACTTGGAGGATGACTTGGGCAAGTGCCTTGTCTATGAGGTTCGATGAGTACGGGAACATAATGGTTCCGAAAATGAGTAAAAAGAACCTGTGACAAGCGTCACATTGATAGGATTCTCCCGTGGCATTGAGAGCACGGGCATGTATGAAGTCTATAAGCCATGCAGTCCTAATGCCATGCTCCCATCCATACTGAAGCTCACGACGAATTTCTTCATTGCGAAGACCTTAAAGAATGGCTAGTTTACTCTGTATCGTGGCAAACTGATTAGGCACCACGATGTCGCCAATGGGCATGGGCCGCTGAATGAGTGCTGCTTATTCCTCTACTGTAGGAGCTAACTTTGTCCCTTGAAAGCTAAAAACGGCCCGCTAAGTGTTCCAAAAGCTGATAGCAATTCTGAGCAAAGTCCAATCAATGGGAGAATCAGCAAATAGTGGCAAATCTCCTATGATGAGCCGGAGGAATGCGTGATCAACTGGGCAAAAGGTTCTCCATAGATGAGTAATATCCACGGCTGGTGTAACAATGACATCAAGCCTAAGACACGAATGCGAGGGATCCATTCTTACCTAAATGGATAAAATGTCGGTTTAATGTTTACAGACAAACTGATGTAATGCCCTACTTTGTTTGAAAACATGCGTGCAGTGTAGAAAAATAAACTATAACACAGGTTCCTTACATTGTGCAACACTCTTTTAATGAAAACAACAAAAGGCCCGCCTAAAAGAAAACTACAGGCCGACTCAAAAACTCAACTTTTGGGTCGGTTGACGGTATGAAGGTTTATTTCGGTCCAGCATGACGGTCCCTATTAATGCATGGTTTCAGTATTCTACTGGGAAAACCACTAACTAGGGATGGGGGCTCCCGATTCAAGGGTGTGAATTCCTTAAAATCGAGCGAGAATCTTTGGGGGTCGGTTCGGTGGCTGAGCTGACTCGATCCGTTCCCTTACTCAGAACCTTTGACCAACCTAGCTTCCTAATTCGACGCCCGTGAGATTTCAAGCGTTGGTACTTAAACCCGCTAGGATGATGCGATGCAAATGCAGATGAATAAATATGCGTAAAATAAATATGCAAGCAAGCGAAGGGGATCGAGCCTGAACCCACTAAGTTTGTCCCCAGTAGAGTCGCCAATCTGTACGGACCCGAATGTGGACTCTCGTCGAGACCCGCATTGCGCGCTTTTTGATCGCAAGGCTTGGGAGTGTCCACCTTCCCGAGGATGCGTGACGGTCATGCGTAAGGAGTCGCCACTTATCATTTTATGACTCGAAGGTCGAGGGCCGATAAGTTACTCGGGTCTAAGGGTATGGAACACCTAAGTTTGCTAAAGCATTGATCTGTGCGGAAACGGAAAGTCCGAGTTCGGGGATTCATGTTATGTGCGGGCCTATATCCCGCACGCCCTTTCGGTACTCTAGCTTGCGAAGCATGCATGTTTTAATTATTTACCGCATGAATTAAGTTGCACTTGACTCGCACGTTTTGACATCGAAAATTTGGCGAACTAAACGATGTCGGTTGAGAAGCCAAGAGAGGAGTGAACCCGCGTGTCGGGGAATCGGTTCACAATCTTGCGTTACAGTTCATCAAACTATGATGTTTGAATTCCTACATGAACCAAAGCCGCGAGATCTTGGGTTTACTCTCCTTTGGGCAAGCATTAAACCGATTCGAATTATTCGACTCTCGAACCATTTGCTTGACAACTGAGATTCTTACAAATTGAATGTACAAGATAAAGTTATTACAATGCGCTCTTAAAAATAATACAACAAAACATAATGACAAATGATTGAATCTCAGTTAGCTTGCATTTGGTTATTATTCCGCTCTAACTCACCGTGAGTTTAGGGAGAAACCGAAAAACTGAAATTCAAACGCTCTCACTGAATAGAGCGTTGAATCCTGTGAGTGATGATTAAGGTGTTGGACCCTGTGATCGATGAATAGGGCATTGGGCCTAAGCGATATTCGTCCAAGAGATCGTGCTCGACCCGCATGACAAACAATTGCAGAAAAGTAACATGCAACATGTGTATAATAAACAAGGTATTTGTTATTTGTCAAGTGTACGTGTTTTAACAAGTTATTAGTCCAGGGTATTTTGGCACGCAAATCCTACCCTAGACAAACAAACGCGTGCTAATATTTTAGCATTCAGCTTTGGTTTGAGAATTTGACATCTCGGGTGTCCGTAGTCAAGTCTCGTGTGCGTGGATTGCTTTTACAGTGATTCGGTATTGTGACACTGAAGTTACACTAAATTCATCCAAACTTGTGTTTTGACTCTAGATTTGGAACCTAGAGTTCCACCTAACCATTTTCTATCATTTGGTTAGGTCGATTGAAATGATTAGTCAGGTAATCGTATTTTGATACAGAATACTCTACTAGCACCCTAAACTATGCTAGGATGACAGAAACTCATCAGTGGGAATAAGAAAGGGCTATGCAGATGAACCTGCACCTGAACAGGTAGCCCGCTTCTACTCCGATACAGTCGTGTTTCTATCAAACTAATCTTAGGATGTCGCCAAATCACAAAATGGTATTCTTGCCCTTGACTTGAAAGTTTGTTTTCAGAAAAAGGAAACAATGCAATACCGGTCACCTCTGCCTATAACCGACGTTGACCAATTCCTTGGATCTTTCAGGGTTATGCAAGAACCCCGTAAAAGCCAAAGATTTGGTTGATCTATCCGGAAGTGATCTAAAAGGAACTTCTGTATTCCGACCTGAATTACCTGAAGTCAGGTGAAACTCAAGTCAAAACACACAAGTTTCTCCTAGATGTCCTTGTTACATCGTATTGCATATTTCGAGTTCAAAGTATGCGTATTTGAAAAGGGCATTAACACCGTTTTGTAATTCGTCAACGCGAGTTACAGATTAATATCCAATTCATGCCAAGTTGTTTAAATTGAATGAATTAATCGTGTGAGCGTCCGGATTAACCCGCTCGTGAAATTAATGTTAAAGGTTATTGCCGAATGCATTAATTGTGAAAACGATTCGTGATTCCGCGACCAAGATGGTTCCAAAATTATCGAGGATAATTCGCTCCAATGTCCGAAACTACCCTCATAACTGAATGGACCCGAATGAGTCATCGATACCTGAATCCATGCATATTGCTTTAAAAAACATTTTCATGCGAAGTTTGAAACGTAAATGAAATTGCAAATTACACGAAATCCGAGAATTGACTTAAAACGTGAGGAGGAAGCCTCCTTTGTCCCGAAATCAAGGAGCTCTTGGCCTCTTCCCTTAAAGGGTGGCCTAGAGTACCTTGACCCCAAATCAGGTCACGAGAGTTTTCATGTCCTGTTTCGAATCATTTCTCGCATGCTCAAGCAACAAACATGATAAATAACATGATTAAACGAAAGCTGGTATTGCCATGGTTTGAATAACACATTCAAACATGCAAACATGCGCAAACATATTATTTAAGGAATCAATAAAATAATACCGACTTCATGCGCGTGGGAAAACACGAGGAAACTCGGGAATCGAATTTGGATCGGGCTAAGAAGACCATTCTTAACCCGAAGGAAGCAAGCCAAGCCTCGGCTACCTCCTTTTGAGGCAAACCCGAGAGCTTGTTTGCTTATTTCGGGTCGAGATGGTCTTCCAAGCTACGATCCAAGTGTTTCCTGACATGCTAGCACGTAAATCAAGGATAAACATGCATGATATAACATGAAATTGCATAAAAATGTAAACTTGCAAGTGAGACATGCTTAAAATACCATATTATTCCAGAAACATGCAATAAATGTAAAAAAACCCTAATTCCTCTAAGTCGAGAATGTTATACCTAGACTCCGGATACGAGGAAAGAGTCGGGGAAGTGTTCGAGAGTCAGGTGACTCGGTTGAACACTAGGAAGGACGTTCGGGGTGAGCTTGGTGCACGGCTGGACGTGCTCGGGCAGGCACAGGCGCGGCAAGGAGCTCAGGCGCACGGTCAGGCTCGCGGACGTGCGCGGATGTGCTCGGGCGCAAATGGGTGACGATCACGGGCGGACGTGTATGCGCACGGACGTGCATGCATGCAAAGGGGCAACGTCCGGGGCGTACGGGCGCAGCGTGCGGACATGGTGACGGGCACAGGAGCGCGCGCGGGAGCAGACAAGCACGCGGACGTGCACGCGCGGGGGAGCAGACAAGCGCGCGGACATGCGCCCGCGCGGGAGCGCACGGGCGCCACCGAGCGCCTGGACACGCAGCTGGTGACAAGTGCACTGTTCACCCGAGAGTACGATCTTCACCCGAAAAGATGAAATCGACCTGAAATGATTAGCAAATGACTTCAAACTAAAAATCTGAGTTCAGAAATGAACTCCTTAGGTCCAAAACATATGATCCATGGAGTTTGAGAATTTTTGGATCTAAGTCGGAATAGTGACCACCATGGATTCCGACTTAAACTCTAAGGGTTTTGGCTTGGATGCTTTTGGTTCTAGAGCTGAAGTTTGCTGCTGATTACTAAGGAGTTGAGAGCATTTTCCTAGAGGGAGAAAGCTGGAGAGAGCATGCAAGAGGAGAAGTGATTAGCTTAATCACTTTAGAGCAATATATAGGCAAAGCTAATGGATAATTAAGCAAAGCAAATTGCAATTAAGGGCACATTCGGGAGGGGCGGTTTTGCTAAGCAAGATAAGGGTGAATATGAGCCAAGTATTCTTCATGTGGAAGAGCCAAAAACATTAATTGTAATGGATGGAAGACTAAAGATATTTTGGTGCAAGTTGAAGCTAGAGTGCAAGAGAAGCTTGGGGTGGACGGTTTGGACAAGAGGGGCAGCTGCCCTTGGGCAGCATGTGGGTCCCACGGCTGTAGAGGAGAAACTAGGAGAAAATTCGGGTCTCGATTAGTCACGTATTCGAAACTCGTGGTTCGAATTGAACGTCGAATTGTTGATATATGTGAGAAAACTGATTTAATGAACCCAAGATTGGCACTTTTCATGGAGAAATGCCCCGGGTCCATATGAGGCTCAGAAGCCGATTTTGCTCATTATAGGTGACTAGAGCAAAGTTAACCGCTTCTGACAGCATATCTCGTATTTGCATCCCACGTTGGTCAATGTGACATAAATTGTCAAACAACGTGAACAACTGACCCTTAAGCCGGTAATGCAAATGGGGAGCCGAAGACGTTCTAGGAGGCCGAAACTGGATTTCTCAGATTGTTTTCTTAGTTGATTGGGCGTTTCGGAGATCACTATGATCTCTGTTTATCAAGATCGGACATCTAAGGACCTTTAAAGCAATGCTCGGGATGTCTAGATGAGTTGTGTGATTCATTCCGACGATTCCACATTAAGCTTCGGGAAGTCTAGCACTGTGTAAGGTAGGCATCCGACGTCAAGTTTCCCCAAAGAGGGCCTCCGGATATGATTTCCACTGAAAATGGCCTTTTACGCTCCTCGGAGGTTACTCGAGAAACTGAAAAGGTTTTTGTTGTCTGTTTTGTCCAATTGCGTCTGTCCGCTGGATTTTTCGGGGCGATACAGGGTATGCTTCGTTTGCCGTAATTCCGTCAGACCGATCTCCGTTTATGCATCTCCGAAGAGGGGTGTGCCCTTTTTTTCATACGTAAGTCATTTGAAGTGTCCGTGTTGCTTCCAAGAGACAATCTGAAGCACTACTCATACTTTGTATGCTTGTAGGACATTTCCGAATCTAACATTAGGAATTAACTTTTCTCAAAGAAAAGTTGTTCTCTAGTCAGATGATTTATAGAGCAGATGATTTACATAAAGTTGTTCTATATAGAGCATATGATTTACGAAATGCGTTTGAAGACACTTTTAATCTGTTTGGCACTGATGTGGATTTTTGAAGTCCAATATTGGCTATCTTCTGATGGTCGAGTGAATTATCGGAAAATAGGATTGTCCATGTGGTATATTGGAAATGCTGGTTTTGGACATTGTTGAGCTCTCTAGTCACTCTGTTGGCTTTTGATGACCAAGGTTGTTCTTTTGTCATGTGCACATGTCATCTACTTGATTTTGCTGACTTGAGGATGAATAGTGATTTATGGCTCTGTCGAGCTATTTTCCGTGATAATACTCAAGTCGTGGCCTAGATCACTGCCGATATGTACTGCTTGACTTGGTGAGCCAAAATGGGGTGCTGACAGTAGGCATCACGTTTACAAATTCGTTTTACACACACTTTCCCAGAGAAGAAAATGTTACCAATTATCCCGTGTCGTTTTAAAAAAGATAGAAATTAAGTACTTAGCACTGAAGGATTTATGTGTTTAGTCCTGAAAGTCCTTCTGATGCATGATCCCGTGTACTTTTATCTGCTGTCTGATTCGATGTGCTCTCCAAATGGTTAAGCTAGTCTAGAACGAGGTGCTTACAACTAGCACAGCCTTTTCCCACACTGATGAGTCTTGGACGTCACACTGGTCTCCCTCGACAACCGTTTTTGGCTCTTTCACAGGAGTTTGAACTTTTTCCAGTGATTCTGAGGCATGTTTTCCTGCTGCTTTGGTAGATTCCATTCCAAATCATACATTTTCCAGACATTTGTACATAGTTTCACCTTCTAGACATGCACCTTTTTTTTCCGATTGGTTCAATCGGAGGACTAGAACTCTTATCCTCAACCTTACACACCATGTGCACCCGAATTTCGTCTCATCAGGGCCCATATACGTGCGCCTAATGCAACGTGGCTCGGGAGTATCAACATTCCCGGGGACGCGCGACGGACGCACGTGAGAAGAAATCGCCACCACCTGTTTACGACTCGAAGGCCGAGGGCCAGTGAGTTGCTCGGGTTTAGGGGTACGTGGTATACCTAAAATGCTAAGGCAATGGTCTATACGAAACCGAAAATTCCGAATTCGGGGGTTCTATTACGTGTGAGACTATATCTCACACGTCCTTTCGGTACTCTAGCTTGCTAGGCGTGTTATTTTATTTATTTACCGCATGATTTAGGGTTGCACTTGACTCACCCGTTTTGTCACCGTAAATTCGAAGAAACACTCCGACCATTCACTATTCGACCAGGATTCTTACATGCATAAATGTACATAATAAATCCTTACATTGTTCTCTCAAATAAGAATACAAGTTACAACAACTGAATCCCGATCGGTTCGTGTTCGGTCATTATTCCACTCATGCTCGCCGTGTGGTTTTGGAAAAGACCGAAAATTAAATTAAAATGCACACTCGGTGTATGGGGGCATTGGTCCCCGTGATCGATGGTTAGGGGGCGTTGGACCCCATGTGAATCGTATCCTAAAGGATCGGGCTCGACCCGCATAACAAACAGGTGCAAAAATGTAACAAGTAAGCACAAATAAACAAACAATGAGGTATTGTTACTGCCGAATTTACGTGAATTAACCGACTATTAACCGGGGTATCTTGGCATGCAAATCCTACCCTAAAACAAAGAAAAGCGGTGATGGAGAGGACATGTAGCATTCGACGTTATTTTGTGGGCCCGACAAATACAATGTCTGTAATCGAGTCTCATGCGTGGGTTATTTTTAAATTGTTCTGTATCGTGACAATGTGGCTTTTACAGATTAAGGGTGATTTCACCTAAAACCCAAAACCTAACCCTCTACTTGACTATTTGCCCATGTTTGGTTAAGTCGAGTTTGAGGTTAATCTATTTTTCGTATTTTAACCCTGTCAGCACCCCATTTCGGTCCATCGGCTCCAGAGGGGCAAAATCGTCATTTTTCCGATTTATTACCTTTTCTTAAAAAAATAAAAAAAATTTAATTAAATTATATATATATATAGGTATAAAAAAAAAAGAGAAAAGAAAAGAAAACATTTGGGCAGGTCACGGGCAGGTCGGGCAGCGTTGACCGGTTGCCCGTGACCGCCGGCCTTTTTAAAAAAAAAAACAAAAAAGGAGATTCGGGCAGGCCGGGCAGGGGCCGGGCAGCGCTCGCCGGCTACGCGCGATCCCCGTCGGCCTAGAAAGCCCCAAATCGCGATTTTCGCGATTTCCGCCAAATCGGTCGAAATCTCAACGGAAAGCGGATGAAATTGAAATCAAAATAAACAGAAATACAATTCGGAGGAAGACGAACAAGACCCAGCAAGAAGAAAGAGAGGATTGGCTCTCGTTTCGGAGGATTTGGAGATCGGAGATTTCGGAAAACCTCGCCGGAAAACGCGACTTTTCCCCTCGATTCCGGCCGTTTCGACTCCCATGACGCCCATCCCGAGCACGGCGTAGCCCAGGCGGTGCTTGCTGCCGTCTCCCGTGTCCTCTCGCGCCGTCGCCGCGACACCCAGAAACGGGAACCGCCGTCCGCGGCTGCCGGGATCCTCCCCTCCGCCCATCTTCATCTTCTCTGTTCATCCCCTCTCTCACGGGCTCGGCTCACTTTCCTTCGGTTTGCGCAGGTCCAGCCCGTTCGGCCCAGTTCAGTCCATTCGAGACGATCCGACCCGGTTTGTCGCCTGACCCGTTCGGTCTCACCCGGAAATCGGCCCGGAACAGGCGGATCCAAACGCACGACCCAGTCCGGCCTAGTCGTTCTCTTTCGCGACCCGGCCCAGATCTTTGCGGCCCAACATTTACTCCCAGCGACAGCCCAGCAGCAGCCCAGTTAGGCCCGATAGCCAGCTCGGCCCAGCGGCCCAATCCACCCGGCGATTTTTTTTTTTTTACAGAATCACCCCTCGACTTCCCGAACTAGGTAAATTCTCCACTTAGTGGCATGATTAGGGCTCCTTTCCTGAATATTATTGCTTGCTTGATGGATATAATGTGTAATGAGTTTTCTTAGGTCACGTGGGTGATCGGATTTGTCCCGAACTCGATTTTACGAACTTTTCGTTTTGTCACATTTCAGTCCAGAGGACGCATTTAATTTTTTTCAGATCTGCCCCGAACTCTAAAAATTATTTTCAATCAAGTCCCGGTCATTTTACTATTTTTCAATTAGTCCTGGAATTCCCAGAATTTTTTTCAAGCATCCCAAAGAACTTTCCAGGTTATTTCAATTTAGTTCAGGGGCCATTTTTCACCTTTTTCAGATCTGCCCCGAACTCTAAAATTATTTTCAATCAAGTCCCGGTCATTTTATTATTTTCCAATCAGTCCTTGAATTTTTCAGAATTTTTCAAGCATCCCAAATAACTTTCCAAGTTGTTTCAGTTTAGTCCCGGGGCCTTTTTCACCTTTTTCATATCTGCCCCGAATCTCAAAATTTATTTTCAATCAAGTCCCAGTCATTTTACTATTTTCCAATCAGCCCTGGAATTCCCAGAATTTTTCAAGCATCCCAAGGAGCTTTCCATGTTGTTTCAGTTTAGTCCTGGGGCCATTTTTTTTTTCGTTTTCAGATCAGTCCAGATTTTCAAATTCGTTTCAAATAAGTCCTGGGACATTTTCAGTAATTTTACATAGTCCCCAATTTTTTTCAGAATTTTCAAATCGGTCCCCGAAACTTCATCCGAATTTTCAAATCAGTCCCTGCTCTTTTAAAATCGTTCAATTCAGTCCCTGGACATTTTCTAAAAATATTCGACCCTTTCCTACTTGGATCACCCACCGACAATGTATGTGCCCCATAAATATTTTATTTTTGTAATTATATGTATACAACGTGACCATGTCGGAAATTAGAGTTTATCGGGTGGTCAACTAATGGCTATCTCGACGACTCGAAATCCGTAGACCAAAGCATTTGGTAAATTTCTAATTAACCTAAAATTCTACATACGGGGTAATCGGGACATTAAATTTGGCTAAATTAAATCACTGGACTCTTTTAAATAAATTGTACGAACCGATTAATAATCTATAATCGCATCGATAGTTCAAGAACTGTTAGTCATGCCCTTTTCAAAATTCACAATTTCAAAAGCACCGAGATACGTATAACGTAATCTTGATTTTCATGCACACACATATTTTCCGATTCAAGGGCATGATTACCGGTTCTTGTCCTGCCGTCACTCTAGTGTAGGTTTGTGTTTAGAACGGGTTAAAACATGGGAAAACGGATTAATCACAAACTCGGCATAATCAACATGGGCAAATAATCAAGTGGAGGGTTAGGTTTTGGGTTTTAGGTGAAAACACTCTTAATCTGTAAAAACCATATTGCTACGACACAGAATAATCTAAAAATAACCCACACATTCAAGACCCGACTACATACGTCATGTTTATCGGGTCCGTTTTAAATAATGCCGAATGCTACATACCCTATCCATCATCCCTTTGTCTGTTTTTAAGGTAGGATTTGTATGCTAAGATACCTCGGTTAATAATCAGTTAATTCACGTAAATTCGGTGATAACAAAACCCCATTGTTTGTTTATTTGAGCTTGCTTGTTACATCTTTTGCACTTGATTGTTATGCGGATCGAGCCCGATCCTTTAGGACTCGAATCACACTGGGTCCACCGCCCATAACCGTCGATCATGGGGTCCAATACCCCCATACACCGAGTGCGCATTTAATTTGATTTTCGGTCTTTTCCAAAACTATACGGTGAGCATGAGTGAAATCATGGCCGAATGCGAATCGACCGGGATTTAGTCATTATAGCTTGCCTTTTACTTATTTGAGAGAACAATGTAAGGTTTTATATCATACATATATTCATGTAAAATCCCGGTCGGAGAGTGGGCGGTCAGAGTGTTTCTTCGAATTTACGGTGTCAAAACGCATAAGATGAGCGGAACTTAATTAAGCGGTAATTAAATTAAAATGGCAAGCCTAGACAAGCTAGAGTACCAAAAAGGCGTGTGGGATATAGGCCCACACGTAATAGAACCCCCGAATTCGAAATTTTCGGTTCCGTACAGACCATTGCCTTAGCATCTTAGGTGTACCCCGTACCCCTAGACCCGGGTAACTTGCCGGCCCTCGACCTTCGGCTCGTAAAATGACAAGTGGCGACTCCTTCTCACGTGCGTCCGTCGCGCGTCCCCGGGAAGGTGGACACTTCCAAGCCGCGTTGCATTGAAGCGCGCGCATGCGTGTCCCGATGAGACGAAATTCGGGTGCGCACAAACCCGTTCTAAACACAAACTTAAGGAAATTGAAGCACGAGACACCGTTAGGGTGTCGGCGGGTCAAGAGCCGGTAGTCATGCCATTGAACAGAAAAATATGTATGTGCATGGAAAATTAAGATTACGTGACACGGACTATCGAAAGTCGGTAGCCGATGTCGACCGATCCCTTGGATCCATCGGAGTTGTGACAACCCCGAAAGAGCCGAGAAGCCAGTCGCTCCGCTCGGAAGTGGTCCAAAGAGGACTCGTATACCCCGACTTGAGCCGCCTCAAATTGGAAGTCAAAATATACGAGTACTCCTTAGATGTCCATGCTACGCATGACACGTATCTCATTGTTTTTGAAATTGTAAATTTTAAAAAGGGCATGATCAAGTTTTTGAACTCTCGACGCGATTATAGATTATTGACCGATTCGTGCAACTCATTTTAAAGAGTCAAATGATTTAATTTAACCAAATTTAACATCCCGTTTATCCCGTGTGTGGAATTTTAGATTAATTAGAAATTTGCCGAATGCTTTAGTTTAAGGATTTCGAGCCGCCGGAACGGTCATTGGTGAACTGCCCCTAGAAAGCTCTAATTCCCGACTGTCTTGGGGTTATATCCAATTTTTTAATCAACTTTACATATCCAATATTTTAATCAACTTTACGTGATTAAGCCGATTCATGTGAGGTTTTAATAAAAAATACATTCAAACATTCCAAGCACACGAATACGGGCAAAATGATCACAATAAAATTAATTCATCGGTTTTAAATTCCAGTAATTAATTAAACCATTTTGATATATCATTTGCCTTAGAAATTATGGATTTACGAAGCAATTTATTTAAATCTAACGCACTTAACTTACGATTTATCATCCAACCAAAACTGAACATGAAATACGGTTGCATGCAATGATATATCAATCACGATCATAATACACATCTCATAAATTGCTCAAGGATCGGATTAAAATAATTTTGAAAGAAAAGGGACTGATTTGGAAATTCGGCTGAAAATCCCGGAGACTGATTTTAGATAAATTGAAAAGTTCCCTGGACTAATTTGGAATTTCGAAAAATTTCTATGGCTGAACAGGAATTAAAAATGACCTGGGACCTGATTGAAATGCATCTGGAAGTTTGGGGCTGATACGAAAAAGTGAGAAATGTTACGAGGACTAAACTGAAACAAATTAAAGAAAAGAGGTCGAAAAGGGGTAAATTACAAAAGAAAACCCAAATTTTGTAAAATGTCTCAGTTTTGTCCAAAATTTTGTTTTGTAACAGAAAAAACCATAAGTTTTTTAAAATGTCTCAAAAATGACCTCCGTTATAACTTTCGTCAATTTTTGCTGTTAATGGTGGGTCCCTTTAATAATCCACGTAGGTCACACGTAGGCAAAAATTGACGGAAGTTATAACGGATGTCATTTTTTGAGACATTTTAGAAAACTTATGGTTTTTTTGTTACAAAACAAAATTTAAGACAAAACTAAGACTTTTTACAAAATTTTAATTTTTTTTTTGTAATTTGCTCGGTCAGAAAGTATATAAAATCGGGTTCAAAATAAACCCGATCATCTCCACGGTCCACAAACACTCATTTCACGTTATCACGATCCAAACAAACACGATATATGAAAAGGAGGTCCTATACATACCACTAAATTGGGATATTTACCTAGTTTCAGGAGGAAAAGGAAGATTATGGGAGTTGGATATGTTGGGGGGGGGTGGGGGGGGGGGGGGGGGGGGGGGGGCGGGGGCGAGTCGGGTCGTGACAGACCCGACTAGTGGGAGAACACCCAGAGAGGGGAGCTAGGCTGGACTGGGATGCTGGGAATGGGGCACCGGCTGGGCGAAGAGATTCTGGACAGTCCCGGACTCCATGGAAGAGGCGGCAGGTGGCTCAGGGGTGGCTTCAACGAGTCGAGGGAGCTCAAGTTTGCTCGTTTGTGCCGTTGAGCTCTCGGCTAAGGGAGTCAACCATGGTGCCTCCTGAGCGGACAGAGACCAGCTGAGGAAGAATGGCGAGCTGCGGGTTTCTGTGAAGAGGCGAGAGGGACTAGGCGTGTCAAGGAGAATGCTGAGGGAGTTTAGGGTTCGTTCTCAGAGCTGAGGGCTTTTCGTGAAGAGGAGATGTCAGTTGCGGGGGTCCTGAGCTGTGGGTGTGAAACAAAAAAGAAAGAGCTGTGAGCTGTTTCTGATTTTTTTTCGAGGGTATGTTGCGGCGATGAGGGAGCTGTGGGGAGCGTCGAGCTGAAGGATCAAGAGGAGTGGCCGCTAGGGTTTTTTCGTGAAGAGGAGAGGTCTGGCGGCCGAGAAGAAGGGGTCCAGGTGTTAGGGTTTTTCGTTTTTTGGATTTTAGGGAGTGCCACCGCCGAGAAGATAGCTCTGGGTGTGTGTGTAGCTAACGGAAAAAAAAATGGAAAATGTGTGAGTGAGAGAGAGAAAGAGAGTCAGCTAGGGTTAGGGTTTTTTCGAGGGCGCCATCAGATTCTTTTTTCAATTGTAGGGAAGAAGAAAGGAGAAAAGGAGAGCAACTAAGGTTTCAGCAGCGAAGGGGAATGGAGATGCCGAGAGGTGAGGGAGCTGTGTGGTGTTCGCGAGGGTAGGGTCGAAAGGGAGAGGCAGCTAGGGTTTTTTTCGAGGAAATGTTGCGGTCATCAAGTGAAGGAGAGGAGGTGGGTGTTAGCTTAGGGTTTTCTTCTTCGGGTTTTTCTTCTTTTTTTTCGGTTCTTTTCAGCTGTGCCGAGGAGAAAGGAAGAAGAAGAGAAGAGGGAAGAGAGAAAGGAATAAGAGAAAAAAATGGGGGGAGGAGAGGAGAACGATCAGGAGTTTACAGTTGCCTTTTAAAAAAAAATAAAATGGGCAACGGTCGGTCAGATCGGCTCTGACCCCTTTGTCCATTTTCTTTTAGAAATTCCAAAATTCAAATTTAACGGGCGTAGAGATTACAATTCTCATCTTTGCAAATGGATGTCAAAAAAAAAGATCCGGGGACAAGTCGGGTCGTGACAGACCCGACTAGTGGGAGAACACCCAGAGAGGGGAGCTGGGCTGGACTGGGATGCTGGGAATGGGGCACCGGCTGGGCGCAGAGATTCTGGATAGTCCCGGACTCCTTCGAAGAGGCGGCAGGTGGCTCAGGGGTGGCACCAACGAGTCGAGGGAGCTCGAGTTTGCCCGTTTGTGCCGTTGAGGTCTCGGCTAAAGGAGTCAACCGTGGTGCCTCCTGAGCGGACAGAGACCAGCTGAGGAAGAATGGCAAGCTGCGGGTTTCTGTGAAGGGGCGAAAGGGAATTGGCGTGTCAAGGAGAATGCTGTGGGAGTTTAGGGTTTGTTCTCAGAGCTGAGGGCTTTTCGTGAAGAGGAGAGGTAAGTTGCGGGGGTCCTAAGCTGTGGGTGTGAAAAAAAAAGAAAGAGCTGTGAGCTGTTGCTGATGTTTTTTTCGAGGGTATGTTGCGCCGATGAGGGAGCTGTGGGGAGCGTCGAGCAGAGGGATCAATAGGAGTGGCAGCTAGGGTTTTTTCGTGAAGAGGAGAGGTCTGGCGGCCGAGAAAAAGGGGTCCAAGTGTTAGGGTTTTTCGTTTTTTGGATTTTAGGGAGTGCCACCGCCGAGAAGATAGCTCTGGGTGTGTGTGTAGCTACCGGAAAAAAATGGAAAATGTGTGAGCGAGAGAGAGAAAGAGAGTCAGCTAGGGTTAGGGTTTTTTCGAGGGCGCTATCAAATTCTTTTTTCAGTTGTGGGGAAGAAGAAAGGAGAAAAGGAGCGCGGCTAAGGTTTCGGCAGCGAAGGGGAATGGAGATGCCGAGAGGTGAGGGAGCTGAGTGGTGTCCGCGAGCTTAGGGTCGAAAGGGAGAGACAGCTAGGGTTTTTTTCGAGGAAATATTGCGGTCATCAGGTGAAGGAGAGGAGGTGGGTGTCAGCTTAAGGTTTTCTTCTTCGGGTTTTTTTTTTTCGGTTCTTTTCAGCTATGCCGGGGAGAAAGGAAGATGAAGAGAAGAGGGAAGAGAGGAAGGAATAAGAGAAAAAAATGGGGGAAGGAGAGGACAAAGATCAGGAGTTTACCGTTGCCTTTTTTTTAAAAAATAAAATGGGCAACGGTCGGTCAGACCGGCTCTGACCCCTTTGTCCTTTTTGTTTTAGAAATCCCAAAATTCAAATTTAACGGGCGTAGAGA
Source organism: Punica granatum (assembly GCF_007655135.1). NCBI lineage: Eukaryota > Viridiplantae > Streptophyta > Magnoliopsida > Myrtales > Lythraceae > Punica > Punica granatum. The sequence continues at coordinate 34,546,039 of NC_045127.1, read as the reverse complement.
TTACAATTCTCATCTTTGCAATTGGATGTCAAAAAAATGATCCGGGGACGATGTGGGAAAAAAAAAGAGAAAGAGTTATGAGCTGTTGCTGATGTTTTTTTCGAGGGTATGTTGCGGTGATGAGGGAGGTGTGGGGAGCGTCGAGCTGAGGGATCAAGTGGAGTGGCAGCTAGAGTTTTTTCGTGAAGAGGAGAATTCTGGCGGCCGAGAAGAAGGGTCTAGGTGTTAGGGTTTTTCGTTTTTTCGATTTTAAGGAGTGCCACCGCCAAGAAGAGAGCTCTGGGTGTGTGTGTAGCTACCGGAAAAAAATGGATAATGTGTGAGGGAGAGAGAGACAGAGTCAGCTAGGGTTAGAGTTTTTAAGAGGGCGCCATCAGATTCTTTTTTCAGTTGTGCGGAAGAAGAAAGGAGAAAATGAGAGCGGCTAAGGTTTCGGCAGCGAAGGGGAGTGGAGATGCCGAGAGGTGAGGGAGCTGTGTGGTGTCCGTGAGCTTAGGGTCGAAAGGGAGAGGCAGCTAGGGTTTTTTTCGAGGAAATGTTGCGGTCATCAGGTGAAGAAGAGGAGGTGGGTGTCAGCTTAGGGTTTTCTTCTTCGGGTTTTTCTTTTTTTTTTTCGGTTGTTTTCGGCTGTGCCGAGGAGAAAGGAAGAAGAAGAGAAGAGGGAAGAGAGGAAGGAATAAGAGAAAAAAAAATGGGGGGAGAAGAGGACAACGATCAGGAGTTTACCGTGGCCTTTTTTTGAAAAAATAAAATGGGCACGGTCGGTCAGACCGGCTCTGACCCCTTTGTCCTTTTTATTTTAGAAATTTCTAAATTCAAATTTAACGGGCGTAGAGATTACAATTCTCATCTTTGAAATTGGATGTAAAAAAAATGATCCGGGGACGATGTGGGAAGAAAAAAGAGAAAGAGCTGTGAGCTGTTGCTGATGTTTTTTTCGAGGGTATGTTGCGGTGATGAGGGAGGTGTGGGGAGCGTCGAGCTGAGGGATCAAGTGGAGTGGCAGCCAGGGTTTTTTCGTGAAGTGGAGAGGTCTGGCGGCCGAGAAGAAGGGGTCTAGGTGTTAGGGTTTTTCGTTTTTTCGATTTTAAGGAGTGCCACCACCAAGAAGAGATCTCTGGGTGTGTGTGTAGCTACCGGAAAAAAATGGATAATGTGTGAGGGAGAGAGAGACAGAGTCAGCTAGGGTTAGAGTTTTTAAGAGGGCGCCATCAGATTCTTTTTTCAGTTGTGCGGAAGAAGAAAGGAGAAAATTAGAGCGGCTAAGGTATCGGCAGCGAAGGGGAATGGAGATGCCGAGAGGTGAGGGAGCTGTGTGGTGTCCGTGAGCTTAGGGTCGAAAGGGAGAGGCAGCTAGGGTTTTTTTCGAGGAAATGTTGCGGACATCAGGTGAAGGAGAGGAGGTGGGTGTCAGCTTAGGGTTTTCTTCTTCGGGTTTTTCTTTTTTTTTTCGGTTGTTTTCGGCTGTGCCGAGGAGAAAGGAAGAAGAAGAGAAGAGGGAAGAGAGGAATGAATAAGAGAAAAAAATGGGGGGAGAAGAGGACAACGATCAGGAGTTTACCGTTGCCATTTTTTAAAAAAATAAAATGGGCAACGGTCGGTCAGACCGGCTCTGACCCCTTTGTCCTTAACGGGCGTAGAGATTACAATTCTCATCTTTGCAATTTGATGTCAAAAAATTGATCCGGGGACGATGTGGGAAAAAAAAAGAGAAAGAGCTGTGAGCTGTTGCAGATGTTTTTTTCGAGGGTATGTTGCGGTGATGAGGGAGGTGTGGGGAGCGTCGAGCTGAGGGATCAAGTGGAGTGGCAGCCAGGGTTTTTTCGTGAAGAGGAGAGGTCTGGCGGCCGAGAAGAAGGGGTCTAGGTGTTAGGGTTTTTCGTTTTTTCGATTTTAAGGAGTGCCACCGCCAAGAAGAGAGCTCTGGGTGTGTGTGTAGCTACCGGAAAAAAATGGATAATGTGTGAGGGAGAGAGAGACAGAGTCAGCTAGGGTTAGAGTTTTTAAGAGGGCCCATCAGATTCTTTTTTCAGTTGTGCGGAAGAAGAAAGGAGAAAATTAGAGCGGCTAAGGTATCGGCAGCGAAGGGGAATGGAGATGCCGAGAGGTGAGGGAGCTGTGTGGTGTCCGTGAGCTTAGGGTCGAAAGAGAGAGGCAGCTAGGGTTTTTTTCGAGGAAATGTTGCGGTCATCAGGTGAAGGAGAGGAGGTGGGTGTCAGCTTAGGGTTTTCTTCTTCGGGTTTTTCTTTTTTTTTCGGTTGTTTTCGGCTGTGCCGAGGAGAAAGGAAGAAGAAGAGAAGAGGGAAGAAGGAAGGAATAAGAGAAACAAATGGGGGGAGGAGAGGACAACGATCAAGAGTTTACCGTTCCATTTTTAAAAAAAATAAAATGGGCAACGGTCGGTCAGACCGGCTCTGACCCCTTTGTCCTTTTTATTTTAGAAATTCCTAAATTCAAATTTAACGGGCGTAGAGATTACAATTCTCATCTTTGCAATTGGATGTCAAAAAAATGATCCGGGGACGATGTGGGAAAAAAAAGAGAAAGAGCTGTGAGCTGTTGCTGATGTTTTTTTCGAGGGTATGTTGCGGTGATGAGGGAGGTGTGGGGAGCGTCGAGCTGAGGGATCAAGTGGAGTGGCAGCCAGGGTTTTTTCGTGAAGAGGAGAGGTCTGGCGGCCGAGAAGAAGGGGTCTAGGTGTTAGGGTTTTTCGTTTTTTCGATTTTAAGGAGCGCCACCGCCAAGAAGAGAGCTCTGGGTGTGTGTGTAGCTACCGGAAAAAAATGGATAATGTGTGAGGGAGAGAGAGACAGAGTCAGCTAGGGTTAGAGTTTTTAAGAGGGCACCATCAGATTCTTTTTTCAGTTGTGCGGAAGAAGAAAGGAGAAAATTAGAGCGGCTAAGGTATCGGCAGCGAAGGGGAATGGAGATGCCGAGAGGTGAGGGAGCTGTGTGGTGTCCGTGAGCTTAGGGTCGAAAGAGAGAGGCAGCTAGGGTTTTTTTCGAGGAAATGTTGCGGTCATCAGGTGAAGGAGAGGAGGTGGGTGTCAGCTTAGGGTTTTCTTCTTCGGGTTTTTCTTTTTTTTTCGGTTGTTTTCGGCTGTGCCGAGGAGAAAGGAAGAAGAAGAGAAGAGGGAAGAAGGAAGGAATAAGAGAAAAAAATGGGGGGAGGAGAGGACAACGATCAAGAGTTTACCGTTCCATTTTTAAAAAAAATAAAATGGGCAACGGTCGGTCAGACCGGCTCTGACCCCTTTGTCCTTTTTATTTTAGAAATTCCTAAATTCAAATTTAACGGGCGTAGAGATTACAATTCTCATCTTTGCAATTGGATGTCAAAAAAATGATCCGGGGACGATGTGGGAAAAAAAAAGAGAAAGAGCTGTGAGCTGTTGCTGATGTTTTTTTCGAGGGTATGTTGCGGTGATGAGGGAGGTGTGGGGAGCGTCGAGCTGAGGGATCAAGTGGAGTGGCAGCTAGGGTTTTTTCGTGAAGAGGAGAGGTCTGGCGGCCGAGAAGAAGGGGTCTAGGTGTTAGGGTTTTTCGTTTTTTCGATTTTAAGGAGTGCCACCGCCAAGAAGAGAGCTCTGGGTGTGTGTGTAGCTACCGGAAAAAAATGGATAATGTGTGAGGGAGTGAGAGATAGAGTCAGCTAGGGTTAGAGTTTTTAAGAGGGCGCCATCAGATTCTTTTTTCAGTTGTGCGGAAGACGAAAGGAGAAAATGAGAGCGGCTAAGGTTTCGGTAGCGAAGGGGAATGGAGATGCTGAGAGGTGAGGGAGCTGTGTGGTGTCCGTGAGCTTAGGGTCGAAAGGGAGAGGCAGCTAGGGTTTTTTTCGAGGAAATGTTGCGGTCATCAGGTGAAGGAGAGGAGGTGGGTGTCAGCTTAGGGTTTTCTTCTTCGGGTTTTTCTTTTTTTCTTCCGTTGTTTTCGGCTGTGCCGAGGAGAAAGGAAGAAGAAGAGAAGAGGGAAGAAAGGAAGGAATAAGAGAAAAAAATGGGGGGAGGAGAGGACAACGATCAGGAGTTTACCGTTGCCATTTTTAAAAAAAATAAAATGGGCAACGGTCGGTCAGACCGGCTCTGACCCCTTTGTCCTTTTTATTTTAGAAATCCCAAAATTCAAATTTAACGGGCGTAGAGATTACAATTCTCATCTTTGCAATTGGATGTCAAAAAATTGATCCGGGGACGATGTGGGAAAAAAAAAAGAGAAAGAGCTGTGAGCTGTTGCTGATGTTTTTTTCGAGGGTATGTTGCGGTGATGAGGGAGGTGTGGGGAGCGTCGAGCTGAGGGATCAAGTGGAGTGGCAGCTATGGTTTTTTCGTGAAGCGGAGAGGTCTGGCGGCCGAGAAGAAGGGGTCTAGGTGTTAGGGTTCTTCGTTTTTTCGATTTTAAGGAGTGCCACCGCCGAGAAGAAAGCTCTGGGTGTGTGTGTAGCTACCGGAAAAAAATGGATAATGTGTGAGCGAGAGAGAGACAGAGTCAGCTAGGGTTGGAGTTTTTAAGAGGGCGTCATCAGATTCTTTTTTCAGTTGTGCGGAAGAAGAAAGGAGAAAATGAGAGCTGCTAAGGTTTCGGCAGCGAAGGGGAATGGAGATGCCGAGAGGTGAGGGAGCTGTGTGGTGTCCGTGAGCTTAGGGTCGAAAGGGAGAGGCAGCTAGGGTTTTTTTCGAGGAAATGTTGCGGTCATCAGGTGAAGGAGAGGAGGTGGGTGTCAGCTTAGGGTTTTCTTCTTCGGGTTTTTCTTTTTTTTTTCGGTTGTTTTCGGCTGTGCCGAGGAGAAAGGAAGAAGAAGAGAAGAGGGAAGAGAGGAAGGAATAAGAGAAAAAAATGGGGGGAGGAGAGGACTCATCACCATCAATGCTTGCTATTTATAACTTATGTATTTTAGTCGTGTATATATATTGTTTTCATATCTAGAACTAGCTTCCATAATTAGACCCTTGTATACGACTATTTATTTCAATCAATTTCACCTCACTATGTAAGTGAGGATTCAGCCAATTCTTCTCAGTCTTTATGGTATCAGAGCCTCAAATCGGGATAACACCCGTGCTGCTCTATAATCCTTCCTGATCCTAATCTGTAATTCTTCCCATAGCTTTTCTTTCTCACATTCTCTATGGCTGACAATAATTCCTCACTCATCTCCTCTTCATCCTCATCTGTTATCATTCAAACACCCTCTAGTATTCCTACTATCCCTGTCAAACTCAATGGCAGAAACTATCTCTATTGGAAAGGTATCATGACTCCTCTACTCGCTACCTATGGATTGCTGGACCATGTTGAAGGTCGAGCAATTGCACCAACAAAAACTATCACAGCAGCTGAAGGCACCATAGCAGCTAATCCTGACTATCTCAGGTGGGAGTCCAGAGACAATTTTGCACTTACCTGTGTAATGTTGGCAGTAACAGAGGAGATCGGTGTCACTATTCTCACTGCCAGGACATCACAGGAGGCATGGACCTCCCTTGCGACTTCTTTTCTCACCCAGACCGCCGCCCAGGAAGATCTTCTCGACCAACAGTGGCGAGACCTGAAAAAGGGCAATCAACCAATGGCTAAATTTATCGGAACGGTAAAAGAGCATGCTCTTCGATATGCCCAAATCTGAAAACCAAAAACATCAGCAGACATTAATCGACGCATATACACAGGTCTCGGCCCCGATTGGGAACCGATAGTCTTAGCACAGTCGGAACGAATGCTTACCCTCACCACCGATGAACTTCAATCTCTTCTCGTCGGCCACGAAGAGCGTCGCCTTTACGCTCAGGGAAGCCAGACGATTTCCGCACCTTCGAGCGCTCCGCTCTCGGGTCTGCTCGGTGCAGGACCCATAGAGGCTCTTTACACGGACGGAAGGAAGGGAGGCAATGGCGGCAAGAAGAACTCCGGGAAGGGTTACGGCGGCAAGAAGAACTCCGTCAGCAAAGGAGGCTCGGGAGGATCGGGAGGCTCAGGAGGCTCGGGTGATTTTCTCTCTGGAACGTATGAAGGAAACCCTAATTTTTAGATTGGGGGAGAAGTCGGGCAGAGAAGATTGGTTCAGGCCGGGCAGGCGAACTCGGGTCAGAATTATCCGGGTCAGTTCAACTCGGGCTCAATCCGAGATCCGCGCTTCGGCCCAGGTTCCTTCGGCCCAGGTACTTTCGGGCCTCAGGGCAGTAATTCTTTCGGGCCTCAGGGTAATTTTGGGCCGTTCACTTCTGGCCGGCCCAATTCAGCCCGTCACTCTACCAGAAGCCCAGCTACCTTTGGAAATTCTGGGTTTCGGCCCAATTCAACGATTATTTGCCAAATCTGCAACCGTCCAGGACACACCGCTCCATTCTGTCAGCCTTCTAGAGCACAGGCTCATCTGACTCATGGTGCCTATCCGGGAATTCATGATTCAGACTGGTACATGGACTCAGGGGCAACACACCATGTCACATCTGACATATCCAACCTCAATTTTCATGATGACACCTCACACTCAGATCACATTCTCGTGGGTGATGGTAAATCAATTCCAGTCCTTGCCTCTGGTTCTTCAAGTCTTAAACTCTCTCAACGTCCTTTACACTTAAATCATATTCTTTATGCACCACATATTTCAAAAAATCTCATTTCCATATCTAAGTTCGCTAGAGACAATACTTGCTTTTTTGAGCTTCACCCAGATTGTTTCATTGTGAAGGATCGTCATACACGCCAGGAGCTTATGCGTGGACCGGTTAAAGATGGACTCTACTGTTTTCACCCGAGAGACAGGCATATCACCCATCCTCAAGCCCATTTTTCTGTGTCCGGATCCAGTGTTCTCTGGCATCAACGCCTGGGACATTCGTCTTTTCCAATAATCCGTCGTGCCTTAAGTACTTCCTTTTCCCTTAATAATGATCATGTTGGTCATATTTGTTCCGCCTGTCAAGAAGGAAAATTAATAAATAATTCTTTTCCATCTACTCTTCATAAAAGCACCTTTCCTTTTGAGCTTGTTCATACCGATATTTGGGGTCCTGCACCAATCACATCTTCTACTGGTCATCATTATTACATTCATTTCCTTGATGATTACAGTAAATACTCTTGGTTCTATGTCCTTAAATCTCGATCTGATGTCCTTAGTGTTTTTCGAGCATTTCGTCTTCAAATTGAGAATCTCCATGGACGTCGAATCAAGTATTTTCAGTCAGATGGTGCAAAGGAATTCCTCTCTGCAGATTTTCAATCTGAACTGCAGAACAATGGTATCTTCCACCGTATCTCATGTCCTCATGTTCCCCAACAGAACGGCTCTGCTGAGCGTAAACACCGTCATATTGTTGATATGGGACTCACATTACTCTTTCACTCTTCCATTCCACCAAAATTCTGGGATTTTGCCATTGAAACAGCAGTATATCTTATTAATAGATTACCTACAAAATCTCTTAATTTTCAATCTCCATTTGAGGTGCTTCATGGTAGTTCCCCTGATTACTCTAACTTACGAGTGTTTGGGTGTCTTTGCTATCCTTATTTACGACCTTACACACGTCACAAATTAGAACCTCGATCTCAGCCCTGTGTCTTCCTTGGGTATCCTTATCATTACCAAGGGTATCGATGTCTAAATCCTATCACTGGTCGAATCTTCATATCCACTCAGGTTGTGTTCGATGAGCGTTCTTTTCCTTTTAGGACAGGTGAGCCTATCTCGGTGGTTGACAGTCGGTTCTCTTCTGGTCCTGCACTTGCTACTGGTATGTCTATTCCCTCCTCCTCTAGCACTACTTCTACCTATATCCCCATTCCCTCATCTGTTTCTTTTCCACTAAATGAGTCTAGTGGTCCTACCACTTCCCCTCCTGAGTCTTATGTTCCTGCTCCTGAGATTCATGACCAGTCCACTGAGTCTGGAGTTTCGGCTGAGGTTACTGAGGGTAATGATGTTGCACCTGTTACTCAGAATACTCACAGGATGACAACACGATCTAAGGATGGTACACTGCCTCCTCCTCGGTTTACTATATCTCGCCATCCCTCTGCTTTCTCTGTTTCCGCTGCTTTGCAGGAACCTCAAACTTTTGCACAAGCTCGCAAACACTCCACCTGGCGAGCTGCAATGGAAGAGGAATATCTGGCATTACTCCAGAATCATACATGGGATCTTGTCCCCCCATCTTCTACACAGAATGTGGTTGGCTGCAAATGGGTTTATCGCATCAAACAGAAGGCCGATGGCACCATTGATCGTTACAAGGCTCGTTTGGTGGCAAAGGGTTTCAATCAGAGAGAAGGAGTTGACTATTCAGAGACGTTTAGCCCAGTCATCAAGCCGGTAACCATTCGAACAGTACTATCTATTGCTGTCTCCTCCCAGTGGCCAATTCGTCAACTGGATGTGAAGAATGCATTTCTTCATGGGCATCTCACTGAGGAAGTCTATATGTCTCAACCTCCTGGCTTCTTAGATGCTTCTCGTCCTGATTATGTTTGTCGACTCCGTCGATCTCTCTATGGGCTCAAACAAGCCCCCCGGGCCTGGTTCCAGCGCCTCAATACATATCTTCAGCGACTTGGATTCTCAGACTCTAAAGCTGATCCCTCACTGTTCATTCTACGAGGACCTACTTATCATGTCTATCTTCTCGTCTATGTTGATGACATCATCTTGACGGGAACTCCAGGTGCACCCTTTGATTCCATAATTACTGCCTTACACCGGGAATTTGCCATGAAGGATCTCGGTCCCCTTCACTACTTTCTTGGGATGGAGGCTCGAACTAATGGTACTGGCCTCTATCTGACACAGTCCAAGTATATTCATGATCTTCTTGCTCGCACTTCTATGCTGGAGTGCAAGCCTATTAGCTCTCCAGTCCCTTCAGGATCCAGACTTTCCCTTCATGATGGAGATATCCTTCAAGATCCTTCTCTCTACAGAAGTGTGGTAGGCAGCCTTCAGTATCTCTCCCTCACTAGACCTGATATTGCCTATGCAGTAAATCAGGTATGTCAGTTTATGCACTGTCCAACTACTGCTCACTGGATGGCAGTGAAACGTATCCTCCGTTATCTCAAGGGTACAATTACTTATGGTCTTCATATTCGCCCGGGCTCCATCTCATCTATTCATGGCTTTTCTGATGCTGATTGGGCCGGTAACCCTGATGATCGTCGCTCTGTCAGTGGTTTCATAGTCTTTCTTGGCTCCAATCCCGTCTCTTGGAGCTCCAAAAAGCAGAGGACAGTCGCCCGGTCGAGTACTGAGTCTGAGTATAAGAGTCTTGCCAATGCCACCGCTGAAATTTTATGGCTTCAGTCTCTCCTTCGGGAACTTGGAGTTTCCCAATGTCATCCTCCGACTCTTTGGTGTGACAATATCTCTGCGATATATCTTACAGCGAATCCAGTTTTTCACGCTCGGACCAAGCATATTGAGATTGACTATCACTTTGTACGGGAGCTCTTCATGAGCAGGCAACTCTCTATTCACTTCATTAACTCCGATGATCAACTCGCTGATGTACTCACCAAAGGCTTATCTTCCACTCGCTTCATTGACATCCGCTTCAAGCTTCACGTGGCGAAGTCCCCGTTCGGCTTGCGGGGGAGTAATAGAGAAGATTAGCATGAATCATCACCATCAATGCTTGCTATTTATAACTTATGTATTTTAGTCGTGTATATATATTGTTTTCATATCTAGAACTAGCTTCCATAATTAGACCCTTGTATACGACTATTTATTTCAATCAATTTCACCTCACTATGTAAGTGAGGATTCAGCCAATTCTTCTCAGTCTTTATGGTATCAGAGCCTCAAATCGGGATAACACCCGTGCTGCTCTATAATCCTTCCTGATCCTAATCTGTAATTCTTCCCATAGCTTTTCTTTCTCACATTCTCTATGGCTGACAATAATTCCTCACTCATCTCCTCTTCATCCTCATCTGTTATCATTCAAACACCCTCTAGTATTCCTACTATCCCTGTCAAACTCAATGGCAGAAACTATCTCTATTGGAAAGGTATCATGACTCCTCTACTCGCTACCTATGGATTGCTGGACCATGTTGAAGGTCGAGCAATTGCACCAAACAAAACTATCACAGCAGCTGAAGGCACCATAGCAGCTAATCCTGACTATCTCAGGTGGGAGTCCAGAGACAATTTTGCACTTACCTGTGTAATGTTGGCAGTAACAGAGGAGATCGGTGTCACTATTCTCACTGCCAGGACATCACAGGAGGCATGGACCTCCCTTGCGACTTCTTTTCTCACCCAGACCGCCGCCCAGGAAGATCTTCTCGACCAACAGTGGCGAGACCTGAAAAAGGGCAATCAACCAATGGCTAAATTTATCGGAACGGTAAAAGAGCATGCTCTTCGATATGCCCAAATCGGAAAACCAAAAACATCAGCAGACATTAATCGACGCATATACACAGGTCTCGGCCCCGATTGGGAACCGATAGTCTTAGCACAGTCGGAACGAATGCTTACCCTCACCACCGATGAACTTCAATCTCTTCTCGTCGGCCACGAAGAGCGTCGCCTTTACGCTCAGGGAAGCCAGACGATTTCCGCACCTTCGAGCGCTCCGCTCTCGGGTCTGCTCGGTGCAGGACCCATAGAGGCTCTTTACACGGACGGAAGGAAGGGAGGCAATGGCGGCAAGAAGAACTCCGGGAAGGGTTACGGCGGCAAGAAGAACTCCGTCAGCAAAGGGGGCTCGGGAGGATCGGGAGGCTCAGGAGGCTCGGGTGATTTTCTCTCTGGAACGTATGAAGGAAACCCTAATTTTCTGATTGGGGGAGAAGTCGGGCAGAGAAGATTGGTTCAGGCCGGGCAGGCGAACTCGGGTCAGAATTATCCGGGTCAGTTCAACTCGGGCTCAATCCGAGATCCGCGCTTCGGCCCAGGTTCCTTCGGCCCAGGTACTTTCGGGCCTCAGGGCAGTAATTCTTTCGGGCCTCAGGGTAATTTTGGGCCGTTCACTTCTGGCCGGCCCAATTCAGCCCGTCACTCTACCAGAAGCCCAGCTACCTTTGGAAATTCTGGGTTTCGGCCCAATTCAACGATTATTTGCCAAATCTGCAACCGTCCAGGACACACCGCTCCATTCTGTCAGCCTTCTAGAGCACAGGCTCATCTGACTCATGGTGCCTATCCGGGAATTCATGATTCAGACTGGTACATGGACTCAGGGGCAACACACCATGTCACATCTGACATATCCAACCTCAATTTTCATGATGACACCTCACACTCAGATCACATTCTCGTGGGTGATGGTAAATCAATTCCAGTCCTTGCCTCTGGTTCTTCAAGTCTTAAACTCTCTCAACGTCCTTTACACTTAAATCATATTCTTTATGCACCACATATTTCAAAAAATCTCATTTCCATATCTAAGTTCGCTAGAGACAATACTTGCTTTTTTGAGCTTCACCCAGATTGTTTCATTGTGAAGGATCGTCATACACGCCAGGAGCTTATGCGTGGACCGGTTAAAGATGGACTCTACTGTTTTCACCCGAGAGACAGGCATATCACCCATCCTCAAGCCCATTTTTCTGTGTCCGGATCCAGTGTTCTCTGGCATCAACGCCTGGGACATTCGTCTTTTCCAATAATCCGTCGTGCCTTAAGTACTTCCTTTTCCCTTAATAATGATCATGTTGGTCATATTTGTTCCGCCTGTCAAGAAGGAAAATTAATAAATAATTCTTTTCCATCTACTCTTCATAAAAGCACCTTTCCTTTTGAGCTTGTTCATACCGATATTTGGGGTCCTGCACCAATCACATCTTCTACTGGTCATCATTATTACATTCATTTCCTTGATGATTACAGTAAATACTCTTGGTTCTATGTCCTTAAATCTCGATCTGATGTCCTTAGTGTTTTTCGAGCATTTCGTCTTCAAATTGAGAATCTCCATGGACGTCGAATCAAGTATTTTCAGTCAGATGGTGCAAAGGAATTCCTCTCTGCAGATTTTCAATCTGAACTGCAGAACAATGGTATCTTCCACCGTATCTCATGTCCTCATGTTCCCCAACAGAACGGCTCTGCTGAGCGTAAACACCGTCATATTGTTGATATGGGACTCACATTACTCTTTCACTCTTCCATTCCACCAAAATTCTGGGATTTTGCCATTGAAACAGCAGTATATCTTATTAATAGATTACCTACAAAATCTCTTAATTTTCAATCTCCATTTGAGGTGCTTCATGGTAGTTCCCCTGATTACTCTAACTTACGAGTGTTTGGGTGTCTTTGCTATCCTTATTTACGACCTTACACACGTCACAAATTAGAACCTCGATCTCAGCCCTGTGTCTTCCTTGGGTATCCTTATCATTACCAAGGGTATCGATGTCTAAATCCTATCACTGGTCGAATCTTCATATCCACTCAGGTTGTGTTCGATGAGCGTTCTTTTCCTTTTAGGACAGGTGAGCCTATCTCGGTGGTTGACAGTCGGTTCTCTTCTGGTCCTGCACTTGCTACTGGTATGTCTATTCCCTCCTCCTCTAGCACTACTTCTACCTATATCCCCATTCCCTCATCTGTTTCTTTTCCACTAAATGAGTCTAGTGGTCCTACCACTTCCCCTCCTGAGTCTTATGTTCCTGCTCCTGAGATTCATGACCAGTCCACTGAGTCTGGAGTTTCGGCTGAGGTTACTGAGGGTAATGATGTTGCACCTGTTACTCAGAATACTCACAGGATGACAACACGATCTAAGGATGGTACACTGCCTCCTCCTCGGTTTACTATATCTCGCCATCCCTCTGCTTTCTCTGTTTCCGCTGCTTTGCAGGAACCTCAAACTTTTGCACAAGCTCGCAAACACTCCACCTGGCGAGCTGCAATGGAAGAGGAATATCTGGCATTACTCCAGAATCATACATGGGATCTTGTCCCCCCATCTTCTACACAGAATGTGGTTGGCTGCAAATGGGTTTATCGCATCAAACAGAAGGCCGATGGCACCATTGATCGTTACAAGGCTCGTTTGGTGGCAAAGGGTTTCAATCAGAGAGAAGGAGTTGACTATTCAGAGACGTTTAGCCCAGTCATCAAGCCGGTAACCATTCGAACAGTACTATCTATTGCTGTCTCCTCCCAGTGGCCAATTCGTCAACTGGATGTGAAGAATGCATTTCTTCATGGGCATCTCACTGAGGAAGTCTATATGTCTCAACCTCCTGGCTTCTTAGATGCTTCTCGTCCTGATTATGTTTGTCGACTCCGTCGATCTCTCTATGGGCTCAAACAAGCCCCCCGGGCCTGGTTCCAGCGCCTCAATACATATCTTCAGCGACTTGGATTCTTAGACTCTAAAGCTGATCCCTCACTGTTCATTCTACGAGGACCTACTTATCATGTCTATCTTCTCGTCTATGTTGATGACATCATCTTGACGGGAACTCCAGGTGCACCCTTTGATTCCATAATTACTGCCTTACACCGGGAATTTGCCATGAAGGATCTCGGTCCCCTTCACTACTTTCTTGGGATGGAGGCTCGAACTAATGGTACTGGCCTCTATCTGACACAGTCCAAGTATATTCATGATCTTCTTGCTCGCACTTCTATGCTGGAGTGCAAGCCTATTAGCTCTCCAGTCCCTTCAGGATCCAGACTTTCCCTTCATGATGGAGATATCCTTCAAGATCCTTCTCTCTACAGAAGTGTGGTAGGCAGCCTTCAGTATCTCTCCCTCACTAGACCTGATATTGCCTATGCAGTAAATCAGGTATGTCAGTTTATGCACTGTCCAACTACTGCTCACTGGATGGCAGTGAAATGTATCCTCCGTTATCTCAAGGGTACAATTACTTATGGTCTTCATATTCGCCCGGGCTCCATCTCATCTATTCATGGCTTTTCTGATGCTGATTGGGCCGGTAACCCTGATGATCGTCGCTCTGTCAGTGGTTTCATAGTCTTTCTTGGCTCCAATCCCGTCTCTTGGAGCTCCAAAAAGCAGAGGACAGTCGCCCGGTCGAGTACTGAGTCTGAGTATAAGAGTCTTGCCAATGCCACCGCTGAAATTTTATGGCTTCAGTCTCTCCTTCGGGAACTTGGAGTTTCCCAATGTCATCCTCCGACTCTTTGGTGTGACAATATCTCTGCGATATATCTTACAGCGAATCCAGTTTTTCACGCTCGGACCAAGCATATTGAGATTGACTATCACTTTGTACGGGAGCTCTTCATGAGCAGGCAACTCTCTATTCACTTCATTAACTCCGATGATCAACTCGCTGATGTACTCACCAAAGGCTTATCTTCCACTCGCTTCATTGACATCCGCTTCAAGCTTCACGTGGCGAAGTCCCCGTTCGGCTTGCGGGGGAGTAATAGAGAAGATTAGCATGAATCATCACCATCAATGCTTGCTATTTATAACTTATGTATTTTAGTCGTGTATATATATTGTTTTCATATCTAGAACTAGCTTCCATAATTAGACCCTTTTATACGACTATTTATTTCAATCAATTTCACCTCACTATGTAAGTGAGGATTCAGCCAATTCTTCTCAGTCTTTATGGTATCAGAGCCTGTCAAAGTGACTGTAGAGGAGACGCACATCTACAGGTCTTGTATTGAACTTCTATGGAAAAACTAAAGCAATTGCTTGCGGTGACTGAACAAGAGAAGAGGAAGAGGAAGAGGAAGAGGAAGCTCGAACTGTGCCTTGCCTGTAGACGTCAAGATGTGCCTCCTATCGTTTTAGTAGTTGCCGTGCCGTGCGTCTAGAGTCTAGACTCTGCCTTTCAGAAGTTGCCGCACGAACGAGAAGAGTAATCTTCTTAAGACTCTGGTCTGGACTCTGTCGCTCGAAGGAAAATATGAATCTTGCAATGCTCGAGCACGAAGCAGAAATCGGATGAAGAACAGATGAAGATGAAGTGCTTGACCCTGACGATGTCGATGAACTTAAAGACTGAGAAGAATCTTCTCTATTAAGGACAAAGATCAGGAGTTTACCGTGGCCTTTTTTTAAAAAAATAAAATGGGCAACGGTCGGTCAGACCGGCTCTGACCCCTTTGTCCTTTTTATTTTAGAAATTCCTAAATTCAAATTTAACGGGCGTAGAGATTACAATTCTCATCTTTGCAATTGGATGTCAAAGAAATGATCCGGGGACGATGTGGGAAAAAAAAAGAGAAAGAGCTGTGAGCTGTTGCTGATGTTTTTTTCGAGGGTATGTTGCGGTGATGAGGGAGGTGTGGGGAGCGTCGAGCTGAGGGATCAAGTGGAGTGGCAGCTAGGGTTTTTTCGTGAAGAGGAGAGGTCTGGCGGCCGAGAAGAAGGGGTCTAGGTATTAGGGTTTTTCGTTTTTTCGATTTTAAGGAGTGCCACCGCCGAGAAGAAAGCTCTGGGTGTGTGTGTAGCTACCGGAAAAAAATGGATAATGTGTGAGCGAGAGAGAGACAGAGTCAGCTAGGGTTAGAGTTTTTAAGAGGGCGTCATCAGATTCTTTTTTCAGTTGTGCAGAAGAAGAAAGGAGAAAATGAGAGCGGCTAAGGTTTCGGCAGCGAAGGGGAATGGAGATGCCGAGAGGTGAGGGAGCTGTGTGGTGTCCGTGAGCTTAGGGTCGAAAGGGAGAGGCAGCTAGGGTTTTTTTCGAGGAAATGTTGCGGTCATCAGGTGAAGGAGAGGAGGTGGGTGTCAGCTTAGGGTTTTCTTCTTCGGGTTTTTCTTTTTTTTTTTCGGTTGTTTTCGGCTGTGCCGAGGAGAAAGGAAGAAGAAGAGAAGAGGGAAGAGATGAAGGAATAAGAGAAAAAAATGGGGGGAAGAGAGGACAAAGATCAGGAGTTTACCTGGCCTTTTTTTTAAAAAATAAAATGGGCAACGGTCGGTCAGACCGGCTCTGACCCCTTTGTCCTTTTTATTTTAGAAATTCCTAAATTCAAATTTAACGGGCGTATAGATTACAATTCTCATCTTTGCAATTGGATGTCAAAAAAATGATCCGGGGACGATGTGGGAAAAAAAAAGAGAAAGAGCTGTGAGCTGTTGCTGATGTTTTTTTCGAGGGTATGTTGCGGTGATGAGGGAGGTGTGGGGAGCGTCGAGCTGAGGGATCAAGTGGAGTGGCAGCTAGGGTTTTTTAGTGAAGAGGAGAGGTCTGGCGGCCGAGAAGAAGGGGTCTAGGTGTTAGGGTTTTTCGTTTTTTCGATTTTAAGGAGTGCCACCGCCGAGAAGAGAGCTCTGGGTGTGTGTGTAGCTACCGGAAAAAAATGGATAATGTGTGAGGGAGAGAGAGACAGAGTCAGCTAGGGTTAGAGTTTTTAAGAGGGCGCCATCAGATTCTTTTTTCAGTTGTGCGGAAGAAGAAAGGAGAAAATGAGAGCGGCTAAGGTTTCGGCAGCGAAGGGGAATGGAGATGCCGAGAGGAGAGGGAGCTATGTGGTGTCCGTGAGCTTAGGGTCGAAAGGGAGAGGCAGCTAGGGTTTTTTTCGAGGAAATGTTGCGGTCATCAGGTGAAGGAGAGGAGGTGGGTCTCAGCTTAGGGTTTTCTTCTTCGGGTTTTTCTTTTTTTTTCGGTTGTTATCGGCTGTGCCGAGGAGAAAGGAAGAAGAAGAGAAGAGGGAAGAAAGGAAGGAATAAGAGAAAAAAATGGGGGGAGGAGAGGACAACGATCAGGAGTTTACCGTTGCAATTTTAAAAAAAAATAAAATGGGCAACGGTCGGTCAGACCGGCTCTGACCCCTTTGTCCTTTTTATTTTAGAAATCCCAAAATTCAAATTTAACGGGCATAGAGATTACAATTCTCATCTTTGCAATTGGATGTCAAAAAAATGATCCGGGGACGATGTGGGAAAAAAAAAGAGAAAGAGCTGTGAGCTGTTGCTGATGTTTTTTTCGAGGGTAAGTTGCGGTGATGAGGGAGGTGTGGGGAGCGTCGAGCTGAGGGATCAAGTGGAGTGGCAGCTAGGGTTTTTTCGTGAAGAGGAGAGGTCTGGCGGCCGAGAAGAAGGGGTCTAGGTGTTAGGGTTTTTCGTTTTTTCGATTTTAAGGAGTGCCACCGCCGAGAAGAGAGCTCTGGGTGTGTGTGTAGCTACCGGAAAAAAATGGATAATGTGTGAGCGAGAGAGAGACAGAGTCAGCTAGGGTTAGAGTTTTTAAGAGGGCGCCATCAGATTCTTTTTTCAGTTGTGCGGAAGAAGAAAGGAGAAAATGAGGGCGGCTAAGGTTTCGGCAGCAAAGGGGAATGGAGATGCCGAGAGGTGAGGGAGCTGTGTGGTGTCCGTGAGCTTAGTGTCGAAAGGGAGAGGCAGCTAGGGTTTTTTTCGAGGAAATGTTGCGGTCATCAGGTGAAGGAGAGGAGGTGGGTGTCAGCTTAGGGTTTTCTTCTTCGGGTTTTTCTTTTTTTTTTTTTCGGTTGTTTTCGGCTTTGCCGAGGAGAAAGGAAGAAGAAGAGAAGAGGGAAGAGAGGAAGGAATAAGAGAAAAAAATGGGGGGAGGAGAGGACAACGATCAGGAGTTTACCGTGGCCTTTTTTTTAAAAAATAAAATGGGCAACGGTCGGTCAGACCGGCTCTGACCCCTTTGTCCTTTTTATTTTAGAAATTCCTAAATTCAAATTTAACGGGCGTAGAGATTACAATTCTCATCTTTGCACTTGGATGTCAAAAAAATGACGGGGACGATGTGGGAAAAAAAAAGAGAAAGAGCTGTGAGCTGTTGCTGATGTTTTTTTCGAGGGTATGTTGCGGTGATGAGGGAGGTGTGGGGAGCGTCGAGCTGAGGGATCAAGTGGAGTGGCAGCTAGGGTTTTTTCGTGAAGAGGAGAGGTCTGGCGGCCGAGAAGAAGGGGTCTAGGTGTTAGGGTTTTTCGTTTTTTTGATTTTAAGGAGTGCCACCGCCGAGAAGAGAGCTCTGGGTGTGTGTGTAGCTACCGGAAAAAAATGGATAATGTGTGAGCGAGAGAGAGACAGAGTCAGCTAGGGTTAGAGTTTTTAAGAGGGCGCCATCAGATTCTTTTTTCAGTTGTGCGGAAGAAGAAAGGAGAAAATGAGAGCGGCTAAGGTTTCGGCAGCGAAGGGGAATGGAGATGCCGAGAGGTGAGGGAGCTGTGTGGTGTCCGTGAGCTTAGGGTCGAAAGGGAGAGGCAGCTAGGGTTTTTTTCGAGGAAATGTTGCGGTCATCAGGTGAAGGAGAGGTGGTGGGTGTCAGCTTAGGGTTTTCTTCTTCGGGTTTTTCTTTTTTTTTTCTGTTGTTTTCGGCTGTGCCGAGGAGAAAGGAAGAAGAATAGAAGAGGGAAGAAAGGAAGGAATAAGAGAAAAAAAATGGGGGGAGGAGAGGACAAAGATCAGGAGTTTACCGTGGCCTTTTTTTAAAAAAATAAAATGGGCAACGGTCGGTCAGACCGGCTCTGACCCCTTTGTCCTTTTTATTTTAGAAATTCCTAAATTCAAATTTAACGGGCGTAGAGATTACAATTCTCATCTTTGCAATTGGATGTCAAAAAAATGATCCGGGGACGATGTGGGAAAAAAAAAGAGAAAGAGCTGTGAGCTGTTGCTGATGTTTTTTTCGAGGGTATGTTGCGGTGATGAGGGAGGTGTGGGGAGCGTCGAGCTGAGGGATCAAGTGGAGTGGCAGCTAGGGTTTTTTCGTGAAGAGGAGAGGTCTGGCGGCCGAGAAGAAGGGGTCTAGGTGTTAGGGTTTTTCGTTTTTTCGATTTTAAGGAGTGCCACCGCCGAGAAGAGAGCTCTGGGTGTGTGTGTAGCTACCGGAAAAAAATGGATAATGTGTGATAGCAGAGTCAGAGTCAGCTAGGGTTAGAGTTTTTAAGAGGGCGCCATCAGATTCTTTTTTCAGTTGTGCGGAAGAAGAAAGGAGAAAATGAGAGCGGCTAAGGTTTCGGCAGCGAAGGGGAATGGAGATGCCGAGAGGTGAGGGAGCTGTGTGGTGTCCGTGAGCTTAGGGTCGAAAGGGAGAGGCAGCTAGGGTTTTTTTCGAGGAAATGTTGCGGTCATCAGGTGAAGGAGAGGAGGTGGGTGTCAGCTTAGGGTTTTCTTCTTCGGGTTTTTCTTTTTTTTTTCGGTTGTTTTCGGCTGTGCCGAGGAGAAAGGAAGAAGAAGAGAAGAGGGAAGAAAGGAAGGAATAAGAGAAAAAAATGGGGGGAGGAGAGGACAACGATCAGGAGTTTACCGTTGCCATTTTTAAAAAAAATAAAATGGGCAACGGTCGGTCAGACCGGCTCTGACCCCATTGTCCTTTTTATTTTAGAAATTCCTAAATTCAAATTTAACGGGCGTAGAGATTACAATTCTCATCTTTGCAATTGGATGTCAAAAAAATGATCCGGGGACGATGTGGGAAAAAAAAAAGAGAAAGAGCTGTGAGCTGTTGCTGATGTTTTTTTCGAGGGTATGTTGCGGTGATGAGGGAGGTGTGGGGAGCGTCGAGCTGAGGGATCAAGTGGAGTGGCAGCTAGGGTTTTTTCGTGAAGAGGAGAGGTCTGGCGGCCGAGAAGAAGGGGTCTAGGTGTTAGGGTTTTTCGTTTTTTCGATTTTAAGGAGTGCCACCGCCGAGAAGAGAGCTCTGGGTGTGTGTGTAGCTACCGGAAAAAAATGGATAATGTGTGAGCGAGAGAGAGACAGAGTCAGCTAGGGTTAGAGTTTTTAAGAGGGCGCCATCAGATTCTTTTTTCAGTTGTGCGGAAGAAGAAAGGAGAAAATGAGAGCGGCTAAGGTTTCGGCAGCGAAGGGGAATGGAGATGCCGAGAGGTGAGGGAGCTGTGTGGTGTCCGTGAGCTTAGGGTCGAAAGGGAGAGGCAGCTAGGGTTTTTTTCGAGGAAATGTTGCGGTCATCAGGTGAAGGAGAGGAGGTGGGTGTCAGCTTAGGGTTTTCTTCTTCGGGTTTTTCTTTTTTTTTTCGGTTGTTTTCGGCTGTGCCGAGGAGAAAGGAAGAAGAAGAGAAGAGGGAAGAGAGGAAGGAATAAGAGAAAAAAATGGGGGGAGGAGAGGACAACGATCAGGAGTTTACCGTGGCCTTTTTTTTAAAAAATAAAATGGGCAACGGTCGGTCAGACCGGCTCTGACCCCTTTGTCCTTTTTATTTTAGAAATTCCTAAATTCAAATTTAACGGGCGTAGAGATTACAATTCTCATCTTTGCAATTGGATGTCAAAAAAATGATCCGGGGACGATGTGGGAAAAAAAAGAGAAAGAGCTGTGAGCTGTTGCTGATGTTTTTTTCGAGGGTATGTTGCGGTGATGAGGGAGGTGTGGGGAGCGTCGAGCTGAGGGATCAAGTGGAGTGGCAGCTAGGGTTTTTTCGTGAAGAGGAGAGGTCTGGCGGCCGAGAAGAAGGGGTCTAGGTGTTAGGGTTTTTCGTTTTTTCGATTTTAAGGAGTGCCACCGCCGAGAAGAGAGCTCTGGGTGTGTGTGTAGCTACCGGAAAAAAATGGATAATGTGTGAGCGAGAGAGAGACAGAGTCAGCTAGGGTTAGAGTTTTTAAGAGGGCGCCATCAGATTCTTTTTTCAGTTGTGCGGAAGAAGAAAGGAGAAAATGAGAGCGGCTAAGGTTTCGGCAGCGAAGGGGAATGGAGATGCCGAGAGGTGAGGGAGCTGTGTGGTGTCCGTGAGCTTAGGGTCGAAAGGGAGAGGCAGCTAGGGTTTTTTTCGAGGAAATGTTGCGGTCATCAGGTGAAGGAGAGGAGGTGGGTGTCAGCTTAGGGTTTTCTTCTTCGGGTTTTTCTTTTTTTTTCGGTTGTTTTCGGCTGTGCCGAGGAGAAAGGAAGAAGAAGAGAAGAGGGAAGAAAGGAAGGAATAAGAGAAAAAAATGGGGGGAGGAGAGGACAACGATCAGGAGTTTACCGTGGCCTTTTTTTTAAAAAATAAAATGGGCAACGGTCGGTCAGACCGGTTCTGACCCCTTTGTCCTTTTTATTTTAGAAATCCCAAAATTCAAATTTAACGGGCGTAGAGATTACAATTCTCATCTTTGCAATTGGATGTCAAAAAAATGATCCGGGGACGATGTGGGAAAAAAAAGAGAAAGAGCTGTGAGCTGTTGCTGATGTTTTTTTCGAGGGTATGTTGCGGTGATGAGGGAGGTGTGGGGAGCGTCGAGCTGAGGGATCAAGTGGAGTGGCAGCTAGGGTTTTTTCGTGAAGAGGAGAGGTCTGGCGGCCGAGAAGAAGGGGTCTAGGTGTTAGGGTTTTTCGTTTTTTCGATTTTAAGGAGTGCCACCGCCGAGAAGAGAGCTCTGGGTGTGTGTGTAGCTACCGGAAAAAAATGGATAATGTGTGAGCGAGAGAGAGACAGAGTCAGCTAGGGTTAGAGTTTTTAAGAGGGCGCCATCAGATTCTTTTTTCAGTTGTGCGGAAGAAGAAAGGAGAAAATGAGAGCGGCTAAGGTTTCGGCAGCGAAGGGGAATGGAGATGCCGAGAGGTGAGGGAGCTGTGTGGTGTCCGTGAGCTTAGGGTCGAAAGGGAGAGGCAGCTAGGGTTTTTTTCGAGGAAATGTTGCGGTCATCAGGTGAAGGAGAGGAGGTGCGTGTCAGCTTAGGGTTTTCATCTTCGGGTTTTTCTTTTTTTTTTCGGTTGTTTTCGGCTGTGCCGAGGAGAAAGGAAGAAGAAGAGAAGAGGGAAGAGAGGAAGGAATAAGAGAAAAAAATGGGGGGAGAAGAGGACAACGATCAGGAGTTTACCGTGGCCTTTTTTTAAAAAAATAAAATGGGCAACGGTCGGTCAGACCGGCTCTTACCCCTTTGTCCTTTTTATTTTAGAAATTCCTAAATTCAAATTTAACGGGCGTAGAGATTACAATTCTCATCTTTGCAGTTGGATGTCAAAAAAATGATCCGGGGACGATGTGGGAAAAAAAAGAGAAAGAGCTGTGAGATGTTGCTGATGTTTTTTTCGAGGGTATGTTGCGGTGATGAGGGAGGTGTGGGGAGCGTCGAGCTGAGGGATCAAGTGGAGTGGCAGCTAGGGTTTTTTCGTGAAGAGGAGAGGTCTGGCGGCCGAGAAGAAGGGGTCTAGGTGTTAGGGTTTTTCGTTTTTTCGATTTTAAGGAGTGCCAACGCCGAGAAGAGAGCTCTGGGTGTGTGTGTAGCTACCGGAAAAAAATGGATAATGTGTGAGCGAGAGAGAGACAGAGTCAGCTAGGGTTAGAGTTTTTAAGAGGGCGCCATCAGATTCTTTTTTCAGTTGTGCGGAAGAAGAAAGGAGAAAATGAGAGCGGCTAAGGTTTCGGCAGCGAAGGGGAATGGAGATGCCGAGAGGTGAGGGAGCTGTGTGGTGTCCGTGAGCTTAGGGTCGAAAGGGAGAGGCAGCTAGGGTTTTTTTCGAGGAAATGTTGCGGTCATCAGGTGAAGGAGAGGAGGTGGGTGTCAGCTTAGGGTTTTCATCTTCGGGTTTTTCTTTTTTTTTTTCGGTTGTTTTCGGCTGTGCCGAGGAGAAAGGAAGAAGAAGAGAAGAGGGAAGAGAGGAAGGAATAAGAGAAAAAAATGGGGGGAGGAGAGGACAACGATCAGGAGTTTACCGTGGCCTTTTTTTTAAAAAATAAAATGGGCAACGGTAGGTCAGACCGGCTCTGACCCCTTTGTCCTTTTTATTTTAGAAATTCCTAAATTCAAATTTAACGGGCGTAGAGATTACAATTCTCATCTTTGCAATTGGATGTCAAAAAAATGATCCGGGGACGATGTGGGAAAAAAAAAGAGAAAGAGCTGTGAGCTGTTGCTGATGTTTTTTTCGAGGGTATGTTGCGGTGATGAGGGAGGTGTGGGGAGCGTCGAGCTGAGGGATCAAGTGGAGTGGCAGCTAGGGTTTTTTCGTGAAGAGGAGAGGTCTGGCGGCCGAGAAGAAGGGGTCTAGGTGTTAGGGTTTTTCGTTTTTTCGATTTTAAGGAGTGCCACCGCCGAGAAGAGAGCTCTGGGTGTGTGTGTAGCTACCGGAAAAAAATGGATAATGTGTGAGCGAGAGAGAGACAGAGTCAGCTAGGGTTAGAGTTTTTAAGAGGGCGCCATCAGATTCTTTTTTCAGTTGTGCGGAAGAAGAAAGGAGAAAATGAGAGCGGCTAAGGTTTCGGCAGCGAAGGGGAATGGAGATGCCGAGAGGTGAGGGAGCTGTGTGGTGTCCGTGAGCTTAGGGTCGAAAGGGAGAGGCAGCTAGGGTTTTTTTCGAGGAAATGTTGCGGTCATCAGGTGAAGGAGAGGAGGTGGGTGTCAGCTTAGGGTTTTCTTCTTCGGGTTTTTCTTTTTTTTTTCGGTTGTTTTCGGCTGTGCCGAGGAGAAAGGAAGAAGAAGAGAAGAGGGAAGAGAGGAAGGAATAAGAGAAAAAAATGGGGGGAGGAGAGGACAACGATCAGGAGTTTACCGTGGCCTTTTTTTAAAAAATAAAATGGGCAACGGTCGGTCAGACCGGCTCTGACCCCTTTGTCCTTTTTATTTTAGAAATTCCTAAATTCAAATTTAACGGGCGTAGAGATTACAATTCTCATCTTTGCAATTGGATGTCAAAAAAATGATCCGGGGACGATGTGGGAAAAAAAAAGAGAAAGAGCTGTGAGCTGTTGCTGATGTTTTTTTCGAGGGTATGTTGCGGTGATGAGGGAGGTGTGGGGAGCGTCGAGCTGAGGGATCAAGTGGAGTGGCAGCTAGGGTTTTTTCGTGAAGAGGAGAGGTCTGGCGGCCGAGAAGAAGGGGTCTAGGTGTTAGGGTTTTTCGTTTTTTCGATTTTAAGGAGTGCCACCGCCGAGAAGAGAGCTCTGGGTGTGTGTGTAGCTACCGGAAAAAAATGGATAATGTGTGAGCGAGAGAGAGACAGAGTCAGCTAGGGTTAGAGTTTTTAAGAGGGCGCCATCAGATTCTTTTTTCAGTTGTGCGGAAGAAGAAAGGAGAAAATGAGAGCGGCTAAGGTTTCGGCAGCGAAGGGGAATGGAGATGCCGAGAGGTGAGGGAGCTGTGTGGTGTCCGTGAGCTTAGGGTCGAAAGGGAGAGGCAGCTAGGGTTTTTTTCGAGGAAATGTTGCGGTCATCAGGTGAAGGAGAGGAGGTGGGTGTCAGCTTAGGGTTTTCTTCTTCGGGTTTTTCTTTTTTTTTTCGGTTGTTTTCGGCTGTGCCGAGGAGAAAGGAAGAAGAAGAGAAGAGGGAAGAGAGGAAGGAATAAGAGAAAAAAATGGGGGGAGGAGAGGACAACGATCAGGAGTTTACCGTGGCCTTTTTTTAAAAAAATAAAATGGGCAACGGTCGGTCAGACCGGCTCTGACCCCTTTGTCCTTTTTATTTTAGAAATTCCTAAATTCAAATTTAACGGGCGTAGAGATTACAATTCTCATCTTTGCAATTGGATGTCAAAAAAATGATCCGGGGACGATGTGGGAAAAAAAAAGAGAAAGAGCTGTGAGCTGTTGCTGATGTTTTTTTCGAGGGTATGTTGCGGTGATGAGGGAGGTGTGGGGAGCGTCGAGCTGAGGGATCAAGTGGAGTGGCAGCTAGGGTTTTTTCGTGAAGAGGAGAGGTCTGGCGGCCGAGAAGAAGGGGTCTAGGTGTTAGGGTTTTTCGTTTTTTCGATTTTAAGGAGTGCCACCGCCGAGAAGAGAGCTCTGGGTGTGTGTGTAGCTACCGGAAAAAAATGGATAATGTGTGAGCGAGAGAGAGACAGAGTCAGCTAGGGTTAGAGTTTTTAAGAGGGCGCCATCAGATTCTTTTTTCAGTTGTGCGGAAGAAGAAAGGAGAAAATGAGAGCGGCTAAGGTTTCGGCAGCGAAGGGGAATGGAGATGCCGAGAGGTGAGGGAGCTGTGTGGTGTCCGTGAGCTTAGGGTCGAAAGGGAGAGGCAGCTAGGGTTTTTTTCGAGGAAATGTTGCGGTCATCAGGTGAAGGAGAGGAGGTGGGTGTCAGCTTAGGGTTTTCTTCTTCGGGTTTTTCTTTTTTTTTTCGGTTGTTTTCGGCTGTGCCGAGGAGAAAGGAAGAAGAAGAGAAGAGGGAAGAGAGGAAGGAATAAGAGAAAAAAATGGGGGGAGGAGAGGACAACGATCAGGAGTTTACCGTGGCCTTTTTTTAAAAAATAAAATGGGCAACGGTCGGTCAGACCGGCTCTGACCCCTTTGTCCTTTTTATTTTAGAAATTCCTAAATTCAAATTTAACGGGCGTAGAGATTACAATTCTCATCTTTGCAATTGGATGTCAAAAAAATGATCCGGGGACGATGTGGGAAAAAAAAAGAGAAAGAGCTGTGAGCTGTTGCTGATGTTTTTTTCGAGGGTATGTTGCGGTGATGAGGGAGGTGTGGGGAGCGTCGAGCTGAGGGATCAAGTGGAGTGGCAGCTAGGGTTTTTTCGTGAAGAGGAGAGGTCTGGCGGCCGAGAAGAAGGGGTCTAGGTGTTAGGGTTTTTCGTTTTTTCGATTTTAAGGAGTGCCACCGCCGAGAAGAGAGCTCTGGGTGTGTGTGTAGCTACCGGAAAAAAATGGATAATGTGTGAGCGAGAGAGAGACAGAGTCAGCTAGGGTTAGAGTTTTTAAGAGGGCGCCATCAGATTCTTTTTTCAGTTGTGCGGAAGAAGAAAGGAGAAAATGAGAGCGGCTAAGGTTTCGGCAGCGAAGGGGAATGGAGATGCCGAGAGGTGAGGGAGCTGTGTGGTGTCCGTGAGCTTAGGGTCGAAAGGGAGAGGCAGCTAGGGTTTTTTTCGAGGAAATGTTGCGGTCATCAGGTGAAGGAGAGGAGGTGGGTGTCAGCTTAGGGTTTTCTTCTTCGGGTTTTTCTTTTTTTTTTCGGTTGTTTTCGGCTGTGCCGAGGAGAAAGGAAGAAGAAGAGAAGAGGGAAGAGAGGAAGGAATAAGAGAAAAAAATGGGGGGAGGAGAGGACAACGATCAGGAGTTTACCGTGGCCTTTTTTTTAAAAAATAAAATGGGCAACGGTCGGTCAGACCGGCTCTGACCCCTTTGTCCTTTTTATTTTAGAAATTCCTAAATTCAAATTTAACGGGCGTAGAGATTACAATTCTCATCTTTGCAATTGGATGTCAAAAAAATGATCCGGGGACGATGTGGGAAAAAAAAAAGAGAAAGAGCTGTGAGCTGTTGCTGATGTTTTTTTCGAGGGTATGTTGCGGTGATGAGGGAGGTGTGGGGAGCGTCGAGCTGAGGGATCAAGTGGAGTGGCAGCTAGGGTTTTTTCGTGAGGAGGAGAGGTCTGGCGGCCGAGAAGAAGGGGTCTAGGTGTTAGGGTTTTTCGTTTTTTCGATTTTAAGGAGTGCCACCGCCGAGAAGAGAGCTCTGGGTGTGTGTGTAGCTACCGGAAAAAATGGATAATGTGGTAGCGAGAGAAAGACAGAGTCAGCTAGGGTTAGGGTTTTTAAGAGGGCGCCATCAGATTCTTTTTTCAGTTGTGCGGAAGAAGAAAGGAGAAAATGAGAGCGGCTAAGGTTTCGGCAGCGAAGGGGAATGGAGATGCCGAGAGGTGAGGGAGCTGTGTGGTGTCCGTGAGCTTAGGGTCGAAAGGGAGAGGCAGCTAGGGTTTTTTTCGAGGAAATGTTGCGGTCATCAGGTGAAGGAGAGGAGGTGGGTGTCAGCTTAGGGTTTTCTTCTTCGGGTTTTTCTTTTTTTTTTCGGTTGTTTTCGGCTGTGCCGAGGAGAAAGGAAGAAGAAGAGAAGAGGGAAGAGAGGAAGGAATAAGAGAAAAAAATGGGGGGAGGAGAGGACAACGATCAGGAGTTTACCGTGGCCTTTTTTTAAAAAATAAAATGGGCAACGGTCGGTCAGACCGGCTCTGACCCCTTTGTCCTTTTTATTTTAGAAATTCCTAAATTCAAATTTAACGGGCGTAGAGATTACAATTCTCATCTTTGCAATTGGATGTCAAAAAAATGATCCGGGGACGATGTGGGAAAAAAAAAGAGAAAGAGCTGTGAGCTGTTGCTGATGTTTTTTTCGAGGGTATGTTGCGGTGATGAGGGAGGTGTGGGGAGCGTCGAGCTGAGGGATCAAGTGGAGTGGCAGCTAGGGTTTTTTCGTGAAGAGGAGAGGTCTGGCGGCCGAGAAGAAGGGGTCTAGGTGTTAGGGTTTTTCGTTTTTTCGATTTTAAGGAGTGCCACCGCCGAGAAGAGAGCTCTGGGTGTGTGTGTAGCTACCGGAAAAAAATGGATAATGTGTGAGCGAGAGAGAGACAGAGTCAGCTAGGGTTAGAGTTTTTAAGAGGGCGCCATCAGATTCTTTTTTCAGTTGTGCGGAAGAAGAAAGGAGAAAATGAGAGCGGCTAAGGTTTCGGCAGCGAAGGGGAATGGAGATGCCGAGAGGTGAGGGAGCTGTGTGGTGTCCGTGAGCTTAGGGTCGAAAGGGAGAGGCAGCTAGGGTTTTTTTCGAGGAAATGTTGCGGTCATCAGGTGAAGGAGAGGAGGTGGGTGTCAGCTTAGGGTTTTCTTCTTCGGGTTTTTCTTTTTTTTTTCGGTTGTTTTCGGCTGTGCCGAGGAGAAAGGAAGAAGAAGAGAAGAGGGAAGAGAGGAAGGAATAAGAGAAAAAAATGGGGGGAGGAGAGGACAACGATCAGGAGTTTACCGTGGCCTTTTTTTAAAAAAATAAAATGGGCAACGGTCGGTCAGACCGGCTCTGACCCCTTTGTCCTTTTTATTTTAGAAATTCCTAAATTCAAATTTAACGGGCGTAGAGATTACAATTCTCATCTTTGCAATTGGATGTCAAAAAAATGATCCGGGGACGATGTGGGAAAAAAAAAGAGAAAGAGCTGTGAGCTGTTGCTGATGTTTTTTTCGAGGGTATGTTGCGGTGATGAGGGAGGTGTGGGGAGCGTCGAGCTGAGGGATCAAGTGGAGTGGCAGCTAGGGTTTTTTCGTGAAGAGGAGAGGTCTGGCGGCCGAGAAGAAGGGGTCTAGGTGTTAGGGTTTTTCGTTTTTTCGATTTTAAGGAGTGCCACCGCCGAGAAGAGAGCTCTGGGTGTGTGTGTAGCTACCGGAAAAAAATGGATAATGTGTGAGCGAGAGAGAGACAGAGTCAGCTAGGGTTAGAGTTTTTAAGAGGGCGCCATCAGATTCTTTTTTCAGTTGTGCGGAAGAAGAAAGGAGAAAATGAGAGCGGCTAAGGTTTCGGCAGCGAAGGGGAATGGAGATGCCGAGAGGTGAGGGAGCTGTGTGGTGTCCGTGAGCTTAGGGTCGAAAGGGAGAGGCAGCTAGGGTTTTTTTCGAGGAAATGTTGCGGTCATCAGGTGAAGGAGAGGAGGTGGGTGTCAGCTTAGGGTTTTCTTCTTCGGGTTTTTCTTTTTTTTTTCGGTTGTTTTCGGCTGTGCCGAGGAGAAAGGAAGAAGAAGAGAAGAGGGAAGAGAGGAAGGAATAAGAGAAAAAAATGGGGGGAGGAGAGGACAACGATCAGGAGTTTACCGTGGCCTTTTTTTAAAAAATAAAATGGGCAACGGTCGGTCAGACCGGCTCTGACCCCTTTGTCCTTTTTATTTTAGAAATTCCTAAATTCAAATTTAACGGGCGTAGAGATTACAATTCTCATCTTTGCAATTGGATGTCAAAAAAATGATCCGGGGACGATGTGGGAAAAAAAAAGAGAAAGAGCTGTGAGCTGTTGCTGATGTTTTTTTCGAGGGTATGTTGCGGTGATGAGGGAGGTGTGGGGAGCGTCGAGCTGAGGGATCAAGTGGAGTGGCAGCTAGGGTTTTTTCGTGAAGAGGAGAGGTCTGGCGGCCGAGAAGAAGGGGTCTAGGTGTTAGGGTTTTTCGTTTTTTCGATTTTAAGGAGTGCCACCGCCGAGAAGAGAGCTCTGGGTGTGTGTGTAGCTACCGGAAAAAAATGGATAATGTGTGAGCGAGAGAGAGACAGAGTCAGCTAGGGTTAGAGTTTTTAAGAGGGCGCCATCAGATTCTTTTTTCAGTTGTGCGGAAGAAGAAAGGAGAAAATGAGAGCGGCTAAGGTTTCGGCAGCGAAGGGGAATGGAGATGCCGAGAGGTGAGGGAGCTGTGTGGTGTCCGTGAGCTTAGGGTCGAAAGGGAGAGGCAGCTAGGGTTTTTTTCGAGGAAATGTTGCGGTCATCAGGTGAAGGAGAGGAGGTGGGTGTCAGCTTAGGGTTTTCTCTTCGGGTTTTTCTTTTTTTTTTCGGTTGTTTTCGGCTGTGCCGAGGAGAAAGGAAGAAGAAGAGAAGAGGGAAGAGAGGAAGGAATAAGAGAAAAAAATGGGGGGAGGAGAGGACAACGATCAGGAGTTTACCGTGGCCTTTTTTTTAAAAAAATAAAATGGGCAACGGTCGGTCAGACCGGCTCTGACCCCTTTGTCCTTTTTATTTTAGAAATTCCTAAATTCAAATTTAACGGGCGTAGAGATTACAATTCTCATCTTTGCAATTGGATGTCAAAAAAATGATCCGGGGACGATGTGGGAAAAAAAAAGAGAAAGAGCTGTGAGCTGTTGCTGATGTTTTTTTCGAGGGTATGTTGCGGTGATGAGGGAGGTGTGGGGAGCGTCGAGCTGAGGGATCAAGTGGAGTGGCAGCTAGGGTTTTTTCGTGAAGAGGAGAGGTCTGGCGGCCGAGAAGAAGGGGTCTAGGTGTTAGGGTTTTTCGTTTTTTCGATTTTAAGGAGTGCCACCGCCGAGAAGAGAGCTCTGGGTGTGTGTGTAGCTACCGGAAAAAAATGGATAATGTGGTAGCGAGAGAGAGACAGAGTCAGCTAGGGTTAGAGTTTTTAAGAGGGCGCCATCAGATTCTTTTTTCAGTTGTGCGGAAGAAGAAAGGAGAAAATGAGAGCGGCTAAGGTTTCGGCAGCGAAGGGGAATGGAGATGCCGAGAGGTGAGGGAGCTGTGTGGTGTCCGTGAGCTTAGGGTCGAAAGGGAGAGGCAGCTAGGGTTTTTTTCGAGGAAATGTTGCGGTCATCAGGTGAAGGAGAGGAGGTGGGTGTCAGCTTAGGGTTTTCTTCTTCGGGTTTTTCTTTTTTTTTTCGGTTGTTTTCGGCTGTGCCGAGGAGAAAGGAAGAAGAAGAGAAGAGGGAAGAGAGGAAGGAATAAGAGAAAAAAATGGGGGGAGGAGAGGACAACGATCAGGAGTTTACCGTGGCCTTTTTTTAAAAAAATAAAATGGGCAACGGTCGGTCAGACCGGCTCTGACCCCTTTGTCCTTTTTATTTTAGAAATTCCTAAATTCAAATTTAACGGGCGTAGAGATTACAATTCTCATCTTTGCAATTGGATGTCAAAAAAATGATCCGGGGACGATGTGGGAAAAAAAAAGAGAAAGAGCTGTGAGCTGTTGCTGATGTTTTTTTCGAGGGTATGTTGCGGTGATGAGGGAGGTGTGGGGAGCGTCGAGCTGAGGGATCAAGTGGAGTGGCAGCTAGGGTTTTTTCGTGAAGAGGAGAGGTCTGGCGGCCGAGAAGAAGGGGTCTAGGTGTTAGGGTTTTTCGTTTTTTCGATTTTAAGGAGTGCCACCGCCGAGAAGAGAGCTCTGGGTGTGTGTGTAGCTACCGGAAAAAAATGGATAATGTGTGAGCGAGAGAGAGACAGAGTCAGCTAGGGTTAGAGTTTTTAAGAGGGCGCCATCAGATTCTTTTTTCAGTTGTGCGGAAGAAGAAAGGAGAAAATGAGAGCGGCTAAGGTTTCGGCAGCGAAGGGGAATGGAGATGCCGAGAGGTGAGGGAGCTGTGTGGTGTCCGTGAGCTTAGGGTCGAAAGGGAGAGGCAGCTAGGGTTTTTTTCGAGGAAATGTTGCGGTCATCAGGTGAAGGAGAGGAGGTGGGTGTCAGCTTAGGGTTTTCTCTTCGGGTTTTTCTTTTTTTTTTCGGTTGTTTTCGGCTGTGCCGAGGAGAAAGGAAGAAGAAGAGAAGAGGGAAGAGAGGAAGGAATAAGAGAAAAAAATGGGGGGAGGAGAGGACAACGATCAGGAGTTTACCGTGGCCTTTTTTTAAAAAATAAAATGGGCAACGGTCGGTCAGACCGGCTCTGACCCCTTTGTCCTTTTTATTTTAGAAATTCCTAAATTCAAATTTAACGGGCGTAGAGATTACAATTCTCATCTTTGCAATTGGATGTCAAAAAAATGATCCGGGGACGATGTGGGAAAAAAAAAGAGAAAGAGCTGTGAGCTGTTGCTGATGTTTTTTTCGAGGGTATGTTGCGGTGATGAGGGAGGTGTGGGGAGCGTCGAGCTGAGGGATCAAGTGGAGTGGCAGCTAGGGTTTTTTCGTGAAGAGGAGAGGTCTGGCGGCCGAGAAGAAGGGGTCTAGGTGTTAGGGTTTTTCGTTTTTTCGATTTTAAGGAGTGCCACCGCCGAGAAGAGAGCTCTCGGTGTGTGTGTAGCTACCGAAAAAAAATGGATAATGTGTGAGCGAGAGAGAGACAGAGTCAGCTAGGGTTAGGGTTTTTAAGAAGGCGCCATCAGATTCTTTTTTAAGTTGTGCGGAAGAAGAAAGGAGAAAATGAGAGCGGCTAAGGTTTCGGCAGCGAAGGGGAATGGAGATGCCGAGAGGTGAGGGAGCTGTGTGGTGTCCATGAGCTTAGGGTCGAAAGGGAGAGGCAGCTAGAGTTTTTTTCGAGGAAATGTTGCGGTCATCAGGTGAAGGAGAGGAGGTGGGTGTCAGCTTAAGGTTTTCATCTTCGGGTTTTTCTTTTTTTTTCGGTTGTTTTCGGCTGTGCCTAGGGGAAAGGAAGAAGAAGAGAAGAGGGAAGAGAGGAAGGAATAAGAGAAAAAAATGGGGGGAGGAGAGGACAACGATCAGGAGTTCACCGTGGCCTTTTTTTAAAAAAATAAAATGGGCAACGGTCGGTCAGACCGGCTCTGACCCCTTTGTCCTTTTTATTTTAGAAATTCCTAAATTCAAATTTAACGGGCGTAGAGATTACAATTCTCATCTTTGCAATTGGATGTCAAAAAAATGATCCGGGGACGATGTGGAAAAAAAAAAAGAGAAAGAGCTGTGAGCTGTTGCTGATGTTTTTTTCGAGGGTATGTTGCGGTGATGAGGGAGGTGTGGGGAGCGTCGAGCTGAGGGATCAAGTGGAGTGGCAGCTAGGGTTTTTTCGTGAAGAGGAGAGGTCTGGCGGCCGAGAAGAAGGGGTCTAGGTGTTAGGGTTTTTCGTTTTTTCGATTTTAAGGAGTGCCACCGCCGAGAAGAGAGCTCTGGGTGTGTGTGTAGCTACCGGAAAAAAATGGATAATGTGGTAGCGAGAGAGAGACAGAGTCAGCTAGGGTTAGAGTTTTTAAGAGGGCGCCATCAGATTCTTTTTTCAGTTGTGCGGAAGAAGAAAGGAGAAAATGAGAGCGGCTAAGGTTTCGGCAGCGAAGGGGAATGGAGATGCCGAGAGGTGAGGGAGCTGTGTGGTGTCCGTGAGCTTAGGGTCGAAAGGGAGAGGCAGCTAGGGTTTTTTTCGAGGAAATGTTGCGGTCATCAGGTGAAGGAGAGGAGGTGGGTGTCAGCTTAGGGTTTTCTTCTTCGGGTTTTTCTTTTTTTTTTCGGTTGTTTTCGGCTGTGCCGAGGAGAAAGGAAGAAGAAGAGAAGAGGGAAGAGAGGAAGGAATAAGAGAAAAAAATGGGGGGAGGAGAGGACAACGATCAGGAGTTTACCGTGGCCTTTTTTTAAAAAAATAAAATGGGCAACGGTCGGTCAGACCGGCTCTGACCCCTTTGTCCTTTTTATTTTAGAAATTCCTAAATTCAAATTTAACGGGCGTAGAGATTACAATTCTCATCTTTGCAATTGGATGTCAAAAAAATGATCCGGGGACGATGTGGGAAAAAAAAAGAGAAAGAGCTGTGAGCTGTTGCTGATGTTTTTTTCGAGGGTATGTTGCGGTGATGAGGGAGGTGTGGGGAGCGTCGAGCTGAGGGATCAAGTGGAGTGGCAGCTAGGGTTTTTTCGTGAAGAGGAGAGGTCTGGCGGCCGAGAAGAAGGGGTCTAGGTGTTAGGGTTTTTCGTTTTTTTCGATTTTAAGGAGTGCCACCGCCGAGAAGAGAGCTCTGGGTGTGTGTGTAGCTACCGGAAAAAAATGGATAATGTGTGAGCGAGAGAGAGACAGAGTCAGCTAGGGTTAGAGTTTTTAAGAGGGCGCCATCAGATTCTTTTTTCAGTTGTGCGGAAGAAGAAAGGAGAAAATGAGAGCGGCTAAGGTTTCGGCAGCGAAGGGGAATGGAGATGCCGAGAGGTGAGGGAGCTGTGTGGTGTCCGTGAGCTTAGGGTCGAAAGGGAGAGGCAGCTAGGGTTTTTTTCGAGGAAATGTTGCGGTCATCAGGTGAAGGAGAGGAGGTGGGTGTCAGCTTAAGGTTTTCATCTTCGGGTTTTTCTTTTTTTTCGGTTGTTTTCGGCTGTGCCGAGGAGAAAGGAAGAAGAAGAGAAGAGGGAAGAGAGGAAGGAATAAGAGAAAAAAATGGGGGGAGGAGAGGACAACGATCAGGAGTTTACCGTGGCCTTTTTTTTAAAAAATAAAATGGGCAACGGTCGGTCAGACCGGCTCTGACCCCTTTGTCCTTTTTATTTTAGAAATTCCTAAATTCAAATTTAACGGGCGTAGAGATTACAATTCTCATCTTTGCAATTGGATGTCAAAAAAATGATCCGGGGACGATGTGGGAAAAAAAAAGAGAAAGAGCTGTGAGCTGTTGCTGATGTTTTTTTCGAGGGTATGTTGCGGTGATGAGGGAGGTGTGGGGAGCGTCGAGCTGAGGGATCAAGTGGAGTGGCAGCTAGGGTTTTTTCGTGAAGAGGAGAGGTCTGGCGGCCGAGAAGAAGGGGTCTAGGTGTTAGGGTTTTTCGTTTTTTCGATTTTAAGGAGTGCCAACGCCGAGAAGAGAGCTCTGGGTGTGTGTGTAGCTACCGGAAAAAAATGGATAATGTGTGAGCGAGAGAGAGACAGAGTCAGCTAGGGTTAGAGTTTTTAAGAGGGCGCCATCAGATTCTTTTTTCAGTTGTGCGGAAGAAGAAAGGAGAAAATGAGAGCGGCTAAGGTTTCGGCAACGAAGGGGAATGGAGATGCCGAGAGGTGAGGGAGCTGTGTGGTGTCCGTGAGCTTAGGGTCGAAAGGGAGAGGCAGCTAGGGTTTTTTTCGAGGAAATGTTGCGGTCATCAGGTGAAGGAGAGGAGGTGCGTGTCAGCTTAGGGTTTTCATCTTCGGGTTTTTCTTTTTTTTTTCGGTTGTTTTCGGCTGTGCCGAGGAGAAAGGAAGAAGAAGAGAAGAGGGAAGAGAGGAAGGAATAAGAGAAAAAAATGGGGGAGGAGAGGACAACGATCAGGAGTTTACCGTGGCCTTTTTTTAAAAAATAAAATGGGCAACGGTCGGTCAGACCGGCTCTGACCCCTTTGTCCTTTTTATTTTAGAAATTCCTAAATTCAAATTTAACGGGCGTAGAGATTACAATTCTCATCTTTGCAATTGGATGTCAAAAAAATGATCCGGGGACGATGTGGGAAAAAAAAAGAGAAAGAGCTGTGAGCTGTTGCTGATGTTTTTTTCGAGGGTATGTTGCGGTGATGAGGGAGGTGTGGGGAGCGTCGAGCTGAGGGATCAAGTGGAGTGGCAGCTAGGGTTTTTTCGTGAAGAGGAGAGGTCTGGCGGCCGAGAAGAAGGGGTCTAGGTGTTAGGGTTTTTCGTTTTTTCGATTTTAAGGAGTGCCACCGCCGAGAAGAGAGCTCTGGGTGTGTGTGTAGCTACCGGAAAAAAATGGATAATGTGTGAGCGAGAGAGAGACAGAGTCAGCTAGGGTTAGAGTTTTTAAGAGGGCGCCATCAGATTCTTTTTTCAGTTGTGCGGAAGAAGAAAGGAGAAAATGAGAGCGGCTAAGGTTTCGGCAGCGAAGGGGAATGGAGATGCCGAGAGGTGAGGGAGCTGTGTGGTGTCCGTGAGCTTAGGGTCGAAAGGGAGAGGCAGCTAGGGTTTTTTTCGAGGAAATGTTGCGGTCATCAGGTGAAGGAGAGGAGGTGGGTGTCAGCTTAGGGTTTTCTTCTTCGGGTTTTTCTTTTTTTTTTCGGTTGTTTTCGGCTGTGCCGAGGAGAAAGGAAGAAGAAGAGAAGAGGGAAGAGAGGAAGGAATAAGAGAAAAAAATGGGGGGAGGAGAGGACAACGATCAGGAGTTTACCGTTGCCATTTTTAAAAAAAATAAAATGGGCAACGGTCGGTCAGACCGGCTCTGACCCCATTGTCCTTTTTATTTTAGAAATTCCTAAATTCAAATTTAACGGGCGTAGAGATTACAATTCTCATCTTTGCAATTGGATGTCAAAAAAATGATCCGGGGACGATGTGGGAAAAAAAAAAAGAGAAAGAGCTGTGAGCTGTTGCTGATGTTTTTTTCGAGGGTATGTTGCGGTGATGAGGGAGGTGTGGGGAGCGTCGAGCTGAGGGATCAAGTGGAGTGGCAGCTAGGGTTTTTTAGTGAAGAGGAGAGGTCTGGCGGCCGAGAAGAAGGGGTCTAGGTGTTAGGGTTTTTCGTTTTTTCGATTTTAAGGAGTGCCACCGCCGAGAAGAGAGCTCTGGGTGTGTGTGTAGCTACCGGAAAAAAATGGATAATGTGGTAGCGAGAGAGAGACAGAGTCAGCTAGGGTTAGGGTTTTTAAGAGGGCGCCATCAGATTCTTTTTTCAGTTGTGCGGAAGAAGAAAGGAGAAAATGAGAGCGGCTAAGGTTTCGGCAGCGAAGGGGAATGGAGATGCCGAGAGGTGAGGGAGCTGTGTGGTGTCCGTGAGCTTAGGGTCGAAAGGGAGAGGCAGCTAGGGTTTTTTTCGAGGAAATGTTGCGGTCATCAGGTGAAGGAGAGGAGGTGGGTGTCAGCTTAGGGTTTTTTTCATCTTCGGGTTTTTCTTTTTTTTTCGGTTGTTTTCGGCTGTGCCGAGGAGAAAGGAAGAAGAAGAGAAGAGGGAAGAGAGGAAGGAATAAGAGAAAAAATGGGGGGAGGAGAGGACAACGATCAGGAGTTTACCGTGGCCTTTTTTTAAAAAATAAAATGGGCAACGGTCGGTCAGACCGGCTCTGACCCCTTTTTCCTTTTTATTTTAGAAATTCCTAAATTCAATTTAACTAACGGGCGTAGAGATTACAATTCTCATCTTTGCAATTGGATGTCAAAAAAATGATCCGGGGACGATGTGGGAAAAAAAAAGAGAAGAGCTGTGAGCTGTTGCTGATGTTTTTTTCGAGGGTATGTTGCGGTGATGAGGGAGGTGTGGGGAGCGTCGAGCTGAGGGATCAAGTGGAGTGGCAGCTAGGGTTTTTTCGTGAAGAGGAGAGGTCTGGCGGCCGAGAAGAAGGGGTCTAGGTTTAGGTTTGTCGTTTTTTTTTTTTCGATTTTAAGGAGTGCCACCGCCGAGAAGAGAGCTCTGGGTGTGTGTGTAGCTACCGGAAAAAAATGGATAATGTGGTAGCGAGAGAGAGACAGAGTCAGCTAGGGTTAGAGTTTTTAAGAGGGCGCCATCAGATTCTTTTTTCAGTTGTGCGGAAGAAGAAAGGAGAAAATGAGAGCGGCTAAGGTTTCGGCAGCGAAGGGGAATGGAGATGCGGAGAGGTGAGGGAGCTGTGTGGTGTCCGTGAGCTTAGGGTCGAAAGGGAGAGGCAGCTAGGGTTTTTTTCGAGGAAATGTTGCGGTCATCAGGTGAAGGAGAGGAGGTGGGTGTCAGCTTAGGGTTTTCTTCTTCGGGTTTTTTCTTTTTTCGGTTGTTTTCGGCTGTGCCGAGGAGAAAGGAAGAAGAAGAGAAGAGGGAAGAGAGGAAGGAATAAGAGAAAAAAATGGGGGGAGGAGAGGACAACGATCAGGAGTTTACCGTGGCCTTTTTTTTAAAAAATAAAATGGGCAACGGTCGGTCAGACCGGCTCTGACCCCTTTGTCCTTTTTATTTTAGAAATTCCTAAATTCAAATTTAACGGGCGTAGAGATTACAATTCTCATCTTTGCAATTGGATGTCAAAAAAATGATCCGGGACGATGTGGAAAAAAAAAGAGAAAGAGCTGTGAGCTGTTGCTGATGTTTTTTCGAGGGTATGTTGCGGTGATGAGGGAGGTGTGGGGAGCGTCGAGCTGAGGGATCAAGTGGAGTGGCAGCTAGGGTTTTTCGTGAAGAGGAGAGGTCTGGCGGCCGAGAAGAAGGGTCTAGGTGTTAGGGTTTTTCGTTTTTTCGATTTTAAGGAGTGCCACGCCGAGAAGAGAGCTCTGGGTGTGTGTGTAGCTACCGGAAAAAAATGGATAATGTGGGAGCGAGAGAGAGACAGAGTCAGCTAGGGTTAGGTTTTTAAGAGGGCGCCATCAGATTCTTTTTTCAGTTGTGCGGAAGAAGAAAGGGAAAATGAGAGCGGCTAAGGTTTCGGCAGCGAAGGGGAATGGAGATGCCGAGAGGTGAGGGAGCTGTGTGGTGTCCTGAGCTTAGGGTCGAAAGGGAGAGGCAGCTAGGGTTTTTTTCGAGAAATGTTGCGGTCATCAGGTGAAGGAGAGGAGGTGGTGTCAGCTTAGGTTTTCATCTTCGGGTTTTTCTTTTTTTTTCGGTTGTTTTCGGCTGTGCCGAGGAGAAAGGAAGAAGAAGAGAAGAGGGAAGAGAGGAAGGAATAAGAGAAAAAAATGGGGGGAGGAGAGGACAACGATCAGGAGTTTACCGTGGCCTTTTTTTAAAAAATAAATGGGCAACGGTCGGTCAGACCGGCTCTGACCCTTTGTCCTTTTTATTTTAGAAATTCCTAAATTCAAATTTAACGGGCGTAGAGATTACAATTCTCATCTTTGCAATGGATGTCAAAAAAATGATCGGGGACGATGTGGGAAAAAAAAGAGAAAGAGCTGTGAGCTGTTGCTGATGTTTTTTTCGAGGGTATGTTGCGGTGATGAGGGAGGTGTGGGGAGCGTCGAGCTGAGGGATCAAGTGGAGTGGCAGCTAGGTTTTTTCGTGAAGAGGAGAGGTCTGGCGGCCGAGAAGAAGGGGTCTAGGTGTTAGGGTTTTCGTTTTTTCGATTTTAAGGAGTGCCAACGCCGAGAAGAGAGCTCTGGGTGTGTGTGTAGCTACCGAAAAAAATGGATAATGTGTGAGCGAGAGAGAGACAGAGTCAGCTAGGGTTAGGTTTTTAAGAGGGCGCCATCAGATTCTTTTTCAGTTGTGCGGAAGAAGAAAGGAAAAATGAGAGCGGCTAAGGTTTCGGCAGCGAAGGGAATGGAGATGCCGAGAGGTGAGGGAGCTGTGTGGTGTCCGTGAGCTTAGGGTCGAAAGGGAGAGGCAGCTAGGGTTTTTTTCGAGGAAATGTTGCGGTCATCAGGTGAAGGAGAGGAGGTGGTGTCAGCTTAGGGTTTTCATCTTCGGGTTTTTCTTTTTTTTTCGGTTGTTTTCGGCTGTGCGAGGAGAAAGGAAGAAGAAGAGAAGAGGAAGAGAGGAAGGAATAGAGAAAAAAATGGGGGGAGGAGAGGACAACGATCAGGAGTTTACGTGGCCTTTTTTTAAAAAATAAAATGGGCAACGGTCGGTCAGACCGGCTCTGACCCTTTGTCCTTTTTATTTTAGAAATTCCTAAATTCAAATTTAACGGGCGTAGAGATTACAATTCTCATCTTTGCAATTGGATGTCAAAAAAATGATCCGGGGACGATGTGGGAAAAAAAAGAGAAAGAGCTGTGAGCTGTTGCTGATGTTTTTTCGAGGGTATGTTGCGGTGATGAGGGAGGTGTGGGGAGCGTCGAGCTGAGGATCAAGTGGAGTGGCAGCTAGGGTTTTTTCGTGAAGAGGAGAGGTCTGGCGGCCGAGAAGAAGGGATCTAGGTGTTAGGTTTTTCGTTTTTTCGATTTTAAGGAGTGCCACCGCCGAGAAGAGAGCTCTGGTGTGTGTGTAGCTACCGAAAAAAATGGATAATGTGTGAGCGAGAGAGAGACAGAGTCAGCTAGGGTTAGGTTTTTAAGAGGCGCCATCAGATTCTTTTTTCAGTTGTGCGGAAGAAGAAAGGAGAAAATGAGAGCGGCTAAGGTTTCGGCAGCGAAGGGGAATGGAGATGCCGAGAGGTGAGGGAGCTGTGTGGGTGTCTGAGCTAGGGTCGAAAGGGAGAGGCAGCTAGGGTTTTTTTCGAGGAAATGTTGCGGTCATCAGGTGAAGGAGAGGAGGTGGTGTCAGCTTAGGTTTCATCTTCGGGTTTTTCTTTTTTTTTTCGGTTGTTTTCGCTGTGCCGAGGAGAAGGAGAAGAAGGAGAGGGAAGAGAGGAAGGAATAAGAGAAAAAATGGGGGAGGAGAGGACAAGATCAGGAGTTTACCGTGGCCTTTTTTTAAAAAATAAAATGGGCAACGGTCGGTCAGACCGCTCTGACCCCTTTGTCCTTTTTATTTAGAAATTCCTAAATTCAAATTTAACGGGCGTAGAGATTACAATTCTCATCTTTGCAATTGGATGTCAAAAAAATGATCCGGGGACGATGTGGGAAAAAAAAGAGAAAGACTGTGAGCTGTTGCTGATTTTTTTTGAGGGTATGTTGCGGTGATGAGGGAGGTGTGGGGAGCGTCGAGCTGAGGGATCAAGTGGAGTGGCAGCTAGGGTTTTTCGTGAAGAGGAGAGGTCTGGCGGCCGAGAAGAAGGGATCTAGGTGTTAGGGTTTTTCGTTTTTTCGATTTTAAGGAGTGCCACCGCCGAGAAGAGAGCTCTGGTGTGTGTGTAGCTACCGAAAAAAATGGATAATGTGTGAGCGAGAGAGAGACAGAGTCAGCTAGGTTAGGTTTTTAAGAGGCGCCATCAGATTCTTTTTTCAGTTGTGCGGAAGAGAAAGAGAAAATGAGAGCGGCTAAGGTTTCGGCAGCGAAGGGGAATGGAGATGCCGAGAGGTGAGGGAGCTGTGTGGTGTCCGTGAGCTTAGGGTCGAAAGGGAGAGGCAGCTAGGTTTTTTTCGAGGAAATGTTGCGGTCATCAGGTGAAGGAGAGGAGGTGGGTGTCAGCTTAGGTTTTCATCTTCGGGTTTTTTTTTTTTTTTGAGGACAACGATCAGGAGTTTACCGTGGCCTTTTTAAAAAAAATAAAATGGGCAACGGTCGGTCAACCGGCTCTGACCCCTTTGTCCTTTTTATTTTAGAAATTCCTAAATTCAAATTTAACGGGCGTAGAGATTACAATTCTCATCTTTGCAATTGGATGTCAAAAAAATGATCCGGGGACGATGTGGAAAAAAAAAGAGAAAGAGCTGTGAGCTGTTGCTGATGTTTTTTTCGAGGGTATGTTGCGGTGATGAGGGAGGTGTGGGGAGCGTCGAGCTGAGGGATCAAGTGGAGTGGCAGCTAGGGTTTTTCGTGAAGAGAGAGGTCTGGCGGCCGAGAAGAAGGGGTCTAGGTGTTAGGGTTTTTCGTTTTTTCGATTTTAAGGAGTGCCACGCCGAGAAGAGAGATCTGGGTGTGTGTAGCTACCGGAAAAAAATGGATAATGTGTAGCGAGAGAGAGACAGAGTCAGCTAGGGTTAGGTTTTTAAGAGGGGCCATCAGATTCTTTTTTCAGTTGTGCGGAAGAAAAAGGAGAAAATGAGAGCGGCTAAGGTTTCGGCAGCGAAGGGGAATGGAGATGCCGAGAGGTGAGGGAGCTGTGTGGTGTCCGTGAGCTTAGGGTCGAAAGGAGAGGCAGCTAGGGTTTTTTTCGAGGAAATGTTGCGGTCATCAGGTGAAGGAGAGGAGGTGTTGCTGATGTTTTTTTCGGGTTGTTGCGGTGATGAGGGAGTGTGGGGAGCGTCGAGCTGAGGGATCAAGTGGAGTGGCAGCTAGGGTTTTTTGTGGGGGCGTCGAGCTGAGGGATCAAGTGGAGTGGCAGCTAGGGTTTTTTCGTGAAGAGGAGAGGTCTGGCGGCCGAGAAGAAGGGATCTAGGTGTTAGGGTTTTTCGTTTTTTCGATTTTAAGGAGTGCCACCGCCGAGAAGAGAGCTCTGGGTGTGTGTGTAGCTACCGAAAAAAAAATGGATAATGTGTGAGCGAGAGAGAGACAGAGTCAGCTAGGGTTAGGGTTTTTAAGAGGGCGCCATCAGATTCTTTTTTCAGTTGTGCGGAAGAAGAAAGGAGAAAATGAGAGTGGCTAAGGTTTCGGCAGCGAAGGGGAATGGAGATGCCGAGAGGTGAGGGAGCTGTGTGGTGTCCGCGAGCTTAGGGTCGAAAGGGAGAGGCAGCTAGGGTTTTTTTCGATGAAATGTTGCGGTCATCAAGTGAAGGAGAGGAGGTGGGTGTCAGCTTTGGGTTTTCTTCTTCGGGTTCTTCTTTTCTTTTTTCGGTTCTTTTCCGCTTTGCCGGGGAGACGGGAAGAAGAAGAGAAGAGGGAAGAGAGGAAGGAATAAGTGAAAAAAATGGGGGGAGGTGAGGACAACGATCGGGAGTTTACCGTGGCCTTTTTTTCAAAAAATAAAATGGGCAACGGTCGGTCAGACCAGCTCTGACCCCTTTGTCCTTTTTGTTTTAGAAATTCCAAAATTCAAATTTAACGAGCGTAGAGATTACGAGTGCGTTTGGATTTAATGTTGAGTTAAGTTGAGTTTTGATTTTAATTTATTAGTAATAATTGTATTGTTGAATTATGAGAAAAAGTGTGAAAAAATAATAAATAATTGAGAGAAACTAATGTTTAAGTAATGATTGTGTTGTTGAATTGTGAAAAAGTAATGAATAGTTGAGAGAATTTAATTTTAAAAATTGAATTGAATTGTTAAAAAATTTTAAAAAATGAAAAAAAAAATAATGATTGTGATGTTAAATTGAAGATAAGTGGAGTTGAGTTGAGATGAGTTAAAAAATTTTCAAAAAACAAACACAAACTTCAATTCTCATCTTTGCAATTGGATGTCAAAAAAATGATCCGGGGGCGAGTCTGGCTCGTGACAGACCCGACTAGTGGGAGAACACCCAGAGAGGGGAGCTAGGCTGGACTGGGATGCTGGGAATGGGGCATCGGCTGGGCGCAGAGATTCTGGACAGTCCCGGACTCCTTGGAAGAGGCTGCAGGTGGCTCAGGGGTGGCTTCAACGAGTCGAGGGAGCTCGAATTTGCCCGTTTGTGTCGTTGAGCTCTCGGCTAAGGGAGTCAACCGTGGTGCCTCTTGAGCGGACAGAGACCAGCTGAGGAAGAATGGCGAGCTGCGGGTTTCTGTGAAGGGGCGAGAGGGACCAGGCGTGTCAAGGAGAATGCTGAGGGAGTTGAGGGTTCGTTCCCAAAGCTGAGGGCTTTTCGTGAAGAGGAGAGGTCAGTTGCAGGGGTCCTGAGCTGTGGGTGTGAAAAAATAAAGAAACAGCTGTGAGCTGTTGCTGATGTTTTTTTCGAGGGTATGTTGCGGCGATGAGGGAGCTGTGGGGAGCGTCGAGCTGAGGTACCAAGGGGAGTGGCAGCTAGAATTTTTTCGTGAAGAGGAGTGGTCTGGCGGCCGAGAAGAAAGGGTCCAGGTGTTAGGGTTTTTTGTTTTTTTGATTTTAGGGAGTGCCACCGTCGAGAAGATAGCTCTGGGTGTGTGTGTAGCTACCGAAAAAAAACGGAAAATGTGTGAGCAAGAGAGAGAAAGAGGGTCAGCTAGGCCTAGGGTTTTTCCGAGGGCGCCATCAAATTCTTTTTTCAGCTGTGGGGAAGAAGAAAGTAGAAAAGGAGAGCGCCTAAGGTTTCGGCAGCGAAGGGGAATGGAGTTGCCGAGAAGTGAGGGAGCTGTGTGGTGTCCGCGAGCTTAGGGTCGAAAGGGAGAGGCAGCTAGGGTTTTTTTCGAGGAAATGCTGCGGTCATCAGGTGAAGGAGAGGAGGTGGGTGTCTGCTTAGGGTTTTCTTCTTCGGGTTTTTCTTTTTTTTTCTGTTCTTTTCAGATGTACCGGGGAGAAAGGAAGAAGAAGTGAAGAGGGAAGAGAGGAAGGAATAAGAAAAAAAAATGGGGGGAGGAGAGGACAACGATCTGGAGTTTACCGTTGCCTTTTTTTAAAAAAATAAATGGGCAACGGTCGGTCAGACCGGCTCTGACACCATTGTCCTTTTTGTTTAGAAATACCAAAATTCAAATTTAA
Organism: Punica granatum; assembly: GCF_007655135.1. Taxonomy (NCBI): domain Eukaryota; kingdom Viridiplantae; phylum Streptophyta; class Magnoliopsida; order Myrtales; family Lythraceae; genus Punica; species Punica granatum. The sequence goes on along the minus strand of NC_045127.1, from coordinate 34,503,126 downwards.
CGGGCGTAGAGATTACAATTCTCATCTTTGCAATTGGATGTCAAAAAAATGATCCGGGGCGAGTGGGTCGTGACAGACCGACTAGTGGGAGAACCCCTAGAGAGGGGAGCTGGGCTGGACCGGGATGCAGGGAATGGGGCACCGGACGGGAGCAAAGATTCTGGACAGTCCCGAACTCCATGGAAGTGGCGGCAGGTGGCTCTGGGGTGGTTTTCAACGAGTCGAGGGAGCTCGATTTTGGCTATTTGTGCCGTTGAGCTCTAGGCTAGGAGTCAACCGTGGTCCTCCTGAGCGGACAGAGAGACCAATGAGGAACTGAGAAGAATGGCGAGCTGCGAGTTTCTGTGAAGGGGGAGAGGGACCAGGCGTGTCAAGGAGATGCTGAGGGAGTTGAGGGTTCGTTCCCAAAGCTGAGGGCTTTTCGTGAAGAGGAGAGGTCAGTTGCGGGGGTCCTGAGCTGTGGGTGTGAAAAATAAAAGAAACAGCTGTGAGCTGTTGCTGATGTTTTTCGAGGGTATGTTGCGACGATGAGGGAGCTGTGGGGAGCGTCGAGCTGAGGGTACCAAGGGGAGTGGCAGCTAGAATTTTTTCGTGAAGAGGAGTGGTCTGGCGGCCGAGAAGAAGGGTCCAGGTGTTAGGGTTTTTTGTTTTTTTGATTTTAGGGAGTGCCACCGTCGAGAAGATAGCTCTGGGGTGTGTGTGTAGCTACCGGAAAAAAACGGAAAATGTGTGAGCAAGAGAGAGAAAGAGGGTAAGCTAGGCCTAGGGTTTTTCCGAGGGCGCCATCAAATTTCTTTTTTAGTTGTGGGGAAGAAGAAAGTAGAAAAGGAGGCGCCTAAGGTTTCGGCAGCGAAGGGAATGGAGTTGCGAGAAGTGAGGGAGCTGTGTGGTGTCCGCGAGCTTAGGGTCGAAAGGGAGAGGCAGCTAGGGTTTTTTTCGAGGAAATGCTGCGGTCATCAGGTGAAGGGAGGAGGTGGGTGTCAGCTTAGGTTTCATCTTCGGGTTTTTCTTTATTTTTCGTTGTTTTCGGCTGTGCCGAGGAGAAAGGAAGAAGAAGAGAAAGAGGGAAGAGAGGAAGGAATAAGAGAAAAAAATGGGGGGAGGGAGGGACAACGATCAGGAGTTTACCGTGGCCTTTTTTTAAAAAAATAAAATGGGCAACTGTCGGTCAGATCGGCTCTGACACCATTGTCCTTTTTGTTTTAGAAATACCAAAATTCAAATTTAACGGGCGTAGAGATTACAATTCTCATCTTTGCAATTGGATGTCAAAAAAATGATCCGGGCGAGTGGGTCGTGACAGACCCGACTAGTGGGAGAACCCCTAGAGAGGGGAGCTGGGCTGGACCGGGATGCAGGAATGGGGCATCGGACGGGAGCAAAGATTCTGGACAGTCCCGAACTCCATGGAAGTGGCGGCAGGTGGCTCTGGGGTGGTTTCAACGAGTCGAGGGAGCTCGATTTTGGCTATTTGTGCCGTTGAGCTCTAGGCTAAGGGAGTCAACCGTGGTGCCTCCTGAGCGGACAGAGACCAACTGAGGAAGAATGGCGAGCTGCGAGTTTCTGTGAAGGGGCGAGAGGGACCAGGCGTGTCAAGGAGAATGCTGAGGGAGTTGAGGGTTCGTTCCCAAAGCTGAGGGCTTTTCGTGAAGAGGAGAGGTCAGTTGCGGGGGTCCTGAGCTGTGGGTGTGAAAAAATAAAGAAACAGCTGTGAGCTGTTGCTGATGTTTTTTTCGAGGGTATGTTGCGACGATGAGGGAGCTGTGGGGAGCGTCGAGCTGAGGTACCAAGGGGAGTGGCAGCTAGAATTTTTTCGTGAAGAGGAGTGGTCTGGCGGCCGAGAAGAAGGGGTCCAGGTGTTAGGGTTTTTTGTTTTTTTGATTTTAGGGAGTGCCACCGTCGAGAAGATAGCTCTGGGTGTGTGTGTAGCTACCGGAAAAAAACGGAAAATGTGTGAGCAAGAGAGAGAAAGAGGGTAAGCTAGGCCTAGGGTTTTTCCGAGGGCGCCATCAAATTCTTTTTTTAGTTGTGGGGAAGAAGAAAGTAGAAAAGGAGAGCGCCTAAGGTTTCGGCAGCGAAGGGGAATGGAGTTGCCGAGAAGTGAGGGAGCTGTGTGGTGTCCGCGAGCTTAGGGTCGAAAGGGAGAGGCAGCTAGGGTTTTTTTCGAGGAAATGCTGCGGTCATCAGGTGAAGGAGAGGAGGTGGGTGTCTGCTTAGGGTTTTCTTCTTCGGGTTTTTCTTTTTTTTTCTGTTCTTTTCAGATGTACCGGGGAGAAAGGAAGAAGAAGTGAAGAGGGAAGAGAGGAAGGAATAAGAAAAAAAAATGGGGGGAGGAGAGGACAACGATCTGGAGTTTACCGTTGCCTTTTTTTAAAAAAATAAAATGGGCAACGGTCGGTCAGACCGGCTCTGACACCATTGTCCTTTTTGTTTTAGAAATACCAAAATTCAAATTTAACGGGCGTAGAGATTACAATTCTCATCTTTGCAATTGGATGTCAAAAAAATGATCCGGGGCGAGTCGGGTCGTGACAGACCCGACTAGTGGGAGAACCCCTAAAGAGGGGAGCTGGGCTGGACCGGGATGCAGGGAATGGGGCACCGGACGGGAGCAAAGATTCTGGACAGTCCCGAACTCCATGGAAGTGGCGGCAGGTGGCTCTGGGGTGGTTTCAACGAGTCGAGGGAGCTCGATTTTTGCTATTTGTGCCGTTGAGCTCTAGGCTAAGGGAGTCAACCGTGGTGCCTCCTGAGCGGACAGAGACCAACTGAGGAAGAATGGCGAGCTGCGAGTTTCTGTGAAGGGGCGAGAGGGACCAGGCGTGTCAAGGAGAATGCTGAGGGAGTTGAGGGTTCGTTCCCAAAGCTGAGGGCTTTTCGTGAAGAGGAGAGGTCAGTTGCGGGGGTCCTGAGCTGTGGGTGTGAAAATAAAGAAACAGCTGTGAGCTGTTGCTGATGTTTTTTTCGAGGGTATGTTGCGACGATGAGGGAGCTGTGGGGAGCGTCGAGCTGAGGTACCAAGGGGAGTGGCAGCTAGAATTTTTTCGTGATGAGGAGAGATCTGGCTGCCGAGAAGAAGGGGTCCAGGTGTTAGGGTTTCTTGTTTTTTTGATTTTAGGGAGTGCCACCGTCGAGAAGATAGCTCTGGGTGTGTGTGTAGCTACCGGAAAAAAATGGAAAATGTGTGAGCAAGAGAGAGAAAGAGGGTCAGCTAGGCCTAGGGTTTTTCCGAGGGCGCCATCAAATTCTTTTTTCAGTTGTGGGGAAGAAGAAAGGAGAAAAGGAGAGCGCCTAAGGTTTCGGCAGCGAAGGGGAATGGAGTTGCCGAGAGGTGAGGGAGCTGTGTGGTGTCCGCGTGCTTAGGGTCGAAAGGGAGAGGCAGCTAGGGTTTTTTTCGACGAAATGCTGCGGTCATCAGGTGAAGGAGAGGAGGTGGGTGTCAGCTTCGGGTTTTCTTCTTCGGGTTTTTCTTTTTTTTTCTGTTCTTTTCAGATGTGCCGGGGAGAAAGGAAGAAGAAGTGAAGAGGGAAGAGAGGAAGGAATAAGAAAAAAAAATGGGGGGAGGAGAGGACAACGATCTGGAGTTTACCGTTGCCTTTTTTTTTAAAAATAAAATGGGCAACGGTCGGTCAGACCGGCTCTGACCCCATTGTCCTTTTTGTTTTAGAAATACCAAAATTCAAATTTAACGGGCGTAGAGATGACAATTCTCATCTTTGCAATTGGATGTCAAAAAAATGATCCGGGGGCGAGTCGGGTCGTGACAGACCCGACTAGTGGGAGAACACCCAGAGAGGGAAACTGGCCTGGACCGGGATGCTGGGAATGGGGCACCGGACGGGCGCAGAGATTCTGGACAGTCCCGAACTCCATGGAAGAGGCGGCAGGTGGCTCTGGGGTGGTTTCAACGAGTTGAGGGAGCTCGATTTTGCCTGTTTGTACCTTTGAGCTCTAGGCTAAGGGAGTCAACCGTGGTGCCTCCTGAGCGGACAGAGACCAACTGAGGAAGAATGGCGAGCTGCGAGTTTCTGTGAAGGGGCGAGAGGGACCAGGCGTGTCAAGGAGAATGCTGAGGGAGTTGAGGGTTCGTTCCCAAAGTTGAGGGCTTTTCGTGAAGAGCAGAGGTCAGTTGCGGGGGTCCTGAGCTGTGGGTGTGAAAAAATAAAGAAACAGCTGTGAGCTGTTGCTGATGTTTTTTTCGAGGGTATGTTGCGACGATGAGGGAGCTGTGGGGAGCGTCGAGCTGAGGTACCAAGGGGAGTGGCAGCTAGAATTTTTTCGTGATGAGGAGAGATCTGGCTGCCGAGAAGAAGGGGTCCAGGTGTTAGGGTTTCTTGTTTTTTTGATTTTAGGGAGTGCCACCGTCGAGAAGATAGCTCTGGGTGTGTGTGTAGCTACCGGAAAAAAATGGAAAATGTGTGAGCAAGAGAGAGAGAAGAGAGGGTCAGCTAGGCCTAGGGTTTTTCCGAGGGCGCCATCAAATTCTTTTTTCAGTTGTGGGGAAGAAGAAAGGAGAAAAGGAGAGCGCCTAAGGTTTCGGCAGCGAAGGGGAATGGAGTTGCCGAGAGGTGAGGGAGCTGTGTGGTGTCCGCGTGCTTAGGGTCGAAAGGGAGAGGCAGCTAGGGTTTTTTTCGACGAAATGCTGCGGTCATCAGGTGAAGGAGAGGAGGTGGGTGTCAGCTTCGGGTTTTCTTCTTCGGGTTTTTCTTTTTTTTTCTGTTCTTTTCAGATGTGCCGGGGAGAAAGGAAGAAGAAGTGAAGAGGGAAGAGAGGAAGGAATAAGAAAAAAAAATGGGGGGAGGAGAGGACAACGATCTGGAGTTTACCGTTGCCTTTTTTTTAAAAAATAAAATGGGCAACGGTCGGTCAGACCGGCTCTGACCCCATTGTCCTTTTTGTTTTAGAAATACCAAAATTCAAATTTAACGGGCGTAGAGATTACAATTCTCATCTTTGCAATTGGATGTCAAAAAAATGATCCGGGGGCGAGTCGGGTCGTGACAGACCCGACTAGTGGGAGAACACCCAGAGAGGGGAACTGGCCTGGACGGGGATGCTGGGAATGGGGCACCGGACGGGCGCGGAGATTCTGGACAGTCCCGAACTCCATGGAAGAGGCGGCCGGTGGCTCTGGGGTGGTTTCAACGCGTCGAGGGAGCTCGATTTTGGCTATTTGTGCCGTTGAGCTCTAGGCTAAGGGAGTCACCCGCTGTGCCTCCTGAGCGGACAGAGACCAACTGAGGAAGAATGGCGGGCTGCGAGTTTCTGTGAAGGGGCGAGAGGGACCAGGCGTGTCAAGGAGAATGCTGAGGGAGTTGAGGGTTCGTTCCCAAAGCTGAGGGCTTTTCGTGAAGAGGAGAGGTCAGTTGCGGGGGTCTTGAGCTGTGGGTGTGAAAAAATAATGAAACAGCTGTGAGCTGTTGCTGATGTTTTTTTCGAGGGTATGTTGCGGCGATGAGGGAGCTGTGAGGAGCGTCGACCTGAGGTACCAAGGGGAGTGGCAGCTAGAATTTTTTCGTGAAGATGAGAGGTCTTGCGGCCGAGAAGAAGGGGTCCAGGTGTTAGGGTTTTTTGTTTTTTTGATTTTAGGGAGTGCCACCGTCGAGAAGATAGCTCTGGGTGTGTGTGTAGCTACCGGAAAAAAATGGAAAATGTGTGAGCAAGAGAGAGAAAGAGGGTCAGCTAGGCCTAGGGTTTTTACGAGGGCGCCATTAGATTCTTTTTTCAGTTGTGGGTAAGAAGAAAGGAGAAAAGGAGAGCGGCTAAGGTTTCGACATCGAAGGGGAACGGAGATGCCGAGAGGTGAGGGAGCTGTGTGGTGTCCGCGAGCCTAGGGTCGAAAGGGAGTGGCAGCTAGGGTTTTTTTCGAGGAAATGTTGCGGTCATCAGGTGAAGGAGAGGAGGTGAGTGTCCGCTTAGGGTTTTCTTCTTCGGGTTTTTCTTTTTTTTCGGTTCTTTTCAGCTGTGCCGGGGAGAAAGGAAGAAGAAGAGAAGAGGGAAGAGAGGAAGGAATAAGAGAAAAAAAATGGGGGGAGGAGAGGACAACGATCAGGTGTTTACCGTTGCCTTTTTTTAAAAAAATAAAACGGGCAACGGTCGGTCAGACAGGCTCTGGCCCCTTTGTCCTTTTTGTTTTAGAAATCCCAAAATTCAAATTTAACGGGCGTAGATATTACAATTCTCATCTTTGCAATTGGATGTCAAAAAAATGATCCGGGACCGGCATTGTGTTCAGAAAAATTTATGGATTAACTTTATACATTAAAATATTTTTCGGCCTTAATTTTGACCCGGATTATGAAAATTGATTGTGACGCGCGCGAAATCCTAACATGTCCCAAATAAAGTTATTTTTTTGAAAAATCATAAAATTTGTGTTGAATTATGAAAATTCCTCATTTTTTGAAGTCGTGCATGCTTAAGCGATTAGCAGAAAATATTTCCCTCCGATGGATGACAAAAATGACAATTTTGCCCCTCTGGAACCGGTGGACCGAAATGGGGTGCTGACAACTTGCCCCTCTTTTGTTGCATGGTCGGATAGAGGATGCAGGCGAAGAGTATGAGAAACTCCCCGTCTGGTCTCGATGATTGCTTCGACTTCCATTGTAAACGCCTAATTTTCTTGTTTTGGATGTATAGGAGTAAGCTGTGTACGCGCAGACCTGTTGTGGGAGAGAAAAATAAAGGAATCATTGTATGGAAACAAGGAAGTATAAATTTGTAACTCAGAACAGTAAATGCGAGGGCAAAGCCCATAAAACGGTGAATGTGGACGCAGGTCCGGAAGGCAGTAAACGTGGACACGAAGTCTGGAAAGCAGTAAATATGGACGCGAATTCCGAAAAATAGTAAATATGGACGCGAAATCCGAAAAGCAGTAAATGTGGACGCGAAGTTCGAAAAGCAGTAGATGCAGACGCGAAGTCGGAAAAGTAGTAAATGTGGATGCGAAATCGGAAAAGCAGTAAATGTGGACACGAAGTCCAAAATGTAGTAGATGCGGACGCGAAGTCCGGAAAGCAGTAACTAGGGACGCGAAATCTGAAAAGCAATAAATGTGAACACGAAGTCCGATATGCAGTAAATGTGGACGCGAAGTCCGAAAAGCAGTAGATGCGGACGCGAAGTCCGGAAAGCAATAAATGCGGACTCGAAGTTCGGAATGCAGTAAATGCGGACGCGAAGTCCGGAATGCAGTAGATGGGGATGCCAAGTCCAAAAAACAGTAGATAGGGACGCGAATTCCAGAATGCAGTATATGTGGACATGAAGTCCGAAAAACAGTAAATGGGGATGCAAAGTCCGGAAAACGGTAAACGCGAACGCAATGTCTAAAAAGCAGTAAATGTTGACGCAATGTCCGGAAAGCAGTAGATCTGGACGGGAAGTCCGAAAAGCAGTAGGCGTAGACGCGAAGTCCAGAAAGCAGTAAATGAGGATGCGAAGTCCGAAAAACAGTAAAAAGTGGATGTCCAAACCCAACGCAGTAAATGGTGGGTGTCCAAACTGAAAGCAGTAAAGGTGGGTGTCCAAACTCAAAGCAGTAAATAGTGGGTGTCCAAATCCAAAGCAGTAAATGTGGGTGTCTAAACCGAAAGCGGTAAATTGTGGGTGTACAAACCAAAGCGGTAAATGGTGGGTATCCAAACCCAAAGCAGTAAATGTGGGATCCAAACCCAAAACAATAAATGCAAGTTGAAAATGGGCGCTTGGCATTGGGTCGGGACTTTGTTGGGATGGTGCAGTGGTAGGCGTGGCTTGTAATTTGTCGCATGAATGGGCGCATGCTGGATCACTTGCGTCGCGTGCTTGGCGGGGATGGTCCAATCGCTGTGCTCATCGGGGATGCTGTTGCTTGTGAATGTTGCCGTAGGGAGGCGGTGCTGTGGGTTGGACTGACTCTCGGAACCAAGACGCATCTTGTCTCGGAGGAGAGTGGGAACCATACGTGGCTCACCCGCAGAGATGGGCAGAACTTTTCATTAGTCATGTGGACAGTAGTGTGCGCTGAATGTGCAGGGTTGATGTTATCCCAAAGGTGCTGATCTGCCGAAGGCCGGCGTTGCTGCCGGGATGAAGTTGTTGCTTAGGTGCCTTGCCCCTAGGGCGGCGGTGTGTTTGATCTGCCGGAAGCCGACCTCGCTGTTGGGCCGATGGTGCATTGATTTGTCAGAGGTCGAACTTGTTACTAGAGTTGTTGCCTGTCGGACTGTGGGAAACCGGCCTCACCGCTGGGGCAGTCGTGCTTTTGCCGAGGTCGGCCTTGCTGTTGGGGCAGTTGTGCTTGATGGAGGCTTGTATTGCCCCTGGAGCGGTGGTGTATTTGAACTGCCGGAAGCCGACCTCGCCGCTGGGGTGGTTGCTCGTTGCTTTGTCGGATGCCGGCTCTGCCGCAGGGGCAATTGTGGTTCGCTGGGGATGCCCCGGTCTTGCGACGAGGGACTCGAGCTCTAGTTGGAGCTTATGAATCCCAAGGGATCGAGAATCAGAGTCTGTCGTAGTTCTTATTGCTTGCAGTACCTGTGGTCCTAATAACTTCAGTAAATCAGTGGTGAGTTACTAACAATGTATAAGCACAGGTAAAAATGAGTAATTGCGACGCATGTTCTTCAATTTCGGGTCGCTTGAGCGACCCATGAAGATTTTTGTTTTGGCAATACGAACGGGTTCCCGTTTTATCGAGGCCTCCAAGGCTTCTGTTGGCCATACATGGGCATATCAAGACATTCTCAATGATGCCCCAACGGCTCTATCGATTGTTCGACGAACTCGTCAACTTGGGACCCTTCTCGTCAAGGTGCCATAGGGCGGTTGCGTTTGTAACCCGCATGGAGGATTTCTGTGCAAATTTGGTCCGACATTGGTCTAATCATTTCTAGAGTGTTATGGCTAGACTCATGAAAACAATTGTCTAGGACTTTAGCTCTGTGGTAGCCGATTGTAGGGTGGCTGTGACCCGTTTGGAGTTATGAATGGACCTAGAGAAAAGAGAAAGCATGGGGAGCACGTTGCCCCAGACTAAAAAAGGATACACGAGTTCATGCCTGCAGCGAGATGTACCTTTTTATCGTCCTTCTATTATGCGAGCTGTGCCAAACCGCTCAGACAGCATACTCGGTTGCCCACTGTACTTAAGGAAGAATCCGCCTTGGATGGTTGAGTTGTGTTGGAGAGCTGATCGAGGATCATATTGGAGTAGACAACCTGGCCACTTTCCCTAGGGATCCCTAGTCCACGCGGTGTGCGAGGGCTTTAGGGTGACAATTCGATTTATTTATCTCATTTTGCTCTCCTTTTGCTATGGTCGCCCGCCTCGGGATTCGGCCGCACTTCTCAGCCTATAAGGGATGAGCTCTTCTTTTGCCACGATTGCCCACCTCGGGGTATTCAATTGTGCCTCTCTTTTGCCCTAACTTTTGCCTAGGCCGCCCCATAGGGGTTTTCAACCTAGCGGGTTCAATTCTTTTGTCTCTCAAGTTTGCAGGGAAGAAGAGTCCGGAGAATTCAGCTGCCGAGTTTTGTATTGTTTTGCATTCTGTCTCCATCGAGGAGTTGTGTTTGCTGCTTTCCCTTTTTTTTTGTCGGGGTTTCTCAATTTCTTTGGATTGGCGCCGCCGACGCATTTGGTGAGCCTCGGCGTCACCTCGTTTTCTTTTGAAAGGTTTTTCCGCTTCTTTTCGCCTTTTTTTTTGCAGCTGGGGATTGTTTTGTACCCCATGTACTTGTTTGAAACTCCTCGACTTTGCATCGCCGAGGCTGCTTTGGTGCGCTTTGCCCCGTGGAGACTTGTTGCATTTTGCTGTCCTGACCCTATTTCATGAGGGCCAGTTTTTAATTAAGATTTGGCTCTTGGATATTCGAAAGCCGAACTTCATGTTGCTCGTCTTTGCAAATTTTACAAATGATTTCCCCTATCATCTCAAAAGAAAAACAAAATTTGCCCCAGAAGTGTAGGTAACCGAGGTTACCTCGGCGTGAATGTTGGACGGGGATTCCCCGGTCTCCATTGTTGACGTGGTCCGTGGCGGACGCCTTGTGCAATCGCCGTTCCCGACCGTATCTTGTCGCTCACGTGGAGAGTGCCCCTTGGAGAATAAGCGCTCTTGAAGCCGAATGTGTCTAGCTCCAGAGCTCATCGTTACAAGTTGTCGGTGGTGGGCCTTTGCGGTGGTGAATGCCCGATTTGCCCCGAGGTGTTACTCGATATCAATGGAGACGCTCACATCGATGTTGAATGGTTTGCTCAATCGTCTCCGTCTTCTGCTTCGTGGGGGGTACCTTCCCGTCGGACTCTTCCCTGTCGAAGTATAGGGAGAAAGGCCCAATAAGAGTCTCGGGGAGGTGTGAACCCGTGCATCGTTCTTTGCCTATGACCAGCGTGTCCCCATGAAAGACGGCAAAGAAGATGATGCATTAGGTGATTGTGTGGTGGAGTATGCGGTAAGAAATGTAAGGTGGGCCCATGGGAAGTCCCTTCGTTCAGCGTGCGACCCATGGGATGCCGCGTGTGGGGGACACTCAATTTCGGAAGTCTAGTTATCACCACCCTAGAGTGATCAGACTGTGGCTGGGGGCCGCATGAGTATACTTTCCTGAGGGCGGGTGACAAACGCAGTCGCCCTAGGGAAGGCTCGAGAAGTCGGGTCCCATGGGGACAGGTAGGTCGAACAGATTCGACAGAACTGATAGGGCATCTTCGGGACTGTCTTAGTGCCATTTGAAGGGTTCGTCATAGTCAGGAGCCCGTTTGGGTACTGCATTTAAATGAAGGTAAAAGTGAGTTTGAGGAAGATTATGCACATTGTCTCGGTGGCCGATTGGTGGACACAGCAGAGGGTGGGCTGGGACCATCCTTCGGTAGGAGGTGCGATCATGCAAATGACTTTTGCGACGGTTGGGCTCGGCCATGCATTGTCCGTTGGGGCAGTTAGTTGCGATCTTTGTGGAGGGAGAGTTGGGACTCGGTGTCGAAATTCCAAGAAGCTAGACATGAGGTGTTCATTGTCCTGATTGTGGTCATTTGAGGTTCAAGTTGTCTTCTTGTCAGTTATTTCCTGCAATGGGAAGAGAAAAAGCAATGAAAGAGCTAGAACTGTTCGTAATTTGAATGCAAGGACGTAGAAGATCGAATTAGCCTGGTAGGCGTCGTCGTGCGAGCACCCCGAGGGACATGCACAAGGTGCGTTGAGGGTGTGTGCATGGGTAAGGTGGATGCATGCTCGCACGACGCGAAAGGACGTGCTCAGTTGGACGTGTTTGGTTGCACATAAAGGCGTGTGCTCAGTCAGACGGTGACGCGCTCGGTTGTGTCAGGTGAGTGGGGAGTTAGCTTCGCCTGAGAAGGTGGGTCGGCCCACGGACCACGACTCGCCTTACCATGGTGGAAGGATGAAGACCGCAAGTAGCCTATCTGCGAAAGTTGTCTCGACTCACCTGTTAGTGTAGGGCGTTAGCTGTCGTGCGAAACAATAAATAGATAGGATGCATGTGATGCATGAATTCCCAAAAGTTAATGTTGTCATTCACATTGACCCGAGAAGTTCAAAGTACAATGCAAATTTTGCGAAATGAAGTCCTAAGTTGATCTTCCATCAGACTCAGAGCTTGAGCGAGTGCGGCCTTGAAAAGCACTGATTCTAAGCGAGGGTCTTGCGGAGACATTTATCCGAGAGTGCATATGTGGGCCTCCACGAGCCCTCTTCCCAGACCTCTCTAAGGTGGCGTTCGCTTAAGCGAGCTCCTGATCGCGTCTCTGTAGTTTGGCTCGGGTCTGAGCAAGCTCCCTCTAAGGTTGTGGTTGGCCAACGAATTCCTCATCTCTCAGCAACCTCTCGGTAATTGATCCTAGTGTTGGTGAAGTCGATCATGGTGGCTGTGCTCGAAGGGAAGGGTGTCCTGGAAGACGCGCAGCTTGCATCCTGCGGTGGGTCGGCGAGGTCCTTGTGGGTTGGCGGACTTTATCGAGGTGCAAGCAAGAAGCCAAGTGAGGCGTCTCTTACCAAGACGAAAGGAAGACCGACTTAGGACTCGTCAATATGAATGCACCCTAATTTTGTAAAACATATGATGCATGTGTGCGAAGAAAGTAAATGCCCACGGCTTAGTATAAATTACAAGGTACATCGCTCTTGAACCAAAAAAGACTCAAGTGGCACGCAAGTCGACTCGATGGACTGTTTGTCGAAGCTGGGTTAGAGGATGGCATGGAGGCTCAGCACAATGCATGGTTTCGGTACTATAAGGATCATGCTATCTAGAGATGGGGGCTCTCGACTCAACAGCATGAATTTCTTGAAATCGAGCGGGGCTCTTTGGAGGCCTAATCAACGGTCCAACTGTGCGACATACCCTTACTCGGAACCCTATCTAACCTATTTGCCTATCATCAGTCATGGGATGCGACCCATAGGTACCTAGAGCTATCGTGATATGCAATGCGAGTGCTTAAATAAAGGTGCGTAAAGTAGATAAGCGGAAAATCGCAGAAAGCTATAAATAAATAAGCAAGGAAAGCAAGCAGGGATGATCCCAAACCCTCTAAGTGTCCCCAGTGGAATCAAAAAGCTGTGCGCACCCGAATTTCGTCTCGTCGGGGCACGCATACGCGCACCTAATTCAACGCGGTTTGGGAGTATCCACCTTCCCGGGGACGCGCGACGGACTTACGTGAGAAGGAGTCGCCACTATCTGTTTACGACCCGAAAGTCGAGGGCCGGTGAGTTGCCCAGGTCTAGAGGTACGAGGTACACCTAAAATGCTAAGGCAATGGTCTATACGGAACTGAAAATTCCGAATTCAGGGGTTACTATTACGTGTGGGCCTATATCCTACACGCCCTTTCGGTACTTTTACTTGCTAGGCTTGTCATTTTATTTATTTACTGCATGATTTAGTGTTGCACTTGACTCGCCCCGTTTTGACACCGTAAATTCGAAGAAACACTCTAACCATTCACTATCCGACCGGGATTCTTACATGAATAAATGTACATAATAAATCCTTACATTGTTCTCTCAAATAAGAATACAAGTTACAACAACTGAATCCAAATCGGTTCGTGTTCGGTCATTATTCCACTCATGTTCACCGTGTGGTTTTGAAAAAGACTGAAAATTAAATTAAAATGCACACTCGGTGTATGGGGGCATTGGTCCCCGTGATCGATGGTTAGGGGGGGTTGGACCCCGTGTGAATCGTATCCTAAAGGATCGGGCTCGACTCGCGTAACAAACAAGTGCAAAAATGTAACAAGCACAAATAAGCAAACAATGGGGTTTTGTTACTACCGAATTTACGTGAATTAACCGATTATTAATCGGGGTATCTTGGCATTCAAATCCTACCCTAAAACAAATAAAAGCAGTGATGGAGATGACAAGTACCATTCGGTGTTATTTTGTGGGCCCGACAAACACAATGTTTGTAATCGAGTCTCAAATGCATGGGTTATTTTTAAATTGTTCTGTATCGTGACAATGTGGCTTTCACAGAATAAGGATTATTTCACCTAAAACCCGACACCTAACCCTCTACTTGACTATTTGCCCATGCTTTGGTTAAGCCGAGTTTGAGGTTAATCTATTTTTCGTATTTTAACCCGTTCTAAACACAAACTTAGGGAAATGGAAGCACGAGACACCGCTAGGGTGTCGGCGGGTCAAGAATCGGTAGTGATGCCCTTGAACCGAAAAATATATGTGTGCATGAAAAATCAAGATTACGTGACACAGACTATCGAAAGTCGGTAGCCGGTGTCAACCAATCCCTTAGATCCATCGGAGTTGTGATAACCCCGAAAGAGCCAAGAAACCGGTTGCTCCGCCCGGAAGTGGTCCAAAGAGGACTCGTATACCCAGACTTGAGCCTCCTCAAATTGGGCCTAGACTTAAGTCAAAATATATGAGTACTCCCTAGATGTCCATGCTACGCATGACACGTATCTCATTGTTTTTGAAATTGTGAATTTTAAAAATGGTATGACCAACAGTTCTTGAACTGTCGACGCCATTTTAGATTATTGACCGATTCATGCAACTCATTTTAAAGAGTCAAATGATTTAATTTAACCAAATTTAATATCTTGATTATCCCGTGTGTGGAATTTTAGGTTAATTAGAAATTTGCCGAATGCTTTAGTTTATGGGTTTCAAGCCGCCGAAACGGTCATTGGTGGACCGCCCCTAGAAAGCTCTAATTCCCGACTGTCTTGAGGTTATATCCAATTTTTTAATCAACTTTACGTGATTAAGCCGATTCATGTGAGGTTTTAATTCAAAATACATTCAAACATTCCAAGCACACGAATATGGGCAAAATGATCACAGTAAAATTAATTCGTCGGTTTTAAATCCAAGTGATTAATTAAACCATTTTGATATATCATTTGCCTTAGAAACTATGGATTTACAAAGCAATTTATTTAACTCTAACGCACTTAACTTACGATTTATCATCCAATCAAAACTGAACATGGAATACAGTTGCATGCAATCATATATCAATCACGATCATAATACACATCTCATAAATTGCTCAAGGATCGGATTAAAATAATTTTGAAAGAAAAGGGACTGATTTGGAAATTCGGCTGAAAATCCCGGAGACTAATTTTAGATAAATTGGAAAGTTTCCTGGACTAATTTGGAATGCCGAAAAAGTTTTGTGGCTGAACAGTAATTAAAAATGGCCTAGGACCTGATTGAAACGCATCTGGAAGTTTGGGGCTGATTCAAAAAAGTGAGAAATGTTACAAGGACTAAACTGAAACAAATTAAAAAGTTCCCTGGACTGATTTAAATAATCTGAAAATTCTTTGATTGAGCAGAAAATGTTAAAAATGACCCAGGACTTGATTGAAACGAATTTTTAAGTTAAGGCTCGAACTGAAAAGAGGAAAAATATCTCAGGGACTGAACTGAAATAAATTTAAAAGTTTTCTGGACTGGTTTAAATCATCTGAAAATTCTGTGGCTGAATTGAAAGTGTTAAAAATGGCCCAGGACTTTATTGAAACGAATTTTTAAGTTTGGGACTGATCTGAAAAGAGGGAAAATGTCGCAAGGACTGAACTGAAATAAATTTAAAAGTTTCCCGGGCTGGTTTAAATCATCCGAAAATTCAGGATTACATGGAAAATACTGGGAAAGTCCGAGACTCGACTGAAACTCATCATAAAGTTCAGGACTGATTTGGAAAAAAAAAGTGAAAAGTGTTGCGAGGACTGAACTGAGACAGGATGAAAAGTTTCCCGGACTGGTTTAAATCGTTAGGAAAATTCTGGACTGCGTGGAAAATACTAAAAAAGGCCGGGATTTGAGTAAAACGTATCGGAAAGTTCAGAACATATTTGGAAAAATAAAAAACGTCCCCAGGACTAAAATGAAACAGGTCAAAAAGTATATAAAACCGGGTTCAAAATAAACCCGATCATCTCTACGGTCCACAAACACTCATTTCACGTTATCACGATATATGAATATGAGGTCCTATACATGCCACTAAGTCGGGATATTTACCTAGTTTGGGGAGGAAAATGAAGATTATGGAAGTCTGGCCTGTGGGGGGGGGGGGGGGGGGGGAGGGGACAAGTCGGGTCGTGATAGACCCGACTAGTGGGTCAACACCCGGAGAGGGGAGCTGGGCTGGACTGGGATGCTGGGCTGGACTGGGATGCTGGGCACGGGGCACCGGCTGGGCGCAACGATTCCAGACGGTCCCAGACTTCCTAAATGAGGCGACAGGTGACTCGGGGGTGGCTTCAACGAGTCGAGGGAGCTCGGGTTTGCCCGTTTGTGCCGTTGAGCTTTCGGCTAAGGGAGTCAACCGTGGTGCCTCCTGAGCGGACAGAGACAAGCTGAGGGAGACTGGTGAGCTGCGGGTTTCTGTGAAGGGGCGAGAAGGACCAAGCGTGTCAGGGAGAATGCTGAGGGAGTTGAGGGTTCGTTCTCGGAGCTAAGGGCTTTTCGTGAAGAGGAGAGGTCAGTTGTGGAGGTCCTGAGCTGTGGGTGTGAAAAAAAAGAAAGAGCTGTGAGCTGTTGTTGAGGTTTTTTTTCGAGGGGATGTTGCAGCGATGAGGGAGTTATGGGGAGCGTCGAGCTGAGGGATCAAGGGGAGAGACAGCTAGGGTTTTTTCGTGAAGAGGAAAGGTTTGGCGGCCGAGAAGAAAGGGTCCGGGCGTTAGGGTTTTTTGTGTTTTGGATTTTAGGGAGTGCCTCTGCCGAGAAGATAGCTCCGGGTGTGTGTAGCTACCAGAAAAAAAATGGAAAATGTGTGAGCGAGAGAGAGAGAGAGAGTTAGCTAGGGTTAGGATTTTTTCGGGGACGCCATCAGATTTTTTTTTCAGCTGTGGGGTAGAAGAATGGAGAAGAGGAGAGCGGCTAGGGTTTCGGCAACTAAGGGGAATAGAGATGCCGAGAGGTGAGGGAGCTGTGTGGTGTCCGCGAGCTTAGGGTTGAAAGGGAGAGACAGCAAGGGTTTTTTTCGAGGAAATGTTGCAGCCAACAGGTGAGGGAGAGGAGAGGTGTCAGCTTAGGGTTTTCTTCTTCGGGTTTTTCTTTTTTTCGGTTCTTTTCAGCTGTGCCGGGGAGAAAGGAAAGAAGAAGAGAAGAGGGAAGAGAGGAAGGAATAAGACAAAAAAAAAGGGGGGGGGGGGGTGGGGGGCAACGGTCAGGAGTTGACCGTTGCCTTTTTTTTTTTTAAATGGGCAACGGTCAGTCAGACCGGCTCTGACCGGCCCTGACCCCTTTGTCCTTTTTTAAAAAGAAATTCGAAAATTCAAATTTAACGCGCTTAGAGATTACAATTCTCGTCTTTGCAATTGGATGTCGAAAAAATGATCCGAGACCGACATTGTGTTCAGAAAAATTTATGGATCAACGTTATGCAATAAAATATTTTCCGGCCTTAATTTAGTCTCGGATTATGAAAATTGATGCTGACGCGCGCGAAATCTAAATAAGTCCCAAATAGCATTATTTTTTTGAAAAATGATAAAATTGGTGTTGAATTATGAAAATTCCCCCTTTTTAGAAGTCATGCGTGCTTGAGTGATTAGCTGATTTCCCTCCGATAGATGACAAAATGACGATTTTGCCCCTCTAGAGCCGGTGGACTGAAATGGGGTGCTGACATACACCACCCCTTTTGACTTGACTTTCAGAGGTGCTATTACCTCTGTACCCTTCGCGCACCCCATTTCTCGATGCACCTCCTCTCTAACAACCTCGGATACAGCTTTTTTCATCATTATCTTCATAGAACTCAACCAATAGACAACAAAATGATCCGGGACCGGCATTGTGTTTAGAAAAATTTATGGATCAACGTTATGTAATAAAATATTTTTCGGCCTTAATTTAGTCTCGGATTATGAAAATTGATGCTGACGCGCGCGAAATCCAAATAAGTCCCAAATAACATTAGTTTTTTGAAAAATCATAAAATTGGTGTTGAATTTATGAAAATTCCCCATTTTTAGAAGTCGTGCGTGCTTGAGCGATTAGCTGAAAATATTTCCCTTCGATAGATGACAAAAATGACGATTTTGCCCTTTTGGAGCCGGTGGACCGAAATGGCGTACTGACATACACCACCCCTT
Source organism: Punica granatum (assembly GCF_007655135.1). Classification (NCBI taxonomy): domain Eukaryota; kingdom Viridiplantae; phylum Streptophyta; class Magnoliopsida; order Myrtales; family Lythraceae; genus Punica; species Punica granatum. Next base: position 34,485,527 of record NC_045127.1, on the reverse strand, counting down.
TTGACTTGTCTTTTAGAGGTGCTACTACCTCTGTACCCTTCGCGCACCCCATTTCTCGACGCACCTCCTCTCTAACAACCTCGAATACAGCTTCTTTCATCATTATCTTCATAGAACTCAACCAATAGACAACAAAATGATCCGGGACCGGCATTGTGTTCAGAAAAATAAGCAGAATTCATCGACTCGTCGGAGCTGTAGTGGTTTCGACAACTCAACGAGAGCACCAAAGATGATAGTGATCAGAGATGAGATATCGGAATGTGGCTGGAATCCGACGTCCCCAGTCGAAGAGTAGCTTTTATACTCCATCTCGGGTGGATTGACTTCGAGACAAGATGCCGGTTGGGCCTCTGTCCCCTACTCCTTGGGTTGGGTTTCTATTTGTTTATTATTGGGCCTGAAAAAATTTGGGCTGATCTTCTCTTATTTCCGGGCCCAACTCCTATTCTTGATTTGTATCCTGGGAGATTCTAGGATTTTATGTACCATATTATATTTTCATTGTCTTTTTTCTAACGGAAATAAAATTATGGGCCAATGATCACCTGATCGAGTATTGATATGAACGAAAATACTTGTAAGTATTCAAATGCACGGTGTTTTTCTCTTGATACCATCCTTTTTTCATTGTGACAACTTTGAAACACATGAAACATGCCTTGCCCCATCGAGGAAAGATCAAATACAGCGATGCAAAATTAAATTAAACAAACCCCCTTAAAGTTTTGAATTTTAAACATTACGCCCCAAGTCGATTTCTCTTCCACCGCAGAGGCTGGTATGAGTATGTCCTGTCGGTCGGCTCAATCTTTGTCCACGGGAACTTGTGCTTTGCTATCTTCCTCTTCTTTGCAACTATTCCCAGGTAATCCCCGGCATTCTTTAGGGACCAAAAATTAATGAAAACACAGTATTAGAATCCGACAATTAAGAAAATTTAATTTTTGCTTACCCAAAAAAAAATTCTAATTTTCTGGTTATAAAGGAAGATAAAAATGAAAAATAAAGGGACATGGGTATGTGACATGGAAAGTGAATGCAATTTGAGAACTTGGAAGTCTAGAACGGCTTTAGAAGCAGAGAGGTACGTACCTTGAGGCAGAGACCCTCTTCGACATCGCAAATCGGGTAATCGCTGGGGCAGCAATAGTCGGTGCCGGTGCAACAGACAGCATTCTCATACTCACAGCACCCGTAGATGAGGCAGAAGTCAATGAACTCGAACAGACAGCAGCACGTCTCATCGCTTGGGCAGTAAGAAAAGTCCCCACACTCACTTGGGGATGGCGAGATGGTGGCGGCGGCGGCGGGGGAGGTGGAGGTGGAGGCGGGGTGGGGGGACCGGGGATGGGTAGGGGGATGGGGCTGAGGATTCCTTGGTCGGGTATGAGGCCATTGCATTGACCGCGCATTGCCCGAATGGGAGGGAGGTGTTCCTTAGCAGGTAGAAGTAGCCATCCATTCCCCAGTCAGTTCCCCACGAGTTCTTCACAATCCAGTAGTTCTCATCACCCTCAGAAGCATACCCGACAATGAGAACAGCATGGTCGATGTCATCGGGGTCATCTGAGCAGCTCCCCGCGTATATTCCCTGAGATTCGATGTCTTTATTTAAGCTTTCGCCCATTCATAATGAAGAAATTAGTAAATGGCCGAAGTCCTTACCCCAGTGTACAGCTGGAAGTCCATGGCCGAGCCATCCATGCCGACACTCACCGGCTGCTGAACCACGGCACAGAAGAGTGCACTGTCTGTTTCCTCCACATCTACATATCCATCAATTGACACAACCTTGTCGTTCTCCTCCTAATCACCAAATTGCAAGTAATTGATTAAAGAGATTCACCTCGGCGGTTAAACTGGACACATCACTCGACACGCGTTCAAAAAAAATCCCCCGATCTACATGTAAACTTGAAAGGAGGATTCACCTTGGTCACATTGCAGGTCCCGTCGACACCATCAGTGCTGGTGTAAGGATAATCGGCTCCGGAATCGATGCCGCCATTGTTGATGACCCACTCAAAAGCGTAGTCCATGTAACCTCCATCGCACCCATCATTGGTGGTGTCACAGTCAACGAGTTCTTGCTCCGATAGGCTGATTAGCTCCCCAGTTTTAAGGGCATTGATCCCTTCCATTGCTCCGTCGATGAGAATGCCCAGCAACTTCCTGTTTTTAACATGATTAGAAGACAGAGTTAACAAGAGAAAATTTTAGTAGTCTTTTTATTTATACCTAAACGAACCCACCATGTCTCCACTTTATTATTATATAGATAAAGGAACTCACCGGCTGCTGACCACGCACAAATCACTGTCGTTTCCCACATCTACATATCCCATACACAACCTTGCGTTCTCCTCTATCAAATCAATAGAAAAGAGATTCACCTCGGCGGTTAAACTGGATCACTCACACGCTTCGACACGCGTCCCCCGAAAAAAAATCATCTACATGTAAACTTGAAAGGAGGATTCACCTTGGTCACATTGCAGGTCCCGTCGACACCATCAGTGCTGGTGTAAGGATAATCGGCTCCGGAATCGATGCCGCCATTGTTGATGACCCACTCAAAAGCGTAGTCCATGTAACCTCCATCGCACCCATCATTGGTGGTGTCACAGTCAACGAGTTCTTGCTCCGATAGGCTGATTAGCTCCCCAGTTTTAAGGGCATTGATCCCTTCCATTGCTCCCGTCGATGAGAATGCCCAGCAACTTCCTGTTTTTAACATGATTAGAAGACAGAGTTAACAAGAAAATTTTAGTAGTCTTTTTATTTATACCTAAACGAACCCACCATGTCTCCACTTTATTATATATATAGATAAAGGAAAATTTTACCAATTCTCACTCACGCATAAATCAAATTTCCTATGGTCGATTTCCCAAAAGCTAGTGTAATTACTGAATATCCCATACTATAACAGTTGCATTTCATTTTGCCAGCTCTCATCAAATCCAATGAGCAAAACAGGCAAAACCAAGGGGTAAGGATTCAGCACGCCTTCTTCAATGAGGCAGAGGTCCAAAAGCAAAACAAAAGGGTACGGGAAGACTGAGGATAGGAGGACCATATGGTGCCGGATTCGGTATTGCTATTGTTGTACAATCAAATAAGACTATAATAGATGCGATAATGTTAAACGAGATGCACTAAGATGTGGTATGTGTAAGTTCTAATCAAAATGTAAAGTAAAATGCTAATCTAGACTATTGAAAGGCTTTTCATGCACATAAATATGCTAGCCTAATGCTTCGACGTTTGAAATAACATTACCGAATCTATCAACATATAAGAGTAAAATTGTAAAGTTCAACCAATTGAAGTTATTTAACCTCATATCCTAGTTATTCCCTGTTTTCTGTTTCTTAGTTCATGGGTCTCTCTTCTAAAAGGGGAAAAATCGATTGTGTTAATGCCTTTTATTTGTTTTCTTTCTGATTTCGTTGAGAGTTAGTTATATAATAAGCTGATATTACCTAAAACTAAAAACTACAGTTATCTCTTCAGTTTGATTTGCTATAATTACTTAGTCACAGTTATTGCAAGAAAATGTCAAAATGAAATTATTCTATGTTAAATAGTTTGTCTGTACAGTCCATAAAAATTCCAAAGGTTTGCAATAAAATCTAACAATGGCTAAGATCAGTTACGTCTTACAGTATAGTATAAAATTCTTACAGTATAGTATAAACTCCCCTCTTAGAAGTTCATGCTTTTGGGATCAATTCGATTATACTTATCTAATAGATGAAAAAAAGAAAGCAAAAGTATCATTCGATTAATTAAAGCTTAGGGTAGTTGGTATTACTTGTGATGTCACTAACTTTATTGTGGTGGACAAAGAGTGATTGTTCTGACTCTTAGGCGTTGCCAAAGAAGAAAATAGAGTAAATATAGGAAATAAAATAGTTTTATTTATTATATGCATATAAAAAAATAGTTATATTTATATAGATATATATAAATAGATGTTCCACTGCCATAAGGTATGCTCATCAAACAAAAAGCCCAACTAAGATACGCAATTCAACGTCCATAAAAAAAAAATTGCTGAATAGGGTCCAAAAAAAATTTTACTTTATTAGTGGGCTTGCCAAAAGTCCTATTAAATAAAGGGCCAATTCCTGTCACCACATCATTAAATTATTATGTGTTGTCAGAGTGATTGTTCTGCCACTAACTCGAAAGCCAAATTCTCCTCAAATATGAATCCTAGCCAGGACCACGGTATCTAATGATTAAAAATCAAGCGCTCCACTTCAACATTATGAATTCGAATTTCACTGAAAATATAAAACTCGTCACTATATGGGTGTATTATGAAGTGACGATGGTCGGCCCATAATACTTGATTCAGTGGACATTTGACTTAATTTACTAGTGTATTGATGGGACTGCGGTAATCAAGTTGGGCTAAAGTCTCAGCGAGTTATGACGAAAGAAACATTTCGTGTCGGCTAGATTCCCTTAGTTGGGACAGTTATAGCGGACTAATAGCCCGATCTAACCTTTTATTCATCCAAAAAAAAATTAATCCTAGCAATGGCATTGATTTAGTTTGTTTTAACCAGTAAGATAATACTAAAAGATAAAAATGAACCAGTATTAAGGCCGGGTGACCTAATTGATTAACGATTGGGTAATTGCTTTAACTCTTTAGATTCTAATTATCTTCCCCATTACCATAACTTTTTAGATTCTAATCGTCTTCCTCCCCGTTATCATAGTTCTCCTAAAATAAGAGTTCTATGTTTCGTTCCATTTCTCCGATAAGTAAGGTCAAATATAATATATATATATATATATATATAGAGGAAATGCTTTAGGCCAATATTAAAGTCAAACATAATTCCGTTTAGTTTGTGAATTATATTTTTAAATTTTTTTAAAAATTAACTCATTATACAATAAAAATTAATAATATAATAATAATAATAATAATATTATTATTATTATTATTATTTATTAATTTAATTTTTAATATTAAACTCTCTCAATTATTTATCCCTTTATTTCATAATTCAACAACACAATCATTATTTTTTCTTAACTATTCAAATTTTTCATACTTTTTTCTCATAATTTAACGACACAATCATTACAAATCAATTAAAATAAAATTTTAATTTTACTTAATTTTAAAATCAAATGTATCTTTCTGCCAAACAAAACAGTCAAACGTATTTGAGGGGTGGAAAACATACCACAGCTTCCTTGGTCCTTCATGGCCGTTACGATTCCATAGTTCCTCCAGTCCAATGTCGCCGGGGCACTGTCGCACGACCCCAATCTCTGCAGCTGCCTCCGCCGCTGCCGCTTGAGGCTGCTGCTCTGCCGCCCCCACCGTTTGCTTGCCGGCTTCTTCACCTTGGACAAGTACATCTCCCTAAACTCCTCGTTGCTGAGATCCGCAAACTTGTTCAGCCCCACTCTGCTCTCCTTCCCTGCCGCGGGCCCGCCTGCTTTCATCCTTGCATTCTTCTCGAGCACGTACTTCAAGTTCCTCTTGAAGCTCTCGAGCCGCTTCTCGGCATCGCCGGCGCTCCGGTACACCTTCCCGTGCTTCTCCTTCCATCTCCGGAAGAGCTCGACGACTCTCTCCTCGGAGACTATCCCCTCGAGCTCATTCTCGCGTATGATGGAGTATTCTTCCGGTAGGTTCGATGCGGCCGATGAAGCGAGGCACAAGATCGAACAGAGGATCAAGAGGGCAACAACTTGTTGAGTTCCATGGGAAGAACCCATGATTGATATTTTGGTTTGGCCTACGACTCTGGGATAATCCCCAGATGTCAGTAGTGGGAGTGTGCCTTTATGAGCCATGGGCTGCCATCGGATATAAGTTTTTTAATTAATTATACGGTGGAGAAATGTGGTTGGCTGCCTACCAGTCAAAATTGGAGATAATATATCCCCATTTTAACTATAAAAAAAACATTATCCCCATTTTATTTACTATCCAATAGGAAAAGAAAAGTCCCATGGAGTTTGGTTTATTCATTTATTTTCTTTAGGTATGTTTTGTTCTGGGGGTTTTAGGAGACAGAACTACATGGTCTGGCTTTTGGATGGACTTGGATGGATGAATATAACATTCGAAGCGATGAGATGTGATCTTTTGGACCAATCGAGGGCAGTTTGGGTATGAAAGGTTATGTCACATTGAAATGTAGAAATGTTTCAATACATTAAAAAATATGGGCTGCCAAATCGATTTGGTAGCAGGAATTCTTCTCTACTATTCACACGCTCAAGACTTGCCAGTTGAGCAGGGAAGAAGCTAACCAGCTAGCTAGATAAAATCTACCAGTCAACTACACTAAAATTACTATTGACGTACGGCCCAACAAAAAAGAAGCGTTATTATTAAGAAGAAAATGTTGGCCAGTTTATCTAATAATATAAGAGAATTTAAAAGAAGAGATAGCTCACCTAATAATAAAAAAAAACTTTAGATTCAATATTTGGTGAAAATTCGTGCTTTTTTTTATTTAGATGATTATTTGTACCTTTTTATTATTTATTAATATTTTTATTTTATTATATTTAGTCTCATGGGCTTTCATTGTATTGAAAAGAAATAAAAAAGAGAAAATTGTGCAGGGTGACCCAAACTTAAACGCTTCTTGAAGGCGGTATTTATTGCTGGCCAAACTTTCGTATGAGAAATTCTTCAATGATTGTATTTTGTCCTGTGTAGTATAAATTAGTACTAATAGAATTGCAATAAATGGATGATTTTATGAGTTTATAAGTAAACTGCGAGTCATGAATTTGTAAAATAATATATATTATTTTTATCCCTTTTCTTTTATTTTTTATTTTTTTTTACTCAAGCAGATAAGTGAACCCTTTATTAATTGCAAAAACGGACATAAGGCAAGATGCCCGATCATAAATTACAAGAGCGGAAATAAACGATTTATTCGTCGGTCAAACTATAAAGGAAAAATAAGAGAAACATAAAAAAAAACCGTATACAATTGTAGTTTTTTATCTTGAAATCGTCAGCTCCAATCACTGTCTTTTAATAATATTTCATCGTGGACTCCAATAGTGATCGGGAATGAGGACATCTTAAGTCCATGATGAAATTTTACTCCATAATGAAGTAGGTAGTCAAGGTATCTCGGATCAATATTCGAGCGCAAGATCCCATCAACAATCACAGCCAACAAACACAATCAATCTACCTAATTCTTAACAGCTCAAGCCCTAAGTAATCAAACCAAGGAGCATTATCGGTTCATATCAGCGATTACCACGAGGTCCTGAGTAATCAAATCAAGGAAGCCCAAAGCCTCCTTAATCGGTTCAGACCAGCGATTACACAAGGAGACAAGACTTGCGAAAATCAACAACAAAAAAGCAGAAGCCACAAAAGATCGGTTTTCACATGCGGAAGGTAGAACAATAAGACTATTACCGCGATCGTGTGCCGTGGCGGGGGATGATATATTCGCGAGGAGGAGACGGGAGGCTTAGAAACGAATCCGTCATCGGAGGGAAGGAGAAGAAGCCAATCAGTTTGGGTTGGTTGGGTAGGAGGAGGCCGCGGCTACTACGTCATTGCAGCCGCCTCTAGTGCAGGTGAAAACAATGCAGGTTGAGACCCCTGAGCTATTTTATGGATTATCAATATGTCATTATTAAGTAGAATCATTTCATATACAAACTAGTATTGTTGTCTTCGAATAGATTAGACAAAATCATCTCCCAAAAATTCTAGAATTAGACATTAAATAATATCCTATGGTAGGATGCTTATTTTTTTTTTATTACATATAAGTCTTTCGAGCATTAAAAATACATCGTAACCTACAAATGTTTCAATTACGTCACAAATTAGTTGGGTTGCATTTGAAACTCATGTAATTTTTCAGATTGATGACGTGTCTTCAGAAAAGTACCCATGTGTCCTAAAAGCTAATCTAGTCGGCTGGTAGCTCTCGGCGCCGGCCGCCGCCCCTTAAAACGAGGTTAGCAGCGACAGTAGAAGTCACTGGTGACCTCGTTTTGGTGGTGGTGGCCGACGGCAGCACCACCATTGCCTGGATCTCCCCCACTTGAGCGAGAGTAGGGGAGATTCGAGTGATGGTGGTGCGGCTGCCAGCCACCACCACCTAGACGAGATCGCCGGCAAACTCTAGTGCTGCCACCGGCCTCGTTTGAGGAGGTAGTGTCGGAGCCGGGGAGCCACCCCACCCACACACACGCACGCACGCATGCACACACATACTCTTCTTCTTCGCGACAGTTCTGCTGCATTTTCTCCTTCTTCTTTTACTTTTTTAAGTTTCAAGTTTATTTTATAAAATAATTATTTTGTAATAAGTATCTATTCAAAAATATTTATATTAGAAGAATTTAATTAAAATATTTAATTTATAGCAAAATTTTATTGTTAGATATATATTTTTACAATATCTTACAATTATTTTAAAATATTTATTTTACATAAATTAGTAACTAGTTTTACTATTACTTTATTTTCATGAATGTATATTTGCAATTATTTTTGAAATTATTTTTTTGTATTTGTAAAGTTATTTTATTTGAAAACATTTTATAATTCGTCAATTATTTTTAACTTTTAAAATTTATAGTTTTTATTTCTATAATTATTTTATTTACAATTACTTTATTAATTACAATTACAATTAATTTTCTTCTTACAATTATTGTATTTATGAAATGATAACTTGTAATAATTCGATTTTATAAATTTTCAAAGTTTAAATAGACATATTAAGGTTATATGATCCAAAATCAATGCAAGCGTCCGATGAGGGTTGACGAAGGCAGTTGCAACACTAACTTATGAATTTGAGGAAAAATGGCTAGCAAAGTTGATTGGCCAGCATCAACACTATTGTTGGCTAGGGAAAATAATAACACTATCGTAAAGTAATTTATGAGAAATACTGCTCACCTCTAACTTACTCACAATGGTCTGGAACACACATTGGCCTAATTTTTAATCAAATAATGCACATTTTTAACTATACTACATAAAAAGCAGGGGAAATAGCTTGAAAAATCAATTACTTTCATGAAATTCCTCAATTTACCAATTTTAAAAATTTTGGCATGAAATATCACAACGTTTACCTCCGTTTTCTTGATCTACCAATCCGTTGATTGGGCTGTTAAAACTGCTAATGTGGCCATTACCGAAGCTGATGTGGCAAATGGTTACTCACGTGGATGGCATGCCACAAAATTTTTAACCTACAAAATCACATAATTTGCTTCGTTTCCTCTTATCTACCAAAATATCAATAACTTTTCCTACATATACCAAAATATCAATAACTTTGAGATCACATAGTTTGCTTATGTTCCCTCATCTACCAAAATATGGTTTGTTTCAAAAATCACATCTACCAAAATATGATTTTTTTGAATGATTATAAGTTCGAATTAGGGACCTATATATATATATATGTGTGTGTGTGTTGATTTGAATGTTAAAGAATATTCATATATGTTATCACAATAAGTAGTGTAGGAATTTAGACATATTATACTACAAAGACAAAAACCATTCCAATAGAACTTATGCACACCAACATCTATAAAATTTTAGCATGATCGAATTTATTGGACACGGGGACCGATTACTTTATCATGGTTCACCTTATTTTGGCATGGTTCATGTAGATATAAATTTCTAGGACCGATTGTTATTAAGTTTTAATAATGTCGATATGATGAAAATGCTGAAGTAGAAATTTATCATATCTATATTATGAAAATTTAACATCTAAACTACAAACACAAAATTGAAAAATCCTAAAATTCTAAAAAATTTATGTGCGGGAAAAAAAATAGTTGAAGAACTCACCTCCAAAAATCTAATTGTGGATGTACTTAAAATTAAACTACGTAGATGTGAGAAAATAACAATCGGTATAAGATATCTATATCTATATACTTTAAAAATAAAACTAAAATTCATTTTTCTAAAAAATAAAAAAAAATCGGAGAAAATAACAACCGGTTCCACAAATCTATATTTATTTATTTTTAAAATTAAAAATTAAAAATAAAAATTAAAGAAAACTCAGAAAATCGATAAAATAATGAATAGTTTCACAAATCTATATCTATATAATTCTAAAATTCAAAATTTTATTATTTAGAAAAAGTTCAAAAAATCAAGAAAATTCTACTTAGAAACGAAGTGTTATGGGACCGTTTGGCACGACCTACTTTTATCCTACTTCGTATAGAATTTGGACATATTATACCGTAAAGACAATAACCATGATAAAATAACCATTCCAGCAGAACTTGCGTCCAACAAGTTAAACCATGCTAAAAGTTTATAGATGTTGGTGTGCACAAGTTTTGTTGGAATTGTTATTTTGGCAACGTTATTGTTTTTATTGTATAATATGTCCAAGTTCTTATATTATTTAATGTGATAACAGATATGAATACTTTTTTTTATTTGCAAATGATAAACTTGTAATTGTTATAACACTTCTTTTCTATTAAAAATTCTTTTAACATTCAAATCAATGTACATATATATAAGTCCCTAATTCAAACTTATAATCATTCAAAGAAATCATATTTTGGGGGGTTTTTACCCCAAATGGTCCATGGTTTACCCGTTTTGTCAAATCTATCCTATGCTTTTTTTTGTCAGATATATCCCATGGTTTACTTTTTGCATCAAATCTATCCCGACGTTATCTTTTCCGTCAACATCTAACGGGCGTGCTGACGTGGCACGTGGAGGGATAGTGGGCCACACTTGCCACGTGGGCGTCACGTCAGCACGGCCGTTAGATGTCAACAGAAAAGATAACGCTGGAATAGATTTGATGCAAAAAGTAAACCATGTGATAGATTTGACAAAAAAAAACATATGATAGATTTGACAAAATGGGTAAACCATAGACCATTTTAGGTAAATTCTCCTATTTTGGGAGATGTGATTTTTGAAAGAAACCATAGTTTGGTAGATGAGGGAACATAAATAGATTATGTGATTTTTTTAAAGTTATTGATATTTTGATAGATAAGAGAAAATTTATTGATTTTTGGTAGATGAAGGAAAAAAAGCAAACTATGTGATTTTTTAGGTCAAAATGTTTGTGGTGTGCCATCCACGTGAACAACCGTCTGCCACATCAGTATTGTTAACAACCACATCAGCAGTTTTGATGGCCTAATTAACGAATTGGTAGATTAGGAAAATGAAGGTAAACGTTGTGATTTTTCAGGCCAAAATTTTAAAATATTGGTATATGGAAGAATTTCGTGAAAGTAATTAATTTTTTGGGTTATTTTCCCTAAAAAATATAATAGTGCAATATGGATTAAATAGTTGTGGCTGTATGTAGTATATACATGTAAGCTCGAGCCAATTATTATAAACACAGGGACCAATTAATAGAATATTATGAGTTTTATTTTTCCTACCGTAATAAATCAAAACTTTTCATTTCTAACAGTTTGATTAAAAAAATATCTTAATATTAGTAGTAAAAATCGTAGTTTCATTTTATGTTCTTACTCGTTGTTTGAACAATAGGAACTACAAAACAAGAAGACGCCATGTCCATTAAGAAGTCTTTGAGCTTTGAAAGTAGCACGTCCCCTGCATCATTGTTTTTCTCATATGGATCGAGGAGCGAATTTAACATCAGAATGGAGAAAGGTGTGGGAATATCTCAGTGTGCGCATAACTGCACTGCGGACAGTGATTCTTGGACGAGGGAGGGAATGGCTTGGGCGAGCATGAAAAGAAGAGGAAATACAAGAGTGGTCTTATTGTTGTTGTTTCACGAAATTGAGGATTGTATCTCTTCGGGGTTTTATGAGTTGCCATGATTAAATGACGTGATTATCCTTGATAACTGATTGATATCTCTAACTTGGAGCGAAATAAATAACTAGGTCATGCAATTTAGGAAAAAATTCCAGCATAGCTAATTCATTTGGGCCGAAGTAAATTTTTTTTTTTTTACTGAATAATGCATTGAACTACTTGTTGACATCAATTTCTTGTTAGGAAACTAATCCTACCCACTTTATTTATTATTTTACTTTATTTTTGTAAGAGCAATATGACATGATAATATTATTTTCTTGGACAACTATGCCGATATATATACGTCATAATTTTTCAAATAGAACAAATAATAATCAATGTACTGTGATTATGCATTTATTTGATGTTACAATTCACATTGTTATGATTATTACCAAATAAACTCTTACACTTTAAAATGGTTACACCCAAAACTATTATTTGCTCAAACTAACATATTAGAAAAGTAATATATCGTAACATATTCTATATAAATTAATACGATTGTATTAACATCATTTCTTTCTTTATGTAATTTACTTTTATTAAATACTCGTAATTAGAAATAACTATAAAAAATGAAGTAATTATTAATAAAGTTGAAAATAAAAAATAAAAAATTGTAAATTATAAAATAAAAATAAAGTTGAATATAAATTTGGTTTTTTAAAATAAAATAATTATATAAAGTAAAATATATCTAAAATAAATTATTTTTTGTATAATAAAATATAAAATGAAATTATAAAGTTGATTATTTTATAATTGCAAAGTAAATATAAAAATTTAGATTATTGTAAAATAAATCAAATAAAGGAATATTGTAAGATAATATTTCTTGTGTAAAATAAATGTTTTCAAAATAAATATTTAGTTTATAATTATAATTCTTGTAAAAAACTGTAAAGTTTAAATTAAGTAAAATAAAATAGAAAAAAAACAAACAAACCCAACATTAGCGAAGAAGAAGGGAAGAGGAGGAAGAGGTGTTTGTTCGGGGGTGGTGGCCGGCGCCAACAGCCGCCCTCTCCTGTTCTCCCCTTCTTCTTTGTACAGACCCCCCTCTCTCTTTTTTATTTTAATTCACAAACTGAACTGGTCTAATTTGATTTATAGACCGATTTATTAAACTAGTTAATTGATGATGACGTGGCGCATTATCGCTACAAGAAATTTCATTTATTATGACAAAATCTCTCGCCACAAATAAATGTTTGTCAAAAGAAACAATTATATAGTGATAAAAGATAATTTTGTCACAATAATTGTCCAATCACGAGGAAAAATAATTTGTCATTTTAAATTGTCAAAAATAATATATTTAGAGTGACAGAAAGTGAATTTGTCACAATAGTTTGTCACGATTGTTTTGACTGACAATTCGTTATGATTCATAGCTGTAATGTTATAACAAAATTATTTTATTGTGAAAACTTTATCACAAAAAATCATACCAGAATATACAGTGACAAAAATATGTGTCACTAATGACATGCTATATCATAACAACTGCATTCTGTCTCGATAATCTCATTTTTCAACTAATAGCAACAAATTATTTTTCACAATATATAGTATAATTTTTCGTGACAAATGATTTTATCAAAAGAATTATTATTTACCTACGAAACATCGTTGATTTTTTTATTTTTAAATAATTTATAGTATTCACAAATTCATAATTTTTATTATCGATAAGTACTTTATGGGAAAATGTGATTATCTATAGAATAATTTCATAATTTCTTTTAATTTTCCATATTTGTTATCTGCCAAATATAAAGTTAAGTTTTTAATTTTTTTTTCTAATAATACGATCTAAATGCATTAATTTTTCAAATATATATTTTCTAGTCAATTGTGGTATCTAAATAATATAATCTCTATTTTTTTATTTTTTATGATATCATTCAAAAATGTCAAATTTTTTAATTTTAAAATCCTTTTAGTAATATTATTTAGTAATCACAAATCTTAAAATTTTAAATTTAATTGATTTTTTTACTATGTGATTACTTAGAGAATATTTTAAAGCATTTTAAATTTTTCATGATGTATTAATCTTGAATGTTTAAGTTTTCAAATATTAAGTTCTCATTTAATAAATAATGAACTTTTATGTTGTTAATTAGTTTTTATTAGATATATCTGTAAATGTGGTTGTATATATAACTTTAAAAATAAATTGCGTTTTCCATACTTATCTTCATATTTATATGAGATCCTGTACATAGCTTTAACAAATAAAATAATCCTTTATTCAATGAAAAAAAAGAAAATAAGCCTTTATGTCACGACTTGTAATTTCTTTTAATTGGATGTTTTCTTTTAATTTCTAAGTTCAAGTAGAAGAAGTTCTCTTCTTAGACTTGTAATTTGGAATTTCTTTGACATTTTAATATTATAACTTTGGATTAATAGGTTAATATCTATTTGGTGCTCTTGATTCTATTTGAAAATGTTTGTATTGCTTTCATTTTTCACTAATTTTGTACCTCCAATTTGGCCTATGATTACAGTATTGGATAAAATGTAACATTCGCCAAATTAACCGTATGAATTATAGATAAAATAATTATGATGAAAGAATTCGTCAATTATGACGAAAGAATTCATGAAAAGAAGAATTTAATTTTATAAATTTTTAGAAAATTAATATTTTCAAAAAATTATTAATTATTTCTAATTACGAATTTTTAATTTTATTAATTTTGTTATTTTGACGAATATTTCGTCATGTATTTTATCACGAGATCTTTCATTCGAAAATTAAAGAGTGATTTTTCATGACAAAAGATATTTATCGCAACGAAATCATCTTAATATTGTGACATTTCATTTTATCACAATAAAATGATTTATAACTACAAAATATAACTTTGTCACAATATGTGATATGATATTGTGATAAAGTAATATTTTGTCACCATAAACTTATTAAGACGAGCTTATTCTAACGAAAGTTGTGACAAAAAAATTTGTCACGAGAAACATTTAGTGACAAATACCAACCACTTGGACAAAATATTTTGTAGCAATAGTCTAATATTCTTGTAGTATGATTGGTCCACGTGGCAAGACGAATCGGTCTACTCGATAATATTGTAGGCAAAATTTGAAAAAAAAAAGATAGAAAGTACTATATTACAGAGAAAATAGCCCCATATAGTACAATTTTTACCTTATTTTCACTTCCTAGCACGTTTTTAAAAGTTGTCACGATCTAGCACGAATCACCATTTTATTCCCAGATCTAGCACACCGTTAAACTCCGTCTAAAAACCGTTAAACACTGTTAGACGGAGTTTAACGGTGTGCTAGATCCGAGAATAAAATGGTGATTCGTGCTAGATCGTGACAATTTTTAAAAACGTGCTAGGAAGTGAAAATAAGATAAAAACTGTGCTACATGAGGCTATTTTCCCTTAAAAAATATTTATCACTCTTTTCGGTATTCTGATTTTGATAATTTTTGTGAACCGTACGATCTCAAAACAAGGTGAAACTTTTACCCCATGTTCCTGATGTTATTATAAAACTCCACACAAATTTTCAAATTTTTCTGAATGGTGAATCTTCAGATAAAAAATATTTACCTCTTTTTTTGGTGTTGTGATTTAAATAGCTTTTGTGAATCGTCTGATCTTAAAATGAGATAAAACTTTTACCCGACATTCTTAATATTATTATAAAGGTCCACAAAAAATTTTAAATTTTTATGGGAGGTGAATCTTCAGATAAAAAATAATTACAATTCTTTTCGGAGCTCTGATTTTGATAGTTTTTGTGAATCGCCCGATCTTAAAACAAGATGAAAAATATTCCCCATGTTCCTAACATTATTATAAAGCTCCTCACATATTTTCAGAATTTTCCGGGTAGTGAATCTTCAGATAAAATATATTTACCCATCTTTTCGATGTTCCGATTTTGATAGTTTTTGTGAATAGGCCGACCTCAAAACGAGATGAAACTTTTTCCCCATGTTCCTAACATTATTATAAAGCTCCTCACATATTTTCAGAATTTTCCGGGCAGTGAATCTTCAGATAAAATATATTTACCCATCTTTTCGATGTTCCGATTTTGATAGTTTTTGTGAATAGGCCGACCTCAAAACGAGATGAAACTTTTACCCCATGTTCCTGATATTATTATAAAGCTCCACACAAATTTTTAGATTTTTCTAGGTGGTGAATTTTCAGATAAAAACTATTTACCTCTTTTTTCGGTGTTGTGATTTAGATAGCTTTTATGAATTGTCCGATCTCAAAAAGAGGTGAAACTTTTACCCCACGTTCCTGATATTATTATAAAGCTCTGTACAAAATTTCAAAATATTTTGGATGGTGAATCTTCAAATAAAAAATAATTACCATTATTTTCGGTACTCTGATTTTGATAGTTTTTGTGAACCGTCCGATTTCAAAACAAGATAAACATTTTTTCCATGTTCCCGACATTATTATAAAGCTCCTCACAGATTTTCATATTTTTCTGGACAGTGAATCTTCAGATGAAATATATTTACCTATCTTTTCGGTGTTCCGATTTTGATAGTTTTTGTGAATCGTCCGATCTCAAAATGAGATGAAACTTTTACCCCATGTTCCTGATATTATTATAAAGCTCCACACAGATTTTTAGATTTTTCTAGGTGGTGAATCTTCAGATAAAAAATATTTACCCATTTTTTTGGTATTCTGATTTTGATAGATTTTGTAAACCGTCCGATCTCAAAAATAGCTTAAACTTTTAACCCATGTTCCTGATATTATTATAAAGCTCCACACTAATTTTCAGATTTTTTTGGGCTGTGAATCTTCAAATAGAAAAAAGGAAAAATAGCCTCATATAGCATAGTTTTTACCTTATTTTCACTTTCTAGCGCCTTTTTAAAAGTTGTCACGATCTAGCACGAATCACCATTTTATTCCCGGATCTAGCACATCGTTAAACTCCGTCTAACGGTGTTTAATGGTTTTTAGACGGAGTTTAACGGTGTGCTAGATTCGGAAATAAAATGGTGATTCGTGCTAGATCATGACAACTTTTAAAAACGTGCTAGGGAGTAAAAATAAAGTAAAAACTGTGCTATATGGGGTTATTTTCCCATAAACTTATTAAGACAAGCTTATTCTAATGAAAGTTGTGACAAAAAAATTTGTCACGAGAAACATTTAATGACAAATACCAACCACATTTTGACAAAAATATTTTGTAGTAATAGTCTAATATTCTTGTAGTGTATGATTGGTCCACGCGGCAAGACGAATCGGTCTACTCGATAATATTGTAGGCAAATTTTGAAAAAATAAGATAGAAAGTACTATATTATAAGGAATAAAATATGTAAATTATAAATGGTCAAGATTAAACGTTGAAATATTTAATGAATGAGATTAATGTCTCATTACGGGACATTATTTAGTGTCACGTGCTAGAAGCAATCATCATCTCTTCTAATAAAAATTTAAACATGAGAAAGACATAAAAGTTTATTTATTTTAATTAGGGTTTATTGCACCATATAGCCTAACGTTGACAGATATTCTTAGATCTATCACAACATCGTTTTTTTACCTAAGATATCCCAACGTTGCTATTTTTGTTTCACCAATTATCCCTTGGGGCTAGATAGTGACATCAGATTAGGAACGTTGGGATAACTCAAGCAAAAAATCGACGTTGTGATAAATCTAAGAATATCTGTCAACGTTAGGCTATATGGTGCAATATACCCTTTTAATTATTATAAATTTTATAAAAAAAATGAAAGAATGGATTAACAAATGGAAAAACCCAAAATGAATATGACATCTCTTACTTTTAAATTTAATGACGGAAATTTGAATAAGATATTAATTCATAATAACATTTTTAGTACTTTCAGTTTAAATATATAGTATTTTAGTTCTTGCATTTAGTACTTTTATTATTCCTAATGAAGGGTTCAAAATATTAAGAATGTGTTTGGTATCAGAGTTGAGTTGAGTTGAATTTTGGTTTTAATTGGTTTGTAATGATTGTATCGTTAAATTATGAGAAAATGTGCAAATGATTGTATTGTTGAATTGTGGAAAAAGTAATGAATAGTTAAGAAAATTTAATATTAAAAATTGAATTGAATGGTTAAAAAAAATTTTAAAAAGAAAAAATGTAATAATTGTGTTATTGAATTGAAAATAAGTGAAGTTGAGTTGAATTGAGTTAAAAAAATTTCTAAATCCAAACACACCCTAAATACTTGAAGTAAAAGTACCCAATATGTTACTGTAATTAAAAGTCACCATTAACGAATTGCTAAAAGCAAACATACTCCGCTTTTGTCGTTCACCTCAATCAAAACAAAAAGCAATACATTAATATGAATTTGTTCAAGCGATTTGGCATTTATTTTCTCTAAATGATGTCTCGAGTTGAAATTTTTCCAATAAAAACAATTCACATTGTAAAAATTTTATCTTTTTAGAAAGTCATTTTGAAAAAAAAAAAAATTAATCGAGATTTATTGAATTTTTTATATCAGATTATACACGAAAAAGAAAAGACCACAAAAAGGTATAAGAAAAGTCTATTCGGTGGGGCCCATTTCGTCGTCTTCTAGCTGGTAAGTACATATCTTCGCGGGCCCCGCCCAACGACAAATCAAATACAGAGGCGTACGACATTGCAAACGTGTTTTCATCATTTAACCCATCCCAAAATTGTTTGTCAGCTCAATGGTCCATCCCCACAAACTCATGGGTATTTGGGTCCTGCTGATAATCTGGGTATTTTTTTTTATCCAGCGAAAAAAAATCTGGGTATTTCGGTTTATCTACTACGTATCTCATAGATATTTATGAAACGGTAATCGACAGACTGAAATGAAATCAACCATTTTGATAAGGTCGTGGCCCAATATTTCTCGGACGAAGAGTCTATCTAAGATGTATTGCCTGTTTTGGTCTAGGGTGATTGAGCTTGCATTTCGTTTTCAAGTTAGATAAGTGATTCAACTCAACTTGATTTTGTACAATAATGGTAAGTGTCAACAAATATATTGATGTATGAGAATATATATAGATATATATATATATATATATGTAAAAGTAGATGATAAATTTATTATTAAAAATTTAATTTTAAAAATGGTTATGAAAAAATATGAGTGAGAAAATATTATTAAATGTTAATTTAAAAAGGTTAGCAAAAAATATGAGTGAAAAAAATAAAACAATAATTACTATATTATTAAATTTGAGAAATAATATAGTTACGTTGGATAGAGTTAGATTATAATTCAAAAAAAAACAAAATCTGAATTTTTCCATAAAAGGCACCTCTGAGGTGGCTTACCCTTTTAATTCAAATGCAAAAAATAAAAAAGTGTTTATGGGACGTCCCACCATCTTTCCGATCGAACTTTAACTCACATGGATAATTGTTAGGAGGAGTGAGATAGGCTTCGGCGGGTCCGAGGTTGAGTGGGCCCATTACATGGGCCTGGTTACGGGCCTTGATCAAATTAATACCTTGATTTTGGTAATCAGATTGCAATTTTAGGTTCGAATTGCACATTCGTTCGTGATTGCGGAAACTTACACTCGGTTAGCAAATTCTATACACCACTAAAAAGAAAATATTAACAAATCATTATAAATTTCTTAAAAAAACTTTTATCTCTTATTATTGTGGTGAAACTTCTTTTAGTATATTTCTCGGTTACTATCACTTGGATCATGTACATATCATGTTATTATAATGGTAAAATGGTGTAAAATTAACAAAATAGAATTCCTATTTCAATATATAGAAATTGAGGATCGAGTAGAAAATTATAATAAATTAAAAATAGAGAAAATTTATGCAAGTGCGACCATTACATATATATAAGATTATAATAAATTACTTAGAAAAACTTTTACATAGAGTTCTTTCCCATATATATATATAATAATAATAATAATAATAATTAAATTAAGTTCTTTGACGTGTTCAATCTCAAAATGATGATCATTTTTTATTTTTTTGAAGTAAAGCATTACCAAGTGGCTCTAATAGAGTGTTTGCTCCTCCTAATTCATTGCCTGTAAACGAGTAAAGTACTAAGTTCCTGAAAATCGGGAGAGGATATCATTGCAAACAAGTAATTTCAAGAACAAGAATGAAGTAGAGGGCGCTTTGAGAGGAGGAATGAGCAATCATAATTGCTCAATAGCCCTTGTGACGGTTCAGAATACGTTGTGCTATCTAAGATTTCTAGTCCATTATATAGTAGTCTACGACCAATGAAAAGAGGCCACTTGTTGATAATAGAGCTCTTGACATTAATGTGCTAGTTGGATTTGTACTTTGAGCTCACTAAGAAGGTCAAGAAAGCCCATAACATGCTTCTTGACGAACCCAATCCCGAGCCCACCTAGACAAAACTCTCTATTACATCCCGAATATGGGATTAACTCAGGACCCCGCTACCAATTTTGTAATTAGGCCCACGTGTCATATTTGCCTCTATGGTCTTTGAGTCATAGTACTGTTACACCTCAACGATCTTCGAATCATGGGCTTAATAATCTATTGTATTGAGTTTTCGTGATGTTTGAGTCACGAGTTTTAACATGTCAATCTCTACTGTATTTGAGCCAGTCAAGTATAAAATATTAAAATAATTCACATATTAATCTCTGCAGTCTTTGAGTCATGATGAGGTGACTTATTTCTTACGAATATTTATGAGCATCTACATTGCCCATAATATATTTTCTAGTACTTAGTTAGGAAAATATTTGAATATGGAA
This sequence comes from Punica granatum, assembly GCF_007655135.1. NCBI lineage: Eukaryota > Viridiplantae > Streptophyta > Magnoliopsida > Myrtales > Lythraceae > Punica > Punica granatum. The sequence continues at coordinate 34,464,905 of NC_045127.1, read as the reverse complement.
AATAAATCTAAGCATGTATTGTTACAATTTGAACGAAGTAAAATTAAAATTACCTATCAAATTGTGAAAGAAAAGATAAATAAAGAAAAAGAAAAGAGCCGCGGCAAGAGAATAACTGTTGGAACTTTCTACTATCGATTATAAAGGCGGTCGATCGGCCTAATAGAATGAAATATAAATTCTAATAACTAATATAATGGCACAAATAGTCATACAATGAGTATCGAATTTGAAACTTCTTGGTTATCAAATAAAAGTGTGCATCATTGAACTACATTTTATTTGATAGAAAGAGGGTGGGCACTACTTAATTACACTTAGAACTCTCTATTAGCTTCAAGATATATAGTTGTTGCTATCATACTACCAACATTGCCCTCTGTTTTTTTTCTCTAATGTCTAAATATTAACTGTTCAACGTAAAAACATATATATGGATTAAATATTTCAAGAGATCATCCTTTTTTAATTTGGTTAAATGCCAGTGAAAAAAAAAACACTCTTTTATAAAATTCGCGTAATACCCCCCATTATTCGGAGGATTGGGCACATTAGTTGCTAAACTTCATAAAGTAAGATCGGATCCATTCACTATCAATATCTTAATAATAGAAATTGATCATATCAAATCGATTCCGAAGGAAATACTTTCCAATCATTCATTTTTTTTAAATGATTTGGTTGGCTTCTGCATCATCAGCAGTAGATAATAATCTACGACAAAAATGAGAAAGTTCTAACAAATCTCATTGGATAAGCACTAACCAATGTCAACAGGATCTACGACCGATCAGTCAATTGTGCACATTGAAACCATTCGATTGGAGCAATTACTTCGGAAAAATATGTCAATCCCGCACCGTCCAAGTCTCTCCCAAGATTTAAATATATTGAAAACGAAAGTCATATACTATAAGGAGAACCAAGTGATCTTGCTATGAGTTTGTAATTCTATCTCCCGTTTTTTTTTAACTAATTCACATCTCAATGCTTAACACGATAACGGAGTAGAGCTGTACCTCGCCAAAGTTCCTTCAGCTAGCCGCTGGAGTGCGTCATTGATATGATCAGTAGGTTCCCATTTTCTATATCAAGAAATCTGTATTTTTGTTGGAAAAGTAAATAATAATGTAATGAAGATTTTTAGACCCATTTATATATCAATGGCTAAAAGCCATTACATTCTTTATGACGGCCCTTTTGTCCACGTCTTCTAAATCCATTAGGCCCATGACTTAAAAAAAAAAAAATTTCCGTAAGCCTCAAGACCCTAAATAATTTCCCTATGACTAATCTATTCCACCGCCTCACCGCTTCTGAGGCTTTAAGGGGGATTGAGAAGAGAAAGGAGAGGGGGGAGAAGCGGTAGAGAGAGAACAGAGGGAAGAGTCAGAAAGGTCGAAGACGAAAAGCTCGACCGAGAAAGAGATCCAGATTCGGAGACCGAACTGAAGCCTCCCGAGAACATTGCGACTTATATTTCTGCGGCCTTCCTTCCTATCACCATTGCTTGAAGGAGATACTAAAGGAGAAACAATACCTCTTTGTGGTCCCCTTCTCTGTGTGTATTCCTATCTCTATCCGAGAACAGGAAACGACATGGGTTACCATGAAACCCGAGCCACCGTAAGTGCAATTCCTAGCTCTTAGTTATAACATCAATATCTAAATTGAAGCATAAGAGTTGTGAAATTGTTATAGGAGTTGGTTTATATCTGTTTAAGAGCCTTGCTGATCTATTATGTTTTGAAATTACAAACAAGGTGATATCGATGATCATAAGGTAGCCTATGTGGGAGCTCTGCTTTTGACGGTCAATTACGCACAATTTTGCATCATATATTCCAAACTTTACATATTGTTTCAGTTTTATCCGAACGTCGATTTTTATTTTTATTTTTTATTTTTTTTTTCTGAAGTATGCTAAAGTCAATGGTTTGGTTTCAAATCTATCCCATCGTAAACATTCTGTCCATTTTTAACGAAAATGCTAATGTGACGCATTAATTGCTTGACGGCACTGACGCGAGGAGTGTGAGTCCCAATACAAGAGAAAAATAACACTATGTAATCCAATCTTTTAATATTTTCCCAATTTTTTTCAACCTTTTTATTTTTTCTCAACTTTATCCCAATCTTTTCATGATTTTTCAAATTTATCACAACCTGTTGGGATAATATTGAGAAAATAGTAAAAGATTGGAATAAAATTGAGAAACTATCGAAATGTTGAGATAAAATTGAACAAAAATTAAAAAGTTAGGATAAAATTGAGAAATAACAAAAAGATTGGGATATATGGTGTAATTTTTTTCCCTTATATCGGGACTCACACACTCTGTCAGCATCCCATTTTGGCTCACCGATTCAAATTACATTATCAGCAATGATCCAAGCTATGACTTGAGTAGAGTACAGAAAAACGGCTCAACAGAGCGGAAAATCACTATTCATCCTCAAGTCGGCAAAATTGAGCAAATGACCCATGGATGTGACAGAAGGACTCCAGGGGTCACCAAAAGGCAACAGAGCGACCATAGAGCTCAACAATGTCCAAAACCGACATTTTCAGTATATCACATGGACGGTACTATTTTCCGATAGTTCGCTCGATCGTCGGAAGATAGCCAATATTGGACTCCAAAAATCCACTTCAATGCCAAACAGATGAAAAGTGTCCCCAAAGGCATTTTACAAATCATCTGCTCTATACAGAACAACTTTCTGTATACAGACAACTTTTCAGTGGAAGTCCAAAAATGCTGATTTCTTGGAGAGAAGTTAATTCCAAATATCAGACGCGGCCATGCTCCACCAGCACACAGAGCATGAACAATGCTTCAGATTGTCTCTTGGAAGTCATACAGACACTTCAAATGACTTCCGAGAGGCAAAACAAGTATACCCCTCTTCGGAAGAGCATAGCCGGAGACTGGTCTGATGGAATTACGGCAAACGAAGTTCATACCGCATTGCCCTGAAAACTCTAGCAGACATTCACAATTGGGTAAAACAGATAGCAAAACCCTTTTCAGTTTCCCGAGTAACCTTCGAGGAGCGGAAATGGCCATTTTTAGTGGAAATGCATATCCGGAGGCCGTTTTTACGGAAACTTGATGCCGAGTGTCTATCCTACACCATGCTAGCCTTCTCAAGGCTCAACGTGGAATCGTCGAAATAAATCACACGACTCATCTAGACCTCCCGAGCAATGCGTTAGAGGTCTCAGATACACTTTTCAAGTCTTTGGAGGTCTGATCTCGACAAACAGAGATTACAGTAATCTCCGGAGTGCCCAAGTAACTCAGAAATCATTCTGAGAAATCTAGTTTCGGCCTCCTAGGACGTCTCAAGCCCCACGTTAGCATTACCAGCTTAAGGGACAATTGTTCACGTTGTCTGACAATTTATATCAAAATGACCAACGTGAGATGCAAACACAAGATATGCTGTCAGAAGCGGACAACTTCGCTCTGGTCACTTGCAATGAGCAAAAATGTCAATCTTGGGCTCATTAACTCCGTTTTCTCGCGTATATCGACAATTCGACGTTCAATTCGAACCACGAACTTCGAATGCGCGACCAATCGAGACCCGAGCTTTCTCCCGGTTTTTCCTCACGAGCCGTGGGGTCCACGGGCTGCCCAAGAGCAATCACTCCTTTGCCCCAAACAATTCGGCCTTATCCTCTTCCTCTCTTGCACTCACATTGCCCAAAATATCTTGGAGAAGTCCAAGATCACACTCCAACTTCACTTCCATGCCATTAATGCTTCTTGGCTCATCTTCATGAAGAATGCATGGAGGAGATTCATCCTTATCTTGCTTAGCAAATTCGGATCTCCATAAGCAAGCCCTTAATCAAGCTTTTTTCACACTTAATTGCACTTAAGCATAGCCTATATATTGTCCAAATGTCATTAACTTAATATACACCTTCAAGCACTCTCTCTCTAGCATTTCTCACTCAAACAAAAGCTCTCAAACTCTCAAGGAGTTCAGCAAAATCACAGCTCAACAAGAACAAGCAAAACCAAGCAAAACCGTGCAAAGTCTTAAGTCGGAATCCATCCCGGCTTAAATCCAAACTTTACCAAACTTCATATCCCACATGTTTTTGACCCCCTCTATCCATTTCTGAACTTAGATTTTAATTTTGAAGCCTATAAGCCATAGAACCAGCCTTGAACAAAATCTGGACAGATTTGGTCCTTCTCGGGTCAAAAATGTCAAACCGGGTTTCAAGCCTTTCCAAGTCGGTTTGAGCTACCAAAACCCATCAAATACCTCCCCACACAACCCTAGGGTGTCAATGAGTCAAGAAATCCAAGAAAAAACCCGTCGGTTTAACCCCAGGAAGAAGAAATAGCCCGACTACCCAGTCGGGTTGAAATTTCTGACTGTTTGTACGGTTTTCTTGCAGATCGGGTCGATCCGTGACCCTTTTCGACGAACGACCACTTCTATAACCTCCAAGGGTCAGTTAGGAGTCAGGAGCCATTGGCCTTGCTAAACAATTCCATTGGAATCCATCGTTATGAATTCCGACCCGAAAACTGCCCAGTCGGGCCAGTTTCCAGACATGCTCTGTTTTCGGTGATTTTTGCAGGACTGTGCGGGTCGACCCGACAACTCTGGGAGCAAACGACCACCACGGTCACCTAGAGGGGTCCCTTGGCTACCTAAGGCCGCCGACCTTGCCTCAAAATTCCATCAGGAGTCTCTGTGGCGACGTCCGACCCGACTTGTGCCAGTCGGGTCTTTCCAGTATTCCAGCCGGGTCTGTTTGGTGCCATTCGGGTCTGTTCAACGGAAAACAGCCCAGAACCCGACCCATCAACGGTCCAACCTGACTCTTGAAGGTCCCATCCCGCATCTCGGGACTAGGTATGACCATTCCCGACTTAGAGGAGCTAGGACTTTTACATTCTCGTGCGTTTATGGAGTTATAAGGGGTTTTATGTATGTTTTATTTTCAAGTTTCAATCTTTATGCATTTTCCATATTATATCATGCATATTTATCCTTGATTTATATGCTAGCATGTCGGGAAACACTTGGATCATAGTCGAGAAGAACATCCCGACCCGGGAAAGGCAAAGAGCTCACGGGTTTCCCTCCAAGGGAGGTGACCGAATGCTCTCTTGCTCCTTTCGGGCAAGGAACGGTCTTCTTGACCCAATCCAAGTTCGATTCCCGAGTTTCATCGTATTTTCTCACGTGCATGAAGTCGGTATTGTTTTATCGATTCCTTAAATAACTTGTTTGTGCATGTTTCCATATTCGAATGCGTTATTCAAATCATGGCAATACCGACTTTCGTTTAATCGTGTCATTTATAATGTTTGTTGTTTAAGCATGAGAGAAATGATTCAAAACGATACGAGGAAATCTCGTGGAACTCCATTCGGGCCATGGGACCTCTCGGCTATCTCCAAGGAGAAGTAACCGAGAGTCTCTTAGACTCGTACGGGTTGCATGAGGCTTCCTCTTTCCGTTTTGAGTCTGTTCTCGGCTTTCGTGTAATTTGCAATTTACATTATCGTTGCAATATCGCATGAAAATGTCTTTTCAAAAGAAAGCATGCATGGATTCGGGTATCGATGACTCATTCGGGTCCATTCGGTTACGAGGGTAGTTTCGGTCATTGGACCAAATTATCCTCGATCCTTATGGAATCGTCTTGGTCGTCGAGTTGTGAATCGTTTTCACAATTAATGCATTCGGCACAACCCTTAAGCATTAATTCCACAAACGGGTTAATCGGGACGCTCACATGATTAAACCCACTTCACACTGATAAAGTTTACACGAATTGGCCATTAACTGATAACTCGCGTCGATGAGTTGTCAAATGACGTTGGTGACCTTTTCAAATTTATCAATTTCAAAACCCGAAACGCGCGGTTCGATGTAGCATGGACGTCTGAAAAGGGCTTCTGTGTCTCAACTTGAGTTTTTACCTGATTCCAAGTAACTCAGGTCAGGATACAGAAGATCTTTCTAGATCACTTCCGGGCAGATCGACCGGTTCTTTGGCTTTTTCGGGGTTCTTGCACAACCCTGGACGATCCAGGGAATTGGTCGACACCGGCTACAGGCCGAGGTGGCCCGCACTGCGATGTTTCCCCTTTTCTGAAAATAATTTTCAAATAAAGGGCAAAATCATCTTTTCACAATTCAGCGACACCCTTAGGGTTAGCATGACAGAAACACTACAGTACGGGATAAGAACGGACTACCTGTTCAGGGGCAGGTTCATCTGCATAGCCTTTTCTTATCTAACTGATGAATTTCTGTCATCCTAACATAGACTCGGGTAACCAGAACGGTTATCTCTGTCAGAAAACATGCAAAATGCTGATTAACCTTTCACTCGACCTAACCAAACACTAGATAATGGTTAGGAGGAATTCTAGATTCCAAATCTAGAGTCAAAATAAGAGTTTGGCTAATTCAGTGGAAATTCAGTGTCACAACACCGAATCACTGTAAAAGCAATCCACACACATGAGATTTGACTCTCTTTGTCAAGTTCTTAAAACAAAGCCGAATGCTAAAACATTGGCACGCATTTGTTTGTCTAGGTTAGGATTTGCATGCCAAAATACCCCGAATTAATAAACTTGCTAATCCATGTATATTCGGTGAATACAAACACATTGTCTGTTATTTATCTGATGCTTGTTATCTTTCCGCTCCTGTTTGCCATGCGGGTCGAGCCTGATCCCTAGGCAGAATAATATTAGGGTTCAACGCCCTAATCATCGAGCACAGGGTCCAACGCCGTAATCAACACTCACAGGGTCCAACGTCCTATTCAGTGAGAGCGTGCATTGAATTTCAGTTCTTCGGTCTTTTCCCTAAACTCACGGTGAGTTAGAGCAGAATAATAACCGAACGCGAGTCGACTGGAATTCGGCCATTTGTAATTTGTATTTATTGTTTTCGAGAGCATTGTAAGGACTTTTATTTTGTACATTTGTTCTGTAAGAATTCCAGTCGGTGAGCGAATGGTCCGAGAGTCGAATTAATCGAATCGGTCTAATGCTTGCCCAAAGGAAAGTAAATCCAAGAATTCGCGGTTCTGGTTCACGCAGGGATTCAACCTCCATGGTTCGATTAACTGTAATGACCATAGTTATTTTTGGTTGTTAATGTTGGAAGATTTTTAGCGACTAAAATCATTTAGTTCCAAATTGCTTAACATTAGGAGGCAGGAGATCACGCCACAATATTTGGCGACCAAGTATTCTTTTTGGTGGCAACACCTTTACCTTTAGCAACTAATTACTGGTTTTGTCGTGAAAAGCTTGAGATGTTGCAACCAACGATAATTTTATTACTAATACATATCAATCGCAACTAATATACCATTGGTCGCTAAATCCATATTTTATTGTAGTTACTAATTTGGCTGGATCCTAGGTTAATTGTGGGATTTCGGGTTGGGATTTTGGCAACAATTCATCTAATGAAGCAGCCAGAGAGATCCTCAACCTGAAAAATGACCCTCTACTTACAAAGGAAAGGGGCTCGAGTTTCGATCAGCAATTTGTAAAACTGTAGGGTCAAAATGAGAATATTTTTTAGAGAATCAAAGGTCTTATGCGTATTAACCGTCTGTTGGCGCATATACTATTTGTGCTCGCCACCACGGGCGTTGTTGCTGCCCCTGCCTCCGTGCATTGGCACTGGCTGCTTTCACGCTTGCCTTCCTTATTTTTGAAGACGGAACTGAGTTCAACTAGTTCAATTTAGACTAGTCTGATTGGATCTAATTACGTTTCAGCCCCTCAACTTCTTAAAAAACTTCATTATCACCATTTTTGAAGATTTTAAGCACATTTTAGCTGAGAAATAATTATCTTCAAGCTCGAGAAATAATTATCTGAATGAAAACACCCTGAAATGAATATTTTTCGCTACATGAGATTATCGATTTCTCCATCATGAACCCTTCTTCTATTGAATAAAATGCGGGAATAAAAAGGATTTTGAAGTTTTATCGATTAGAGAATATTAAGGTTCCATTTTTACTAAAAAATACATGTGATAGGGTTTTAAAACAAGGCCACAGGAGATCTCATGTTGTTTTCAAAAGTTGCTTTGACGATGAGGATTTTTAGCCCAAATCCGTATTAACAGGCCCAAGCCCAAAGAAGCATATCTTGGATATATCAATTAATATTCTCATGATATGGAAATGGAAGATGAGATGTTTCGATCCATAAATTAAGAATATTATAATTTTAATCAGGTAATATATTTTATTTAGGTAGAAAGATATTTATAATTAGATATTACTTTCTATTTTAGTTTGTGTCCAAAGTTTTAAGTTTCCTATTTTGGAACAATTAAATGTTTTGTTTCATGAAGTTACATAGTAAGAGACTAGATTCTAATTTCCCATTTTAGTGTCTTCTTAGTTGTCTTAGGACTATATATATATATAGTCCATCTCGTTGTAACAGAAGGCAAGAGCTTTATATCTCAAGAATAATAATTCTTCTTTGATAAAGTTGAGAGATTTCTCTTTTTATCATGACCCTTTTGGTTGTTATTCGTCGGGTTTAGACTTGATCTATTCCCTTCGAGTCTAAAATCAGATTTAAGCACGAGAAATCATGATCCTCTCTATGTCAATTTGTATCAAAACAGGAGTAACCATAATCTGATTTGGTGAACGTAGCGAATCACAACCATCCTTTTGTCGAAGAACTGAGGGTGTTTTACTTTCATGGAGCGAAAAGTTGGGAGGGTTGATGCACTCATGAAAGGCAGCAATTGGAACGAAGAAGACAGAGGTTCAACAGAGCGAGTTATTCCTCATAAGCCACCTTTTGTTTAACGCGTTCCTTATGGGTTCCATTTGGTTGATGATGATGAAGATGAAGGATCATTGGATCAGTGATTCTCGTGGAAGAAGGGGATATCTGTATGAGCTGAACGACTATCATCCGAAGAGAATCCCGATTTTTAATGGAAATACATGCGACGAGGAGTCTCTTGAGTGGATTTCTGATGTAGACGAGTTCTTCGACTATTATAACATCTTCAATGATGGAGAGGCAAAGCTTTTGCTTTGTGGGAAGAATTGCAACAAGATCATGTTGAAGATGGCAAACATCCAATTTTTACGAGGAGGCATATGAAGAGGTTACTGTACGGACTCGAATGTGCTCTCGTCAGGGCTCGCATGCGCGCGACCGAATCGTGCGGTTTGGGAGTGTCCACTTTCCCGGGGATGCGTGATGGACACGCGTGAGAAGAAATCGTCATTACCTGTTTACGACCCGAAAGTTGAGGGCCAGTGAGTTGCCCATGTGTAGGGGTAATGATACACCTAGTTTAGCTAAGGTACTAGTCATTGCGGAACCGAAAAATCCAAGTTCGGGGGTTCACGTTACGTGCGGGCCTATATCCCGCATGCCCTTTCGGTACTCCAGCTTGCTAGGCTTGCTGTTTTATTTATTTACCGCGTGGATTAGGCTGCACTCTGTCTACACGTTTTGACGCTGACAATTCGGTGAACTAAATGATGTGGGTTCAGAAGCCGAGATAAAAGTAGGCCCGTATGTCGGGAAATCGGCTCACTATCCTCACATTACAGTTAATCAAACCATGATGGTTGAATTCTTATGTGAACCGAAACCACGAGATCTTGGGTTTACTCTTATCTGAGCAAGCATTGTACGAAATAAAGTTCTCACAATGCTCTTAAAATAATACAACAAATTACAAATTATAAATGCTTGAATCTCAGTCAGTTTGCGTTCAATTATTATTCTACTCCAACTCGCCGTGAGTTTAAGGAAAAATTGAAAAACTGAAATTCAAATGCGCTATCAGTGAATAAAACGTTGGACCCCAAGTGCAATGCGCCCTATGGGTCGGGCTCGATCCGTATGGACAAGGATGACCAGAAAAGTAACAGATAACATGCAAATTACAGGCAAGGTGTTTGTTATTGACAAATGTATGTGAGTTAACATATTATTAGTCGGGGTATTTTGGCAAGCAAATGTCCTATGCCAAGCAAATAAATGCGTGCAAAGCATTTCGCATTTAGCTTTGTTTCAAGGACCTGACAGACATGATGTCTGTAGTCAAGTCCTTTGTGCGTGGATTACTTTTAAAGTTGTTATGTATTGTGACACTGTAATGCTTACAGATTATTACAAAACAAGTCTTTTTACCTGAAAAGCCTAGAGCCTAAAGCCTTAACCCACTTTTGTCGTGTATGCTTAAGTCGAATGCGTGCTTAGTCAAGTAATCGTGTTTTGATCCAGAATACCCGGCCAAATACCCAAAACTATACTATGATGACATAAACTCATCAATTGGATAAGGAAAGGTTATATACATGTAACTTGTCCATATCCCCGTACTGTAGTATTTCTGTCAAGCTAAACCCTGGGGTGCCGCTAAATTGCGAAATGACGATTTTGCCCTTGACTTGAAAATTGTTTTCAGAAAAGGAAAACAATGCGATGCGGGCCACCTCGACCTGTAGCCGGTGTCAGCACCCCATTTTGGCCCACCGGTTTCCCACATGAGGACTCCCGACCAAAGCTCAGGACGCTATTCATCGCCCGGCAATCGGAGGCGAACGTGCGGTCACGGAACCACGAGCAATAGGAGAAGAGCATGGTCCACCGAGAAAGGCGGAGGAGAACCATCAGAAGAACAAACGAACAAGGAATCCCGAAAACGACGGAGCTGGCACTGTGGCACTATTCATCACCGAGTCACCGAAGCACCGAAAGGTGCCCAATATGGGACTCTAAAAATCCCCTTCGGTGCCAAAGTGACCAATGACACGTCCGGACGCATTTCCGGGGGATACCACATGAGCCGGGACACCCCAATCTCTCACGGACGACGCCTTTTCCGACAGAGCTCCTGGGGCCCGCTCCACTGACAAGCAGACGGCCCCCCCAAAACGAGCCTACAGGCACCCAGGGACCACCAAGGTCGGGGAACAAGCTTCAGATGACCTTCCGGAACTCGACTCGGTTTCCCGAGAGACGTTTCAGTGGTCATGAACGTCTCCCGGCGAGCCTTCGGGGCACGTCCACGGAAAACAGAGATCACAACGATCCCCGAGCACCTCAAGACATTCAGGGAACACTGAGAAAGCCCCGGTCAAAAGTCCCTAGGTCTTCCTGGGCCAACGGTCTTCGGCCGGGGACGACGAGCCAACGATCCCCACGGGGGCAGAAGGGTCACCGAAACGAATGTCAAGACGCACAAAGAGCGATCGGGGACCGGGGGACACTAAACTCCGCTCCGAACGTCCAAACAGGGCAAAACCGACTCTCGAGGCGCCAAGCCGCCCGAACGTTCGTTCACACGACGCATGGCGATATTAGGCTCATTCAAATCCTCGTCGTTCAAGCATTCCAAATCTACAAATTAATTGGACATTGGAGATCGGATGCGAGCTCAATAAAGTTTCAAGCGTTTTCCGGCTTTTCTCTCAATCGAATGGGACCCACAGCTCAGCCAAGCCAAGCCGTCAAGCCACGGCTCAATCCCAAGCCACGGCTCAACCCCTCAAGCCTCGGCTAGCCGCAATTAGCCGCGGCTTCCCTCCCATGGCCGGCGGCTCCAATGCTCTCCCATTACAAAATTCAAATTTCCCTCACTTCTTTCACTTCCCATCACCTCACATCACTCCCCATCACTCAACCTCTTGCTTCCCCTACACTCCATTTGACATTTTCCCCACACTAATCTCTTGATATTTTTCGGCAGCCCTAGCTTAGGCCTCTAAGCCGTGATTAAATCTCCCTAATCAAGCCGTTAGCCATTCTTATAAAGCCTCTAGCATCATTAGTTCTAATCACTTCTTCATTCTCCTTCTCTCTCAAGCCAATCTCCCTCTAGAATCCTCTCAAACCCCAGCCCATTCCCACTCACTCGTCCATCCCGAGCCAAGGCCGAAACCGGCCAAAACCGCCGGAAAACCACCCGGTATTCCGGTAACCACCCGACCCGACTTAAGCCAAAAATCATCAAACACCCTAGCCTCCATATTTCCCACCCCCTAAGTCCATTTCCAAGCTTAGATTTTCCATTTGAGGTCCCCAACATCCCGTTCCAGCCACAAGAACAATTGGGTCCCGAGACCCCCTAGCCGTGCACACCAAGCCTTCCGACGTGCCATTTCTTCCCACGACTTCGGTGAGTCGTGCCATCACGTTCCAAGGGTTCTTCACAACCCTCACCCTCCCCCGTGAAGAGGTGGTCACGGTCCGAGGGCCGGTCAACCGTGCACAACCGTCATTCATCCGCTTCTCTCTTACCGGGTTCCTCACATTTTTACCGAACTTTCTCTCACATTTTCGGGTTTGTTCAGGCCTTGGCACGTTCGGGTCTGCTCACGGTCATCTAGATCTACCTCTTAGGAGTCCAACGAGCCCGACCTTGCACCGTGCCGTGACCGGAGCTAGTGTGCCGACCCCGTTCTTTCCGAGTGGCCGAGGCTGCCATCTCTCGGGTCCTTCAAGCCGTGATGCCCAAACCGAGTCTAGCGATTCCCACGGCCACTTCCCCGACTCTTTTCCTCGTGCACGAGGCTAGGTAACGTCCCTCTACGACTTAGATAAGCTAGGGTCCTCGGTTCTTTGCTTGTGTGAAATGTTCGCATGTTTTAAAGGCCCGAACGTATGAAAGTTTACGTTTTTCTATGGATCCATGCAATCCCATGCATCGTAATGTGTCTTTGCTTTCTTGGGTACATCTGAACGTTGTATGATCGTGCATGCCATAGTGGGAATGACCCATTTCGAGGTTGGAGAGCCCCTTGTGGTCCGTAAGGGTCATGGAACTCACGGCCATACCTCCCGAAGGGATGGCCGAGAGTCCCATTGCCCCTCACGGACGCACGGGGAGCTCTCTCGCCCCGAAATACGTTGCTCCCTACATCTTATTGTCGTTTACCGTGTTTATGACATGTATACATGATGGAAAGGTTCGGGATCTTGACGCGAGAGACCCAAAGGGGTCGGATGTGTCAAGGGAGACCCACGGCCATCCTCCTTGCAAGGGGGCTGTACGGACCCGAATGTTGACTCTCGTCGGGGCCCGCATTGCGCACTTTTGGATCGCGCGGCTTGGTCGGAACGTCCACCTTCCCGCGGGGCGCGCGTCGGACACGCGTGAGAGAAGGAGTCGCCACTTATCATTTTACGACCCGAAGGTCGAGGGCGGATAAGTTACCCTGGGTCTAGGGGTATGGAACACCTAGTTTGTTGTTAAGGCATTGATCTGTGCGGAACCGGAAAATCCGTGTTCGGGGGTTCATGTTACGTGCGGGCCTATATCCCGCACGCCCTTTCGGTACTCTGGTTTGCTAGGCTTGCATGTTTTATTATTTACCGCGTGAATTAAGTGCACTCGGCTCGCACGTTTTGACACCGGATATTCGATGAACCAAACGATGTCGGTTGAGAAGCCGGGAGAGAAGTAAATCTATATGTCGGGGAATTGGTTCACAATCTTGCGTTACAGTTCATCGAACCATGGAGGTTGAATCCCTGCGTGAACCAGAACCGCGATATCTTGGATTCACTTGTGTCTGGGCAAGCATTAGACCGATTCGATTAATTCGACTCTCAGACCGTTCGCTCACCGACTGGAATTCTTACAGAATAAATGCACCAAATAGAATCCTTACAATGCTCTCAAAAACAATAAATACAAATTGCAAAAGGGTCGAATTCCAGTCGTTTTGCGTTCGGTTATTATTCCACTCTAACTCACCGTGAGTTTAGGGAAAAGACCGAAGAACTGAAATTCAATGGACGCTCTCACTGAATAGGGCGTTGGACCCTGTGACTGTTGATTAGGGTGTTGGACCCTGTGCTCGATGATTAGGGCGTTGAACCCTAATATTATTCGGCCTAGGGATCAGGCTCGACCCGCATGGCAAACAGGTGCGGAAAGATAACACGCAACATGTTAATAACAGACAAAGTGTTTGTTATTGTCGTGTTTACGTGAATTAACAGATTATTAACCCAGGGGTGTTTTTGCAAGCAAATGCCATATGCTAAACAATCAAACATGTGCCAACGTTTTAGCATTCGGCTTTGTTTTGAGAACTTGGCAAAGAGAGTCAAATCTCAGGTGTGTGAATCGCTTTTACAGTTGTTCTGTATTGTGACACTGAATTACCACTGAATTAACCAAACTCGTGTTTTGACTCTAGATTTGGAATCTAGAATTCCTCCTAACCATTATCTAGTGTTTGGTTAGGTCGAGTGAAAGGTTAATCAGCATTTCACAGGTTTTCTCACAGGGATCAACTGTTCTAGTTACCCGAGTCTATGTTAGGATAACAGAAACTCATCAGTTAGATAAGAAAAGGCTATGCAGATGAACCTGCACCTGAACAGGTAGCCCGTTCTTATCCCGTACTGTAGTGTTTCTGTTATGCTAACCCTAAGGATGTCGCTGGATTGTGAAAAGACAATTTTGCCCTCTATTTGAAAATTGTTTTCAGAAAAGGGGAAAGATCGCAGTGCGGGCCACCTCGGCCTGTAGCCGGTGTCGACCGATTCCCTGTATCATCCAGGGTTGTGCAAGAACCCCAAAAAAGCCAAAGAACCGGTTGATCTGCCCGGAAGTGATCTAGAAAGATCTTCTGTATCTTGACCCGAGTTACCTAGAATCAAGTAAAAACTCAAGTTTGAGACACAGAAGCCCTTTCCAGACGTCCATGCTACATCGGACCGCGCGTTTCGGGTTTTGAAATTGATAAGTTTAAAAAGGGCACCAACATCCTTTGACGACTCGTCGACACGAGTTATCAGTTAATGTCCAATTCGGGTAAACTTTATCAGTATGAAGTGAGTTTAATCGTGTGAGCGTCCCGATTAACCCGTTTGTGGAATTAATGCTTAAGGGTTGTGCCGAATGCATTAATTGTGAAAACGATTCGCGACTCGACGACCAAGACGATTCCATAAGGATCGAGAATAATTTGGTCCAATAACCGAAACTATCCTCATAACCAAATGGACCCGAATTAGTCATCGATACTCGAATCCATGCATGCTTTGTTTAAAAGAGTCTTTACATGATATTTTAATATGGGAATCGTAAAGACATTGAAGTAAAACTTCACATCATCCGATCAACAAATTAAACTTGAGATAAGGAATTCATTCTTGACTCAAGGAAGGCCAAGAAGCCCTCGGCTTCATCTTGTGAAGGGTGGCCGAAGGTTCTCATGGCTCTATCCGAGTCACGAACGATTTCCTAATCGTGGTTTAATTATTTCTCGCATGCTCAAACATCGACCGTGATAAATAGCACCCTTTTTTAACAAAAGCCGGCGTTATCACGATTTGTTTAGCTCATTCAAACATACAAACATTCACAAACGTGTTAATTAAGGAAAAGGATAACATAACACCGGCTTCATGCATGCAATAATGATAAACAAACTCGGAAATTAACTTGAATAGGCTAAGGAGACCGATCTTAACCCGAAAAGAGCAATTTAAATCTCAACCCTCTCCTTTAGAGAATTGGCCGAGACTTAATGTGCCATAATAGGGTCGGGATAGTCTTCTTTATGATGATCCAAGCCCCTTTCCGACATGGTAGCAAGTCCTAAGATAGTGTACGTGTATAATATAACATAAAATTGCATAAAAATTAAATCTTGTGAATGAAACATGCATGAAAACACCATAATACTCCATAGCCATGCAAAAATATAAAAAGTCCTAACTCCTCTAAGTCGAAAGTGTTTTACCTAGCCTCGGAATACGAGGAAAGAGTCGGGGAAGTGTTTGAGAGTCGGGTGACTCGGTGGAACCCTTAAAAGGGTATTCGGGTGCAAGGATGGACGTGCACGGGCACGGTCGAGCACGGTGACGGGAGCTAGTGGGCACGGACAGGCGCTGGTGGTGGGCGCGGGTGTGCGCGGTGACAGGCGCGGGCGTGCGCGGATGACAGGCACGGGCGTGCGCTGGTGACGGGCGCGGGCGTGCGCTGGTGACGGGCGCGGGCGTGCGCGGTGACGGGCGCGGGCGTGCGCTGGTGACGCCTGGTGACGATGGGCGCGGCGTGCGCTGGTGACGGGCGCGGGCGTGCGCGGATGACGGGCGCGGCGTGCGCTGGTGACGGGCGCGGGCGTGCGCTGGTGACGTGCGCGGGATGAGGAGCACGGGAGTGCGCGGGTGGCGGGCACGGGTGTGCTGGTGAAGGGCGCGGGTGGCGCTGGATGACGAGCACGGGCGTGCGCGGGTGACGGGCGCGGGTGTGCTGGTGATGGGCGCGGGTGGCGCTGGATGACGAGCACGGGCGTGCGCGGGTGGCGGGCGCGGGTGTGCTGGTGATGGGCGCGGGTGGCGCTGGATGACGAGCACGGGCGTGCGCGGGTGACGGGCGCGGGTGTGCTGGTGATGGGCGCGGGTGGCGCTGGAGACGCTCGGTGACGGACGTTGGTGACGCCCGAGGGTTGCGCTCGGTGACGCTCGGTGACGGACGCTGGTCACCCGAGAGCTCCAACTAGTCCCAAGATGCGGGATGGGACCTTCAAGAGTCGGGTTGGACCGTTGATGGGTCGGTTTTGAGCTGTTTTCCGTTGAACAGACCCGAATGGCATCAAACAGACCCGGCTGAAATATTGGACAGACCCGACTGGCACAAGTCGGGTCGGACGTCGCCACGGAGGCTCCCGATGGAATTTTGAGGCAAGGTCAGTGGCTCCTGACTCCTAACTGACCCCCGGAGGTGACTGTGGTGGTCGTTTGGTCCCAGAGTTATCGGGTCGACCCGTACAGCCCTGCAAAGATCACGGAAAACAGAGTACGTCTGGAAATTCGGACCCGTCTGGCACCAGTCCGGTCGGACGTCGCCACGGAGGCTCCCGATGGAATTTTTGAGCAAGGCCAACGGCTCCCGACTGCTAACTCACCTCTGGAGGTGGCTGTGGTGGTCGTTTTCCGAAAAGAGTCTCGGATCGACCCGACTGGGCAGTCGGGCTGTTTCTTCTTCCTGGGGTTAAACCGACGGGTTTTTCTTGGATTGCTTGACTTCTTGACACCCTAGGGTTGTGTGGGGAGGTGTTTGATGGGTTTTGGTAGCTCAAACCGACTTGGAAAGGCTTGAAACCCGGTTTGACATTTTTTACCCGAGAAGGACCAAATCTGTCCAGATTTTGTTCAAGGCTGGTTCTATGGCTTAGAGGCTTCAAACTTAAAATCTAAGTTCAGAAATGGATAGAGGGGCTCGAAAACATGTGGGATATGAAGTTTGGTAAAGTTTGGATTCAAGCCGGGATGGATTCCGACTTAAGACTTTGCCCGGTTTTGCTTGGTTTTGCTTGCTGGAAATGGCTGAAGCTTGCTGCGGTTTGCTATGGAGTTTGAGAGCTTTTGAAGAGTGAGAAATGCTAGAGAGAGAGTGTTTTTAAGGTGTCCCCCTTAAGTTAATGACATTTGGACAATATATAGAAAAGCTTAAATGCAAGATTAGTGAAGAAAAGTGCAATTAGGACCATGGATTAGTGGAATCCGAATTTCTTAAGGAAATATCAAGCTCAATCCTCATCCATTGCATTAATGGAGAAGAGATAAGAGCATTGATGGCTTGGATGGGAAGTTGGAGTGTTGAATTGAAACACTTAGATATTTTGCAAAAGGAAGACAAATGCAAGTTGTCTTCTTGGCTTGAAGAAGAAGATGACAAGAGACATGGAGGGCAATGGGCATGGGTGAGGCGGCAATGAGTTGGCCGTGGGTCCCACGGGTCGCGAGGTAAGTTCGGGCCAAAGTTCGGGTCTCGATTGGTCGCGCATTCGAAGTTCGTGGTTCGAATTGAACGTCGAATTGTCGATATACGCGAGAAAACGGAGTTAATGAGCCCGAGATTGACATTTTTCATGGAGAAATGTCCCGGATGTGTGCGAGGCTCGGAATCCGGTTTTGCTCATTGCAAGTGACCAGGGCGAAGTTGTCCGCTTCTGACAGCATATCTTGTGTCCGCATCTCACGTTGGTCATTTTGACATAAATTGTCAGACAACGTGAACAATTATCCCTTAAGCCGGTAATGCTAACGTGGGGCTGGAGACGTCCTAGGAGGTCGAAACTGGATTTCTCAGGATGATTTCTGAGTTGCTTGGGCACTCCGGAGATTACTGTAATCTCTGTTTGTCGAGATCAAACCTCCAAGGACTTGAAAAGTGTATCTGAGACCTCTAAAGCGCTGCTCGGGAGGTCTAGGTGAGTCGTGTGATTTATTCCGACGATTCCACATTGAGCCTTGAGAAGGCTAGCATTGTGTAACGTAAGCATTCGGAGTTAAGTTTCCCCAAAGAGGACCTCCGGATATGGATTTTCCACTAAAAATGGTCATTTCCGCTCTTCGGAGGTTACTCGGGAAACCGCGAGGGGTTTTGCTGTTTGTTTTGCCCAATTGTGAATGTCTGCTAGAGTTTTCTGGGCAATGCGGTATAAACTTCGTTTGCCGTAATTCCATCAGACCCTTCTCCGGCTATGCTCTTCTGAAGAGGGGTATGCTTGTTTTGTCGTTCGGAAGTCATTTGAAGTGTCTGTGTGACTTCCAAAAGACAATCTGAAGCGTTGTTCATACTCTGTGTGTTGATGGGGCATGGCCGCGTCTGATATTTGGAATTAACTTTTCTCCAGGAAACCGGCATTTTTGGACTTCCACTGAAAAGTTGTCTGTATACAGAAAATTGTTCTGTATAGAGCAGATGATTTGAAAAATGCCTTTGGGGACACTTTTCATCTTTTTGGCACTGGTGTGGATTTTTGGAGTCCAATATTCACTATCTTCCGACGGCCGAGCGAACTATCGGAAAATAGTGCCGTCCGTGTAGTACACTGAAAACGCCGGTTTTGGACATTGTTGAGTTCTTTGGTCGCTCTGTTCCCCTTTGGTGACCCCTAGAGTCCTTCTGTCATGTCCATGGGCCATTTGCTCAATTTTGCCAACTTGAGGATGAATAGTGATTTCTTGCTCTGCCGAGCCGTTTTTCTGTATTCTGCTCAAGTCGTGGCTTGGGTCATTGCTAATATCATTGTTTGGAATGGTGAGCCAAAATGGGGTGCTGACAGGGGCCGAGAGGTCCCTTGATTCATCCGAAGCTTTGGAGCTCTTTGCTTCGTGATGCCGTGTGTTTCCCGTGGTTTATCTTCGAATTTACCGCTAAATGATTCAATGCCGTCTTCGTTGATCCTTTGAACATGCTATTTTGAACGCCTCACATGCTTATTTGTGTAGATCGGGATCGCATTGGTATTGATTTAATGAAACGCACGCTACTTTCACGTGCATGTTGCATGTTGTATGCAAAGGCCGGTTAAAATGGACACAGAAGCCCATCGACGCTCCAAGTGAGTCATGGAGCATTCGGCCGTTTATCCTTAGAGATGGCCGAAAGCTTTGGGACCCCCTTTGAGTGAGGATGGGTTTCCATTGTCACTTTAAAACCGGTCTTTGGAATTGTTCGTGGTTATGTTATATCTTTTAGTTGATGGACGAATCCGAATTATGCATTGGACGTGCTAGACCCGGATGCTTCCCGTTAAAACCATAACCATGATGCGGAACGATGATCACCGAAGAATCTCACAAATGGGATAAACGGGACGTGTCATTCGGCTAATTGAATCACTCAGACTAAATAATTGGGTAAATTGGTTATTAACTTGTAAACGCATCGATGATTTACGGAGCGGCGTGAATGCCCTTTTCCACCAAAAATCCACAATTTCAAAATGCCGAGACACGTAATACGAATAGAATCCATGTCTAGCAGGTACTCGCGTGCTATGACTCGAGTTCGGGCCCAATTTGAGGCGGCCCGAGTCGGAGCGCGCGAGTCCTTCTTAGACTTCTTCGTGTGACGCGATCTCCAATTTATACACGAACATCGCAATTTTATCATCCAAGGGCATAATCGTCATTCCGTGATTCACCGATACCCTAGGCGTTAGGGAGTTGGAAACACTTCGATCTATGAACGGAAAGGGCAACCCGTTCGGGTGCGAGTTTCATTCGTACGGCCCATTCCGTTCACTTTCGGTGTTTCTATCTTCCTATTGTAGATTCGGTGGTGAACCTTTTTATTTCAGTTGCAAAAGACGAATAACCGGATTAATCACGTACTGGACTTAAACAAACATTATATAATGGATAGGTGGAATATTATATTCCAATCTAAAGTCAAAACACGAGTTTGGCTAATTCGGTGAAACTGCAGTGTCACCTCACTGAATAAGAGTCTTAAAACAAACATATACATGTAATTGGCTTAGAACCCTATTCCAATCCACCATCTATGTTTGCCTAGGTTAAATACATTGTTTGCTAACCAACCCCGGTTAATAACTGATTAAATCACGTACATTCGGCCTAATACACAACTTGTCTGTATTCACCGATACTTATCAGTTGTTGTCTGTATTTCATCAGTTTTATCAGTTTTATCAGTTTTCTTTTGTTTTATCCTTGCTTTTGCTGATTTGTCGCGGTTCGGGCCCGAACCCGTAGGTTACGCATTACACGGGGTCTAATGCTCCAAACCACCGAACACGAGGTCCAACGCCTCCTAATTCACCGAGCGCGTGCAACCCGAGTGCGGAATGGGATCTAGCCTCGATTCACCGTTACACTCCGAATACGGCCTATGTGGAAGGCAATTTGGATTGGGCGTGTGAAACGGATTTAGATATCACCCGGGAACTCGATCGGTCCATCGGATATAGTGAGAACCGACCGGTTCTCCCGTAAACCGTTGGATCGATCGGACCCGACCCCCGGCTCCTTGAGCCCGCGTTGCCTTAATTCGTTTGTCGGTTATTCAAAATACACGGTGAGTCGGAGCGGAATATTGGCCCAATGCAAACCGACCGGGATCCATTTACTTATTCAGTTACACCTTGTAATTAGTTGAGAGAACATTGCGAGAATTCTATTTGTATGTTCATTCGTATACTTGTAAGGATCCCGATCCATGAGCGAGAGGTCCGAGCGGCGAATCGGTTAAGTTGGTCTATCCCTACCAAAGGATGAGTGAGCTCGGATATTCGCGGCTTCGGTTCACGCAGGGAATCGGCCATCCCGGTTCGGTGAACTATAACGCTAAGATAGTGAACCGATTCCTCGATGTACGAGCATACTCACCTTTTGGACGTTTGGCCCAACTTGATCAATTCATCGAATTCACAGTGTCAAAACGGGCGAGTCAATTGCACCCCTAAATCATGCGGTAAATAAACAAAACGGCAAGCCTAGCAAACTAGAGTACCGAAAGGGCGTGCGGGATATAGGCCCGCACGTAATAGAACCCCCGAATTCGGAATTTCTGGTTCCATACGACCATTGCCTTAGCACTTAGGTGTACCTTGTACCCCTGGACCCGGGCGACTCAACGGCCCTCGACCTACGGGTCGTAAACAGTAAGTGGCGACTCCTTCTCACGCGTGTCTGTCGCGCATCCCCATGGGAAGATGGATACTCCTGAGCCGCGTTTGCTTAGGCGCGCTCATGCGTGCCGCGACGAGAATAAATTCGGGTGCGCACAGCTTGGCGACTCCACTGGGGATACTTAGAGGGTTCGGGCTCGTTTCCGGTTGCTTGCTTGCGTGTCTATTTACTGCTTTCCGTACATTTATTTTCAAGCACCATTACTTCTTGCATTTGCATCGCATCATTCTAGCGGGTTCTTAGGTACCTTGCTCGAAATCCCACGGGCACCAATATAGGAAGCTAGATTAGTCAGAGGTTCCGAGTAAGGGAATGGATCGAGTCGGCTATGCCACCGAACCGGCCCCCAAAGATCCTCGCTCGATTTCAAGGAATTCACACCCTTGAGTCGGGAGCCCCCATCCCTAGTTAGCGGTTCTCCCAGTAGCACCAAAAACCATGCATACACAGGGACCGTCATGCTGGACCGATTTTTGCCTCCATGCCGTCAACCGACCCAAAAGTCGAGTCCTTGAGTCGGCCCGTAGTTTTTTGGACGGGCATTTTGTTGTTTTTAAGAAAGAGTGATGTATACTGTAAAGAACACGACTATAGTTTACCTTTCCGCATTGCATTCATTTTTCGAAAAAAACTTAGGACATTGCATTGATTTCATTCTTAAGACGTTAAGCCGGCATCTCCTCCATCTAGGTAAGGATGGACCGCCCGGCTCCCGGTCTCAGACTCGAAGCAATCACGTCGCCAAGACAAGACCTCATGCGCATCTGGAGAACGTTCCGGCCGGTGGATCACGCTTTCATCCAGGGCATTATCGGAGACATGGTTATGTTCGCCGAGACCCCGGTGGATTGGATCTTCTTGAGGACCGCCGCCGAATTTTGGGATCCCGAGCACGTAGTGTTCAACTTCCAGGGAACGGAGTTAGCCCCTACAATCGAAGAGTACACGGCACTCATCCAGAGGCCTACGCCCACGACCCATGGCATCTTCGTGCCTAACCCGTTCACAACCGTCCAGAGTCAGCTCTCCACCCTTCTCCGCATACCCGCTCAAGACATGCACGAGGAGCTTCATCAGAGGTGGGATCAGGGCATCAGGATCGTATGGCTCTCCGATTGGACGCTCCTCCGCGCAATGACACCCACGACGGCTTCTTACCAGCGCGATGCCTGTCATGGATTCCTACTTTTGGTCTTCGGCAATCTCCTGTTCCCGTACTCGCCGAACCTCATTGACGGGGCTATAGCCCAAGTCGTCCTCCAAGCAGTGGGAGGCCATAGTTATGTGGAGGCTTTATTAGCCGAAACCGTTCGGTCTCTTGACTATGTTAGGGAGGTTCGGCGCGGCAGGATGAGGGGATCCCCGCACCTACTGCAGACTTGGCTTCTAGCGCACGTTCGCCCTTTTTGCTCATCACATTCGTTCTCCTACATCTTCGACGAGCGCTCGTTGATTGAACGCCTTACACCAGTCATCCCGCCTCCCGAGCACAGCTTCTCGGAATGGAGGCGTTTTTGGCGTGAGTTGACGCTCGCACGCTTCTTATGGGTTGCTCGATGGAACCCCGGCGGCCCCATGATCACGGGATGTCCCGGAATTGTGGGAGTTCCCCTTCTCAGCCACTTGGGGAGCACACTCATATTCCTCGGCCAGGTAATCAGACAGCTCGGCGGCCTACAGGACATTCCTGCCGAGGCGGACCGTCTACCTTTCCGCATCCAATGGGCCGACTCTACATCCACGGCCCCCGCAAGATTCCTACAGATTCGAGAGATTCGCCGCCAACGGGACGCTAGCATCATACAGCGTCTGTACTTCCCCGAACACCCCACCGACGAAGAGCGAACATTCTCCGCCACGTCAGCATACGTGGCTCGATTCTATGCACGGGGATTGGCACTGCCGCAACGGCCCCAGGCCGCCCTGACTCCCCGCGCTACATCCACCCTCGCCCCCGAGGCCGAAAGCTCCATCCAAGCGGCCATGCACGCGGAACTACGGGCCGTCAGGGAGGAACGAGATAGGCTCCGCTGTGAGCTTGTTGATTCCCGCGCAGAGGTCGCAGATTACAGGGAGCTCCAGACGGAGTTGACTCGAGCACGCGCCCGAGTCGCACATCTAGATCGGGAGATGACCCGTTTGAACGCGGACTTGGACCGAGTGCACAAGAGGGCGCGCAACCTCGCCCACCCTTAGGATTAGCAAACGCACCCATTTTTGCCCTTGCTCGGACCTACACCGCTTCCAAACGGCCACCGAGCGCAAAGGGATGCCGGCTTTACGTTTATGTTCCTTTCTTTTCCTTCGTATGTTCTATTTTGTAAAACTATGGAACTTGAAGCTGATCAATGTAATGACATTAGTATTTTGAAATCTCACGCATCTCATACATCTTGTCATTTTACTTAGTCCGCGCTTATCGTCTCAAGATATCGATGTTTGCCCTTACACAATCTTGGAACTCAAGTGATCACAACTGGCGTCGCACCGCTACCCGACTCGTCAGCGTCTCAGGATGGCGGAAGGGGATCATGTCGATATCTCCGAATAAGTTAACCCATCTTTCCCGACTCTCTCTCAACCACTTCCAACGCATGCTCCGTCGCCTTTCACTCCTGCAGGCGTACTCCCAGCGTATTCAGGCGCCCTTCCAACACACCTCCCGCCCCCGGCGTCTTCAGGGGCTCCTCTGCCACCGGCTTCACTAACTTCCGCCACCACCGATGACCAAGCCCGCATTGCGGCACTTGAGGGCACGGTCAACCAAATGGTCACCAACATGGCGGAGCTGCTCGCCCTACTCAGAGGACCTAACCGAGCCTTTTCGAGCTCCACACCTCCGCCGGGACCGGGGCCAACAGTCGACCCAACCCTGCGGGCTCCACCAACTCAAGCCCCAGAGAACGTTGAGGCTCCCGCACCGCCAACGCTGCACACATCCACGGTCCACCCCTTCACCACTCAACTACCGCCGTCGCCGACCCCCTCGGTAGTCCCTCTTCCACCGGCGATCCTTTTATCCTCGGAGCACATCCTGTCCGCACCTCCGCCTGTTCCCATGCCGGCCCCGGCTGCAGCCTATACAGTCCCTCCGCCGACGGTTTTCCCGACCTCAAGTGCACCTGCTCTGATTCACTTCCAAGCCACGGAGCTTCCTCCCTATCCGTCTCTACAGCCTCAAGCCGGCCTCTCCTACCAGGCACCGCCCCCCATAAACACCACCTTCCACGAACCGAGCACGCCGACTCATGCGGCCCAGTTAGCCTCGTCGACGCATTTCTTCCCCGAGGCTGACACCGAACAGGAGCGAAGGCTCAAGAGGATGGAAGAAACGATACGGGCCCTACAAGCGGGTGATGCTCGTCCCGACGCACGCTACGGCGACTGCAGCCTATTCCCGGGTATGCGCCTGCCCCCGAAGTTCAAGATCCCGGAATTCAAGACTTATGAGGGCACGACGGATCCACGCCACCACCTCCGCCACTACCAGGGGAAGATGCTGCAATATTGGGAATACGAGGAGTTTGTCATCCACTCCTTCCAAGATAGCCTGTTGGGATCGGCCCTCTATTGGTTCATGTCGCTGAAGGCCGAGGACATCCCGACGTGGGAGGATCTCTCCCGGAAGTTCACCGACCAATACCGATATTGCGCGGAAACGCCTCCCACCCTTCTAGAGCTGAGCACGAAAGAAATGGGACAAGGCCAAAAGTTGGAGGAATACGCCACCAAATGGCGTGCCCAAGCGGCGAAACACATCCTGCTGATTAGTGAAGTTCAGCAAATCCAGTTGTTCCATTCTACCCTGAGGGGGGTGTATTATTCACACCTGTTGGCGCACACTTCTTCGTTCTCCGACCTCATTGAGGCCGGGAAAAAGCTCGATTTGGGAATTAAGCTCGGCAGGATGGAAGGCCCCGTCAGTAAAGGAAAGGAGTCATCGAAGAAGGTCCCCGCGACATCGTCATCTTCTAGCGGGAGGAGAGGGAAGGAAGTTTCAGTGAACGCCGTCAACACGGCGCAACAGGCCTCCCAGCAGTATTCGATGAACTTCACGGCGGCGCCTCCCGTAGCTCCCTCCTACGCCCCGCATGCACCTCAATATTGGCTTCAACCCCCTACCCAACCAATCTACTATTCCGCACTACCGCCTCCACCCCCACCTACGGTGCCGTCGCCCGTCTTCCACCATTATACCCCTACTCCATCCTAAGCCCCTCAATACCAACCTCCGGCTCCTAGGACTTCTCAGCTGACACAACGAGCCCCGCCCCCGCAAGGTCAACAGGGCGGTGCAGCGCAACCACGATCCCGCAGGCAATACCCGGCCCTGCCGGTCCCACTTTCCCACATTTACCGGCAAATTCGTGATAAGATCGGGACAACAGCGCCCGATTCGAGCTTCGATTCGACCATTCAAGATCAGAGCAAGCAATGCGAGTACAACCGAAGGGCACCTGGGCACACCCTAGACAATTGCTGGAAGTTAAGGGAGAGGATCCAGGACATGATTGATGCGAAGGAGCTCGTATTCAATGCTGTAAGGTCTCCGAATGTACAAGCTAATCCCCTCCCCGACCATGGACCGGCTCAGGGGCCCTCCATCAACATGATCACCGTATGCACATCAAGGGAGGGCGAAGGCGAACGAGGTGATCCCTCCCCCTTCGTGATTGAATACATCCCCACGGAAGCTACGATCGGGTTCGCGGGAATTGGCGCACCCCCTGCTCCTTTCGTCATAAACATCCCCGTCCGAGAGCCATACTCCGATGACAGGGTCCCCTGAACCGATGAAGAAGGTGTCGGGAACCTCGAACAACAGTTCAATGTCATGGGCGTAACCCGCTCGGGACGGCTATATGAGAACTCGGCAACCACGGACAAAGGGAAGGCGCCCGCAACCGAAGCAGAGACGATGCCCAGGGCCTCGTCTATTCCGCCCAAGAAAGTGACTGAAGAGGAGGCCGAAGCCTTCATGAAGGTCATCAAGGCGAGCAAATACAAGGTGGTGGAGCAGATGGCCAAATCTCCGGCCCACATCTCATTGCTCGCCCTCTCACTCAATTCGGAACCCCACAGGGAGGCCCTCCTGCGGGTCCTGACGGCTGCACAAGTCCCCAAAGGGACGCCCCCGGACCGGATAGAGGAAACCATCAATTCCATCTTCTCCAACACCATCTCGTTTTCAGACGATGAGCTCCCCTCTGAAGGATGCGCGCATTCCCGGGCACTACACATTGTCTGCAAGTGCAACAACCATATCGTGGGTCGAGTCATGATTGATAATGGCTCCGCGCTCAACGTGTGCCCGGTGACCACTCTGAAGCAGATGAACGTGGATCTCAACCGCGTCCGTCCCAGCAAAACAACGGTCCGAGCTTTTGATGGCTCTAGGAGAGAGGTGAACGGAGAAATCGACCTCCTCATAGATATCGGCCCATGCTCGTTCAGTGTCACATTCCAAGTGTTGGATATCCCAAACGCCTTCAGCCTGCTATTCGGAAGGCCTTGGATCCACTCGGCCAGCGCCATTCCGTCCTCACTGCATCAGAAGGTGAAATTTATCGTTGAAGAGAGGATCATCACGGTCAAATGGGAGGAAGATTACGCCATCTATAAAGAGACGGCAGTTCCCTACATCAGCGTTGGAAACAACGAAAACTTGCCCTTCCACTCCTTCGAGACCATATCCGTCATTTGGGATTACGGAGAGGTCGGACCGTCCCGCGTCGACCGCATGATAGGAAAGGTCCTCTTGCGCCACAATTACGTCCTCGGCACCGGCCTTGGGGCGCGTGGGCAAGGAATCAGCCGCCCCATTGAAGTTGAAGAGTATAAGCATAGGAGGGGACTCGGCTTTCGCCCCTCCTGCCGCGAAATTATTGAGGCCCGCCGGGGCAACCATCTCCATCGCCTCGCCACGCACTATAGTAGGCTCAATAGGGGCATTCCAGTCCCCCCGCTATCCCACTTCTTCCCCGGGCCTCCACTCATCATCAAGAGCACCTCTGATGGCCCTTCCTCGGACTTCGATGACACGACTGACGCTTTGCCAACCGTGTATGCCGTCACCGAGGAGATTCCTTCAGGGATTCACATCCGCCCGGCGCAGGAAAACGAGGAGCTTAACAACTGGACCTCAGTCCTGCGCTATTCGACTGTGATCGTCGATGTGTAAGATTTATCTATATACAAGATGTTTCCCGCGTGTCGGCGTAGCCGTAGGCCACACGACGGAAGAGGGAACTCCGTTATGGCTTCATGATCCACACTATCAATGAATTCCCTATATGCATTTTTTGAATCCTTGTCTATTCCATTCTCTCTTCCCTACTCTTTTGTTCACACCATTCTAAATTTTCTAAGACGATTCTTTCAATTCTCCAGGTTCCACTCGAATCCAAATCTTCGACACGTTGGTTCGAACCCATCCGAAGAATGTCTCGGAGAGCCCGGACCCATATACTTCGGGGAAGGGCTCGACGAAGACAGTCTAGTGCCCGAGATAGAAGAGAGTTTGCGCCGCCTCGAGGATCGCCAGCTCACCTCGCTCGAGCCAACGGAAGAGATCAACGTGGGCACTGAAGAGGAGCCCCGCATCCTAAAGATCGGTACGAGCCTCGACCCAACACAACGGGTCCGAATGATCGATTTCCTGACCAGGTATCAAGAAGTTTTCGCCTCGTCCTACGCCGACATGCCGGGGCTAGACCCGTCGATAGTAAAGCACTTCCTCCCACTAGACACTGAGAAGTTCCCGCCCAAGTGGCAACAATTGCGACGGCAACGGGCAAGCCTCCTTCTCCGCATCAAGGAGGAGGTTGTCAAGCAGATCAACGCGGGCTTTCTCGAGGTCTGTAACTATTCCGAGTGGGTGGCAAACATTGTGTCGGTGGAAAAAAAAAGATGGAAGGGTTCGAGTCTGTGTCGACTATCGAGACCTCAATAAGGCCAGCCCCAAGGACAATTTTCCCTTGCCCCACATCGACATACTAGTTGATAACACGGCGCGCCACGCCCAATTTTCTTTCATGGACGGCTTCTCCGGATACAACCAAATTCGGATGGCCGAGGAAGACAAGATCAAGACGACGTTCACTACCATGTGGGGAACCTTTTGTTACCGCGTCATGCCTTTCGGCCTCAAGAATGCCGGGGCAACTTATCAGAGGGCTATGGTTACGTTGTTCCACGATATGATGCACAAAGAAGTCGAGGTCTGTGTCGACGACATGATTGCCAAGTCCAAAGAAGGAGAGGATCACCTTGTCAATTTGAAGCGTCTTTTCGACCGCTTAAAAGAGTACAAACTTCGGCTTAATCCGGCAAAATGCACGTTCGGCGCCCGATCGGGAAAACTGCTAGGATTCGTAGTCAGCGAGCGCGGTATCGAGGTAAATCCTGATAAAGTCAAGGCAATCAGGGAACTTCCTCCGCCGTCATCGGTCCGTGAAGTACGAGGCTTTCTAGGACGATTGAATTACATCGCGCGATTCATTGCAAACCTGACAGACAAATGCCAACCACTCTTTCGCTTGCTCCGCAAGAACGCGGCGATCGAATGGGACGAAGAATGTCAGAAGGCCTTCGACACCAT
This sequence comes from Punica granatum, assembly GCF_007655135.1. Lineage (NCBI taxonomy): Eukaryota > Viridiplantae > Streptophyta > Magnoliopsida > Myrtales > Lythraceae > Punica > Punica granatum. The sequence goes on along the minus strand of NC_045127.1, from coordinate 34,435,826 downwards.
CAAGGCATATCTGGTCCAACCGCCGGTATTGGTCCCGCCTACACCGGGCCGTCCCCTCGTCCTTTATCTAACTGTACGCCGCCAATCATTAGGATGCATGTTGGGGCAGGAGGAGGAGTCCACACACACGGAGCGCGCGATCTATTATCTGAGCAAAAAGTTCACTGATGGAGAGTCCAATTACCCGGAAATCGAGAAGATGTGTTGTGCATTGGTGTGGGTCATGCAGAAGCTCCGACAATACTCGCTTTACCATAGATCCGCTTGCTGTCAAAGGCAGACCCCCTGAAGTATTTACTCGACAGCCCCTCCTCCACGCGGAACCTCGCCAAATGGCGTTGTCAGTTGACAGAGTATGATATCGAGTACGTGTCTCGCACTTCGGTCAAGGGGCAGGCGATCGCGGATCATTTGGCAGAATTCCCAGTTGAAGACCACACACCGATTAATCCCGACTTCCCGGATGAGGGGATTCTCCAAGTAGACGACGAGGGAGAGAAACCGAGGTGGAAGATGTACTTTGACGGTGCCGTCAATTCCATGGGATCAGGCATCGGCGCAGTACTAATATCCCCGGACGGACGATATTACCCGGTAGCGGCAAAAATCGACTTCCTGTGCACCAATAATGTGGCCGAATACGAGGCATGTATTCTCGGCCTACAAGCGGCGATTGATTTCAAGGTAAAAGAGCTAGAAGTGTTCGGCGACTCTATGCTCACCATATTCCAAACATTGGGGCAGTGGAAGACGAAAGATGCGAAGTTAGTGCCATACCACGAATACCTCGAGAAGTTAACCGAGAACTTCCAAGACATCTCGTTCACCTATACCCCACGCATGACAAATCAATTCGCGGATGCGCTTGCAACGCTCGCCTCCATGGTGAGCATCACAAAGGAAAACCTTATCGAGCCCCTCGAGATTGAGATAGCCGAAGGACCAGCACACTGCAATTCAATCGAAGGGTCCGAGGCAAAGCCGTGGTACGAAGACATTAAGAACCTTCTACGAACCGGCCAATACCCCCCATTCGCCGATCGCCGCGATCGAAAGACTCTCAGACGCCTCGTGATACACTATTTTCTGAGCGGCGAGATACTTTACCGCCGCTCCTTCGACTCGACACTCCTCCGGTGCATCGACGAACACGAACCCCGACGTCTCATGGAGGAAGTGCATGGGGGAAACTGTTGACCCCATATGAACGGTCTCATGCTCGCTAAGAAGATTATGCGCCTAGGCTATTATTGGTCCACCATGGAGACTGATTGTGTGAAGCATGTCAGGCATTGCCACCGATGTCAGGTTTACGCCGATCAGATCAAAGCGCCGCCTAACGAACTGCGCCCCATGACGGCACCATGGCCTTTTTCGATGTGGGGGATGGATGTGATTGGCCCAATCAACCCCAAAGCGTCTAACGGGCATATATTCATTTTGGTGGCGATCGACTACTTCACCAAATGGATCGAAGCCGTCACTCTTGCGTCAGTCACCGCAAAAGCCGTGGCCCGTTTTTTCAGACGAGACGTCATCGCCCGGTACGGGGTCCCTGCGACAATCATCACGGACAACGCCAAGAACCTGAACAACAAGGTCATCGATGAGCTCTGTGCACAATTCAAAATCCGACACTGCAACTCCACCCCGTACCGTCCCCAAATGAACGGTGCGGTGGAAGCGGCGAATAAGAACATCAAAAAGATCATTGAAAAAATGACGGTGAACTACAAGGATTGGCACGAGATGCTTCCCTATGCACTCTTGGCGTACCGGACATCCATACGAACCTCAACCGGGGCAACCCCGTACTCCCTAGTCTATGGCATGGAGGCCGTCCTCCCAATCGAAGTGGAGATCCCTTCCATGAGGATTCTTGCCGAGACCGAACTTGAAGAAGCAGAGTGGGCGAAGCAGCGGTACGAACAATTGAACTTCATTGATGAAAAGAGGCTGAAAGCGCTATGCCACGGACAGTGCTACCAGCAAAGAATGGCTCGAGCCTTCAACGCAAGAGTCCGCCACCGCGATTTCAACCCTGGTAACCTCGTCTTGAGGAAAAGTCCTACACGTCACGCCGGACTCTCGAGGGAAGTTCTCGTACAAATACGACGGCCCCTTCGTCGTCAAAGAGGTTTTCTCCGGAGGAGCGGTTATTTTGAGCGACATGGATAGCACTGAAAATGCCCTTCCCGTCAACGCTGACGCCATCAAGAAGTATTATCCATGAGCACTTGTACATTCTTTATTCGCCGGGCTCCGTGCCTGTTTTTGTTGAAAGACATTTATGTTCTAATGAACGAGCATCAATTCCCACCTTTTGTACAATACTAAGCTTTCTTGAGAGAAAAAAATAAATTTTCCCGCTAGGTCGAAAACCTCTTCGAGGCGGCCTAGGCAAAAGCTAGGGAACGAGTGGCACGACCTAAAATCCCGCAAAGGGGGGTCGCGGCAAAAGGAGAGCACAAATCACTTCCTCGCTAGGTCGAAAACCTCTCCGAGGCGGCCTAGGCAAAAGTTAGAGGACCCGAGGGGTGCGATCCCACCCAAACATGGGGAATCGTAGCAAAAGGTGAGCATTCATGTGAGAAAAATAGAATAAAATACCCCGCTAGGTTATCACGCATCCCGCGGCCTAGGCAAAAGTTAGGGGACGACGTCGGCTCGACCACGAAAGAAAAGCGACACTTCCCCTGTGAAGCTACACCAAGTAGTGGTTCGGCACTCTCCGACGCAAGCAAACTCTCTTCGACTCTCCAGGCTCGAGACCCGCTTCGAAATGGGGGTCGAATCAACGTATCCTTGACTTGGAGGATCCCATAAGATCCCTCTTTTTACCTTTATGCACATATTCTACGGGCTACCCGTTCCAGAAAAAGCCATTCTCCGATAGGGACGCGACCACCCTGCAACGGTCACCTATATCAAATCCCCGACACATCTTTACATAGATTCTTCTTATATACACCCATGTTTCACCGATTAAGCGCAACTGATATCTTTTGTAGGTTTCCCTGTATCCGCGCACAGGTGCAATTGGGAATCCCAAGGGGCATCTCCTCCCTGACGAACATGGGATTGGCTCATGCGACATATCGGGGCTTCGAACCAAATGGAGGACATTATAGAGAATCCTCTTGACCCTAGCTCGAGGAAACAACAAATAACAAGCTCAACTCAGAATAGGACAATTTGCCTCTGCTGACATCCCCGACATACCACCTAGCATCCATCCCCACCCTTACCTTCCCTTATACTCTACGCACTTTACCGCTTTCCACGGACTTCGCGTCCACTTTACTGCTTTCCGGACTTCGCGTCCACTTTATTACTTTCCGGACTTTGCGTCCACGGACTTCGCGTCCACTTTATTGCTTTCCGGACTTCGCGTCCACTTTATTGCTTTCCGAACTTCGCGTCCACTTTACTGCTTTCCGGACTTCACGTCCACGGACTTCGCATCCACTTTACTGCTTTCCGGACTTCGCGTCCATGGACTTCGCGTCCACGGTCTCCGCGCCCACTTTATTGCTTTCCGGACTTCGCATCCACGGACTTCGCGTCCACTTTACTGCTTTCTGGACTTCGCGTCTACGGACTTCGCGTCCACTTTACTGCTTTCCGGACTTCGCGTCCACTTTACAGCTTTTCGGACATCGCGTCCACTTTACTGCTTTCCGGACTTCGCGTCCACTTTACTGCTTTCCGGACTTCGCGTCCACTTTACTGCTTTCCGGACTTCGCGTCCACGGACTTGGCGTCCACTTTACTGCTTTCCGGACTTCGCGTCCACCGACTTCGCGTCCACTTTACTGCTTTCCGCGGGCTTTGGCCCATCACCTACCACTTCACATCCTCCAAATCCCAATCATGCTACCATCTTATGACAGGAGAGGCGAGCTACCACGGAGAATGATGACGGGAGCGGTCGACGGGACCAAAAAGGGTTGCTTCTCATGATCTTTGGCTACATCCTCTAACCGAGCATGCAACCAAAGAGGGGCAAGCTGTCAGCACCCCATTTTGGCCCACCGGCTTCCCACACGAGGACTCCCGACCAAAGCTCGGGACGCTATTCATCGCCCGGCAATCGGAGGCGAACGTGCGGTCACGGAACCACGAGCAATAGGAGAAGAGCATGGTCCACCGAGAAAGGCGGAGGAGAACCATCAGAAGAACAAACGAACAAGGAATCCCGAAAAAGACGAAGCTGGCACTATGGCACTATTCATCACCGAGTCACCGAAGCACCGAAAGGTGCCCAATATGGGACTCTAAAAATCCCCCTCGGTGCCAAAGTGACCAATGACACGTCCGGACGCATTTCCGGGGGATACCACATGAGCCGGGACACCCCGATCTCTCACGAACGCCTTTTCCGACAGAGCTCCCGGGGCCCGCTCCACTGACAAGCAGACGGCCCCCCCAAAACGGGCCTACAGGCACCCAGGGACCACCAAGGTCGGGGAACAAGCTTCAGATGACCTTCCGGAACTCGACTCGGTTTCCCGAGGGACGTTTCAGTGGTCATGAACGTCTCCCGGCGAGCCTTCGGGATACGTCCACGGAAAATAGAGATCACAACGATCCCTGAGCACCTCAAGACATTCAGGGAACACTGAGAAAGCCCCGGTCAGAAGTCCCTAGGTCTTCCCGGGCCAACGGTCTTCGGCCGGGGACGACGAGCCAACGATCCCTACGGGGGCAGAAGGGTCACCGAAACGAATGTCGAGACGCACAAAGAGCGATCGGGGACCGGGGGACACTAAACTCCGCTCCGAACGTCCAAACAGGGCAAAACCGACTCTCGAGGCGCCAAGCCGCCCGAACGTTCGTTCACACGACGCATGGCGATATTAGGCTCATTCAAATTCTCGTCGTTCAAGCATTCCAAATCTACAAATTAATTGGACATTGGAGATCAGATGCGAGCTCAATCAAGTTTCAAGCGTTTTCCGGCTTTTCTCTCAATCGAATGGGACCCACAGCTCAGCCAAGCCAAGCCGTCAAGCCGCGGCTCAATCCCAAGCCACGGCTCAACCCCTCAAGCCTTGGCTGGCCGCAATTAGCCGCGGCTTCCCTTCCATGGCCGGCGGCTCCAATGCTCTCCCATCACAAAATTCAAATTTCCCTCACTTCTTTCACTTCCCATCACCTCACATCACTCCCCATCACTCAACCTCTTGCTTCCCCTACACTCCATTTGACATTTTCCCCACACTAATCTCTTGATATTTTTCGGCAGCCCTAGCTTAGGCCTCTAAGCCGTGATTAAATCTCCCTAATCAAGCCGTTAGCCATTCCTATAAAGCCTCTAGCATCATTAGTTCTAATCACTTCTTCATTCTCCTTCTCTCTCAAGCCAATCTCCCTCTAGAATCCTCTCAAACCCCAGCCCATTCCCACTCACTCGTCCATCCCGAGCCAAGGCCGAAACCGGCCAAAACTGCCGGAAAACCACCCGGTATTCCGGTAACCACCCGACCCGACTTAAGCCAAAAATCATCAAACACCCTAGCCTACATATTTCCCACCCCCTAAGTCCACATCCAGGCTAAGATTTTCCATTTGAGGTCCCCAACATCCCGTTCCAGCCACAAGAACAATCGGGTCCCGAGACCCCCTAGCCGTGCACACCGAGCCTTCCGACGTGCCATTTCTTCCCACGACTTCGGCGAGTCGTGCCATCACGTTCCAAGGGTTCCTCACAACCCTCACTCTCCCCCGTGAAGAGGTGGTCACGGTCCGAGGGCCGGTCAACCGTGCACAACCGTCGTTCATCCGCTTCTCTCTTACCGGGTTCCTCACATTTTTACCAAACTTTCTCTCACATTTTCGGGTTTGTTCAGGCCTTGGCACGTTCGGATTTGCTCACGGTCGTCTAGATCTACCTCTTAGGAGTCCAACGAGCCCGACCTTGCACCGAGCCGTGACCGGAGTTAGTGTGCCCACCCTGTTCTTTCCGAGTGACCGAGGCTGCCATCTCTCGGGTCCTTCAAGCCGTGACGCCCAAACCGAGTCTAGCGACTTCCACGGCCACTTCCCCGACTCTTTTCCTCGTGCACGAGGCTAGGTAACGTCCCTCTACGACTTAGATAAGCTAGGGTCCTCGGTTCTTTGCTTGTGTGAAATGTTCGCATGTTTTAAAGGCCCGAACGTATGAAAGTTCACGTTTTTCTTTGGATCCATGCAATCCCATGCATCGTAATGTGTCTTTGCTTTCTTGGCTACGTCCGAACGTTGTATGATCGTGCATGCCATAGTGGGAATGACCCATTTCGAGGTTGGAGAGCCCCTTGTGGTCTGTAAGGGTCACGGAACTCACGGCCATGCCTCCCGAAGGGATGGCCGAGAGTCCCATTGCCCCTCACGGACGCACGGGGAGCTCTCTCGCCCCGAAATACGTTGCTCCCTACATCTTATTGTCGTTTACCGTGTTTATGACATGTATACATGATGGAAAGGTTCGGGATCTTGACGCGAGAGACCCAAAGGGGTCGGATGTGTCAAGGGAGACCCACGGCCATCCTCCTGGCAAGGGGGCCGAGAGGTCCCTTGATTCATCCGAAGCTTTGGAGCTCTTTGCTTCGTGATGCCGTGTGTTTCCCGTGGTTTATCTTCGAATTTACCGCTAAATGATTCAATGCCGTCTTCGTTGATCCTTTGAACATGCTATTTTGAATGCCTCACATGCTTATTTGTGTAGATCGGGATCGCATTGGTATTGATTTAATGAAACGCACGCTACTTTCACGTGATGTTGTATGCAAAGGCCGGTTAAAATGGACACGGAAGCCCATCGACACTCGAAGTGAGTCATGGAGCATTCGGCCGTTTATCCTTAGAGATGGCCGAAAGCTTTGGGACCCCCTTTGAGTGAGGATGGGTTTCCATTGTCACTTTAAAACCGGTCTTTGGAATTGTTCGTGGTTATGTTATATCTTTTAGTTGATGGACGAATCCGAATTATGCATTGGACTTGCTAGACCCGGATGCTTCCCGTTAAAACCATAACCATGATGCGGAACGATGATCACGGAAGAATCTCACAAATGGGATAAACGGGACGTGTCATTCGGCTAATTGAATCACTCGGACTAAATAATTGGGTAAATTGGTTATTAACTTGTAAACGCATCGATGATTTACGGAGCGGCGTGAATGCCCTTTTCGACCAAAAATCCACAATTTCAAAATGCCGAGACACGTAATATGAATAGAATCCATGTCTAGCAGGTACTCGCGTGCTATGACTCGAGTCCGAGCCCAATTTGAGGCGGCCCGAGTCGGAGCGCGCGAGTCCTTCTTAGACTTCTTCGTGTGACGCGATCTCCAATTTATACACGAACATCGCAATTTTATCATCCAAGGGCATAATCGTCATTCCGTGATTCACCGATACCCTAGGCGTTAGGGAGTTGGAAACACTTCGATTTATGAACGGAAAGGGCAACCCGTTCGGGTGCGAGTTTCATTCGTACGGCCCATTCCGTTCACTTTCGGTGTTTCTATCTTCCTATCGTAGATTCGGTGGTGAACCTTTTTATTTCAGTTGCAAAAGACGAATAACCGGATTAATCACGTACTGGACTTAAACAAACATTAGATAATGGATAGGTGGAATATTAGATTCCAATCTAGAGTCAAAACACGAGTTTGGCTAATTCGGTGAAACCGCAGTGTCACCTCACTGAATAAGAGTCTTAAAACAAACATACACATGTAATTGGCTTAGAACCCTATTCCAATCCACCATCTATGTTTGCCTAGGTTAAATACATTGTTTGCTAACCAACCCCGGTTAATAATTGATTAAATCACGTACATTCGGCCTAATACACAACTTGTCTGTATTCACCGATACTTATCAGTTGTTGTCCGTATTTCATCAATTTTATCAGTTTTCTTTTGTTTAATCCTTGCTTTTGCTGATTTGTCGCGGTTCGGGCCCGAACCCGTAGGTTACGCGTTACACGGGGTCCAATGCTCCAAACCACCGAACACGAGGTCCAATGCCTCCTAATTCACCGAGCGCGTGCAACGGATTTAGATATCACCCGGGAACTTGATCGGTCCATTGGATATTGTGAGAACCGACCGGTTCTCCTGTAAACCGTTGGATCGATCGGACTCGACCCCCGGCTCCTTGAGCCCGTGTTACCTTAATTCGTTTGTTGGTTATTCAAAATACACGGTGAGCCGGAGCGGAATATTGGCCCAATGCAAACCGACCGGGATCCATTTACTTATTCAGTTACACCTTGTAATTAGTTGAGCAAACATTGCGAGAATTCTATTTGTATGTTCATTCGTATACTTGTAAGGATCCCGATCGATGAGCGAGAGGTCCGAGCGGCGAATCGGTTAAGTTGGTCTATCCCTACCAAAGGATGAGTGAGCTCGGATATTCGCGGCTTTGGTTCACGCAGGGAATCGGCCATCCCGGTTCGGTGAACTGTAACGCTAAGATAGTGAACCGATTCCTCGATGTACGAGCATACTCACCTTTTGGATGTTTGGCCCAACTTGATCAATTCATCGAATTCACGGTGTCAAAACGGGCAAGTCAATTGCACCCCTAAATCATGCGGCAAATAAACAAAACGGCAAGCCTAGCAAACTAGAGTACCGAAAGGGCGTGCGGGATATAAGCCCGCACGTAATAGAACCCCCGAATTCGGAATTTTCGGTTCCATACGACCATTGCCTTAGCACTTAGGTGTACCTTGTACCCCTGGACCCGGGCGACTCAACAGCCCTCGACCTACGGGTCGTAAACAGTAAGTGGCGACTCCTTCTCACGCGTGTCCGTCGCGCATCCCCACGTGAAGGTGGATACTCCCGAGCCGCGTTTGCTTAGGCGCGCGCATGTGTGCCCCGACGAAACTAAATTCGGGTGCGCACAGCCGGTGCCGACCTGTTCTCTGAATCATTCAGGGTTATGTAAGAACCCCGAAAAAGCCAAAGTACCGATCGATCTACCCAAAAGTGATTTAGAAAACACTTTTGTATTTTGACATGAATTGCCTGAAATCAGGTAAAGATTCAAGTCAATATATATAAGTCATTTCTAGACGTCCGTGCTACATCAGATCGCGCGTCTCGGGTTTTGAAATAAATAAGTTTTGAAAATGGCACTAACGTCATTTGACAACTTGTTGACGAGAGTTATCAGTTAATGACCAATTCATGCAAGATTATTAATGCCAATTGAGGTTAATCATGTGAGCGTCCCGATTAACCCGTTTGTGGAATTATTGCTTATAAGTTATTGCCAAATGTAATAAATGTGCGGGTTATAAACAATCAGAAAAATCATGAATCTATCCACTGAATGGAATCTAAATACCCAAAAAGTCTAATTTAATGAAAACGATTCATGACACGGTGACCAAGACGGGTCCAGGAAGGTCGAGGAAAATTTGGTCAAAATGACCAAAATACCATCGGAACCCAAAATGGACCCGGAAAAGTCATCGATACACGAATCCATGCATTTTCTATTGGAAAACAACATTTTTAAAAGGGATTTTAATGCGGGATTTGCGATGATATTAAAAATGCGATTGCACAAAATTCGAGAAATGGATTTCATCGAGGTAAAGAGGCCATTCTCGATCCTAATAAGATCAAGGAATTCTCGGCTCTTTCATCTTGAGGATAGCTGTGAGCTTCCTTGACCCATCTCGGGTTTCAAGCGGTCTCTTTAACCCGATTTCGACTATGAGAATGCTCAAACGTTAAAACACAATAAATGACGCGCATTTTTACAAAATCAGTATCGTCCTTATTTAAATAACACATTTAAACATGTAAACATATACATACATGTCATTTAAGGAATTAATAAAGCGATACAGACTTCATGGATGCGGGAAAACATAAAAACTCGAGGAACGACTTAAATCGGGGCAAGGGAACTGGTTATATCCGATAAAAATCAAAGAGGGCTCACGGTCACCTTTCCTCAAAGGGAAACTGTGAACTTCTTTGATCATTCCAGTTCAAAACAGTATCCCCAACTTCGATTTAAACATTTCTCGACATATTAACACGCTAAACGATGATAAACATGCATGATATAACATGAAAAATGCATAAAAATGTAATCTTGCATGTAGAAATAGCTTAAATGTTCATGCATAAAAATGTTCATGTTGGGAGTTCGTTTGGAAATGCACTTGAATGAAAGCAAAAGAGAGTTTAAGAGAGAATGCGTGTGTTGCCCTAGTGGCCGATTGGCATCCGCCGCGGAGATCGGGCGGGATCCATTCTTTGGACGGAGGCTGGTTTATGCTCTACTATGGAGCTTGTCACTTGCGGCCTTTGCAGTGGAAGGATTAGATTCGTCCGTTGGAGTATTGTTTAGATGAATTTGAATCCAAGTCGATTTTGGACTTACGATGAACTTGGAAATAAAAGTAATTTGCTTCAAAATCCAGAAATGCCGGGAACAAATTAAGGATGGAAGGAGTCATGGATGTAAAAATTCAAAATATGTGCAAAGGATTTTATTAAAGTCTGTGCTATAACAAAAAGATCATTCTTCTGTCATGTGGCTATAGCTTCGCCAACACGCGGGGAACGCTATATACACAAGTAGTCTCATGGGGAGGCCATCTACTCTTCCTTGGTCTCGTCTTTTCTGAGGGGGTAAGCATCGATCATGTTGACAGTCGGGCCTGAGCTGGAGCCGTGGTCAGGGAGAGGATTGACCTAGACGTTTGGTGGCTTCACCTCATTGAATGACAACAATTTCTTGTCGATCAGTGCCTGCAGCTTGCCTCTGAGGATGTAACAGCTATTGGTCATGTGTCTTGGAGCACCCATGTAGTACTCACAACGAGGGCTCTGGTCCTGATTTGCAGGATTGAAATTCGCGTTGGGGCTTCTGGGATGATCTTTCCGGCCGCAAGGAGTTGATGGAATATGTGCGACTGAGGAATAGGAAGAGGTGGATATTGAGGTCGAGGCCTAACTTGGCCTTTGTTACCTTGCTGGGTCTGCTGGGTTGGGGCCGGCTAGGCCGGCTAAGGGGTTCTCAAAACCGGGGGCCTGCTTGATTGCACTTGAAAGGCCGCAGTATATTGCTGGCCGAAACACTCCGGGGCCTGTAGATGTGCGTAGGCAGGAGGAGCCTAGTAGTAAATCGATTGAGTTAGGTATTGTTGCTGTGGGGCAGCATGGTACGGTTGTGGAAAAGACGGAGCGACATTAACTGCATACTGTTGATGGCTGGGGTGCCCTGGCTTTACTGCGCCAACATTAGCGTCTCTGCCCTTTCCTGTTGTGGGAAGATGCAGTAGTGGCGGCTATCTTCTTGGAGGATTCACCCTCTCCCTTTTTGATCGGATGGTTAATCCTTCCTAGTTTAATCCCAAGGTTAACCTTCTTGCCAGCTTTTATCATCGTATTAAAAGACGACAAGTGTCCTAGGAGGTGTGAGTAGTATGCACCCTTGAGGGTCCCATGAAAGATTTGGATTTGTTCCACTTCGTCAATTGGAGGACGATGCTTGGCCATATCAGCACGCCATTGAGTAGCATATTCCTCAAAGGATTGTTCCTCTTGCATTTCCATGACACTTAACTCGAGATAGGACGGAGCTATACGAGTATTGTAGCCATACTGGGACACAAAGTTCTTAGCAAGCTCATCCTTGGTGGTAATGTTCGCCGCTTTGAGAGAGGTGAACCAACTGAGTGTTGCTCCTTTAAGACTTTCCTGAAAAGTCTGAATCATGAACTGCTCATATTCCCAGTACAGCATCATGCGGTTCCGATAGTCTTGCAGATGTGGCCTTGGGTCCGAGGTACCGTCATACTTGTCAAAGTCAGGAATCTAGATCTTTGGGGGCAGCCTCATGTCTGGAAAGAGATTCAGGTCCAAGTAACTCGTGTCATAATGAGAGTTACTTTCCTAGACGGCCTTCATCATCTCTTCCATTTGTTTCATCCGGCGCTCCTGCTCTGTCTCAACAGCAGGGAGAATATATGTCAGTGGAGCTTCAGCGGCAACCACAGCTTGTGCGCTCGGATTATAGTAAAGAATGTTTAAGATCGGTGGAGTTTGGTGCAAAAGGCTTATTTGGGGTTATGGAGCTGGGAAAGGAAATGGCTCAATGATGGGAGTGGGAGCATGTGTGCTTATTACCGAAAAGATCGTCGGCAAAGGAGCAGTATAGATGAGGCCTGAAGTTGGTACTGACATCGGGGGAGGCGCAAGTATAGCTAGATCAATTATCGGCACTGTCATTGGCGGAGGAGGGAAAGTCGTCGGAAGTGTTACCGGAAGACGAGCAATAGCCGGATAAACCTCCAGTACATGTGTCAACGGTGGAACAGTCGTCGGGAAGTGTGTTGGCGTAGGAATAGGCACAACATCGCTCTCCGGTGCAAGGGTCGGCGAGACCCAAGGAGACAGATCAACCATTGACCCTTGTGCATGAGGCGAGATGGAACTCGGATAGGCATGGTTTGGTCCCCCGAGCAAGGCCATGAGTTTAGTGATGTCGGAGGCCATTTGATTGACTGTTCCTTCGAGTGTTGCAATGCGCATTGCGTCGTTGGAAGATGGCAAAACTGGAGGCATCGGAGTCAGTGGCATGTACATGGATGGCGGGACATACGGTGGGGGCACCAATCCTGCTGATGTACTTAGAGTAGCCGGTGGTGGGAGATAAACCAAGGGTGCACTTGAATATCCTAAAAGTATCCTTGCTGGAGTCGGTGGCGGTGGAGCATACGTAGCAGCTGATTGGGATTGCACAGAAGGGTCGATGCCGGGTGGGATAGCGGTGTGGTGCCGCCAGTTGTGATTACCTGTACCCATGAGTGTGTTAATGCGGTCACAAAATGTGGCTGGAAAATTAAAAGTATCGAGCCAATGATAAATAAAATGTGTACGGACCCGAATATGGACTCTTGTCGGGGCCCGCATGCGCGCTTTTGGATCGCGCGGCTTGAGAGTATCCACCTTCCCGGGGGATGCATGACGGACAAGTGTGAAAAGGAGTCGCCACTTATCATTTTACGATCCAAAGGTCGATGGCCGATAAGTTACCCGGGTCTAGGGGTATGAAACACCTAGTTTTGCTAAGGCATTGGTCATGTGGAACCGGAAAGTCCGAGTTCGAGGGTTCATGTTACGTGCGGGCCTATATCCCGCACGCCCTTTCGGTACTCTAACTTGCTAGGCTTGCATGTTTTAATTATTTATCGCGTGAATTAAGTTGCGCTCGACTTGCACGTTTTGACACCGAAAATTCGGTGAATTAAACGATATCAGTTGAGAAGCCGAGAGAGAAGTAAACCCGCGTGTCGGGAAATCGGTTCACAATCTTGCGTTACAGTTCATCAAACTATGATGTTTGAATTCCTGCGTGAATCGGAACCACGAAATCTTGGGATTACTCTTGTCTGGGCAAGCATTGGACCGATTCAATTGATTCGACTCTCGGACTGTTCGCTCACCGACTAGGATTCTTACAGAATGAATGTACAAAATAAACCCTTACAATGCTCTCAAAACAATAAATACAAATTACAAATGATTGAATCCCAGTCAGTTCTTTTTCGGTTATTATTCCGTTCTGACTCGTCGTGAGGTCAAGGAAAAATTGAAAAACTGAAATTCAACTGAGCTCTCAGTGAATAGGGCATTGGACCCTTTGTTCGATGGTTAGGGCGTTGAACCCTAAGTGCAATATGTCCTATGGGTCAGGCTCGACTCGCCTGGACAAACAAGAGCAGAAAAGTAACAAACAACATGCAAATTGCAGACAATGTATTTGTCATTACCGAGTATACGTGGATTAACAAATTATTAACTCAGGGGTATTTTGCAAGCAAATGCCATATGCTAAGCAAACAATCGTGCAAAACATTTTTGCATTCGACTTTGTTTTGAGAACTTGACAAAAGAGTCAAATCTCGTGTGTGTGGATTGCTGTTGATAGGCATCGCTTGAATTGCTGAGCCAAAATGGGGTGCTGACAGCTTGCCCCTCTTTGACTGCGTGCTCGAGTAGATGATGCACCCAAAGACTTTCAGAAGCACCCTAGTTTGATCACAGTGACCAACATGGTAAACTCTCCTGACCGTCTTCTTCCTCTTGCTTTGGATGTGTAGGGATGTTGTGCCTAACATGAAAATAAAAGAAGCAAGATGAGATGTGAATAAGCTTTGCAGCAAACAAATAGTGTACGTATGTAAAAAAGGATGTTCAGTTGATCGAAAATGCTTTGCTTAATTGAAAACGTAGTGTTTAATTGATAGTGTGAAGTGGATTTTGAAAGTGCATGCATAAAGTGTGTGCATTAAGTGAAGTGCTTGCATGATACGTTGAAATCAGTAAGAAAAGGGTGTGAAATCCTGAGGCAATGGGGTGGGTGTGAAACCTTGATTGCAGTGTTGTAGGTGCGAAACCCTGAGTGTGAAACACGAATGTAATGGAGTGGGTATAAAACCCTCACTACAATGGTGTGGGTGTGAAACCCTGGGTGTGAAACCCGAATGCAGTGGAGCAGGTGTGAAACCTTGACTGTAGTGGTGTAGGTGTGAAACCCTGGGTGTGAAACCCGAATGCAACGAAGCGGGTGTGAAACCCTGACTGTAGTGATGTGGGTGTGAAACCCAGACTGTAGTGGAGCGGGTGTGAAACCCTGACTGTAGTGGTGTGGGTGTGAAACCCGAATGCAGTGGAGGGGGTGTGAAACCCTGACTGTAGTGGTGTGGGTGTGAAACCCGAATGCAGTGGAGCGGGTGTGAAACCCTGACTGTAGTGGTATGGGTGTGAACTCAAATGCAGTAGAGCGGGGTATGAAACCCTGAGTGTAGTGGTGTGGTTGTGAAACCTTGGATGTGAAACCCGAATGCAGTGGAGCGGGTGTGAAACCCTGACTGCAGTGGTGTGGGTGCGAAACCTTAGGTGTGAAACCCTGGTTGTGAAACCCCAATGCAGTGGAGCTGGTGTGAAACCCTGACTGCAGTGGTGTGGGTGTGAAACCCTAGGTGTGAAACCCTGGTTGTGGAACCCGAATGCAGTGGAGCGGGTGTGAAACCCTGACTACAGTGGTGTGGGTGTGAAACCCAAATGTAGTGGAGCGGGTGTGATGACTACAGTGGTGTGGGTGTGAAACCCTGACTGCAGTGGTGTGGGTGTGAAACCCTGGATGTGAAACCCGAATGCAGTGGAGCGAGTGTGAAACCCTGACTGCAGTGGTGTAGGTGTGAAACCCTTACTGCAGTGGTGTGGGTGTGAAACCCTGACTACAGTGGTATGGGTGTGAAACCCTGACTGCAGTGGTATGGGTGCGAAACCCTGGGTGTGAAACCCGAATGCAGTGGAGCGGGTGTGAAACCCTGACTGTAGTGGAGTAGGGCGGATGCTGCCTCAAGAATTCTGATTCGTCGGAGACCGACGTTGTTGCTGGAGCAGTTGCACTTTGTCAGATGCTGAGTTTGCTATTGGGCGATTGTGCTTTCACTAGCGATGCATCGGCTGTGCGATGAGGGATTTTGCTTTGCGGGATGCCGTGTGCTGAAGGACTCGAGCTCTGGGGTGGAGCGCCTATGTATCCCGAGTGGTCGGGAATCAGAGTTTGCCGTAGTTCTTGCTATGCAGTACCTGTAATCCTAGCATCACTCGTAAATCACATAAGAAATACTAACAAGATGTAGGCACAAATAAGCATGAAAATGTTGTTTCAACACGCAGATCTTCAGTTTCGGATCGCCTAAGTGACTCATGAAGAATTTTTCTTTGACAGTGCAAGTGGGTCCCGTTCTTAGAGGCTTAGATACGAGGCCTCCGGGGGCTCCCATTAGCCATGCATTGGTATATCGAGACTTCCTCGACGATGCCCTAGCAGCTCTATCGTTTGTTCAACATGCCCGTCAGCTTTGGACCATTCTCATCGGGGTGCCGTGGGGCGACTGCATTTGCAACCTGCATGGGAATTTTATGTTTAGAATTTTGTTAGACGTCGGTCTGATCATTTTCAGAATGCTATGACTAGACCTCGGAAAGGAATGTCTGGGATTTCGGCTTTGTGGTAGCCTATTGAAGGGTGGCTGTGACCCATTTTGGAGTTATGCAAAGACAAAGAGAAAAGAGAAAGATTGGGGAGCACATTGCCCCAGGCTAAAAGGATACACGAGTTCACGCCTGCAGCGATATGTACCCCCATTTTCCTCCGTCCTTCTGTTGTGTAGGCTGTCTTGAACTGCTTGGACAGCGTGCTTAGTTGCCCACTGTGCTTGAGGAAGGTTCCCTCTTGGATTGTTTAATGGTATTGGAGAGTCGATCGGGGATCGTGTTGGAATAGATAACCTGGCCACTTTCCTTGGAAATCCCTAGTCTGCACAGCGTGTGAGGGATTAGGGGGACAATTTTATCTATCTCTCATTTTGCTCTCCTTTTGCAATGGTCACTCATCTCGGGGCCGCACCTCTTAACCTAGAGGGGAAGAGCTTTCCTTTTGCCACAATCGCCCTAAAGAGTTTCCGGTAGTGCCTTTCTTTTGCCCTAGTTTTTGCCTAGGCTGCCCCTGAAAAGAGGTTTTCAACCTAGCAGACTCGATTCTTTTATCTCTCGAGTTTGCAATGGCGAAGGGTTCGAAGGATTCGACCTCCGAGTGCATTGTATTCTATCTTCGTCGAGGAATTGTGTCTGCTGTTCCCCTTTTTGTCGGGGTTTGTTGCTTTCTTTGGATTGGCAGCGCCGGTGCTTTTAGTAAACATCGGCATTACCTTGCTTCGCTTGTTGGCGGGTTTTTCCCGCTTCTTTTCACTCTATTTTTTTCTTTTGCAGCTGGGGTTTATTTTGTGCCCCGTGTCTTTGTTTGAAACTCCTCGTCTTTGCATGATCGAGGCCGCTTTGGTGTGCTTCCCCTCATGGAGACTTGTTGCATGTTGCTAGCTCTATTTTGCGAGGGCCATCTTTCTTGGAAGTTTGACTCTTGTGCACTTGGAATTCGAACTTCGTGTCATTTGCCTTTGCAAGCTTTGCCTGTGAATTTCCCTATTGTCTAGAAAGGAAATACCAAATTGCCTCATGTAGAATAAGGAACCGAGGTTGCCTGGGTGCGAATGTTGAACGGGGATTCCCCGGTCTTCATTTGTTGAATTGGCCCGTGACAGGCGCCTTGTGCGATCGTTGTCTCCAATCATATCTTGCTATTTCCATAGTACATGCCTCTTGGATGGTGCATGCTGCTGAAGCCGCTGAATGTTCGAGGAAGATGGTTGCGTCGATGCTGGGTGATTCGCTCGATTGTCTACGTCTTCAGCTTCGTAGGGGGGGTACCTCATCATCAAACATCTCCCTCGTTGAAGTATGAGGAAAGGGTCCGAGACAGGTTCTCGGGGGGCGCGAACCCGTGCATTACTCTTCACTTGTGATTGATGTGTCCCTGTGAAGAATGACAAAGAAGATGATGTATTAGGGGATTATGCGATGAAATATGCGGTAAGAAATATGGGGTGGACCCATGGGAAAAATCCATTTTCGTCCCACCCGCGACCCATGGGGTGTCGCGTGTGGATGACATTTGCTTCCGGGAATCTGGTCATCACTACTCTAGAGTGGTTAGACCGTGGCTGGAGGGGGCATATAAGCATGTTTTCCCTGATTGGGAGTAGACATGCACAGCCGTCCTAGGGAAGGCTCGAGGAGTCGGGGCCCATGAGGACAAGCGAGTCGAACAGGTTCGACAGAACTACTAAGGCGTTGCTAGGACTGTCCTAATATCCTTTTTGAAGGGCTTGTTCTAGTTGGGAGCCCATTTGGGAATGCATTCGAATAAAAGCAAAAGAAAGTTTAAGGAAGAGTGCGCGTGTTGCTCTAGTGTTTAGTCGGTGACGATGGCGGAGGTGGATGAGATCCATTCTTTGGTCGGAGGCATGATCTTGCTGGTATCTCTTGCGATCGAGGGTTGGGTCATGCTCTGTTTGTGGAGCTGTCACTTTCGACCTTTGCAGTGGAATGATTAGATTCATCCCTCGGAGTATCATTTGGATGAATTTGAATCAAAGTCGATTTTGGACTTAAGATGAACCTAAAAGCAATAAATGCAGGGTGTCAAAACCTAGAAGCAGTAAATGCAGGGCCGGGGCCTAAAAACAGTAAATGCAAGGCCGAAACCTGATGCAAGGTCGAAGCCCACGCAAGGCCGAAGCCCATGTGGGGTTGAAGCCCGATATGGGACCGAAGCCCAATGAAGTAAATGCAGGGCTGAAGCCCGATGTAGTAAATGCGGGGCCAAAGCCCGATACAAGGCCGAAGCCCGAAGCAGTAAATGCAGGGTCGAATCTCGATGCGGGGCCAAAGCCCCATGCAGGGCCGAAGCCTGAGAGCAGTAAATGCAAGGCCAAAGCCTGATGCTAGGCTGAGGCCCGAAAGTAGTAAATGCAAGACCGAAGCCCAAAAGCAATAAATCCATGCCCGATAGGAAAGTGCAAGAAATGCAAAAGCAAAGGTCAATGCTTGGGAATAGCGCAGGGCACTGTAAAGAGGTGACTCTGATTTGCTTGCAATCTTTGTGGAGGGAGGGTGGGAACTCAGTGTTGAAATCCCAAGGAGTTGGATAAGAGACGTTTGTTGTCTCAATTGTGGTCATTCAGTATTCAAGCTGCCTTATTGTTGGGGATTTCCTGCAATGGAAGAAGGAAACAATGAAGGAGCATGAACTGTTCGCAATTTCAATGCAAGGGTGTAAGGAAGAGAACTAGCCTGGTAGGCGTCGTGCGAGCTCACCGAGGGACATGCATAGGATGCGTCGAGTGCATGTGCATAGGCAAGGTGGAGACGTGCTTGCACGACGCAGAAGGATGCGCTCAGTCGAGTTGGTGGACGTGCGTGCTCAGTCACGTGGTGACATGCTTAGTTGTAGGGAAGGGTGGGTGGCCGGGATGAAAGGCTTCTGGTCACGGCACGTCTCGCCATGGAGAGGTGAAGACCGCAGGTGGTCTACCCGCAAAGGTGGGCACGACTCGCCTATCGTGTGAAAGTGTTAGCTGTTATGGAAAACAATAAATGAATAGGATGCATGCGATGCGTGTGTTTTCAAAAGCTAATGTTGTCATTTACATTGACTTGAAAGGTTCAAGGTACAATGTAAATTTTGTAAAATAAAGCCCTAAGCGGTTCTTTAACCACACTCGGAGTTTGAGCGAGCACAGCCTCGGAAAGCAAACGGTTCTAGGCGAGGGCCTTGCAGAGACATATATCCTAGAGTGCATGTGTAGGCCTCTGCGAGCCCTCTTCCTAGATCTCTCCAGGGTGGCGTTCGCTCAAGCAAGTTCCTGATTGCGTTTCTGTAGTTCGGCACGGGTCTGAGTGAGCTCTCTCTGGGGTTGTGGTTGGCCGACAATTTCCTCATTCTGTGGCAGGTCAGTGAGGCCTTCGTGAGCTGATGGACTCTGTCGAGGTGAGGGCAGGAGGCCGAGCAAGGCGTCTCTTACCAAGACGGCATGAAAATCCGCTTAGGACTCGTCAAAGTGAATGGCATCGTAGTTTTTGAAAACTGCATGATGCATGTGTGCGAAGAAAGTAAATGCCCACGGCTTAATAGAAATTACAAGGTACATGTACACCATTCTTGAAATGAAAAAGACTCAAGTGGCTCGCAGGCCGACTCGATAAACTATTGTTGGTGTCGGGTAGAAAGCTTGCATAAAGGCATAGCATGATGTATGGTTCGGTGCTATAGGGACCGTGCTACCTAGGGATGGGGGGCCCAAACTCAAGGGTGTCAATTCCTTGAAATCAAACGGGATTCTTTTCAAGGCCTAAGCGGCGGTCGAATTGCGCGCCGTACCCCTACTTCGAACCTGTCTAACCTGGGTTCCTATTACCGGTCGTGGGACGCGACCCAGAGATACCTAGTGCTAGCGTGATATGCCATGCAAGTGCTTTAAATAAAAGTGTGAAAAGTAGATAAGCGGGAAATTGCAGAAAGTAGTAAATAAACAAGCAATCAAAGCAAACGGGAGTGAGCCCGAACCCAGTAAGTATGTCCCCAGTGGAGTCACCAAGCTGTACCTTCCCGGGGGATGCGTGACCAGCACACGTGAGAAAGAGTCGCCACTTATCATTTTACGATCCGAAGGTCGAGGGCCAATAAGTTACCCGGGTCTAGAGGTATAAAACACCTAGTTTTGCTAAGGCATTGGTCATGTGGAACCGGAAAGTCCGAGTTCGGGGGTTCATATTCCTCGCGAGCCTATATCCTGCACGCCCTTTCGGTACTCTAACTTGCTAAGCTTGCATGTTTTAATTATTTACCGCGTGAATTAAGTTGCGCTCGACTTGCACGTTTTGACACCGGAAATTCGGTGAATTAAACGATATCGGTTGAGAAGCCGAGAGAGAAGTAAACCCGCGTGTCGGGGAATCGGTTCACAATCTTGCGTTACAATTCATCAAATTATGATGTTTGAATTCCTGCGTGAACCGAAACCACGAAATCTTGATATTACTCTTGTCTGGGCAAGCATTGGACCGATTCAATTGATTCGACTCTTGGACCGTTCGCTCACCAATTGGGATTCTTATAGAATGAATGTACAAAATAAACCCTTACAATGCTCTCAAAACAATAAATGCAAATTACAAATGATTGAATCCCAATCAGTTCGTTTTCGGTTATTATTCCGCTCCGACTCGTCATGAGATCAAGGAAAAATCGAAAAACTGAAATTCAACTAAGCTCTCAGTGAATAGGGCGTTGGACCCTGTGTTCGATGGTTAGGGCATTGAACCCGAAGTGCAATACGTCCTATGGGTCAGGCTCGACTCGCATGGACAAACAAGAGCAGAAAAGTAACAAATAACATGCAAATTGCAGACAATGTGTTTGTCATTGCCGAGTGTACGTGGATTAACAAATTATTAACTCAGGGGTATTTAACAAGCAAATGGCATATGCTAAGCAAATAATCGTGCAAAACATTTTTGCATTCGGCTTTGTTTTGAGAACTTGACAAAGAGAGTCAAATCTCGTGCATGTGGATTGTTGTTGATAGGCATCGCTTGAATTGTTGAGCCAAAATGGGGTGCTGACAAAATACATGATATGCATGAATTTCAAAACGCCAATGCCATTGTATCGATTTTATTTAATTTCCTTAATTTACAAAGATAGTTAGTTCGAAAAAGGTAACTTAGACATTAAACCGACAAATTATTGCGGCGGTAGCCAAGTGAGCACTACGTAGGTCTGAGCGATGCAAAGACGTTGCCAGCGGACTAGACCTAGGGAAAAGAAAGCTGCCCACTTCAGTCCAGCGTGACGCTCAAGTGTGCTGTCTCCCTATCCGAGCTCTCCTCACGCGTGCACGTGCCTGAGCTATCTCTCACTGAAGTAATCTCTGGTCTGTAAGCTCTGTTCCGACCTCGGCGATCTCTCGGTGTATGCTCGTTCTTCATCTGTAGGGTACTTCGGAAAGTAGAGGTCCTGCATGAGGTGAGTATCCCACAATTGACGAATCACCCTGATTTTGAGGAACTTTTTCTGAACTAAAGGTGTGGACTCTGTCCATATGATCTGGTAAGGAGCACGGTTTCCTTCTACGGGAATGTCCTGCAGACCACCGAGCTGTCTGATCACTCGGTCGGGGAAGATAAGTGTACACCCGAAATGGCTGATGAGGGGAAGTCCGGTAATTGCTGGACATCCAATGGTCATGGGACCGTCGGGTTCCACGGAGCGCTCCACGAGAATTGTTCTGGTATGAGTTGCTACATAAACCTCTTCCAATCAAAGGCATTGGGCCCAGAAGATCCGAACTCCTGGAACAATTAGTCGTTGATGAGATTCAAGAACGAGTGGTACAAACAAAATGGCTGAATATGTCCGAGGAGCCACATTTGTAGGTGATGCGGGGATCCCATCATCATACCGCGTCGATTCTCTTGTACATAGTCAAGAGACCTCACGGTCTCAGCCACGAGGGCTCCACATAACTACGGCCCTCTACCACTTGAAGGACGACGTGGGTTAGTGCCCCGTCTATTAGAGTTGACGCTCTAGGAAACAAGACTGTCCCGAAAACAAGGAGGAGAAACCCATGGCAGGAGTCGCGTTGGTAAGTACGTCCCCTAGCATTGAGTGCCTGGACATGTGTCCAATCGATGAGTCAATCAATCCGGATGTTGCGCTCCCATCCATAGAGGAGCTCGTGATGGGCCTCCTCGATTCTGATGCCAGGAGGACAGATAATCAGCTTGATATTGTGGCGACGGGTTAGGTACCACTATGTCTTGAGTTGCTATGGGCCTCTCGATGAGGGCTGCATACTCCTCGATAGTGGGAGCCAGCTCAATCCCCTGAAAGTTGAACCCAGCATGCTGGGGGTCCTAAAATCCGATAGAAGCCTTAAGGAAGGTCCAGCCTATGGGGAATTCGGAGAGCTCTGGTAGCTCCCCTAAGATATCTTGGATGTAAGCTTGGTCGATCGGGCGGAGAGCTCTCCAGATGCGCACGATCTGTCGACCTGGTGGATTGATGCGATCGAACTTGGGATAGAGAGCCGAGCGATCCATCCTTACCTAGATGGAGAAGATGTTGGTTCAATATTTAAAAATCAGACCAATGCAACATCTTAGTTTGTTTGAAAATATGCATGCAGGTGTAGAAAAATAAACTATAACTGTGTCCGTTACACTGTACATCGCTCTTTCAGAAAAACAACAAAAGGCCCGCCTAAAAAAAACAAAGAGCCGACTTAAAAACTCGACTTTGGGTTGGTTGACGGCATGAAGGCAAATTTGGTCCAGCATGACGGTCCCTGTTTATGCATTGTTTCGGTACTATTGGAAAAACAGCTAACCAGGGATGGAGGCTCCCGATCAAAGGGTCATCACTTCCCTAAAACCGAGCGAGAATCTTTGGGAGCCAGTTTGGTGGCATAGCCGACTCGATCCGTTCCCTTACTCAGAACCTTTATCTAACCTAGCTTCCTATTTTGTCGCTCGTGGGATTTCGGACGTGGTAAAACCCTCGAGGATGATGCAATGCAAATGCAGAAAATAAATGTGCTTGAAGTAAATGTGCTTAAAATAAATGTGCAGAAAGCGGTAAATAAACATGCAAGCAAACAAGCGGGATCGAGCCCGAACCCTCTAAGAAGTTCCCCGGTGAAGTCACCAAGCTGTACAGACCCAAATGTGCTCTCGTCGGGAGTGTCCACCTTTCCGGCAATGCGTGATGGATATACGTGAGAATGTGTCGCCGCTACCTGTTTACGACCCGAAGGTCGAGGGCCGGTGAGTTGTCTGGGTCTAAGGGTAATGATACACCTAGTTTAGCTAAGGTACCGGTCATTGCGGAACCGGAAAATCCGAATTCAGGAATTCACGTTACATGCGGGCCTATATCATGCACGCCCTTTCGGTACTCTAACTTGCTAGACTTGTTATTTTATTTATTTACCGCATGGATTAGGCTGCACTCGGCTTTACATGTTTTGACGCCGACAATTCTGTGAACTAAACGATGTGGGTTGAGAAGCCGAGAGAAAAGTAAGCCCGTATGTCAAGGAATCGGTTCACTATCCTCACATTACAGTTCATCAAACCATGATGGTTGAATTCCTGTGTGAACTGAAACTGCAAGATCTTGGGTTTACTCTTATCTGAGCAAGCATTGGACCAACTCGATTAATTCGCCTCTCAAACCATTCACTCACCGATTGAGATTCTTACAGAATGAATGTACAAAGTAAAGTCCTCACAATGCTCTCAAAATAATACAACAAATTACAAATTATAAATGCTTGAATCCCAGTTAGTTTGCGTTCGAATATTATTCTGCTCAAACTTGCCATGAGTTTAAGGAAAAATAAAAAAACTGAAATTCAAATGTGCTCTCAGTGAATAGGGCGTTAGATCCCGTGATAGATGGTTAAAGGCGTTGGACCCTAAGTGCAACGCGTCCTATGGGTCGGGTTCGACCCGTATGGACAGGCATGAGCAGAAAAGTAACAGACAACATGCAGATTACAGACAATGTGTTTGTTATTGCCAAATGTACGTGAGTTAACAGATTATTAACCGGGGTGTTTTGGCATGCAAATGTCCTATGCTAAGCAGACAAACGTGTGCAAAGCATTTCGCATTCGGCTTTGTTTCAAGGACCTGACAGCTATGATGTATGTAGTCAAGTCCTTTGTGCGTGGATTGCTTTTAAAGTTGTTCTGTATTGTGACACTATAATGCTTACAGATTATTACAGAACAAGTCGTTTTGCTTGAAAAGCCTAGAGCCTAAGGCCTTAACCCACTTTTGCCCGTGTATGCTTAAGTCGAATGCATGCTTAGTAAGGTAATAGTGTTTTGGTCCATAATACCCGGCTAAATACCTGAAACTATGCTAGGATGACAGAAACTCATCAGTTGGATAAGGCTATGCAGATGACCCTGCACCTGAACAGGTAGCCTGTCCCTATCCCCTACTGTAGTATTTTTATCAAGCTAACACCTGGGGTGCCGCTAAATTGCGAAATGACGATTTTTCCCTTGACTTGAAAATTGTTTTCAGAAAAGGGAAACAACGCGATGTGGGCCACCTTGGCCTGTAGCCGGTGCCGACCTATTCTCTTGATCATTCATGGTTATGCAAGAACCCCGAAAAAGCCAAAGAACCGGTCGATCTGCTCGGAAGTGATCTAGAAAACACTTATGTATTTTGACCTGAATTGCTTGAAATTAGGTAAAGATTCAAGTCAATATATACAAGTCATTTCTAGACATCCATGCTACATCAAATCGCGCTTCTCAGGTTTTGAAATAAACAAGTTTTGACAAGGGCACTAACGTCATTGGACAACTTGTCGACGCGAGTTATCAGTTAATGACTAATTCATGCAAGATTATTAATGCCAAGTGGGTTTAATCATATGAGCGTCCCGATTAACCCGTTTGTGGAATTATGCTTATGAGTTATTGCCGAATGTAGTAAATGTGCGGGTTACAAGCAATCAGACAAATCATGAAT
This sequence comes from Punica granatum, assembly GCF_007655135.1. Taxonomy (NCBI): domain Eukaryota; kingdom Viridiplantae; phylum Streptophyta; class Magnoliopsida; order Myrtales; family Lythraceae; genus Punica; species Punica granatum. The sequence goes on along the minus strand of NC_045127.1, from coordinate 34,410,827 downwards.
TGATCCACTGAATGAAGTCTGAATACTCAAAAAGCCTAATTTAATGAAAAAAATTCATGACACGGCGACCAAGACGGGTCTAGGAAGGTCGAGGAAAATTTGGTCAAAATGACCAAAATACCCTCGGAACCCAAATGGACCCAGAAATGTCACCGATACACGAATCCATGCATTTTCGGTTGGAAAACAACATTTTTAAAAGTGATTTCATGCGGGATTTGCGATGATATTAAAAATACGATTGCACAAAATCCGAGAAATGGATTTTATCGAGGTAAAGAGGTCATTCTTGACCCGAATAAGGTCAAGGAGTTCTCGGCCTTTTCCTCTTGAGGATAGCCGTGAGCTACCTTGACCCGTCTCGGGTTTCAAGTGGTCTATTTAACCCGATTTCGACTATTTCTCGCATGCTCAAACGTTAAAACACAATAAATGATACATATTTTTGCAAAATCAGTATCGTCCTAATTTAAATAACACATTTAAACATGTAAACATACACAAACATGTCATTTAAGGAATCGATAAAACGATACCGACTTCATGGATGCGGAAAAATATAAAAACTCGGGAAATGACTTAAATCGGGGCAAGTAAACTGGTTATATCCCGGAAAAACCTAAGAGGGTTCACGGTCACCTTTCCTTAAAGGGAAACTGTGAACTTCTTTGATCATTCCGGTTCAAAATGGTCTCCCCGACTTCAATTTAAACATTTCCCGACATATAACACATTAAACGATGATAAGCATGCATGATATAATATGAAAAATGCATAAAAATGTGATATTGTATGTAGAAATAGCTTAAAACACCTTGTAACTCTATAAACACGCCAAAATATAAAATTCGTAACTCCTCTAAGTCGGGAATGGTTATACCTAGTCCCGAGATGCGGGATGGGACTGCAAGAAGTCGTGTTGGCCCGTTGGTGGGTCGGGTTTGGGCTGTTTTGGCTTGCACAGATCCGAATGGCAGCAACAAATCCAACTGGAGCATCCTCAACCTGACTAGAACACCCGGAAAGATCAAGCCGATTCAGGTCCTTTCAGCCAGTTTTCATGGTGGTTCACGGCAGTTCTAGACAGCCAAGGGACCCCTCTAGGTGGTGGTGGTCGTCGTTTGGGTCGAAGGGTCTCGGATTGACCCGTATAGCTCTGCAAAGTTGGATAAAACACAGAAATCTCCATAAACAGACCCGACTGGCAAGTCTCGAGTCAATGGCACAACGATGGCTTCCGATGGCTTTTGGCTATAAGGTCGATGGTCCACGGTGGCTAAGGGACCCCTAGAGGTGACCGTGGTAGTCGTTTAGAGAAAAGGGTCTCGGGTAGACCCGATTTGCAAGGAAAAAGCACGAATGGTCAGGAAATCCGACCCGATTAGATAGTCAGGATGAATATTCTTGCTGGGTCAAAACCAACAGGTTTTCTTGGGATCTCTCGACTCTTAGACACTCTTAGGTTGTGTATGAAGGTAGTTGATGGGTTGTGGCAGCTCAAATTGACCCGTAAGGCTAGGAAACCCGAGTTGGAAAAATCGGCCCGATAAGGGCCAAACTCAGTTCGGTTCTGTGCTAGGCTGGTTCTATGGCTGAGAGGTGTCAAACTGAAAATCTAACTTCGGAAATGGATTAAGGGGGTCGAAAACACGTGGGATATGAAGTTTGGTTAAGTTTGGATTTAAGTCGAGATGATTATCACCATGGTTCCGACTTAAGTTCTTGAGTGTTTTGTTTGGTTTCAGACTTGCTAAATGCTTGCTACGGTTTTTTCAAGTGTTTGAGAGCATTTGAAGAGTGAGAAAGCTTGAGAGAGATTGCTAGAAGGTAAGTGATTAGTTTAATGATTTTAAGGTAATATATAGGCAAAACTTAAGCACAATTAAGTGAAGAAAAGTGCAATTAGGGTCATGGATTAGTGATGGGTGGCTAGCTTAAGGGAAGATGAGGATGAAGTCTTCTTCAAATGCATTAATGAAGTAGATAAGAAACATTAATGTCTTGGATAGGAAGTTGGAGTGTTGAATTGAAAGACTTAGATATTTCAGGGGATGAGAACAAGAAGACAATGGAGAAGGCGGCTAGGGCAAGGGAGCGACTGCCCAAGGGTAGTCGTGGGTCCCACGGGTTGTGAAGGAAAGTCAGGATGAAGTTTGGGTCTCAATTGATCACGTGTTCGAGGCTCGTGGCTCAAATGAGCATCGAATTGTCGATGTGAGAGGGAAAACGATTCAAACGAGCCCAAGATTGTCCATTTTGCATTAAAAAAAATGCTTGAGCAGTTTTGGGGCTCGAATGCCCCTTTTGCTCGTTTCAGGTTATCAGAGCAACGTTAGCCATTTTTGAGAATGTATCTCGTGTCTGCATTCCGCGTTGGTCATTTTGATATGCATTGTCAATCAGACTGAATAATTGACCAATAAGTCGGTATTGCAAATGTGAAGCCGGAGACGTCCTAGGAGTCCGCAACTTGATTTATCATATTGCTTTTTGAGTTGCTTGGGCGAGCCGGAGATCGCTGCGATCTCTGTTCATCGAAAAAAGATCTCGAAAGACTGTCAATGGGCATTTGAAATCATTCTAGAACCATTGTGAGGCCTAGATGACTTATGCAGTTCAGTCTGAGAATTCCACATTGAGCCTTGGGATGTCTAGCACTGTGTAGTACAGTCGTCCGGCATCAAGTTTCTACCAAAAGGACCTTCGATTATGTATTTCTGTTGAAAAAAGCATTTTCTGCTCTTCGAAGGTCATTCGAGAAACTGAAAAGGATTATACTGTCTGATTTGACCAATTGCGTTTGTCCGCTGTAGTTTTCAGAGCAATGCAGGGCTAACTTTGTTTGCCGATGTTTCATCAGACCAGTCTCAGGTTGTGCCTTTCCTTTGAAAGGTATGTTTTTTCCATCACTCGGGAGTCATTTGAGGAGTCTGAACGACTTCCGAGGAGCAATCTGAAGCGATGCTCATGATCTGTAGAATTGCAGGGTATGACTACGTCTGACATTGGGCATTCGCTTTTGTTTGATGAACCGGCGTTTTTAGACTTCCATTGAAAAGTTGTCTGTATTTAGAAAATTACTTTGTATAGAGCAGATGATCTGCGAAATGTGTTTGAAGACACTTTTCCTCTGTTTGGCACCGCAATGGATCTTTGAAGCCCAATATTGACAATCTTTTGATGGTCGAGTAAACTAGTAGAAAATAACATTGTCTGTGTTGTATTCTGAAAATGCCGGTTTGGAAGCTATTTGGACTCTTTATTTGCTTTGTAAGATCTTGATGACCAAATAAGTTCTTCTGTTGTGCACTTGGGTCATCTGCCTATCCCAGCTGACTTGAGGATGAATGATGACTCGCTGCTCTGTCGAGCCTTCTTCTGTATCGATGTTCAAGTCATGGGCTGAATCGTTTCTGATGTTGTTGTTTAAACTGGTGGGCCAAAAAGGGATGTGCTGACAGTTACTAAATATGAGATTTCTTTTATAAGATTACCGACAATGTTTAGTTCTCCATGACTAAAGGTACATGCAAGTGTAGGAACTATACATGAGTATACAATGGAGTCCTTAAGTTTCTCCAAAGACCATGCACTTAGTGAGGTAAAGAGCCAACAAATAGCCAAAGAGGTGCAACCAACGGTTCGAGAAAAGATGCAGCCCATGTCAAAAAACGGGAGCTCATCCTCAAAATAAATTTGAGCACAAGACCAAGGCCGAGACCGAGGAGTCGAAGGAATTGCGAGTAATGCTCGCTCCATAGTTGCCATCTGAAGAGCAAGTTGAGGAAATGCCAAAGAAAAGTGATGTTTTCAATAAAGAAGTTTCTAAAAAGGAGGACAAGAGACCGTAGCTAGTGGACTGTAAGGAGAAGTGAATTCAGGAAGTTTCTAAGATTGTCGAGAGTCCTAAAAAGGAAGATGATATCGGGTCGAAGAATGAGTTAACTCCAGAATCATACGAGTTTCCTATGCTGATTGTAAAGAAATTATCTTTTGAAAAGAAGTTCCCAAAGATGTCATCGGTATTAACATTCCCACATATGGAATTTGAAGCTTTGGCGAATGAAGATCCATCCATACGAGCGACTCAACTTTATGATGACTACAATACTCAAAGCACATCGAGAGCTCAAGGATGAGCTTTTCACAAGCCCAAAACCATATTAACAAGCCCAAGTCCAAAGAAGCATATCTTGGATATAGCAAGGAAATATTCTCATGATAAGGAAATGGAAGATAAGATGTCTTGATTCATAAATTATGAATATTATAATCTTAATCAGGTAGTATATTTTATTTAAATAAAAAGATATTTAAAATTATATATTACTTCCTATTTTAGTTTGCGTACAGAGTTTTAAGTTTCATATTTTGAAACAATTAAATGTTGTGTTTTATGAAGTAACATAGTAAGAGACTATATTCTAATTTTCTATTTTAATGTCTTCTTAGTTGTCTTAGGACTATATATATATGTAGTCCATCTCATTGTAACAGAAGGTAAGAACTCTATATCTCAAGAATAATAATTTTTTTGATAAAATTGAGAGATTTCTCTTTTTATCATGGTCCTTTTGAGTGTTATTCGTTAGGTTTAGACATGATCTATTTCCTTTCGAGTCTAAAATCAGATTTAGGCGCGATAAACCGTGATTCGCACTATGTCATGTTTTGTACGTTTAATCCCTGGGGGGGAAAATATCAGTAATCACACCATATTATTTTGAAATGGACATCATAAAAGAAAAACTTGAGAGGGGACACTCAAGGACTTATCTTATATGTTTTGAAAACTATCTTCGGAGGTTGCCCCTCCACAAGCTCCTTCGCTTGAATCCGCTTTCTGACAGGTGATGTGTTTAAGGGCTTATTCCCGTTATTTGACCGAGCATGGGTCGAAACGAGGTGCTTACGATAAGCAAACCTTTATATAAATTTAAAATAAACAGAATCTCCTAAATTGATCATAAGAGATATTTCCGCATAGGTCGTAGGATATGAGTCGATCAGGTGGTCCTACCTCGACCCGCATCATTCTTGCCCATTTGAGCATTCTATATCTTGTCAATATTGAACTCCTTGTGCCTTTACTGACTACGATCTCATCAACTTTTGTTGATAAATGGTTGGTTAATATTGGAACTCCAGGTTGTTCTCAACTAAAGATATATCCTTCTTGATCAAAAGACGCAATTTTGTTGACACATTGTTCTTATATTCTACCTCATCATCTTCTTCTTTACGATCATCTTTTTGGGAGCTTCCATCTCTATCACCACCTTCTTGCCTATTGATTTAGGAGGAAACTTGACTTCATCATGAAGAGCCTAAGAGGATTCTGCAAAATTCCTATGATATGAATTTGCTTACTCTTGTAATAACATCATGGCTTTTAAGGCTAAGCTTTGGGTATCGTTAATTGTCACAATCAGTTGCACTCAATTCTTGTCACTCCCTGTCTTTTATCCCTCCAAACACCAAGAAATTTAATAACCTGTTGATTTATTTAGAGCATTACAATTTTACGATCTCGGAATTTTAGTCCTATGCTCATGATCCAATCTTTGCCCTTCTGTACCTTTTTATTTTTTTTTGTAATCTCGGATGAATAAATATAGCATATAATCAAGGGGTAGGAACTTCAGCTTTAACACTATTTCATGTGAAGAATTCTTTCGACTCCTCTATGTCGGCCTTGATCTCGTTCTAAAAGTTTTTCTTTGAGGATCAACTCTAGCGTTTGCCTTAACACCCATCTCTCTCGAAATGTTGGATGCACCACCTTGGTAATCTATTGGCTCTTTGAATCTTTCAATGCATTCCATTTCAAGAAACTTATGAATTTCATTGTGTGCTCATGGACCGTTCTTTGCCTCGTTCTCTGCCTCTGCGTACTCTTTTATGTATAAAAACAAATATTGCTCGTGATCACGCAGTAGAAAGCTTACCTTTAATAATCTCTTCATAAGCTCCCATGTAAAATTGGATCTTTCCCATCTTGAATGATGTTTTTGCATTATTGCCTACCAAGTCTAAGTTATGCCACTCAAGCGAACCGCAGCTTGACTTCCATCATTTGGAGTATCATAGCAATCAAAGAATTGATACACATTAAGAATCCACTCCAAAAATTCCTTGCCACGTACACTTCTATTAAAAGTTGAAACTTTCTTGCATGGTAATCTCCAAGGTCCCATTTGTATCTTCTACTTCCATAATAGCACATGGGGTGATTGAGATCCACCTTCATATGATTTATCGTCGGCTGGCTAAAATGTGTCGAATGATTGATGCCTCACGAGGAACAACTCGATATGCTCCATCTCCATCTTTTTCATCCCAGTTGGTGCCTTTAATGAAAGCATCTAGCCTATCGGCCCTTACCGCCATGAATTAGAATATGCATCCCAAGTTAGTGATCATATGGCCTATACCCTCTATTCTTTGATAAGAGGATAGGTGTGACATGTTTTGTTCACCAATAGTAGTTAGGCAACTTGACAATGATACCAACTAACGCAGTATGAATTGCGATTTCTTTAGCCTAAATCTCAATCGAAGGGTATAAATCATGTTTAAACCTTACGAAAACACACCCAAAACGACCATAGTAGAAAAGAAAGCTCTCAACTTTATTAAGGGTATGTTTGATTCGCTAGAATGAAATTGATGCAGAATATAATAGACGATGATTAGAATTGAGGGGGAATATAATTGAAATTATGAGAAAATTCAATTTGTTTGGTTAGAGGGAGTAGAGAAATAGCAAAAATTGAAAGTACATGATGAAAAGATAAAAATACCCCTCTTCATATTAGATGACATACAAAAATATTTATATACGACTAAAGTAATATATTGAATAACAACTAAAAAAGAAAGAGAAAATAAAATATGAAGATACTGTTCATCTTTTTCGTAAAGAGGATGAACAATACCTTCTTCACCATGTGCGAGGTAGCAAGCCAGAGATAGAGATTGCAGTCCTAGACCTCCCCTCATTGACTGCCTACGTCCATCATCATCTTCATTCAATATCTGTAACGGGCGACGACAAGCTCCATAATTGAGGGTACCAAGAAGATCAGAAGGTCAGTCCCTCCCCCTCTTCCACTCAGATCCCGACCTCCGCAAATGGTGACCTCCGTAGTCACCTTTTGTTCCTCTCCCTCGAGCTCCAAATTGCACCTTCCTTCTCTACATTGGTCGTCTTCTCATCAGGTACGAGACTTGGGTTGCGGACCATCCCCTTCGATCTTGTTCTCCTAGGACAAATCTGGCTTCCCAAGTTCGGATCTGGCTTCGCGCCTTGAGACCAGCCTGGAATGATGGAGGCCTTCGTCAAAGTTGGAGCTCGAGAGGCAGCGACAGTGGAGCAGCGTTGGTGGTGGAGGACTAAGCTGAGGGCAAGATAGTGATTATGCTTTCTATCCCCAATGAAAATTGCTACGAAAGAGGGTGGAGTGGGTCATGACCATTCTCCCTCTATTGAGGATGAGAGGCCTCATTCGGAATCACTATTCCGATTCCAGATGCAAACAAGCACGGCAATTTTTATTCCACCTTGAATATATTCGAAAAGGATTAGGAATTCCAACGAACCAAAGATAGCATGAGAGAAAAATACTATCAAAAAGGTTCCTTCCCTAGCTATAGGCCTACAACCGCTTATATAGAAAACTCAAAAAAGCCTAAGTATTTCGATCTCAAATTAAAGTCAAATCCAAGATCTATTGTCCTATCTCATTATACAAAGAAAGTTTTAAGCAAATCTATATTTAAAATTAAAATTAATAAATAAAATCTCATACATTGATCCCGAAAGATCATGAGATATGGGTTGATCATGTTGTCCTATCTTATCCTGCGTCAATTAGGCCTAGGCAATAAGTTAGGGAATGGATCTAATCTAATGGTGAAGACATATAGAACAGAGGAATTTACCTAAAATGGCTCATGGTTTAACCGTTTTGTCAAATCTATTATATGTTTTTTTTTTGTCAAATCTATCCCATGGTTTACTTTTTGTATCAAATCTATCCCGGCGTCATCTTTTCTGTTGACATCTAACGGCCGTGCTGACGTGGCGCTCTTGTGGCAAGTGTGGCCCACTATCCCTTCACTTGCCACGTCAGCACGGCCGTTAGATGTTGACGGAAAAGATAACGTCGGGATAGATTTGATGCAAAAAGTAAACCACGGGATAGATTTGACAAAAAAAACATATGATAGATTTGACAAAATGGTTAAATCATGGGTCATTTTAACTAAAAATCCCTATATAAATTACAGGGCAGCTCCTATATATCCGCAATCTATATATATGTTATTAAAATAAATTCCTCGTACTTACGTGATAATAAACCTCCATTTGAGCGATGAGAGTTTACCACATAGGCTTATTAGGCACTTTCGTACCCTATGATTGATCAACTCTTAAGAAAATTTCGTACAGATCTATATATATAACTCAACCTATTTTTCTATTAAAAAATAATTTATATTTCCCTCTTCAAAGTGGAGGATCGGATTCCTCTGTATACACGATTCCTTTGAAATAAAAAATAAAAAAAGAAAAAAAATGTTAGTTTGCTTTCCTTTTGTGCCAATTTAGCTTTCCTTCTCTTCTCCTTCGTCTATCGAGTTATGTCTCCCCACTCTCTTCCTCATGCCTTCCCCATGCATTGATGTTGGGAGGAGGTTACACCAGCCGAGCAAGCTCAGTGCCCTCTCTTCTATGGGCGAGCAGGCTCTATGTCTTCTCTCCCCCCTCCCCCCTCGCCTTCCTCGTTCTTTCAGGTTCAACTGATGCTGTGGTGAGGCCATCGGTTGAATGAGCTAGAGCGACATCACTACCGCTGTCAACGCCTTTCCGATCGGAGCCCCTTTTCTCTGTGCAATAGGCTCTGTTCTATGTCCTTGCCACGCTAACCCACTGTCTTAGGCCCATTATTCCCACCACTGTCAATGCAAGATGCTGATCAGAAAATCAAGGAAATGCTCGCATTGCCCGCAATCTTGATACTCAATCATGTTGCTGTTCTGCTTCTCTTCATTGGTGGTACGATCTTCACCTAACAGCGGATTTTGGTTTTCGAACCTTGATCACATGCAAATCACGAGTCTCAAGTGGCCTGTAAAAAAGGGAGGATCAAGGGGAAGTCTCGATCTCCCTCTTCGATACTTAAATGAGAATGTATCAAAAAAAGATAGAAGAATTGAACTTAGGATTTAGTGGTACCTGAAGAGGTATTCATAGGAGTCCCGAGATATATGTATCGAGATATCGTAATATGTGCAAAATATTTAATAAAAAATAACAAGTAGATGTACTTGCCATATATGTGATTAGAGATAGGAAATAATATCTCGTAAACAAGACATATACATCAGTAGAATATTCAAGAGATAATATCAAATATATTATGAGATATATGGGAGAAATATGCTCAATAGGATCTAGTTACCCAATTTGGAGTATCAACGTGGTAGGACAGTAAGTTGGGCCAAATGGGTCAGGCCAATTTTCTGGTTCCTAACATAAGTCCCCTACTCCCGTGAGGTTGAGCTTCGAGAGGTCGTGGGAGTATATCAACGTTGTTGTTGATGTTGCATCATAGGCGATGGCCTTGTCATGTTGTGACTGGAGTGACGTTGGGCATCGAACGAGGAATCTCATCGCTGTAGAAAGCGAGGGGACCTTCGCTGTAAAAAGCGAATGCTAATATTCCATTGTTGCAGAAAGCTAAGGTCATGGTCCTTGACGTAGAGGGGAGGAGATCTATCTATGTAGAAAGCGATAAGACCCTTCGCTATAGGAAGCAAATGCCAAGATCCACCGTTGTAGAAAATGATGGTCGTGGTCCTCAGCGTAGATGTGAAGAATCCCCATGTTGTAGAAAGCGAGGCCATCGTATCCTCAGTGTAGAAAGCAAGGAACGTGATCCTCAACAAGAGGTGAGAAAACCATCTCAATAGAAAGCGAGGGCCCCTTCGCTATAGAAAGCAAAGGCCTATTGGGTTCCTTCCTAGAAAGCAAAGGCCCCTTAATCCACTGGTGTAGAAACCAGAGGCTCAGGTTCTCAAATAGTTGGGCAATGGCGACAGTAGTCATATTGAGCGAGCGTCTTGTCAAAGTTGGAGCTTATAAACTGAAACTGATATTCAAGCATTCAAAATGCATTGTTAAGTATAAGCCAGTCCTCAAAGTAAAAGAACTATCAAATGAAAACGCATCCTATTAGAGACAAGTGAAGCAAATAATGCATAAAAAGTAGGATCACTAATGAATTATCCCTCGCAAGTGCCTTCTTGCAATACTCTTTAATCAAAAGTGTGAGAACGAGGAGGGCTTCACGAGCGTCCCTCTTGACCCGGTAGCTTAACAAATGACCGCAGGTGTCTCGCTTGAATCAGTTTCTCTATGTTGTTCTTCAACGCTTGACAACGCTCAGTGTCATGTCCCCAAGCTTTATGGTAGCGACAGTATTTGTCAGACTCGTGACCCAGTCTCATTTCTTGAAAACCTTTGGTGGAGTGGTTAGACTTGGGTGCTCAATTTCATAGAGCACAGTAGACCTAGATGAATGAAGGGGCGTAAATTTCTCAAACTGTAGAGGCGGGCGTCACTCCACCTTTTTGTCACTCCCGGGCTAGTCCTTTCGCTTCTATCATGTGCGTTCATTCTGACTCGAGAGAGATTCTTCCAGGGTCATGAACTTCTGGGCACGAGCTGCAAGATCAATAAAAGTCTTGCAGAGATGTAACAATGAGACTCTGCTTGAGCCCCACTTTCCTGAGACCTCTTTGGAAGGCAAATATCGCTTCGCGAGGGGTCAAGCTCTCTATCTCGATGGCGACCTTGAAAAAGCGCTTGTACCATGCTCGAAATGCCTCTCCCTCTTTCTGCTCCTTAGTGAATAACTCCTAAATTGCTTGAAGATGGTGATGGAGCCAAGAGCTAGTGAGTGAAACCAGTCGGAGGCAGTCCCAATGAGGGTCCCAATAAACAGCAAGCATCGGAGGTTCTTGGAAGCGCCTCTTCCGAGAAGTGATGTGATGTCGCGATGCACATGATTGACTAAATCTGTTTTTCTGTCAAAAGGAGTTATTTGAGGAAAATTAAATTGACAATATACTTGGTGTTCAAGATATCCTGCGATAGATGGATTCAAGGTTCTCATTAGAAGATGGAAGGCCCGGCTACTTCCAGTTAGTAGCCTGAATGGTTTTTGTAACCTTCTCCTTGATGAGGCATTGACCTTTTTCTAGAGAAAGAGCCACAACTGGTCTAGGAGGGATTGTAATCAGGGAGGGCATGTCGCTGGGTTGCTTTTTGGAGTTCCTTTCACAGCGGTATTTGTGTCGACGCTTGGAGGAGGCAGCATCGTCCTCTACTTGGTTCAGCCTTTGATTCGATGCTTCACGTCTTTCCAAGTTAACCTTAGGGTCTTGAGAGGCTATGAAGATTGCCTCCACCGCTGCCCGAATATCAAGCACTAATTCATCCAGTCGAACCACGTTCGGGTCGTGTTGTAGCGGTAGCGGATCTTGACGAGCCAACTGCGCTTGATTGTTGGATGCAGCCCATCATGGAGGATTTGAAGCTCCTCGAGACCTGTCGTTCTCAACTTGAGAGTTTGTTGCACTCCTGGTTAGAACCATTGTTTCTTCTCAGTGGTGGAAAATAACTAATGTGATGACTTTTTGTGCCGTTTCCCACATATGGCTCCAATGTTAGGATCTTGGTTTTCAGATCTCGATCACGTGCAGACCACAAGCCTCGAGTGACTTGCAAAAAGGGGAGAATTGAGGGGAGTCTCGATCTCCTTCTCCGATACTTAAATGAGAATGTATCGAAGAAAAATAGAAGAGTTAAACTTAGGGTTTAGTGGTACTTGAAGAGGTATTTATGGGAGTCATGAGATATCTGTATCGAGATATCATAATTTGTACATAATATTTAAGAATAAATAATAAGTAGATTTACTTCCCATATATGTGGATAGAGATAGAAAATAATATCTCGTAAACACAAGATATATATATATATAGATTATTTAAGAGAGAATATCAAAAATATTATGAGATATATGAGAGAAAAATCATCAATAGGATTTAGTTACCTAATCTGTAGTATCAATATAGGCCTGGGACGATAAGTCGGGCCAAACTGATTGGACCAATTTTCTCGTCCATAACACCATCAAAGTTCGCGCCTTTCTTCATTTTCAATGTGTATATATCGATAATTCACAAAAGGCTCTCGGGAGTTCTCTATAATACACGCATTTATCATCACTAGTACATAATATCTATTTGGTTTGCTTGCTGGATAGAGAGAGCTTGTATTTACTATGGGGATACGAGATTAGAGAGGAATACAAAATGATTAACAGGAACTGAGGGAAAATGGCTGTTTATTTTGCAAAAATCTTAGCAGAAACCTAGGGGTTTTTTGGTTGGTGATGCTGGGAATGATACAAGTTCCGTTCCCTTACTTTTGTGTCTCGTACATTCAACTTCAGAGTGGTTTTCAAATTTGAGAAGTAGTAGGGTTATTGTTCAATTTGGTGGTTTGAGCTTCTCTAAATGGGTTGGGACCACCCAAGGGAAGCTATCAGCTTGGGAGCTTTGAACTTGCTCGCGCTTTATTTTGTTAACGTTGTTAATATGCTTCGAAATATCATTTCAAGGTTTAATTGAACAAATAATATTGAACTTGAATACTCTTTACTTTTTTTGGCTTCAACTCACAAGTCCATTCCTTTTCTGGGCGAATAATATATTTAACTTATTGGATAAATTAATATCATAATACAATTGATATTTACCTTTCATATTAATTATAAATGTAAATTGCCAGCAATACTATCTTTTATGTTAAATTAATATTTAAATGTAATTATTATTTATTGTATGCTACGACACCCTATAAAAAATGACAATAAAGATAAAATAATAGTAAAAAAGGACATTAAATTCACTTAAAGTATTTATTTGAAGTTATGTTGTTGAAACGTATTCCAAAAGTTAATAAACAAATGAGTATTCAAAAGCTTTTTATTTTTCTTTTCAAGGGGAGGAAAAAGCTTTTACTTTAGTTATTACACCTTGGTAAATATCAGAATCCGAAAACCCTACATCCTATCTTATTTCACACAATTAATTGCATTGCTTCTTACCCATTATATAAGCATTCTATAGCATTGAACAAAAGATATTTAATAAAAAGTACTCAATATGATGCAGAAATTGCTTCTCGAAATGCTCAACAAGTTGACCCATATCTATAAATCTATCTATCTATCTATCCATAAATAATCTAAAACTGTTGTTTTAGTATGTTTAAGTAGAATAGGACACCTGTCCTGTTTTCTTCTACACCTGTCCTTTTTTTCTTCTCTTTCATTCTAACCTTTTATTTTTTATTTTTACAGTTTACCCACAAATTTTGATTAGTTTTCAATTTGTCCACTATTTTGATTTCTTTTTACATCCTCAACAAATTTCAAAATCAATATTCCTTAACTATCTATGTAAGCTAAAACAGGTCATATCTTACAAAAATGGAATGAGTATGATTTTGATACGTACATTTTTTTCCTTAAAATGGTATTACACGTAACTTATTTTTCTATAAATTTGTGGGGAAATAATGATAACAATGGGTGCTATTGGAGTGTTAGGATATTTCTCAATTATGATGTCTCTACTTCTAACCGATCTCTCAATTTTTTCATCTATCTTTTCTTTTTTGTTCAAGTAAAAATTATTTTTGTTAAATCATCCTTACTCTCTTTCTCTCTCTATATATATGTATATATTTAGAATAACATCATAACTAATAAATTTATGAGATTTCAACTAATCAATATTAATGAAATGAGTTAATGTCATTTTTGGTAAGTATAAAATGAGTTAATTTCATTAAATTTATTTATAAGCTCAAGTATCCATATATTATGACTAATAGTGTTGAACTAAACTTGGTTCCGAGATTACATGTGGTTCTTCATATGACAATATCGGTATTTAACAAGTATTAATATCATAGTATAACTATTGTAATTTAAGAAGTAACGACATAAATATATAAATATTATATTTAATATAAGCGATATAAATATTATACTTAGTATAAAGAAGTAAATTTGCAACTAGAAGAATTTGTAAAATTATAATAGCACTTCTATATAATAAGGTTCGAAGAAATATAATATAATATAAAGCGTAACTAATAAACAAGTATAGTTAATTCTTTTAACTCTATGTTTTACTTTTTAACGCTCTATTTGTTTTAAGGAAAATAAATTATTGAGGAAAATAAATTTCACAGAAAATGAATTGTTAGAAAGTAATTTATTTTCATATGTTTGGTAGTATATTAAATAATAAATCTGGAAAAGGAAGAGAAAGAAAGAAAAGAGTGTAAGGCGGAAAGAGAGAGAGTGGAAAGAGAGAAAGAGTGTGTGAGTGGGGAAAATGAATTCCCTTCTTTTTAAAAGAAATTCATTTTTCAAAATTTGGCCTTATATTTTTGGTCAAAGGGAAAATATTTTCCTGTTGACTAATGACTCACTAGACATGGAAAAATGGGAAATTCATTTTCCTGTAAAATACTTTAAACAAACGGAGCATAAATATGCTATATAATATAAAGCATAACTAATAACAAAAACTATATGGTTAGATTTTTAACCACTTAATATTGAATTTTTTTTATTTTTTTTATTATACATTAATATTAGTCCCCATCTTAACCTCAGGGAGTCACAAACCTTCCCTTCAAATGTCCGCTTTATTAAAAATTTTCTTTTAATTTCTATAGCTTACTACAATTTTTCATTTGTTACATTTTTTCCTTCTAATATTGCACTTTTTTATTCAAATACATTCCTCACTTTTTCTCACCCTTTCATTGAAAAACTATTTAATCATTATTTTTAAAATTTCATATAAACTTACGCATTTTCATACTTATCTTATAATATCATCTAATTAAGTTTCTCATTTATTGTTCCTCCATAAAACTGAAACAATTTTGAAATTTAGAATGTTCAATCAATTTTAAAGTCACGTTATATTAAAAGTTTAATATACTTTATAATACTACTAATATCCGATCTCATACTTCAATTGCATGAAAATATTAATTATTGACAAAAGGAATTTTTGGAGACTTGCGACAAAGCACCAGCCCTTTCTTAGCTATTATCTTAAACATCTTATCTTAAACAATCTTAAACAATTGAAATCGGCCCACTGGAGAGGCGAGTGGGTGGGTTTTTCCCCTCGCCTCCTCTCCCTTTTCTAATAAAAAATCCTTTTTAAATTTTTTTATAATTTTTTTTTTCGTTTTGAAATTCGATCCGAAAAAGGTATCACCTAATCTGATCGACACGTTAAATCGAAAATTTGATTGACACGTTAATTTGAAAGATCCGATTGTAGGCTTGACACGGTAAGCCTTTTTAGTTATTTCAGATCCGATCCCAATAAGATTCCATGTAATTCAGTCAATATATTATGCCAAATGATCGAAACGTTAGGACAAAATGTTACGTCTTTTAGTGTTTTAAAATCTAAATGAATAAGGTAGCACGTAATCCAGTCAATGTATTACGCCAAATAATCCTATCGTAATCCATTCTTTTTATGTTTTGTAATATTTATTTTTTAAAATTTCCTACCTTTCTTTAGTGTTTTCGAATCTGATTCGAATAAGTTACCACTTCATATGATCATAAGGTCGACGTAATGCCTTTTTAGTGTTTTTAGATCCAACCCCAACAAGATTCCACGTTATTCGATTGAAGCGTTACATTAAATGATCCAATCATTAAGTCGAAATGTTATGTCTTTTCAATGTTATCAAATCTGACCCAAATAAGATACCATGTAATCCTGTCAATGCGTTATACCAAATGATTCGATTTTATAGTCGGATTATTTCCAACAAATACTTGTAGCCCAACTTTTTATTTAGAAAAATTAGAAGAAATTTCAAACTAGAAGTACTCGATATACAAATAACGATATATGTAATATTCTTTTTTAAATTTTAGTCCGTGAGTGCGGAACTTTTTCCCTCTCCCTTTTGTTTTCCTTCTTTTGTCCAATATTTTTAATCTTGGCCAAACAAGGTAGTGGCGTAACCTATTTGATAGACCAACTCAAATTATCGCATTGGTTGACCAGTTATTCTCTAAAAAAAAGATAATGTCATATTTTACGTCCATATGGTGCATATACTTTTCTCTCTTCTTTTTTTCTGATCACTATAAGATTTGACATCATGCATTTTACTATATTTTGTCTATCTATTTTACCTTTCTCTGAAGGATTATACATATCTTATACTTTATTTTTTAATAAATATTCATTCACAGACATAGACATTTTTTTCTCTTTATTGTATTTTTCTTAAGAATTTATACTAATTAAATATATACTTTTTGAACTTTAGATAATATATTTTTCTCCTTTTATCCACATTGGAAGACACAACAATGAAAATGATCGTTATTAATTTATTCTCATAAATTTATAAAATGCAAACATTTTCATTTTCTTAAAGTCCACCATGTCTCCTTTTATTTAATATTATTTTCAAATCTTATTTGTACTTCTCTTTTTAAGAGCAAAATTATAATTTTTATATTCAAGAATAAATCCATTTAACATATTCAAAATACATTCTATGAAATAAAAAAGACATGATATCATATATGATAACATGATACCATCTTTTCAAAAAAATTGATTATTTACTATTAATAGATAATTCATAATTTTTAAAAATAAGTTTTTTTTATTATTACCTTCAGTTAAACACTATATTGGTTATTACACAAACTATTGTAATGAGCTAAAAAAATTGAAAAAAAACTTCCAACCTGCAACATGGCACGGTTTGACCCCTAGTGGTAGAGTAAAGCACATGTAAGATATTTCCTTTAAACCAATATATTGTTTGTTATGTGCTCTCATTTCCTCAAGCTATATAACATATATTTGTAAAGATGTAAGATGTTATTGTATTTGGCAAGCACAAATGAGGTCTGAAGCACCTTGATTTGTCAAAACTATCAGCATGAGTGTCATAATTGAACAATTTTGGATAATCATTTCTTCAACGACAACGCCAATATGAAATCAATATTGCCACTCTTATGCTCAAGACAAAGCTATTCTTCAATAAAAGTATTCGCTTTGAAGGGTTGAAGGCCCTACGCCAATATGAAATCGATACTGCCACTCTTATGCTCAAGACAAATCTCTTCTTCAATAAAAATATTCGCTTTGAAGGGTTGAAGGCCCTAGAAGAATTTGCACAATTAAAAGGCTAGCAAGCAATCTACAATTATAATATCGCTCTTATTTTGGTGAACCACTATAATTCCTTCTATATGTTGCAAGAAATAATCAACAACGTCGATAATAAGCAATTAGCCAAAAAGTGTAGAAGTCAGTTTAGGAAAATGCTACAGCCCGAGTCACTAAGGGTTGAGAGTTAATCCCACATGAAAAAATAGAATAGAAAAGCATGGATTTATAAGAGATTAGGTTTCACAAGTTACCAATTCGAGTTTTTAGGCTGGAGATAGGCCTAATAGCTTATAAGCACAGTATATTTTACATGATATCAGAGCAAATCAAATTTTAGCACGTTCATGTGTACTCACACCACACCAAGTCTCTTTAATTGTCTCTTTGTTGAGGGCAGCCAAAGTGCACCTATGTTGCCCCGAGTGTGGAGCTTGTGGTCTCTTTAATTGTCTCTTTGTAAATGCCTGGCTCGTAGTTAGTTCTTCAAGTCCACCTAGCATGTGTAGGTGAAATGTCAAAGTTACACGTTGCCACATGAGGACGAGTGTTGAAGATTGGGTTTCACAACTTATTAACTCGAGCTATTGGGTTGGAGATAAACCTAATAGCTTATAAGATTACAAATGAATATTACGTGCCTTTTCATATTGCATGGATGTTGAGATGTATAAACTCAAATAGGGTATCCTGTGATTGACATCTTGTTTTTATTTATGTTAATATCCTATCTCTGAGTGGAAATACCAATATGCAATAATGATTATCCTTTCAACAGAATCTAACAAATACAAATAACACTACAGAAAGACGGACCTGACCCGACATTTTTGGCCGACGCAAAGCAAAATGTTGGGACTGACCACCTTTTAGCTAACATTTTGAAAAACGTTGGCCTTTGTTAACCCTATGCCAACATTTTTAAGTTTAGCTGACGTAAAAAAAAAAAGTTGCCTTTTGTTTATCATAACCCAATATTTTTGGAACTTTTT
The DNA here is from genome assembly GCF_007655135.1 of Punica granatum. Classification (NCBI taxonomy): domain Eukaryota; kingdom Viridiplantae; phylum Streptophyta; class Magnoliopsida; order Myrtales; family Lythraceae; genus Punica; species Punica granatum. The sequence continues at coordinate 34,392,507 of NC_045127.1, read as the reverse complement.
CCAACTTTTCAAATGTCGGCCTTTACCATGGATGTTATTAAAGTCAGTCAACAGATTATCATTTCGCCACTGGATGTTGTCAAAAGTGTTGTCAAAGTATAAAAGTGTAAGAAATAACACATTGTCACCTTATTATGCAATTTGTTGTCATTGGTATTAGTGACTCATAATGAAAAGGGTAATGTGTTATTTTCTTGTGAAAATAAGTTATCATATAACATAAGATGTTATCTAGGGTGATGTTGATAAAATAAATCTTTGAGATTAAGTTTACATTGGGATTCAATAGCTATCGATGGACCCAAATTCATAGTTATTCTTTATCAAAAGACAACTTGCGAAGAATATTTCTAATAAACTTTGCGTATGTTCTATTGAGGAAACTATATGGCTTCAAGCATTTTATAGGATCACAATTTTGGCTATTGGAGTACAAGCTCTAATAGCCTGATCAAGAAAGCATTATTGTGCAAACTCACGTCAGCTCTTAATTTATCAAACTAACAATTTACCATCTTACTAAAAAACAAAATGCAGTGCAAAGTTTTGAAAAATCATTCCACAATAATGAATTTTCTAACATTTGTAATTACATTCTCCACATTTCATATGAAAATTTGATGCATGTCTGCTCTGACCGAGATAATTCAAGACATAACTCAACATATCAATGCTATTTAATGTTTAATTACATGAAAAAAAAATAATCATTTCACTTGAATTTGAAAAGTATGAAGCTAATCGAAACCCGATTGTCAATAACGGAATTGAGTTGTAAGAGACTTGTTTCTCCCAAACTTGACTAGATCAAACCCAATGTTACAATGCACCATAGTAATTGACCGCATTTTGATCATACAACAACTTTTGAATCCCTCATAGTATTAATTCCCACGAATCCGAAAAGAGAAACAACCCTGATAAGCATGACCACATATTACATAGCTTAGACATGCCTCAATATTGTAGTCTCGATAGCCTTTGATAAAGGCTGGTCAAAATTTGCACTGAGAGCAATGCTTTGCTGCTTGTCGAAGCAATATCAACCCCTAAAATTAAAGACGCATATTCGATCTCTTGTTTTGGTTATTTCTCGTTTTATTTCTCATATTCAAATTGGAATTGTTCTTGGATTTCAAGGAACAATAATCTTCATGCTCACGACTTGGGTCACTTTGGTTTCATGTCAAATTTTGATGCCCTCTACATGTATGGAGATTATCCTTGTACTTCGAACTCTTAGTCACTTATGAATCCATGAACCTATAAAACTAATTACTTCTAACTAGCACAAATCCAAACAAATATTAATTAATGTTATGTTAATGAAATTAAACCTCAATGAGAACTTCAAGAAAAATAAGTCAATGTTAAATTTTTTAGGTATAATAGTATGCTATATTGGTCTTGGGCAATACGTTGCCACCTTACATAATCTATTGCCACTGGCATTCGTTTATCGTAATAAACGAGGCAACATGTTGTCTCCTTTGAGGACAACACATTGTCACTTGAGAAGGACATGGGCCAACGTTTAAATGTTGGCCAAGGCTGTTTGGGCTTATGTTTCATGAATTTTTGACTACCCAACCTCTCATAAACGTCGGCCATTGTCTTAAAAAGAAAATTTAAAGGCGAAGCAGGAAAGTTCCCGCCCAACCAGTGAAATTTTAAAACCCAAAAATTTAGCTCCTCCTATCTTCTTATTAAGTGGCTTCCCCCTCAGACATGTTGCTTTCCTTCCTCCCCTTATAACGACCCAACCCAATCTATGGAATTGGCTCAATAACTTGTCAAGGAGCCCAACCACTGGCCCAAAATGTTTGAGCCGAAGTTACTAGTAATCCCATAAAAGGGTCTTTATTAACCACTTTACTAACTTTTCTCCTATCAATGTGGGATTTTGGGATGCTACAATATCCCCCACTCAAAGGCTTGACGTCCTCATTAAGCTACTCAAACAAATCATATCCATACCCAGGACACTTCACTAGGTAGGCGAGATTCTGGAGGTGGCTCTTGCTGTTCAAGAGGTGGCTCCCACCTAGTCTGTCGAGTGTAGCACTTTGTCTACATCGCACTTAGTTCTCACACTTCCGGCTGGTGCACTACTCTGATGCCATTTGTAACGACCCGACCCAATCTATGAAACTGACCTAGTAACTTGTCAAGGAGTCCAACCACCGGCCCAAAATGCTTAAGGCCAAATTTGTAGTAATCCCATAGACGGGCCTTTATTAACTACTTTACTAACTCTTCGCCAATCAATGTGGGATTTGGGGGTGTTACTCCTTTTCTCCCCTCCTCATTTGTACCTCCAGACTCTTCTCCTATCAAATCCCCTAACTTCCCCTCCTCTCAGGTCCTATAGCGCCGGCACCAACCCACTCGACCTCTCTACCTCCGGCCTCCACCACTGCAATTCCCTCGTCAGGGCTTCTGTCGAAGCCGTCGCAGCAGGAGAAGAAAAGGAAATCAACCCTATAGCTAAGGGTGGTCTTCGGAATGTGGTACCTGCAAAACATCATCTTCAACATTTATAACAAGAAAGCCCTTAACGTCTTCCGCTTCCCGTGCTTCCTCGTCACATTCCAGTTCTTCTTCAAGTCCGTCTGACAGCTCTGCTATGGTACCTAAAGCTACAACCTTGCCCAAGGTCTCCAAGCCTTTCTTCCTCATCCTTCTCGACCCTGGCCTCTTTCACACCATCGACCACATCTCCACTTGCTTCTCATTCTCCAAGGTTGTTGTATGCTTCACCCACCATCAAGTCCCTTGAGGAGAGCCACTTGTTGTTCTTCAATTGAGACCAGAAGGAGGCGAGAGATCCGATCGAGAAAATTGTACTGTACTCATTTTTCCCAATTTTCGATACCATGTACTCATGTCTTGATATTTGTTCAAGTGAATATTAGCTCATTTTCATCATGTTGCTTTAGTTGATAATAAGTTTATATCGATTTGTAGTGTGATTCTTTGAATGATTTGGTAATTTTCGTAATTTCTAGGATATGACAACCTATTGTCAATAAGTTGACAACCTGCTGTCAGCGATAACGTTTATCACTGACAATAGGTTCTCAAATTATTGAAAATAGGATATCATTTTTTTTAGGAAAAAGTACAAAAACCCCCATTGTGGTTTGAGTTTGAGAAAAACTGCACCCCGTGATTTTTCTAGGGACAAATAACGCCCTGTGGTTCATTTTGTGAGACATAATGGACCTCATAGTTAATTTTTTCATCACTTTTGGTCCTCAAAATTTTCTTTTTTCATTATTAACATCAAACTTTCAAATTTTTGCAATTTGGTCCTAAAATTTGGAAAAAAATGGGGAAGGGGCTTGGGCAGCCGATCAGCGACCCCGACTCCACCACCGAGGTTGCTGACATCCACAAAGGATGTTGGAAACCTTGAGGGTGGGGTCGGGGTTGTAGATTGGCGGCCTTAGCCCCCAAATCGACCGAGATCTCGAGTTCGAGATCCTGATAGATTCGGGGGCGAGGGCTGCCAACTTGCGGCCCCGACGCCACCTCCATGGTCACTGGCATCCTCTGTGGGTGCATGCGACCTCGGTGGTGGGGTCGGAGTCGCCGACCGACGGCAAAAAGAAAAGTTTGAGAACCAAAAGTGACGAAAAAATTAACAATGAGGTCCATTATGTCTCACGAAGTGAACCACATGGTGTTATTTGTCCCTAGAAAAACAGCATGATCCAATTTGTCTCAAATTCAAACCACAAGGGGATTTTCATACTTTTTCCCCCTTTTTTTTTAACAAAAAATGGTTTGAGCCAACGTTTTTCGCATTGGCCTAGGCATGGTTTTGACGACGTAATCAGTGTCACCTTAGGCACAGTTTTGGCCAACATTTCTTCCGCTAGTCTTGGTGGGGTTTTGGCCGATGTTTGGGAAGCGTTGGCCTAGACATGGGTTTTGGCCTACGTTTGGGAAACGTTGGCCTAGGATGGTTATTGCCGATATTTTTTAAAAAGTGCCGGGATGCCTTTGCCAACGGAGTCTACGGTGACGTTTTTCGAGACGTTGAGGGAAAGGTTGCTAGTGTCTAGACCAACGCTTGTGGTCTAGGGAAAAGCCGAAAAAATTATCCGCCAAAACCTCTTTTTTTGTAGTGAGTATTGTAGTATTATGAAAGAGAACTCGATAGTATTACTTATATAATATACTAGGCTATTGAATCCTTGCGTGGCATGGATTCTGTAAAAAAAATATTACAAAAAGTTATTATGAAATGTTAGATATTAAGACAATTATTAATATTGATTTATATGTTTTTATACTTTGTAAGCTATAATACGATAAATTTCATACCCACGTTACATAATATTAATTTTAGAGCTCATAAGGAAATAATTCATGTAAAATATTTTATAGACATCTCAATTATCAATCTAATTTATAAGATAATAATTATAAAATCTAGAAAATACAAAATTCCTAATTTTAGTTAATGAAAGAAAGATTAATAATCAGAGAGTAAAATTTTAACATAATGTATTCGCAATTATCTTTTTCTCACTTATATTTCATATTTTTAAATTTTATAAATATGAATAATTTTAGATAAAATGATTAATTTAGATGAGATATATTTAATTTTAACTTTTATAAGCCTAATAATGATTATTTAAAATTAATTAAATAAATTTTAATAATTGTTCATTTTTTTAAAATTATGTATACTTCTGTAATAAAAAAATTAAAACTGCTTATAAAATAATAATATGTAATTTGACTTTTCAAGCCTAATAATGATTATTAAATTTCATTAAAATAAAGTGTAATAATTTTAATTTCTTTAAAATCATGTATATCTATTTAATAAAAAATTAAAATTACATATAAAATAACATAAAGTGATTACAATTCTTCTTAAATGTTTCTTTTGGATATATTTTCTTTAATTACAATGACTCAATTTCTATATAACATACTAATTTGTTAATACATTGACTATTCTACCCATATTAAATAAAGACATTTATTATTTTTCCCCTACTTAATAGGATGGGTTACAACTTTATAAATATATATTATAGATTATATAATATAAATTACATTATAGTCTTACGACAGATTCGATACCTTGCTCTTTGGAATTGGAAAACTTTTCCTATAGTTAATCATTCGGTTAGGTTTGAAAATAATACTAATCAAGATCCACTCATCCTTGGGCTGATCACATAAAAAATATTGCTACAAAATAGTGAAAAAATACCGCGTACGGGATCATTATTTTGCATAAATTCACAATCTGTAAATATGCATTACAAAATATTTAAAGATTTTAATTTACAAAATATTGTCTAATAATATAAATAATAATAAATCCATACCCTCTATCAATATTACGTTTTACGATATATAAACTATAAGTAGGATAAGTTATATTTACAAATATATATATATATATATATTATTGACAAGAAATTGACTTCAAATTAAGGATAGGTTTTCGAGACTAGCTTTCCATTAAAACCAAATCTGCGCCACACCGCGCTATTTTTAAAAGTATAGACCATATTGTACCACAACAATTGATGCGGTCGTTCACCAACAAAAAAAAAAGGATGCGGTCATATGGTTCAAGAGTGGCTCAATTACTCACGAGAACAAATGTTGAGCTGCACCACTGTTAGCAACGTTGTCCTGGGCTCAATTACCGTAGTAATTCTATCCTTAAATTGAATTACGATCGGGCTATTTGACCCCAGGCTAACTTTTCGTAAGAAGAGAAAAAAAAAAGGGTTTTTCACACCAAACCGTGTGGTGATATGCTTAGCTTAAGATTGGGCGGAAAGGCTATCCCAGGTCCACACTAATTTGTAAAGACCTTTATAGCATCGGGCTTAATATATAACTGAAAATGAATAATTGCAGCCCAAATTTCAAGCACATTGATATATGTGCTATGTGCGAGTGCAAGTGCAGCAAGTGCAGACTAGATATATATATATATATATATATATATATATATTTTATCCCAAAAGAAAAAAAAAAATATATATATATATATATATAAGCACATAAACTGATAGCTGTTTTTGCTCACAATAAAGTACAACATATCTTACCGTCCTTACTCTTCTGTTTCTTCTTCTCTAAGAAAACAAACTGATCACTAACCAAAATGGGAGGGGGAAAAATGAACAACTAAGAAAAGAAATGAAACCCGACACACTAGCCCAAGAACATTCCCAACAGCATAAGACGTTACGTTACTGCAGATTCTGGTTTGTAGCGCGTGCGTTTGATCAAGAAAAGATTTTTAAACCTTTACAGTGCATGCCATCTTCTCGGAAATCCGGGCGAGGGACCGGAGATTGCACCCGATTATTGTCTCCGCGAAGGATCTAGTCTCCTCCTTGCTGTTGTCACCCGGGACATCCACCACGAACGATTCTATCACTACAGTCCTCTTGCTATGAATCCCCGCAGACCCTTGGTGAAGATACTCGTGGGCGGTGGTGGTGGACCGGTAGTTGGCAAGGCGGTGGTCCCCCCCGATAATGCTAAACACCATCACATGGGCTTCGTCATCGAGGGCCTCCAGCTGCTCCCTGCTGCGGCCCGCAGGCAGGCCAGTCACCACCGAGATCTCACGTACTGATCCCTTGGTGGCCCCGTCCCCCACCACTATCTCACATGACTTGATGAACTGCTTGTAGGCCTGAGGGGAGCCGAACTGCCGGACCAGGGACCAGACCAGGCCGAGTGGGGCGTCGATTGGCTGGACGAGGGCCGACCCGCACTGGTGCGGGTGGAGCTCATGAGTATGGTAGAGCCGGATCATGGCCTGCGTTGTGGAGTTTACGTGGTCACAGTCATTGGGCTGCGCCATTTCACGAGTCTTTTCGATTTAAAAAGCGACGGGATTAGGGAGGGCACTAAGCATATATAATATAACGGTCGGGAGAGTCGGTATATACCATAATTTGGGATCTTTTTGGGAGAGTCGGTCGAAGGGGGAATCTCCTTGATATTTCTTTTCTGCCTTTAAGCTCCGAGGATGTCGTGTTCGGATGCGGGATAGTGATCACGTGATCTTTTTGGACGGTTTTCTGATGTTGTCATCACCTCGGGACTGAAGTTTATTAGTTGACCGAGTTTGTTCAATTCTTCATAACCATTGAAAATTTGGAGGATTTCCATAGACAATCTATTACTTACCCGTTTGATCCGAGTACGGAAACGGAAATGTAATTGGAATCGGAATAAAATGGAATGAGGTGAAATGAGAAGTGTAATGGTAAATTTTCCGTTGTATTGGACTTTTTAGAAAACCAGCATCAATAAGGGAGATGATATTTTCACATAAAATATGAAATTGCGAAACTTTTATATATTTTTAACTAGAAAATAAGATAAAAGGCGAAGGTTAGATCCAAAATTCCAAAACAGCATCGAAGTATGTTTGATTATACTTCAAGATTTATCGAGTACTTAAAAAATGTCAATTCTACTTTATATTATTGATGAGTAAGATATATTTTGTAGAATAGAATAGACTAATAACATTTGGTTTTCCATATTGTTTGTTTGTCGTTGGAGTGATTCCACGAAAACATCATAAATATGAAAAGTAACATGTTGCCCTGATAAAAAAATGGGATAATAGTGTCATATATCCTAACGTTTGAATGAATTCTTAGTTCTAACCCAAACTTGATTTTTAACCTGAGATATCCCAACGTTGACGTATTGGTTTCAAATCTATCCCGACGCTAACTTTCCGTCCAAAATTGACGGAATTGCACACGTGGCACGTTAATTTTGTAACAAGTGTCGGGATAAATGTGAAATTAACGTGCCACGTGTGCAATTCCGTCAATTTTGGACGGAAAGTTAGCGTCGGGATAGATTTGAAACCAACATGTCAACGTTGGTATATCTCAGGTAAAAAATCAAGTTTGGGATAGAACTAAAAATTTATTCAAACGTTAGATTATATGGCGTTATTAACCCTAAAAAATTTCCCAAAAGAAAAGAGCAAAGAAAAGATTGGGAGAAGGATATCAAGCGAGCAAAATACGGTGGTAATTTTTTTAGAAAAATTTGAAATTTTTTTGTTAAAACATTAAAAAAATAATATCCCATTATCATTTTTTTTTGGGGTGAAATGGGAGTCGAAGCCCAAATCGTCGTTCTATATTTAGTTGAACCAAACGGGTAACAAAGGGCTACCCAAAATGGTCCACGATATTGAGAAAACAATAAAGCTGAAATTTGTGGGAAATAAATGTCAATCTATCTATATTAAATAATAAAAATTAAAGAGGACGAAATATCTTTTCGGTTGCGAGACCTTTCATGTCAGAACCAATGAGGATGTGAAATTTGACGAAGTATCGTGCCGCCACATTGGCTCTAGAAGCCGAAAGGACTTGAACTTATAAAAAATCATATATTATATATTCATGATTATTTATAATAAATTGAATTTGATTATTTTTTATTTAATGGAGTCGTACTCTAGAGAAATAACTCATTTTTTTTTGGCTTTTTGGGTCTACGATCTCTAACATAGAGGTAAATCTATTAGATTGTATATAGATGATACATATTATTTTATATTAAGTAAAGATCAAAATTTTTCTTATAAAACTGATTAACTATCATAGAAAATAGGGGTATTTACCTAAAATGGTTCATAATTTACCCGTTTTGTCAAATCTATCATATGTTTTTTTTTTGTCAAATCTATCCCATGGTTTATTTTTTGCATCAAATCTATCCCAGCGTCATCTTTTCCTTCGACATCTAACGGTCGTGCTGACGTGGCGTCCACGTGGCAATTGTGGCCCACTATCTCTCCACGTGCCACGTCAGCATGGCCGTTAGATGTTGATGGAAAAGATAACGTTAGGATAGATTTGATGCAAAAAGTAAACCATGTGATAGATTTGACAAAAAAAAAGTATAGAATAGATTTAACAAAACGGGTAAACCATTGGGCATTTTAGGTAAAAACCCCTAGAAAATATAGTAATGTAATATATAAAATATCACGTATATTGTTTATTCTTACATTTTATCTTCGGTGTATGAAATAAAATATATTTATTTGAGGATTTTTCAATTAGGGAGAATTGATATATTCTCATAGTAAGTTCGGTAGTTTGTTTATGGAGTAAATCATATTCCATTTAACTCCACTTTATTTTTCCTCAATTCAACAATACAATCATTATTTTTTTATTTTCTTCTTCAATTTAACAATAAATTCTCTCATATAATTTTTCTTAACCATTATTAAAAATAATTTTTTAATAATAAATTCACCCAACTACTTTTGTATTGATCATGTGAAGTTAGTAGAATCATACTCTACTATGTTACCAAACGTCACTTACATATTTAAAATGTTATAGTTATGTAGGAGAATAAAAAAATCATTTTTATAGAGGTTATATAAAAAAACTTTTAATAATAATTTTGTTAATTATCACAATTATTCTAGCCCGCACATATGTGTGGCCTGTTCATCTAGTTTGAATAATATATATAGCTAATTTTACATTTTCCTGTTTCAGAATTTACCAATTCAATTCATTATTAACCCCAAAAAATATCTTGCCTCCACACTCGAAACTTTGGAATATTTTAGTGATGGTTAAAACACTAAACACGAACTGCTGCAGAAATTTGATCGATCTTGAACCATGCATTCCTAATCAAATGATTAGGTGCTAACTTGGATGGTTAAAAGTATAAGTAGTTAGTAACTCTGTAAGTTAATCACTAGGATTATACGCGCGCTTCCCTAATCTCTAACCATGTCCAAAATCTCTCAAATATGATAGTAACTGTTATGAACATAAATAGTTATGGGGAAAAGGAAAAGGAAATAAAAGCCTAAAAGAACCGAAATATAAAACTTCTAATCCAAAATCGGAAAAACTAAATCGCTAAAATAACCCTAAAAATCGTTAAAATTTAAGGTCTTAGGATGGTAGGTTTTTAGGACTTGTAGTTTTAGGTTTACTTATTGATTTATAAGGGTTTAGGATTTTAGCATTTATTTAGGGTTTCGTAGGGTTTAGGATTAAGGTTTTAGGGTATTAGGATTTTAGAGTTTCAGGGTTAAGGTTTAGGGTTTTAGAATTAAGATTTTACTGTTTATTTAGGATTTACGGTTAAGGTTTTTAGGGTTTTAGGCTTTATTTATATTTTTTTTAGAGTTTAGGGCTATGGTTTTAGGGCTTTAAAGTTAGGATTTAGAGTTTTATCTATTTCCGAATTTGTAATTATTACGTTTAGTAGTTATGACAGAATTAATTAGAGATAATTGTTTCCACAATTAATGAAACAGGAACTTTAGGTATTCAAATATGTGGATATGTACATTGAATGGTCAAGTTGATTAAACAAGGCAACTAGTGATTAGTTAACGTATGCTCTTAGTACATAGGGTAAACAAACCCGTAAATTATTTAGGATAAACAAATCCATAAATAAGGCAACCAGTGATCTGTTATCCTATGCCCTTGAGGCAGATAATAAGTAATCAATACTTGCCATAACTAAACGTATAAGCCATTAATTAATACAACTATAATTTTTCAGTGGTTAATATATCCCTATTCTATCTTATTTCAAAATTTATATGTAGTTTACTTCGAAATTTATGTATTTTACTTCAAACTTTATGGATTTTACTTTTTTGTGAATAATTTACCACCAATTGAAGTAAATACATTGATTCTATGCACATGGACCTTCCCTTTATCATCATATTCAATTCTGATTTTCTTTCATTTTATTCGTCATTTTCTAGAAGTCGTCCTTGTATTCAATTTTTGGGGATCTAATTAAGGACCAAAAGTAAATTACGAAGAATTTAATATGCAATAAATAGTCTACAAAGTCTACGATGATGAAGCACTCGTGATCCCACCCTTACGTAGGCTCAACGTAGAGCCTTTTCGTTTCTCCCGCCATGAACGGACGAATGAATGAGTGAATCCAAGGCGGAGCAGCGCCTTCACAGGCTGCCACGTCAGCTGGATCGGTGCAACGTGGCCGAACGAGCCAATAGGCGCCCACCCAATTTTTCGTGTGTTTGTGTTCTCTGGACACGAATTTCGCGAGCCTTTTCCCTTTGCAACTTGACAGTTTTGGACGTACTTGGATTTGTATTTATTCATTTCTTTTTTTTTTCTCGTCAACCCAAAAAAAAATCATTTTTTGATAGATAATATATATATATATATATATGTATATGTATATACCTAATGATATAAAGGCCAAAAAGAGTCTTACGTCTGACTTTCAATATTTCAAAAATACCATATTATATAAGTTTGATATTTCGATATACAAGTCATTGCATGAAGGACATTATAGTAAATGCCTTCCTTCTTTTTCTCTCTCCTTAAATCCAACGTGTGCAAGAATTTTCTTTCAAAAATAGTATTTTTCACAATTTATTACATGCATTTTTCTTTTTGTAATTTATTATTCCTCTCTTTCTCTCTAAAACCCTAGGCTCCCGCCCCCACTCGTTTCAGTCCACAGCCGCTGCCGGTGTGACCGACTTCGGCCGGTCGCGTCAGGCGGCGCTGCCCCCTTTTTCGTCTTTATATCTCTCTCCCAGTCCTCTCTCTCTCCACTCTGTTTTCCCAGATTCGCCACTGCAATCTTCCGTCGCACTCGGTCGCTGCTCCTCAACCTCATCACCTCTCGATCCGCCACCCACCATCATCTCTCATCCACTGCAATCGTCGTTGTCCTCCACCGCTGCCCATCCCCACAGCCGCGGACCTGAGAGCCTCCACCAGCACCGCGGCTCGCCTCACTGCCACCATCGCCGCTCCGTTATCACTGCTCCACCACTTACGTCTCTCCACTTTACTTAGATTCGAGCCTAACACCCGATCTAGGTCCGATCAAGACAGATCCGGTTTGGCCTTGATCTGGTCAAGTAAAATCAGATCCGACTCGATCTAATCGGTCCATAGGAAACTGCTGCCGATTGGCCTAGATCTCGTACCTGACTCGGACTTCTCAACACATATTGCAGAAGATTGGTGTTGGCCTCTCAGGCTGTCCTCATGTCCATTTCCCACGATAAAAGCCTTGGCTTCATCAGGCTTTGACTGTCGACGTATTATCAACATAGCTCGGAGAACCTTTTGTTTTCGGCTTGTTACTCCCTTTGATGGACGTACTAGTGGTCCCTCGATGTTCGGATATCGTGTAAAATCTTGGATTGGGTTAATTTGCGACCAAATGGCTCGAATTCCTTAGAGTGCGTTTGGATTGAGAGTTGAGTTGAGTTTTGGTTTTAATTGGTTTGTAATGATTGTATTGTTGAATTATGAGAAAAAGTGTGAAAAAGTAATAAATAATTGAGAGAAAAAATGATTAAGCAATGGTTGTGTTGTTGAATTGTGAAAAAATAATGAATAGTTGAGAGAATTTAATATTAAAAATTGAATTGAATGGTTAAAAATATTTTTAAAAAAAAATTAATATTGTGATGTTGAATTAAAGATAAGTGAAGTTGAGTTGAATTGAGTTGAACATTGTTTATAAAACAAACACACCCATGTTTTGTTTTGTTTCATTTAGTGTGAGGTTTGTTGTGCCTTTGTTTTCAATAATGAATGACTCTACTGTCGATCTTAGGTTGGTCTTGTATGCTTCTTTAGGTAACTATCATGTTGTTGGGAACGCCTCTTCAAGCATCTTTCTGTCCATTTGGAATGCATCTTCAGGCATTTTACCCATGTACATTACTCTTAATTTTCAATAAAAAGTTTACTATTCACCAAAAAAAGTTTTTTTATTATGAAAAGAGTCATAGAAATTTATAAAAATTAAGTTAGGGTAGGAGTATATGACATAAAAAAAATGCAATAACTCATTAACATGGTTTGATAAAAACTGTGCGTAGCACGGAGCATTAATATATATATATATATTAAGGGATCTTTCCTGAAAGATCATTCGGTGTTGCCCCATCGGCAAACACTTTCTAAACAGCTACTGAAACCCCTCTTAGGTCAGCCAACCTTAGGGGCATTAGTAGTGTCACCACCGATATCCCTAGGCCAGTATACTCTGTCCCTTCGATAAGTTCTTCCTTTAGAAGCCCTGAGCTAAGAAGGAGATCATTCAGTGTTGCGGCAAACACTTTCCAAACAGCTACTGAAACCCCTCTTAGGTCAGCCAACCTTAGGGGCATTAGTAGTGTCGCCACTGATATCCCTAGGCCAGTATACTCTGTCCCAAACACAGATGAAACTGAGTCTTCACCTCCATCTCCAACATTTTCATCCATAACCGATACAACCAGAATCAATCCTAACCCTGAGATCTATGTGATTGAGAAACCTTTCACACCAGCATCCACCATCCTTAGGAATGATTTCTGCTCCAAAGAAAATGAAAATAGGAGGAATTGGTTGCATGAAGTCTTTACAAAGAAATACGTAGAGATCATAATGCAAAACCAATGGAAAAGATACATCGAAAATAACAGAAAAAACATCCTTTTCTGGGACTGGTTCAGCCAAGTCTACATGGAAGAAAATACCATCAAACTCACTGAAAAAACCATAACCTGGAAACTACCATTCAACAGAACCATAGTTTCCTCGAAACCCCCTCCAAAATATGTTGAGCCAAAAGAACCTAAGCAGACTAAAAACCTTAGGTTACTCAACATGATGATTAGGAACACCCGCGCCATAGAGCATCAAAACCGGGAAACAGAAAGAAAACAAATAGAGTCAGAAATTTGCCAAAAACTCCATGAGTTGCAAAAAGAAGTTAAAACTCTAAAAAACGATGAAAAGCTGGTTCAGACTCTGGACGATGCTGAACCCAAACCTGAGGGTAAAAACTAGGAATTCACACATCAGAAATACCTCCTAAAACCAACAATTAGTGTGCACGACTTCCAAATGGAAGCAACTGCCTTGTTGGACACAGGTGCAGACGCAAATTGTGTGAGGGAGGGACTAATCCCATTAAAATACTGTGAAAAAATCCAAGAATCATTACGATCTACTAGCAATAATAAACTGAAAATCACACATAAAATTACAGAAGCAGAAGTAAAAAATGAAGATTCCACATATATAACAGGATTCCTAGTTGTCCAAGACTTAAAAAATGAAGTCATACTAGAAACCCCATTCATCCAGCTCATCAAACCCTTCCTATTCACCAACTCTGGCATAAAAACGGTATATTTAGGAAGCAAAACCATTTTTCCCTTCATCACAAAACCTGTAACCAGGAATCTGGACATGATACAGGCGATTGAAAAGCAAATTGGTTGGATAAAAGATGAGATCTCACACCATAATGTTGAAAATCTGCTCCAAAAACCAGATTTGAAACAAAAAATCGATAATCTCAACAGACTGATCCAGGAGTCAGTTTGTGGAGAAACCCGAAATGCTTTCTGGGATAGGAAGCAGCATGTCATTGATCTACCTTATGAAAAGGATTTCGATGAGAAAAATATCCCAACAAAAGCCAGACCCATTCAAATGAATCAAGAGTTGGAAAAACACTGCAAGGTGGAAATCCAAGAACTCTTGAACAAAAAATTGATTAGACCTAGCAAGTCTCCATGGAGTTGTTCAGCCTTCTATGTGAACAAAAACGCTGAACTCGAGAGACGTGTCCCCAGGTTAGTAATCAATTACAAGCCATTAAACCAAGCCTTACGGTGGATTAGGTACCCAATACCTAAGAAAAAGATTTGCTCCAAAAACTTCATGATTCAAAAATATTTTCAAAATTCGACATGAAGTCAGGTTTTTGGCAAATTCAAATCACCGAAAAGGACAAATACAAAACTGCATTCACAGTTCCGTTTGGCCAGTACGAATGGAATGTAATGCCATTTGGGCTCAAAAATGCCCCATCTGAATTTCAGAAAATCATGAATGACATCTTTGGTGCTTACTTCGATTTCATAATTGTATACATCGATGATGTCCTCATATTTTCCAAAACCATCGATTCTCATTTTAAACATGTGAAGTATTTTATGAGAATCACATCGATAAACGGCTTGACTGTGTCTTCGACTAAAGTCTGCCTCTTCCAAACAAAAATTCGATTTTTAGGGCATAACATCAGCAGGGGCACCATAATCCCCATCAACAGGTCCATCCAATTTGCTGATAAATTCCCTGACCACATCCTCGATAAGAAGCAGCTACAAAGGTTTCTAGGAAGCCTCAACTACGTTGTCGATTTCTTCACTGGCCTAAGTAGACTCTGCAAACCCCTCCATAACAGGTTAAAGAATTCTCCTCCACCATGGACGGATGAACAAACCGACATTGTGAAGCAAATCAAGATTCAAATCAAAACTCTGCCTTACTTACACCTGGCAGATCCATCTGCAAAAAAGATTGTTGAAACGGACGCTTCTGAAGAAGGATACGGAGGAATCTTGAAACAATCAAAAAATGGAACTGAACAGATCGTCCAATTCACCTCAAAACATTGGAACCCAACCCAGAAAAATTACTTAACCATTAAAAAAGAAATTCTTTCTGTGGTCCTTTGCATTTCGAAATTTCAATCTGATCTTCTAAACCAAAGGTTTTTACTTCGGATTGATTGTAAATCTGCAAAAGAGGTTCTTCAAAAAAATGTTCAAAACATTACATCAAAACAGATTTTTGCCAGATGGCAAGCAATCTTGAGTGTATTTGATTTTGACATCGAATTCATAAAAGGTGAGGCGAACAGTCTCCCTGACTTCCTGACAAGAGAATTCCTGCAGGTACCACCATGAGCATGAGGACTCGTTCCTCCAAAAAAGAGGCTTCGGCCTCAAAACAGCTAGCTCCCAGCCAGTCGATCAAAAAAGAGGAGAAATCCTCAAAACAGGTGGCTTCTAGCCAACCCTCCTTTGTGCAGATCACCGTTGATAGCCATATCAAAACCTATCGACAGACTCTACAACAGGAGATCGATAAGCAGGGCTGCATGCAAACGCTGCCAGGTAAAATTCCTAAACGCAAAAGGGAGAAACAAACTCTTGAAAAACAGAGTGCATCTCCTCAAAATCTCGATAATGATGCCGTAGTCCAGCAATGGATTACCGTATTAAAAGATAAACCAGATCTAGCACAAGTGCTATCTGGCATATCTCCTCCTATGCTGGAGACTAGCAAGGGAGAGAGCTCTAGGCAAATCGCCAAAAGAGCAGAAAAAAGTCTCATGACATTTTCCGATAAGGAAACCAGCTCTTCAAAAACAGCACCATGGTTTCCAAAATCATTATTTCAAACTGTTTTGATTATGGAAGAAGGTTTTTACCATGAAAACCCCTTTTTCGCAGCATCAAAATTGTTTCCTGAAAATTGGTATTTCCGGCCAATGGACATTTCAAAAACCCGGGAATATTATGAGAAAATTTTGAGTGATACAGGTTCAGTTAAGTTCAAATACCACATTGTCCCTGGATCCTCAAACACCATATCCTACTCTACAGCCAAAATACTGAGAGTGATTCCTACGAGGGAAAACCATATCAAATCCATAAATTCCAAGCCAGATTCTCGTCAGATCTTCCCCATAATGCCATGTATTCCTACTGGGATTACCAACAGGCCTGGTACAATGCATTTTTGTACCAAAATCATGAGTTCAAACACACCTGGCTGATCTTTTTCCATTCCAAAACACCAGCCGTGTTCCCCTACTGGTTTGCCCATTGGTGGTCGCTCTGGGGTCCAATCCCGGATATACTGCCTCCCATAATTCATGAAGCATACATCATGTTTGCTTCTCTATTCAAACCTCAGGGGAATCAAACCATATTTCCCGTGCTTCTCCAATTCTACCAAATATTTGGATTATCATGGGTTCATAATTGGCCCTTCGGATACAAGCCAGATCAACAGACCGGCTTGCAGACACTAACCAGAATTTTCAAATGCAAATGGTGGGTTAAGTTGAAAGTAGATCATCTTGACTCGCAGTTTGTTCTCGATTGGTTCCGGAAAAATGCTCTTGTTTCAGACAAAGCACAAGTGGACCATCAAAGTTTCCTCCCGGTTAAAGCCAGGGCTTCCTCCTTCCTCTCAGCAGCAAAAACTGACGAGGATTACATAGGACGGTTAAGTCAGGTTCTCCTGGAACTCAAAGATCTGAACACCACTCCCTCGTCAGCATCAGAATCCCACAGGGAAGACGATGGTAGTGACATATCTTCAGATTGAATTGCTAGCCTCAGCATCCGAGAGCGTCCGCCAACTGTTTCGACACGTGGATCATTACCGGACAAAAAACCTTTCGGCTCACAGGCTATGCCCCACATTCAGCGCAATCTCCGGAAGCGTCCCACCACTAACTCCAAGTGGTACCATAAAGGACAAAAAACCTTTTGACGAGCGTGCTCGACATAAAGCAGCGAGCTGTCACTATTTGCGACAAAAAAAGCACTGTCGAAGAAATTTGGGATGGAGTACTGAAAGAACAAGAATCTGATATAAGGGAATATCAACATAAATAGATGATCAACGTGGAAGATTTATTCAGAAACTTAGCCCATGATGGGCCGAAGGGAGTACATGCGGATCATGAAAACAGCAGAAGACATGAGAAGAAAAAGAAAAAGGGGAAGAGTCTAAAAGAACTCAACCCATGCTTACACTGGAACTTACACACGGAAAGGAAGGTAGAGGATCCGGGTTATGGGAGCCGGATGTTTACATATGAGAAGAAGAAAGAAGAGAAGAAGAGAGTGTTGTGGTGGATGAGTCCCCCCTCGATGGTGGAGGAAGAAGACTCTTATAGGCGATGGATGAATGCCTTGTCGCTAACCGATTCTTGGAATTGATTGCAATTACATTTTTCATTTAAATCATTAGCTTCACGATTAATTTACATGTTGGGCGCATTAACCCCGAACAATAATCTCATTAGCCCATAATAATCGAGGTTCAACTCCTCAATCACTAGACCACTCCACAAATGAGAAATGTGACGTGTCATTTAATTAATTAAATCATTCGGCTTAAATAATTGGATGAATCGAATGTCAATTTGTAAACGCATCGACAGATCACCAAATGGTGGAAATGCCCTTTTAAAGTCCACAATCTCAAAACATCGAAACGCATAACACGAACGGAATTAGTGTCTAGGGAGCGCTCGCGTACTATGACTCGAATCCGGGCCCGATTTGAGGTGGCTCATGTCGAAGTGTGCGAGTCCTCTTTAGACCTCTTCGTGTCACGCAATCTCAATTTTACACATACAGTTCGCACATTTTATCGTCCAAGGGCATAACCGTCATTTCGTGATTCGCCGATATCCTAGGCGTTAAGAAGACCAAAACACCTCGATCTATGGATAAGAAAAGGGTAACCCGTCCGGGTGCGAGTTTCATTCGCATGGCCCATTTCATCCACTTTCGGTGTTTCTATCGTCTTATCGTAGATTCGGTGGTTAGCGTTGTTATTTCTATTGCAAAACACATAATAACGAATTAATCATTCATTTGACATAATCAAATATTAGATAATGGCTAGGCGGAACTCTAGGTTCCAAAGCTAGAGTCAAAAAATGAGTTTGGCAGATTTAGTGAAACTGCACTGTCACTATATAGAATAAAGTCTTTGTACGGACCCGAATGTGGACTCTCGTCGGGACCCGCATGCGCGGGGCTTGGGAGTGTCCATCTTCCGTGGGACGCGTGACGGACACGCATGAGAGAAAGGAGTCGCCACTTATCATTTTACGACCCGTAGGTCGAGGGCGGATAAGTTACCCGGGTCTAGGGGTATGGAACACCTAGTTTATCGTTAAGGCATTGATCTGTGCGGAACCGGAAAATCCGCGATTGAGGGTTCATGTTACGTGCGGGCCTATATCCCGCACGCACTTTCGGTACTCTGGTTTGCTAGGCTTGCATGTTTTATTATTTACCGCGTGGATTAAGTTGCACTCGGCTCGCACGTTTTGACACCGGAGATTCGGTGAACTAAACGATGTCGGTGGAGAAGCCGAGCGAGAAGTAAACCCGTGTGTCGGGGAATTGGTTCACAATTTTGTGTTACAATTCATCAAACCATGGAGGTTGAATCCTTGCGTGAACTAGAACCACGAGTTCTTGGATTTACTTTCCTTTGGGCAAGCATTAGACCGATTCGATTAATTCGACTCTCGGACCGTTCACTTACCGACTGGAATTCTTACAGAATGAATGTACAGAATAAAATCCTTACAATGCTCTCGAAAACAATATATACAAATTGCAAATGGTTGAATTCCAGTCGACTCGCTTTCAGTTATTATTCCGCTCTAACTCACTGTGAGTTTAGGGAAAAGACCGAAGAATTGAAATTCAATGCACGCTCTCATTGAATAGGGTGTTGGACCCTGTGAGTGTTGATTAGGGCGTCGAACCCTGTGATCGATGATTAGGGCGTTGAACCCTAATATTGTTCGGCCTAGGGATCAGGCTCGACCCGCTTGGCAAACAGGTGCGGAAAGATAATAAGCAGCAGGTAAATAACAGACAATGTGTTTGTATTCACCGAATGTACGTGGATTAGCAAGTTTATTAACCCAGGGGTGTTTTTGCAAGTAGATGCCATATGCTAAACAAGCAATCGCGTGACAATGTTTTAGCATTCGGCTTTGGTTTGAGAACCTGACATATCGGATGTCCGTAGTCAAGTTTCCTGTGTGTGGATTGCTTTTACAGTGATTCGGTGTTGTGACACTGAAGTTACACTGAATTCATCCAAACTTGTGTTTTGACTCTAGATTTGGAACCTAGAGTTCCACCTAACCATTTTCTAGCATTTGGTTAGATCAAGTGAAATGATTAGTCAAGTAATTGTATTTTGATACAAAATACCCGACTAGCACCCTGAACTATGCTAGAATGACAGAAACTCATCAGTGGGAATAAGAAAGGCTATGCAGATGAACCTGCGCCTGAACAGGTAGCACGTTCCTATTCCGATACCATCGTGTTTCCATCAAACTAACCCCTGGGGTGTTGCCAAATCACAAAATGATGTTATTGCCCTTGACTTGAAAATGTATTTTCAGAAAAGGGGAACAATGCAATGCGGGCCACCTCAGCCTGTAACCGGTGTTGACCAATTCCTTGGATCTTTCAGGGTTATTCGAGAACCCCGTAAAAGCCAAAGATTTAGTCGATCTATCCGGAAGTGGTCTAAAAGGAACTTCTGTATTCCAACCTGAATTACCTGAAGTCAGGTGAAACTCAAGTCAAAACACACAAGTTTCTCCTAGATGTCCTTGTTACTTCGTATTGCATGTCTCGAGTTTGGAAGTATGCGCATTTTGAAAAGGACATTAACACCGTTTTGTAATTCATCGACGCGAGTTACAGATTAATGTCCAATTCGTGCGAAATTGTTTAAATTGAATGAATTAACCGTGTGAGTGTCCCGATTAACCCGTTCGTGAAATTAATGCTTAAGGGTCGAGGATAATTTGGTCCAATGATCGAAAATACCCTCATAACCGAATGGACCCAAATGAGTCATCGATACCCGAATCCATGCATGTTTTGTTTGGAAAAGACATTTTCATGCGATATTGCGATAATAATGTAGATTGCAAATTACACAAAATCCGAGAACGGACTTGAAACGGGGAGAGGAAGCCTCGTGCAACCCGTACAAGTCTAAAAGACTCTCGGCCATTTCTCCTTGGAGAAAACCCAGAGGTCTCATGGCCTAAATCGGGTTCCACGAGTTTTTCCCGTCTCGTTTCGAATCATTTCTCGCATGCTCAAGCAACAAACACGATAAATGACATGATTAAACGAAAGTTGGTATTGCCATGATTTAAATAACACATTCAAACATGTAAACATGCACAAACAAGTTATTTAGGGAATCGATAAAACAATGCCGACTTCATGGATGTGGGAAAACATAAAATTCGGGAATCAACTCAAATCGAGATAAGGAAACCGATTATAACCCGAAAAAACCAACAAAGGGGTCACGGTTACCTTCCCTCAAAGGAAACCCGTGAGCCTCTTTGGTCGTTCGGGTTTAAATCGGTCTCCTCGACTTCGATTTAAATATTTCCCGACATGCTAGCACGTTAAATGATGATAAACATGCATGATATAATAAGGAAATTGCATAATATTAAAGTTCGGAAGTAAAACTTGCATAAAAACGGCTTATAACCCTGTAAACACAACAAAAATGTAAAAGTCCTATCTCTTCTAAGTCGGGAATAGTCATACTTAGTCCCGAGAGGCGGGATGGGACCTTCAAGAGTTGGGTTGGACCGTTGGTGGGTCGGGTTTGGGCTGCTTTGGCTTGAACATACCCAAATGGTAGCAACAGACCAGGCTGGAAGGGTGGACAGACTCGACTCGCACAAGTCGGGTTGAATATCGCCACAGATGCTCCCGATGGAATTTTGAGGCAAGATCGGTGGCCTTGAGTAGCCAAGGGATCCCACTAGGTGACCGTGGTGGTCGTTTGTTCCCAGAGTTGTCGGGTCGATCCGTATAGTCCTGCAAAATCACCGAAAACAGAGCACGTCTGGAAACTGGCCCGACTGGGCAGTTTTCGGGTTGGAATTCATAACGGTGGATTCCGATGGAAATTTTGAGCAAGGCCAACGGCTCCTGACTCCTAATTGACCCCTGGAGGTGATAGAAGTGGTCGTTCGTCGAAAAGGGTCACGGATTGACTCGATCTACGAGAAAATCGAACAGACAGTCAGAAACGCCAGCCCGACTGAGCAGTTTTCTGGTCGGAATTCATAACGGTGGATTCCGATGGAATTTTTGAGCAAGGTCGATGGCTCCCGACTCCTAACGAACCCCCGGAGGTGTTTGATGGGTTGTGAAAGTTCAGACGGACTCGAAAAGGTGACAAAACAGGGTTGGAAGTTTTGACCCGATTGGGCCAAAACTGTGCTCGATTCTGTACTGAGCTGATTCTCTAACTTAGAGGCTTCAAACTTGAAATATAAGCTCAGAAATGGATAGAGGGGGTCGAAAACATGTGGGATATGAAGTTTGGTGAAGTTTGGATTTAAGTCGGGATGGATTCCGACTTAAGTCTTGAGTGTTTTGCTTGGTTTTTGGGTGGTTCTTGCTTGCTGCGATTTTGTTGAAGTTCTTGGGAGGTTGAGAGCATTTGTTTGAGTGAGAAATGCTAGAGAGAGAGTGCTTGAAGGTGAATGATTAAGTTAATGACATTTGGACAATATATAGGAAAGCTTAAATGCAAGATTAGTGAAGAAAAGTGCAATTAGGGCCATGGATTAGTGGAATCCGAATTTCTTAAGGAAATATCAAGCTCAATCCTCATCCATTGCATTAATGGAGAAGAGATAAGAGCATTGATGAGCTTGGAGTGTTGTCTTCAAACACTTAGATATTTTAAATTGGAAGACAAATGCAAGTTGCCTTGAAGGAAGAAGCTAAGGGACATGGACGGCAATGGGCATGGGTGAGGCGGCAATGAGTTGGCCGTGGGTCCCACGGGTCGTGAGGTAAGTTCGGGCCAAAGTTCGGGTCTTGATTGATCGTGTGTTCGAGGTTCGTGGATCAAACAAATGTCGAATTGTCATTGTGCCTACGAAAACGATTCAAACGAGCCCGAAATCCTCCATTTTGCCTAAAGGAAGATTTGTGTGATTTTTGGCTCGGAAGTCGGTTTTGCTCATTGCAGGTGACCAGAGCGAAGTTGTCTGCTTCTGACAGCATATCTTGTGTCTGCATCTCACGTTGGTCATTTTGACGTAAATTGTCAGACAACGTGAACAATTGTCTCTTAAGCCGGTAGTGCAAACGTGGAGCCGAAAATGTCCTAAGAGGTCGAAACTGGATTTCTCATATTGCTTTCTGAGTTGCTTGGGCGCTCCGGAAATCACTGTGATCTCCGTTTGTCTAGATTGGATCTCTAAGGACATGAAAAGTGTACCTGAGACCTCTAAAGCACTGCTCGGGAGGTCTAGATGAGTTGTGTGATTCATTTCGACGATTCCACGTTGAGCCTTGGGAATGCTAGCACTGTGTAGGGTAGGCACCCGGCGTCAAGTTTCCGTAAAAAGGATCTCCGGATATGCATTTCCGAAGAGGGGCATGCCCGTTTTGTCGCTCGGAAGTCATTCAGGGTGTTTGTGTCGCTTCCAAAAGACAATCTGAAGCACTGCTCGTGCTCTTTATGATTGTGGGGCATGGCCGCATCTGATATTTGGAATTAACTTTCCTCTGAGCCGGCATTTTTGGACTTCCACTGAAAAGTTGTCTGTATACAGAAAGTTGTTCTGTATAGAGCAGAAGATTTGCGAAATGCGTTTGGAGACACTTTTCATCTGTTTGGAATTGGAGGGGATTTTTGGAGTCCAATATTGGTTATCTTCCGATGATCGAGCGAATTATCGAAAAATAGAACCGTCCATGTGATATATTGAAAATGTCGGTTTTGGACATTGTTGAGCTCTCTAATCACTCTGTTGCTCCTTGATGACCCCTGCAATCCTTCTGTCATATGCATGTGTCATTTGCCGATTTCGCTGACTTGAGGATGAATAGTGATTTCCTACTATGCCGAGCCGTTTTCTGTATTCTGCTCAAGTCGTGGCTTGGATCATTGCTAATAATGTAATTTGAATCGGTGAGCCAAAATGGGATGTTGACAGTCTTAAAACAAGCTCACACACATAGTTGACCTAGAACTGCATTCTATCACATTCATCTGTTTGTCTAGGGCAGGGAGATTGTCTGCCAATCAACCCCGGTTAATAATTGGCTAAATCACATAAACTTGGCATAATACACGACTTGTCTGTATTTGTCTGTTTTCATCTGTTTTATCAGTTTTTATCGGTTTTCTTCCGTTTTCCACTGTTACTTGCTGTTTGTTGAGGTTCGAGCCCGAACCTATAGGTCACGCTTACAACAGGGGCCAACACCCTGAACCATTGATCACGGGGTCCAACACCCCCCATGTACACCGAGTGCACGCAACCCGAGTGCGGAAAGGGGTCTAGCCCCGAGTCACCACTCTACTCCCAGTAATGTCTATGTGGAAGACGACTTGGATCGGGTGTGTGAATCGTGGTTAGACATCACTCGGGAGCTCGAACGGTCCAACGATTATCATGAGAATCGATCGACTCTCGCATCGCTTGTTGGTCTGGTTGGACCCGACCCCCAACTCCCCGAGCCCGTGTTGCCTTAATTTACTTGTCGGTCACTCAAAAATCTCACGGTGAGCCAAAACGAAATATTGGTCCAACGCAAACCGATCGGGATCCACTTACTTTATTCAGTTGTACTTTGTAATTATTCGAGAGAACATTGCGAGGATTTTTTTTATACATTCATTCATTTGTAAGGATCCCTGATCGGCGAGCGAGAGGTCCAAGTGTCGAACCGGTCAAGTTGGTCTATTGTTACCAAGAGATGAGTAAGCTCGAACACTCGTGGTCTCGGTTCGCTCAGGGAATCGACCATCACGGTTCAACGAACTGTAACGCGAAGATAGTGAACCGATTTCTCGAGACGTAAGCCTACTTTTCTCTCGGGGCCTTGGCCCAACTTGATCAATTCATCGACTTTACGGTGTCAAAACGGGCGAGTCTAGCAAACTAGAGTACCGAAAGGGCGTACGGGATATAGGCCTGCACGTAATAGAACCCCCGAATTTGAAATTTCCGGTTCCGTATGACCATTGCCTTAGCATTTAGGTGTACCCCGTACCCCTAGACCCGGGCGACTCAACAGCCCTCGACTTACACGTCGTAAACAGTAAGTGGCGACTCATTCTCACGTGCGTCCGTCGCGCATCCTCGGGAAAGTGGACACTCCCAAGCCGCGTTGCATAGGCTTCGCACATGCGTGCCCCGACGAGATTAAATTCGGGTGCGCACAGCTTGGCGACTCCACTGGGGACATCTAGAGGGTTCGGGCTTAATTCTGTTTGCTTGCTTGCTTCTTTATTTACTGCTTTACGTCATTTACCGCTTATTTATTTACGCACATTTATTTTGCGCATGCATTGCATATCATGCTTGCTTTAGGTACCTCGTCCGAAATCCCATGGGCGCCAAACTAGGAAGCTAGGTTAGTCAGAGGTTCCGAGTAGGGAACAGATCGAGTCGGTTATGCCACCGAACCGGCCCCCAAAGATCCTCGCTCGATTTCAAGGAATTCACACCCTTAAGTCGGGAGCCCCAATCCATAGATAGCACGGTCCCTGTAACACCGAACCATGCATCGTACTATACCTCCATGCAAGCCTTCAACCCGACTCCAGCAAACAGTCCATCGAGTCGGCCTGCGTGCCATTTTGAGTCTCTTTTATTTCGAGAGTGATGTACTTTGTAACGGATATAGTTATAGTTCACCTTTCCACACTGCATACATTGTTTTCAAAATAACTTAGGACATTACATTGGTCTGATTCTTGAACATTGAACCGACATCTCCTCCATTTAGGTAAGAATATACCGCTCGGCTCCCGGCCTTAGGCACGAATCAATCACACCGCCCGGACGAGAAATCATGTTCATCTAGAGGATATTCCGCCCGGTAGATCATGCCTTCATCCGACGCATCATTGGGGATTTAGCGAGGCTTGTCGACACCCGCACAGATTTTGCAGACTACACGGAGCTTCAGAGGGAGCTAGCGTAGGCGCGCCCAAATCGCGAACTTAGACTGGGAGATAGCCCATTTAAGCGTTGCGCTGGACCGAACGCTGGCAAAGGCGCGTAAGGTCTCCCATTCCTAGGTATAGCAATCAGATGCGTCTTTTGGCCTCGCTCGGACCTATGCCATGCTCACTCAGCTACCGAACGTCGTGGGATGTCGGTTTATGTTTACGTTCCATTCCCTTTAATGTATTATCTTTGCAAACTATGGAACTCGAATCAAACCAATGTAATGACATTAGTATTTTGAAACTCATGCATCTCATACGTCTCATTCCCTCATTCATTGTTCCGCACCTACCTTTTTTCGAAATGGTCAATATTGCGCGTGCACTTACACACTTGAGGAATGTAGGTACTAGCAACTGGCGTCACATCACTACCCCACTCGCCAACGCGTCAGTATGGCAGAAGAGAACCAAATCGATGTTCCTGAGGAGGTCACTTCACCAATTCCGACTCATTCTCAACCACCCTTGACGCATGCTCCACCGCCTCTAACTCCCGCAGGCATACCACCGGCGTACTCAGGTGCTACCTTGGTACATCTCCCACCGCCGGCATCTTCAGGCATGCCCTCGGTGTACTCAGGGGCACCTCCTCTACAAGTCCCATCGCCAGCAGTGCAAGCATCATCTACCTTCGACGACCATGCGCGCATTGCAGCACTCGAAGGCACGGTTAACCAACTAGCTGCCAACATGGCCGCTAACATGGCCGAACTATTTGCTTTATTTAGGGGGCCAAATCGTGCTTCCTCGAGCTCCACCCCGCCTTCGGGGCAAGAGCCAACGGTCGACCCCACCCCTTGGATCCCGCCGACCCATGCTCCGGAAAGCGTTGATGCGCCCGCCCTACCAACAACACACGCAGCGGCGGTTTACCCGGTTACTATTTCTTTGCCGCCGCCACCGGCCCCTACAGCTGTCCCTCTTCCACAGGCAGCATTCCTGACATCGGACCAGACCATGTCTGCGCCACCGCCTGTTTTCATGTCGATCTCGACCCTGATCTATACTGCTTTCCCACCGATGGTCTTCCCGGCATCGACGACCTTTGCTCCTGCTCACATCACCGAATCCTTCCCTTTCCCAACTCCACAACCGAATATTAGCCTCCCCTACCAAGCTCCACCGTCCCTGAACATCCCATTCCCTGAATTGGGCACATCGATCCATGCGGCCCTCGTGGCTCCACTCATGAACTTTCTCTCGCAAGAGGAGACAGAGCAGGAGCGTAGGATGAAGAAGATGGAGGAAACGATAAAGGCCCTACAAGTAAAGGAGACCCGCCTCGACATGGGCTGCGGTGACTGGAGCCTCTTCCCGGGCACGCGTCTACCCCCAAAGTTTAAGATCCACGAATTCACGACGTACGAGGGTACAAAAGACCCCTGACACCACCTCCGCCACTACCGGGGAAAAATGCTGCAATATTGGGATTACGAGGAGTTCATCATTCATATATTCCAGGACAGTCTGACAGGACTGGCCCTCGACTGGTTCATGACGTTGAAAGCTACAGACATCCCTACATGGGCGAATCTCTCTCGGAGATTCATTGACCAATACCAGTACTGTGCGGAGGCACCCCCAACTCTCTTGGAACTAAGCACAAAGGAAATGGTAGAGGGCCAAAGATTCGAAGACTATGCTACCAAGTGGCGTGCCCAAGCGGCAAAGCACGTTCCCCCCATCAGCGAGGTGCAGCAGATCCAATTGTTCCACTCCACCCTGAAAGGAGTGTACTACTCGCACCTGTTGGCCCACTCTTCGTCATTCTCTAACCTCATCGAAGTCGGGAAAAAGCTCGACATGGGCATCAAGCTCTGCAAGATAGAAGGACCAGTTGGGAGGACGGAGGGTGAGTCCTCCAAGAAGGCTACCACCGAGGCAACCCCCATGGGGGGGCAGAAAGAGGAAGGAAGTATCCGTCAACGCCATCAATCTAGGGCGCCAAGGTTCATAGCAGTATACTGTGAACTTCCAACCTACGCCACCGATAGCTCAAGCCTATGCTTCGCCCCCTGCCCAGTACCAACAACAGTACTTCTCGGCACCGCCACCTATCCTACCATCCCCAGCCCCGCAGCAAATCGTCCACCACTACACTCCTGCTCCTTCTCAGACCCAGCAATACGTATCCCTGACTACGAGATCTGCACAACCGGCGCAACGAGCTCCCGCCTCATAGGGACAACAGGGTAGCGCCTTCTAACCCTACCAACGCAAGCAATTCACGCCCCTACCAGCTCCCCCCTCCCACATATACCGGCAGCTCCTTGTGGATAATAAAATCAAACCGGAATCACCCGGTCCCAACTTTAACCCGGCGGCTCAAAGTCAAAACTTGCATTGCGAGTTCCACCAGGGAGCTCTTGGCCATACCCTCGACAACAGTTGGAGGCTACGGGAAAAGATCCAAGAGATGATCGATGCGAAGGAACTCTCGTTCAATGCCGTGAGACCTCCGAACGTCCAGACCAACTCCCCTGACCACGCGTCAAGCTCAGGACCGACAATCAACTTGGTTGACATATGCTCCCAGGGCGAGGATGAAGACAAGGAGGAAGAATCAACCTCCGCATGAGGCTTCATGTCTACATATGATGTTCCCCACGTGTAGGCGAAACTATAAGCCGCACGACGGAAGATGGATCTTTTGTTGTATCGAACTTTCGATTTTAATGGAAATCCCTTATCCAACTTTTGAGACTTCCACATCTGTCATTCCTTTTGCTTCCTGCCAAGCATTTTCATATTCTGAAGCAAATCATTCTCGTTTCTAGGCTCCAAAATCCAAGGCAATTGAACCCGATCCAAAGGCCCCTCAAGCAACATCACAGAGGACGGGATCCCTGCCAACCCTCCACTACGGCCACCGACCAAACCAATGGGGCGACACATGCGCTCTTCTCTATACTCCCTCTTAGTTTATCTTTAATGCATCCCAAATAAGCTCCCGGCATGAATAGACTCTTCAAGGGGCGCTAGGACAGTCCCGAAGACGCCCCATTGGTTCTATTAGCATTCTTCGACTCGCCTGTATATTCCACCGAACAATCGCCTAATGTATCATCTTCTTTGACATCTCTCACAGGGACACGCAGGTCACAGGCAAAGAACGATACATAGGTTCACACCTCCTTGAGAATTCCTCTCGGACCATTTCCTCATACTTCGACGAGGGAGGTGTCCGATGAATAGGTACTCCCCACGAAGCCGGAGACAGAGACAACTAAACAAACCATTCAACCTCGACGCGTGCGTCTCTACCGAGATAGAGCGGCACCTTGGGGAAAATCGGGCCTTCCCCATTGCAAAGACCCATCACCGACAACATGCAATGATAAGCTCCGAGGCAGGACACATTCGGCTTCAAGAGCGCCTATCCTCCAAGGGGCACTCTCCACGGGAGCGACAACGCATGATCGGGAGCGGCGATCGTACAAGACGCCTGACACAGACCACAAAGATCAGGGCATCCCCGTCTAACATTCACACGGAGGCAACCTTGGTCACCCACACTCCTGGGGCAATTTTGTTTTCTTTTTAGACAATAGGGGAAAGGACTTGTCAAGTTTGCGAGGACAAAAGACGCGAAGTTCGGCTTTCGAGTGCACACGAATCAAACTTCTGAGAGAACCAGCCATCACAAAATTGGGCTAGGACAACGAAGTACATCAAGTCTCCACGGGGCGAAGCAAACAAAAGCGGCTTTGGTGATGCAAAGTCGAGGAGTTTCAAACAAATACAAGGGGCACTATAAAGACCCCAGCTGCGAAAAAAAAAGAGCGAAAAGACGCGGGAAAAACCCGCCAACAAAGAAGAGAAGAGATAGAGAAAAGAAGCGGGAAAAACCCGCTAACAAAAAACGGGGCAACGCCAAGGTTCACCAAAAGTACCGGCGCCCCCAATCCAAAAGAAATGAACAAATCTCGACAAAAAAGGGAAGCAGCAGTCGCAACTCCTTGACGGAAACAGAATACCACGCACTCGGAGGTGGAATCATTCGGACCCTCCGCCCTTGCAAACTCGAGAGACAAAGAATCGAGCCCGCTATGTCGAAAATCCCTCTTCGGGGCGGCCTAGGCAAAAGCTAGGGCAAGAGAGAGGCACGACCGGAAACCCCTTGTGGGCGGCCGTGGCAAAAGGAGAGCTCATCCCCTTTAAGTTGAGAGATACGGCCCTGAGGTGGGTGACCGTAACAAAAGGAGAATAAAATGAGAGATAAACAAAACAATCACTCTAGGTTCTCGCACACTGTGCGGACCAGGGATCCCCAAGGGAAATGCCCATGTTATTCACTCTAACACGATCCCCGATCGGCTCTCCCGCACAACTCAACTTTCCAAGGCGGATTCATCCTCAGGCATAGTGGTCAATCGAGCAAGCCATCCAAGCAGTTTAGCGCAGCCCACACAATAGAAGGACAAAAATGGGGTACATCTCTCTGCAGGCGTGAACTCGTGTATCCTTTTAGCTTGGGGCAACATGCTCCCCAAGCTTTCCCTTTTCTCTTTGTCATTGCATAACTCCAGAATGGGTCATCGTCACCCTTCAATCGGCTACCATAAAGCCAAAAATCCCAAACATTCCTTTCCGAGAGTCTAGTCATAACACTTCGGAAATAACTAGATCGAGATTTGACCAAATTTGCATAGAAATCCCCATGCGGGTCACAAACGCAGCCGCCTTACGGCATCCTGATGAGAAGGGTCTAAGCCGACAGACACGTCCAACAACCGATAGGGCCACTTGTGCATCTTTGAGAACATCTCGATATGCCAATACCTAGCCAACATGAACCCCGGAGGCCTCGCATCGAGGCCTCTGAAAGCCAGACCCCACTCGCATCACTAAAATAAAGACTCTCCAGGGGTCGCTCAGGCGAAGCTGAAGAGCATGCGTCGCAAAGACATCATTTTACTCGTGTTTACACATTGTTAGTAACCCCCATGATTTACTGATAATGTTATGATCATAGGTACAACAAACGCAAGAACTACGACGGACTTTGATTTCCGACCCCTCGGGATACGTAGGTGCTCTACCCCAGAGCTCGAGTCCCTCATCGCACGATCGGGGCATCCTCAGCGAAACAGCCGCCCTAATGACAAGGCCAACCATCGGTGAAGCAACATAATCCTCTATCACAAGGCGCCGATCCTCGACAGATCAACAAGCAATCACTCCAACTGCAAAGCTGACCTTTGGTTGTCCAATGGGCGACTGCCCAAGCAGAAAAGCCGATCTTCAGCAAAGTGCAGCCTCTCTAACAATAACGTCGGCCTCCAACGAATCAGCATTCTCGGGGCAACGTTTGCCCCACAAGCGACAAACGGAAGCAACCAGGGCATTCCCGATGAACACATCGATTGGGGCATCCCACCCAGACGCGACAATGATCAACACTAGACAAAATCATCAAGCCGCAACTCAAACGCTTAACAAACGACAAAGCGATCTGTCACAGCATCATTTGCAGCATATACAAGTCCCAATGCCAAGCAAACCACAACCATCCTTTTGCACCTCCCTTCTTCACATTTCCGGGCTGGACTCGTTGATTTTGCATTTACTTTAAGCAAGCACCCCCTTCTTCATGTTTCCGGGCTTTGTCCGTTGATTCAGCATTTACTTTAAGCAAGCACTCCCTTCTTCACTTTTCCGGGCTTTACCCGTTGATTATGCATTTACGTTAAGCAAGCACTCCCTTCTTCACCTTTCCGGGCTGGACCCGTTGATTCTGCATTTACTTTAAGCAAGCATTCCCTTCTTCACCTTTCCGGGCTGGACCCGTTAATTCTGCATTTACTTTAAGCAAACTCCCTTCTTCACCTTTCCGGGCTGGACCCGTTGATTCTGCATTTACTTTAAGCAAGCACTCTCTTCTTCACCTTTCCGGACTGGACCCGTTGATTCTGCATTTACTTTAAGCAGGCACCCCTTTCTTCACCTTTCCGGGTTGGACCCGTTGATTCTGCATTTACTTTAAGCAAGCACTCCCTTCTTCACCTTTCCGGGCTGGACCTGTTGATTGTACATTTACTTTAAGCAAGCACCCCCTTCTGCATGTTTCCTGACTTTGTCCGTTGATTCTACATTTACTTTAAGCAAGCACCCCTTTCTTCACGTTTCCAGGCTTTACCCGTTGATTCTGCATTTACTTTAAGCAAGCATCCCCTTCTTCACCTTTCCGGGTTGGACCCGTTGATTCTGCATATACTTTAAGCAAACACTCCCTTCTTCACCTTTCCGGGCTGGACCCGTTGATTCTGCATTTACTTTAAGCAAGCACTCCCCTTCTTCACCTTTCCGGGCTGGACTTGTTGATTCTGCATTTATTTTAAGCAAGCACTCTCTTCTTCACCTTTTCTGGCCATATTCGTTGATTCTGCATTTATTTTAAGCAAGCACTCTTTCCTCACCTTTTCTAGGCCCTCCCTGTGGATCCTGCACTTCCTTTATGCACGCACCCTTTTCATTAAACAAGCACCTTTCAATTATGCAAGCACCTTTCAATTATGCAAGCGTCTTTCAACTATGCACGCACTTTTCATTATGCAAACGCTTTTTCAATTAAGCAAGCCCTTTTCTTCATGCAAATACTTTTACTTAATACAAGCACATTTACTTCATACAAACACTTTCATTTATGCAGACACATTCCCTTTATGCAAATAAACTTATGCATTCCTCATCCATATCTCATTCTAATTCACTCTATTTCCATGCCAGGAACCACATCCCAACACATCCAAAATGGGAGAGCGAGCGGCCATTAGGGAGGCATCGAGGCAGTCACTGGGGCCGAACGGGGTGCTTCTCTCAAAGTTTTTGGCTGAATCCTCTATCCGAGCACGCAACCAAAGAGGGGCAAGCTGTCAGCACCCCATTTTGGCTCGTCGGCTCCAATAGGGAGCACCACCGGTAACCTTGATCACAGCCCGACAAGCTTAACAGAAGAACACCAAGCAGAAGCTCAGGCCACTAGTCACAATCGGGTCAGTAGAGGCAAGCATGCAATTACGGGGCATGGATCACAAAAAATGGCAGGGACCACCATAAAGGCCCAAGAGGGGCAGTCGTAAGAATAGACGAGCAACAAGCCCCAAAACAGCAAAAGTCGACACTATGGCACTATTCACCGCCGGATCACTAGAGTGTCAGAAGGTATCCAATGTGGGACCCTAAAAATCTCTCTTGGTACCAAAATGACCGATGGCACCTCCGAGCACATTTCAGAAGTCTCCTGCTTAAGCCGGCGCACTCCCGAACATTTGCAGACGCCTTCCTAACGGGGCTCCCGGGACGCCCGATCCACGAACAAATAAACGGCACCCGGAAACAGGTCTGCATGCATCCAAGGGTCACTTGGACCAGGGAACAAGTTTCAGATTGCTTTTCGGAACTCATCTTGGTCTCCCGAGTGGATCCTAACCTAAAAAAAGGGGCATTTTCTACACAGAAACATAGCTAGAGACCCCCTTTAACAAATCGTCGGTGCACGAGATCTATGCCAATCAATCCCAAGGACCTCAAGGGCTTGGAAAATGAACTTTAATCACATTGCACAATCCATTTAGGTTTCCCGAGTACCATTCCGATAATAAAATGGCCCCTTTCATGAGGAATCTGGTGCTCAGAGCTCATTCGGGGAAATGTTGACGTCCGAGCTTTGCACCACTCACTCCCAACAACCCCTAGGGGCTAGGAAATCATTTCGACTAGGACCAAGCGAATCATACCGGTCTCCTGAGTGACGTTTCAATGGTCACGAACGCTTCCTGGTAAACCTTCGGGACTCGTTTCTGACAAACGGAGATCACAGTGGTCTCCGAACACATCAGAACACTCGGGAAATACTGAGAAAGCCCCATTCGCGGATTCCTAGGACGCCTTCGGATATCGATCTCCAGCCGAGGCCGACAAGTAAACCGTTCTGCCCAAAGCACGGAGCACGCCAACACGAGCAGTACATCACGCAGAGGCGCGAGCAAGCGATAGAAACGGACAACTCCACTTCGATCATCCAAAATGGAGCAAAATCGGCTTTCGAGTCCCCGGGTCACCCGAGCATTCGCTTACAAGAAGCATATCAATATTAGGCTCATTAAAATCGTATTCGCTTGTACATCGATAATTCGTCGTTCAAGCGAACCACGAAAATCGAACGCGCGACCAATCGAGCTTCGAGCTTCTTCCGGCTTTTCTCCTAGTCAAGTGGGACCCTTGAGCTAGCCAAGCCAAGCCGCAAGCCATGGCTTTTCTCTAGAGGCAAGCCAAATGAGCCTCCACCACTCACATTCAAAATACTTCTTACACCCATCAACTCCATTCTTTCATCTATCAACTCCACTCTTCCATCCATCACTTCTCATCAACCTTTTCAAGAAAACTTTTCCTCCCTAATCCCTCTTAAAAATTCGGATCTCCTACGCACTCCCCTCTAATTGCACTTTATTTCACTAATTATGCCTCTTTAAGCCTCCTATAAGTTCCTATGCATCATTAACCTTAATCACAACTCAATTTCCATTCTCTCTCAAGCTTTCTCACTCTAAGAGAACCTCCAAAACCCTCACAAACTCCAGCAATCAGCCCTGGTCATTCAGCCCAAGCACAGCCCGGTTCAAGGCCGAAATTATCGAAAAACTCAACCGTTTTCCGGCGACCGCCCCTCAACCCGAACCAAACTTAACCAAACTTTATAACCCCCATGTTTTCAACCTTCTAAATCCATTTATGGACTTAGTTTTAGCATTCAAGGCTTCCACCATGTCGTTTCAGTTCAGCACAGAAATAGTGCGCAACCGGGTTTTCTCCATCACTTTCGGGTCCTAGACGTGCCTTACCTTCCCACGACTTTGGCGAGTCGTGCCTACATGTTCTAAGGGTCTCTCACGACCCTCACTCTCCCCCGTGACAAGGTGGTCACGGTCCAAGAGCCGCGCAACCGAGCACGACCTCCCTTTCTTCCTTTTTCTCTTTGCCGAGTTCTCTTATTGTCTCACGGTCTTATTTCGTGTTTCCGAGAAAAACCGTGCATGCACCTCGTGTCGGACCACCACAACAACGTTCAGCACTTCCTAGGGGAGCCCAAGGACCCTTGCCGACCCAAGGAACCAAGTTCGAGCCACCGTGCCGACTCACCTTTCTCTCGGCTACCGTGGTTGCTCCTCTCGGGTGCATTATGCCCTTGCCGTCCAACTGGGTCTAGCGACCCTCTAGACCACTTCTCCAACTCTTTCCTCGCATCCCGAGGCTAGGTAAGCATTGACTTATTGCATGTGTGTTTGCTGCTGGAGTGTTGGATGGGTGTTAAGGGCTCATTTCACATGATTTTCCTTAGATCCCGGGTTTGGCCCTTGAGCACCTTTGTGAACCATCCGAGTTCGAAATGAGCTGAAATTTTTACCACAGACTCTTGATGTTATTTTAAGTCCCCATGAAAAATTTTAGATTTTTCTGGGCGCTGGATCTCCAAATAAAAAATGTTTACCCCGTTATTTCGGTATTCTCGGTCCGATTTCGATATGTCTCGTGAACCATCCGAGTTCGAAATGAGCTGAAATTTTTACCACAAACTCTTGATGTTATTTTAAGTTCCCACCAAAATTTCAAATTTTTCTAGGCGCTGGATCTCTGGATAAAAAATGTTTACTCGTTATTTCGGTATTCTTGGTTAGATTTCGATATGTCTCGTGAACCATCCGAGTTCGAAATGAGCTGAAATTTTTACCACAGACACTTGATGAAATTTTTACCACAGACACTTGATGTTTACTCGTTATTTCGGTATTCTTGGTCAGATTTCGATATGTCTCGTGAACCATCCGAGTTCGAAATGAGCTGAAATTTTTACCACAGACACTTGATGATATTTTAAGTCCCTAAACAAAATTTCATATTTTTCTGGACGCTGGATCACCCGATAAAAAAATATTTACCTGTCATTTCGGTGTTTTCGGTCTGATTTTGATAGATCTCGTGAACCATCCGACTTCAAAATGAACTGAAATTTTTACCACACATTCCTGATGTTATTTTAAGCTTCCACACAAAATGTCATATTTTTACGGGAATCGTAACTCCGAATAAAAATTATTTACCGAACTTTCCATCTATTCGACAGATCAGATTACACTGTTTTTTTTGTCTAATGTAGCCCTCTCCAAACTGAATCTAGATCCAAAATAGACCCCTTGACCCTGATTCAACTCTGTTTTCATGTTTATTGCGTTTACGATTTACCTCGTTTTTCGTACCGATGCCATTTTATTGATTCCATTAAATATCATGTTTGTGTTTGTATCGCATGTTTATTTGTGATTCCAAGACCATAGTGGCATCGACTTTGTAAATATGTGTGTTCTTATTATGCTTGACGCCTTATGCATGCAAGAAACGATTAAAACCGATTCTTGGAATTGATTGCAATTACATTTTTCGTTTAAATCATTAGCTTCACGATTAATTTACATGTTAGGCGCATTAACCCCGAACAATCATCTCATTAGCCCATAATAATCGAGGTTCAACTCCTCAATCACTAAACCACTCCACAAACAAGAAATGGGACGTGTTATTTAATTAATTAAATCATTCGGCTTAAACAATTGGATGAATCGAATGTCAATTTGTAAACGCATCGACGGATCACCAAATGGTGGAAATGCCCTTTTAAAGTCCAAAATCTCAAAACATCGAGACGCATTACACAAACGGAATTAGTGTCTAGGGAGCCCTCGCGTACTATGACTCGAATCCGGACCCGATTTGAGGCGGCTCATGTCGAAGTGTGCGAGTCCTCTTTAGACCTTTTCGTGTCACGCAATCTCAATTTTACACATACAGTTCGCACATTTTATCGTCCAATGGCATAACCGTCATTTCGTGATTCGCCGATATCCTAGGCGTTAAGAAGACCGAAACACCTCGATCTATGGATAAAAAAGGGACAACCCGTCCGGGTGCGAGTTTCATTTGCATAGCCCATTTCATCCACTTTTGGTGTTTCTATCGTCTTACCGTAGATTCGGTGGTTAGCGTTGTTATTTTTATTGCAAAACACATAATACCGGATTAATCATTCATTTGACCTAATCAAATATTAGATAATGGCTAGTGGAGCTCTAGGTTCCAAAGCTAGAGTCAAAACATGAGTTTGGAAGATTCAGTGAAACCGCACTGTCACTATACAGAATAAAGTATTAAAACAAACTCATACA
Organism: Punica granatum; assembly: GCF_007655135.1. Lineage (NCBI taxonomy): Eukaryota > Viridiplantae > Streptophyta > Magnoliopsida > Myrtales > Lythraceae > Punica > Punica granatum. Next base: position 34,355,594 of record NC_045127.1, on the reverse strand, counting down.
CATAGTTGACCTAGAACTGCATTCTAGCACATTCATCTGTTTGTCTAGGGTAGGGAGATTGTCTGCCAATCAACCCCGATTAATAATTGGCTAAATCACATAAACTTGGCATAATACACGATTTGTCTGTATTTGTCTGTTTTCATTTGTTTTATCAGTTTTTATCGGTTTTCTTCCGTTTTCCACTGTTACTTGCTGTCTGTTGAGGTTCGAGCCCGAACCTATAGGTCACGCTTACAACAGGGGCCAACACCCTGAACCATTGACCACGGGGTCCAACACCCCCATGTACATCGAGCGCGCGCAACCCGAGTGCGGAATGGGGTCTAGCCCCGAGTCACCACTCTACTCCTAGTAATGTCTATGTGGAAGACGACTTGGATCGGGTGTGTGAATCGTGGTTAGACATCACCCGGGAGCTCGAACGGTCCAACGATTATCGTGAGAATCGATCGACTCTTACGTCGCTCGTTGGTCCGGTTGGACCCGACCCCCGGCTCCTCGAGCCCGCGTTACCTTAATTTACTTGTCGATCACTCAAAAATCTCATGGTGAGCCAGAGCAGAATATTGGCCCAACGCAAACCGATCAGGATCCACTTACTTTATTCAGTTGTACTTTGTAATTATTCGAGAGAACATTGCGAAAATTTTGTTTGTACATTCATTCATTTGTAAGGATCCCCGATCGGCGAGCGAGAGGTCCGAGTGTAGAACCAGTCAAGTTGGTCTATTGTTACCAAGATATGAGTAAGCTCGAACACTCGTGGTCTCGGTTCGCGCAGGGAATCGACCATCACGGTTCGACGAACTGTAACGCGAAGATAGTGAACCGATTTATCGAGACGTAAGCCTACTTTTCTCTCGAGGCCTTAGCCCAACTTGATCAATTCATCGACTTTACGGTGTCAAAACGGGCGAGTCAAGTGCAACCCTAAATCACGCGGTAAATAAACAAAACGGCAAGCCTGGCAAACTAGAGTACCGAAAAATCGTGCGGGATATAGGCCCGCACGTAATAGAACCCCCTGAATTCAAAATTTTTGGTTCCGTATGACCATTGCCTTAGCATTTAAGTATACCCCGTACCCCTAGACCCGAGCGACTCAACGGCCCTTGACTTACGGGTCGTAAACAGTAAGTGGCGACTCCTTCTCACGTGCGTCCGTCGCGCATCCCCGGGAAAGTGGACACTCCCAAGCCGCGTTGCATAGGCTTCGCGCATGCGTGCCCCGACGAGATTAAATTCGGGTGCGCACAGTAGGGAACTGCTAAATTGAGGTAATCTTCTAGGGACATTTCGTTCTTCCTTTTCCTTTGTTAGAAAATTTGGGCCCCGTTGCTGTTGAAAAAATATGGGCTGGTGAAGTGCTGTGGGGCCTGTGGGCTTTGGATTGGCTGGGTTTGAAAGGCCTTGGACTATCTGTGCGTTCGGGGCTGGGCTTTGGTGAGATTTGGGCCTTGATTGACTTTGGGCTCTAAGTTGCCCTCTGTTCCTGCGAAGGGGAGTTGGGCTCTGGTATTGGTCTAGGCTGCCCAGTGAATGGTGTTGGGCTTCAAACATGTAGGCTTGGCTTTGCATGGGGCTTTGTATAGGGCTTTGATATGGGCTGGCTTCCGCTTGGAAAAAGGGCTTCCACTTGATCTGCTATCAGGCTTGAGTACATTGTGTCGGTTTGGATGAAGGTTCTTGAAGGCTTTCCTCTCCCCTTTCTCCCTGGAATGCAGACTTCCTCGCATGAGCGGCGTATAAAGCTTGGCTCTAAGCTGTCCACCTCCTTCCCTTTTGAACCTGCAATGGTAAGTATCTGTCTTGTTTGCGCCGAATTCTTTTCCCTTGTTGCATTAATTGTTGCCATGCTGTCACTGTCTTGACTGTGGTGCTCTGTTTCTCTCGATTGATTGAGGCTGAGTTGATGGTCGATTTTTTAGGGGTTTGCGCCCTTGTGGGCGGTTGGCGGGGTCGGTTCCGAGTCTGGGTGTTGGGTTGTGGATGTGTTTTGTGTCGTCGTAAGTGAAGATGCAGTGATTTGAGGGGGAAGGAGGTCGGTCTGATTGTCAAAGCGAAGCCACGGACCATACAGGTTCAATGGCGTTGGAGTCTCCGATGTGCAGTGAGCTTGGTCGTGTCCTAGGATGCCGCAGTCGTAATAGAAAGTCTTTAGGTACTCAAACTTGAAGAATACCCATGTAGGCGTCCTGTTTTTCCTATTGATTCAACGACCTGAACACAGAGGCCTGGTGACCGGGACTTGGACCAGTGCTCTTGGTATGACATACCACTTTAGAAGAGATGGTGTGTCTTTCCAATCGATTTCCAAGACCTTGTCCGCCTGTTCAGCGAGTCTGGTGATGTTTTGTTTTGAGAGCAATTCGGGGGTGATGCCTCTAATCTGAATCCAGAAGGTAACCGTGTCGAATTTGATTTCCTCTAATGATAATCCCTTGTCCCATCGTGCTAGCATCATATGTGCTCCTTGAACCGACCATGCCCAATCTCTCTCCACATGCTTCATCTCTCTTTCAACTCTGAATAGACATAGTGGTATATCCTCTGTGAATTTTTTCAGTGCTATGGTGACCCCCTCTTTATGTTCCATGTTTGCAGAAGTCTAGGGATAATAGCTTTTGGTGGTGGTGGTTTGAAGTCAAATGGTTTGATGAGGAGAGTTAAGGGTATGGTTTCCTGAGCTTCTTCTTCATTTGTCTGCAGGTCAAGGATTTCTTGGTTTTTTATCCATGGTCATTAGGTTGTAGAAAATCTCGGCTAGAGAGGAATCAAGGTCAGCGTTTTCCATGGGGGGTGGTGGTGTGTCCTATGGTTGCAGGGATGTTTTGGGAAGGATGGAGAGGTAATGTGGATGCTTGTATGTGTGTACCGATTGTGGTGAAGAGGGTGAGTGTTTTATGGTGTAAAGGGAGGTGGTTAATGATCTTGAGTTTAAGTACGGCATGTTGGTTGGAGGAGTAATGGCATAGTAGATTTGCTTGTTTGTAGAATCTGAGGGCTGGTTGCAAGCTGAGTAATTGCAACTGACATTGTCCTGTTTTACGGAGGATTGATCTGTCTTCCATGTTGTGTAGGTGTAGTTGGCATTCATTTGCGGGGTAATTACACTGGTGGTCAAAAAAGTTTCACTAATGTATCAAGTTGGTCCAAAAAGTTTTTTTTGCTACTTGATAGTACAAAATGTTTCAAAAGTGTAACATGATAGTACAAACCGTTATCTCACCATTGACACCGTTAAGCGAAGCTGACGTGGCTAAAACGTGGCCGACACGTGACTCTTATATGTTTTTAGGAGTTGGTGGAACGTTACATGATGGTTCAAACTCTTTTGAAGTTGTCACTTAATAGTCCCAAATGTTTTACAGATGTGACATAATAGTACAAAATATTTCTTTAATTAACTTAAAGGTCCACCCATGTCAATGGCGAGATGACGACATCAATGGCGAGATAACGGTTTGTACTATCATGTTACAACTTTGAAACATTTTGTACCATCAAGTAGTAAAAAAAACTTTTTGGACCAACTTGATACATTGGTGAAACTTTTTGGACCACTAGTGTAATTACCCCTTCATTTGCGTTGCAAAGGCTTGGTATTCCTTCCATGCTTGTGATGGTTGAAGGGCCATAAGTGCTTGCGGTGAAGAGTCGAGCAGAAGAGGTAGAAGAGAAGAGAGGTAGAAGAGGTAGAAAACTTCCAACAAAGAGAAATTCTAGAGAGAGAAGCTCTAACTAGAAGAGAGAAGCCATCATAGAAGAAGACTGTTCCATCCTAAGAGATGTAGTACTCATTAACTTGGCAGATCCAGTGTTTTCCCTAGCCCAAGAATGCATGCACTCATGACAGCATATTGAATGTTTTCCGAGCTTATTCATAATTCAATACGTCTCAACCAAGCCACGGCTGACTGCAGACACCCGATACAAAAGAAGAATCCTGGACATATCATAACGAAATGCTCAGCCAGTGCAAACCAACGCAGGAAGAACTTTGAAAGTTCTACATGGCCACGATTGCATCCACTCTGCAAAGGTGCTTCAAAGCACCTTCTCTATATCCACGGAACAAGATATCCTTGCTTCTGCAGTTGCACTTAAAGCCATTACGAGCGGTACGCAGATTATCTAAGAACCGATGAAACTGACATTGCTGGGACATCAATTGTTAGTAATCGTAGACGATCAAATGTCACTGATAGCAATGACTCCCTACTTCAAACAGTCTCTTATTTTGCTTCTAAGGCAATCACTGTGAGAAGTCACCATAAAACTCCATGCTTGGACCAACCTTCCATCACATTCGTAATTTGTTCAACTCCAGTGCATTTTGAAACAGCTCTTCCGGGACAATTAAGTTCATTCTTGCATGCACTCAAGACACGAATTCATCAAACCAACCAGCCAATAAGAACTTGCTTACCGTAAGATCAGTTTCTGAAACAGGATCTTTTTCACTCAGAATTCAAAGAATTCATATATCTAAGCAAGTCTACAAATTTAATAACAGAAGAGGCAAAGATTTCAAAGAAACCATGCTGTCTATTCCTGTAAAGAAGACCAACTCAATGTAATGAAAATGATCATCCCGGTTCAGGTATCATAAGACCAAAAACGCAAGGAAAGACATAATGTGAACAGCTAGCTAGCTAGCTAAGAAATAGAATGAATTTGCATTAATGAAAAACGGGAGAGCAAAGATTCCAAAACGTTCGTTTAATCCACCAGACACAGCATTTCCCAAACAAATTTCACATAAAGATTGTGATCAAGCCACAGCTAATAAGCAGAGCAAATCCAAAAACCTCTTAGATTAGCCAACGTTTGAACTGAGAATTAGATATGTCATTAACTTTGCAATATAGCATCTCCAAACCATTACCACAGCTCACCGGAAAACAAAACATTTATTCAACTATACAATTCTCGAGAATAACATCTCTTTCGAAATACTACCAACAGGATCCATATAACTCATACACAACAGCAATACTCAACTATCCTATATTGCTATGTATGTCCAAAACTTGGTGAAAAGATGAGGATGCTTGAGGTTTGCTAGAGCACTAGAATTTTCCGAGCTCTCTCGACTACATAGTTGACAACCTTTTCTCTTCTCACCTAAGCCCATAAGACTTGAGTCTCCAGGTAACAAAATCTCCTGACATACTAACCTAAACTTCATACTCGAGTGGACAACACGTTTTTATCTACAATTTAGGCAAAACATTCACCGACTTCAACAGAGGAAGTAGCAGAAATAACAGCCTCTCTTCTAGTCCCTTCCCTAGCTTTCCCTCCAAATAAGCACATTAAACAGATAGTACAAAGTGAGCAATAATGAATTCTACAATTTCAATAACAGAAAAAAAAAGAATTCAAAGAATCCATGTTGCCTGTTCCTGAAAAGAAGACCAACTCAATCTGACAACTACAAGATGAAAAAATGATTCCTGTTCAGGTTTGATACGACTAACACCACGAGGAAAGACACAACAACATGAACAGCTGCCTATGGACTGGAACGAACTCGCAATTTTTGAGAAAAGGAATATCAAAGATCCAAACCTCCATTAAAATTCACCGAACATAGCATTTCCAAAACAGATTTCACATGAAATATCGTGATAAAGCCACAAAGCTCACAAGGTAAGCAGATCAAAAAGGCTAGTCAATTAACATTTCAACCGAAAACTGGACATGTCAATATATAACATTTCCCAACCAAACATCCAAAAGTTAAACGATAAGATCATTAGCACCAGATAGACGACACTAATCCCGTGGTTCATATAAATTGAGGATGTAAATACCCAATAGTGAGAGGCACGGAGTAAACCTACCAAGCAAAATCTACTACCCAACTCGAACAGTACCACTTTTCCTATTTCTTGTACGCATTTATAATCAAGTTTGCATGTTCGTGAATCATCAGAGCCCGATTCGCTTGAACCTGCAGCTCAGCCAATTGCAGCTTCTCCCACTCCTCCTCCATCTTCTCCTTCCTTGAATCGCTCATATGCTCCAGCCCTCTTCTCAAGGAACTACCATTGAGATGGCCGTCCAAAATACGAGACAGCTCAGCCTCGCAGAGGGACATTGGGCTGGCATCATTGTGCCAGGTCTCGGCCATCTTGTCCTTGCCTTTAACCTTCATCGGGACAACAGTAGCAGTGGAGGTCTTCCTCTTCTTGGTGGCCTTGGGGACGGAGTTCTCTCCGATAATCCCCTCCTCCGAGTCCCAGAGCCTCCTGGAGAGCTCGTAAGCCCTCCGGTCATTGGGCCTCACGCCCTTCCCATTCATCGCCCTCGCCTGGTTATTCTTGAATTTCCTCTTGCAAGTCCTAATCTTATTGGCCAGTTGTGCCGGAACAACGGCCAGGTGGAGCCTACCCTTGATGAACTCATGAAAGCTGTTGATATCTAACTTAGGATCGACGCCCCTCTTCTCCCAGAACTCGATCATGCCCTCGAGGAAGGCTATCTCGTCTTCATCGCTCCAAACCCGCTGGAAGGGCGTCTTCTTCGAGGATCCCTCCTCCCCTGGGTTGCGGCTGCTCCGAGAGGCGGCATTAGACTTCTTCGAATGGGTCGTAGCAGCATCCTCTGCTGCTGGTCGCTTCAGGATCAGTTTCTTGGACTTTGGGGTCCCCTCGCCCTCCACGGGCTTCGCTGCAGCCACATGCGTGACATCGCAGTCGGACTCCGAATCGCTTTCAGCCAGGTTCCCCTTCGACTCGTCGGACTCGGACTCCGACTCGGGCTCGGAAGAAGAAACGGGCTTCTGGGGCTTAGTCTGAGCACGCGGCGGTGGAGCAGAGGAGGGTTTGGGTTGTGGAGCCTTCTGTTGGAACCCCCTTGGCTCGTCGGAGTCGTAAGACTCGTCATCTTCTTCTTCTTCTTCCTCCTCGGACCCTGCGGACTCAGAGGACTCCTCGTCGGTGGAGACGGCCGGTGGCGGCTGCTTGTCGGCTGGAGCCGGACGCTTCGGTGCCATGTAAGCCAAAGCCCTTGGTTCGCCGCCGTGGAGACTGGATAGAGGGGGAGTGAGGGAGAGAGCAGAAGATAGACAGTCACCGTACGTTCACCTTAGGGGTAGAGAATCGTAATAATTTCAATTTGCCCCCTATAGTTATTAATTTATCCATCTCAAAAAGCCGCCAAAGTTCGATTTAGCTCAAATCACTGGTCAAATCATATCTAAAACAAGAGAAATGGACACTTCTATCCTCAACTTTTGCCATAAATGCGAACTACCTCTAACAAATCGATAAATAATGAAAAAGGGCAAACCTTAGGCTAGTAGAGAACTAATTTTCGAGCACTCGGATTTGGTGACCGGACATAACGGAATTCTCGAACCTTTTTTTTTTTGTTTAAGACCGACTTGATAAGAGTTTAGTATCATATACCTTCCTAAACTGAGGCAACTTACCAGCCCAAAGTTCTAACGATCTTAAACAGGTAGTGGCGACTCCTATATATTAGGTTCAAGTGTCGATTTAGCTCCGCCCATATAGAAAAATGATTAATATCAATTTTTAAATAAAATAATTTCTTAATTTCTAAAGATTAGATGAGTTATCATTTGTCAAGAAAAGATTGATAAATTATATTATATATTGTGAACCTTATCATGAAAATTAAAAATTAATAAAGCTTCTTGCACACATAGTGATCTTGTCATCATATTGATGATTTCGTAACTCCTTGGATTTACAATATTCCATGATCTTAGAATCACATTCTAATTGTCCATGTATGTGTATGATTTCGTAACTCCTTGGATTTACAATATCTCATGATCTTAGAATTACATTCTAATCATCCATGCATGTGATAAATGATTATAGCAACTCAAAATTTTACTATATTATAACTTATAAATAAAAAAAATCAATAAAAGTAAAATTCTCATGCAAAAAATAACGAAAAGAGAAGATGAAAAAAATACTTACAACTATAAACGACTAAATAAAAAAATAACACCATAGAATTCGCTATGCTATAAATCAAGAAATAAATAAATAAAATGAATTCTTATGCAAAATAAAAAAATATCGGAGAGAAGATACATAAAGTACTTACAGTTATGGATAATTGAATTGCAAAAATTCCTTAACTCGAAAAGGTTTACCAGTAATATTTTACATGAATATCTATTTGCCAAATAATATTATATTATATCATGTCATGTCATATTATTCTATATTATGGCATATTATGTTTTATTATATTAAAAAATATATCAAGTGCATAGGAGAAGTAAACGTCAATTACCAAATTGAAACTATAAATCATTAATACAAAGGTTTTCAATCTTAGTGCCTATATTATCTTTATTTTCTCTCACCTAATAAATCCACGTATCCTTTTACCTTATAAACTCCTAGCATTTTAATTAGAAGATCTTGAATATCTCTTTGTGTATTAGTTGGCAAATGACTAATCTTCGCGCCATTTTTCATTCCTTATGACATTTTGCGCCAACATTTTGACAACAGCTTTTTTCCTTTTACTGCTTTGTATATTTTCGTGATTGGTTCTTTTCTTTATTCACTTCCTCCAGCCACCATATGTCCATTTTCCCCTTATAGGTGATCATAACATTTCCATTCGGTTTGATGTTTTAAATGCTAGTACATTTGATTATTTTCCTGGTTTATATGCTTTTGTTTTGGCTATTATTTCTTTTTTATGTCGCATATAAATTTATTGTTAAGTTTGTTGTAAAATGCTGGGAGTTTACATGGTAAAAGGAGACGTGGATTTATCAGGCAAGAAAGCAAGGGCAAATTAGGCAATAAAATTTGAGAATCTTTGCATTAATGTTTTACGGTTTCAATTTGGTAATTTATGTTAGCTTATCCTAGATAGAAAAACTTAAATGGATGGACTCAAATTTTATTAGGAAAAAAATAGAAAATTAGGAAATTATTAGTGAGGAAAACTTCGTACTTCTTTACATGAATATGTATTTGCAATTATATATATATTCATTAAAAATAATACAAATATTTAGCATTTATAAAAATTGATTTTCTTAACATTTAAATTATATATATATATATATTTCTCTAATCAATTTATTTGAAGTCATATAATATAATATGTTATATATGTTTGTCTATACGTTTATATATATATATATACTTGGTTATTGAACCCATGCAATTGCGTGAATTTTTTAAAAACAATGTCATTATGAGAAGTGAGCTATTAAAAGAATAATTTAATATTAATTTATAGTTTATCATAATTTATAGAAAAATTATTTTTATACGATATAAAATTTAATAGAGTAAATTTCAGACGCACATTAGATAATATTAGTTAAATGGACTCAAATTCTTTTAGAGAAACAAAATAGAAAATTAGGAAATTATTGAGTGAGGAAAACTTCACTTTTTTTTTACATGAATATCTATCTGCCATATATATATATATATATATATACATATACTCAATAAAAAATATAACGTTATATTTTAAAATTTATAAATGATTGATTTTATTAATATTTACGTTATGTATATTTGAAGTCTATTTATACATATATGTATATCTCTTAATCATATGTATTTGAAGTCATATAATATAATATGTTATATACGTTTGTATATACATTTATATATATATGTATATATATAGTACGTTTTTGTAAACAATGTTACCATGAGAAGTTAGCTATTAAAACAATAATTTATATTAATTTATATTTTATCTTAGTATATAGAAAAATTAGTTTTTATACAATACAAACTTTAAGAAAGCAAATTTTAGACACATGTTAGATAATATTAGTTCAAGAGCTCCAACAAATAATTTATGTAAAATAATTCACATAGATAATCTCAATTATCAATCTATTTATGATAAAAATATTTTAAAATCCTAAAAATTCTAAATTGTTAATTTAGTTTATAAAAGAATAATAATCATAAAGTTTATGAATTTTAAAGTTAATTTATCCGTTGGTGTTTTAATCTCACTTACATTTCATATAATAATGGGGCAAATTCAATAGAAAATTTACAATAATGATAATACCTTTTGAAATTTACTTTTATTTCAAAGTTCGTACAATGCACCAATTCAATAACCTAGTTAACCAAATATAGTACTTACCATATGTGATTACTATTTATCATATCAATCAATCAAATGTGGTACTCGCCATAGTAATTAAATGGGAACTACTGCAAATTTCCATTAGATGGGGACATGGTTACCATTTACAAATTAATTAAGGGAAAAACACAAAAATCCCTCTTATGGTTTGGGATCGGGATAAATCGCACCATATTATTTTGTTTGGTATAATTAGCCCCTTGTGGTTTGTTCCGTTAGACATAGGGGGTTACGACGTTAATTTTTTTTTTCCATTTTTAATACTCAATCTTTAACATTTTAATCATTTGGTCCTAAATCTTTTTCTTTTATCATTCATATTCTCAACTTTCCATTTTGTTTCATTTTAGTCCTATAAAGAAAAATCGAAGGAGGAAAGGGTGAAGGCCGCCAATTGCCGACCCCGACCCATCCACCGAGAGCGCCGACGTCCTCTGTGGGTGCCGACGCCCTCGGTGGAGAGGTCGGGGTTGCCGATTAACGGCCCCGACCTCGAATCGACCGGGGACTTCGACTCGGGGTCCCTAGTCCATTCGGGGTCGGGGCCGCCAATTGGCGACCCCGACCCCTCCACCGAGGGTGCCGGCACCTACAAAGGACGCCGACGCCCTCGGTGGAGGGGTCGGGGTTGCCGATTGGTGGCCCGACCCCGAATCGACTGGGGACTTCAACTAGGGGTCCCTGTTCAATTCGGGGTCGAGGCCGCCGGCACCCACCGAGGGCGTTGAGGTTGCCGATTGGCTGCTCGACCCCGAATCGACCGGAGACTTTGACTAGGGGTCCCCGGTCGATTCAAGGTCGGGGCCGCTAATCGGCGACCTCGGCCCTTCCACCGAGGTCGCCGGCGTCCTTTGTGGGTACCGACGCCCTTGGTGGAGGGGTCGGGGTCACTGATTGGTAGCCCCGACCCCCTCTCCCTTCGATTTTTCTTTATAGGCCTAAAATGAAACAAAATGAAAAGTTGAGAATATAAATGATAAAAGAAAAAGTTTTAGGACCAAAATGATTAAAAGGCTTTCCCTTTCGGATTCTTGATTGGGATCGATCGATTCATCGGTTTTACGATTTCAAAACGGGTAAGGAGAACGCAACCTAATTCACGCAGTAAATAAATAATAAACGGCAAGCCTAGCAAATTAGAGTACCGAAAGGGCGTGTGGGATATAGGCCCGCACGTAATAGAATCCCCGAATTCGGAATTTCTGATTCCGCAAGACCATTGCCTTATCATTTAGGTGTACCTTGTATCCCTAGACCCGGGCGACTCAACGGCCCTCGACCTTCGGGTCATAAACAGTAAGTAGCGACTCCTTCTCACGTGCGTTCGTCGCCCGTCCCCGGGAAAGTGGACACTCCCAAACCGCGATGCGTAGGTGCGCGCATGCGTGCCCCGATGAGATTAAAATTCTGGTGCGCACAACTGCATTCGGGTTTCACACCCATTCCACTGCGTTTAGGTTTCATACCCATTTTACTGCATTCGGGTTTCGCACCCATCACTTTACTGCTTTTAGGATTTCACACTCATTTTCACTGATTTGAATGTTTTATGCAAGCACTTTACTTCATGCACACACTTTATGCACGCACTCTCAAGCTTCGCGCTTTTCAATTAAGCTCTGCACTTTTTAATTAAGCACTGCACCTTTCATTAAGCACTGCATCCGCCGGGCAAGCGCTCGTGCATCTTGTGAACTCGCTGGGCAAGCGTCCGTGCCTTTTGCAATGCACGTTTCAATTAAGCTTCGCACTTTCAAATTAAGCTCTGTATTTTTCAATTAAGCTCTGCATTTTCAATTAAGCTTCACACTTTTCAATTAAGCTATGTACTTTTCCATTAAGCTCGCACTTTCCATTAAGCTTCGCACCTTTCATTTAAGCTCTGCACTTTTCCATTAAGCTCGCACTTTCCATTAAGGTCTGCACCTTTCAATTAAGCTTCACACTTTCCATTAAGCTCTACACCTTTCAATTAAGCTTCGCACATTTCCATTAGGCTTTGTACTTTTCATTAAGCTCTGCACTTTCGAACAAGCTCCACACTTTCAAATTAAGCCTCGCACTTTCAGTACGATATTTCCCACACATCCAAAAAGGGAGAAGAAGAGGGTGATCAGAAGTGCCATGGTGGTTATTGCAATCAAACTGAGGTGCTTCTAAAAGTCTTTGGCTGCATCCTCTACCCGAGCACGTAGTCAAAGAGGGGCAAGCAACAATATCAATAGCGAATCAGGTCACAACTTGAGCATTGATGAGGAAAAAGGCTCAATAGAGCAACAAATCATCATTTACCCTCAAGTCAGCAAGGACAAGCATATGACATAGGCACACAACAGAAGAACTTTCTCGGTCAACAAGAGCTAGCAGAACAACCAGAAAGCCAAACAATCCCCAAATCGACATTTTGCAGAGTACAAAGCCGACAGTGCTATTTTTTTATGGTTCACTCGACCCTCAGAAAATAGTCAATATTAGACTCCAAAAATTCATATCAGTGCCAAACAGATAAAAAGTGTCTTCAAACACATTTTACATATCATCTGCTCTATACAAAGCAATTTTTTTTAATACAGACATCTTTTGAGTGAAAGTCCAAAAATGCCGGTTCATTAGAGAAAAGGTAATGCCCAACGTCAGACATAGCCATGTCTCACAAACATATAGAGCATAAGCATCACAACAGACCTGTTCCTGGAAGCCACGTAGACACTTTGAATGATTTCCGAAGGACAGAACAAGCATACCTTTCCTCTGAAATGCATAATCAGAGACTAGTCTGACGGAATATCGGCAAACGAAGTTGACCCTGCATTGTCCTGAAAACTACAGCGGACAGACGCAATTAGGCAAATCAGACAGCATAACCCCTTTCAGTTTCCCGAGTAACCTCCGAGGAGCAGAAAATGTCGTTTTCAGTAGAAATCTATATCTGGAGGTCCTTTTTGCGAGAATTTGATGCCGGACAACTGCTCTACACAGTGCTAGACATCTCAAGGCTCAATGTGGAATCATCAGACTAAACTGCATAACTCATCTAGGCCTGCCGAGTAGTGCTTTAAAGGTCTCAGATGATTTTTCTAGTCCTTAGAGGTTTGTTTTCAACAAATAGAGATCCCAGTGATCTTCGACTCACCTAAGCAACTCAGAAAGCAATTTAAGAAATCCAGTTTCGGCTTCTTAGGACGTCTCCGGCTCTACATGTGCAATACTGACTTAAGGGTCAACTATTCAGTCCAACTGACAATGCATATCAAAATGACTAACGCGGAACACAGATGCAAGATATGCTATAAAAAACGGTTAACTTCGCTCTAATCGCCTAAAAAGAGCAAAACCGGCTTCCGAGCCTCATGACCACCCGAGACATTTTCTCATGAAAAATAGCAATCTTGGGCTCATTTTAACAGTTTTATCGCGTACATCGCCGATTCAACGTTCAATTTGAACCACGGGCCTCGAACGCACGATCAATCGAGACTCGAGCTTCCTCCCGACTCAACTCCATCCCAAGTGGGACCCACGGCATCTTCTTCCCCTTGCTCAAGACAAAGCTAGCCAAGTTGCATGCAAAATATCAAGCTTTATCCTTCCTGCACTCAACCATCACCATCCAAGCCATTAATGCATTTGGCTTCTTCTTCATGAAGGATACTTGGTTAACATTCATCCTCATCTTCATTAAGCTAACCGACTTTTGCTAAGCTAGCCCCTAATTGCACTTTGTTTTCCTTAATTGCACTTAAGCTTTGCCTATATATTGCACAAAGTTCATTAAGCTAATCACTTTTTAGCATGCACACTCTCTCTAGCAATTCTCTCTCAAAAAATGCTCTCTAACTCCCTTACAACCAGCAGCAAGCATATCAGCCATAATAACTAGAAAACCAAGCCAAAAACTCTCAAACTTAAGTCGGAAACCACGGCGGTCACTATTCCGACTTAAATCCGAACTCAACCAAAATTCATATCCCACATATTTTGGATCCTTTGAGTTCATTTCCAAACCCATATTTTTATTTTGAAGCTTCTATCTTATCGTTTCAGGTTGATCTCGTGACCAGTCGCGCGCGTTTAGGCGTTCCAAGCGCTCAGTTGCGTGTTCATGCGCGCACGCTCGTGCTCCATGTGCTCAGACACCGCTTGCTGCTCGCCTGCGCGCACGCTCGCGCTCCGCGCGCTCAGACATCGCACCCCCGTGTGCACGTCCTAGCTCTCTTGCCTCCCCGCGCCTCAGCGCGCACGCCAGCGCGCAAGCTCGGGTCCAGACACCTCCCAACGCTCACGACCCGTGCTCCAGCACACCCGAACGCTTGGCTCGTGCACCCGAACACCCTTCCGAAGATCCAACCGAGTCACCCGACTCTCTAGCCCTTCTCCGACTCTTTCCTCGTATCCCGAGGCTAAGTATTACATTCCCGACTTAAAAAAGCTATGGCTTTTTACATTTTGTGCATGTTTATGGAAGAATAAGGTGTATTAAGCATGTTTCAATTGCAAGATCTTATTTTTATGCACTTTCATGTTATATCATGCATGTTTATCCTCGATTTACGTGCTAGCATCTCGGGAAACGTTTGAATCGTAGTCAACAAGACCATTCTGGCTTGGAAAAAGTAAAAGAGCTCTCGGGTTTACCTCTAAGTGAGGAGACCGAATGCTCACCTACTCTTTTTGGGCAAGGAGCGGTCTTCTTATCCCGATTCAAGTTGCTTCCCGAATTGGTTATGCTTTTTAGTATTCCATGAAGTCGGTATTATTTTATCGATTCCTTAAATAACATGTTTGTGCATGTTTGTATGTTTAAACTTGTTATCAAATCATGTCAATACCGAATTTCGCTAAAAACGTGCTATTTATCATGTTTGATGTTTGAACATGCGAGAAACGATTGAAAACAAGGTGAGGAAACCTCGTGGAACCCGACTTGGGCCATGGGACCTCTCGGCTTTCTCTAAGGAGAAGAGGCCGAGAACCTCGTGGACTTATTCGGGTCATTCGAGGCTTCCTCTTCCCGAGTTTAGTCTGTATCTCGGATTTTGTGTAATTGCAATTTCAATATTATCGCGAATCCCGCATTTAAACACTTTTTAAAATGTTATTTCTTAAGAAACATTCATGGATTCGGAGTTGACGACTCTTTCAGGGCCATTTGGGTCTCGAGGGTATTTTGGTCATTTTGACCAAATTATCCTCGACCTTTTTGGACCCGTCTTAGTCGCCGATTCACGAATCGTTTTTCATTAAATTAAGTTTTTTGGGTATTCAGACTCTATTCAGTGGATCAATTCATGATCTATCTGATTGTCTGTAACTCGCGTATTTAATGCATTCGGCAATAATCCTTAAGCATTAATTCCACGAACGGGTTTATCGGGACGCTCACACGATTAATTCACTCGACTTTAACAATCTTGCACGAATCGGCCATTAACTGGTAACTCGCGTTGACGAATTACAAAATGACGTTAATGCCATTTCCAAAATTTACATACTTTCAAATCCGAGACGCACGATTTGATGTAACACGGACGTCTAGGAAAGACTTGTGTGTTTTGACTTGAGTTTTACCTGATTTCAGGTAATTCAGGTCGGAATACAAAAGTTCTTCCTAAATCACTTCCGGTAGATTGACTGGATCTTTGGCTTTTTCGGGGTTCTTGCATAACCCTGAAAAATGCAAGGAATTGGTTGGCACCGGTTACAGGCCGAGGTGGCTCGCATTGCGTTGTCTTCCTTTTCTGAAAATAATTTTTCAAATCAAGGGCAAAATCGTCATTTTTCAATTTGGCGACACCCCAGGGGTTAGCTTGATAGAAATGCTACAGTATTAGGATAAAAATGGGTTACCTGTTCAGGTGCAGGTTCATCTGCATAACCCTTTTTATCCAACTGATGAGTTTCTGTCATTATAACATAGTTTCGGGTATTTAGTCGGGTATTCTGGATCAAAACACAATTACCTGACTAAGCATGCATCCGACCTAAGAACATACGGGCAATAGCGGGTTAGGAGATCAAGTTCTAGGCGTTCTTGGGCAAAAGACTTGTTCTGTAATAACCTGTAAGCATTTCAGTGTCACAATACAGAACAATTTAAAAAGCAATTCACACATCTGAGACTTGACTTCAAACACCATGTCTGTCAAGTTCTTGAAAACAAAGCCGAATGCAAAATGTCTTGCACGTGTTATTTGTCTAGGGTAGGATTTGCATGTCAAAATACCTCGGGCTAATAACTTGTTAATCCATGTAAATTCGGTAAAAGCAAACACCTTGTTTGTTCTGCATGCTACTTGTTATTTTCTACACTTGATTGTCATGCGGGTCGAGCCTGACCAATAGGACTCAATGCACTTGGGTTCAACGCCCTAACCCTCGATCACAGCGTATGACACCCTATTCACTAAGAGCGCAGTTGAATTTAGTTTTCGGTAATTTTCCAAAATTCACGGTGAGGTGGAGCAGAATAATAACTAAATGCAAGCTGACTAAGATTCAACCATTTATAATTTGTAATTTGTTGTATTATTTTGAGAACACACTGTAAGGATTTTACTTTGTACATTCATTCTGTAAGAATCTCAGTCGGTGAGCGAACGGTCAGAGAGTCGAAATAATCGAATCAGTCCAATGCTTGCCTAGACAAAAGTAATCCCAAAGTCTCGCGGTTCTGGTTCACGCAAGAATTCAACCATCATGGTTTGATGAACTGTAACGCAAGATAGTGAACCAATTCCCCGACATACGGGTCTACTTCTCTCTTGGCTTCTCAATCGACATCGTTTGTTTCACCGAATTTTCGGTGTCAAAACGTGTGAGCCAAGCGCAGCCTAATTGACGCGATAAATAATTAAAATAGGCAAGTTTAGCAAACCAGAGTACCGAAAGGGCGTGTGGGATATAGGTCCCCACATAACGTGAACCCCCGAACTATGACTTTCCGGTTCCGCACAGACCAATGCCTTAGCAAAACTAGGTGTATCACTACCCCTAGACTAGGGTAACTTACCGGCCCTGGACCTTCGGGTCGTAAAATGGTAAGTGGTTACTCCTTTCAAAGCCTGTCCGTCATGGGTGTCATGCGGGCCCCGACTTGAGCACATTCGGGTCCGTACAAACATGATAAATGACACTTATTTAACAAAGCCGGTATCGCCATGATTTGAAAAACGCATTTAAACATTCAAGCATGCACAAACACGTTATTTATGGAATCAATAAAACAATACCGAATTTATGGATGCAGGAAAACATAAAATTTGGGAAACGACTTAAATTGGGGCAAGGAAATCATTCTTGACCCGAAAAACCCAAAATAGGTTTCGATTGTCTCCCTTGGAGACAAACGCGAGAGCCCCCTTGGTTTTTCCGGGTCGGAATGATTTCCTTGACTCCGATTTAAACACTTCCCGACATGCTAACACATATTACGATGATAAATGTGCATTATGTAATATGAAAATTGCATAAAATGAAATCTTGCAAGTAAACATGTCTAAATATGCCTTATAACTCCCTAAACATAGCAAAAATGTAAAAGTCCTAACTCCTTTAAGTCAGGAATGGTTATACCTAGTCTTGGGATGCGGAATGAGACTATTAGAAGTCGGGTTGGACCGTTGGTGGGTTAGGTTTGGCCTGTTTTGGTTTGAACAGACCCGACTGGGGGAGTGAACAGACCCGACTAGGGGAGTGAATAGACTCGACTGGCACCCGATAAAGAGCAGGCCGGTTCAAGTCATTTCGACCAGTTTTCTAGTCGATTCATCGCGGTTTTGGACAACCAAGGGACCCCCCTAGGTGGTGGTGGTGGTCATTTGGTTCCAGAAATGTCGGGTTGACCTGTATAGCCCTGCAAAGATCACGGAAAACAGAGCACGTCTAAGAACAGACCCGACTGGGCAGTTCTCGGGTCAGACGTCACCACGATTGCTCCTGATGGAATTTTGATGCAAGGTCGGTGGCTCCCGACTCCTAAGAGACCCCCGAAAGTGACTGTGGTGGTCGTTCGAAGAAAAGAGTCTCGGATCAACCTGATCTACAAAGAAAACCGGAAGTGAGCCAGAAAATTCTATCTGACTGGGCAATCGGGCTATTTCTTGGTGCTGGGTCAAAACCAGTGGGTTTTTCTGGGATTTCTTGACTCCTTGACACCCTAGGGTCGTGTGGGGAGGTGTTTGATTGGTTTTGGCAACTCAAACCGACCTGAAAAGGTGAGAAACTTGGGTTGGCATTTTTGACCCGAAATGGACCAAACAAAGGTTCGGTTCTGTGGTGGGCTATTCCGATGAGTTGGATGCTTCAAACTTAAAATCAAAGCTCAGAAATGGATAGAGGGGGTCGAAAACATGTGGGATATGAAGTTTGGTCAAGTTTAGATTTAAGACGGGATGGTAAATACCATGATTCCGACTTTTGCTTGCTGAAGCTAGCTGAGGTGTTGCGGTTTTCTTGAGGGATCTTGAGAGGATTTGAAGAGTGAAGAATACTAGAGAGATGGCATGGAGGATGTTGTGATTAAGTTAATGACAATAATGCAATATATAGGCTAAGCTTAACTGCAATTAACTGAAGAAAAGTGCAATTAGCCTCTTGGATTAGGCTTGGGCCGCTAGCTTAGGGAAATATCAAGCTCAATCCTCATCCATTGCATTAATGGCGAAGAGATAGGAGCATTGATGGTGAATTGAAGTTGGGGTGTTGAAGTAAGATTGTAGGCTTGATATTTTTTGAAGAAGAGAAGGCAAGTTGCACGGAGGAAGAAGCCAAGGGAGGTGATAGTTTGGGTAATGGATGGGGCGGCTAGGGCAGCCCGTGGGCCCCACGAGTCTTGAGGAAGTTTGGGACAAAGATTCGGGTCTCGATTGATCGCGTGTTCGAGGTTCGTGGTTCAAACGAACGTTGAATTGTCACTGTGCGCGCGAAAATGGTTCAAACGAGCCCAAAATCATCCATTTTGCATAAAGGAGTGCTTGTGTGGTTTTTTGGCTCAGAAGCCGGTTTTACTCGTTTCAAGCGATCAGAGCAAAGTTAGCCATTTCTGAATGCACATCTCGTGTCTGCATTCCGCATTAGTCATTTTGACGTGCGTTGTCAATTAGACCGAATAATTGACCCTTAAGTCGGTATTGCAAATGTGAAGCCAGAGACATTCTAGGAGTTCGAAGCCGGATTTCTCAGAATGCTTTCTAAGTTACTTGGGTGATCCGGAGATCGCTGCGATCTCGGTTCGTTGAGAACAGACCCCGAAGGATTGAAAAATTGCATCTAAAACCCTAAAAGCACTGTTTTGAGGGCCTATATGGATTGTAGAATTCCGTCTGAGAATTTCACATTGAGCCTTGGGATAAACGACACTAGATTGGCCAATCATCCGACGTCAAGTTTCCGTGAAAAGGACCTCCGGTTAAGAATTTATGTTGAAAATGGTCTTTTCTGCCCTTCGGAGGTCATTCGGGAAATTGAGAGGGATTATGCAGTCTGATTTGCCCAATTGCATCTATCCGTTGTAGTTTTTGGGGCAATGCATGACTAACTTCGTTTGCCGATGTTTGTTCAGACCAGTCTCCGGATATGGTTTTCCGTTGAAAGGTATGCTTGTTTTGTCGCTCAGGAGTCATTTGAGGAGTCTGTGTGATTTCCGAGAGACAATCTAAAGCAATGCTTGTGATTTGTATAATTGCTGGATGTGACTGTATTTGACATCGGGCATTAACTTTCCTCTGGTGAACCGGCATTTTTGGACTCCCACTGAAAAGCTGTCTGTTTTCATAAAATTGCTCTGTATAGAGCATATGATTTGCGAAATGTGATTGAAGACACTTTTCATCTATTTGGCACCGCGAGAGATTTTTGGAGTCCAATATTGAGTATCTTCTGATGGTCGAGCGAACCAGCGAAAAATAGCGCTGTAAGTGATGTATACTGAAAACACTGGTTTAGATGCTATTTGGGCTCCCTGTTTGCTCTGTATGTCACTGGATGATTTTGTATTTTCTTCTGTCATGTGCTTGAATCAGGTGTTTGTCTTTGTTGACTAGAGAATGAATAGCAATTTGCAGCTCTGTTAAGCCTTCTTCCGTATCAATGCTCAAGTCATGGCTTGAATCGCTGTGGATAAACATTGCCTGAATTGGTGAGCCAAAATGGGATGTTGATAGCTTGGCCCTCTTTGACTGCGTGCTCAAGTAGAGGATGCAGTGAAAGACTTTCAGAAGCACCACAATTTGATAGTAATGATCAATTTGGCACCTCCAATGACTGTCTTCTCCCTATTGCCTTGGATATGTGAGAAATATTGTACCTAAGATAATAGAAGCAGAATGAGATATGAAATAGTTTTACAGAGGACAAGAAGTGCATGTATAAAGAAAAGTGCTCAGTTGATCGAAAATGCCTTGTTTAATCGGAAATGCGGTGTTTAATGAAAGTGCGATGCGCAACGAAAATGTGATGCATTGCTTAAAGAAAAGGTGCGGTGCTTAATAAAAATGCGTTGTTTAATTGAAAGTGCGGTGCTTAATGAAAATGCATTGCTTAAAGAAAGTGCATTTGCAAGAGGCACGGGCGCTTGCTCAGCGAGTTGCATGATGCACGGGCGCTTGCCCGGCGGGTTTGCAATATGCACGGGCGCATTACCTTGTGGATTGCATTGCTTAAAGAAAGATGCATTGCATTGCTTAATGAAAAAGTGCTTTGTTTAATGAAAAGTGCATTACTTAATGAAAATGTGCTTGCTTAATGAAAATGTGCATTGCTTAATGAAAATGTGCGAAGTGTGGAAGAAATCATTGTGCTTCGCTCAGCGTTGAGCTTGTCTATGTTACAAACAATGCTGTGACAGAATGCTTTGTTGCTTGTCATCTGATTGTGATGCAACTGAGTACATCGAGTGCTATCTTGAAGGTTTCTCCTCGGATTAAAGCTGTAGTTCTTGGCATAAGGCAGACATGTATTCGTCAGAGGAAGACACCTTTCGGGGTTTACATCCTCATACCTGCATATAGAACCATGGGAGCTAACAATAGTTGTCAGTCCTACCATACAGCCATAACAAAGATGTGCAAAGAGATCTGAGTAATAATGCTTCGGGGATTTTGAACTTGATGACCATTTGAAGGGGTGGCCGTGTCCCACAAGACTCTAACTTAAAAGAAAAGCTTTTTGCAGAACAGGCATAACCCGTGAAATTTGCATAAAGGTAAAGGGAGGGATCTTTGGGATCCTCTAGATCAAGGATACAACGATTCGACCACATGTCGAAAGGTATCTCATGCTCGGAGAGTCAAGGACAGCTTGCCTATGTCAAAGACTGCAAAACCACTACTCGTTGTCGCTTCACACTGAGTGTAGCTATTCTTTCATGGTCGAGTTGCCAAAGGCCCCTAACTTTTGCCTAGGTCGTAAGACGCGTGAAGACCTAGCGGGGTAATTTTTTTTTTTTTTACATTTCCCTCGTTTAGAGCTCATTTTTTGCTACAACCGCCCTAGTTGGGTTTGATTGCACCTCTCGGTTCCTCTTAATGTTGCCTAGACCGCCCTTTGCGGGTTTTCAACCTAGCGAGGATTTTGTTTCATGCTCTCCTTTTGCCACGGTTCCCCTTTGCGGGATTTTAAACCATGCCCCTCATTCCCTAATTTTTGCCTAGGCTGCCTCGAAGAGGTTTTCAACCTAGCGGGAAATTTATTCTTTTTCACTCAAGAAAGTTTTGAGATGAGAAAGAACAGAAGAAGAAGATTGTACAAGATTTACCGAATTGTAGGTGCAGGGAGTTGCGCGTGCACGTGCATCATAAAGTAGCCGAATGATGGAAAACTGTCAAGGATAGTACTTCTTGAGGGCAGTGGCATTGATTGGGAACGCATTTTCGTTCCCGCCCTTGTCGTTAAGGATGATTGCTCCTCCATCGAAGACTTCTTTGACAACGAAAGGTCCATTGTATTTGTATGCGAATTTGCCCCTAGAATCTGGGCGAATGTGCAAGACTTTCCGTAGGACAAGGTCGCCAGAGCTGAACTCGCGGAGATGAACTTTCTTGTTAAATGCCCGGGCCATTCTCTGCTGATAGCATTGACCATGGCAAAGCGCTGTGAGTTGTTTCTCATCAATGAGATTAAGCAGTTCGTAGCGCTACTTTGCCCATCAACTTCCTTAAGTTTGGACTCGACAAGAACCCTCATGGAGGGAATCTCCACTTCAATTGGAAGAACTGCTTCCATGCCATAGACCAAAGAGTACGGGGTTGCCCTGGTAGACGAGCGGATACATGTTCGATATGTCAGGAGCGCGAATGGGAGCATCTCAGGCTAGTCCTTGTAATTCACTGTCATTTTTTTGATGATTTTCTTTATGTTTTTGTTCGCTGCCTCTACCGCACCGTTCATTTGAGGACGATATAGAGAGGAATTGCGATGCTGGATCTTGAACTGTGCACAGAGCTCGTCGATGAGTTTGTTGTTCAAGTTCTTGGCATTGTCTTTGATGAGAGTTACAGGGACCCCGTACCGCGCAATGATGTCGCGTTTGAGGAAGCGTGCCACAGCCTTTGTAGTGACAGATGCAAGAGTGATAGCTTCGATCCACTTGGTGAAGTAATCGATAGCTACTAGTATGAACAAGTGTCCATTGGATACTTTGGGGTTGATAGGACCAATCATGTCCATGCCCCACATTAAAAAGGGCCATGGAGCTGCCATTGGATGCAGCTCATTGGGCGATACTCTAATCTGGTTCGCATAGACTTGGCACAGGTGACAGTGCTTGACATGCTTGACACAGTCAATCTCCATGGTAGACCAAAAGTAACCCAATCGCATGATTTTCTTTACAAGCATGAGCCCATTCATGTGAGGTCCGCAATTCCCTTCATGCACTTCTTCCATGAGGCGTTGTGCCTCGCTTTTCTCGACACACCGGAGTAGTGTGGCGTCGAATGAATGGCGGTAGAGTGTCTCACCACTCAGGAAAAAGTGTGCTGCAATACTGTCAGCACCCTAGTTTGACTCACCATGCCAAACAACAATATCAGTAATGGTCCAGACCATGACTTGAGCACGAATACAAAAACAGGCTCAACAGAGCAAGAAAACACTATTCACCCTAAAGTCAGCCGAATCAAGCGGATGACATGTGCATGCAACAGAAGGACTCCAGGGGTCACCAAAAGGCAACAGGGTGACTAGAGAGCTCAACAACGTCCAAAATCGGCATTTTCACTATATCACATAAACAGTCCTATTTTCCGATAGTTCGCTCGATCATCGAAAGATAGCCAATATTGGACTTCAAAAATCCACATCAATGCTAAACATATGAAAAGTGTTTTCAAAAGCATTTTGCAAATCATCTGCTCTATACAAAACAATTTTCTATATACAGACAACTTTTCAGTGGAAGTCCAAAGATGCCGATTTCCGGAGAAAAGTTAATTCCAAATGTTAGATGCAGCCATGCCCCACAAGCATACAGAGCATGAGCAGTGCTTCAGATTGTCTCTTGGAAGCCATACAGACACTTCAAATGACTTCCGAGTGACAAAACGGGCATACCCCTCTTAGGAAATGCATAACCGGAGACTGGTCTTATGGAATTTCGACAAACGAAGTTCGTATTGCATTGCCCTTGAAAACTCTAGCGGACATCTACAATTGAGCAAAACAGACATCATAACCCTTCTCAGTTTCCCGAGTAATCTTGGAGGAGCAGAAATGACCATTTTCAGTGGAAATGCATATTCGGAGGTCCTTTTTACGAAAACTTGATGCCGGATGCCTACCCTACACAGTGCTAGCCGTCCCAAGGAACAATGTGGAATCGTCGGAATGAATCACGCAACTCATCTAGACCTCCCGAGTAGTGCTTTAGAGGTCTTAGATGTACTTTTCAAGTCCTTAGAGGTCCAATCTCGACAAACAGAGATCACAGTAATCTCTGGAGTGCCCAAGCAACTCAGAAAGCAATATGAGAAATCCAGTTTCAGCCTCTTAGGATGTCTTCGGTTCCACGTTTGCATTACCAGCTTAAGGGTCAATTGTTCACGTTGTCTGACAATTTATATCAAAATGACCAACGTGAGATGCAGACACAAGATATGCTGTCAGAAGCGGTTAATTTCGCTCTGGTCAACTGGAACGAGCAAAAACGGCTTCTGAGCCTCATACGAACCCAAGACATTTTTCCACGAAAAGTGTCAATCTTGGGCTCATTAAATACATTTTCTCACGTATATCGACACTTCGACGTTCAATTTGAACCACGAGCTTCGAATACGCGATCAATCGAGACCCGACCTTTCTCCCGATTTTTCCTCTATAGCCGTGGGACCCACGGGTTGCCCAAGGGCAGCCACCCCTTGCCTCAATATTTTCGGCCTCATCCTCTAACTCTCTTGCTCACTCTTAGCCCAAAATATCAAGGAGAAGTTGAAGACAACACTTCAACTCCTCATCAATGCTCTTATCTCTTCCTCATTAATGCAATGGAAGAAGATTGGGTTTGATATTTTCCTAAGCTAGCCGCCCCTCCTTAAGCCATGCCCTTAATCAAGCTTTTCTTCACTTAATTGCTCATTAAGCTTGCCTATATATACTTCCTATGTCATTAAGCTAATGATTTCTCCTCTTGCATGCTCTCTCTAGCTTTCTCACTCTAGGAATGCTCTCAATTCCTCCTTAGCACCAGCAACAAGCTTTAGCTCTAGCAACCGAAATATTCAAGCCAAAACCCTTAGAGTTTAAGTCGAAATCTATGGCGGTCACTATTCCGACTTAGATCAAAAAATTCTCAAACTCCATGGCCCACATGTTTTGGACCCAAGGAATTCATTTCTTAACTTAGATTTTTGGTTTGAGGTCATTTGCTTATCATTTCAGGTCGATTTCATCTTTTCGGGTGAAGACTATGCTCTCGGGTGAACAGTGCACCCATCACCAGCCGCGCGTCCAGGCGCTCGGTGACGCCCGTGCGCTCCCGCTCCAGCGCACGCCCGCGCGCTCATCTGCTCCAGCGCACGCTCCTGCGCCCGTCACCACGTCTGCGCGCTGCGCCCGTGCGCCCCGCACGTCCCCTGATGCATGCACATGCACGTCCGGACGTTCGTTGATGACCGCGTGCCTACCCGTGCTCGTCCGCCCGCGCCTGCCTGCGCCAACGCCTACCTACACACTCGACCGTGCGCTTGAGCTCCCTGCCGCGCCTCTGCCTGCCTGCGCACATCCAGCCACGCGCCAAGCTTGCCCGAGCGTGCTGCCCTTGCACCCGACGTCCTTCCAAGAACTCAACCGAGTGACTCGACTCTCGAACACTTCTTCGACTCTTTCCTTGTATCTCGAGGCTAGGTATAACATCCTCGACTTAGAGAAGTTAGGGCTTTTTACATTTATTGCATGTTTATGGAATAATATGGTGTTTTAGGCATGTTTCATTTGCAAGATTACATTTTTATGCATTTTCCAAGTTATATCATGCATATTTATCCTTGATTTATATGTCAGCATGTCGGGAAACACTTGGATTGTAATCGAGAAGAACATCCCGACCTGGGAAAGGCATGAGAGCTCATGGGTTTGCCTCCAAGGGAGATGACCGAATGCTCTCTTGCTCTTTTCGGGCAAGGAACGATCTTCTTGACCCTATCCAAGCTCGATTCCCGAGTTCCATCGTGTTTTCTCACGTGCATGAAGTGGGTATTGTTTTATCGATTCCTTAAATAACATGTTTGTGCATGTTTGCATGATTAAATGTGTTATTCAAATCATGACAATACCGATTTTTGTTAAAATCATGTCATTTATCGTGTTTGTTGTTTGAGCATGCGAGAAATGATTCGAAACGAGACGGGGAAACCTCGTGGAACCCTATTCGGGCCATGGGACCTCTCGACTCTCTCTAAGGAGTAGTGGCCGAGAGCTTCATAGGCTTATTCGGGTTCCATGAGGCTTCCTCTTTCTGTTTTAAGTCCGTTCTCGGATTGTGTGTAATTGCAATTTCCTTTACATTGCAAAACCTCGCATGAAAATGTCTTTTTAAGCAATATGCATGGATTCGGGTATCGATGACTCATTCGGGTCCATTCTGTTCCGAGAGTAGTTTCGGTTATTGGACCAAATTATCCTCGATCCTTATGGAACCGTCTTGGTCGTCGAGTCACGAATCGTTTTCATGAACGGGTTAATCGGGATGCTCACACGATTAATTCATTCAACTTTAAACAACTTTGCACGAATTGGACATTAATCTGTAACTCACGTCGACGAATTACAAAATGGTGTTAATGCCCTTTTCAAAATACGCATACTTCCAAACCCGAGATATGCAATACGAAGTAACATGGACATCTAGGAGAAATTTGTATGTTTTGACTTGAGTTTCACCTGACTTCAAGTAATTCAAGTCGGAATACAAAAGTTCCTTTTAGACCACTTTTGAATAGATCGACCAAATCTTTGGCTTTTACGAGGTTCTCGCATAACCGTGAAAGATCCAAGGAATTGGTCAACACCGATTACAGGCTGAGGTGGCTCGTATTGCGTTGTTTCCCTTTTCTGAAAATAAACTTTCAAGTCAAGGGTAAGAACATCATTTTGTGATTTGGCGACACCCCAGGGGTTAGTTTGATGGAAACAAAGCGGTATCGGAATAGGAACGGGCTACCTGTTCGGGTGCATGTTCATCTACATTGTACGGACCCGAATGTGGACTCTCGTCGGGGCCTACATGCGCGCTTTTGGATTGCGCGGCTTGGGAGTGTCCACCTTCCCGTGGGGACGCGTGACGGACACGCGTGAGAGAAGGAGTCGCCACTTATCATTTTACGACTCGAAGGTCGAGGGCGGATAAGTTACCCGGGTCTAGGGGTATGGAACACCTAGTTGTTGTTAAGGCATTGATCTGTGCGGAACCGGAAAGTCCGAGTTCGGGGGTTCATGTTATGTGCGGGCCTATATCCCGCACACCCTTTCGGTACTCTGGTTTGTTAGGCTTGCATGTTTTAATTATTTATCACGTGAATTAAGTTGCGCTCGACTCGCACGTTTTGACACTGTAAATTCAATGAATTAAGCGATATCGGTTGAGAAGCCGAGAGAGAAGTAAATCTGTCTGTCGGGGAATTGGTTCACAATCTTGCGTTACAGTTCATCGAACCGTGGAGGTTGAATTCTTGCATGAACTAGAACCGCGAAATCTCGGATTTACTTTTGACTGGGCAAGCACGAGACCAATTCGAATGATTCGACTCTCGGACCGTTTGCTTACCGACTGAGATTCTTACAAAATGAACGTACAAGATAAAAACCCTTACAATGCTCTCAGAAAAATACAACAAATTATAAATTACAGAGGGGTGAATCTCAGTCGACTCGCATTCGGTTATTATTCCACTCTAACTCAACATGAATTTAGGGAAAAAATCGATAAACTGAAATTCGAGCGCTCTCACTGAATAGGGCGTTGGACCCTGTGAGTGTTGATCAGGGCGTTGAACCCTGTGATCGATGAATAGGGCATTGGACCCTAAGTGCAATGCGTCCTATGGGTCAGGTTCGACTCGTATGGACAAACATTAAACATGATAAATAACACGTATTTTATAAAGGCGGTATTGTCATGATTTTGCAAAAACGCATTTAAACATACAAGCATGCACAAATATGTTATGCATGGAATCGATAAAACAATACCGACTTCATGCATGTAAGAAAACACGAGAAAACTCGGGAATCGAACTTGGATCGGGCTAAGAAGGCCGTTCTTAACCCAAGGAAAGCAAGCCAAGTCTCGGTTACCTCTTCCTGAGGCAAAATCGAGAGCTCTTTTGCTTATTTCGGGTCGAGAAGGTCTTCCAAGGGTCGATCCAAACGTTTCCCGACATGCTAACATGTTATATGACGATGAGCATGCATAATATAACATGAAAGTGTATAAAAATTAAGTCTTGCAAGTTAAACATGCATAAAACGCCATATTACTCCATAGCCATGCAAATAATGTAAAAGGTTCTAACTCCTCTAAGTCGAGAATGTTTTACCTAGCCTCGGGATGCGAGGAAAGAGTCGGGGAAGTGTTCGAGAGTCGGGTGACTCGGTTCAACGCTTAGAAGGGTGCTTGGGTGCAAGGGCATGCACGTTCGGAGAGCTAGGCGCACGGGGCCAGGCGTGCGCTAGCATGCACGGGCGCGGCAGGGGGTCAGGCGCACGGGAAGTGCTCGGGTGGCGTGTGACGGCGCGCGGGGCACGCAGTTGGCGTGCGAGGGCGCGCGGCGGGATACGCGGCTGGACGCTCGAGCGAGCGGGAGCGTGCGGCTACGGGTGCACTGTTCACTCGAGAGCACATCCTTCACCCGGAATGATGGAATTGACCTGAAATCATGAGCAAATGACTTCAAACCAAAAATATAAGTTCATAAATGAACTCCTTGGGTCCAAAACATGTGGTCCATGGAGTTTGAGAATTTTTGAACTTAAGTCGGGATGATGAACATCGGCTTCCGACTTAATAACTCAAAGCTTCCTTCGGGTTTTCTCTCTTGGTTTTGAAGTGTTGAAGTTTACTGGTTTTGGCTATGGAGTTGAGAGCTTTTCTTGAGGGAGAAAGCTTGGAGAGAGTGTGCAAGAAGAGAAGTGATTAACTTAATCACTTTGGGCAATTTATAGGCAAAGCTAATGACACAATTAGCAAAAGCAAGTGCTCTTAACCCCCATGCTTAGCAAATTTCAGCCATTTAATGAGGATGAGGATGAATGTGAGCCAAGTATCCTTAATGTGGAAGAGCCAAAAGCATTGATGAGCATTGATGAAGGCTTGAGTTTTGTCTTCAAACTTCTTGGTATTTTCATGCAAGAGTGCAAGTTGGCTTCTTGCATTGAAGAAGAAGAAGAAGCTTCTAGAGCAAAGGGTGACTCATCTTGGGCATCCCGTCGGTCCCACGATCGAAGAGGAAAAACCGAGAAAAAGCTCGGGTCTCGATTGGTCGCGTATTCGAAGTTCGTGGTTTGAATTGAACGTTGAATTATCGATATACACGAGAAAACGGATTTAATGAGCTCAAGATTGGCATTTTTCGTGGAAAATTGCCAAATGTCTGTATAAGCCTCGGAAGCCGGTTTTGCTCCTTTTAAGCATTCAGAGCGAGGTTACCCACTTCTGATAGCATATTTTGCATCTGCATCCCACGTCGGTCATTTTGACATAAATTGTCAAATCACGTAGACACTTGACTCTTAAGCCGGTAATGCCAATATGGAGCCGGAGATGTTCTAGGAGGCCGAAACTGGATTTCTCAAATTGCTTTCTGAGTTGTTCGGGCCATCCGGAGATGACTGTGATCTATGTTTGTCGAGATTGGGCCTCTAAGGACATGAAAAGTGCATCTGAGACCCTTAAAGCACTGCTCGGGGGGTCTAGATGCGTTGTGTGATTCATTCTGACGATTTCACATTGAGCGTTGAGATAAGTGGCATTGGAATTGCCAACCATCCGGCGTCAAGTTTCCCCAAAGAGGACCTCCGTATATGGATTTCCACTAAAAATGGTATTTTGTGCTCCTCGGAGGTTACTCGGGAAACCGAGAAATGTTTTGCTGTCTGTTTTACTCAATTGCGAATGTCCGCTAGAGTTTTCAGGGCAATGTAGTGTGAACTTCATTTGCCGTAATTCCGTCAGATCAGTCTCCGGTTATGCTCTTCCGAAGAGGGGTATGCCCGTTTTGTCGCTCGGAAGTCATTTAGAGTATTTGTATGGCTTCCAAAAGACAATTTGAAGCACTGCTCGTGCTCTGTATGATTGTGGGGCATGGCCACATCTGATATTTGGAATTAACTTTTCTCCGAGAAACCGGCATTTTTGGACTTCCACTGAAAAATTGTCTGTATACAGAAAGTTGTTATGTATAGAGCAGATGATTTGCGAAATGCGTTTGAAGACACTTTTCATCTGTTTGGCATTGATGTGGATTTTTGAAATCCAATATTGGCTATCTTCCGATGGACGAGCGAACTATCGGAAAATAAGGATGTTAATGTGGTATGCTGGAAATGCCGGTTTTGGACGTTGTTGAGCTCTGTAGTCACTCTGTTGCCCTTTGGTGACCCCTGGAGTCCTTCTGTTGTGTGTACATGTCATCTGCTTGATTTTGCCGACTTGAGGATGAATAGTGATTTCCTACTCTATTGAGCCGTTTTTCTGTATTCTGCTCAAGTCATGGCTTGGATCATTGTTGATGATGTAATTTAAATCGGTGAGCCAAAATGGGGTGCTGACAGCTTGCCCCTCTTTGACTGCGTGCTCGAGTATAGGATGCAGCCAAAGACCTCAGAAGCACCCCAGTTTGATAGCAATGATCGATATGGAAATTCCTATAATGGTCTTCTCCTTCTTGCTTTGGATATATGAGATATTGTGCCTAACAGAAAAATAAAGGAAGTGAGGTGAGATGTGCATAAGTTTGGCAGTAACAAGCAGGGTGCATGCATAAAGGAAATTGCAGTTAATGGGAAATGCTTTGTTTAATTAAAAAACGATATGCCAAACTTGATGAAAAGTGCTGAGCTTAATGAAAGGTGTGTTACTTAGGTAGGTGTGGAATCTGAAAGTAATAAATGAGGGGTGTATAACCCGAAAACGGTAAATGTTGGGTGTGCATCCCGAAAGTAGAAAATGTTGGGTGTGTAACTCGAAAGCAGTAAATGTGTGGGTATGTAACCTAAAAGAAGGAAATGTTGGGTGTGTAACCCGTGTGGGTGTGAAACCCGAAAGCAGTAAATGTTGGATGTGTAACCCGAAAGCAGTAAATGTTGGGTGTGAAACCCGTGTGGGTGTGAAACCCGAAAGCAGTAAATGTTGGGTGTGTAACCTGAAAGCAGTAAATGTTGGGTGTGAAACCCGTGTGGGTGTGAAACTCGAAAGCAGTAAATGTTGGGTCTGAAACCCGAAAGCAGTAAATGTTGGGTGTGTAACCCGAAAGCAGTAAATGTTAGGTGTGAAACTCGCGTGGGTGTGAAACCCGAAAGCGGTAAATGTTGGGTGTGTAACCCGTGTGGGTGTGAAACCCGAAAGCAGTAAATGTTGGGTGTGTAACCCGAAAGCAGTAAATGTTAGGTGTGCAACCCGAAAGCAGTAAATGTTGGGTGTGAAACCCGTGTGGGTGTGAAACCCGAAAGCAGTAAATGTTGGGTATGAAACCCGAAAGCAGTAAATGTTGGGTGTGAAACCCGGGTGGGTGTGAAACCCGAAAGCAGTAAATGTTGAGTGTGTAATCCGGAAGCAGTAAATGTTAGGTGTGAAACCCGCGTGGGTGTGAAACCCGAAAGCGGTAAATGTTGGGTGTGTAACCCGTGTGGGTGTGAAACCCGAAAGCAGTAAATGTTGGGTGTGTAACCCGAAAGCAGTAAATGTTGGGTGTGAAACCCAAAAGCAATAAATGTTGGGTGTGAAACCCGTGTGGGTGCGAAACCCGAAAGCAGTAAATGTTGGGTGTGAAACCCGAAAGCAGTAAATGTTGGGTGTGAAACCCGTGTGGGTGTGAAACTCGAAAGCAGTAAATGTTGGGTGTGAAACCCGTGTGGGTGTGAAACCCGAAAGCAGTAAATGTTGGGTGTGTAATCCGAAAGCAGTAAATGTTAGATGTGAAACCCGAAAGCTGTAGAACAATGGTGGTGTGGCTGTGTGGGGCGGATGCTGCCCTGAAAGTGTTGATCCGTCAAAGGCACGTATTGCTTGAATGGTTACGCTTTGTTGAAGACCGATTTTACTGGCTTGGGCAATCATACTTTGACCTGTTGGAAGTTCGCCAGGATTCGATATCTTGTCTTGCGAGACTCTAGCTCTAGGGAAGGAGCGCCTTCGTATCCCATGTGGTCGGGAATCAGAGTCCGTCGTAGTTCTTGCAATGCGGTACCTGTAATCCTGGCATCGTTTGTAAATCACGTGAGAAATACTAATGCAAGATAGACACAGGTGAGCATAAGAGGTCGATGCAACACACAGATCTTCAGTTTCGAGTCACCTAGGCGACCCGTGAAGAATTTTGCTTTGACAATGCAGATGGATCCCGTTCTCGGAGGCCTAGATGCAGGTCCTCCCCGGGGTTCTCGTTAGCTATGTATGGGCATATCGAGATGTCCCCGACGATGCCCTAGCAGTTCTATGGGTTGTTCGACGCGCCCGTCGGCTTTGAACCCTTCTCAATAGGGTATCGTAGGGCGGCTGCATTTGCAACCCGCTTGGGGATTTCTGTTCAGATTTGGTCAGACTCGGTCTGACCATTTCCAAAGCGTTATGACTAGACCTCGGAAAGGAATGTCTGGGATTTCGGCTTTGTCGTAACCTGTTGAAGGGTGGCTATGACCCATTCTAGAGTTATGCAAAGACAAAGAGAAAAGACAAACCTTGGGGGAACGCGCTGCCCCAAGCTAAAAGGATACACGAGTTCACGCCTGCAGTGACATGTACCCCTTTTCCTCCGTTCTTCTGTTGTGTAGGTTATCCCAAATTGCTTGGATGGCATGCTCGGTTTGCCCACTGTGCTTGAGGAGGAATCCGCGCTGGACGGTTGAGCTGTATTGGAGGGCTGATCGAGGATCATGTTGGAGTAGATAATCTGGTCACTTCCGTTAAGGATCCCTAGTCCGCACGATGTGCGAGAAACTAGGGGGTAATTTTATCTATCTCCCGTTTTGCTCTCCTTTTGCTACGGTCACCCACCTCGGGGCCGCACCTCTCAACCTAAAGGGGAAGAGCTCTCCTTTTGCCACAACCACCCCAAAGGGTTTCCGGTCGTGCTTCTCTTT
Organism: Punica granatum; assembly: GCF_007655135.1. Lineage (NCBI taxonomy): Eukaryota > Viridiplantae > Streptophyta > Magnoliopsida > Myrtales > Lythraceae > Punica > Punica granatum. The sequence goes on along the minus strand of NC_045127.1, from coordinate 34,322,669 downwards.
TACCCTAGCTTTTGCCTAGGCCGCCCCAAAAGGGGTTTTCGACCTAGCGAGCTCGATTTTTTTTTTATCTCTCGAGTTTACAAGGGCGATGGTTTTGAAGGATTCAACCTCCGAGTGCATTGTTTTCTATCTCCGTTGAGGAGTTGTGTTTGCTGCTCCCCTTTTGTCGGGGTTTGCTGATTTCTCAGGATTGGCGACGCCGGAGTTTTAAATCTCGGCGATACCTTGTTTTGTTCATTAGCGGGTTTTTCCCGCGTCTTTTCTCTCTCTCTTCATTGACGAGTTTTTCCCGCTTCTTTTCGCTCTATTTTTTTCTTGCAGCTGGGGTTTGTTTTGTGCTCCGTGTCTTTTTTTGAAGCTCCTCGAATTTGCATCGCCGAGGCAGCTTTGGTGTGCTTCACCTCATGGAGACTTGTTGCATGTTGCTAGCCCTGTTTTGTGAGGGCCAGCTTTCTTGGAAGTTTGACTCCCGTGCACTTGGGAGTCGAACTTCGTATCATTGGCCCTTGCGAGCTTTACAGGTGAACTTCCCCTATCGTCTAGGAAAAGAAAATATCAAATTGCCCCATGTGGAATAGGGAACCGAGGTTGCCTCGGTGTGAATGTTGATCGGGGATGCCCCGGTCTTCATTTGTGGAAGTGGCCTGTGGCAGGCGCCTGGTGCGATGTCTTCGATCATCTCTTGTTGTTCTTTACAGTGCGTGCCTCTTGGAGGGTGCACGCTGTTGAAGCCACTGGATGTTCGAGGAAGACGGTTGCATCGATGCTGAATGATTCGCTCGATTGTCCTCATCTTCGACTTCATAGGGGGTACCTCATCGTCGGACACCTCCCTCGTCAAAGTATAAGGAAAGGGTTCGAGACCAGTTCTCGAGGAAGCGTGAACTCGTGCATCGCTCTTCGCCTGTGGTCAATGTGCCCCTGTGAAGGATGACAAAAAAGACAATGCATTAGGCGATTATGCGGGGGAATATGTGGTAAGAAATATGGGGTGGTCCCATGGGAAAATCCCTTTTTATCCCGCGCTCTACCCATGGGGTGCCGCGTGCAGACGACATTTGTTTCCAGGAATCTGGTCATCACCACTCTCGAGTGGTTAGACAGTGACTGAGGTCACATAAGCATGTTTTCCCTAATTGCGAGTAGACATGCGCAGCCGTCCTAGGGAAGGCTCGAAGATCCGGGTCCCATGAGGACAGGCGAGTCGAACAGGTCCAACAGAACTAATAGGGCGTCGCAAAGATTGTCCTAATGTCCTGTTTGAAGGATTTGTTCAAGTCGGGAACCCATTTGTGGGAATGCATTTGAATGAAAGCAACAAAGAGTGTAAAGAAAATTGCGCATGTTGCCAGTATTCAATCAGCGACCCCAACGGAGGTGGATGAGATCCATTTTTTGATTGGAGGCATGATCGTGCTGGTATCTCCTACGACTGAGGGTTGGGTCATGCTCTGTTTGTGGAGCTGTCACTTTCGGTCTATGCAATGGAAGGATTAGACTTGCTCCTCGGAGTATCGCTTGGATGAATTTGAATCCAAGTCGATTTTGGATTTCGGATGAGCCTAAAAGCAGTAAATGCTAGGTGTCAAAACCTGAAAGCAGTAAATGCCGGGCCGGAGCCCAAAAGCAGTAAATGCTGGGCCAGAGGCCGAAAGCAATAAATGCAAGACCGAGGCCCGATGCAGTAAATGCGAGTTGAAGCCCAAAAGTGGGGCCGAATCTCGATGAGCGGCCGAAGCCCAAAAGTGGGGCCAAAGCCCGATGCAGTAAATGCAGGGCCGGAGCCCGATACAGGGTCGGAGCTCGATGTAGGGCCGGAGCCCAATGCAGTAAATGCGGGGCCGGAGCCCGATGCAGGGCCCGAGCCTGATGTAGGGCTCGAGCCCAATGTAGTAAATGCGAGGCCGGAGCCCGATGCAGGGCCGGAGCCCGATGTAGGGCCGGAGCTCAATGCAGTAAATGCAGGGTCGATAGGAAAGTGCAAGAAATGTGAAAGCAAAGGTCAATGCTGGGGAATAGAGCAGGGCGTTGCAAGGCGGTGACGCTGATTTGCTTGCAGTATTGCTCTGTGGAGCAAGAATGGGGACTTAGTGTTGAAATCCCAAGGAGCTGGATGAGAGACGTTTGTTGTCTCAATTGTGGTCGCTCAGTATTCAGGCTGTCTTCTTGTTGAGAATTTCCTGCAATGGGAAAAGAAAACAATGAAGGAGCATGAACTATTCAGGATTTCAATGCAAGAGTGTAGGGAAGCGAACTGGCTTGGTAGGCGTCGTGTGAGCACACCAAGAGACATGTATTGATACGTTGAGCATGCATGTATGAGTTGGTGTGACTATGCTTGGACATGAATGAGGCGCGCTTAGTCGCTAGTAGATGTGCAAGGTCTTGCGGAGAGATGTGCATCTGATCACGCGGTGATGCTCTCTGTTAGCAAGAAGTTAGTGTCGGTTAGTCTCGCCTGGGAAGGTGGGTCGGCCCTCGGTCCACAGCTCGCCTTGCCATGAAGAAAGGGTGAAGGTCGCAGGTGGCCTTCCCACGAAGGTTGGCATGACTCGCCGGTCATGTGGGGTGGGTGGCCGGGTTGGACGGCCTCTGGTCATAGCACGTCTCGCCATGGAGAGGTGAAGATCGCGGGTGGTCTACTCGCGAAGGTTGGCACAACTCGCATGTCGTGCGGGACATGGTAGTTGCTGTGCAAACATCGGATGCAGGCAATGTATGAGTTTTCAAAAGCTAATGCCGTTGCATTGATTTGATTCAAGCTCCCAGATTTACGAAGATGGTTCATTTGAAAAAGGGAACTTAAGCAAGAAACCAATGCAATGTCCTAGTTTGTTTGAAAATATGCATGCAGGTGCAGAAAGAATAAATTATAATTATATCTGTTACAATGTACATCGCTCATTGTAGAAAACAACAAAAGGCCCACCTAAAAGAAAACTAGGGGCCGACTCAAAAACCGAACTTTGGGTCGGTTGACGGCATGAAGGCAATTTTGGTCCAGCATGACGGTCCCTGTTTATGCATGGTTTATGTACTACTAGGATAGCAACTAACTAGGGATGGAGGCTCCCGACTCAAGGGTATCAATTCCTTTAAATCGGGCGGGATTCTTTTCAAGGCCTAAGCGACAGTCGAACCGCGCGCCGTACCCCTACTTCGAACCCCTGTCTAACCTGGGTTGCCTATCATCGGTCGTGGGACGCGACCCATAGGTACCTAAAGCTACCGTGATATGCAATGCGAGTGCTTAAATAAAAGTGCGTAAAGTAGATAAGCGTGAAAGTTGCAGAAAGCGGTAAATGAACAGGTAAGCAAGCAAACGAATCGAGCCTGAACCCACTAAGAAATCACCAGTGGAGTTGCCAAGCAGTACGGACTCGAATGTGGACTCTCGTCGGGGCCCGCATGTGCGCTTTTGGATCGCTAGGCTTGGGAGTGTCCACCTTCCCGTGGGGACGTGTGACAGACACTCGTGAGAGAAGGAGTCGCCACTTATCATTTTACGACCCGAAGGTCGAGGGCGGATAAGTTACCCGGGTCTAGGGGTATGGAACACCTAGTTGTTGTTAAGGCATTGATCTGTGCGGAACTGGAAAGGGCATGCACGCTTGGGTGCAAGGGCATGCACGTTCGGGGAGCTAGGTGCACGGGGCTAGGCGTGCGCGAGCATGCACGGGCGTGGCAGGGGGTCAAGCGCCCGGGAAGTGTGCAGGTGGCGTGCGCGGGCGCGGGGGAGCGTGCGTCTACGGGTGCACTGTTCACCCGAGAGCACGTCCTTCACCCGGAATGATGGAATTGACCTGAAATCATGAGCAAATGACTTCAAACCAAAAATCTAAGTTCATAAATGAACTCCTTGGGTCAGAAACATGTGGTCCATGGAGTTTGAGAATTTTTGAACTTAAGTCGGGATGATAAACATCGGCTTCCGACTTAATAACTCAAAGCTTCCTTCGGGTTTTCTTTGGGTTTTCTTTCTTGGTTTTGAAGTGTTGAAACTTGCCGGTTTTGGCTATGGAGTTGAGAGCTTTTCTTGAGGGAGAAAGCTTGAAGAGAGTGTGCAAGAGGAGAAGTGATTAACTTAATTACTTTGGGCAATTTATAAGCAAAACTAATGATACAATTAGCAAAAGCAAGTGCTCTTAACCCCCATACTTAGCAAATTTCGGCCATTTAATGAGGATGAGGATGAATGTGAGCCAAGTATCCTTCATGTGGAAGAGCCAAAAGCATTGATGAGCATTGATGAAGGCTTGAGTGTTGTCTTCAAACTTCTTGGATATTTTCATGCAAGAGTGCAAGTTGGCTTCTTGCATTGAAGAAGAAAAAGAAGCTTCTAGAGCAAAGGGTGACTCATCTTGGGCATCCCATCGGTCCCACGACCGAAGAGGAGAAACCGGGAAAAAGCTCGGGTCTCGATTGGTCGCGTATTCGAAGTTCATGGTTTGAATTGAACGTCGAATTATCGATATACGCGAGAAAACGGATTTAATGAGCTCAAGATTGGCATTTTTCGTGGAAAATTGCCAAATGTCTGTATGAGGCTCGGAAGCCGGTTTTGCTCCTTTTAAGCATTCAGAGCAAGGTTACCCACTTCTGATAGCATATTTTGCATCTGCATCCCACGTCGGTCATTTTGACATAAATTGTCAAATCATGTGGGCACTTGACCCTTAAGCCGGTAATGTCAATATGGACCCGGAGATGTCCTAGGAGGCCGAAACTGGATTTCTCATATTGTTTTCTGAGTTGTTTGGGCGATCCGGAGATCACTCTGATCTCTGTTTGTCGAGATTGGGCCTCTAAGGACATGAAAAGTGCATCTGAGACCCTTAAAGCACTGCTCGGGGGGTCCAGATGCGTTGTGTAATTCATTCCGACGATTTCACATTGAGCGTTGAGATAAGTGGCACTGGAATTGCCAACCCGGCTTCAAGTTTCCCCAAAGAGGACCTCCGTATATGGATTTCCACTAAAAATGGTATTTTGTGCTCCTCGGAGGTTACTCGAGAAATCGAGAAAGGTTTTGCTATCTGTTTTGCCCAATTGCGAATATTCACTGGAGTTTTCAGGGCAATGTAGTGTGAACTTCATTTGTCGTAATTCCGTCAGATCAGTCTCCGGTTATGCTCTTCCGAAGAGGGGTATGCCCGTTTTGTCGCTCGGAAGTCATTTAGAGTGTTTGTATGGCTTCCAAAAGACAATTTGAAGCACTGCTCGTGCTCTGTATGATTGTGGGGCATGGCCGCATCTGATATTTGGAATTAACTTTTCTCCGAGAAACCGGCATTTTTGGACTTTCACTGAAAAGTTGTCTGTATACAGAAAGTTGTTCTGTATAGAGCAGATGATTTGTGAAATGCGTTTGAAGACACTTTTCATCTGTTTGTCATTGATGTGGATTTTTGAAGTCCAATATTGGCTATCTTCTGATGGACGAGCGAACTATCGGAAAATAGAGATGTTCACGTGGTATGCTGGAAATGCCAGTTTTGGACGTTGTTGAGCTCTCTAGTCACTCTGTTACCCTTTGGTGACCCCTGGAGTCCTTCTGTCATGTGTACAAGTCATCTGCTTGATTTTGCCGACTTGAGGATGAATTGTGATTTCCTACTCTGTTGAGCCATCACATATAAATTAAAGATCGCGTGACACGAAGAGGTTTAAAAAGGACTCGCGCGTCTCGACTCGAGCCGCCTCAAATTGGACTCGGACTCGAGTCATAATACGCGAGTAGTCGCTAGACACCGATTCTATTCGTGTTACACGTCTCGATGCTTTGAAATTGTGAGCTTTTAAAGAAAAGGGCATTTTCGCCGTTCCGTGAACCATCGATGCGCTTACGGATTAGCAATCAATTTATCCAATTATTTAGTCCAAGTGATTTAATTAACCGAATGATACGTCCCGTTTCTCCCATTTGTGAAATTATTCGGTGGTAGTGATCTTATATCGAGGAATTGTGGACTTGACGGATAATCTTCCAAAACTAACTCTCATAGGAGGCGGCTAGCACATGATCAACGATAAAAACGAAAAATATGAATACACTCAATTCCAAGGGACGATTCCGAAGCAACGAAGGAGACCGTCCTAAACCCGGGAAGGGTCAAAGGGCACTCAGCTACCTCTCCAAGGGTTAGGCCGAGAGCTCTCCTTGACCCGACTTGGGTTATGGAGAGTCTCCTACGTCGATTCTAGCTGTACCTTGCATACATAATACATCGAGCATAATAATAACACATATTTCAGTGAAAATGGAAGGAAACCGACGCAGCCAAGATCTCGAAACACAACCGAACACACAAACAAACACATACAATATATATATAAAGGAATCGGTAAAACGGCGTCGATTCATGCAATGGTAAAACACGAAAACATGGGAACCGATCTATTTCGAAATGAAAGAGGTATCCTTGGACCCGTGTGGTCCAAAGGAACTCTCGGCCACATCCCCTCAAGAGTGGCCGTGAGTTTCTATGGCTCATACGGGTCAAGACGGGCTCTTCAATTCTGATCTAAATCCTTTCCCATCATACTAATACATTACATGCGATAAACGACGGAAAAAAAAACACGGGAACCAACTAACTTCGGGGAAGGAGAGGCCGCCCTAACCTCGGGTGAGCCAAGAGAGCTCACAGGTCCCTTCCTTGGGACTAGGCCGTGGGTTCCCTTGGTTCGACCGTAGCTTAGACGTCTCTCCTACCTCGATCCTAGCCATTTCCCATCACGGTACATACGTTATATGGACGTGCAACGTGATAAACGACGTACATTTGCATGGGAATATATAAAAACTTGAACTTGCATGCATTTCGGTTTGTTAACCACTCTAACCCCCATAACAAACAAGTATCGAAGATCCTAGCTTCTCTAAGTCGTAGAGGAGTTTTACCTAGCCTCGGAATACGAGGAAAGAGTCGAAGAAGTGGCAAAGGTAGTCGGGAGACTCGGCTGGAACGAACAGACCCAAACCGGTGCAGTCGGGTGGACTGGCAGACCCGATTGGCAGTCTGGCTTGTCGAGGCTGTACCGGTTGATCGGGATGGAATTTTCACGCAGGGCCAGTTGCGTTGGATTCCCAAGAGACTAAGGATCACGCCTGTGGTGGTTTCGGGAGGAGAGCATGCATAGATTTCCGGAAATCAAAAACAAAATCGGGTCAGTAAAAAAAAGGACAAACCCAGTCGGGTCAAAATAGACCCGACTGGCACCTGATGAAGAAACGGCTCCACAGGAGGCTCCCGGTGGTCTTTTGATGCAAGGTCGGTGGCATTGGACTCCTAACTGACTAAGGATCATGGTGATAGGTGACTCGTAGCTAGATTCAACCCGAGATGACCTGTACATTCCTGAAAATTTCGGGTTAGAAAAGAAAACCAGAGGAACAAACCCGACTGGCACCCGATGAAGAAACGACTCTACGGGAGGCTCCCGGTGGTCTTTTGATGCAAGGTTGGTGGCATTGGACTCCTAACTGAGTGAGGATCATGCCTGTAGTGGTTTCATGAGGATTGGACATGTCGATGTTCCTGAAAGATGCAAAGAAAACCAGGAAAAAACTGGAAAAATCTGTGAAGGGAGAAAGGAGAGAAAAGGCGGTGGTACACGGTTGAACGGCTCTCGGCACGCGACCACCTTGTCATGAGGAAGAGTGAGGGTTGTGAGGAACCCCTAGGAAGTGATTGCACGACTCGCCATGGTCGTGGGAAGAAATGGCGTGCCGAGGATCTCGGGGTGGCTATGGAAACCCGTTTCTGTACTGTTTCTGTTACCTGCTGAAACGGAGTGTTGGAGGCTTCGAATGCTAAAACTAAGTTTGGAAATGGATTTAGAAGGTCGAAAAAATGTGGGGTAAGAAGTTTGGTCAAGACTCGGGCAAAGTCGGGGGGTGGGACTCGCCTAGGAACCGGGAAAGTACCTAGAGGCCCGATTCTGAACTGTTCTAGATCTGCATGCTGGAAGCTTCAAATGCCGAAACTAACACCGAAAATGGACTTGGGAGGTCAAGTACGTGTGGGATATGAAGTTTGGTCAAGTTTGGTTCGGGTTGAGTAGCGGTCGCCGGAAAACGGTTGAGTTTTCCGGCTATTTTGGCCTTGAACCGGGCTGTGCTTGGGCTGAACGAAGTGTTGAAGTTTGAGAGGAATTTGAGAGAGTTTTTGAGTGAGAAAGCTAGAGAGATGATGGAAGTTGAGTTGTGATTAAGTTAATGACCCAAGAGGTTTATATAGGAAGGCTAATGATGCAAAATTAGTTAAATTAAGTGCAATTAGAGGGGGGTGCTTAGGGCATCCGAATTTTTAAGAGGGATTAGGGAGGAGAAGTTGTCTTGAAAAGTTGATGGGAGGTGATGGATGGAAGAAGAGAAGTGATGGGGTGTAAGAGATATTTTGAAATGGGTGGATGGGGGAGAGTTGGCTTGCTTTTAGCCACCCTTAGAGAGAAGCCATGGCTTGCGGCTTGGCTTGGCTCGGCTCGGCTCGGCTAGCTCAAGGGTTCCACTTGACTAGAAAGAAAGTCGGAAGAAGCTCGGGGCTCGATTGGTCGCGCGTTTGATTTTCGTGGCTCGTTTGAACGACGAATTATCGATGTACGTGCAAATGCGATTTTAATGAGCCTAATATTGACATGCTCCGTGTAAGTAAATGCTCGGGTAGCCCGGGCACTTAAAAGCCGATTTTGCTCCGTTTGGATGATCGGAGCGAAGTTGTCCGTTTCTGTTGCATGTTCGCGCCTCTACGTGCTGTACCGCTCGTGACAAACACGCACGAACAAAATATTTAATGGAATCAATGAGACGGCATCGACTAAAGTGACAACGAAACAGAGAAAACACGGGAACCGACCCGTTTCGAGGCGAAAGAGGGCCTCCCGGACTCTTGTGCTCCAAGGAAGCTCTCGGCCACATTCCATCAAGAATGGCCGGGAGCTTCCGTGGCTCACACGGGTCTGGATGATCTCTTCGGCCCCAGTTTGGATCCATTCCCGTCATACTAGCATGTTACGCATGATTAACAATATGGAGACGTAGGAATCAACTCGTTTCGGGGGAAAAGAGACCGTCCTAGCCTCGGGTAGGCCAAGGGTGCTCACGGGTCCCTCCCTTGGGACTAGGCCGTGAGTTCCCGTGGCTCAACCGTGGCCAAGGGGGTCTCTCCCGTCTCGATCCGAGCCATTTCCTATCATGGTACATGAGCTTATGCATCATACGGATATGATATGGAGGGTAAACGTACGTGCGATTACGTGGAGATGCATGGACGTGCATGGGATGGACTAACTCGTGCATTCTTCGATTAATAACCAACTCAACGTCTTAAAACAAACAAATATGGGTAACCTAACTTCTCTAAGTTGTAGGGGAGTATTACCTAGCCTCGATGTACGAGGGAAAGAGTCGGGGAAGCGGCGAGAGGGTCGGGTGACCCGGCTGGACGCGATGGGCGACGGGCACCCGAGAGCAGCGGCAGTGATAACTTGGGGAAAATGGGGTCGGCACGACGACTCCGATCACGGCACGGTGCAAGGTCGGGCTCCTCGGACTCCTAAGGGACGGACCTAGACGTTCGTGAACGGTCCCGAACGTGCCAAGGCCTGGAGAAACCCGAAATAGTGAGAGAAGACTCAGTAAAAATTAATGGGACCCGATAAGAAGGAGAGAGTGAAACGGGGGTTGTGCACGGTTGAAAGGCTCTCGGACCGCGACTGCCTCTTCACGGGGGAGAGTGTGGGTCATGAGGGACCCTTCGAATGTGATGGCACGACTCGCCGAAGTCGTGGGAAGAAATGGCACGTCGTAGAAATTGGATGCACCCGGCGGGGAGCTTTCGGGACTCGATGGTGTTTTTGGTTAGAACGTGGGGTTGGAGGCTTCAAACCGAAAATCTAAGCCCGGAAATGAACTTAGGGGGTAGGAAATATGTAGGCTAGGAAGTTTGGGGATGTTTCGCTTAAGTCGTGTCGGGTGGTGATCGGAATACCGGGTGGTTTTCTATTGATTTTGGTCGGTCTTGGCCAAGGGACGGGCTGTGCGAGGATAAGGGGATGGCTGGAGGTTGAGAGCTTTCTAGAGAGAAGTTGGCTTGAGAGAGAGTGAGAATGAAGAAGTGATTAAGCTTAATGGTGCTAGGACTTATAAAGGGGAGCTTAATTAAGCAACCAAGGCAAGTTAAGTGAGATTATGGCATGCTTAGGGGGCTGCCGAAATTCAAAGAGGGATTAGGGAGGGGAAATGGTCACTTAGAGTGTGGGGGAAGCAAGGGAGAAGTGATGGGAAGTGATTGGAAGTGATGGATGTGAGGATGTGTAAGAGATATTTGAATTGTGTGGTGGAGGGAAGAGGAGATGGGCTGGAACAGCCGGCCAAGAGGGGTTGAGCCGTGGCTTGGAGCGGTCAAGTCGAAGCCGTGGGTTTGAGCCGTGGCTATGGGTTCGAGCCGTGGCTTGGAGGCTTGGCTTGGCTGGGCTGTGGGTCCCATTTGGCTAGGAGGAAAGCCGGGAGAAACTAGAGGCTCGATTGATAGGGCGTCCGATCTCCGAGGTCTGATTAATTGATAGATTTGGAATGTTCGCACGAAGAGAATTTAAATGAGCCTAATATCGCCATATGTCATGTGAACGAATGTTCGAACGACTCAGCGCCTCGAGAGCTGGTTTTGTCCCGTTTAGGCTTTCGGAGTGGAGTTAACCGTCCCCGTTCTCCAATTGCTCCTTTGTGCATTGCGGTGTTCATCTCGGTGGCCCCTTTGCTCTGCGTGGGATCATTGGATTGCCGTCCTTGACCGAAGACCATTAGCTGGAGGTGACCTAGGGACTCGTGATCCGGGTGTTATCGATGTTTACTGAATGCCCTGAGGTGTTCGGGGATCGCTGTGATCTCTGTTTGTCATGAATATGCCCTGAAGACTCGCCGAGGGGCGTTTGTGACCACTGAAACGTCCCTCGGGAAACCAAGTCGAGTTTCGAAAGGTCATCTGAGACTTGTTCCATGATCCCGGTGGTCCCTGGATGCGGGCAGGCTTGTTTCCGAGTGTCGTTTACTTGCCCGTGGATTGGGCGCCCGGGAGCCCTGTCCGAAAAGGAGTTTGTGAGAGTTCAGGGGTGTCCCGGCTTAAGCAGGATGCCTCCGAAACGCGCCCGGACGTGTCATTGGTCACTTTGGCACCGGGAGGGATTTTTAGAGTCCCACATTGGGCACCTTTCGACGCTCCGGTGATTCGGTGATGAATAGTGCCACAGTGTCCGTCTCTGCTGTTTTCAGGGTTCGTTATATGTCTGTTCTTCTGATTGCTCTCCTCTGCCTTTTTAGTGGACCATACTTCTCTCCCGTAATTCATGACTCTGTGCCTGCATGTTCGCCTCCGGTTTCCTGATCGTGAATAGTATCCCGAGCTTTGGTCAGAAGTCCTCTGTTGGAGCCGGTGGGCCAAAATAAGATGCTGACAGCTTGCCCCTCTTTGGTTGCGTGCTCGATTAGAGGAGGTAACCAAAGATCACGAGAAACATCCCTTTTTGGTGCCGGCGATCGCCCTGGTGTCACTCTCTGTAGTAGCTCGCCCCTTCACGTTAGATACTTAGGGAGGATGTGCAAAATGCCCGAACCTGTCATAAGATATTGGCATGATTGAGAGGTGAAGATTATGAAGTGGTGGATGAAGGGCCTTAGCCCGCAGGATAGTATGTGTAGGGCCGAAGCCCGCAGAAAGCAGTAAAGTACCAGGCCGAAGCTCATGGAAAGCAGTAGAGTGCGAGGCCGAAACCCGTGGAAAGCAGTAAAGTGCGAGGCCGAATCCCGTGGAAAGCAGTAAACTGCGAGGCCGAAGCCCGTGGAAAGCAATAAAGCGCTAGGCCGAAACCCGTGGAAAGCAGTAGAGTGCGAGGCCGAAGCCCGTGGAAAGCAATAAAATGCGAGGCTGAAACCCATGGGAAGCAGTAAAATGCGAGGCCGAAGCCAGTGGAAAGCAGTAAAGCGCTAGGCCGAAACCCGTGGAAAGCAGTAGAGTGCGAGGCCGAAGTCCGTGAAAAGCAATAAAGTGCGAGGCCGAAGCCTGTGGAAAGCTGTAAAGTGCGAGGTCGAAGCCCGTGGAAAGCTGTAAAGCGCTAGGCCGAAGCCCGTGGAAAGCAGTAGAGTGCAAGGCCGAAGCCCGTGAAGAGCTGTAAAGTGCGAGGCCGAAGTCCGTGGAAAGATGTAAAGTGCGAGGCCGAAGCCCGTGGAAAGCAGTAAAGTGCGAGGCCGAAGCCCGTGGGAAGCAGTAAAATGCGAGGCCGAAGCCCGTGGAAAGCAGTAAAGCGCTAGGCCGAAGCCCGTGAAAAGCAGTAAAGTGCGAGGCCGAAGCCCGTGGAAAGCTATAAAGTGCGAGGCCGAAGCCCGTGGAAAGCAATAAAGTGCGAGGCGAAAACCTGTGGAAAGCTGTAAAGCGCTAGGCCGAAGCCCGTGGAAAGCTGTAAAGTGCGAGACTGAAGCCCGTGGAAAGCAGTAAAGTGTGAGGAGTATAGGGGGAGTAGGGGTGGGGATCGATGCTAGATGGCATCTTGGAGGCGCCGGCGGAGGCGAATTGTTTGGCTCAAAGTCGAGGTCGTGCTTGTGCAACACCAGGTGTTATTTGTTGCGGTTTGAGCGGGAGTCGAGTGGTTTTCCCCCTTTTTGTTGGGGCCCTCCACTCGACTTGAGGTTGCGACCTGCTACATGAGCCAATCGCGCGTCCGTCGGGGAGAAGATGCCTCTCAGGGTTCCCGACTGTACCTGCGCGCGGAGAAGAAGGAACCTACAAAGGATGTCAGTCGCGTTCAGTCGACGAGACTATGATGTGTAAGAGGAATCTATCTAAAGATGTATCAAGGATTTGCTATTGGTGACCGTTGGAGGGCGGTCGCGTCCCTATCGAAGAATGGCTTTTTCCTGGAACGGGGTAACCCACGGAATATGCATATAAAGGTAAAGGCAGAGATCTTATGGGATCCTCCAGATCAAGGATACATTGATTCGATCCCATTCCGAGGTGAGTCTCGAGCCTGGAGAGCTGAAGAGAGTTTGCTTGCGTCGGAGGATGCCGAACCACTACTCGATGTAGCTGCACGGAGGAGTGTTGCCTTTCTTTCGTGGCCGAGCCGACATTGTCCCCTAACTTTTGCCTAGACCGCGAGATGCGTGATGACCTAGCGGGGTGTTTTATTTGATTTTTTTTCTCACATGAACGCTCCCCTTTTGCTACGATCACCCATGTTTTGGGTGAGATCGCACCTCTCGAGCCCTCTGACATTTGCCTAGGCCCCTCTTTTTTTGGGGCTTTAGGCCTAGCGAGGAAATGATCTATGCTCTCATTTTGCCACGGCTTCCCTTTGCAGGATTTTAAGCCGTGCCCCTCATTCCCTAGCTTTTGCCTAGGCCGCCTCGGGGAGGTTTTCGACCTAGCGGGAAGATTATTCTTCTTTTTATTTCAGGAAGGTTTCGTGGCGAAGGGAATGACGGGAGTTTGTGTATGTATGGATGAATGAACAAGGTGTTATAAAAGAAATGGACACAAGGTCCGGCAATTGAGATACAAACATGGGTGGTCATGGATAATATTTCTTGATGGCATCAGCGTTGACCGAGAGCGCATTTTCAGTCCCGTCCATGTCGCTTAAAATGATGGCTCCCCCGGAGAAAGTCTCCTTGACAACAAAGGGTCCGTCATATTTGTACGAGAACTTTCCCCGGGAGTCCAGTGTGACGTGTAGGACCTTCCTCAAGATGAGGTCACCAGGGTTGAATTCGCGGTGACGGACTCTTGCGTTGAACGCTCGAGCCATTCTTTGCTGGTAGCACTGTCCATGGCATAGCGCTTTCAGTCTCTTTTCATCAATGAAGTTTAACTGTTCGTAACGCTGTTTTGCCCATTCTGCTTCTTCAAGTTCGGCTTCGGCAAGGATCCTCATGGAAGGGATTTCAACCTCAATCAGGAGGACTGCTTCCATGCCGTAAACCAAGGAGTATGGAGTTGCCCCCGTGGAGGTCCGGATTAATGTTCGGTATGCCAAGAGAGCGTAAGGGAGCATTTCGTGCCAGTCGTTGTAATTCACTGTCATTTTCTCAATGATCTTCTTGATGTTCTTGTTCGCAGCCTCCACCACACCGTTCATTTGTGGACGGTATGGGGTGGAATTGCGATGCTGGATCTTGAATTGGGCACAGAGCTCCTCGATAATGACGTCGCGTCTGAGAAAACGGGCCACGGCTTTTGCGGTAACCGACGCGAGAGTGATAGCCTCGATCCATTTGGTGAAGTAATCAATTGCCACCAAGGTAAACATATGTCCGTTAGACGCTTTGGGGTTGATCGGGCCAATCACATCCATTCCCCACATTGAAAAAGGCCATGGTGCCGCCATGGGGCGTAGTTCATTGGGCGGCGCTTTGATCTGATCGGTGTAGACCTGACATCGGTGGTAATGTCTGACATGCTTCACACAATCAGTTTCCATGGTGGACCAATAGTAGCCTAAACGCATAATCTTCTTAGCTAGCATGAGACCATTCATATGGGGTCCACAATTTCCCCCGTGCACTTCCTCCATGAGACGTCGTGATTCGTGTTCATCGATGCACCGGAGGAGCGTGGAGTCAAAGGAACGGCGGTAAAGTATCTCGCCGCTCAAAAAATAGTGTATTGCGAGGCGCCTGAGCGTCTTTCGATCGCGGCGGTCGGCGAATGGAGGGTATTGGCCGGTTCGTAAGAAATTCTTAATGTCTTCGTACCACGGCTTTGCCTCGGACGCTTCGATTGCGTTGCAGTGTGCCGGTCCTTTAGCTATCTCAATCTCGAGGGGCTCGATAAGGTTTTCCTTTGTGATGCTCACCATGGAAGCGAGGGTCGCGAGCGCATCTGCGAACTGATTATTCATGCGTGGGGTGTAGGTGAAATAAATGTCTTTGAAGTTCTCCGTTAACCTCTCGAGGTACTCATGGTATGGCACTAACTTCGCATCTTTTGTCTTCCACTGCCCCAATGTTTGGAAGATTGTGAGCATAGAGTCGCCAAATACTTCTAGCTCTTTTACCTTGAAGTCGATTGCCGCTTGTAGGCCGAGGATGCATGCCTCGTATTCGGCCACGTTATTGGTGCACGGGAAGTCGATCTTTGCCGCCATCGGGTAATAGCGTCCGTCCGGGGATATTAGCACTGCGCCGATGCCGGACCCCGTGGAGTTGACGGCACCGTCAAAATACATCTTCCATTCCAGCTTCTCCTCCTTATTATCTACTTGAAGAATCGCCTCATCCGGGAAGTCGGGGTTGATCGGCGTACTGTCCTCAATTGGGAATTCTGCCAGATGATCTGCGATCGCCTGCCCTTTAACCGAGGTACGGGACATGTACTCAATGTCGTATTCCGTTAACTGACAACGCCACTTGGCAATGTTCCGCATGGAGGATGGGCTATCAAGCAAATACTTCAAGGGGTCTGCCTTTGACAGCAAGCGAATCGTGTGATAAAGAGTGTATTGTCGGAGTCTCTGCATGACCCACACCAATGCACAGCACATCTTCTCAATTTCCGAATAATTGGATTCTCCGTCGGTGAGCTTTTTACTCAGATAGTAGATTGCGTGCTTCGTGTGTGTGGATTCCTCTTCCTGCCCTAACATGCACCCCAATGATTGTCAGCGCACCGTTAGGTAAAGTATGAGGGGGCGGCCCGGTGTAGGCGGAACCAATACAGGCGGTTGAACTAGATATGCCTTGATGGCGTCGAAGGCTTTCTGACATTCTTCGTTCCATTCGATTGCTGCGTTCTTGCGGAGCAAGCGAAAGAGTGGTTGGCATTTGTCTGTCAGGTTTGCAATGAATCGTGCGATGTAGTTCAATCGCCCTAAGAAGCCTCGTACTTCACGGACCGATGATGGTGGAGGGAGCTCTCTGATGGCCTTGACTTTATCCGAATCAACTTTGATGCCGCGTTTGCTGACCACAAACCCCAACAACTTCCCCGACCTGGCACCGAATGTGCACTTCGTCGGATTAAGTCGAAGCTTATATTTTTTTAGGCGATCGAAAAGGCGCTTTAAGTTGACAAGGTGATCTTCCCCTTCTCTTGACTTGGCGATCATGTCATCGACGTAGACCTCTATTTCTTTGTGCATCATATCGTGGAACAACGTGACCATGGCCCTCTGATAGGTTGCCCCGGCATTCTTGAGGCCGAAAGGCATGACTCGATAACAGAAGGTTCCCCACATCGTCGTGAATGTCGTTTTGATCTTGTCTTCCTCGGCCATCTGGATTTGGTTATATCCGGAGAAGCCGTCCATAAAGGAGAATTGAGTATGGCGCGCGGTGTTGTCGACCAAAACGTCAATGTGAGGTAATGGAAAGTTGTCTTTGGGACTGGCTTTGTTGAGGTCTCGGTAGTCAACGCAAACTCGGACCCTTCCGTCTTTCTTCTCTACCGGTACAATATTTGCCACCCATTCGGAATAGTTACAGACTTCGAGGAAGCCCGCGTTGATCTGCTTGACAACCTCCTCTTTGATGCGGAGAAGGAGGCTCGCTTGTTGCCGTCGCAACTGCTGTCGCTTGGGTGGGAACTTTTCCGTGTCAAGTGGGAGGAAGTGCTTGACTATCGATGGATCTAGGCCCGGTATGTCGGCGTAGGACCAGGCGAAAACTTCTTGGTACCTTGTCAGGAAATCGACCATTCGGGCTCGTTGCGTTGGGTCGAGGCCCGTACCAATCTTTAAGGTACGGGGCTCATCTTCGGTGCCCACATTAATCTCTTCCGTTGGCTCGAGCGAGGTGAGCTGGCGATCTTCGAGGCGGTGCAAACTCTCTTCTATCTCGGGCACTTGACTGTCTTTGTCGAGCCCTTCCCCGAAGTATATGAGTCCAGGCTCTCCGAGACACACTTCGGATAGGTTCGAATCGACGTGTCGATGATTTGGATTCGAGTGGAGCCTGAAAAATTGAAAGGATTGTCTTGGAAAATTTAGAATGCTGTGAACAAGAGAGCAGGGAAAGAAGATGGAACACACAGGAATTCAAAAAATGTATGCTGGGAATTCATTGATAGTATGGATCGTGAAAACATAACAGAGATCCCTCTTTCGTCGTGCGGCCTATGGCTATGCCAATACGCGGGAAACATCTTCTACATAGATAAATCTTACACATCGGCGATCACAGCCGAGTAGCGCGGGACTAAGGTCTAGTTGTTAAGCTCCTCATTTTCCTGCACCGGGCGGATGTGAACCCCTGAAGGAATCTCCTCGGTGACGGCATACACGGTTGGCAAAGCGTCAAGCGTGTCATCGAAGTCCGAGGAAGGGCCGTCAAGGGTGCTCCCGATGATGAGTGGAGGTCCGGGAAAGAAGTGAGACAGCGGGGGAACTTGAATGCCCCGGTAGAGCCTCACATAGTGCATGGCGAGGCGGTGGAGGTGGTTGCCCTTGCGGGCTTCAATGATTTCATGGCAGGAGGGGCGAAAGCCGAGTCCCCACCTATGCTTATACTCTTCAACTTCAATGGGGCGGTTGATCCCTTGCCCGCTCGCCCCAAGGCCGGTGTTGGGAATGTAGTTGTGGCGCAAGAGAACTTTCCCTATCATACGGTCGGCACGGGATGGTCCGACCTCTCCATAATCCTGAATGACGGAGATGGTCTCGAAGGAGTGGAAGGGCAGATTTTCGTCGTTTCTGACGCTGATGTAAGGGACCGCTATCTCTTTATAGATGGCGTAATCTTCCTCTCCTTTGACAGTGATAATCCTCTCTTCGACGATGAATTTCAGCTTCTGATGTAGAGAGGAGGGAATGGCGTCGGCCGAGTGGATCCAAGGCCTTCCGAGTAGTAGGCTGAAGGCGTTCGAGATATCCAGCACTTGGAATGTGACGCTGAAAGAGCACGGGCCGATATCTATGAGGAGGTCGATTTCCCCGTTCACCTCCCTCCGCGAGCCGTCAAAGGCTTGGACTGCTGTCTTGCTCGGGCGGACGCGATTGAGGTCTACGTTCATCTGCTTCAAAGTAGTCACCAGGCATACGTTGAGCGCGGAGCCGTTGTCGATCATGACTCCACCAACGATATGGTTGTTGCATTTGCAGACAATGTGCAATGCCCGGGAATGTGCGCATCCTTCAGAGGGGAGCTCGTCGTCTGAAAATGAGATCGTATTGGAGAAGATGGAGTTGATGGTTTCCTCTATCCGGTCCGGAGATGTCCCCTTGGGAACTTGTGCAGCCGTTAGGACCCGCAGGAGGGCTTCCCTATGTGGTTCCGAGCTGAGGAGGAGGGCGAGCAATGAGTTGTGGGCCGGAGATTTGGCCACCTGCTCCACTACCTTATATTCGCTCGCCTTGATGATCTTCATGAAGGCTTCAGCCTCTTCTTTGGTCACTTTCTTGGGCGGAGTAGGCGGGGCTTCGGGTATGGCCTCAACTCCTACTGCGGGCGCCTTCCCTTTGTCCGCGGCTGTCGGGCTCTCATATAACCGTCCCGAGCGCGTCACGCCCATGACGCTGAATTGTTGTTCGAGGTTCCCGACACCTTCTTCATTGGTCCAAGGGACCTGGTCGTCGGAGTATGGTTCTCGGACGGGGACATCTATGACGAACGGGGCAGGGGATGCGCCAATCCCCGCGAACCCAACCGTAGCTTCCGTGGGAACGTATTCAATCACAAAGGGGAAGGGACTGCCTTGTTTGCTTTCGCCCTCCTCTTCCACGCATATGTCGATCATATTGATGGAAGGCCCTTGGGCCGGTCCATGATCGGGAAGGGGGTTAGCCTGCACATTCTGGGACCTTACGGCATTGAACGTGAGTTCTTTTGCATCGATCATCTCCTGGATCCTCCCCCATAGCTTCCAACAATTATTCAAGGTGTGCCCCGGCACCTCGATGATATTCACACTGCTTGCTTTGATCTTGGATGGTTGGATCGAAGTTCGGACCGGGCGCTATTGTCCTGATCTTGTCACGAATTTGCCGGTAAATGTGGGAAAGTGGGACTGGCAGGGACGGGTATTGCCTGCGGGGTCGCGGTTGTGCTGCACCGCCCTGTTGACCTTGCGAGGGTGGGACTCGTTGTGTTGGCTGAGAAACCCTCGGAGCCGGGGGTTGGTATTAAGGAGTTTGGGGTGTGGGGTGGAGTAGGGGTATAGTGGTGGACAACAAGCGACGGCACCGTAGGTGGGGGTGGAGGTGGTAGTGCAGAATAGTAGATCGGTTGGGTAGGGGGTTGAGGCCGATATTGCGGAGCATAGGTGGGGACCACGGGGGGTGCAGACGTGACGTTCACCGAGTACTGTTGGGGCGTTGGATGTGCTGGATTGACAGCGTTAACTGTTACCTCCTTCCCCTTTCTTCCGCTAGAAGATGTCGACATTGCGGAGGCTTTCTTCGAGGGTTCCTCTCCTTTATTGGTGGGACCTTCCATCCTGCCAAGCTTAATGCCCAAGTCAAGCTTTTTCCCGGCCTCGATGAGATTGGAGAATGAAGAGGTGTGGGCCAACAAGTGCGAATAGTACACTCCTCTCAGGGTGGAATGGAATAACTGGATCTGTTGTACTTCGCTGATTGGAGGGATGTGCTTTGCTGCTTGGGCACGCCATTTGGTAGCGTATTCCTCGAATCTTTGGCTGTGCGTCATCTCCTTCATGCTCAATTCCAAGAGGGTCGGAGGTGTTTCCGCACATTACTAGTACTGGTCGATGAATTTTCGAGAAAGGTCTGCCCACGTCGAAATGTCCTCGGCCCTTAGGGACATGAACCAATCGAGAGCTGATTCCGACAGACTATCTTGAAATGAGTGGACGACAAATTCCTCGTATTCCCAATACTGCAACATCTTCCCTCGGTAATGGTGGAGGTTGTGTCGTGGATCTGTCGTACCTTCATAGGTTTTGAACTCCGGGATCTTGAATTTCGAGGGTAGCCGCATGCCCGGGAAGAGACTGCAGTCACCATAGCTCGCGTCGGGTCGAGCCTCATTTGCCTGCAGGGCTCGTATAGTCTCTTCCATTCTCTTTAGTCTGCGCTCCTGCTCGGCGTCAACCTCGGGAAGAAAGTGAGTCAGTGAGTTGAGGCGAACTGGGCCGCGTGAGTCGGCGTGCCTGGTTCGAGGAAAGTAGTGTTTATGGGCGGCGGTGCTTGGTAGGGGAAGTTGATATGAGGTTGAAGAGGCGGGTAGAAGGGAAGCTCTGTGGCTTGAGGGTGAGTCGGAGCAGGTGCGGTTGGCGCCGAAAAAACCATCGGCGGCGAAAAAACCATCGGCAGCGAAAAAACCATCGGCGGAGGGACGGTATAGACTGCAGCTGGGGCCGGCATGGGAACAGGTGGCGGCGCGGATAGGACCTGATCCGAAGTGAGGAATGCCGCCGGTGGAAGAGGGACGGCGGCTGGGGCCAGTGGTGGTGGAAAAGGGATGGTAAATGGGTGGGCCGCGGCCGCGTGCGTCGTTGGCGGTGCGGGAGCATCAGTGTTTTCCGGAACCTGGGTTGGCGGAATTCAAGGGATCGGATCGATTGTTGGTCCTTGCCCCGGCGGAGGTGTGGAGCTTGAGGATGCGCGGTTTGGTCCTCTGAGTAGGGCGAACAGTTCAGCCATGTTGGTGGTCATGCTCGCAGCTAGTTGGTTAACTGTGCCCTCGAGTGCTGCGATGCGAGCATGGTGGTCGGAGGTGGACGACGTCAATGAGACTCGTGGGAGGGGCGCCCCTGAAGACGCCGGAGGCGGGAGATGCATCGAAGGGGCGCCTGAGTACGCCGGAAGTATGCCTGCGGGAGTCGGAGGCGGTGGAGTTTGTGTCAGGGGCGGCTGAGAATGAGCTGGGACCGGTGGGTTGACTTCCTCAGAGATATCGACTCTGTCCTCTTCTGCCATCCTGACACGTTGACGAGTTGGGTATCGGTGCGACGCCAGTTGCGATTTACCTAAATTCCAAGAGTGTGTAAGCGTGACGTCGACACTTCAAAAGGATAGGTGCGGAATAAATGAAAGGACAAGATGTATGAGATGCATGAGTTTCAAAACGCTAATGTCATTACATTGGTTTGATTCGAGTTCCATAGTTTTATAAAGTACAGCACACGGAAGAGAAAAAGGAACATAAACATAAGCCGACATCCCTTTGCGCTCGGTGGCCGGTTGAGAGCGGCGTAGGTCCGAGCGAGGGCAAAATGAGTGCATCCGCTAATCCTAGGGATGGGGGATCCTGCGCGCCCTTGCCTGCACTCGGTCCAACGTAGCGCTCAGACGGGCCATCTCCCGGTCTAAGTTTGCGATTCGAGCTCGTGCCTGAGCTAACTCCGTCTGAAGCTCCCTGTAGTCCGTGACTTCCGCACGAGAGTCAACAAGCTCGCAACGGAGTCTATCTCGTTCCTCCCTTATGAACTGTAGCTCTGCGCGCATGGCCGCTTGGGTGGAACTTTCGGCTTCGGGGGCGGATGTAGGTGTGGCCCGGGGAATCGGGGCGGTATGGGACTGCTGTGGCGACGTCGATCCCTGCGAATAAAACTGAGCCACGTACGCTGATGTGGCGGAAAGCGCTCGCTCCTCGTCGGTGGGATGCTCGGGGAAGTAAAGACGCTGTATAGTGCTAGCGTCCCGTTGACGGTGAATCTCTCGGATCTGCAGGAATCTTGCGGGGGCCGTGGATGTGGAGTCGGCCCATTGGATGCGGTAGGGTAGGCGGTCTGCCTCAGCGGGAATGTCCTGTAGGCCGCCGAGTTGTCTGATTACTCGGCCCGGGAATATGAGCGTGCTTCCCAGGTGGCTGAGGAAAGGGACTCCTACTATCCCGGGACATCTTGTGATCATGGGGCCGCTGGGATTCCAACGAGCGACCCATAAAAATCGCGCGGGTGTTAACTCGCGCCAAAAGTGCCTCCATTCTGAGAAGCTACGCTCGGGAGGTGGAAAGACTGGCACTAGGCGCTCAATCAGCGAACGCTCGTCCGCAATATAGGAGAAAGGATGTGACGAGCAAAAGGGGCGAATATGCGCGATAAGCCAAACTTGCAGAAAGTGCGGGGATCCTTTCATCCTGCCGCGCCGAACCTCTCTAACATAGTCTAGAGACCGAACGGTCTCGGCTAGTAAAGCCTCCACGTAACTATGGCCTCCCACCACTTGGAGGACGACTTGGGCTATAGCCCCGTCAATGAGGTTTGGCGCGTATGGGAACAGGAGGGTGCCAAAGATCAAAAGCAAGAACCCGTGACACGCGTAACGCTGGTAGGACGTCGTCGAAGGTGTCAATGCACGGAGAAGCGTCCAATCTGAAAGCCACGCGATCCTGACGCCGTGATCCTATCCTTGATGAAGCTCTTGGTGGACTTCTTGGGCGGGTATACCGAGGAGGGTGGAGAGTTGGCTTCGAATTACCGCGAACGGGTTGGGCACAAAGATCCCTTGGGTCGTGGGCGTGGGCCTCTGGATGAGCGCTGTATACTCCTCGATTGTGGGTGCCAATTCAGTTCCCTGAAAGTTGAACACTGCATGTCGGGGGTCCCAAAATTCGGCGGCGGTCCTTAGGAAGATCCAATCCACCGGAGTTTCAGTGAGCATAACCACGTCTCCGATGATGCCTTGAATGAAGGCGTGATCCACCGGACGGAATGTCCTCCGAATGCGCATGATTTCTTGCCCAGGCGGTGTGATTGCTTCGAGCCTGAGGCCGGGAGCCGGGCGGTCCATCCTTACCTAAATGGAGGAGATGTCGACTCAACGTCTAAAGAATCAAACCAATGTAATGTCCTTAGTCATTTTTGGAAATAATGCATGCAGTGCAGAAAGATAAACTATAACCGTGTCTCTTACAGTATACATCACTATTTCCAAAAGAAGACAACAAAAAGCCCGTCCTAAAAAAAAACTACGAGCCGACTCAACGACTTGACTTTGGGGTCTGTTGGCGACATGGAGGCAAAGATTGGTCTAGCATGATGGTCCCTGTGTATGCGTAGTTTCCGCTACTACAGGGAGAACCGCTAACTAGGGATGGGGGCTCCCGATACAAGGGTGTGAATTCCTTGATATCGAGTGAGGATCTTTGGGGGCCGGTTCAGTGGCATAGCCGACTCGATCCGTTCCCTTACTCGGAACCTCTGACTAACCTAGCTTCCTATTTTGGTGCCCGTGGGATTTCGGACAAGGTACCTAAGAACCCGCTAGAATGATGCGATGCAAATGCGTAAAGTAAATGCGAGAAATAAATGTGCTTAAAAATAAATGTGCGGAAAGCGATAAATAAACATGCAAGCAAGCAAACGGAATCGAGCCCGAACCCTCTAGATGTCCCCAGTGGAGTCGCCATGCTGTGCGCACCCAAATTTCATCTCGTCGGGGCACGCATGCGCGAAGCCTACGCAACGCGGCTCGGGAGTATCCACCTTCCCGGGGCGCGACGGACGCACGTGAGAAGGAGTCGCCACTCACTGTTTACAACCCATAGGTCGAGGGTCGTTGAGTCACCCGGGTCTAGGGGTACGAGGTACACCTAAATACTAAGGCAATGGTCGTACGGAACCGGAAATTCTGAATTCGGGGGTTCTATTACGTGCGGCCTATATCCCGCACGCCCTTTCGGTACTCTAGTTTACTAGGCTTGCCGTTTTATTTATTTAACGGGTGATTTAGGGTTGCACATGACTCGCCCGTTTTAACACCGTAAAGTCGATGAATTGATCAAGTTGGGCCAATAATCTGAAAGATGAGTAGGCTTGTGCGTTGAGGAATCGGTTCACTATCTTAGCGTTACAGTTCATCGAACCGTGATGGTCGATTCCCTGCGCGAACCGAGACCACGAGTGTTCGAGCTTACTCATCTCTTGGTAACAATGGACCGACTTGACCGGTTCGACACTCGGACCTCTCGCTTGCCGATTGGGATCCTTACAAATGAATGAGTGAATGTACAAATAAAATCCTCGCAATGTTCTCTCGAATAATTACAAAGTATAATTGAATAAGTAAATGGATCCCGATCGGTTTGCATTGGGTCAATATTCCACTCCAGCTCTCTGTGTGTTTTGAATAACCGATAAATAAATTAAGGCAACGCGGGCTCAAAGAGCCGGGGGTCGGGTCCAATCGAACCGACGGTTTGGAGGAGAACCGATTAGTTCCCACTGTAACCGTTGGACCGATCGAGCTCCCGGGTGATATCTAAACACGTTTCACACATCCAATCCAAATTGCCTTCCACATAGGCCACATTTGGAGTGTGATGGTGACTCGAGGCTAGATCCCATTCCGCACTCGGGTTGCACGCGCTCAGTGAGTTAGGAGGCGTTGGACCTCGTGTTCGGTGATTTGGGGCGTTGGGCCCCGTGCAACAAGCAACCTATGGGCTCGGACCCGAACCGCAACAAATTAGCAAAAGTAAAGGGAAAACAGAAGAAAATTGATAAAACTGATGAAAAACAGACGACAATTGACAAATATAGGTAAATACAGACAAGTTGTATATTAAATCGAATGTACATGACTTAATCAGTTATTAACTGGGGTTGATTAGCAAACAATGTATCTAACCTAAGCCAACAAAGAGGTGGGCTGAGATGTGGTTCTAGGCCAATTAAATGTGTGAATTTATTTTAGAACTCTATTCTGTGAGGTGTCACTGCGGTTTCACCGAATTCGCCAAACCCGTATTTTGACTCTAGATTGGAATCTAGCATTCCGCCTATCCATTATCTAATGTTTGATTAAGCCAAATGCATGATTAATTCGATTTTTCGTGTTTTGCAACAGAAATAAAATGCTCACCACCGAATCTACAATAGGGAGATAGAAACACCGAAAGTGAACGAAATGGGCAGTGCGAGTGAAACTCGCACCCGAACGGGTCGCCCTTTTTCGTCCATAGATCAAGGTGTTTCCAACTCCCTAATGCCTAGGATATCGGTGAATCACGGAATGACGATTATGCCCTTGATCGGTAAAACGTGTGTGGTTCACATATAAAATTAAAGATCGCGTGACACGAAGAGGTCTAAAGAGGATTCGCGCGTCTCGACTCGAGCCGCCTCAAATTGGGCCCGGACTCGAGTCATAGTACGCGAGTACTCGCTAGACACGATTCTATTCGTGTTACACGTCTCGGTGCTTTGAAGTTGTGAGCTTTTAAAGAAAAGGGCATTTCCGCCGTTCCGTGAACCATCGATGCGTTTACGAATTAATAATCAATTTATCCAATTATTTGATCCGAGTGATTTAATTAATCGAGTGGCATGTCCCGTTTGTCCCCTTCGTGAAATTATTCGGTGACGATGGTCCTATGTCATGGACATTATGGATTTAATGAACAATGGTCTGAAACCTACACATCCATCATGTGATTATCACGTAGCCAATGATAAACACAAATATCCATACACACAATTCCAAGGAACGATTCCGATCGCATCTTACATGCATAATACGTCAAACATGATAATAATATACGTCTTAATCAAATCGATGCCGCCATGGTCATAATCACGCAAAAAAGCATACAAACACACACGAACAAAATATTTAATGGAATCAATGAGACGGCATCGACTCAAGTGACAACGAAACAGAGAAAACACGGGAACCGACCCGTTCCGAGGCGAAAGAGGGCCTCCCGGACTCATGTGCTCCAAGGAAGCTCTCGGCCACATTCCATCAAGAATGGCCGGGAGCTTCCGTGGCTCACACGGGTCGGGATGATCTCTTCGGCCCCGGTTTGGATCCATTCCCGTTATACTAGCATGTTACGCATGATTAACAATATGGAGACGTAGGAATCAACTCGTTTCGAGGGAAGAGAGACCGTCCTAGCCTCGGGTAGGCCAAGGGAGCTCACGGGTCCCTCCCTTGGGACTAGGCCGTGAGTTCCCGTGGCTCAACCGTGGCCAAGGGGGTCTCTCCCGTCTCGATCCGAGCCATTTCCTATCATGGTACATGAGTTTATGCATCATACGGATATGATATGGAGGGTGAACGTACGGGCGATTACGTGGAGATGCATGGACGTGCATGGGATGGACTAACTTGTGCATTCTTTGACTAATAACCAACTCAACGTCTTAAAACAAACAAATATGGGTATCCTAACTTCTCTAAGTCGTAGGGGAGTATTACCTAGCCTCGATGTACGAGGGAAAGAGTCGGGGAAGCGGTGATAGGGTCGGGTGACCCGGCTGGACGTGATGGGCGACGGGCACCCGAGAGCAGCGGCAGCGGCAGCTTGGGGAAAATGGGGTCGGCACGACGACTCTGATCACGGCACGGTGCAAGGTCGGGCTCCTCGGACTCCTAAGGGACGGACATAGACTTTCGTGAGCGGTCCCGAACGTGCCAAGGCCTGGAGAAACCCGAAATAGTGAGAGAAGACTCGGTAAAAATTAATGGGACCCGATAAGAATGAGAGAGTGAAACGGGGGTTGTGCACGGTTGAAAGGCTCTCGGACCGTGACCGCCTCTTCACGGGGGAGAGTGTGGGTCGTGGGGACCCTTCGAACGTGATGGCACGACTCGCCGAAGTCGTGGGAAGAAATGGCACGTCGTAGAAGTTGGATGCACCCGGCGGGGAGCTTTCGGGACCCGATGGTGTTTTCAGTTGGAACCTGGGGTTGGAGGCTTCAAACTGAAAATCTAAGCCGGGAAATGAACTTAGGGGGTGGGAAATATGTAGGCTAGGAAGTTTGGGGATGTTTGGCATAAGTCGGGTCGGGTGGTGATCGGAATACCGGGTGGTTTTCCGTTGATTTTGGTCGGTCTTGGCCAAGGGACAGGCTGTGCGAGGATGAGGGGATGGGCTGGAGGTTGAGAGCTTTTTAGAGAGAAGTTGGCTTGAGAGAGAGTGAGAATGAAGAAGTGATTAAGCTTAATGGTGCAAGGACTTATAAAGGGGAGCTTAATTAAGCAACCAAGGCAAGTTAAGTGAGATTATGGCATGCTTAGGGGGCTGCCGAAGTTCAAAGAGGGATTAGGGAGGGGAAATGGTCACTTAGAGAGTGGGGGAAGCAAGGGAGAAGTGATGGGAAGTGATGGATGTGAGGATGTGTAAGAGATATTTGAATTGTGTGGTGGAGGGAAGAGGAGATGGGTTGGAGCCGTGGCTTGGGGCGGTCAAGTCGAAGCCGTGGGTTTGAGCCGTGGCTTGGAGGCTTGGCTTGGTTGGGCTGTGGGTCTCATTTGGCTAGGAGGAAAGCCGGGAGAAGCTAGAGGCCCGATTGATCGGGCGTCCGATTTTCGAGGTCTGATTAATTGATAGATTTGGAATGTTCGCACGAAGAGAATTTAAATGAGTCTAATATCGCCATATGTCATGTGAACGAATGTTCGGACGACTCGGCGCCTCGAGAGCTGGTTTTGTCCAGTTTGGGCATTCGGAGTGGAGTTAACCGTCCCCGTTCTCCAATTGCTCCTTTGTGCATTGCGGTGTTCGTTTCGGTGGCCCCTTTTTTCTGCGTGGGATCATTGGATCGCCGTCCTTGACCGAAGACCATTAGCTGGAGGTGATCTAGGGACTCATGATCCGGGTGTTATCGATGTTTACCGAATGCCCTGAGGTGTTCGGGGATCGCTGTGATCTCTGTTTGTCTTGAATATGCCCCGAAGA
This sequence comes from Punica granatum, assembly GCF_007655135.1. NCBI lineage: Eukaryota > Viridiplantae > Streptophyta > Magnoliopsida > Myrtales > Lythraceae > Punica > Punica granatum. The sequence goes on along the minus strand of NC_045127.1, from coordinate 34,295,089 downwards.
CTCGCCGAGGGGCGTTTGTGACCACTGAAACGTCCCTCGGGAAACCAAGTCGAGTTCCGAAAGGTCATCTGAGACTTGTTCCATGATCCTGGTGGTCCCTGGATGCGTGCAGGCCCGTTTCCTGGTGCCGTTTACTTGCCCGTGGATTGGGCACCCGGGAGCCCTGTCGGAAAAGGCGTCTGTGAGAGTTCAGGGGTGTCCCGGCTTAAGCAGGATGCCTCCGAAACGCGCCCGGACGTGTCATTGGTCACTTTGGCACCAGGAGGGATTTTTAGAGTCCCACATTGGGCGCCTTTCGACGCTCCGGTGATTTGGTGATGAATAGTGCCACAGTGCCAGTCTTTGCTGTTTTCGGGGTTCGTTGTATGTCTGTTCTTCTGATTGCTCTCCTTTGCCTTTTTAGTGGACCATGCTTCTCTCCCGTAATTCATGACTCTATGCCTGCATGTTCGCCTCCGGTTTCCCGATCGTGAATAGTGTCCCGAGCTTTGGTCGAAAGTCCTCTGTTGGAGCCGATGGGCCAAAATGGGGTGTTGACAGTCACGAATAGTAACCTGAGCTTCGGTCGGGAGTCCTTGTGTCGGGAGCTGGTGGGCCAAAATGGGGTGCTAACAATTATCATCCTAATATCGCATGAAAATGTATTTTTAAAACAAAACATGCATGGATTCGGGTATCAATGACTCATTCGTGTCCATTCGATTACGAGAGTAATTTCGGTCATTGGATCGGACTATCTTTGATCCTTATGGAATAGTCTTGGTCGTCGAGTCATGAATCGTTTTCACAATTAATGCTTTCGGCAATAACCTTGAGCATTAATTCCACAAACGGGTTAATCGGGACGCTCACACGAGTAATTCATTCAATTTAAATAAGTTTGCACGAATTGAGCATTAATTTGTAACTCGTGTCGACGAATTACAAAACGGAGTTAATGCCTTTTTCAAAACCCTCATACTTTCAAATCCGTATTGTGTTGTTTCCCTTTTCTGAAAACAAATTTTCAAATCAAGGGCAAGAACATCATTTTGTGATTTGGCGTCATCTTAGCATCGTTTAAGATGTCAGTTGGGTATTCTGTATCAACAATACAATTACCTGATTGATCATTTCACTCGACTTAACCAAATGCTAGAAAATGGTTAGGTGGAACTCTAGGTTCCAAATCTAGAGTCAAAACACAAGTTTGGATCAATTTAGTGGTAATTCAGTGTCACAACACCGAATCACTATAAAAGCAATCCACACACACGAGATTTGACTCTCTCTGTCAAGTTCTCAAAACAAAGCCGAATGTAAAATTTTTTGCATGATTCTTTACTTAGCATATGGCATTTGCTTGCAAAAACACCCATGGGTCAATAAACTTGCTAAGACACGTACAATTGGCAGTAACAAACATTTTGTCTGTTATTAACATGTTGCGTGTTATCTTTCTGCACCTGTTTATCATGCGGGTCGAGCCTGATCCCTAGGCCGAACAATATTAGGGTTCAACACCCTAATCATTGATCACAAGGTTCGACGCCTTAATCAACACTCACAGGGTCCAACACCCTATTCAGTGAGAGCGTGCATTGAATTTCAATTCTTCGGTCTTTTCCCCGAAACTCACGGTGAGTTAGAGCGGAATAATAACCGAACGCGAGTCGACTGGAATTCAGCCATTTGCAAGTTGTATTTATTGTTTTTGAGAGTATTGTAAGGATTTTATTATGTACATTCATTCTGTAAGAATTCCAATCGGTAAGCGAACGGTCCGAGAGTCGAATTAATCGAATCGGTCTAATGCTTGCCCAAAGGAAAGTAAATCCAAGAACTCCCGATTCTAGTTCATGCAGGGATTCAACCTCCATGGTTCGATGAACTGTAACGCAAGATTGTGAACCAATTCCTTGACACACGGGTTTACTTCTCTCTCGGCTTCTCCACCGACATCGTTTAGTTCACCGAATCTCCGATGTCAAAACGTGCGAGCTAAGTGCAACTTAATCCACGCGGTAAATAATAAAACATGCAAGCCTAGCAAACCAGAGTACCGAAAGGGCGTGCGGAATATAGGCCTGTACGTAACATGAACCCCCGAACACGGACTTTCCGGTTCCGCACAGACCAATGCCTTAACAACAACTAGGTGTTCCATACCCCTAGACCTCGGGTAACTTATCCGCCCTCGACCTACAGGTCGTAAAATGATAAGTGGCGACTCCTTTTATCACGCGTGTCCGTCACGCGTCCCCACGGGAGGGTGGACACTCCCAAGCCGCGTGATCCAAAAGTGCGCATGTGGGCCCCGACGAGAGTCCACATTCGGGTCCGTACACCCCTGAACAGAAATTTAAAATTCGGGACAGATCCGAGGGGAAGGACCCCTGAACAGAAATTTAAAAGTCGCGACGGACCTGATGGGACGAACCCCTGACAGAAATATAAAAGTTCGGACGGACCCGAGGGGACAGACCCTTGGACAAAAATTTAAAAGTCGGGATGGACTCGAGGGGACGGTCCCATGAGTAGAAATTTAAAAGTCGGGATGGGCCCGAGGGGAGGGACTCCTGACAGAAATTTAAAAGATGGGATAGACCCGAGGGGACGGACCCCTGATTAGAAATTTAAAAGTCGGGACGGACCTGATGGGACGAACCCCTGACAGAAATATAAAAGTTCGGACGGACCCGAGGGGACAGACCCTTGGACAGAAATTTAAAAGTCGGGATGGACTCGAGGGGATGCTCCCATGAGTAGAAATTTAAAAGTCGGGACGGGCCCGAGGGGAGGGACTCCTGACAGAAATTTAAAAGACGGGATAGACCCGAGGGGACGGACCCCTGATTAGAAATTTAAAAGTCGGGACGGACCCGAGGGGACGGACCCCTGATCATAAATTTAAAAGTCGGGACGGACCCGAGGGGACGAACCCTTGACAGAAATTTAAAAGTCGGGATGGACCCCTGACAGAAATTTAAAAGTCGGGACGGACCCGATAGGCGGACCCCTGAACAGAAATTTAAAAGTCTGGACGGACCCGAGGGGACGGACCCTTGATCAGAAATTTAAAAGATGGGATAGACCCGAGGGGACGGACTCCTGATTAGAAATTTAAAAGTCGGGACGGACCTGATGGGACGAACCCCCGACAGAAATATAAAAGTTCGAACGGACCCGAGGGGACAGACCCTTGGACAGAAATTTAAAAGTCGGGATGGACTCGAGGGGACGCTCCCATGAGTAGAAATTTAAAAGTCGGGACGGGCCCGAGGGGAGGGACTCCTGACAGAAATTTAAAAGACGGGATAGACCCGAGGGGACGGACCCCTGATTAGAAATTGAAAAGTCGGGACGGACCCGAGGGGACGGACCCCTGATCATAAATTTAAAAGTCGGGACGGACCCGAGGGGACGAACCCTTGACAGAAATGTAAAAGTCGGGATGGACCCCTGACAGAAATTTAAAAGTCGGGACGGACCCGATAGGCGGACCCCTGAACAGAAATTTAAAAGTCGGGACGGACCCGAGGGGACGGACCCTTGATCAGAAATTTAAAAGTCGGAACGAATCTGTCAGCACCCCATTTTGGTCCACCAGCTTCAACAGAGGACTTCCGACTAAAGCCCGGGTTACTATCCATGACTCGGCAATCAGAGGCAAATGCTCGGGCCTAGGAGCACGGGCTATGAGAGAGGAGCAAGGTCCAATAGGGAAAGCGCAGGAGGGCAATCGGAAGAGTAAACAGACAACGAGCCCCGAAGCAACGGAAGCTGGCATTATGACACTATTCATCGCCGGATCACCGGAGTGTCAGAAGATATCCAATATGGGACTTTAAAAATCCCTCTTGGTACCAAAATGACCAATGGCACCTCCGAGCGCATTTCAGAAGCATCCTGCTTAAGCCGGGGCGCCCCAAACTCTCATAGTCGCCTTTCCTGACAGGGCTTCTAGGGGCCCGATCCACAGACAAGTAAACGGCACCCGGAAACGGGCCTGCGCGCACCCAAAGACCACCGGGACCATGGAACAAGTCTCAGAATGCCTTTCGGAGTTCGACTTGGTCTCCCGAGGGACGTTTCAATGGCCACGAACGCCTCTCAGCGAGTCCCCGGGACATACTTATGACAAACAGAGACCACAGCGATCCCCGAACACCTCAGGGCATTCGGAAAACACTGATAAAACCCCGATCACGGGTCCTTAGGTCACCTCCCGCTAATGGTCTTCGGTTGAGGACGGCGACCCAATGATCCTGCACGGAATAAAAAGCTCACTGAGACGAACACTACAATGCACGAAGGAGCAATTGGAGAACAGGGACGGTCAACTCCACTCTGAATGTCTAAACAGGGCAAAACCGACTCTCGAGGTGCCGAGTCACCCGAATATTCGTTCACATGAAATATGGCGATATTAGGCTCATTCAAATTCTCTTCGTGCAAACATTCCAAATCTATCAATTAATCGGACCTCAAAGATCGGACGCGTGTTCAATCAAGTCTCGAGCTTCCCTCGGCTTTCCTCCTAGTCAAATGGGACCCACGGCTCAACCAAGCCAAGCCTCCAAGCCACGGCTCAAACCCGCAGCCACGGCTCGATCCCATGACCTCGGCTTGACCGCCCAAGCCACGGCTCAACCCTTCTTGGCCGGCGGCTCAACCCCAAGCCTCTTCCCTCCACCACACAATTCAAATATCTTCTTACACACACTCACATCCATCACCTCCCATCAACTTTCCCTAACTTCCCCTACACTCAACATGACCATTTCCCCATCCTAATCTCCCTCCAAAATTCGGCAGCCACCCTAAGCTCTCCCTAACCCCACTTAACTTTGCTTAATTATATCATTAGAACCTCCTATAAGTCCTCTAGCATCATTAACTCTAATCACTACTTCATTCTCACTCTCTCTCAAGCCAGCTTCTAGCTAAAAAGCTCTCAACCTCCAGCCCATCCCCTCATCCTCGCACAGCCCGTCCCGTGGCCAAGACCGGCCAAAATCAATGGAAAACCACCCGGTATTCCGATCACCACCCGACCCGACTTAAGCCAAACATCCCCAAACTTCCTAGCCTACATATTTCCCACCCCCTAAGTCCATTTTCGGGCTTGGATTTCAGTTTGAAGCCTTCAACATCACAATCCAGCCGCTAAAGCTATCGAGTCCCGAGACCGTCATCGGGTGCATCCGGACTTCCACGACATGCCATTTCTTCCCACGACTTCGGCGAGTCGTGCCATCACATTTGAAGGGTCCCTCACGACCCACTCTCCCCCGTGAAAAGGTGGTCACGGTCCAAGAGCCCTTCAACCTTGCACAACCTCCGCTCCGCTTCCTCCTTCTTATCGGGTCCCGTTAGCTTTACTGAGTTTTCTCTCACTATTTCGGGTTTTTCCAGGACTTGGCATGTTCGGGACTATCCACGAACATCTAGATCCGTCCCTTAGGAGTCCAAGGAGCCCGATCTTGCATCGTGCCGTGGTCGGAGCTAGCGTGCCGACCCCGTTTTCTCCAAGTTGCCTTACGGGTGTCCTCCGTCCGTGACGTCTAACCGGGTCACCCGACCCTCTTGCCACTTCCCCGACTCTTTTCCTCGTACTCCGAGGCTAGGTAAGACTCCTCTTCGACTTAAAGAAGCTAGGATCTTCGATGCTTGCTTGTTATGGGTATAAGGGTGATTAGCAAACTGAAATGCATGCAAGCTTGATACTTTTATATTCCCATGCAAAATGTACGTCGATTACCATGTTACACGACCTTATAACATGCAAGCTGTGATGGGAAGTGGCTCGGATCGGGGTAAGAGAGGCGTCCAATCCACGGTCGAACCGAGGGAACCCACGGTCTAGTCCCAAGGAGGGGACCCCGTGAGTTCAATCGGTTCATCCGTGGCTATGATGGTCTCTTCTCCCCCAAACTTGGTTGGTTCCCGTGTATTTACCGCCGCTTATCGCATAGAATGTCTTAACATAACGGGAAAGGATCTAAATCGGGATTGGAGAGCCCCCCTTGACCCGTATGAGCCATGGTGACTCACGGCCACCCTTGAGGGGATGTGACTGAGAGTCCCCTTGGACCATACTGGTCCAAGGAGGCTTCTTCCGTTCCGAAGTGGGTTGGTTCCCGTGAGTTTATCTCCGCTTATCGCATATAATGTCTTAACTTGGCGGGAATACACTTAGATCGGGGTTAAAGAGGCCGCTTTGACCCGTGTGAGCCGCGAAAACTCACAGCCATTCCTCATGGGAGGTGGCCGAGAGTTTCTTTGGACCACACGGGTCCAAAGAATCCTCTTTCGCCCCGAAATAAGCTGGTTCCTGTATTTTTCAATTCGTTGTTATATGAGTTGATGCCGTTTTATTGATTTCTTTAAATACTTTGTTTGTGCGTGTTTGCATGCCCGTTTGCGTAATTATGTTCGTGGCGGCATCGATTAGGTTAAAATATGCGTTATTCTTCTGCTTGACGTATTATGCATGCAAGACACGAACGAAATCGACGCAGGAGACCCTCCATAACCCAAGCCGGGTCAAGGAGAGCTCTCGGCCTAACCCTTGGAGGAGTGGCCGAATGCTCTTTGACCCTTCTCGGGTTTTGGGTGGTCTCCTTCATTGCTTCGGAGTCGTTCCTTGGAATTAATTGTATCCGTATTTTGTATTTTTGCCGTTAGCCACGTGATAATTAAATGATAGGTGCGTTAGTTTCAGATAACCATCCATCAAGACCATAATCGCTATATGAAATGATGATCACCGAATAATCTCATGAATGGGAGGAATGGGACGTGTCATTCGGCTAATCAAATCACTTGGACTAAATAATTGGATAAATTGAACACTAATTCGTAAACGCATCGATGGTTCACGAAACGACGGAAATGCCCTTTTCCTTAAAAGATTCACAATTGTAAAACATCGAGATGTGTAACGCGAGTAGAATCAGAGTCTAGCGAGTACTCGCGCACTACGACTCGAGTCCGGGCCCAATTTGAGGCGGCTCGAGTCGAGACACACGAGTTCTTCTTGGACCTCCTCGTGTCACACGATCTTTAATTCGTATGTGAACCACACACGTTTTATCGATCAAGGGTATAATCGTCATTCCGCAATTCACCGATATCCTAGGCCCATTCCGTTCACTTTCGATATTTCTGTTACAAAACACGAAGAACTGGGTTAATCATACATTTGACTTAATTAAACATTAGATAATGGATAGGTGGAATGCTAGGTTCCAATCTAGAGTAAAAAAATACAAGTTTGGCTAATTCGGTAAAACCACAATGACACCTCACTGAATAGAGTTCAAAAACAAATCCACGCATGTAATTGGCCTAGAACCATATCCCAACCCACTTCTTTGTTTGCCTAGGTTAGATATACTGTTTGCTAATCAACCCCGATTAATAACTGACTAAATCACGTACATTCGGCCTAATATAAAACTTGTCTGTATTTATCTATGTTCGTCAATTATTGTCTGTTTTTCATCAATTCTATCAGTTTTCTTCTGTTTTCCATTTGCTTTTGCTAATTTGTTGCGGTTCGGGTCTGAACCCATAGGTTACGTGTTGCACGAGGCCCGACGCCCCAAATTACCGAACACAAGGTCCAACGCCTCCTAATTCACTGAGCGCGTGCAACCCGAGTGCGGAATGAGATCTAGCCTCGAGTCACCATCACACTCCAAATATGGTCTATGCGGAAGGCAATTTGGATTGGATGTGTGAAAATTGTTTAGATATCACCCGGGAGCTCGATGGGTCCAACGGTTACAGTGGGAATCAACCGGTTCTCCTGTAGACCGTTGGTTCGATCAGACTCGACCCCCGGCTCCTTGAGCCCGTGTTGCCTTAATTTATTTATCGATTATTCAAAACACACGGTGAGCCGGAGCGGAATATTGGCCCAATGCAAACCGATCTAGATCCATTCACTTCTTCAGTTGTATTTTGTAATTACTCGAGAGAACATTGTGAGGATTTTGTTTGTACATTCACTCATTCATTTGTTAGGATCCCCGATCGGCGAGCGAGAGGTCCGAGTGTCGAACCGGTCAAGTTGGTCTATTGTTACTAAGAGATGAGTAAGCTCGAATACTCGTGGTCTCGGTTCGCTCAGGGAATCGACCATCACGGTTCGATGAACTGTAACGCTAAGATAGTGAACCGATTCCTCGACGCACAAGCCTACTCATCTTTCGGATTCTTGGCCCAACTTGATCAATTCATCGACTTTACGGTGTCAAATCGGATGAGTCAAGCGCAACCCTAAATCACGCGGTAAGTAAACAAAATGGCAAGCCTAGCAAATTAGAGTACCGAAAGGGCGTGCGGGATATAGGCCCGCACGTAATAGAACCCCCGAGTTTGGAATTTCCAGTTCCGTATGACCATTGCCATTGTATTTAGGTGTACCCCGTACCCCTAGACCCGGGCGACTCAACGGCCCTCGACCTACGGGTCGTAAACAGTAAGTGGCAACTTCTTCTCTCACGTGCGTCCGCCGTGCGTCTCCGGGAAGGTGGACACTCCCGAGCCGCGTTGCGTAGGCTTCGCGCATGCGTGCCCCGACGAGATAAAATTCGGGTGGGCACTGGATCTGAGGGGACGGATCCCTGAAAAGAAATTTAAAATTCGAGACGGACCCGACAGAAATTTAAAATTCGGAACAGACCCGAGGGGACGGACCCTTGAGCTAAAATTTAAAAGCCGAAACAGACCCGAGGGGACGGACCCTTGAATAGAAATTTAAAAGTTGGGACGGACCCGAGAGGAAGGACCCCTGATAGAAATTTAAAAGTCGGGACGGACCCCTGAGTAGAAATTTAAAAGTCGGGACGGACCCCCGAGAGAAATTTAAAAGTTAGGACGGACACGAGGGGACGGACCCTTGAGCAGAAATTTAAAAGTCGGGAAGGACCCCTGTGCAGAAATTTAAAAGTCGGGACGGACCCGAGGGGAGTGACCCCTGATCAAAAATTTAAAAGTCGGGACGGACCCGAGGGGACAGACCGTTGACAAAAATTTAAAAGTCGGGACAGTCCCGTGAGAACGGACCCTTGAATAGAAATTTAAAACTCGGGACAGACCCGTGAAAGGAATTTAAAAGTCAGGATGGACCCGATGGGAGGGACCCCTGAACAGAAATTTAAAAGTCGGGACGAAACCAAGGGTACAGAACCCTGAAAAGAAATTTAAATGTCAGGATGGACCCGAGGGGACAAACCCCCGAACCGAAATTTAAAAGTCGGGACGGACCCTTGAGCAGAATTTTAAAAGTCGGGACGGATCCTTGAAAAGAAATTTAAAAGTCGGGACGAACCCGACAGAAATTTAAAATTCGGGACGGACCCCTGAGCAGAAATTGAAAAGTCGGGACGGACCCGTGGGGACGTACCCCTGACAGAAATTTAAAAGTCGGGATGGACCCGAGGGGACGGACCCCTGAACATAAATTTAAAAGTCGGGACGGACCCGAGGGGACGGACACATGAGAGAAATTTAAAAGTCGGGAGGGACCCGAGCGGACGGACCCCTGAGAGAAATTTAAAAGTCGAGAGGGACCCGAGCGGACGGACCCCTGAGCAGAAATTTAAAAGTCGGGACGGACCCAAGGGGACAGACCCCTGACAGAAATTTAAAAGTCGGGACGGACCCGAGGGAAGGGACCCCTGACAGAAATTTAAAAGTCGGGACGGACCCGAGGGGAGGGACCCCTGATTAGAAATTTAAAAGTCGGGACGGACCCGATGGGAGGGACCCCTGATCAGAAATTTAAATGTTGGGACGGACCCGAGGGGACCAACCCTTGACAAAAATTTAACAGTCGGGATGGACCCGAGGGGATGGTCCTCTGAACAGAAATTTAAAAGTTAGGACGGACCCATGGCAGAAATTTAAAAGTCGGGACGGATCCGATGGGAGGGACCCATGAACAAAAATTTAAAAGTCGGGACGGATCCGAGAGTACGGACCTCTGAACAGAAATTTAAAAGTCGGGATGGACCCGAGGGGACGGACCCCTGATCAGAAATTTAAAAGTCGGGACGGATCCGAGAGGAGGGACCCCTGATCAGAAATTTAAATGTCGGGATGGACCCGAGGGGACAGACCCCTGACAAAAATTTAAAAGTCGAGACGGACCTGGGGGGATGGACCCCTGAACAGAAATTTAAAAGTCAGGACGGACCCATGGTAGAAATTTAAAAGTCGGGACGGACCCAATGGGAAGGACCCCTGAACAGAAATTTAAAAGTTGGTACGGATCCGAGGGTATGGACCCCTGAATAGAAATTTAAAAGTCGAGATGGACCCGAGGGGTTTGCAATATGCACGGGTGCATTGCCCTGTGGATTGCGGGGTGCTCGAGCGCTTGCTCGGCTGGTTTGCAAGGTGTAGGGCGCTTGCCCGACGGGTTGCAAGGTGCACTGCAGTCCTGGGAAGATGTACGCCAATTAAAAAGTGCGTTGCAGAAAATAAAAGGTGCACTGCGTTCTTGAGAAGGTGCACGCCAATTGAAAAGTGCATTGCAAAATGAAAATGCTTGCAGAAAGTAAATGCAAATGCTTGGGAGTTGCGTGAGGTGTGGAAGGAATCATTGTGTTACATCGATCCGTAGCCCCGTTTGTGTTGCGAACAATGCTGTGACAACATGCTTCGTTGTTTGTCATCTGTTTGCGATGCAACTGAGTGCGTTGAGTGCTATCCTGAAGACTCTTTGGATGTGTGTGTGAAACCCTGGGTGTAAAACCCGAATGCAGTGGAACGGGTGTGGAACCCTGACTGTAGTGAAACGGATGTGAAACTCGAATGCAGTGAAGTGGGGCGGATGTTGCTACGAGAATTCTGATTCGTTGGAGGCCGACGTTGATGCTGGAGCGGTTGCATCATTGTTGAATACCGAATTTGCTGTTTGGCCATTGTGCTTTAGCTGGCGATGCCCCAGCGCTGCGATGAGGGATTTTGTCTTTGCGGGATGCCGCGTGCTGAAGGACTCGAACTCTGGGGTGGAGCGCCTACGTATCCCGAGTGATCGGGAATCAGAGTCTGCCGTAGTTCTTGCCATTTGCAGTACTTGTGATCCTGGCATTACTAGTAAATCATGTGAGAAATACTAACGAGTGATAGATACAGGTAAGCATGAAAATGTTGTTGCAACACGCAGATCTTCAATTTTGGGTCACCTAAGTGACTCGTGAAGAATTTTGCTTTAACAGTGCAGATGGGTCCCGTTCTCGGAGGCCTAGATGCGAGGCCTTAAGGGGGCCCCGTTAGCCATGCATGGGCATGTCAAGACTTCCTTGACGATGCCCTAGCAATTCTATCAGTTGTTCGACGCGTCCGTCAGCTTTGGACCCTTGTCATCCGGATGCCGTAGGGCGACTGCATTTGCAACCCGCTTGGGGATTTATGTTCAGATTCGGTCTGACTCGGTCTGACCATTTCCAAAGCATTATGACTAGACCCCGGAAAGGAATGTCTGGGATTTTAGATTTGTGGTAGCCTATTGAAGGGTGGTTGTGACCCATTTGAAGTTATGCAAAGACAGAGAGGAAAGAGAAAGCTTGGGAAGCACGTTTCCCCAAGCTAAAATGATACACGGATTCACGCTTATGCGAGATGTACCCCCATTTTCCTTCGTCTTTCTGTTGTGTAGGCTGTACCGAACTGCTTGGATGGCGTATTCAGTTGCCCACTATGCTTGAGGAAGGTTCCCTCTTGAACGGTTGAATGGTATTGGAGAGCTGATCGGGGATCGTGTTGGAATTGATAAGCTGACCACTTCCTTTGAGGATCCCTTGTTCGCACGATGTGTGAGAGACTAGGGGCAATTTTATCTATCTTTCGTTTTGCTCTCCTTTTGCTACGGTCACCCACCTTGGGGCCGCACCTCTCAACCTAAAGGGAAACAACTCTCCTTTTGCCACAACTGCCCCAAAGGATTTCCGATCGTGCTTCTCTTTTACCCTATCTTTTGCCTAGGCCGCCCCAAAAGGGGTTTTCGACCTAGCGGGCTCTATTCTTTTATCTCTCGAGTTTGCAAGGGCGAAGTTTTTGAAGGATTTAACCTCCGAGTGCATTGTTTTCTGTCTCCGTCAAGGAGTTGTGTCTGCTGCTCCCCTTTTGTCTGGGTTTATTAATTTCTCAGGATTGGCGACGCCGGAGTTTTAAATCTCGGCGGTGCCTTGTTTTGTTCATTGGCAAGTTTTTCCCGCGTCTTTTCTCTCTCTCTTCATTGGCGGGTTTTTCCCGCTTCTTTTCACTCTGGTTTTTTTTCTTGCAGCTGGGGTTTGTTTTGTACCCCATGTCTTTGTTTGAAACTCCTCGACTTTGCATGGCCGAGGCCGCTTTGGTGTGCTTCGCCTCATGGAGACTTGTTGCATGTTGCTAGCCCTATTTTGTGAGGGTCGGCTTTCTTGGAAGTTTGACTCTTGTGCACTCGGAAGTCGAACTTCGTGTCATTTGCCCTTGCAAGCTTTACATTTGAATTTCCCCTATTGTCTAGAAAGAAAATAAGAGATTGTCCCGGTGCGAATGTTGGACGAGGATGTCCCGGTCTTCATTTGTTGAAGTGGCCCGTGGTAAGCGCCTGGTGCGATGTCTCCGATCATCTCTTTTTGTTCCTTGCAGTACGTGCCTCTTGGAAGGTGCACGCTGCTGAAGTCAATGGATGCTCAAGGAAGATGGTTGCATAAATGCTGAGTGATTCGCTTGATTGTCCTTGTCTTCGACTTCATAGGGGGTACCTCATCGTCGGACACCTCCCTCGTCAAAGTATAAGGATAGGGTCTGAGACAAGTTCTCAAGGAAGCGTGAACTCGCGCATCGCTCTTCGCTTGTGGTCAATGTGCCCCTGTGAAGGATGACAAAGAAAACAATGCATTAGGCGATTATGCGGGGGAATATGTGGTAGGAAATATGGGGTGGTCTCATGGGAAAATCCCTTTTTGTCATGCGCGCGACCCATAAGGTACCGCGTGTAGGCGACATTTGTTTCCGGGAATCTAGTCATCACCACTCTGGAGTGGTTAGACCGTGACTGGGGTCACATAAACATGTTTTCCCTAGGGAAGGCTCGAGAAGCCGAGTCCCCTGAGGACAAGCGAGTCAAACAAGTCCGACATAACTAATAGGGCGTCTTCGAGACAGTCCTAATGCTCCATTGAAGGATTTGTTCATGTCGGGAGCCTATTTGTGGGAATGCATTTAAATTAAAGCAAAAGAGAGTTTAAAGAAGACTGTGCATGTTGCCCCTGTATTCAATCGGCGACCACAACTGAGGTGGATGAGATCCATTCTTTAATCGGAGGCATGATGGTGCTGGTATCTCCTGCGATCGAGAGTTAGGTCATGCTCTGTTTGTAAAGCTGTCACTTTCGGCCTTTGCAGTGAAATGATTAGACTTGCTCCTCGAAGTATCACTTGAATGAATTTGAATCCAAGTCGATTTTGGATTTCAAATGAGCCTGAAAGCAGTAAATGCAGGGTGTCAAAACCTGAAAATAGTAAATACTGGGCCGAAACCCAAAAACAGTAAATGCAGGGCCGAGGCTCGAAAGTAATAAATGCTGGGCCTAGGCCCGAAAGTGGTAAATGTAGGGTCGAGGCTCGACGCTAGGCCGAAGCCCAATGCGGGACCAAAGCCCGATGCAGTAAATGCGGGGTCGGAGCCCAATGCAGGGCCGAAACCCAATGTAGTAAATGCGGGGCCGGAACCCGATGCAGGGCCGGAGCCCGATGCAGGGCCGAAGCCCAATGCGGGGTCGAAGTCGGATATAGTAAATGTGGTGCCGGAGCCCAATGCAAGGCCGAAGCCCAATGCGGGGCCGAAGCTCGATATAGTAAATGCAGGGTCGGAGCCCGATGCAGGGCCGAAGCCCAATGCGGGGCCAAAGCCCGATATAGTAAATGTGGGGTCGGAGCCCGATGCAAGGCTGAAGCACAATGCGGGGCCGGAGCCCGATGCAGGGTCGAAGCACAATGCGGGGTCGGAGCCCGATGCAGGGCCGAAGCCCAATGCGGGGCCGAAGCCCGATATAGTAAATGCGGGGCCAGAACCCGATGCAGGGCCGAAGTCCGATGCGGGGCCGGAGCCCAATGCAGTAAATGCGGTGCCGGAGCCCGATGCATGGCCGAAGCCCGATGCGGGACTGAAGACCAATACGGTAAATGCGGGGCCGGAACCCGATGCAGGGCCGAAACCCGATGCGGGGCCGGAGCCCAATACAGTAAATACGGTGCCGGAGCCCGATGCATGGCCGAAGCCCGATGCGGGGCCGAAGCCCAATGAAATAAATGCGTGCTCGATAAGAAAGTGCAAAAGAAGCAAAAGCAAAGGTCAATGCTGAGGACAACGCAGGGCGCTGCAAAGCGGTGACTCTGATTTTCTCGCATTCTTTGTGGAGGGAGGGTGGGAACTTAGTGTTGAAATCCCAAGGAGTTGGATGAGAGACGTTTGTTTTCTCGATTGTGGTGGTTCAGTATTTAAGCTGCCTGCTTGTTGTGGATTTCCTGCAATGGGAAAAGGAAACAATGAAGGAGTATGAACTGTTCAAGATTTCAATGCAAGAGTGTAGGGAAGCGAACTGGCCTGGTAGACGTCGTGCCAGCTCGCCGAGGACATGCATTGATACGTTGAGCATGCGTGCATGAGTTGGTGTGAGCATGTTTGGACATATGTGAGGCGCGCTCGATCGCTAGTAGATGTGCGGGGTCACGCGGAGGGATGTGTGTCCGATCACGCGGTGACACTCTCTGTTAGGAAGAAGTTAGTGTTGGTTAGTCTCGCCTAGGAAGGTGGGTCTGCCCTTGGTCCGTAGCTCGCCTTGCCATGGAGGAAGGGTGAAAGCCGCAGGTGGCCTGCCCGCGAAGGTTGGCATGACTCGCCTATCGTGCGGGGTGGGTGGCTGGGATAAACGGCCTCTGGTCACAGCACGTCTCGCCATGGAGAGGTGCAGACCACGGGTGGTCTATCTGCGAAGGTTGGCACATGGTAGCTGCTGTGCAAACATAGAAATAGATAGAATGCATGCAATGCATGAGTTTTCAAAAGTTAATGCTATTACATCGACTTGATTCAAGTTCCATAATTTAAAAAGATAGTACTCTTGACAAAGAAAGGAACGTAAACATAAAACCGACATCCTACTACGCCCGACAGCCGAGTGAGCGTTGCGTAGGTCTGAACGGGGCAAAAAGACGTTGCTGACTAGTGAACTCAAGGATGGGGAACTTTGCGCTTTTTTGCCCGTGCTCAGTCCAACGTAGCTCTCAAACGCGCTATCTCTCGGTCTTGGTTCGCAATGTACGCACGTGCGTGAGCTAGTTCCCTCTGGAGCTCTCTGTGCTTTGCAAGCTCTGCGCGAGTGTCAATGAGCTCGCATCGGAGACGATCTCGTTCTTCCCTGATAGACTGCAGTTCTGTGCGCACTGCGGCCTAGGCGGAACTCTCGGCATCGGGAATGGATACTGGGGGAGCTCGTGGAATCGGTGCTGTTCGAGGCTGATGAGCAGGTGCTAACCCCTGCGGGTGGAACTGAGCCACATACGCCGTGGTAGCAGAGAAATCTTGCTCCTTGTCAGTGGGATGTTCCGAGAAATAAAGCTGCTAAATAGTCCGCTACTCCACAAGCATCGAGCTTCTCGGACTCGTAGAAACCTCTTTGGGAGTGAAGTTGAAGTGTCTACCCTGTAAGCCGCCGAGTTGTCTAATGACTCAGCCTGGGAAAACAAGTGTGCTCCCCAAATGACTGATTAAAGGAATTCCTACCACTAATGGACATCCGATAGCCATGGGACTGCCGGGATTCCAACGAGCGGCCCACATAAACTATGCTGGAGTAAGATCCTCCATGAATTGCCTCCAATCGGTGTAGTTAAGCTCGAAAGGTTGAAACACATGAAGCAGACGAGCAATGAGGGAGCGTTCGTCAGTGATGTAAGAAAATGGATGGGATAAGCCGAACGATCTGATGTGTGCGAGGAGTCAAATTTGCAGGAGGTGCGGAGACCCTCTCATTCTGCCGCACCGAACCTCTTGTACATAGTCAAGAGTCTGAACAGTCTCAGCCAAGACGCTTCAACATAACTATGGCCTCCTACCACTTGGTGGACGACTTGGGCAAGTGCCCCGTCTATGAGGTCGGATGCATGCGGGAACAGAATAGTCTCGAAGATAAGCAGGATGAATCCGTGGCAGGCGTCTCGCTGATAAGACTCTCCGGTAGCACGAAGTGCACGGATGTGTATGAAGTCTATAAGCCATTCAGTCCTAATGCCGTGCTCCCATCCATACTGAAGCTCGCGACGAATTTCTTCACCGCGAAGACCTAAAAGAACGGCTAGTCTACTTTGTATCATGGCATACTGGTTGGGCACCACGATGTCGCGAGTGGGCACGGGCCTCTGAATGAGTGCCTCGTATTCCTCTACTGTAGGGGCTAGCTCTATCCCCTAAAAGTTGAATACGGCGTACTGAGTGTCCTAGAAGCTTATTGTTGTTCTGAGCAAGGTCCAATCGATGGGAAAATCAGCAAGCAGTGGCAAGTCTCCTATGATGAGTCGGAGAAATGTGCGATCAACAAGGCGAAATGTTCTCCAAAGGCGCATGATGACCGCTGTTGGAGTGAAGATGACATCGAGCCTAAGACAGGGATGTAAGCGATCCATCCTTACCTAAATGGAGAGAATGTCGGTTCAACGTTTAAAACCAAACCGATGCAATGTTCTAGGTTGTTTTAAAAACATGCATGCAATGTAGAAAAGTAAAGTATAATTGTAGTTGTTACAACGTACATCGCTCATTGTAGAAAAACAACAAAAGGCCCGCCTAAAAGAAAACCTGGGGTCGACTCAAAGACCGGACTTTGGGTCGGTTGACGGCATGAAGGCAATTTTGGTCCAGCATGATGGTCCCTGTTTATGCACGGTTTCAGTGTTCTACTGGGAAAACCACTAACTAGAGATGGGGGCTCTCGATTCAGGAGCGTCAATTCCTTGAAATCAAGCGAGGATCTTTGGGGGTCGGTTCTATGGCAGAGCCTACTCGATCCGTTCCCTTACTCGGAACCTCCGACTAACCTAACTTCCTATTTCGGCGCCTGTCAGCACCCCATTTTGGCCCACCGGCTTCCCACACGAGGGTTCCCGATCGAAGCCAGGGACATTATTCATCACCCGGCAATCAGCGGCAAATAAGCGGGCACGGGGTCACGAGCAATAGGAGAAAGAGCTAGGCCACTGAGAAAAGCGGAGGAAAGCCATCAGAATGAACAAACAGACAAAGAATCCCGAAAACAGCGAAACCGGCACTGTGGCACTATTCATCATCGAGTCACCGAAGTACCGAAAGGCACCCAATATGGGACTCCAAAAATCTCCCTCAGTGCCAAAGTGACCAACGACACGTCCGGGCGCATTTCCGGGACATCCTGCTTAAGCCGGGACACCCCGATCCCTCACGGACGCCCTTTCTGATAGAGCTCCCGGGGCCCGCTCCACTGACAAGCAGACGGCCCCACAAAACGGGTCTACAGGCACCCAGGGACCACCAAGGTCAGGGAACAAGCTTCAGATGACCTTCCGGAACTCGACTTGGTTTCCCGAGGAACGTTTCAGTGGTCACGAACGTCTCCCGGCGAGCCTTCGGAGCGCGCCCACGGGAAACAGAGATCACAACGATCCCTGAGCACAACAACGACCCCCGAGCACCTCAAGACATTCAGGGAACACTGAGAAAATCTCGGTCACAAGTCCCTAGGCCTCCCCGGGCTAACGGTCCTCGACCGAGGGTGACGAGCCAACGATCCCCCACAGGGCATAAGAGCCACCGAAACGAATGTCAAGACGCACAAGGAGCAATCAGGGACCGGGGGACACTAAACTCCGCTCCGGACGTCCAAACAGGGCAAAACCGATTCCCGAGGCGCCGAGTCGCCCGAACGTTTGTTCACACGACGCATGGCGATATTAGGCCCATTCAAACCCTCGTCATTCAAGCATTCCA
The DNA here is from genome assembly GCF_007655135.1 of Punica granatum. Taxonomy (NCBI): domain Eukaryota; kingdom Viridiplantae; phylum Streptophyta; class Magnoliopsida; order Myrtales; family Lythraceae; genus Punica; species Punica granatum. Next base: position 34,277,085 of record NC_045127.1, on the reverse strand, counting down.
AATCTTCAAATTAATTGGACATCGGAGATCGGACGCGCGTTCAATCAAGTAACAAGCGCTTCCCGGCTTTTCTCTCAATTGAATGGGACCCACAGCTTAGTCAAGCCAAGCCATCAAGCCGCGGCTCAACCCCAAGCCACGGCTCAACCCTCGGCTCTGATTGGACGGCCCAAGCCGCGGCTCCCCCTCCCATGGCCGGCGGCTCCAAGGCTTCCCCACCATACAATTTGAATTTTGGCTCTTACACCCATCACTTCCTCTTACACACTTACATCCATCACTCCCCATCACTCAACCTCTTGCTTCCCCTAAACTCCATTTGACATTTTCCCCTCCCTAACCTCCCTTTAAATTTTCGGCAGCCCATTAATCACTTCAAAAACCGCAATTAAATCCACTTGAACACACCATTAGGGCATCCTTTATAAGCTCCAAGCCTCACTAATCTAATCACTTCTTCAACTCCATTCTCTCTCAAGCCAATCTCTCTCCAAAAACCTCACAAGCCCCAGCCCTCTCCCTCACTTCCGTTCAGCCCATGCCAAGGCCGAAACCGGCCGAAACCGTCGGAAAACCGCCCGGTATTCCGGTAACCACCCGACCCGACTTAAGCCAATAATCACCAAACTCCCTAGCCTACACATTTTCCACCCCCTAAGTCCATTTCCGGGCTTAGATTTTCGATTTGAGGCTTTCTACATCACGTTCCAGCCGTAGGAACATTCGGGTCCCTAGACCCCCTAGCCGTGCACACCGAGCTTCCCGACGTGCCATTTCTTCCCACAACTTCGGAGAGTCGTGCCATCACGTTCAAAGGGTTCCTCACAACCCTCATCCTCTCTCGTGAAGAGGTGGTCACGATCCGAGGGCCGATCCACCGTGCACAACCACCGTTTCATTGTCTTTTCACTTACCGGGTTTTATGTGTTCATACCCGAACTTTCTCTCATATTTTTGAGCTTACCCAGGGCTTGGCACGTTCGGGACCACCCACGGGTGACTAGATCTGCCTCTTAGGAGTCCAACGAGCCCGACCTTGTTTCGTGCCGTGACCGGAGCAAGCGTGCCGACTCGTTTTTCCCCGACTAGCCGCGGCTGTCTCCTCTCGGGTTGCTCACTGCCGTAACTTCCAGCCGAGTCTAGCGACTCCCACGGCCGCTTCCCCGACTCTTTTCCTCGTGCACCGAGGCTAGGTAACACCCCTTTACAACCTAGAAGGGTTAGGATCTTCGATCTTTACTTATATGGAGTGTTATGCGTTTTAGAGATTCGGATGCATGAAAGATAGCATTTTTCCTTTAGATCCGTACTTTCCCATGCAAACCATGCATCGTCACGTGTTCCATTTCCTTATCACGTTCATATGTCGTATAAGCATGCTTGTATAACGTGAAATGGTCCGAATCCGTGAGGATGAGACCGCCATAGACTCGAGGAAGTCCTTGAGCCTCTCGGCCGAACCTTACAAAGGGGGGGCCTTGAGCCTCTTCGGCTCCCTAGGGTCCATGACCCTCTCATTCTTCCGGATTTGACAATTTCCACGGCCATGGTGTCCGTAATCGCGGTTAAAATATGACGGCATGACGGGAAGGCCTTGAAATCTCGAACGGAGAGGCCTCGGGGTTCGGTTGTGCCAAGGAGACCCACGGCCATCTCCTTGCGATGGGGGCCGTGAGGGTCCTTGGTCCACCCGAAGCCCTAGGGCTCTCTTTTCCTTGAAATAATGTGATTCCCGTGAGTCATTCCCAAATTCATCGTTGAGTAAGTTAACATCGTGTCGTTAATTCCTCGAATATGGTGTTTTGGGTGTACCACATGTTTATTCGTATAAATCGGGATCGTGTCGATGTCGATTTAGTGATAATCTGTTGTATCACGTGCATATTACATGATGAATGCAAGGGACGATTAGGAACGATGCGAGAGACCCACCGAAACCCGAATCGGGTCAAGGGGGTATTCGGCCAACCATTCTAGTGGAAGTGACCGACTCCTCCATGACCTCTCTCGGAGTTGTGGTTGGTCTCTTCGTCGTTCCGAAGTTTACCCTTGGAATTGTTTGTAGTTACGCTCCCTCCTTAATCGTTGTCTATATGCTTATTACGTGCGGGACTTGTTAGACTCGGATATTTCCCATTAAAACCATAATCGTAACATGGAATAACAAATGCATAAAAAAACCTCACAAACGGGACAAACGGGACGTGCTATTCGGTTGATTAAATCATTCGGACTAAATAATCGGGTAAATTGGTCCTTAATTCGTAAACGCATCGATGGTTCACGGAACGGCGGGAATGCCCTTTTCCTTAAAAGATCACAATTTCAAAACACCGAGACACGTAACACGAATAGAATTGATGTCTAAGGAGTACTCGCGTGCTATGACTCGAGTCCGGGCCCGATTTGAGGCGGCTCGAGTCAAGACGCGCGAGTCCTCCTTAGATTTCTTCATGTGACGTGATCTCCAATTTACATACGAACATCGCAATTTTATCCAAGGGCATAATCGTCATTCCGTGATTCACCGATACCCTAGGCGTTAGGGAGTTGGAAACACTTCGATCTATGAAAGAAAAGGGCAACCCGTTCGGGTGCGAGTTTCATTCGCACGGCCCATTCCGTTCACTTTCGGTGTTTCTATCTTCCTATCGTAGATTCGGTGGTGAACATTTTATTTCAGTTACAAAACACGAAAAACCGGATTAATCATGCATTTGGCTTAATCAAACATTAGATAATGGATAAGCGGAATGATAGATTCCAATCTAGAGTCAAAACACGAGTTTGGCTAATCCGGTGAAACCACAGTGACACTTAACTGAATAAGAGTCATAAAACAAACACACACATGTAATTGGCTTAGAACCACATCCTAGCCCGCCCTCTATGTTTGCCTAGATTAGATGCACTGTTTGCCAATCAACCCCGGTTAATAACTGATTAAATCACGTACATTCGACTTAATACACCACTTGTCTGTATTCACCGACAATTGTCAGTTGTTGTCTGTATTGTGTCAGTTTTATCAGTTTTCTTCTGTTTTGTCTTTGCATATGATGATTTATTGCGGTTCGGGCCCGAGCCCACAGGTCACGTGTTGCACGGGGTCCAACGCCCCAAATCACCGAACACGAGGTCCAACACCTCTTAACTCACCGAGCGCGTGCAACCCGAGTGCGGAATGGGATCTAGCCTCGATTCACCGTCACACTCCGAATGCGGCCTATGTGGAAGGCGGATTTGGAATGAACGCGTGAAACGGGTTTAGATATCACCCGGGAGCTCGATCGATCCATCGGATACAGTGAGAACTGACCGGTTCTCCCGAAAACCATTGGATCGATCGGACCAGACCCCCGGCTCCTCGAGCCCGCGTTGCCTTAATTTGTTTATCAGTTATTCAAAATACTCGGTGAGCCGGAGCGGAATATTGGCCCAATGCAAACCGATCGGGATCCATTTACTTATTCAGTTATACCTTGTAATTAGTTGAGAGAACATTGCGAGAACTCTATTTGTATGTTCATTTCATGCATTTGTAAGGATCCTCGATCGGCGAGCGAGAGGTCCGAGTGCCGGATCGGTTAAGTTGGTCTATCGCCACCAAAGGGTGAGTAAATTCGGATACTCGTGGATTCGGTTCACGCAGGGATTCGACCGTCACGGTTCGATGAACTGTAACGCTAAGATAGTGAACCGACTCCTCGATGCACAAGCCTACTCATCTTTCGGATTCTTGGCCCAACTTGATCAATCCATCGATTTTACGGTGTCAAAACGGGCGAGTCAAGTGCGACCTTAAAATCACGCGGTAAATAAACAAAACGGCAAGCCTAACAAACTAGAGTACCGAAAGGGCGTGCGGGATATAGGCCCACACGTAATAGAACCCCCGAATTCGGAATTTTCGGTTCCGCATGACCATTGCCTTAGCATTTAGGTGTACCCCGTACCCCAAGACCCGAGTAACTTGCCGGCCCTCGACCTTCGGGTCGTAAAATGGCAAGTGGCGACTCCTTCTCACGTGCGTCCGTCGCGCGTCCCCGGGAAGGTGGACACTCCCAAGCCGCGTTTGCTTAGGCGCGCGCATGCGTGCCCCGACGAGATTAAATTCGGGTGCGCACAGCTTGGTGACTCCACTGGGGACATACTTAGTGGGTTCGGGCTCAATCCCGTTTGTTTGCTTGCTTGTTTATTCATCGCTTTCCGCATTTCCCGCTTATCTACTTTACGCATTTTATTTCCCACACATGCATTGCACATCATATTAGATTCTTAGGGACCTTGTCCGACATCCCACGGGCACCAATATAGGAAGTTAGGTTAGTCAGAGGTTCCGAGTAAGGGAACGGATCGAGTCGGCTACGCCACCGAACCGGCCCCCAAAGATCCTTGCTCGATTTCAAGGAATTCACATCCTTGAGTCGGGAGCCCCCATCCCTAGTTAGCGGTTCTCCCAGTAGCACCGAAAACCATGCATACACAGGGACCGTCATGCTGGGCCAACTTTTACCTCCATGCCGTCAACCGACCCAAAAGTCGAGTCCTTGAGTCGGTCCGTAGTCGTTGTTAGGACGGGCATTTTTTTGTTTTTGTAAGAAAGAGCAATGTATACTGTAAAGAACACAACTATAGTTTGTCTTTCCGCACTGCATACATTTTTTTTCGAAAAAAAACTTAGGACATTGCATTGACTTGATTCTAAAAACGTTAAGCCGGTATCTCCTCCATCTAGGTAAGGATGGACCGCCCGGCTCCCGGTCTTAGACTCGAAGCAATCACGCCACCAAGGCAAGACATCATGCGCATCTGGAGGACTCTCCGACCGGCGGATCGCGCATTCATCCAAGACATCATCGGGGACATGGTCATGCTCACGGAAACCCCGGTGGATTGGATCTTCCTGAGGGCCGCCACCGAATTTTGGGATCCCGAGCACGCAGTATTCAACTTTCAGGGGACGGAGTTAGCACCTACAATCGAAGAATACACGGCGCTCATCCAGAGGCCTACGCCCACGACCCACGGCATCTTCGTGCCGAATCCGTTACCACCGTCCAGGGACAACTCTCCACACTTCTCCGCATACCCGCTCAAGACTTCCACGAGGAGCTTCATCAAAGGTGGGATCAAGGCATCCGGATCGCATGGCTTTCCGACTGGACGCTCCTCCGCGCAATGACGCTTACAACGGCTTCCTATCAGTGCGATGCCTGCCATGGATTCCTACTCTTGATCTTTGGCACTCTCTTGTTTCCGTACTCGCCGAACCTCATTGACGGGGCTATAGCTCAAGTCGTCCTCCAAGCGGTAGGAGGCCATAGTTACGTGGAGGCTTTACTAGCCGAGACCGTCCGGTCTCTTGACTATGTTAGGGAGGTTCGGCGCGGTAGGATGAGGGGATCCCGGCACTTGCTTCAGATTTGGCTTCTTGCGCACATCCGCCCCTTTTGCTCATCACATCCGTTCTCCTACATCTCCGACAAGCGTTCGTTGATCGAACGCCTTGCACCAGTCATCCCACCGCCCGAACACAGCTTCTCGGAATGGAGGCGCTTTTGGCGTGAGTTGACGCCCGCACGGTTCTTATGGGTCGCCCGATGGAATCCCGGTGGCCCCATGATCACGGGATGTCCCGGAATTGTGGGAGTTCCCCTCCTCAGCCACTTGGGGAGCATCCTCGTATTTCCCGGCCGGGTAATCAGACAGCTCGGCGGCCTACAGGACATTCCGGCCGACGCGAACCGCCTACCTTTCCGCATCCAATGGGCCGACTCCACGTCCACGGCCCCCTACATTTTCGGTTCCGCATGACCATTGCCTTAGCATTTAGGTGTACCCCGTACCCCTAGACCCGGGTAACTTGCCGGCCCTCGACCTTCGGGTCGTAAAATGGCAAGTGGCGACTCCTTCTCACGTTCGTCCGTTGCGCATCCCCGGGAAGGTGGACACTCCCAAGCAGCGTTTGCTTAGGCGCGCGCATGCGTGCCCCGACGAGATTAAATTCGGGTGCGCACAGCGCCCGTGGGAATTCAAGCGAGGTACTTAGAATTCCGCTAGGATGATGCAATGCAAGTGCATAAAGTAAATACGCTTGAAATAAATGTACGGAAAGCGATAAATAAACATGCAAGCAAAGCAAACGGGATCGAGCCCGAACCCACTAAGTAAATCCCCAGTGGAGTCGCCAAGCTGTACGGACCCGAATGTGGACTCACGTCGGGGCCCGCATGTGTGCTTTTGGATCGCGCGGCTTGGGAGTGTCCATCTTCCCGTGGGGACGCATGACAGACACGCGTGAGAAGGAGTCACCACTTATCATTTTACGACCCGAAGGTCGAGGGCAGATAAGTTACCCGGGTCTAGGGGTATGGAACACCTAGTTGTTGTTAAGGCATTAATCTGTGTGGAACCGAAAAGTCCGAGTTCGGGGGTTCATGTTACGTGCGGGCCTATATCCCGCACGCCTTTTCGGTACACTGGTTTGCTAGGCTTGCATGTTTTATTATTTACCGCATGAATTAAGTTGAACTCGGCTCGCACGTTTTGACACTTGTCGGCATCCCATTTTGGCCCACCGGCTCCCGACACGAGGACTCCCGGCCGAAACTCGAATTACTATTCGTGACCCGACAATCGGAGGCGAATGCGCGGACGTGGGAGCATGGACTACAGAAGGGAAGCAGGGTCCTCCAAAAGGCTCAGGAGGGCAGTCAAAAGGGCAGATAAACAACGAACCCCAAAACAGTAGAAGTCGGCACTGTGGCACTATTCATCGTCAGATCACCGGAGCGTAAGAAGATATCCAATATGGGACTTTAAAAATCCCTCTTGATACCAAAATGATCAATGGCACCTCCGAGCGCAATTCAGAGGCCTCCTGCTCAAGCCGGGGCACTCCCGAACATTTGCAGATGCCCTCCCAACGGGGCTCCCAGAACGCCCGGTTCACGGACAAGTAAACGGCACCCGAAAACGGGCCTGCACACACCCAAGGACAAATAGAACCATGGAACAAGTTTCAAACTGCCTCTCAGGGCTCGTCTTGGTCTCCCGAGTGAGTCCCGACCCGGGAAAGGGGCCCTTTCAGATAGAATCTAACGCCCAGAGCTCATTCGGTGGAAAGTTGACGTCCGAGCTTCACACCACTCATTCCCTATGACTCTTAGGATTAGGGAAATCACTTCGCCTCGGGCTAAGTAGATGAGTTAGGTCTCCCGAGTGACATTTTAGTGTCACGAACGCCTCTCGGCAAGTTTTCGGGGCATGTCTCTGACAAACAGAGGCCACAGCGGCCTCCAAACACCTCAGGACATTCGGGGAACACTGATAAAACCCTGATCGCGGGTCCCTAAGTCACCTCCGGCTAATGGTCTTCGGTCGAGGACGGCAATCCAATGATCCCACACGAAATAAAAAGCTCATCAAGACGAACACTACGATACACGAAGGAGCAATTGGAGGACGGGAACGGTCAACTCCACTCTGAGTGTACAAACAGGGAAAAACCGACTCTCGAGGTGTCGAGTCACCCGAATATTCGTTCACATGAAATATGGCGATATTAGGCTCATTTAAATCCTTTTCATACAAGCACTCCAAATTTATCAATTGATCAGACTTCGAAGATCGGACGCGCGATCAATCGAGCCTCAAGCTTCTCCCGGCTTTTCCTCGAACCAAGAAGAGCCTATGGCTCAATCCCAAGCGGCTCAACCCTTGCCCCAATGGCTCAATCCCAAGAGCTTCCCTCTACACATTTCAAATATCTCTTACACACATCACCCATCCATCACCTCCCATCACTTCTCTTCTTACTTCCCCTAAACTCTAAGTGACATAAACCCCACCCTAATCACCTTTCAAAATCCAGCCACCCTAATTCACCCCTCTAACCACATTTAGCTCATCCTAATCGCACCATTAGTCATCCCTATAAGTTCCCATCCATCATTAGCCTTAATCACTTCTTCAACTTCATCCTCTCTCAAGCCAACTTCTCTCTAAAATTCTCTCAACATTCAGCCCACTCCCTCATCCCCGCACAAGCCATCCCGTGGCCGAAACCGGCCAAATCCGACGGAAAACCACTCGGTATTCCGATTACCACCCGGCCCGACTTAAACCAAACACAACCAAACTTCATATCCGACATATTTACCACCCTCTAAGTCCGTTCCCGAGCTTAGATTTTCCATTTGAAGCCTCCAACATCACGTTCTGGCTGTGTGGACTATCGGGTCCCGAGACCGTTCACCGGGTGCACCCGGACTTCTACAACGTGCCATTCCTTCCCACGACTTCGGCGAGTCATGCCATCACGTTCAAAGGGTCCCTCACAACCCTCACTCTTCCCCATGAAGAGGTGGTCACGGTCCAAGAGCCATACCACCGTGCACAACCTCCGCCTTGGCACATTCGGGACTGTCCACGAACGTCTAGATTTGTCCCTTAGGAGTCCAAGGAGCCCGATCTTGCACCGTGCCGCGGTCGGAGTCGTCGTGCCGACCTCATTTTCTCCAAGCTGCCACTGCCGCTGCTCTCGGGTGTCCACTGCCCATCACGTCCAGCCAGGTCACTCGACCCTCTTGCTACTTCCCCGACTCTTTCCCTCATACATCGAGGCTAGGTAACGCCCCTCTACGACTTGAAGGAACTAGGTTTTCGATCTTTGTTTGTTATGATACAATAAAGTGATTAATATGCACGTTATATGCAAGTTAGGTTATTTCCTTCAATTTCATGCAATCCCATGCACGTACATCCCCTATGTCTCGTTTATATGTCGCATGAACGCATGTGCCGTGATAGGAAATGGCTAGGATCGAGGTAGGAGAGGCGTCTAAGCCACGGTCGGACCATGGGAACCCACGGCCTAGTCCTAAGGGAGGGACCCGTGAGCTTTCTTGGTTCCTCCGAGGCTAAATCGGCCTCCTCTTCCCCGAAACTAGTTGGTTCCCGCGTCTTTACCGTCGTTTATCGCATGTAATGTATTGGCATGACGGGAAAAGGTTTAGATCGGAATTGAAGAGCCCGCCTTGACTCGTGTGAACCATGGGAACTCACGGCCACTCTTGAGGGGATGTGGCCGAGAGTTCCTTTGGACCACACGGGGTCCAAGGAGGCCTCTTTTGTTCCAAAATAGATCGGTTCCCGTGTTTCACATTTTACCATTGTATGAGTCGGTGCCGTTTTATCGATTCCTCTAAATATCGTGTTTGTGCTTGTTTGTATATTTGATTGCGTTCCTAAGATCATGGCGGCACCGGCTATGTAAAAATGTACATTGTCATTGTGTTTGATGTTTTACGCATGCAAGAAACGGTGAAAGCCAATTCTTGGAATTGATTGTAATCACAATTTTCATTTAATCGTTGGTTTCATGTTAATTTGTATGCTAGGTACATTAATATCGAACAATCATTTCATTGATCCATAACAATTGAGGTTCGAGGTCTCAATCATTAAACCATTCCACGAACGGGAAATAGGACGTGTCATTTGGTTAATGAAATCATTCGGCTTAAATAATTGGACAAATTGAATATTAATTTGTAAACGCATCGATGGATCACGAAATGGCGGAAATGCCCTTTTCTTTAAAAGCCTACAATTTCAAAGCACCGAGACGTGTGACGCAAATAGAATCAGTGTCTAGCGAGTACTCGCGTACAATGACTCGAGTTTGGGCCCAATTTGAGGTGGCTCAAGTCGAGATGCGCGAGTACTCTTTAGACCTCTTCGTGTCACACGATCTTTAATTTATATGTGAACTACACACGTTCTAATACTCAAGGGCATAATCGTCATTCCGTGATTCACCGATATCCCTAGGCATTAGGGAGTCAGAAACACCTCGATTTATGGACGAAAAGGGGCGGCCCGTTCGGGCGCGAGTTTCATTCGTACTGCCCATTCCGTCCACTTTCGGTGTTTCTATCTCCCTATTGTAGATTCGGTGGCGGGTATCTTCATTTCGGTTGCAAAACACGAAAAACCGGATTAATCATGCATCTGACTTAATCAAACATTAGATAATGGATAGACGGAATGCTAGATTCCAATCTAGAGTCAAAATACGAGTTTGGCAAATTCGGTGAAACCGTAGTGACACCTCACTGAATAGAGTTCTAAAACAAATTCACACATATAATTGGCCTAGAACCATATCCCAGCCCACCTCTTTGTTTGCCTAGGTTAGATACATTGTTTGCTAATAAACCCCGGTTAATAACTGATTAAATCACGTACATTCGGCCTAATATACAACTTGTCTGTATTTATCTACATTTATCAGTTTTTGTCTGTTTTTCATCAGTTTTATTAGTTTTCTTCTGTTTTCCATTTGCTTTTGCTGATCTATTGCGACTCGGGTCCGAACCCATAGGTTATGTAATACACGGGGTCCAACACCCCAAATCACCGAACACAAGGTCCAACGCCTCCTAACTCACTGAGCGCATGCAACCCGAGTGCAGAATGGGATCTAGCCTCGAGTCACCATCGCACTCCAAGTATGGCCTATGTGGAAGGCAATTTGGATTGGATGTGTGAAACGTGTTTAGATATCACCCGGGAGCTCGATTGGTCCAACGGTTACAGTGGGAATCAACCGGTTCTCCTGCAGACCGTTGGTTCGATCGGACCCTACCCCCGGCTCCTTGAGCCCGCATTGCCTTAATGTATTTATCGGTTATTCAAAACACACGGTGAGCCGGAGCGGAATATTTGCCCAATGCAAACCGATCGGGATCCATTCACTTATTCAGTTGTATTTTGTAATTAATCTAGAGAACATTGCGAGGATTTGTTTGTACATTCATTCATTCATTTGTAAGGATCCCCGATCGGCGAGTGAGAGGTCCGAGTGTCGAACCGGTCAAGTTGGTCTATTGTTACCAAGAGAGGAGTAAGCTCGAATACTCGTGGTCTATTGTTACCAAGAGAGGAGGCTCCCGATGGAATTTTGAGGCAAGGTCGGCAGCCTTGGGTAGCCAAGGGACCCCTCTAGGTGACCGTGGTGGTCGTTTGTTCCCAGAGTTATCGGGTCGACCCGTACAGTCCTGCAAAAATCACCCAAAACAGAGCACGTCTGGAATTTCAGACCCGACTGGCACAAGTCGGGTCGGACGTTGCCACGGAGGCTCCCGATGGAATTTTGAGCAAGGCCAACGGCTCCCGACTGCTAACTCACCTCCAGAGGTGACTGTGGTGGTCGTTTTCCGAAAAGAGTCCTGGATCGACCCGATCTGCAAGAAAACCGTACAAACAGTCAGAAATTTCGACCCGACTGGGTAGTCGGGTTGTTTCTTCTTCCTGGGGTTAAACCGACGGGTGTTTCTTGGATTTTTTGACTCCTTGACACCCTAGGGTTGTGTGGGGAGGTGTTTGATGGGTTTTGGTAGCTCAAACCGGCTTGGAAAGGCTTGAAACCTGGTTTGACATTTTTGACCCGAGAAGGACCAAATCTGTCCAGATTTTGTTCAAGGCTGGTTCTTTGGCTTAGAGGCTTCAAACTTAAAATCTAAGCTCAGAAATGGATAGAGGGGGTCAAAAACATGTGGGATATGAAGTTTGGTAAAGTTTGGATTTAAGCCGGGATGGATTCCGACTTAAGACTTTGCCCGGTTTTGCTTGGTTTTGCTTGTTCTTGCTGAGCTGCGATTTTGCTGAACTCCTTGAGAGTTTGAGAGCTTTTGTTTGAGTGAGAAATTCTAGAGAGAGAGTGCTTGAAGGTGTATGATTAAGTTAATGACATTTGGACAATATATAGGAAAGCTTAAATGCAAGATTATTGGAGAAAAGTGTAATTAGGGCCATGGATTAGTGGAATCCGAATTTCTTAAGGAAATATCAAGCTTCATCCTCATCCATTGCATTAATGGAGAAGAGATAAGAGCATTGATGAGCTTGGAGTGTTGTCTTCAAACACTTAGATATTTTAAAGTGGAAGACAAATGCAAGTTGCCTTGAAGGAAGAAGCCAAGGGACATGGACGGCAATGGGCATGGGTGACGCGGCAATGAGTTGGCCGTGGGTCCCACGGGTCGTGAGGTAAGTTCGGGCCAAAGTTCGGGTCTCGATTGGTCGCGCATTCGAAGTTCGTGGTTTGAATTGAACGTCGAATTATTGATATGCGCGAGAAAACGGTTTTAACGAGTCTAAGATTGGCATTTTTCATGGAGAAATGTCCCGGAAGCATATGAGGCTCAGAAGCCGGTTTTACTCATTATAGGTGACCAGAGCGAAGTTGTCCGCTTCTGACAGCATATCCTGTGTCTGCATCTCACATCATTTTGACGTAAATTGTCAGACAACGTGAACAATTGTCCCTTAAGCCAGTAATGCTAACGTGGGGCTGGAGACGTCCTAGGAGGCCGAAACTGAATTTCTCAGGATAATTTCTGAGTTGCTTGGGCACTCCGAAGATTACTGTAATCTCTGTTTGTCGAGATCAGACCTCCAAGGACTTGAAAAGTGTATCTGAGACCTCTAAAGCATTGCTCGGGAGGTCTAGATGAGTCATGTGATTTATTCCGACGATTCCACGTTGAGCCCTGAGAAGGCTAGCATGGTGTAGGATAGACACCCGGCGTCAAGTTTCCGTAAAAAGGACCTTCGGATATGCATTTCTACTGAAAATGGCCATTTCCGCTCCTCGGAGGTTACTCGGGAAACTGATAAGGTTTTTGCTGTCTATTTTGCCCAATTGTGAATGTCTGCTAGAGTTTTCAGGGCAATGCGGTATGAACTTCGTTTGCCATAATTCCATCAGACCAGTCTCCGGCTATGCTCTTCCGAAGAGGGGTGTGCTTGTTTTGCCGCTCGGAAATTATTTGAAGTGTGTGTGTGACTTCCAAGAGACAATCTGAAGCATTGTTCATGCTCTGTGTGCTGGTGGGGCATGGCCGCGTCTGATATTTGGAATTAACTTTTCTCCAGGAAACCGGCATATTTGGACTTCGATTGAAAAGTTTTCTGTATACAGAAAGTTGTTCTGTATAGAGCAGATGATTTGCAAAATGCCTTTGGGGACACTTTTCATCTGTTTGGCATTGAAGTGGATTTTTGGAGTCCAATATTGGCTATCTTCCGACGATTGAGCGAACTATCGAAAAATAGTACCGTCTGTGTGATATACTGAAAATGCCGGTTTTGGACATTGTTGAGCTTTCCGGTCGATCTGTTGCCTTTTGATGACCCCTGGAGTCCTTCTGTCACATCCATGGGTCATTTGCTCAATTTTGCCGACTTGAGGATGAATAGTGACCGCTCTGTTGAGCCGTTTTTTTTTTGTACTCTGCTTAAGTCATAGCTTGGATCATTGCTGATAGTGTAATTTGAATCGGTGAGCCAAAATGGGGTGCTGACAGCTTGCCCCTCTTTGACTGCGTGCTCGAGTAGACGATGCAGCCAAAGACTTCAGAAGCATCCCAATTTGATAGCAATGATCGATGTGGAATTTCCTATATGGCCTTCTCCTTCTTGCTTTGGATATACGGGATATTGTGCCTATCATAAAGATAAAGGAAGTGAGGTGAGATGTGCATAAGTTTGGCAGTAAACAAATGGGGTACATGTATAAAGGAAATTGCAGTTAACGAGAAATGCTTTGTTTAATTAGAAATGCGGTATGCCAAGTTTAATGAAAAGTGCTGATCTTAATGAAAGGTGCACTGCGTTCCTGAGAAGGTACAGGCCAATTGAAAAGTGCATTGTGGAAATAAAAGGTGCACTGCGTTCCTGAGAAGGTGCATGCCAATTGAAAAATGCATTGCAATAATGAAAGGTGCACTGCGTTCCTGAGAAGGTGCACGCCAATTGAAAAGTGCTTTTGCAAGAGGCATGGGCGCTTGCCCAATATGTTGCCCGATGCATGGACGCTTGCCCGGGGTTTTGCAATATGCACGGGGCGCATACCGAATGAACTGCATGGCTCAAAGGCGCCTACCTAGTGGACTTGCGGGGTGCACGAGCGCTTGCTCGGCGGGTTTGCAAGGTGCACTGCATTCCTGAGAAGGTGCACGCCAATTAAAAGTGCATTGCGGAAATAAAAGGTGCACTGCGTTCCTGAGAAGGTGCACGCCAATTGAAAGGTGCATTGCGGAAATAAAAGGTGCACTGCGTTCCTAAGAAGGTGCACGCCAATTGAAAGGTGCATTGCGGAAATAAAAGGTGCACTGCGTTCCTGAGAAGGTGCACGCCAATTGAAAGGTGCATTGCGGAAATAAAAGGTGCACTGCGTTCCTGAGAAGGTGCACGCCAATTGAAACGTGCATTGCGAAAATAAAAGGTGCACTGCGTTCCTGAGAAGGTGCACGCCAATTGAAACGTGCATTGCAGAAATAAAAGGTGCACTGCGCTCCTGAGAAGGTGCATGCCAATTGAAAAGTGCATTGCAGAAATAAAAGGTGCACTGCGTTCCTGAGAAGGTGCACGCCAATTGAAAAGTGCATTGCAGAAATAAAAGGTGCACTGCGTTCCTGAGAAGGTGCACGCCAATTGAAAAGTGCATTGCGGAAATAAAAGGTGCACTGCGTTCCTGAGAAGGTGCACGCCAATTGAAAGGTGCATTGCAGAAATAAAGGGTGCACAAAGTAAATGCAAACGCTGGGGAGTTGCGTGAGGTGTGGAAGGAATCATTGTGCTTCCTCCATCACTGAGCTTGTCTGTGTTGCAATCGATGTTGTGGCAGAATGCTTCGTTGCTTGCCAACTGATAGTGATGTCACTGAATGCCTGGAGTGCTATCCTGAAGGTTTCTCCTCGGATTTTGACTGTAGTCCTTGGCATAAGGCAGCCATGCATTCGTCAAAGAAAAACTCCTTTCGGGGTTTACATCTTGCTTCCTGCATCTAGAACCAAAGGAGCTAACAGTGGTTGTCAATCTTACTCTACAGCCATAATGAAGATGTGTAAAGAAGTCTGAATAATAATACTTTGGGGATTTGAACTTGATGACCATTTAAAGGGGTGGTCGTCTCCCGAAATTGTGACTTGACAAGAAAGGCTTTTTACGGAACGGGCATGACCCGTAGAATTTGCATTAAGGTAAACGGAGGGATTTTTGGGATCCTCCAGATCAAGGATACGACGATTCGACTGCATGTCGAAACGTATCTTGTGCTGTGAGAGTCAAAGAGAGTTTGCTTGCACCGAAGACTGCCAAACCTCTACTTGTTATCACTGCACGCTGAGTGTAGCTGTCATTTTGTGGTCGAGCTACCAAAGATCCCCTAATTTTTGCCTGGGTCGCAAGACGCGTGACTACCTAGCGGAGTGTTTTGTTTGACTTTTCCCTCATTTAGAGCTTACCTTTTGCTATGACCGCCCTGATTGGGTCTGATCACACCTCTCGGTTCCTCTAACTTTTGCCTAGAGCGCCCTTTTTCGGGTTTTCACTCTAGCGAGGATTTTGTTGTATACTCTCCTTTTGCCACGGTTCTCCTTTTCGGGATTTTAAACCGTGCCCCTCATTCCCTAATTTTTGCCTAGGCCGCCTCAAAGAGGTTTTCAACCTAGCGGGAGATTCATTCTTTTTCTCTCAGGAAAAAGTTCAGAGAAAAGGACAAAAAAACAGAAGAGGGGAGTATATTAATAAGCAGAAATGAAAGTGCTGGGAATTGTACATGTGAAAGAAGCTAAAATGTAATGTGCATTTGAGAAAAACACCCCCAGTGGAATAAGAGAAACACCATCACGGGTAGTATTTCTTAAGTGCATCAGCATTGACCGGAAGAGCGTTCTCGTTCCCGTCCATATCATTAAGAATGATTGCCCCTCTGTCAAAGACTTCTTTAACGATGAAGGGACCGTCGTACTTGTAAGCAAACTTGCCCCTGGAATCAGGGGCGATATGCAAAACTTTTCGCAAGACGAGGTCGCTGGGGCCGAACTCGCGGGGACGAACTTTCTTGTTAAAAGCTCGGGCCATTCTTTGCTGATAGCACTGACCGTGGCAAAGTGCTGTTAGCCGCCTCTCATCGATGAGATTAAGCTGTTCGTAGCGTTGCTTCACCCATTCTGCTTCCTTGAGCTTGGACTCGGCAAGGACCCTCATGGAGGGAATCTCTACTTCGATTGGAAGAACTGCTTCCATGCCGTAGACCAAAGAATACGGGGTTGCTCCGGTAGATGAGCGGATAGAAGTCCGATACGCCAAGAGTGCGAACGGGAGCATCTCGTGCCGGTCTTTGTAATTCACCGTCATTTTTTCGATGATTTTCTTTATGTTCTTATTCGCTGCTTCTACCGCACCATTCATTTGTGGACGATACGAAGAAGAGTTGCGGTGTAGGATCTTGAACTGTGCCTAGAGCTCGTCAATGAGCTTATTGTTCAAGTTCTTGGCGTTGTCTGTGACAAGAGTCGCAGGGACCCCGTAACGTGCGATGATGTCACGCTTGAGAAAGCGTGCCACAGTCTTTGCAGTGACGGATGCAAGGGTGATAGCTTCGATCCATTTGGTGAAGTAATCGATAGCTACCAGTATGAACAAGTGTCCATTGGATGCTTTGGGGTTGATAGGACCAATCACGTCCATGCCCCAGATTGAAAAGGGCCACGGAGCAGCCATTGGATGTAGCTCGTTGGGCGGTGCTATGATATGATTCGCGTAGACTTGACACAAGTGACAGTGTCTGACATGCTTGACGCAGTCGGTCTCCATGGTAGACCAGAAGTACCCGAGTCGCATGAGCTTCTTTGCTAGCATGAGCCCGTTCATGTGAGGTCCGCAGTTTCCCTCGTGCACTTCTTCCATGAGGCATTGTGCCTCATTCTCATCGACACACCGAAGCAGTGTAGCATCGAATGAACGGCGGTAGAGAGTCTCACCACTCAGGAAGAAATTTGCTGCAATGCGCCGAAGAGTCCTCTGGTCATGCCGATCGGTGAACACTGGGAATTGACCTGTTTGCAGCAAGTACTTGATGTCTGCGTACCACGGTTTACCGTCGACAGCGTCGATTACATCGCAATGGGTAGGGCCCTAAGTAATCTCGAACTCAAGAGGCTCGATGAGATTCTCTTTTGTGATGCTCACCATAAAAGCGAGCGTTGCGAGTGCATCGGCGAACTGGTTCTTCATACGTGGAGTGTACGTAAATGAAATGTCCTCGAAGTTCTCTGTCAACTCTTCGAGGTACTCGTGATATGGCACCAGTTTCGGATCTTTCGTCTTCCATTGTTTGAGCGTTTGAAAGATTGTGAGCATAGAATCTCCAAACACTTCAAGCTCCTTGACTTTGAGGTCGATCGCCGCCTGCAAGCCGAGGATACATGCCTCATATTTGGCTATGTTGTTAGTGCAGGGGAAAATCAATCTTCGCTGCAACAGGGAAATGACGCCCCTCAGGGGATATCTACACTGCGCCAATACCCGACCCGGTGGAATTGACTGCACCATCGAAGTACATCTTCCATCCAGTAATTTCCTCCTCACCATTCATTTGGAGGATTCCTTCGTCTGGAAAGTCAGAATTGATTGGTGTGTCATCGACAATTGGGAACTCTGCTAGATGATCTGCTATCGCTTGGCCCTTCATTGATGTGCGCGACACATATTCGATGTCGTACTCCGTCAGTTGGCAACGCCATTTTGCTATGTTCCTCATGGAGGACGGACTGCTAAGTAGATACTTCAAAGGATCTGTCTTCGATAGCAGGCGAACAGTATGGTAGAGAGTGTATTGCCGAAGCCTTTGCATGACCCACACAAGTGCGCAACACATTTTCTCTATCTCAGGGTAGTTGGACTCCCCTTCAGTGAACTTTTTGCTTAAATAATAAATTGCTCGCTCTGCGTGAGAGGAATCGTCCTTTTGCCCTAACATGCATCCGATGGATTGTCGGCGTACCGTCAGGTACAAAATGAGAGGACGATCCGGTGAAGGTGGAACCAACACCGGCGGCTGAATTAGGTATGCCTTGATGGTATCAAAAGCTTTCTGAGACTCGTCATCCCATTCGACCGCTGCATTTTTGCGAAGCAAACGGAAGAGTGGTTGGCACTTGTTTGTCAAATTTGCAATGAAACGCGCGATGTAATTCAGCCGTCCTAAGAAGCTCCTTACTTTGCGCACTATCGATGGAGAGGGCAATTCCATGATCGCTTTAACCTTGTCGGGGTCGACCTCGATGCCTTTCTCGCTAACTATAAACCCCAACAATTTCCCTGACTTAACGCCAAAGGTGCATTTTGCTGGGTTAAGTCGGAGTTTGTACTTCCTGAGACGATCGAATAGTCGTTTGAGGTTAACCAAATGATCTTCTCCTTCTTTGGACTTCGTGATCATGTCGTCGACGTAAACCTCGATCTCTTTATGCATCATGTCATGAAAGAGAGTGACCATTGCCCGCTAATAGGTTGCCCCTGCATTTTTTAGACCGAAAGGCATGACCTTGTAGCAAAACGTACCCCACATCGTGATGAACGTGGTTTTGACTTTATCCTCCTCGGCCATCTGAATCTAATTGTATCCAGAGAAGCCATCCATGAAGGAAAATTGTGTGTGACGTGCTGTATTGTCCACCAAGACGTCGATGTGGGGCAACGGGAAGTTATCCTTTGGGCTAGCCCTGTTGAGGTCTCGGTAGTCGATGCAGACTCTGACTTTCCCATTCTTCTTCTCCACTGGAACGATGTTCGTTACCCATTCAGAGTAATTGCATACCTCCAAGAATCCCGCGTCTACCTGCTTGATAACCTCTTCCTTAATGCGTAGGAGAAGGTCAGCTCGTTGACGTCGCAAGTGTTGGCGCTTGGGTGGGAATCTTTCAGTGTCGAGTGGAAGGAAATGCTTTACGATTAAGGGGTCTAGGCCTGGCATATCAGCATAGGACCAAGCAAAGACCTCTTGATACTCTGTTAAGAAATCGATCATTCGAGCCCTCTGCGCAGGGTCGAGTCCCGTCCCGATTCTAAGGGTGCGTGGTTCTTCTGCATTGCCTATGT
Organism: Punica granatum; assembly: GCF_007655135.1. Classification (NCBI taxonomy): domain Eukaryota; kingdom Viridiplantae; phylum Streptophyta; class Magnoliopsida; order Myrtales; family Lythraceae; genus Punica; species Punica granatum. Next base: position 34,258,128 of record NC_045127.1, on the reverse strand, counting down.
TGATGTCTTCGGTTGGCTCGACGGAAGTGAATTGGTGGTTTTCGAGAGATGCAAACTCTCTTCTATCTCGGGCACGCAACCGTCCTCGTCAAGTCCTTCCCCGAAGTATATGGGTAGGGACTTTCCGAGGTGTGTTTCGAGTGAATTCGAATCGTTGTATCCGTGATTTGGATTCGATTGGAGCCTGGACACGAAAGTGAATTGTTTTAGAAATTAAAGGTGCTAGAAGTAAGTGCAAGAGAGAGAATTCAGACACAGGAAATCAAAAAGCATGCAGGGATTCTATTAACAAGCCATAACAAAAACCCCTCTTCTGTCATGTGGCTTATGGCGTTGCCGACATGCAGGTAGCATTATATATAAAGACCGTCTTACACATCGGCAACTATGGCCGAGTAAAGCGGGACTGAAGTCCAGTTGGTAAGCTTCTCATCCTTCCGTACAGGGCGGATATGAACCCTGGAAGATGTCTCCTCAGTGACGGCATATATGGCTGGCAAAGCCAAAAACGCTTCCACTACATCCGAAGAGAAGTCATCTGTTTCAATGATTGGGGTGTCGGAGGTGCCTCCCATGATCTGCGGCGGTGCGAAAAAAAATTGTGAGAGTGGTGGAACTGGAATGCCCCTGAAGAGCTTTCCGTAGTGTGTAGCGAGACGGTGGAGATGTTTTCCACGACGAGCTTGCACGATCTCATGGCAGGAGGGGCGAAAACCGAGTCCCCTCCTATTGCGGTACTCCTCCACTTCAACAGGTCAGAGGATTCCCTGTGCACGTGCCCCAAGTCCAGTTCCGGGGACGTAATTGTTCTTCAAGAGAACCTTTCCAATCATGCGATCAGTTCGCGATGGACCGACTTCTCCATAGTCTCGAATTACGGAGATCGTGTCAAAAGAGTGAAAGGGAAGATTCTGGTCTTCGCCAATGCTGATATAAGGGACGGCTGTTTCCTTATAGACTGCATAATCTTCCTCGCCGTTGACAGTGATGAGTTTGCCTTCGACAAAGAATTTCAACTTCTGGTGCAATGATGAAGGAACAGCGCCGGCGGCGTGAATCCATGGCCTCCCGAGTAGGAGATTGAAAGCATTGGGTATTTCAAGGATCTGGAAGGTAACAGAGAATGAGCAAGGACCCACATCAATTAGGAGATCGATTTCTCCGTTCACTACTCTCTTAGAGCTGTCAAAGGCTCGGACGGTGGTCTTGCTTGCACGAATGCGACTCATGTCCACGTTCATCTGTTTCAGCGTGGAGACGGGGCAAACGTTAAGAGCAGAGCCGTTGTCGATCATGACTCGACCAACGACGTGGTTGTTGCACTTGCAAACTATGTGCAATGCCCGCAAGTGTCCTTGTCCTTCCGAGGGAATTTCGTCTTCCGAAAAGGAAATCTGATTTGTGAAGATAGAGTTCACAGTCTCCTTGATTCTATCCGGTGCAGTATCTTTCGGGACTTGTGCCGCAGTGAGAACTTTCAGCAAAGCGTTCCGATGAGGTTCGGAGTTCAAAAGCAATGCGAGCAGCGATATATGAGCTGGTGACTTGCCCATTTGCTCGACCACTTTGTATTCGCTAGCTTTGATCACCTTCATGAAAGCTTCGGCTTCCTGATCGGTGACCTTCTTTGTAGGGAATGACACGGCTTCTGGAACGGTTGAGAACGCAGTAGCAGGAGCCTTCCCTTTGTCAACAGGTTCTGGACCTTGGTAAACTCGTCCTGAACGCGTGATTCCCATCGCACTCATTTCTAGTTCTGCACTGGCAACCTCGCTTTCATATGTCCAGGGAACTCGGCTATCGTGATAAGGCTCCTTTGCAGGAACCTCGATAACGAACGGGATGGGAGCGAATGCAACTTCTATTGGAGCATAGTTGATGACAAATGGAATTGAGGACTTCTGCGAGTCTTCTTCCTCTTCAATAGCAGCAATGCTAATCATGTTGACAGAAGGTCCTGAACCTGATCCATGATCAGGAAGAGGGTTTGCACGGACATTAGGCGGCTTCGCCTCATTAAAGGAGATCTGTCTTGTATCAATCATCTCATGGATTTTATCTCGGAGTCTCCAGCAAGTATCCAGAGTGTGACCAGGAGCACCCTGATGAAACTCACAGCATAAATTTTGGTTCTGCATGGAAGGATCGAAATGGGGACCGGGTGCTTCTGTTCTGATCTTGTTGCCTGCAAGAAGCTGCCTGAATATGTGAGAGGGAGGAGCTGGTAAAGTGGTGTACTGCTTGCGTGGACGCGGTTGATTAGCATTACCTTGTTGAGTTCTAGGAGTTGGAGCACGTTGACCGGCTGAGGAGATCTCGAAGCCGGGGGTCTAGCTTGTTGAACTTGAACAGGAGCGTACTGTTGCGGAGGTTACGACTGGATAACAGTTGGCGAGGTCGGGAAATAAGCCTACGGCGTTTGATAGGGCTGCACATAATGCACGGGATGTGCATATGCCTGAGAAGTCGGTAATGCAGGGGTGTAGTCCACCGAAATCGGCTGTGAAGCCTGATGTCCAGAATTGACGATGCCAATAGTCGCGTCTTTGCCTCTCCTAGATGTTCCAGCGGTTTGTTTCTTCGGTGTCTCTTCGTCCTTCTTCCTTGATGGGCCTTCAATTCTTCCTAGCTTAACACCCATGTTCAACTTCTTTCCTGCCTCAATCAGGTCTGAGAAAGAGGAGGTATGAGCCAGGAGATGTGAGTAATATGCGCCTCTGAGCGTAGAGTGAAACAGTTGAACTTGCTGTCGCTCAGTGATTGGAGGAATGTGCTTTGCCGCTTTTCCCCTCCATTCCGTTGCGTATGCTTCGAAAGTTTGACTTTCTCTCATCTCTGTCATGCTAAGATCAAGAAGAGTAGGGGGTGTCTCTGCACAGAATCGATACTGGTCGAGGAATTTCTGAGAAAGATCTGTCCATGTAGGGATGTCGTCGGCTTTCAGGGTCATAAACCAATCTAGCGCCGATCCCGTAAGACTGTCTTGGAAAGTCTTAATGACAAATTCCTTGTAATCCCAATACGAGAGCATTTTGCTATGATAGTGACGGAGATGATGCCGAGGGTCTTTGGTCACATCGTATCTCTTAAAATCTGGAATCTTGATCTTAGGGGGCAGCAGCATGCCCGGAAAGAGATTCCAGTCGCTGTCACCGAAGTCAGGACGGGACGTGCCTGCTTGGAGGACTTGAATGGTTTCCTCCGTTCTCTTCATTCTTTTCTCCTGCTCATTTTCAGGAGGAATGTTTGTCGGTGGAACTGGAGGAGCGGCATGAGTAGGCGTGCCCGGTTCAGTGGGGGAACATTTAGAGGCGGTGGAGTTTGGTAGGGGAACCTCATTTGGGGTTGTGGAGCTTGGAAGGAGAAATGGTCCACAGTGGAAGCAGGGACTTGTGTGATCGCGACTGGAGGAACCGTCGGTGGTGGAACGGTGTAAATTGAAGGTTGAGTAGGTATGATGAACGGCGGCAAAGTGAGCATTGCGGAATCCGTTGATAGGAACGCCGCGGGTGGAAAAGGTACCGATGTAGGAGCTGGTGGCGGTGGCATAGGATCACTGACTGGACTGACTGTCGGCACATATGTCATTGTTGAAAAAGACATATCTTCGCTATCCGTCACATAAATAGGCGGGTTGACCGGATTCAGGTGCACGGTTGTCCTGCGTTCAGGAGGTGGAGTGTGGCTCGAGGAAGCTCGGTTTTGATCCCGAAGCATAGCCATGAGCTCTGTCATATTGGTATTCATGTTGGCAGCCAACTGATTAACCATCCCTTCGCGTGCGGTGAAACGCGCGGGATCAATAACATTGGATGGCGCCTGTGCAGGAGAAGGGAGGTGCATTGGAAGAACACCGGAATACGCCATAGATGCGGCGGGAGACGACATCACATGCGTGTCTTGCGGAAGGAAGTGTGCCGGGATCGGTGGCGCGTCTTGCTCCGAGATAACGGGTTGTTACTCTTCGGCCATTCTTCCACATGCACGAGTAGGATATCGATGCGACGCCAGTTGTTAGTACCTATATGTACAAGTGTATGAGTGTAATTGTTGTGTGTTGGCTATCTTCAAAAATATAAATGACAGTGTATGAATGCATGAGATGCATGAGTTTGAAAACACTAATGCCATTACATCAGTTTGATTCATGTTCCATAATTTACAAAGACAGTTTGTTTAAAAAGGAAACATAAACATTAAACCGACAACTATTACAACCCGTAGCTGAGTGAGCACTACGCGGGTCCTGTACAAGCAAAAACGCTCAGCAACTGAACCTAAGGATGAGAGATTCTGCGCGCTCTTGCCCGCGCTTGGTCTAGCGTAGTGCTCAAACGCGCTATCTCCCTATCTTGGCTCACTATGCGCGCACGAGTCTGAGCCAACTCGCTCTGAAGCTCTCTGTGATCAGTGAGTTCTGCACGAATATCCACAAGTTCGCAGCGGAGTCGATCTCGCTCTGCTCTAATGAATTGCAGCTCTGTGTGCATGGCTCCTTGGACTGAGCTCTCTGCGTCTGGAATGTCTGCCTGCTGTGTCTGCAGCATCTGTGATATGCGTAGCCGACGAACAGGTGCGAATCCATACGGATGGAACTGCATCACATATGCTGCAGTAGCTGAGAAAGCCCGCTCCTCGTCAGTGGGATGCTCCGGGAAGTACAGCTCCTGAATGATGCGCGTGCTCCATAAGCGTCGGACCTCTCTAACCCGTAGAACCCTATCCTGGAGTGAAATTGTGGTGTTTGCCCACCTGAAGCGGTGTGAAATGCGATCTGCCTCTATAGGAATATCTTGTAGTCCACCGAGTTGTCTGATGACTCGGGCTGGAAAGATAAGTGTGCTCCCTAAATGACTGATAAGGGGAAGTCCTATAACTGAAGGACATCCAATGATCATGGGACCGCCGGGATTCCAACGTGTGGTCCATAAAAACTGTGCTGGGGTGAGCTCTTCCATAAACCTCGTCCAGTCGGTGTAGTTACGGTCGGAGGGTCGAAACACATGGAGTAGACGGGCGATGAGTGAGAGCTCGTCGGTGATACATGCAAAAGGATGGGACAAGCCAAACGGTCTAATGTGTGCTAGAAGCCAAATCTGAAGCAGATGTGGGGATCCTCTCATCCTGCCCCGTCGAGTCTCTCGTACATAGTCAAGAGACCGAATGGTCTCAGCCAAAACGGCTTCCACATAACTATGGCCTCCTACCACTTGGAGGATGACCTGAGCAAGTGCCCCGTCTATGAGATTCGACGAGTACGGGAACAGCATAGTCCCGAAGATGAGCAAAAGGAACCCGTGACAAGCGTCACGCTGATAGTACTCTCCAGTGGCATTCAGAGCATGGGTCTGTATGAAGTCTATGAGCCATGTAGTCCTAATGCTGTGCTCCCCTCCATACTGAAGCTCGCAACGAATTTCTTCATTGCGGAGACCTAAAAGGATGGTTAGTCTACTCTGTATTGTGGCGAACTGGTTGGGCACCACGATGTCGTGAATCGGCATAGACCGCTGAAGTAGTGCTGCGTATTCCTCTACTGTAGGGGCTAACTCTGTCCCATGAAAGCTGAAAACGGCCCGCTGAGTGTCCCAAAAACTAATGGCAGTTCTGAGCAGAGTCCAATCGATGGGAGAATCAGCGAGTAATGGTAGATCTCCTATGATGAGCCGGAGGAATGCACGGTCCACGGGGCGGAATGTGTTCCAAAGGCGAGTAATGTCCACAGATGGTGTGATGATGATATCAAGCCTAGGACAGGGACGCGAGCGATCCATTCTTACCTAAATGGAAAAGATGTTGGTTTAATGTTTATAACCAAACTGATGCAATGCCCTAGTTTGTTTTGAAAATGTGCATGCAGTGCGGAGAAAATAAACTATAACACGAGTTCTTTACATTATACAACACTCATTCAGTGAAAACAACAAAATGCTCGCCTAAAAAGAAAACTATGAGCCGACTCAAAGACTCAACTTTTGGGTCGGTTGGCGGCATGAAGGCAAATTTTGGTCCAGCATGACAGTCCCTGTTTATGCATGGTTTCAGTGTTCTACTAGGATAACCACTAACTAGGGATGGGAGCTCCCGATTCAAGGGTGTCAATTCCTTGAAATCGAGCGAGGATCTTTGGGGGTCGATTCGGTGGCAGAGCCGACTCGACCCGTTCCCTTACTCGGAACCTCTGACTAACCTAGCTTCCTAAATCGGCGCCCGTGGGATTCAGGCGAGGTACCTAAATCCACTAGAATGATGTAATGCAAGTGCAGAAAAGTAAAGGTGCGTAAAGTAGATAAGCGAAAAATTGCGAAAAGCGGTAAATGAACATGCAAGCAAGCAAACGAATCGAGCCTTAACCCACTAAGTGTGTCCCCAGCGGAGTCGCCAAGCTGTACGGACCAGAATGTGGACTCTCATTGGGGCCCGCATTGCGCGCTTTTGGATCGCGCAACTTGGGAGTGTCCACCTTCCCGTGGGGACGCGTGAGAGAAGGAGTCGCCACTTATCATTTTACGACCCGAAGGTCGAGGGTGGATAAGTTACCCGGGGTCTAGGGGTATGGAACACCTAGTTGTTTTTAAGGCATTGATCTGTGCGGAACTGGAAAGTCCGAGTTCGGGGGTTCATGTTACGTGCGGGCCTATATCCCGCACGCCCTTTCGGTACTCTGGTTTGCTAGGCTTGCATGTTTTATTATTTACCGCTTGAATTAAGTTGCACTCGGCTCGCACGTTTTGACACCGGAGATTCGGTGAACTAAACGATGTCGGTTGAGAAGCCGAGAGAGAAGTAAACCCGTATGTCGGGGAGTTGGTTCATAATCTTGCGTTACAGTTCATCGAACCATGGAGGTTGAATCCCTGCGTGAACCAGAACCGCGAGTTCTTGGATTTACTTGTATCTGGGCAAGCATTAGACCGATTCGATTAATTCGACTCTCGGACCGTTCGCTTACCGACTGGAATTCTTACAGAATAAATGTACAAAATAAAATCCTTATAATGCTCTCGAAAACAATAAATACAAATTACAAAAGGGTCGAATTCCAGTCGTTTCGCGTTCGGTTATTATTCCACTCTAACTCACCGTGAGTTTAGGGAAAAGACCGAAGAACTGAAATTCAATGGACGCTCTCACTGAATAGGGCGTTGGACCCTGTGAGTGTTGATTAGGGCGTTGAACCCTGTGCTCGATGATTAGGGCGTTGAACCCTAATATTATTCGGCCTATGGATCAGGCTCGACCCGCATGGCAAACAGGTGCGGAAAGATAACACGCAGCAGGTAAATAACAGACAAGGTGTTTGTTATTATCGAGTGTACATGTTTTAACAAGTTGTTAATCCGGGGTATTTTGGCATGCAAATCCTACCCTAGACAAACAAGCACGTGCCAATGTTTTAGCATTCGGTTTTGTTTTGAGAACTTGACAAAGAGAGTCAAATCTCACGTGTATGGATTGCTTTTGCAGTTGTTCTGTATTGTGACACTGAATTTCCACTGAATTAGCCAAACTCGTGTTTTGACTCTAGATTTGGAATCTAGAATTCCTCCTAACCATTATCTAGTGTTTGGTTAGGTCGAATGAAAGGTTAATCAGCATTTTGCATGTTTTCTGACAGAGATAACCGTTCTAGTTACCCGAGTCTATGGTAGGATGACAGAAACTCATCATTAAGATAAGAAAAGGCTATGCAGATGAACCTGCACCTGAACAGGTAGCCTGTTCTTATATCGTACTGTAGTGTTTCTATCATGCTAACCCTAAGGGTGTCGCTGAATTGTGAAAAGACGATTTTGCCATTTATTTGAAAATCGTTTTCAGAAAAGGGAAAACATCGCAGTGCGGGCCACCTCGGCCTGTAGCCGGTGTCGACCAATTCCCTGGATCGTCCAGGGTTGTGCAAGAACCTCGAAAAAGCCAAAGAACCGGTCGAACTGCCCGGAAGTGATCTAGAAAGATCTTCTGTATCCTAACCTGAGTTACTTAGAATCAGGTAAAAACTCAAGTTGAGACACAGAAGCCCTTTTCAGACGTCCATGCTACATCGGACCGCGCGTTTCGGGTTTTGAAATTGATAAGTTTGAAAAGGGCACCAACGTCATTTGACAACTCATCGACGCGAGTTATCAGTTAATGGCCAATTCATGTAAACTTTATCAGTGTGAAGTGGGTTTAATCATATGAGCATCCCGATTAACCCGTTTGTGGAATTAATGTTTAAGGGTTGTGCCGAATGCATTAATTGTGAAAACGATTCGCAACTCGACGACCAAGACGATTCCATAAGGATCGAGGATAATTTGGTCCAATGACCGAAACTACCCTCGTAACCGAATGGACCCGAATGAGTCATCGATACCCGAATCCATGCATGCTTTGTTTTGAAAAGACATTTTCATGCGATATTGCGACGATAATGTAAATTGCAAATTACACGAAAGCCGATAACGAACTCAAAACTGGAAGAGGAAGCCTCATGCAACCCGTACGAGTCTAAGAGGCTCTCGGATACTTCTCCTTAGAGATAGCCGAGAGGTCCCATGGCTCGAATGGGGTTCCACGAGGTTTCCCCGTCTCGTTTTGAATCATTTCTCGCATGCTTAAACGACAAATATTATAAATGACACGATTAAACGAAAGTCCGTATTGCCATGATTTGAATAACGCATTCGAACATGGAAACATGCACAAACAAGTTATTTAAGGAATCGATAAAACAATACCGACTTCATGCACGTGAGAAAATACGATGAAACTCGGGAATCGAACTTGGATCGGGTCAAGAAGATCGTTCCTTGCCCGAAAGGAGCAAGAGAGCATTCGGTCACCTCCCTTGGAGGGAAACCCGTGAGCTCTTTGCCTTTCCCGGGTCGGGATGTTCTTCTCGACTACGATCCAAGTGTTTCCCGACATGCTAGCATATAAATCAAGGATAAATATGCATGATATAACATGGAAAATGCATAAAGATTAAAACTTGAAGATAAAACATACATAAAACCCCTTATAACTCCATAAACGCAACGAGAATGTAAAAGTCCTAGCTCCTCTAAGTCGGGAATGGTCATACCTAGTCCCGAGATGCGGGATGGGACCTTCAAGAGTCGGGTTGGACCGTTGATGGGTCGGGTTTGGGCTGTTTTCCGTTGAACGGACCCGAATGGCACCAAACAGATCCGGCTGGAATACTGGACAAACCCGACTGGCACAAGTCGGGTCGGACTTCGCCACGGAGGCTCCCGATGGAATTTTGAGGCAAGGTCGGCGGCCTTGGGTAGCCAAGGGACCCCTCTAGGTGACCGTGGTGGTCGTTTGTTCCCAGAGTTATCGGGTCGACCCGTACAGTCCTGCAAAAATCACCCAAAACAGAGCACGTCTGGAATTTCAGACCCGACAGGCACAAGTCGGGTCGGACGTTGCCACGGAGGCTCCCGATGGAATTTTGAGCAAGGCCAACGGCTCCCGACTGCTAACTCACCTCCAGAGGTGACTGTGGTGGTCGTTTTCCGAAAAGAGTCCTGGATCGACCCGATCTGCAAGAAAACCGTACAAACAGTCAGAAATTTCGACCCGACTGGGCAGTCGGGTTTTTTCTTCTTCCTGGGGTTAAACCGACTGGTTTGTCTTGGATTTCTTGGCTCCTTGACACCCTAGGGTTGTGTGGGGAGGTGTTTGATGGGTTTTGGTAGCTCAAACCGACTTGGAAAGGCTTGAAACCTGGTTTGACATTTTTGACCCGAGAAGGACCAAATCTGTCCAGATTTTGTTCAAAGCTGGTTCTATGGCTTAGAGGCTTCAAACTTAAAATCTAAGCTCAGAAATGGATAGAAGGGGTCAAAAACATGTGGGATATGAAGTTTGGTAAAGTTTGGATTTAAGCCGGGATGGATTCCGACTTAAGACTTTGCCCGGTTTTGCTTGGTTTTGCTTGTTCTTGCTGAGCTGCGATTTTGCTGAACTCCTTGAGAGTTTGAGAGCTTTTGTTTGAGTGAGAAATGCTAGAGAGAGAGTGCTTGAAGGTGTATGATTATGTTAATGACATTTGGACAATATATAGGAAAGCTTAAATGCAAGATTATTGGAGAAAAGTGTAATTAGGGCCATGGATTAGTGGAATCCGAATTTCTTAAGGAAATATCAAGCTTCATCCTCATCCATTGCATTAATGGAGAAGAGATAAGAGCATTGATGAGCTTGGAGTGTTGTCTTCAAACACTTAGATATTTTAAAGTGGAAGACAAATGCAAGTTGCCTTGAAGGAAGAAGCCAAGGGACATGGACGGCAATGGGCATGGGTGACGCGGCAATGAGTTGGCCGTGGGTCCCACAGGTCGTGAGGTAAGTTCGGGTCTCGATTGGTCGCACATTCGAAGTTCGTGGTTTGAATTGAACGTCGAATTATTGATATGCGCGAGAAAACGGTTTTAACGAGTCTAAGATTGGCATTTTTCATGGAGAAATGTCCCGGAAGCATATGAGGCTCAGAAGCCGGTTTTACTCATTATAGGTGACCAGAGCGAAGTTGTCCGCTTCTGACAGCATATCTTGTGTCTGCATCTCACATCATTTTGACGTAAATTGTCAGACAACGTGAACAATTGTCCCTTAAGCCAGTAATGCTAACGTGGGGCTAGAGACGTCCTAGGAGGCCGAAACTGAATTTCTCAGGATGATTTCTGAGTTGCTTGGGCACTCCGAAGATTACTGTAATCTCTGTTTGTCGAGATCAGACCTCCAAGGACTTGAAAAGTGTATCTGAGACCTCTAAAGCATTGCTCGGGAGGTCTAGATGAGTCGTGTGATTTATTCCGACGATTCCACATTGAGCCCTGAGAAGGCTAGCATGGTGTAGGATAGACACCCGGCGTCAAGTTTCCGTAAAAAGGACCTCCGAATATGCATTTCTACTGAAAATGGCCATTTCCGCTCCTCGGAGGTTGCTCGGGAAACTGATAAGGTTTTTGCTGTCTATTTTGCCCAATTGTGAATGTCTGCTAGAGTTTTCAGGGCAATGCGGTATGAACTTCGTTTGCCATAATTCCATCAGACCAATCTCCGGCTATGCTCTTCCGAAGAGGGGTGTGCTTGTTTTGCCGCTCGGAAATCATTTGAAGTGTGTGTGTGACTTCCAAGAGACAATTTGAAGCATTGTTCATGCTCTGTGTGCTGGTGGGGCATGGCCGCGTCTGATATTTGGAATTAACTTTTCTCCAGGAAACCGGCATTTTTGGACTTCCACTGAAAAGTTGTCTGTATACAGAAAGTTGTTCTGTATAGAGCAGATGATTTGCAAAATGCCTTTGGGGACACTTTTCATCTGTTTGGCATTGAAGTGGATTTTTGGAGTCCAATATTGGCTATCTTCCGACGATTGAGCGAACTATCGAAAAATAGTACCGTCCGTGTGATATACTGAAAATGCCGGTTTTGGACATTGTTGAGCTTTTTGGTCGCTCTGTTGCCTTTTGATGACCCCTGGAGTCCTTCTGTCACATCCATGGGTCATTTGCTCAATTTTGCCGACTTGAGGATGAATAGTGATTTTTCGCTCTGTTGAGTCGTTTTTCTGTACTCTGCTCAAGTCATAGCTTGGATCATTGCTGATAATGTAATTTGAATCGGTGAGCCAAAATGGGGTGCTGACAACGATCATGCCCTTGATTGGTAAAACGTGTGTAGTGCACATATAAATTAAAGGTCGCGTGACACGAAGAGGTCTAAAAAGGACTCGCACGTCTCGACTCGAGCCGCCTCAAATTGGGCCCGAACTCGAGTCATAGTTTGCGAGTACTCACTAGACACCGATTCTATTCATGTTACACGTATCGGTGCTTTACAATTGTGAATCTTTTAGGGAAAATGGCATTTCCGCCGTTCCGTGAACCATCGATGCGCTTACGGATTAGTGATCAATTTATCCAATTCTTTTAGATCCAAATGATTTAATTAATCGAATGGTGCGTCCCATTTCTCCCATTTGTGAAATTATTCGGTGGTAACGATTTTATATCATGGGCGCTATGGATTTAACGAGTAATTGTCCGAAATTAACGCGTCTAACATGTAACTATCACATTCTAATGATTAAAATACAAAATATGAATACAATCAATTCAAGGGACGACTCCGAAACGACGAGGGAGACCACCCTAAACCCGGGATGGGGCAAGGAGCTCTCGGCCACTCCTCCAAGGGTTGGGCCGAGAGCCCTCCTCGACCCGACTTGGGTTAAGGAGGGTCTCCTACGCCGATTCCGATCGTCTCTTGCATGCATAATACATCAAACACAAGAACAATACCTATTTCGGTAAAACGAAAGGGAATTGACACTGCCGAGATCTTTAAACGCAATCAAACACGCAAATAAGCACATATAGCACGTAATATAAAGGAATCAATAAAAACGGCGTCGATTCATGCAATGGTAAAACATGAAACACGGGGACCGATCTATTTCGGAACCAAAGAGACCACCTTGGACTCGTGTGGTCCAAAGGAGCTCTCGACCACATCCCCTCAAGGGTGGCCGTGAGTTCCCGTGGCTCACGTGGGTCAAGGCGGGCTCTTCGACTCCGATCTAAACCTTTTCCCGTCATGCCGATATATTACATGCAATAAACAATGGTAAGGACACGGGAACCAACAAGTTTCGGGGAAGTGGAGGCCGATTAAGCCTTGGAAAGTTCAAGGGAGCCCACGGGTCCCTCCCTCGGGACATAGGCCGTGGGTTCCCATGGTCCAACCATGGCTTAAGCGCCTCTCCTACCTCGATCCTAGCCATTTCCCGTCACGGCACATACGTTTCACGCGGCATGTGAACGATGCATGGAGGCGTACGTGCATGGAGATGCATGAAGTTGCATGAAAATGCATGGAAATGCATGGAAACGTATGAAAAGAGCTAACTTGCATGTTCTTTGGTTAATAATCGCCTCAACGCCTTAAAACAAACGAATGTGAGGAACCTAACTTCTCTAAGTCGTAGAGGAGCGTTACCTAGCCTCGATGTATGAGGGAAAGAGTCGGGGAAGCGGCGAGAGGGTCGGGTGACCCGGCTGGACGCGATGGGCGAAGGACACCCGAGAGCAGCGGCAGCGACAACTTGGAGGGAACGGGGTTGGCATGCTAGCTCCGACCACGGCACGATGCGAGATCGGGCTCCTTGGACTCCTAACAGATGGACCTAGACGTTTGTGGACAGTCCCGAACGTGCCAAGGCCTGGACAAACCCGAAACGTTGAGAGAAAACTCGGTAAAAATAACGGAACCTGATAAGAAGAAAGGAGCGAAACGGAGGTCGTGCACGGTTGTAGGGCTCTCGGACCGTGACCACCTCTTCACGGGGGAGAGTGGGGGTTGTGGGGAACCCTTTGAACGCGATGGCATGACTCGCTGAAGTCGTGGGAAGAAATGGCACGTCGTAGAAGTTGGATGCGCCCGGCGAGGGTTCCCGAGACCCCAACTCTCTTCACGGTTGGAACGTGATGTTGGGGACTTCCAAGGGAAAATCTAAGCCCGGAAATGGACTTAGGGGGTGGGAAATATGTTGGTTAGGAAGTTTGGGGATGTTTGGCTTAAGTCGGGTCGGGTGGTGATCGAAATACCGGGTGGTTTTCCGTTGGTTTTGGCCGGTTTCGGCCTTGAGATGGTTCGGACGGAAGCAAGGAAGAGGGCTGGGGTTTGAGAGGACTTTAGAGAGATGTTGGCTTGAGAGAGAGTGAGAATGAAGAAGTGATTAAGTTTAATGGTGCAAGGGCTTATAAAGGGGAGCTTAATGGCTTGATTAAGTGAGGCAAAGTGTGATTTGGGGGGGTTTAGTGGGCTGCCGAAATTTGAAGAGGGGTTAGGGTGGGATTTGTGTCACTTAGAGTGTGGGGGAAGCAAGGGAGAAGTGATGGGAGGTGATGGATGGGTGATGGATGTAAGTGTGTAAGAAGATATTTCAAATTGTGCGGTGAAGGGAGGAGGAGAGGGGTTGGAGCCGCCGGCCTTGGGGGATTTAGCCGTGGCTTGGGACAATTGGGCTGTGGCTTGGGTTCGAGCCGTGGCTGTGGGCTTGAGCCGTGGCTTGGAGGCTTGGCTTGGCTAAGCTATGGGTCCCATTCGATTAGGAGAAAAACCGGGAAAAGCTCGAGGCTCGATTGGTTACACATGTGCCTTCCGAGGTCCGATTAATCGATGAATTTGGAATGCTTGCATGAAGAGAATTTAAATGAGCCTAATATCGCCATATGTCATGTGAACGAATGTTCGGACGACTCGGCACCTCGAGGGTCGGTTTTGTCCCGTTTGAGCATTCGGAGTGGAGTTAACCGTCCCCGCTCTCCAATTGCTCCTTTGTGCATTGTGGTGTTCGTCTCGGTGACCCCTTTGCCCTGCGTGGGATCATTGGATCGCCGTCCCCGACCGAAGACCATTAGCTGGAGGTGACCTAGGGACTCGTGATCCGGGTTTTATCGATGTTTACCGAATGCCCTGAGGTGTTCGGGGATCGCTGTGATCTCTGTTTGCCATGAATATGCCCCGAAGACTCGCCGAGAGGCGCTTGTGACCACTGAAACGTCCCTCGAGAGACCAAGTCGAGTTTCGAAAGGTTATCTGAAACTTGTTCCATGATCCCGGTGGTCCCTGGGTACGTGCAGGCCCATTCCCGGGTGCCGTTTACTTGTCCGTGCATAGGGCGCTCGGGAGCCCTGTCAGAAAAAGGCGTTTGTGAGAGTTCGGGGGTGCCCCGGCTTAAGCAGGATGCCTCCGAAACGCGCCCGGACGTGTCATTGGTCATTTTGGCACCGGGAGGGATTTTTAGAGTCCCACATTGGGCACCTTTCAATGCTTCGATGATTCGGTGATGAATAGTGCCATAGTGCTAGCTACTGTTGCTTCGGGACCCGTCGTCTGTTTACTCTTCCGATTGCCCTCTCCTGCTCTCCTAGTGGACCTTGCTTTTCTCTTGTTTATTCATGACTCTGGGCTCGCACGTTCGCCTCCGGTTTTCCAATCGTGAATAGCGTCCCAAGCTTTGGTCAGAAGTCCTCTGTCGAAGCCGGTGGACCAAAATGGGGTGCTGACAGCTTGCCCCTCTTTGGTTGCGTGCTCGATTAGAGGAGGTAACCAAAGATCATGAGAAGCATCCCTTTTTGGTCCCGGCGATCGCCTTGTTGTCACTCCCTGTAGTAGCTCGCCCCTCCGAGTTGGATACGTAGGGAGGATGTGCAAAAGTGTTCGAACTTGTCACAGGGTAACCATATGGTTGAGAAGCGAAAATTATGAAATGTAGATGAGGGGCCTAAGCCTACATGACAGTATGTGCAGGGCCGAGGCCCGTGGAAAGCAGTAAATCACTAGGCCGAGGCCCGTAGAAAGCAGTAAATTACTAGGCCGAAGCCCGTAGAAAGCAGTAAATCACAAAAGTGTAGGGAAGGTAGAGGTGGGGATCGATGCCAGGAGGCATCTCAGAGGTGTCGACAGAGGCGAATTGTTCGGTTCGGAGCCGAAGTCATGCTTGTGCAACGCCGGGTGCTACTTGTCGTGTTTTGAGTCGGAGTCGAATGGCTTTCCCCTTTATTGTTAGGCACTCCACTCGGCTTGAGGTCGCGACCTGCTGCATGGGCCAATCAAGCGTCCGTTGGGGAGAAGATGCCTCTCAGGGTTCCCGACTGCACCTGCGCGCGGAGAAAAGGAAACCTACAAAGGATGTCAGTCGCGCTCAGTCGACGAGACTATAATGCGTAAGAGGAATCTATGTAAAGATGTATCGGGGATTTCCTATTGGTGACCGTTGGAGGGCGGTCGTGTCCCTATCGGAGAATGGCTTTTTCTGGAACGGGTAACCCGTGGAATATGTGCATAAAGGTAAAAGGAGAGATCTTATGGGATCCTCCAAATCAAGGATACGTTGATTCGACCCCATTTCGAGGCGAGTTTCGAGTCTGGAGAGCCGAAGAGAGTTTGCTTGTGTCGGAGGATGCCGAACCACTACTCGGTGTAGCTTCACGGAGAAGTGTTGCCTTTCTTTCGTGGTCAAGTCGACATTGTCCCCTAACTTTTGCCTAGGCCGCGAGATGCGTGATGACCTAGCGGGATATTTTATTTGATTTTTCTCACATGAACGCTCACCTTTTGCTACGATCACCCGTGCTTTGGGTGAGATCGCACCTCTCGAGTCCTCTGACTTTTGCCTAGGCCTCCCTTTGAGGGTCTTAGACCTAGCGAGGAAATGATTTATGCTCTCATTTTGCCACGACTCCCCTTTGCGGGATTTTAAGCTGTGCCCCTCGTTCCCTAACTTTTGCCTAGGCGGCCTCGGGGGAGGTTTTCGACATAGCGGGAAAATTATTCTTCTTTTCTGTCAGGAAGGTTGCGTGGTGAAGAGAATGACGGGAGTCTGTATACACATGGATGAATGAAAAAGATGTTATAAAAGAAACGGACACGAGGTCCAGCAATTGAGATACAAACATGGGTGGTCATGGATAATATTTCTTGATGGCATCAGCGTTGACCGGGAGCGCATTTTCAGTCCCGTCCATGTCGCTTAAAATGAAGGCTCCCCCGGAGAAGGTCTCCTTGACAACAAAGGGTCCGTCGTATTTGTACGAGAACTTTCCTGGGAGTCCGGCGTGACATGTAGGACTTTCCTCAAAACGAGGTGACCGGGGTTGAATTCGCGGTGACGGACTCTTGCGTTGAATGCTCGAGCCATTCTTTGCTGATAGCACTGTCCATGGCATAGCGCTTTCAGTCTCTTTTCATCAATGAAGTTTAACTGTTCGTAACGTTGTTTTGCCCATTCTGCTTCTTCAAGTTCGGTTTCGGCAAGGATCCTTATGGAAGGGATTTCAACCTCAATTGGGAGGACTGCTTCCATGCTGTAGACTAAGGAATATGGAGTTGCCCCCGTGGAGGTCCGGATTGACGTTCGGTATGCCAAGAGAGCGTAAGGGAGCATTTCGTGCCAGTCCTTGTAATTCACTGTCATTTTCTCAATGATCTTCTTGATGTTCTTGTTCGCAGCTTCCACTGCACCGTTCATTTGCGGACGATATGGAGTGGAATTGCGATGCTGAATCTTGAATTGGACACAGAGCTCGTCGATGACTTTGTTGTTCAAGTTCTTGGCGTTATCCGTGATGATCGTCGCCTGGACCCCACACCGAGTGTGCGCACCCGAATTTCATCTCGTCGGGGCACGCATGCGCGAAGCCCACGCAACGCGGCTCGGGAGTATCCACCTTCCCGGGGACGCGCGACGGACGCACGTGAAAAGGAGTCGCCACTCACTGTTTACGACTCGTAGGTCGAGGGCCGTTGAGTCACCCGGGTCTAGGGGTACGAGGTACACCTAAATACTAAGGCAATGGTAGTACGGAACCGAAAATTCCGAATTCGGGGGGTTCTATTACGTGCAGGCCTACATCCCGCACGCCCTTTCGGTACTCTAGTTTGCTAGGCTTGCCGTTTTATTTATTTACCGCGTGATTTAAGGTTGCACTCGACTCGCCCATTTTGACACCGTAAAGTCGATGAATTGATCAAGTTGGGCCAACAATCCAAAAGATGAGTAGGCTTGTGCGTCGAGGAATCGGTTCACTATCTTAGCGTGACAGTTCATCGAACCGTGATGGTCGATTCCCTGCGCGAACCGAGACCACAAGTGTTCGAGCTTACTTATCTCTTGGTAACAATGGACTGACTTGACCGATTCGACACTCGGACCTCTCGCTTGCCGATCGGGGATCCTTACAAATGAATGAGTGAATGTACAAATAAAATCCTCGCAATGTTATCTCGAATAATTACAAAGTATAACTGAATAAGTAAATGGATCCCGATTGGTTTGCATTGGGCCAATATTTCACTCCGGCTCGTCGTGTGTTTTAAATGACCGATAAATAAATTAAAGCAACGCGGGCTTGAGGAGCCGGGGGTCGGGTCCAATCGAACCGACGGTTTGTAGGAGAACCGATTAGTTCTTACTGTAATTGTTGGGCCGATCGAGCTCTCAGGTGATATCTAAACACGTTTCACACATTCAATCCAAATTACCTTCCACATAGGCCACATTTGGAGTGTGATGGTGACTCGAGACTAGATCCCATTCCGCACTCGGGTTGCACGCACTCAGTGAATTAGGAGGCGTTGGACCTCGTGTTCGGTGATTTGGGGCGTTGGGCCCCGTGCAACACGTAACCTATGGGCTCAGACCCGAACCGCAACAAATCAGCAAAAGCAAGTGGAAAACGGGAGAAAATGATAAAATTGATGAAAAACAGACAACGAATGACAAATATAAATAAACACAGACAAGTTGTATATTAAGTCGAGTGTACGTGATTTAATCAATTATTAACCGGGGTTGATTAGCAAATAATGTATCTAACCTAGGCCAACAAAGAGGTGGGCTGGGATGTGGTTCTAGGCCAATTAAATGTGTGGATTTGTTTTAAAACTTTATTTAGTGAAGTGTCACTATGGTTTCACCGAATTAGCCAAACTTGTATTTTTTACTCTAGATTGGAACCTAGCATTCCACCTATCCATTATCTAATGTTTGATTAAGTCAAATGCATGATTAATCCAGTTCTTCGTGTTTTGCAATGGTAACGAGAACGTCCACCACCGAATCTACAATAGGGGGTAGAAACACCGAAAGTGGACGGAATGGGCCATACGAATGAAACTCGCACCCGAACGGGCCGCCCCTTTCCGTCCAAAGATCGAGGTGTTTCCGACCCCCTAATTCCTAGGATATCGGTGAATCACGGAACGATTATGCCCTTGAGTAGTAAAACATGTGATGTTCATATACAAATTAAAGGTCGCGTGACACGAAGAGGTCTATAAAGGACTCGCGCGTCTCGACTCGAGCCGCCTCAAATTGGGCCCGGACTTGAGTCATAGTACGCGAGTACTCGCTAGACACCGATTCTATTCGTGTTACACGTCTCGGTGCTTTGAAATTGTGAGCTTTCAAAGAAAAGGACAATTCCGCCGTTCCGTGAACCATCGATGCGCTTACGAATTAGCAATCAATTTATCCAATTATTTAGTCCAAGTGATTTAATTAACCGAATGATACGTCCCGTTTCTCCCATTTGTGAAATTATTCGGTGGTAGTGATCTTATATCGAGGAATTGTGGACTTGACGGATAATCTTCCAAAACTAACTCTCCTAGGAGGCGGCTAGCACATGATCAACGATAAAAACGCAAAATATGAATACACTCAATTCCAAGGGACGATTCCAAAGCAACGAAGGAGACCGTCCTAAACCCGGGAAGGGTCAAAGGGCACTCGGCCACCTCTCCAAGGGTTAGGCCGAGAGCTCTCCTTGACCCGACTTGGGTTATGGAGAGTCTCCTACGTCGATTCTAGCCGTACGTCGCATACGTAATACATCGAGCACAATAATAACACATATTTCGGTGAAAATGGAAGGAAACCGACGCCGTCAAGATCTCGAAACACAACCGAACACACAAACGAACACATACAATATATATATAAAGGAATCGATAAAACGGCGTCGATTCATGCAATGGTAAAATGCGAAAACACAGGAACCGATCTATTTCGAAATGAAAGAGGTCTCCTTGGACCAGTGTGGTCCAAAGGAACTCTCGGCCACATCCCCTCAAGAGTGGCCGTGAGTTTCCATGGCTCACATGGGTCAAGACGGGCTCTTCAATTCCGATCTAAATCCTTTCCCATCATACTAATACATTACATGCGATAAACGGCGGAAAAAACACGGGAACCAACTAACTTCGGGGAAGGAGAGGCCGCCCTAGCCTCGGGTGAGCCAAGAGAGCTCACGGGTCCCTTCCTTGGGACTAGGCCGTGGGTTCCCTTGGTTCGACCATAGCTTAGACGTCTCTCCTACCTCGATCCTAGCCATTTCCCATCACGGTACATACGTTATATGGACGTGCAACGTGATAAACGACGTACATTTGCATGGGAATATATAAAAACTTGAACTTGCATGCATTTCGGTTTGTTAACCACCCTAACCCCCATAACAAACAAGTATCGAAGATCCTAGCTTCTCTAAGTCATAGAGGAGTTTTACCTAGCCTCGGAACACGAGGAAAGAGTCGGAGAAGTGGCAAAGGGAGTCGGGAGACTCGGCTGGAACGAACAGACCCGAACCGGTGCAGTCGGGTCGACTGGCAGACCCGACTAGCAATCTGGCTTGTCGGGGCTGTACTGGTTTACCGGGATGGAATTTTCGCGCGGGGCCGGTTGCGTTGGATTCCCAAGAGACTAAGGATCACGCCTGTGGTGGTTTCGGGAGGAGAGCATGCGTAGATTTTCGGGAAATAAAAAACAAAGTCGGGTCAGTAAAAAGGACAGACCCAATCGGGTCAAAACAGACCCGACTGGCACCCGATGAAGAAATGGCTCCACAGGAGGCTCCCAGTGGTCTTTTGATGCAAGATCGGTGGCATTGGACTCCTAACTGACTGAGGATCACGGTGATAGGTGGCTAGTAGCAAGATTCAACCCGAGCTGACCTGTACGTTCCTGTAAAGTTTGGGTTAGAAAAGAAAACTAGAGGAACAAACCCGACTGGCACCCGATGAAGAAACGACTCTACGGGAGGCTCCCGGTGGTCTTTTGATGCAAGGTCGGCGGCATTGGACTCCTAATTGAGTGAGGATCATGCCTGCAGTGGTTTTATGAGTATTGGACATGTCGAGTTTCCATGGTCGTGGGAAGAAATGGCGTGCCAAGGATCCCGGGGTGGCTATGGAAACCCGTTTCTGTACTGTTTCTGTTACCTGCTGAAACGGTGTATTGGTGGCTTTGAATGCTAAAACTAAGTTCGGAAATGGATTTAGAAGGTCGAAAACATGTGGGGTAAGAAGTTTGGTTAAGGCTCGGGCAAAGTCGGGGGGCGGGACTCGCCTAGGAACCGGGAAAGTACCTAGAGACCCGATTCTGGACTGTTCTGGATCTGCTTACTGGAAGCTTCAAATGCCGAAACTAACACCGGAAATGGACTCGGGAGGTCAAGTACGTGTGGGATATGAAGTTTGGTCAAGTTTGGTTCGGGTTGAGTGGCGGTCGCCGAAAAACGGTTGAGTTTTCCGGCAATTTTGGCCTTAGACCGGGCTGTGCTTGGGCTGAACGAAGTGTTGGAGTTTGAGAGGAATTTGAGAGAGTTTTTGAGTGAGAAAGCTAGAGAGAGAGTGCAAGAGGAGTTGTGATTAAAGTCTCTTGCAATTAGGCACTTATAGGATGCCTTAATGAGCCAAATTAGTGAGTTTAAGTGCAATTAGAGGGGATTGCTTAGGGGTTCCGAATTTTGGAGGGAAGATTAGGGTGGGGAAGTTGTCTTGTTGAGTGTGGGGAAAGGAAGAGAAGGGAAATGAGAGTTAATGGATGGAAGGATGGATGGGAAGTGTGTAAGAGATATTTTGAAATGTATGGTGGAGGCTCATTTGGCTCAACTCTAGAGTAGAGCCATGGCTTGCGGCTTGGCAAGGCTCGGCTCGGCTCGGCTCGGCTTGGCTTGGCTAGCTCAAGGGTCCCACTTGACTAGGAAGAAAGCCGGAAGAAGCTCGGGACTCGATTGATCGTGCGTTCGATTTCCGTGGTTCGCTTGAACGACGAATTATCAATGTGCGCGCGAATACGGTTTTAATGAGCCTAATATTGACATGCTTCTTGAAAACGAATGCTCGAATGACTCGGGGAGTCGAAAGCTGGTTTTGCTCTGTTTGGATGATCGGAGCGAAGTTGTCCGCTTCTGACGCCTATTTGCACTTCTGCGTGTTGTAAGGCTCGCACCGGTGTATTTTTCGCATTGAGCGAAACGGTTTACTCACCGACCCCGGTTGGAGATCGATAACCGGAGGTGACCTAGGAATCTGCGAACGGGGCTTTCTCAGTGTTTCTCGAGTGTTCTGATGTGTTCGGAGACCACTGTGATCTCCGTTTGTCAAAAATGAGTCCCGAAGGCTTGTCGGGAGGCGTTCGTGACCATTGAAACGTCACTCGGGAGATCGGTATGACTTGCTTGGTCCAAACCGAATTGATTTCATAGCCCTTGGGGGTTATTGGGAGTGGGTGGTGCAAAGCTCGGATGTCAACATTTTCCCGAATGAGCTCTGAGCAAAAGATTCCGTTTGAAAGGGTCCTTTTTTCCAGGTTGGGGTCCACTCGGGAGACCAAGTTGAACTCCGAAAGGCAATCTGAAACTTGCTCCATGGCCCTGGTGGTCCTGGGGCATGTGTAGGCCTGTTTCCGAGTGTCGTTTGCTCATTCGTGGATCGGGCGTCCCGGGGGCCCTGTTAGGAAGGCGTATGTGAATGTTTGGGAGTGCCCCGACTTAAGCAGGATGCTTCTGAAGTGCACTCGGATGTGCCATTAGTCATTTTGGCACCAAGAGGGATTTTTAGAGTCTCATATTGGATACCTTCTGATACTCCGATGATCCGGTGATGAATAGTGCCATAGTGCCGGCCTCTGCTGTTTTCGGGGTTTGCTGTTCGTTCGTTCTCTTGATTATCCTTCTGTGCTTTTCTAGTGATCCCTGCTTCTCTTCTGTAGTCCGTGCCCTCATGTCCGAACGTTCGCCCCTGGTTGCCAGGTCATGAATAGTAATCCGAGCTTCATCCGGGAGTCCTTTATTGGAGCCGGTGGACCAAAATGGGGTGCTGACACCGAGCAATGACGTCGCGTCTGAGAAAACGGGCCACGGCTTTTGCAGTGACCGATGCGAGAGTGATAGCCTTGATCCATTTGGTGAAGTAATCAATTGCCACCAAGACAAACATATGTCCGTTAGACACTTTGGGGTTGATCGGGCCAATCACATCCATCACCCACATTGAAAAAGGCCACGGTGCCGTCATGGGGCGTAGCTCATTGGGCGGCGCTTTGATCTGATCGGCGTAAACCTGACATCGGTGGCAATGTCTGACGTGCTTCACACAATTAGTCTCCATGGTGGACCAATAGTAGCCTAAGCGCATAATCTTCTTAGCGAGTATGAGACCATTCATATGGGGTCCACAATTTCCCCCGTGCATTTCCCCCATGAGACGTCGTGATTCGTGTTCATCGATGCACCAGAGGAGCGTGGAGTCAAAGGAATGGCGGTAAAGTATCTCGCCGCTCAGAAAATAGTGTATTGCGAGGCGTCTGAGCGTCTTTCGATCGCGGCGATCGGCAAATGGAGGGTATTGGCCGGTTCGTAAGAAGTTCTTAATATCTTCGTACCACGGCTTTGCCTCGAACGCTTCGATTGCGTTGCAGTGTGCCGGTCCTTTGGCTATCTCAATCTCGAGGGGCTCGATAAGGTTTTCCCTCGTGATGCTCACCATGGAGGCAAGCATTGCAAGCGCATCTGCGAACTGATTTTTCATGCGTGGGGTATAGGTGAACGAGATGTCTTTGAAGTTCTCCGTTAACCTCTCGAGGTACTTGTGGTATGGCACTAACTTCGCATCTTTTGTCTTCCACTGCCCCAATGTTTTGAAGATTGTGAGCATAGAATCGCCGAATACTTCTAGCTCTTTTACCTTGAAGTCGATTGCCGCTTGTAGGCCGAGGATGCATGCCTTGTATTCGGCCACGTTATTGGTGCACGGGAAGTCGATCTTTGCCACCACCGGGTAATAGCGTCCGTCCGGGGATATTAGCACTACGCCGATGCCGGACCCCGTGGAGTTGACGGCACTGTCAAAATACAATTTCCATTCCGGCTTCTCCTCCTCATTATCTACTTGAAGAATCCCCTCATCCGGGAAGTTGGGATTGATCGGCATACTATCCTCAATTGGGAATTCTGCCAGATGATCTGCGATCGCCTGCCCTTTAACCGAGGTACGGGACACGTACTCAATGTCGTATTCCCTTAACTGACAACGCCACTTGGTGAAGTTCCGCATGGAGGATGGGCTATCAAGCAAATACTTCAGGGGTTCCGTCTTTGACAGCAAACGAATCGTGTGATAAAGAGTGTATTGTCGGATTCTCTGCATGACCCACACCAATGCACAACACTTCTTCTCGATTTCCGGATAATTGGACTCTCCGTCGGTGAACTTTTTGCTCAGATAGTAGATTGCGTGCTCCGTGTGTGTGGATTCCTCCTCCTGCCCTAACATGCACCCCAATGATTGTCAGCGTACCGTTAGGTAAAGCACGAGGGGGCGGCCTGGTGTAGGCGGAACCAATACGGGCGGTTGAACTAGATATTCCTTGAGGTGTCGAAGGCTTTTTGACATTCTTCGTTCCATTTGAACGCTGCGTTCTTGCGGAGTAAGCGAAAGAGTGGTTGGCATTTGTCTATCGGGTTTGCGATGAATCATGCGATGTAGTTCAATCGCCCAAAAAAGCCTCGTACTTCACGGACCGACGATGGTGGAGGGAGCTCTCTGATGGCTTTGACTTTATCCGGATCAACTTCGATGCCGCGTTCACTGACCACAAACCCCAACAACTTCCCCGACCTGGCGCCGAATGTGCACTTCGTTGGATTGAGCTGAAGCCTATATTTTTTTAGGCGGTCGAAAAGGCGCTCTAAGTTGACAAGGTGATCTTCCCCTTCTCTTGACTTGGAGATCATGTCATCGACGTAGACCTCTATTTCCTTGTGCATCATGTCGTGGAACAACGTGACCATGGCCCTCTGATAGGTTGCCCCGGCGTTCTTGAGGCCGAAAGGCATGACTCAATAACAGAAGGTTCCCCACATCGTCGTGAATGTCGTCTTGATCTTGTCTTCCTTGGCTATCCGGATTTGGTTATATCCGGAGAAGCCGTCCATAAAGGAGAATTGAGTATGGCGCGCGGTGTTGTCGACCAAAACGTCAATGTGAGATAATGGAAGGTTGTCTTTGGGACTGATTTTGTTGAGGTCTCGGTAGTCGACGCAAACTCGGACCCTTCCGTCTTTCTTCTCTACCGGTATAATATTTGCCACCCATTCGGAATAGTTACAGACTTCGAGGAAGCCCGCGTTGATCTGCTTGACAACCTCCTCTTTGATGCGGAGGAGGAGGTTGCCGTCGTAACTGCTGTCGCTTGGGTGGGAACTTTTTCGTGTCAAGTGGGAGGAAGTGCTTGACTATCGATGGATCTAGACCGGGCATGTCAGCGTAGGACCAGGCGAAAACTTCTTGGTACCTTGTCAGGAAATCGATCATTCGGGCTTGTTGCGTTAGGTCGAGGCCCGTGCCAATCTTTAAGGTACGGGGCTCATGTTCGGTGCCCACATTAATCTCTTCCGTTGGCTCGAGTGAGGTGAGCTGGCGATCCTCGAGGCGGCGCAAACTCTCTTCTATCTCGGGCACTTGACTGTCTTCGTCGAGCCCTTCCCCGAAGTATATGGGTCCGGGCTCTCCGAGACATTCTTCGGATGGGTTCGAATCGACATGTCGATGATTTGGATTCGAGTGGAGCCTGGAAAATTGAAAGGATTGTTTTAGAAAATTTAGAACGCTGTGAACGAGAGGATAGGGAAAGAAGATAAAACACGTAGGAATTCAAAAAATGCATGTAGTGATTTCATTGATAGTATGAATCGTGAAACCATAACAGTGATCCCTCTTTCGTCGTGCGGCCTATGGCTATGCCAACACGCGGGAAACATCTTCTACATAGATAAATCTTACACATCGGCGATCACAGCCGAATAGCGGGGGACTGAGGTCCAGTTATTAAGCTCCTCATTTTCTTGCGCCGGGCGGATGTGAACCCCTGAAGGAATCTCCTCGGTGACGGCATACACGGTTGACAAACCATCAGGCGTGTCATCGAAGTCCGAGGAAGGGCCGTCAAGGGTGTTCCCGATGATGAGTGAAGGTCCGGGAAAGAAGTGAGACAGCAGGGGAACTTGCATGCCCCTGTTGAGCCTCCCATAGTGCATGGCGAGGCGGTGGAGGTGGTTGCCCCTGCGGGCTTCAATGATTTCATGGCAGGAGGGGCGAGAGCCGAGTCCCCTCCTATGCTTATACTCTTCAACTTCAATGGGGCGGTTGATCCCTTGCCCGCGAACCCCAAGGCCGGTGCCGGGGATGTAGTTGTGGCGCAAGAGAACTTTCCCTATCATGCAGTCGACGCGGGATGGTCCGTCCCCTCCGTAATCCCGAATGACGGAGATGGTCTCGAAGGAGTGGAAGGGCAGATTTTCGTCGTTTCCGACGTTGATGTAAGGGACTGCCGTCTCTTTATAGATGGCGTAGTCTTCCTCCCCTTTGACCATGATAATCCTCTCTTCGACGATGAATTTCAACTTCTGATGTAGAGAGGAGGGAATGGCACCAGCCGAGTGGATCCAAGGCCTTCCGAGTAGTAGGCTGAAGGCGTTCAAGATATCTAGCACTTGGAATGTGACGCTGAAAGAGCACGGGTCGACATCTATGAGGAGGTCGATTTCCCCGTTCACCTCCCTCCGCGAGCCGTCGAAGGCTCGGACCGCTGTCTTGCTTGGACGGACGCGATTGAGATCTACGTTCATCTGCTTCAAAGTAGTCACCGGGCATACGTTGAGCGCGGAGCCGTTGTCAATCATGACTCGACCAACGATATGGTTGTTGCATTTGCAGACAATGTGCAATGCCCGGGAATGTGCGCATCCTTCAGAGGGGAGCTCGTCGTCCGAAAACGAGATAGTATTGGAGAAGATAGAGTTGATGGTTTCCTCTATCCGGTCCGGAGACGTCCCCTTGGGAACTTGTGTAGCCGTTAGGACCCGCAGGAGGGCTTCCCTATGTGGTTCCGAGCTGAGGAGGAGGGCGAGCAACGATATATGGGCCGGAGATTTGGCCATCTGTTCCACTACCTTATACTCACTTGCCTTGATGATTTTCATGAAGGCTTCAGCTTCTTCTTCGGTCACCTTCTTGGGCGGAGTAGGCGGGACTCCGGGTATCGCCTCGGTTTCCGCGGCGGGTGCATTCCCTTTGTCAGTGGCTACTGGATTCTCATATACCCGTCCCGAGCGTGTTATGCCCATGACGTCGAATTGTTGCTCGAGGCTTCCAACACCTCCCTCATAGGTCCAGGGGACCTTGTCGTCCGAGTATGGTTCTCGGGCGGGAATATCTATGACGAACGGGGCAGGAGGTGCGTCAATCCCGGTGAACCCAACTGCAGCTTCCGCGGGGATGTACTCAATCATGAAGGGGGAGGGACCGCCTTGTTCGCTTTCGCCCTCTCCTAATGCGCATATGCTGATCATGTTGATGGAGGGCCCTTGGGCTGGTCCATGATTGGGGAGGGGATTAGCTTGTACATTCGGAGGTCTTACCGCATTGAACGAGAGCTCCTTTGCATCAATCATCTCCTGGATCCTCTCCCTTAATCTCCAACAAGTATCTAGGGTGTGCCCTGGTGCCCCCCGATGGTACTCGCACTGTTTGCTTTGATCTTGGCTTGTTGGGTCGAAGTTCGGACCAGGCGCTATTGTCCCGATCTTGTCGCTCACCCGGAGTTGCCGATAAATGTGAGCAAGTGGAACTGGCAAGGACAGATATTGTCTGCGTGGTCGCGGTTGGGCTGCATCGCCCTGTTGGCCTTGCAAGGGTGGGACTCGTTGCGTTGGTTGAGAGACTCTCAGAGCCGGGGGTTGGTATTGAGGGGCTTGGAGTGGAGTAGGGACATAGTGGTGGACAACGGGCGATGGTACCGTAGACGGGGGTGAAGGCGGCAGTGCAGAGTAGTAGATCGGTTGGGTAGGGGGTTGAGGCCGATATTGAGGTACATGCGGAGCATAGGAGGGGACCACGGGGGGTGCAGACGTGAAATTCATCGAGTATTGTTGGGGCGCTGGATGTGCGGGGTTGACGGCGTTGACTGCTACCTCCTTCCCTCTTCTTCCGCTAGAGGGCGTTGTCATCGCAGGGGCCTTCTTCAAGGATTCTTCTCCTTTACTGGTGGGGCCCTCCATCCTGCCGAGCTTGATTCCCAAGTCGAGCTTTTTTCCGGCCTCGATGAGGTCGGAAAATGAAGAAGTGTGGGCCAATAAATGCGAATAATATACTCCTCTCAGCGTGGAGTGGAACAGCTGGATCTGTTGTACTTTGCTGATTGGAGGGATGTGTTTCGCTGCTTGGGCATGCCATTTGGTGGCGTATTCCTCTAATCTTTGGCCTTGCGCCATCTCTTTCATGCTTAATTCTAAGAGGGTCAGAGGCGTTTCCGCACAGTATTGGTACTGGTCGATGAACTTCCGGGAGAGGTCCTCCCACGTCGGAATGTCCTCGGCCTTCAGTGACATGAACCAATCGAGAGCGGATCCCGACAGGCTGTTTTGAAATGAATGGATAACGAATTCCTCGTGGTCCCAATACTGTAGCATCTTCCCCTGGTAATGGCGGAAATGGTGCCGCGGATCTGTTGTGCCTTCGTAAGTCTTGAACTCCGGGATCTTGACCTTCGATGGTAACCGCATGCTCGGGAATAGACTACAGTCGCCGTAGCGCGCGTCGGGTCAAGCCTCACTTGCCTGTAGGGCCCGTATTGTTTCTTCCATCCTCTTGAGCCTTCGCTCCTGCTCGGTGTCAGCCTCGGTGAAAAAGTGAGTTGGTGAGGCGAACAAGGCCGCGTGAGTCGGCGTGCCTGGTTCGAGGAAAGTAGTGTTTATGGGCGGCGGTGCTTGGTAGGGGAAGTTAGTGTGAGGTTGTAGAGGCGGGTAGGAGGGAAGCTCTGCGGCTTGAGGGTGAGTCGGAGCAGGTGCACTTGGCGCCGAAAAAACCATCGGCG
This sequence comes from Punica granatum, assembly GCF_007655135.1. Taxonomy (NCBI): domain Eukaryota; kingdom Viridiplantae; phylum Streptophyta; class Magnoliopsida; order Myrtales; family Lythraceae; genus Punica; species Punica granatum. The sequence continues at coordinate 34,229,408 of NC_045127.1, read as the reverse complement.
GAGGGACGGTATAGACTGCAGCTGGGGTCGACATGGAAACAAGTGGCGGCGAGGATAGGACCTGATCCAAAGTGAGGAACGCCGCCGGTGGAAGAGGGACGGCTGCGGGGGCCGGTGGTGGTGGAAAAGGGATGGTAAATGGGTGGGCCGCGGCCATGTGCGTCGTTGGCGGTGCGGGAGCATCAGTGTTTTCCGGAACTTGGGTTGGCAGAATCCAAGATGTCGGGTCGGCCGTTGGTCCTTGTCCCGAAGGTGGTGTAGAGCTTGAGGATGCGCGGTTCGGTCCTCTGAGTAGGGCGAACAATTCCGCCATGTTGGTTGTCATGCTTGCAGCTAATTGGTTAACTGTGCCCTCAAGTGCTGCGATGCGGGCGTGGTCGTCGGAGGCGGACGACGTTAGTGAGACTCGCGGAAGAGGCACCCCTGATGACGTTGGGGGCTGGAGATGCATCGGAGGGGCACCCGAATACGTCGGAAGTACGCCCGCGAGAGTCGGAGGTGGTGGAGCATGCGTCGGGGGCGACTGAGAATGTGCCGGGGGCGGTGGATTGACTTCCTCGGAGATATCGACACTGTCTTCTTTCGCTATCCTAACATGTTGACGAGTTGGGTATCGGTGTGACGCCAGTTGCGATCACTTGAATTCCAAGAGTGTGTAAGTGCGACGTCGACATTTTGAAACGATAAGTACGGAATAAATAAAAGAACAGGATGTATGAGATGCATGAGTTTTCAAAACGCTAATGTCATTACATTGGTTTGATTCGAGTTCCATAGTTTTACAAAATACAGTACACGAAAGAAAAGGAACATAAACGTAAGCCGACATCCCTTTGTGCTCGGTGGCCGGTTGAGATCAGCGTAGGTCCAAGCGAGGGCAAAACAAGTGCGCCCACTAATCCTAGGGATGGGGGGCTCCGCGCGCCCTTGCTCGCACTCGGTCCAACGTAGCGCTCAGGCGGGCCATCTCTCTTTCTAAGGTTGCGATTCGAGCACGTGCTCGAGCCAACTCCGTCTGAAGCTCCCTGTAGTCCGCGACTTCCGCTCGAGAGTCAACAAGCTCGCAACGGAGTCTATCTCGCTCTTCCCTGATGAAATGTAGCTCTGCGTGCATGGCCGCTTGGGTGGAGCTTTCGACTTCCGGGGCGGGTGTAGGCATGGCTCGGGGCATCGGGGCGGTCTGGGACCGCTATGGCGACGTCGGCCCTTGCGAATAAAACTGGGCCACATATACTGATGTGGCGGAAAGTGCTCGCTCTTCGTCGGTGGGATGCTCGGGGAAGTAAAGACGCTGTATGGTGCTAGCATCCCGTTGACGATGAATCTCTCGGATCTGTAGGAATCCTGCAGGGGCTGTGGATGTGGAGTCGGCCCATTGGATGCGGTAGGGTAGGCGGTCCGCCTCGACGGGAATGTCCTGTAGGCCGCCGAGTTGATTGATTACCCGGCCAGGGAATATGAGCGTGCTTCCCAAGTGGCTGAGAAGAGGGACTCCCACTATTCCGGGACACCCTGTGATCATGGGGCCGTCGGGATTCCAACGAGCGACCCATAGGAATCGCGCGGGTGTCAACTCGCGCCAAAAGTGCCTCCATTCCGAGAAACTGCGCTCAGGAGGTGGAAAGACCGGCACTAGACGCTCAATCAGCGAACGCTCGTCCGCAATGTAGGAGAAAGGATGTGATGAGCAGAAGGGGCGAATATGTGCGAGGAGCCAAACTTGCAGAAGGTGCGGGGATCCTCTCATCCTGCCGCGCCGAACCTCTCTAACATAGTCTAAAGACCGAACTATCTCGGCTAGTAAAGCCTCCACATAACTATGGCCTCCCACCGCTTGGAGGACGACTTGGGCTATAGCCCCGTCAATGAGGTTTGGCGCGTATGGGAACAGGAGGGTGCCGAAGATCAAAAGCAGGAACCCGTGACATGCGTCGCGCTGGTAGGACGCCGTCGAAGGTGTCAATGCACGGAGAAGCGTCCAGTCTGAAAGCCATGCGATCCTGACGTCGTGATCCCATCCTTGATGAAGCTCTTGGTGGACTTCTTGGACGGGTATGCCGAGGAGGGTGGAGAGTTGGCTTCGAATTACCGCGAACGGGTTGGGCACAAAGATGCCTTGGGTCGTGGGCGTGGGCCTCTGGATAAGCGCCGTATACTCCTCAATTGTGAGTGCCAATTTTGTTCCCTGAAAGTTGAACACTGCATGTTGGGGGTCTCAGAATTTGGCCGCGGTCCTTAAGAAGATCCAGTCCACTGGAGTTTCAGTGAACATAACCACGTCTCCGATGATGTCTTGAATGAAGGCTCGATCTACCGGGCGGAATGTCCTCCAAATGCGCATGATTTCTTGCCTAGGCGGTGTGATTGCTTCGAGCCTGAGGCCGGGAGCCGGGCGGTCCATCCTTACCTAAATGGAGGAGATGTCGACTCAACGTTTTAAGAATCAAACCAATGTAATGTCCTAAGTCGTTTTCGGAAATTATGCATGCAGTGCGGAAAGATAAACTATAACCGTGTTCTTTACAGTATACATCACTCCTTCTTCAAGAAAACAACAAAAGCCCGTCCTAAAAAAAACTACGGGCCGACTCAACGACTTGACTTTGGGGTCGGTTGGCGGCATGGAGGCAAAGATTAGTCCAGCATGACGGTCCCTGTGTATGCATGGTTTCCGGTGCTATTGGGAGAACCGCTAACTAGGGATGGGGGCTCCCGATATAAGGGTGTGAATTCCTTAAAATCGAGCGAGGATCTTTGAGAGCCGGTTCGATGGCATAGCCGACTCGATCCGTTCTCTTACTCGGAACCTCTGACTAACCTAGCTTCCTATTTTGGTGCCTGTGGGATTTCGGACAAGGGACCTAAGAACCCGCTAGAATGATGCGATGCAAATGCGTAAAGTAAATGTGCACGAAATAAATGTGCTTAAAATAAATGTACAGAAGGCAATAAATAAACATGCAAGCAAACAAACGGAATCGAGCCCGAACCCTCTAGTTGTCCCCAATGGAGTCGCCAAGCTGTGCGCACCCGAATTTTATCTCATCGGGGCAAAGATGCGCGAAGCCTATGCAACACGGCTCGGGAGTGTCCACCTTCCCGGGGACGCGCGACGGACGCACGTGAGAAGGAGTCGCCACTTACTGTTTATGACCCGTAGGTCGAGGGCCGTTGAGTCGCCCGGGTCTAGGGGTACGAGGTACACCTAAATACTAAGGCAATGGTCGTATGGAACCAGAAATTCCGAATTCGGGGGTTCTATTACGTGCGGGCCTATATCCCGCACGCCCTTTCGGTACTCTAGTTTGCTAGGCTTGCCATTTTATTTATTTACCGCGATATTTAGGGTTGCACTCAACTCGCCCATTTTGACACCGTAAAGTCGATGAATTGATCAAGTTGGGCCAATAATCCGAAAGATGAGTAGGCTTGTGCATCGAGGAATCGGTTCACTATCTTAGCGTTACAGTTCATCGAACCGTGATGGTCGATTCCCAGCGCGAACCGAGACCACGAGTGTTCGAGCTTACTCATCTCTTGGTAATAATGGACCGACTTGACCAGTTCGATACTCGAACCTCTTGCTCGCCGATCGGGGATCCTTACAAATGAATGAGTGAATGTACAAATAAAATCCTCACAATGTTCTCTCGAATAATTACAAAGTATAACTGAATAAGTAAATGGATCCCGATCGGTTTGCATTGGGCCAATATTCTACTCCGGCTCACCGTGTGTTTTAAATGATCGATAAATAAATTAAGGCAATGCGGGCTCAAGGAGCCGGAGGTTGGGTCCAATCGAAACGACGGTTTGCAGGAGAACCAATTAGTTCTCACTGTAACCGTTGGGCCGATTGAGTTCCCGGGTGATATCTAAACACGTTTCACACATCCAATCCAAATTACCTTCCACATAGGCCGCATTTGGAGTGTGATGGTGACTTGAGGCTAGATCCCATTCCGCACTCGGGTTGCACGCATTCAGTGGATTAGGAGGCATTGGACCTCGTGTTCGGTGATTTTGGGCGTTGGGCCCCGTGCAACACGTAACCTATGGGCTCGGACCCGAACCACAACAAATCAGCAAAAGCAAGTGGAAAACAGGAGAAAACTGATAAAATTGATGAAAAACAGACGACAACTGACAAATATAGATGAATACAGGCAAGTTGTATATTCAGTCGAGTGTATGTGATTTAATCAGTTATTAACCGGGGTTGATTAGCAAACAATGTATCTAACCTAGGCCAACAAAGAGGTGGGCTGGGATGTGGTTCTAGGCCAATTAAATGTGTGGATTTGTTTTAAAACTTTATTCAGTGATGTGTCACTTTGGTTTCACCGAATTAGCCAAACTTGTATTTTTTACTCTAGATTGGAACCTAACATTCCACCTATCCATTATCTAATGTTTGATCAAGTCAAGTACATGATTAATCTGGTTCTTCATGTTTTGTAACAGAAATAAAATGTTCACCGCCGAATCTACAATAGGGAGATAGAAACACCGAAAGTGAACGGAATGGGCCGTGCGAATGAAACTCGCACCCGAACGGGCCGCCCTTTTCCGTTCATAAATCGAGGTGTTTCCGGCTCCCTAATGCCTAGGATATCGGTGAATCGCAGAATGACGATCATGCCCTTGATCGGTAAAACATGTGTAGTGCACATATAAATTAAAGGTCGCGTGACACGAAGAGGTCTAAAAAGGACTCGCGCGTCTCGACTCGAGCCGCCTCAAATTAGGCCTGGACTCGAGTCATAGTTCGCGAGTACTCACTAGACACCGATTCTATTCGTGTTACACGTCTCGGTGCTTTACAATTGTGAATCTTTTAGGGAAAATGGCATTTCCGCCGTTCCGTGAACCATCGATGCGCTTACGGATTAGTGATCAATTTATCCAATTCTTTTAGATCCAAATGATTTAATTAATCGAATGGTGCATCCCATTTCTCCCATTTGTGAAATTATTCGGTGGTAACGATTTTATATCATGGGCGTTATGGATTTAACGAGTAATTGTCCGAAATTAACGCGTCTAACATGTAACTATCGCATGCTAATGATTAAAATGCGAAATATGAATACAATCAATTCAAGGGACGACTCCGAAACGACGAGGGAGACCACCTTAAACCCGGGAAGGGGCAAGGAGCTCTCGGCCACTCCTCCAAGGGTTGGGCCGAGAGCCCTCCTCGACCCGACTTGGGTTACGGAGGGTCTCCTACGCCGATTCCGATCGTCTCTTGCATGCATAATACATCAAACACAAGAACAATACCTATTTCGGTAAAACGATAGGGAATCAACACCGCCGAGATCTTTAAACGCAATCAAACACGCAAATAAGCACATATAGCACGTAATATAAAGGAATCAATAAAAACGGCGTCGATTCATACAATGGTAAAACATGAAACACGGGGACCGATCTATTTCGGAACCAAAGAGACCACCTTGGACCCGTGTGGTCCAAAGGAGCTCTCGGCCACATCCCCTCAAGGGTGGCCGTGAGTTCCCGTGGCTCACGCGGGTCAAGGCGGGCTCTTCGACTCCGATCTAAACCTTTTCCCGTCATGCCGATATATTACATGCAATAAACAACGGTAAGGACATGGGAACCAACAAGTTTCGGGGAAGTGGAGTTCGATTAAGCCTTGGAAAGTTCAAGGGAGCCCATGGGTCCCTCCCTCGGGACATAGGCCGTGGGTTCCCATGGTCCAACCATGGCTTAAGCGCCTCTCCTACCTCGATCCTAGCCATTTCCCGTCACGGCACATACGTTTCACGCGGCATGTGAACGATGCATGGAGGTGTACGTGCATGGAGATGCATGAAGTTGCATGAAAATGCATGGAAATGCATGGAAACGTATGAAAAGAGCTAACTTGCATGTTCTTTGGTTAATAATCGCCTCAACGCCTTAAAACAAACGAATGTGAGGAACCTAACTTCTCTAAGTCGTAGAGGAGCGTTACCTAGCCTCGATGTACCAGGGAAAGAGTCGGGGAAGCGGCGAGAGGGTCGGGTGACCCGGCTGGACGCGATGGGCGAAGAACACCCGAGAGCAGCGGCAACAGCAACGGCAACTTGGAGGGAATGGGGACGGCACGCTAGCTCCGACCACGGCACGGTGCGAGATCGGGCTCCTTGGACTCCTAAGAGACGGACCTAGAAAAAACTCAGTAAAAATAACGGAACCCGATAAGAAGAAAGGAGCGAAATGGAGGTCGTGCACGGTTGTAGGGCTCTCAGACCGTGACCACCTCTTCACGGGGGAGAATGGGGGTTGTGGGGAACCCTTTGAATGCGATGGCACGACTTGCCGAAGTCGCGGGAAGAAATGGCACATCGTAGAAGTTTGATGCGCCCGGCGGGGGTTCTCGGGACCTGACTCTCTTCACGGTTGGAATGTGATGTTGGGGACTTCCAATGGAAAATCTAAGCCCGGAAATGAACTTAGGGGGTGGAAAATATGTAGGCTAGGAAGTTTGGGGATGTTTGGCTTAAGTCGGGTCGGGTGGTGATCGGAATACCGGGTGGTTTTCCGTTGGTTTTGGCCGGTTTCGGCCTTGAGATAGTTCGGACGGAAGCAAGGAAGAGGGCTGGGGTTTGAGAGGACTTTAGAGAGATGTTGGCTTGAGAGAGTGTGAGAATGAAGAAGTGATTAAGCTTAATGGTGTAAGGGCTTATAAAGGGGAGCTTAATGGCTTGATTAAGTGAGGCAAAGTGTGATTTCGGGGGGTTTAGTGGGCTGCCGAAATTTGAAGAGGGGTTAGGGTGGGGTTTGTGTTACTTAGAGTGTGGGGGAAGCAAGGGAGAAGTGATGGGAGGTGATGGATGGGTGATGGATGTAAGTGTGTAAGAAGATATTTCAAATTGTGTGGTGGAGGGAGGAGGAGAGGGGTTGGAGCCGCCGGCCTTGGGGGATTTAGCCGTGGCTTGGGGCAGTTGGGCTGTGGCTGTGGGTTTGAGCCGTGGCTTGGAGGCTTGGCTTGGCTAAGCTGTGGGTCCCATCCGATTAGGAGAAAAGCCGAGAAAAGCTCAAGGCTCGATTGGTTACACGTGTGCCTTCCGAGGTCCGATTAATCGATGAATTTGGAATGCTTGCATGAAGAGAATTTAAATGAGCCTAATATCGCCATATGTCATGTGAACGAATGTTCGGACGACTCGGCGTCTCGAGGGTCGGTTTTGTCCCGTTTGGGCATTCGGAGTGGAGTTAACCGTCCCTGTTCTCCAATTGCTCCTTTGTGCATTGTGGTGTTCGTCTCGGTGACCCCTTTGCCCTGCGTGGGATCATTGGATCACCGTCCCCGACCGAAGACCATTAGCTGGAGGTGACCTAGGGACTCGTGATCCGGGTTTTATCGATGTTTACCGAATGCCCTGAGGTGTCTGGGGATCGCTGTGATCTCTGTTTGCCATGAATATGCCCCGAAGACTCACCGAGAAGCGCTTGTGACCACTGAAACGTCCCTCGGGAGACCAAGTCGAGTTTCGAAAGGTTATCTGAAACTTGTTCCATGATCCCGGTGGTCCCTGGGTACGTGCAGGCCCTTTCCCGGGTGCCGTTTACTTGTCCGTGTATCGGGCGCCCGGGAGCCCTGTCAGAAAAGGCGTTTGTGAGAGTTCGGGGGTGTCCCGGCTTAAGCAGGATGCCTTCGAAACGCGCCCGGACGTGTCATTGGTCATTTTGGCACCGGGAGGGATTTTTAGAGTCCCACATTGGGCACCTTTCAATGCTTCGATGATTCGGTGATGAATAGTGCCACAGTGCCAGCTACTGTTGCTTCGGGGCCCGTCGTCTGTTTACTCTTCCGATTGCCCTCTCGTGCTCTCCTAGTGGATCCTGCTTTTCTCTTGTTTATTGATGACTCTATGCCCGCACGTTCGCCTCCGGTTTTCCGATCGTGAATAGTGTCCCAAGCTTTGGTCAGAAGTCCTCTGTCGGAGCCGGTGGACCAAAATGGGGTGCTGACAATTAGTATTTTGAAACCCATGCATCTCATACATCCTGTCCTTTTATTTATTGTTCCGCACTTATCTTTCCGAAAGCGTCGATATCGCGCTTACATACTCTTGGAATCTAGGTATTCGCAACTGGCGTCGCACTGTTACCCGACTCGTCAACGTCTCAGAATGACGGAAGAGGACCCAGTCGATATCTCCGAGGAAGTCAATCCACCTGTCCCGACTCACTCTCAGCCGCCCTCGACACATGCTCCATCGCCTCCGACTCCCGCGGGCGTACCACCGGCATATTCAGACGTCCCTTCGATGCATCTCCCACCCCCCAACATCTTCAGGGGCACCCCTTCCACGAGTCCCACCGGCGTCATCCACGAGGGCACAGTTAACCAATTAGCTGCCAGCGTGACCACCAACATGGCCGAACTGTTCGCCCTACTAAGAGGACCGAACCGTGCATCCTCGAGCTCCACGCCTCCTTTGGGACAAGGGCCAACAGTCGACCCGACCTCTTGGATTCCACCGACCCAAGTTCCGGAGAATACGGATGCTCCCGCCCTGCCGACAACGCACACGTCCACGGTTCACCTGTTCACCAGCCCCTTTCAGTCGCCACCGGCCCCCACGGCCGTCCCTCTTCCACCGGCAGCATTCTTATCTTCGGATTAGGTCTTGTCCGCACCACCACCTGTCTCCATGCCGGCCCTAGCCGTAGTCTATACCATCCCTCCGCCGATGGTTTTTCCGGCGTCAAGCGTACCTACTCCAGCTCACCTCCAAGCCGCAGAACTTCCTCCCTACCCATCTCTACAACCCCACATTAGCCTTCCCTACCAAGCACCGCCTCCTATAAATACCACCTTCCTCGAACCGGGCACACCAACTCACACGGCCCAGTTCGCTTCACCGACGCACTTTCTCCCCGAGGTTGACGCTGAGCAGGAACGTAGATTCAAGAGAATGGAAGAAACAATACGAGCCCTGCAGGCAAATGAGACTCGACCCAACGCAAGCTATGGTGATTGTAGTCTTTTCCCGGGCATGCGGCTACCCTTGAAAGTCAAGATCCCGGAGTTCAAGACTTACGAAGGCACGACAGATCCGCGACACCACCTCCGCCATTACCGAGGGAAGATACTACAGTATTGGGATTACGAGGAATTCGTCATCCATTCATTTCAAGACAATCTGACGGGATCACCCCTCGATTGGTTCATGTCACAAAAGGCCGAGGATATTCCGACGTGGGCAGACCTTTCCCGGAAGTTCATCGACCAATACCAGTACTGCGCGGAAACGCCTCCGACCCTCTTGGAATTGAGCATGAAGGAGATGGCGCAAGGCCAAAGATTCGAGGAATACGCTACCAAATGGTGTGCCCAAGCAGCAAAGCACATCCCCCCAATCAGCGAAGTACAACAAATCCAGTTGTTCCACTCCACCCTAAGGGGAGTGTACTATTCGCATTTGTTGGCTCACACTTCTTCATTCTCCGACCTCATCGAGGCCGGGAAAAAACTTGACTTGGGAATCAAGCTTGGCAAGATGGAGGGCCCCACCAGTAAAGGAGAAGAATCCTCGAAGAAGGCCCCTACGATGACGACGTCTTCCAGTGGAAGGAGAGGGAAAGAGGTTTCAGTTAACGTCGTTAATCCAGCGCATCCGACGCCCCAGTAATACTCGGTGAATCTTACGACCACACCAACTGCCGCTCCTGCCTACTTCCCCCCACCTCCACAACACCAACCTCAATCGATCTACTACTCGGCTCCACCGGTTCCGCCACCAATGACCTCACAACCGTTCGTGCACCACTACACACCTACACCAACTCCGTCCCCTCAACCTAGGCCCCCGGTATCGAGGGTCCCTCCACCAGCGCAGAAGAGCCCTACTTCACAAGGTCCACAGGTCGGCACCACTCAATACCGATCTCGCAAGCAGTACACACCTTTACCTGCTCCTCTTTCTCACATATATCGACAACTACTTGCGGGCAATCAGATTCAGCCGATATCCCCGGGCCCGAACTTTGACTCGACCACTCAGGATCAGTCTAAACACTGCGAATATCATCAAGGCGCGCCGGGGCATACTCTTGATAATTGTTGGAGGTTGCGAGGCGAGATTCAAAGAAGGATCGACAACAACAGGCTCACCTTCAATGCTGTCAGACCCCCAAATGTGCAGGCCAACCCCTTCCCTGATCACAGGTCGAGCTCGGGATCCTCTATAAACATGATCAGTATATGCACCTTGGAGGAGGACGCGAACGCACAAGACAATCCCCTTCCCTTCGTGATCGACTATACCCCTGAAGAACCCACGGTCAGATTCGCAGGGCACATGGCCTCACTGGCCCCTTTCGTCGTAGATATCCCCACTCGAGAACCGTACTTGGACAACAAGGTCCCCTGGACCTATGAAGAAGGCATTGGAGGCATTGAGCGACAATTCAGTGTCATGGGAATGACACGTTCGGGACAGTATATGAGAATCCGGTAATCATAGACAAAGGGAAGGCACCTACCGCTGAAGTTGGGGCAGTACCCGAAAGCACGCCTTTTCCATCCAAGAGGGTGACCGAAGAGGAAGCGGAAGCATTCATGAAGATCATAAAGGTGAGCGAATACAAAGTAGTCGAGCAAATGGCCAAGTCCCCGGCCCACATCTCACTACTCGCTCTCCTCCTCAGTTCGGAACCTCACCGAGAGGCCCTCCTGCGGATACTGACCGCGGCACAAGTCCCAAAGGAAACGCCTCCGGATAGGATAGAGGAGACCGTCAGTTTCATCTTCTCCAACACCATCTCGTTCTCGGACGACGAGCTCCCATTTGAAGGTTGGACACATTCGCGGGCATTACACATTGTCTACAAATGTAACAACTACATCATTGGCCGAGTCATGATTGATAATGGTTCCGCGCTCAACGTTTGCCCGGTAACCACCTTAAAGCAGATGAATGTGGACCTCAACCGTGTCCGCCCGAGCAAAACAGCGGTCCGAGCCTTTGACGGCTCACGGAGAGAGGTGAATGGAGAAATCGACCTTCTCATAGACGTTGGCCCGTGCTCGTTCAGCATCATGTTCCAAGTGCTCGATATCCCGAACGCATTCAAACTATTGCTCAGAAGGCCTTGGATCCACTCAGCCGATGCCGTCCCCTCTTCTCTACACCAAAGGTTGAAATTTATCGTTGAAGAGAAGCTCATCACGGTAAAAGGAGAAGAAGACTACGCCATCTACAAAGAGACGGTGGTGCCCTACATCAGTGTTGGGGATGATGAAAACCTCCCGTTCCATTCATTCGAAACTATCTCCGTCATCCGGGACTACGGAGAAATCGGCCCATCCCGCGCTGATCGCATTATAGGGAAGGTTTTATTGCGCCACAATTACATCCCCGGGGCAGGCCTCGGGGCACGGGAACAGGGGATCAACCGCCCCATTGATGTCGATGAATATAAGAATAGGAGAGGACTCGGCTTTCGCCCCTCCTGCCATGAGATCATCGAGGCCCGCAGGGGCAATCACCTCCACCGCCTTGCCGCACGCTATGGGAAGCTCAACAGGGGCATCTCAATTCCCCCGCTATCTCACTTCTTTCCCGGACCTCCACACATCATCGGGAGCACCCTTGACGGGACTTCCTCGGACTCCGACGACACGCCTGCCAGTCTGTCAGCCGTGTATGCCGTCACCGAGGAGATTCCTTCAGGGGTTCACATCCTCCTGGCGTAGGAAAATGAGGAGATCCGCCTAGCGTAGGAAAATGAGGAGCTTGACAACTGGACCTCAGTCTCGCGCTACTCGGTTGTGATCGCCGATGTGTAAGGCTTATCTATGTACAAGATGTTCCCACGGCATAGCCATAGGCCACACGACGGAAGAGGGATCTCTATTATGGTTTCACGTTCATACTATCAATAAAATCCCTACATGCATTTTTGAACTCCCGCGTGTTTTATCTTCTTTCCCTATTCTTTCATTCGCAGCGTTCTAACTTTTCTAAGATGATTCTTTCAATCTCCCAGGCTCCACTCGAATCCAAATCTTCGACATGCCGATTCGAACCCGTTCGAAGAACGTCTCGGTTAGCCCCAACCCGTATACTTTGGGGAAGGGCTTCTCGAGGATGGTCAAGTGCTTGAGATAGAGGAGAGTTTGCGTCGCCTCGAGGGCCATCAAATCACCTCGGTCGAGCCAACAGAGGAGATCAACGTGGGTACCGAAGAAGAACCCCGCACTTTGAAAATTGGGACAGCCCTCAACCCTGCGCAACGAGCCCGGATGATCGACTTCCTAAGGGAATACCAAGAGGTCTTCGCCTGGTCCTATACTGATATGCTCGGCTTAGACCCTTCAATAGTCAAGCACTTCCTTCCACTTGACACTGAGAAGTTCCCGCCCAAGCGGCAGCAGTTACGATGGCAACGAGCAAGCCTCCTCCTCCGCATTAAAGAGGAGGTTATCAAGCAGATCAACGCAGGATTCCTCGAAGTCTGCAACTATTCCGAATGGGTGGCGAATATTGTACCAGTGGAAAAGAAAGACGAAAGGGTTCGAGTTTGCGTCGACTACCGAGACCTCAATAAGGCTAGCCCCAAAGACAATTTTCCCCTGCCCCACATCGACGTCCTAGTTGACAACACGGCGCGCCACGCCCAATTTTGTTTCATGGACGGCTTTTCCGGATACAATCAGATCCAGATGGCCGAAGAAGACAAGATCAAGACGACGTTCACTACGATGTAGGGAACTTTTTGCTACCGCGTCATGCCTTTCGGCCTCAAAAATGCCAGGGCAACTTATCAGAGGGCTATGGTCACATTGTTCCACGACATGATGCACAAGGAAGTCGAAGTCTATGTCGACGACATGATCGCCAAGTCCAAAGAAGAAGAAGACCACCTTGTCAACCTGAAGCGCCTTTTCGACCGCTTAAAAGAGTACAAACTCCGGCTTAATCCGGCCAAATGCACGTTCGGCTCCTAGTCGGGAAAACTGCTAGGATTCGTGGTCAGCAAGCGCGGTATCGAGGTGGACCCGGATAAAGTCAAGGCAATCAAAGAGCTTCCCCCGCCGTCAACGGTTCGAGAGGTGCGCGGCTTCTTGGGACGGTTGAACTACATCGCATGCTTCATTGCGAACCTGACAGAAAAGTGTCAACCGCTCTTTCGCTTGCTCCGCAAAAATGCAGCGATTGAATGGGACCACGAATGTCAGAATACCTTCGACACCATCAAGGCCTACTTAGTTCAACCGCCGGTACTAGTCCCACCTATACCGAATCATCCCCTCATTTTATACCTGACAGTACGCCGGCAATCCTTAGGGTGCATGCTAGGGTAAGAAGACGAGTCGACACACACGGAGAGGGCGATATATTACTTAAGCAAGAAGTTTACCGAAGGGGAATCCAATTATCCGGAGATTGAGAAAATGTGTTGTGCGCTAGTATGGGTCATGCAAAGGCTCCGACAGTACACGCTCTATCACACAATCCGCTTGTTGTCCAAAGCGGACACCCTACGATATTTACTCAATAGCCCGTCCTCCATGAGGAACATCGCAAAATGGTGCTGTCAACTGGCGGAATACGACATAGAGTACGTGTCCCGCACGTCTGCCAAAGGGCAAGCAATCACTGACCACTTAGCAGAATTCCCGATTGACGACGACACGCCGATAAACGCGGACTTCCCAGATGAAGGAATCCTCCAAGTAGATGAAGAGAAGGATGAGCCGACATGGAAGATGTACTTCGACGGGGCGGTCAATTCCGTGGGATCCGAAGTTGGGGCAGTGCTGATATCCCCGAACGGACGTCATTATCCGGTTGTTGCAAAAGTGGATTTCCCTTGTACCAATAACGTGGCCGAGTACGAAGCATGCATTCTCGGCTTGCAAGCGGCAATCAACTTCAAGATGAAGGAGTTAGAAGTATTCAGCGACTCCATGCTCACAATCTTCCAGACACTGGGGTAATGGAAGACAAAGGACGCAAAGTTAGTCCCGTACCATGAATACCTCAAGGAATTGGCAAAAAGTTTTGAGAAGATCTCATTCACCTACACTCCACGCGCAATGAATCAGTTCGCGGACGCGCTCACAACACTCGCATCTATGGCAAGCATCACAAAGGGAAACATCATCGAACCCCTCGAGATCGAAGTTGCCAAAGGCTCGGCCTACTGCGACGCGATCGAAGCAACCGATGCTAAACCATGGTATGAGGACATCAAGAATTTCCTACAAACGGGTCAATTTCCTCCTTTCGCCGATCGCCGCGACCGAAAGACGCTCAGACTACTCGTGGTTGTCAGCACCCCATTTTGGTCCATTGGCTCCAACAAAATACTTCCGATCAAAGCTCAGGTCACTATTCACGATCGGGAAATCGGAGGCGAACATGCTGGCACAGAGTCATGAATTACAGGAGAGAAGCAGGGTCTACTAGAAAAGCACAGGAGGGCAATCGGAAGAGTAAACAGATGACGAGCCCCGAAGCAATAGGAGTTGGCACTATGACACTATTCATCACCGGATCGCCGAAGCGTCGGAAGGTATCCAATATGGGACTCTAAAAATCCCTCTTGGTGCCAAAGTGACCAATGGCACATCCGGGTGCATTTCAGAAGCATCCTGCTTAAGCCGGGGCACCCCCGAACTCTCATAGACGCCTTTCCTGATAGGGCTCCCGGGGCGCCCGATCCACGAACGAGCAAACGACGGTCGGAAACAGGCCTACAGATGCCCCAGGACCACCAAGGCCATGGAACAAGTTTCAGATTGCCTTTCGGAATTCGACTTAGTCTCCCGAGTAGACCCCGACTTGGGAAAGGGCCCCATTTGAACGGAATCTAACGCTCAGAACTCATTCGGTGGAAGGCTGACATCCGAGCTTTGCACCACCCACTCCCAACAACCCCCAGGGGCTAGGAAATAATTTCGGTTCGGACCAAGAAAGTCATACCGATCTCCCGAATAACGTTTCAATGATCACGACCGCCTCCCAACAAGTCTTGGGGACTCATTTTTGACAAACGGAGATCACAGTGGACTTCGAACACATCAAAACACTCGGGAAACATTGAGAAAGCCCCGTTTGCGAATTCCTAGGTCATCTCCGGTTATCGATCTCCAGCCGAGGTCGGTGAGTAAACCGTTCTGCCCAAAGCACAAAGCACACCGACACGAGCGGTACAGCATGTAGAGGCGCGAACATGCGACAGAAACAGACAACTTCGCTTCGATCATCCAAATGGAGCAAAACCGGCTTTTGAGTGCCCTGGCTACCCGAGCATTTGCTTACACGGAGCATTTCAATATTAGGCTCATTAAAATCGCATTCGCACGTACATTGATAATTCATCGTTCAAATGAGCCACGAAAATCAAACGCGCGACCAAACGAGCCCCGAGCTTCTTCCGGCTTTCTTTCTAGTCAAGTGGGACCCTTGAGTTAGCCAAGCCAAGCTGAGCTGAACCAAGCCAAGCTGAGCTGAGCTAAGCCAAGCCGCAAGCCATGGCTTCTCTCTAGGGGTGGCTAAAAGCAAGCCAACTCTCCCCCATCCACCCATTTCAAAATATCTCCTACATCTCATCACTTCTCTTCTTCCATCCATCACCTCCCATCAACTTTTCAAGACAACTTCCCCTCCCTAATTCCTCTTAAGAAATTCGGATGCCCTAAGCACCATTTAATTACACTTAACTTCACTCAATCTTGTCATTAAGCTTGCATTTATAAGTCCATTAGGTCATTAACTTAATCACAACTCATCTTCCATCTTCCCTCAAGCATTTCTCACTCTAAAATCCTCTCAAGCTCCCCATTGTCGTCCAGCAATAGCTCAGCCCGCACAGCCCCCACAACAGCCCGGATACAAGGCCATTGGACCCGAAAACTCGACGTTTTCCGGCAACCACCCTCTCGACCTTAGCCAACTTCAACCAAATTTCATATTCCACATGTTTTCGACCTCCCGAGTCCATTTCCAAGCTTAGTTTTCACATTCGAGGCTCCCAGCCCAGCGTTTCAGCTCAGCACAAAAACAGTGTAAAACCGAGTTCCCACGGTCATTATCGGGTTCCAAGCATGCCATTTCTTCCCGCAAGCATGGCGAGTCATGCCACCACCTTCTAAGGGTCCCTCACGACCCTCACTCTCCCTCATGACAAGGTGGTCACGTGCCGAGGGCCGATCAACCGTGCACAACCATCATTTGCCTCTTTTCTTCCATTTCAGTTTTTCTTTACAGTTTTTACCGGTTTTTCTTTCAGTTTCCGGGTTTGCTCGAGTCTTGGCACTCTATCAGTTCATCATAGACGCTTCAAGCAGTCCCTTAGGAGTCGGAGGAACTCGAGCCAGCTTGGTGCAACACCCGGAGCCCCCTTTGCAGCCGTTTTAACCCAAACAGCCCAGTCGGGTCTGTTCCACTGGTTTTCTTTTCTGACCCGAACTTTGCAGGAACATACAGGTCAGCTCGGGTTGAACCTCGCTACGAGCCACCTATCACCATGATCCTCAGTCAGTTAGGAGTCCAATGCCACCAACCTTACAGCACAATACCACCGGGAGCCTCCGGGACAACCATTTCTTTCCGACCAGCCCAGTCGGGTCAGTTCCGCCCAGTCAGTTCTATTTTCTGCTAGCTAACCCGACTTTATTTTTGATTTCCAGAAAATCTACATGTCCAATCCTCATGAAACCACCGCAGGCATGATCCTCAGTCAGTTAGGAGTCCAATGCCGCCGACCTTGCAGCAAAATACCACCGGGGGCCTCCAGGAGAGCCATTTCTTTCTGACCTGCCCAGTCGGGTCTATTCGTTTTTTTGACATTCTTCACTTTTCTTGCAGATCGGATCGACCTGAGTCACTTCTTGCAAAACGACCTCCACAAACAACTCCGGGGGTTTCTTAGGAGTTGGGAGCCACCGCCCTTGCGTCAAAAGACCATCGGGAGCCTCCTATAGAGTCTTTTCTTTATCGGGTGCTAGTCAGGTCTGTTTTGCCCTGACTGGGTCTGTCCTTTTTTTTACTGATCCGACTTTGCTTTTGATTTCCGAAAAATATACGCAAGCAATCTTCACGAAACCAATGCAGACGTGATCCTCAGTCTCTTGGGAATCCAATGCAACCGATCTCGGGCGAAAAGGCCACCCCAATCAACCGGTACAGCCCCGACAAGCCGGACTGCCAGTCGGGTCTGCCAGCCGACCCGACTTCACCGATTCGGGTCTGTTTGTTCCAGGGGGCAGAACCAACTTCCCGAACATGTTTTTCCAACTTTCCTCGGCTTTTCCTGCATTCCGGGGCTAGGTATAATCATTTCCGACCTAGAGAAGTTAGGACTTTTACGTTTTCTTTGCATTTGTGGGGCGATAAGGCGGTCCATGACCGATTCGCATCCAAGTTTATGTTTTTATGTGTTTTTACATCGTATTATGCATGTCCTCATCGTATACAATGCTAGCATGTCGGGAAATAGCTTGAATCAGAGTCGAGGAGACCTTGTCGGCTCGAGCAAGCCAAAGGAGCCTCTCAGCCTCACCCTAAGGGAGGTGGCTGAGAGCCCCTATGGGCTTCCTCAGGCCATGGATGGCCTCCTTTCCCCGACTCAAGTCGTTTCCCGAGTTTTTACATTATCTGCTTCCCATGAGTCGGTGTTGTTTTATCGATTCCTCTAAATATCGTGTTTGCGCTTGTTTGTATGCTTGATTGTGTTCCTAAGATAACGGCGACACCGATTATGTAAAAATGTGCGTTATTATTGTGTTTGATGTTTTATGCATGCAAGAAACGGTCAAAACCGATTTCTTGGAATTGATTGTAATCACATTTTTCATTTAATCGTCGGTTTCATGTTAATTCGTATGTTAGGTGCGTTAATATCGAACAATCATTTCATTGATCCATAACAATTGAGTTTCAAGGTCTCAATCATTAAACCACTTCACGAACGGGGAAATGGGACGTGTCATTCGGTTAAGGAAACCATTCAGCTTAAATAATCGGACAAATCGACTATTAATTTGTAAGCGCATCGACGAATCACCAAATGGCGGAAATGCCCTTTTTGAAAATCCACAATTTCAAAACATCGAGACGCATGACACGGATAGAATCAATGTCTAGGGAGCACTCATAGGTTACGACTCGAGTCCGGGCCCAATTTGAGGCGGCTCAAGTCGAAGTATGCGAATCCTCTTTAGACTTCTTCGTATCACGTAATCTCAATTTTACGCAAGCACTTCACACATCTTATTGTCTAAGGGTATAATTGTCATTTCGTGATTCGCCGATATCCTAGGCATTAAGAAGATCGAAACACCTCGATTTATGGATAAAAGGGGGTAGCCCATTCGGGTGTGAGTTCTAGTCGCATAGCCCATTTCATCCACTTTCGGTGTTTTTATCCTCTTATCGTAGATTTGGTGGCTACGTCGTTACTTCTGTCACAAAACACGAAAAACCAGATTAATCATGCATCTGACTTAATCAAACATTAGATAATGGCTAGGTGGAACGCTAGGTTCCAATCTAGAGTCAAAAATACAAGTTTGGCTAATTCAGTGAAATCACAGTGACACATCACCGAATAAAGTTTTAAAACAAATTCACACATGTAATCGGCCTAGAACCATATTCCAGCCACCTCTTTGTTTGCCTAGGTTAGATACATTGTTTGCTAATTAACCCCGGTTAATAACTGATTAAATCACGTACATTCGACTTAATATACAACTTGTCTGTATTCTTCTATATTTGTCAGTTATTGTCTGTTTTTCATCAGTTTTATCAGTTTCCTTCTGTTTTCCATTTGTTTTTGCTGCTTTGTTGCGGTTCGGGTTCGAGCCCATAGGTTACGTGTTGCTCGGGGTCCAACGCCCCAAATCACCGAACGCGAGGTCGAACGCCTCCTAACTCACTGAGCGCGTGCAACCCGAGTGCGGAATGGGATCTAGCCTCGAGTCACCATCACATCCTGAGTATGGCCTACGTGGAAGGCAACTTGGATTGGATGTGTGAAACGCGTTTAGATATCACCCGGGAGCTCGATCGGTCCAACGGTTACAGTGGGAACCAATCGGTTCTCCTGCAAACCGTTGGTTCGATCGGACCCGACCCCCGGCTCCTTGAGCCCACGTTGCCTTAATTTATTTATCGATTATTCAAAACATACGGTGAGCCAGAGCGGAATATTAATGCAAACCGATCGGGATCCATTCACTTATTCAGTTGTATTTTGTAATTACTCGAGGGAACATTGCGAGGATTTGTTTGTACATTCATTCATTCATTTGTAAGGATCCCCGATCGGCGAGCGAGAGGTCTGAGTGTCAAACTAGTTAAGTTGGTCTATTGTTACCAAGAGAGGAGTAAGCTCGAATACTCGTGGTCTCGGTTTGCGCAGGAAATTGACCATCACGGTCCGACGAACTGTAACGCGAAGATAGTGAACCGATTCCTCGACGCACAAGCCTACTCATCTTTCGGGTTCTTGGCCCAACTTGATCAATGCATCGACTTTACGGTGTCAAAACGGGCGAGTCAAGTGAAACCTTAAATCACGTGGTAAATAAACAAAACGGCAAGCCTAGCAAACTAGAGTACCGAAAGGGCGTGCGGGATATAAGCCCGCACGAAATAGAACCTCTGAATTCGGAATTTTCGGTTCCGCACGACCATTGCCTTAGCATTTAGGTGTACCCCGTACCCCTAGACTCGGGCGACTCAACGGCCCTCAACCTACAGGTCGTAAACAGTAAGTGGCGACTCCTTCTCACGCGTGTCCGTCGCATGTCCCGGGAAGGTGGACATTCCCAAGCCGCGTTGCATAGGCACGCGCAAGCGTGCCCCAACGAGATTAAATTCGAGTGTGCACAACGGTGCACTACTTCCTAAGCGGCGAGACACTTTACCGACGATCCTTCAACGCTACATTGCTCAGGTGCATCGACGTACATGAATCGAGGCGCCTCATGGAGGAGGTGCACGGAGGGAATTGCGGGCCCCATATGAATAGGCTCATGCTCGCCAAGAAGCTCATACGCTTAGGTTACTACTGATCCACCATGGAAACCGACTGCGTAAAGCACGTCAAACACTGTCACTGGTGCCAAGTCTACACTGATCAAATCAAAGCGCCCCCTAATGAACTACGTCCTATGACGGCCCCATGGCCTTTTTCAATGTGGGGGATGGATGTGATCGGCCCGATCAACCCTAAGGCATCCAATGGACACCTCTTCATCTTGGTGGCGATCGATTACTTTACCAAATGGATTGAAGCTATAACGCTCGCATCGGTCACCGCGAAAGTCGTGGCCCGTTTCCTCAATCGCGACGTCATCGTCCGATGCGGGGTTCCTGCGACGATCATCACGAATAACGCCAAAAACCTTAACAACAAGGTTATCGACGAGCTTTGTGCACAATTCAAAATACAACACCGCAACTCCACCCCGTATCGTCCCCAAATGAATGGCGTGGTAGAAGCGGCGAATAAGAACATCAAGAAGATCATCGAAAAAATGACAGTGAACTACAAAGATTGGCACGAGATGCTCCCTTACGCCCTCCTGGCCTACCAAACATCCATACGTCAGGATCCTTGCCGAGGCCGAATTTGAGGAAGCAGAATGGGCAAGACAACGCTACGAGCAATTAAACCTCATTGACAAGAAGAGACTGAAAGCACTATGCCACGGACAGTGCTACCAACAGAGGATGGCTCGAGCATTCAATGCGAAGGTCCGTCACTGCGAGTTCAGTCCCGGTGACCTCGTTTTGAGGAAGGTTTTACACGTCACGCCTGATTCTCGAGGGAAGTTCTCGTACAAAAACGACGGTCCCTTCGTCGTTAAAGAGACTTTCTCTGAGGGAGCAATCATTTTGAGCGACATGGACGGCACCGAAAACGCGCTTCCGGTCAATGCTGATGCCATCAAGAAGTATTATCCCTGACCACTCGTGTTTACTGGGCCTCGCACCCGTTTCATTTGTAAAACCTTTCCATTCATTTATACGTACACCGACTCCCGCCATTTTCCCCATCGCAAAACCTTCTTGAGAGAAAAAGAATAATTTTCCCGCTAGGTCGAAAACCGCCTCGAGGCGACCTAGGCAAAAGCTAGGGAACGAGGGGCACGACTTAAAATCCCTTAAAGGGGAGTCGTGGCAAAAGGAGAGCATAAATCACTTCCTCGCTAGGCCGAAAACCCTCGGAGGGTGGCCTAGGCAAAAGTTAGAGGGACCAAGAGGTGCGATCGAACCCAAACACGGGTAATCGTAGCAAAATGGGAGCATTCATGAGAGAAAAGTTAAATAAAAATACCCCGCTAGGCCATCGCGTATCTTACGACCTAGGCAAAAGTTAAGGGGCAATTGTCGGCTCAACCACGAAAGAAGAGCGGCACTCTTCGTGAAGCTACAATGAGTAGTGGTTCGGTGGCCTGCGGCGCACGCAAACTCTCTCCGATTCTCCGAGCCCAGGACTCACCTCAAAATGGGATCGAATCGTTGTATCCTTGATTTGGAGGATTCCAAGAGATTCCTCCCTTTACCTGTACATACATTCCACGGGTTATGCCCGTCCCTCCAATGACCTTTCTACTTCAGGGACACGGCCGCCCTCATATGGTCACCAATATCACATCCCCGATACATCTTTACATAGACTCCTCTTACACATCGTAGTCTCAGCGATCTCGCGCAACTGACATCTTTTGTAGGCTTTCTTTTTTTCCTACGTGCAAGCGCAATCGAGAATCCCAAAGGATGCTCCCCACTGACGGACTCATATCTGTCACACGCGACAGGTCGTGCTCTCGGTACGTCGGAAACCGTCGAGGGATGCACCATACTACTAGACCACCGACGTCCGAAGAAGGGCAAGCGATGGGAGATCATTATCAGTCGTCGCACGTAATGCGGTCCAGGCCCAAAGCCAAGCGAACCATATCACACGGCGCTTTGCGCGATTCCTAAATTCCTGTTTAGGGTCCATCCCTGTTTAAAATTCCTGTTTCGGGTCCATCCCGGTTTAAATTCCTGTTCGGGTCCATCCCGGTTTAAATTCCTGTTTCGGGTCCACCCAGTTTAAAATTCATGTTTCGGGTCCATCCCGGTTTAAAATTCCTTTTCGGGTTCATCCCGGTTAAATTCCTGTTTCGGGTCCATCCCGATTTAAAATTCCTGTTTCGGGTCCATCCCGGTTTAAAAGTCCTGTGCGGGTCCATCCCGGTTAAATTCCTGTTTCGGGTCTATCCCGGTTTAAAATTCCTATTCGGGTCCATCCCGGTTTAAAATTCTGTTTCGGGTCCATCCCTGTTTAAAATTCCTATTTCTGGTCCATCCCGGTTTAAATTCCTGCTCAGGTCCATCTTGGTTTAAAATTCCTGTTTCGGGTCCATCCCGATTTAAAATTCCTATTTCGGGGCCATCCTGGTTTAAAATTCCTGTTCGGGTCCATCCCAGTTCAAAATTCCTGTTCGGGTCCATCCCGGTTTAAATTCCTGTTTCGGGTCCATCCCGGTTTAAAATTCCTATTCGGGTCCATCCCGGTTTAAATTCCTGTTTCGGGTCCATCCCGGTTTAAAATTCCTGTTCGGGTCCATCCCGGTTTAAAATTCCTGTTTGGGTCCGGTTTCAAATTCCTGTTTCGGGTCCATCCCAATTTAAATTCTTGTTCGGATCCATCCCGGTTTAAAATCCCTGTTTCGGGTTCATCCCGATTTAAAATTCATGTTCGAGTCCATCCCGGTTTAAAATTCATATTCGGGTCCATCCCGATTTAAATTCCTGTTCGGGTCCATCCCGGTTTAAATTCCTGTTTCGGGTCCATCTCGGTTTAAAATTTCTATTCGGGTCCATCCCTGTTTAAATTCCTATTTTGGGGTCCCCCCAACCTGTGAATTTTTGTTTCAGACACAATATCCCAATACATCCGAGCAAGGTACGAGCAGCCATAGGGGAACAATACCAGAGTAGTCGCCGTACCCAAAAGGGGGTGCTTCTTATAATCTTTGGCTACATTCTCTAATCGAGCATGCAACCAAAGAGGGGCAAGTTGTCAGCACCCCATTTTGGCCCATCGGCTCCTGACACGAGGACTCCCAGCCGAAACTCGAATTACTATTCGTGACCCGACAATCAGAGGAGAATGCGCGGACGTGGGAGCATGGATTACAGAAGGGAAGCAGGGTCCTCCAAAAGGCTCAGGAGGGCAATCAAAAGGGCAAATAAACAACGAACCCCAAAACAGTAGAAGCCGACACTGTGGCACTATTCATTGTCAGATCACCGGAGCGTCAGAAGATATCCAATATGGGACTTTAAAAATCCCTCTTGGTACCAAAATGATGAACGACACCTCCGAGCACATTTCAGAGGCCTCCTGCTTAAGCCGGGGCATTCCCGAACATTTGCAGACACCCTCCCAACGGGGCTCCCGGAACGCCTGGTTCACGAACAAGTAAACGGCACCCGAAAACGGGCCTGCACACACCCAAGGACCAATAGAACCGTGGAACAAGTTTTAAACTGCCTCTCGGGGCTCGTCTTGGTCTCCCGAGTGAGTCCCGACCCGGGAAAGGGGCCCTTTCAGATAGAATCTAACGCTCAGAGCTCATTCGGTGGAAAGTTGACGTCCGAGCTTCACACCACTCATTCCCTATGACTCTTAGGATTAGGGAAATCACTTCGCCTCGGGCTACGTAGATGAGTTAGGTCTCCCGAGTGACATTTCAGTGGTCACGAACGCCTCTCGGCAAGTCTTCGGGGCATGTCTCTGACAAACAAAGGCCATAGCGGCCTCCAAACACCTCAGGACATTCGGGGAACACTGATAAAACCCTGATCGTGGGTCCCTAAGTCACCTCCGGCTAATGGTCTTCGGTCGAGGACGGCGATCCAATGATCCCGCATGAAATAAAAAGCTCACCAAGATGAACACTACGATACACGAAGGAGCAATTGGAGGACGGGAACGGTCAACTCCACTTTGAGTGTCCAAACAGGGCAAAACCGACCCTCGAGGTGTCGACTCACCCGAATATTTGTTCACATGAAATATGGCGATATTAGGCTCATTTAAATCCTCTTCATACAAGCACTCCAAATTTATCAATTGATCGGACTTCGGAGATCAGACGCGCGATTAATCGAGCCTTAAGCTTCTCCCGGCTTTTCCTCGAACCAAGAAGAGCCTACGGCTCAATCCTAAGCCAGGGCTAAACCCCAAGCCATGGCTTGGTCGCATCAAGCCGCAGCTAATTCCCTCCCACCGGCGGCTCAACCCTTGCCCCAACGGCTTAATCCCAAGAGCTTCCCTCCTCCACACATTTCAAATATCTCTTACACACATCACCCATCGATCACCTCCCATCACTTCTCTTCTTACTTTCCCTACACTCTAAGTGACATAAACCCCACCCTAATCACCCTTCAAAATCCGGCCACCCTAATTCACCGCTCTAACCACACTTAGCTCATCCTAATCGCACCATTAGTCATCCCTATAAGTTCCCATCCATCATTAGCCTTAATCACTTCTTCAACTTCATCCTCTCTCAAGCCAACTTCTCTCTAAAATTCTCTCAACCTTCAGCCCACTCCCTCATCCCCGCACAAGCCATCCCGTGGCCGAAACCGGCCAAATCCGACGGAAAACCACCCGATATTCCGATTACCACCCGGCCCGACTTAAGCCAAACACAACCAAACTTCATATCCTACATATTTCCCACCCTCTAAGTCCGTTCCCGAGCTTAGAGTTTCCATTTGAAGCCCCCAACATCACGTTCCGGCCGTGAGGACTATCGGGTCCCGAGACCGTTCACCGGGTGCACCTGGACTTCTACAACGTGCCATTCCTTCCCACGACTTCGGCGAGTCGTGCCATCACGTTCAAAGGGTCCCTCACAACCCTCACTCTTCCCCGTGAAGAGGTGGTCACGGTCCAAGAGCCATACCACCGTGCACAACCTCCGCCTTGGCACGTTCGGGACTGTCCACGAACGTCTAGGTTCGTCCCTTAGGAGTCCAAGGAGCCCGATCTTGCACCATACCGTGGTCGGAGTCGTCGCGCCGACCTCATTTTCTCCAAGCTGCCATTCCCACTGCTCTCGGGTGTCCACTGCCCATCACGTCCAGCCGTGATAAGAGAGGATTTGTCCATGAAATGGGTAAAATTTAGACTCGGTTTTATGTTGTTTTCATGGTATCTGATGCTTGGATGACGATTTCTAGGAAGACTTGTGCAAGAAAAGAATTGAAGGCAATTTGATGCATGTTCGGGATGAATTGGAGACCATTGAAGTATCAAGATGGAACTTGCAAGGATACAAGGACTTCTGGTTAGTGGTGCACCACGTGCACAACCGATCTGAGAGGGAGTTTAGAATCAATTCTCGATTTATTTGCAAATCTTAGGATTCCCTTTCAGTTACAATGGGAGTTTTTTAGAAAATCTTTTAAGATATGTTCATTATTTGTTTCCTATTTTTGAGGGAGATATAAAAACCTATGGATCATCTAGGTTTAGGGTCTTCTGGAAGTTTAGTTTTTCTGTGGAGAGAAACTTGGAGAGGAGGCTGGCGGCTGCGGAGTGCTCCTCCAACGATCATTAGTTTTCATGGATTCTTGTATAGCCATGCGTGGCTAATTCGTTTTGTTTGACTTGAGAACGGAAACCTCACGGTTTGGTTGTGAGGAGCAAGTTTTAATATTTCGATTTCAGCATTTATTTATTCTTGGATATCATCATTACAAGTATTCTCTCATGGTTGTGAATAGGATATTTGTAAATTAGCTTATCGACGACTACTACGGTGTTTGTAGAAATCGATTTGAAGCAAGACTAATTAGGAACAAACGGTAGTTGCTGCCCTAATTGGTTAGAGAATGATAGGACGAGTCAATTAATTGATGAATCGATTAATCGCTCGGGCTAAGGCATCCTTGCGCTTAAAGCTGTCGCTTAGTTAATTAGGGAATCGGTTGATACCTTGTTAACTAGTTGATGAACTTACTAGTTAGACGGTGTTTTGACTAGTTAGAATTTAGATGCTAATTGATTCCTTGCGGTCGCGGGAATCGAATCTTAGCTGCTGAAATTTACATTCTGATGCTTCTATGATCAACCAAACGCTAGGTGGTTAGACCGATTCGAGTAATTCGACTCTCGGACCTTTCGCTCACCGATTGGAATTCTTACAGAATGAATATTACAAATGGCCGAATTCCAGTCAACTCACATTCGTTTATTATTCCACTCTAACTCACCGTGAGTTTAGGGAAACACCGAAAAACTGAAATTCAAAGGACGCTCTCACTGAATAGGGCGTTGGACCCTGTGAGTGTTGATTAGGGTGTTGGACCCTGTGCTCGATCATTAGGGCGTTGAACCCTAATATTATTCGGCCTAGGGATCAGGCTCGACCCGCATGGTAAACAGGTGCGGAAAGATAACAAGCAGCAGGTAAATAACAGACAATGTGTTTGTATTCACCGAATGTACGTGGATTAGCAAGTTTATTAACCCGGGGTATTTTGGCATGCAAATCCTACCCTAGACAAACAAAAGTGTGCCAATGTTTTAGCATTCGGCTTTGGTTTGAGAACCTGACATATCGGGTGTCCGTAGTCAAGTTTCGTGTGTGTGGATTATTTTTACAGTGATTCGGTGTTGTGACACTGAATTACCACTGAATTGATCCAAACTTGTATTTTGACTCTAGATTTGGAACCTAGAGTTCCACCTAACCATTTTCTAGCATTTAGTTAAGTCGAGTGAATTGATTAGTCAGGTAATTGTATTTTCGATACAGAATACCCGATTAGCACCCTAAACAATGCTAAGATGACGCCAAATCACAAAATGATGTTCCTGCCCTTGATTTGAAAATTTGTTTTCAGAAAAGGGAAACAACCCAATATGGATTTGAAAGTATGAGGGTTTTGAAAAGGGCATTAACATCGTTTTGTAATTCGTCGACACGAGTTACAAATTAATGTCCAATTCGTGCAAAGTCGTTTAAATTGAATGAATTAACCGTGTGAACGTCCCGATTAACTCGTTCGTGGAATTAATGCTTAAGGGTTGTGCCGAATGCATTAATTGTGAAAACGATTCGTGACTCGACGACCAAGACGATTCCATAAGGATCGAGGATAATTTGGTCCAATGACCGAAACTACCCTCGTAATCGAATGGACCCGATTGAGTCATCGATACCCAAATCCATGCTTGCTTTGTTTTGAAAAGACATTTTCATGCAATATTGCGACGATAATGTAAATTGCAAATTACACGAAAACCGAGAACGGACTCAAAACGGTAAGAGGAAGCCTCATGCAACCCGTACGAGTCTAAGAGGCTCTCGATCACTTCACCTTGGAGATAACCGAGAGGTCCCATGGCCCGAATGGGGTTCCACGAGGTTTCCCCGTCTTGTTTTGAATCATTTCTCACATGCTCAAACGACAAACACGATAAATGACACGATTAACTAAAGTCGGTATTGCCATGATTTGAATAACGCATTCGAACATGCAAACATGCACAAACAAGTTATTTAAGGAATCGATAAAACAATACCGACTTCATGCATGTAAGAAAACACGAGAAAACTCGGGAATCGAACTTAGATCGGGCTAAGAAGGCCGTTCTTAACCCGAGGAAAGCAAGCCAAGTCTCGGTTACCTCTTCTTGAGGCAAACCCGAGAGCTCTTTTGCTTATTTCGGGTCGAGAAGGTCTTCTGAGGGTCGATCCAAACGTTTCCCGACATGCTAACATGTTATATGATGACGAGCATGCATAATATAACATGAAAGTGTATGAAAATTAAGCCTTGCAAGTTAAACATGCATAAAACGCCATATTACTCCATAGCCATGCAAATAATGTAAAAAGCCCTAACTCCTCTAAGTCAAGAGTGATTTACCTAGCCTTGGGATACGAGGAAAGAGTCGGGGAAGTGTTCGAGAGTCGGGTGACTCGGTAGAATGCTTGGAAGAGTGCTCGGGTGCAAGGGCATGCACGTTCGGGGAGCTAGGCGCTCGGGGCGTGCGGCTGGAGTGCACGGTAGGCGCGCGGGAGGCGTCAGGCGCGCGGGGCGCGTGCACGGGCGTGCGGGGCGCGCGGCTGGACGTGCAGGCGCTCCGGAGCTTGCGGCTACGGGTGCACTGTTCACCCGAGAGCACGTCCTTCACCCGAAATCACCTAAATGACCTGAAATGATGAGCAAATGACTTCAAATAAAAAATCTAAGTTCACAAATGAACTCCTTGAGTCCAAAACATGTGGTCCATGGAGTTTGAGAATTTTTGAACTTAAGTCGGGATGATGAGCATCGGCTTCCGACTTAAGAAACTCAAAGCTTTCTTCGGGTTTTCTTTGGTTTTTCTCTCTTGGTTTTTGAAGTGTTGAAGCTTGTTGGTTTTGGCTATGGAGTTGAGAGCTTTTCTTGAGGGAGAAAGCTTGGAGAGAGTGTGCAAGAGGAGAAGTGATTAACTTAATCACTTTTGGGCCATTTATAGGCAAAGCTAATGAGCAATTAAGCAAAAGCAAGCACTATTAACCCTCCCATTAGCAAATTTTGGTTTGCCTAATGAGGATGAGGATGAATGTGGACCAAGTGTTCTTCATGTGGAAGAGCCAAAAGCATTAATGAGCATTGATGAAGGCTTGAGTGTTGTCTTCAAACTTCTTGGATATTTTCATGCAAGAGTGCAAGTTGGCTTCTTGCATTAAAGAAGAAGAAGAAGCTTCTAGAGCAAGGGTGACTCATCTTGGGCATTCCGTCGGTCCCACGACCGAAGAGGAGAAACCGGGAAAAAGCTCGGGTCTCAATTGATAGCGCATTCGAGGCTCGTGGTTCGAACCGAATGTTGAATTATCGATATACGCGAGGAAACGGATTTAATGAGTCCGAGATTGGCATTTTCCGTGAGGAATTGCCAAATCTCTGTATGAGGCTCGGAAGCCGGTTTTGCTCCTTTTATGCATTCAGAGCGAGGTTACCCACTTCTGACAGCATATCTTGTATCTGCATCCCACGTCGGTCATTTTGACATAAATTGTCAAATTACGTGGGCACTTGACCCTTAAGCCGGTAATGCAAATATGGAGCCGGAGATGTCCTAGGAGGCCGAAACTGGATTTCTCAGATTGCTTTCTCAGTTTCTTGGGTGATCCGGAGATCACTGTGATCTCTGTTTGCCAAGATTGGGCCTCTAAGGATATGAAAAGTGCATCTGAGACCCTTAAATCATTGCTCGAGGGGTCTAGATGAGTTGTGTGATTCATTCCGACGATTCCACATTGAGCCTTGAGAAGGTAAGCATTGTGTAAGGTAAGCATCCGGCGTCAAGTTTCCCCAAAGAGGGCCTCCGGATATGGATTTCCTCTGAAAATGGTCTTTTGTGCTTTTCAGAGGTTACTCGGGAAACCGAGAAGGGCCTTGCTGTCTGTTTTGCCCAATTGCGAATGTCCGCTGGAGTTTTTAGGGCAATGTAGTGTGAACTTCGTTTGCCGTAATTCCATCATACTAGTCTCCGGTTATGCTCTTCCGAAGAGGGGTATGCCCGTTTTGTCGCTCGGAAGTCATTTAGAGTGTCTGTATGGCTTTCAAAAGATAATCTGAAGCATTGCTCGTGCTCTGTATGATTGTGGGGCATGGCTGCATCTGATATTTGGAGTTAACTTTTCTCCGAGAAACCGGCATTTTTGGACTTCCACTGAAAAGTTGTCTGTATACAAAAAGTTGTTTTGTATAGAGCAGATGATTTGCGAAATGCGTTTGAAGACATTTTTCATCTGTTTGGCATCGATGTGGATTTTTGAAGTCCAATGTTGGCTATCTTCCGACGGTCGAGCGAACTATCGGAAAATTGGACTGTCCATGTGGTACACTGGAAATGCCGGTTTTGGACGTTGTTGAGCTCTCTAGCCAATTTGTTACCCTTTGGTGACTCTTGGAGTCCTTCTGTCATGTGTGCATGTCTTCTGCTCAATTTTGTCGACTTGAGAACGAATAGTGATTTCTGCTATGTTAAGTCGTTTTTTTGTATTCTGCTCAAGTTGTGGCTTGGACCATTGCTGATATCGTTGTTTGGAAAGGTGAGCCAAAATGGGGTGCTGACAGCTTGCCCCTCTTTGACTGCATGCTCGAGTAGAAGATGCAGCCAAAGACTTTAGAAGCACCCCAATTTTATATTAATGATCGATGTGGAATTTCCTATATGGCCTTCTCCTTCTTACTTTGGATATGTGTGATGTTGTACCTAATAAAAAGGAGATATAGTGAGATGCACACAATGGACGTGTAGAGTCTGGAACAGAACAGGGATAGGCATTTAAAATCGGGATTGACCCGAAGGGTATTGACCCCAGTGCAAAAAAGTAGTCGGGATTGACCCGAAGGGGACTGACCCCTGTGCAAAAAAGTAGTCGCATGGGATGCATTGCAGAATGAAAATGCTTGCCAAAAGTAAATGCAAACGCTGGGGAGTTGCGTGAGGAGTGGAAGGAATCATTGTGATTCCTCCATCCCTGCGCTTTTTTGTGCTGCAATCGATGTTGTGGCAGAATCTTTTGTTGCTTGCCAACTAATTGTGATGCCACTGAGTGCATGTAATGCTATCCTGAAGACTCTTCGTGTGTGGGTGTGAAACCCTGGGTGTAAAACCCGAACGCAGCGGAGCGGGTGTGAAACCCTGACTGCGGTGGTGTGGGTGTGAAACCCGAATGCAGCGGAACGGGTGTGAAACCCTGACTGCGGTGGTGTGGATGTGAAACTCGGTGTGTGGGTGTGAAACCCGAATGCAGCGGAGCGGGTGTGAAACCCTGACTGCGGTGGTGTGGGTGTGAAACCCGGTGTGTGGGTGTGAAACCCCAATGCAGTGGATCGGGTGTGAAACCCTGATTGCGGTGGTGTGGGTGTGAAACCCGAATGCAGCAGAATGGGTGTGAAACCCTGACTACGGTGGTGTGGGTGTGAAACCCGGTGTGCGGGTGTGAAACCCGAATGCAGCGGAGCGGGTGTGACACCCTGACTGCGGTGGTGTGGGTGTGAAACCCGGTGTGTGGGTGTGAAACCCAAATGCAGCGGAACGGGTGTGAAACCCTAACTGCGGTGGTGTGGGTGTGAAACCCTGGATGTGAAACCCTGACTGTAGTGGTGTGGGTGTGAAACCCGAATGCAGCGGAGCGGGTGTGAAACCTTGACTACGGTGGTGTGGGTGTGAAACCCGAATGCAGCGGAACAGGTGTGAACCCTGACTGCGGTGGTGTGGGTGTGAAACCCGGTGTGTGGGTGTGAAACCCTGGGTGTGAAACCAGAATGCAGCGGAGCGGGTGTGAAACCCTGACTGCGGTGGTGTGGGTGTGAAACCCGGTGTGTGGGTGTGAAACCCTGGGTGTGAAACTCGAATGCAGCGGAGCGGGTATGAAATCCTGACTGCGGTGGTGTGGGTGTGAAACCCGAATGCAGCGGAACGGGTGTGAAACCCTTACTGCGGTGGTGTGGGTGTGAAACCCGGTGAATGGGTGTGAAACCCTGGGTGTGAAACCCGAATGCAGCAGAGCAAGTGTGAAACCCTGACTGCGGTGGTGTGGGTGTGAAACCCGATGTGTGGGTGTGAAACCCGAATGCAGCGGAATGGGTGTGAAACCCTGACTGCGGTGGTGTGGGTGTGAAACCCTGGGAATTCTGATTTGTCGAAGACCGACGTTGCTGCTGGAGCGGTTGCACTTTCGCTGAAAGGCGGCTTTGCTGTTTGGCCATTGTACTTTCGTTGGCGATGCCCTGGCCGTGCGGTGAGGGATTTTACTTTGCGGGATGCTGCATGCTAAAGGACTCAAGCTCTGGGGTGGAGCGCCTACGTATCCCGAGTTGTCGAGAATCGGAGTCGACCGTAGTTCTTGCCGTTTGCAGTACCTGTGATCCTGACATTACTAGTAAATCATGTGAGAAATACTAATAAGTGATAGATACAGGTAAGCATGAAAATGTTGTTGCAACACGCAGATCTTCAGTTTCGGGGTCGCTTGAGGAACCCGTGAAGAATTTTGCTTTGACATTGCAAGTGGATCCCGTTCTCGGAGGCCTAGATGCAAGGCCTCCGGGGATCTCCCGTTAGCCATGCATGGGCATATTGAGACTTCCCCGACGATGCCCTGGCAGTTCTATTGTTTGTTCTACGCGCCCGTCGGCTTTGAACCCTTCTCAATAGGGTACCGTAGGGCGACTGCATTTGCAACACGTTTGGGAATTTCTGTTCATATTTGGTCAGACTCAGTCTAACCATTTCCAAAGCGTTATGACTAGACTCTCGGAGAGGAATGTCTGGGATTTTGGCTCTGTGATAGCCTGTTGAAGGGTGGCTGTGACCCATTTGGAGTTATGCAAAGACAAAGAGAAAAGAGAAAGCTTGGGAAGCACGTTGCCCCAGGCTAAAAGGATACACGGGTTCACGCCTGCAGTGAGATGTACCCCCATTTTCCTTCGTCCTTTTGTTGTGTAGGTTGTACTGAACTGCTTGGACGGCGTATTCAGTTACCCACTGTGCTTGAGGAAGGTTCCCTCTTGGGCGGTTGAATGGTATTGGAGAGCTGATCGGGGATCGTGTTGAAATTGATAAACTGGCCACTACCCTTGGGGATCCCTTGTCCGCACAATGTGCGAGAGACTAGGGGGCAATTTTATCTATCTCTCGTTTTGCTCTCCTTTTGCTACGGTCACCCACCTCGGGACCGCACCTCTCAACCTAAAGGGGAAGAGCTCTCTTTTTGCCACAACCGCCTCAAAGGGTTTCCGGTTGTGCCTCTCTTTTACCCTAGCTTTTGCCTAGGCCGCCCCAAAAGGGATTTTCGACATAGCGGGCTCGATTCTTTTATCTCTCGAGTTTGCAAGGGCGAAGGGTTCGAAGGATTCAACCTCCAAATGCATTGTTTTCTGTTTCCGTCGAGGAGTTGCGTCTGCTGCTCCCCTTTTGTCGGGGTTTGTTGATTTTTTCGAATTGGCAGTGCCAAATCTTTAAATCTCAGGGGTGCCTTGTTTTGTTCATTGGCGGGTTTTTCCCGCATCTTTTCTCTCTCTCTTCATTGGCGGGTCTTTCCCGCTTCTTTCCGCTCTGTTTTTTTCTTGCAGCCGAGGTTTGTTTTGTGCCCCGTGTCTTTGTTTGAAACTCCTCGACTTTGCATCGCCAAGGCCGCTTTGGTGCGCTTTGCTTCATAGAGACTCGTTGCATGTTGCTAGCCCTATTTTGTGAGGGCCGGCTTTCTTGGAAGTTTGACTCCCGTGCACTCGAAAGCTGAACTTCGTGTCATTTTCCCTTGCAATCTCTTCAGGTGAATTCCCCTATAGTCTAGAAGGAAAATACAAAATTGCCATAAGGAATTAGTGGCCGGGGTTGTCTTGGTGCTTGTTGTGGAGGAGGCCTGGTCTTGACGCAAATGACAAGGAGAGTTCCAACGTCATTTGCTGGAGTGACCCACTATGGCGACCTCAGGGCGAACTTCAACCAGGGAGGCCCCGGTGTACGTCGCTTGCCGAGGTTGTGTTGGCGCGAACTTCAATCGGGGATGCCCCAGTGTACGTCACTTGCTGAGGTTGTGCTAGTGCGAACTTCAACCGGGGATGCCCCAGTGTACGTCGCTTGGAAAAGTTGTGCTAGTGCGAACTTCAACCGGGGATGCCCCAGTGTACGTCGCTTGGAAATGCTTATCGTGGGTGGATGATGTCCGAGGTGGTCTCGGTGCAAGCGTTGAACGCGAATGCCCCGGTCTTTATCGTCGATGTAACTCGTGGTGGGCTGTTTGTGCAACTATCGCCCCTGACTGTCTCATGTCGTCAATGTCAACTGAAATGGTTGCGTTGATGGCATATGGCTCGCTCAGTTGTTTTTGTCTTCAGCTTTGTAGGGGGTACCTCCGTGCCGAACCCCTTCCCTGTCAAAGTATTAAGGGAGGAGGCTCAAGAGGAGTTCTCGGAAAGGCGTGAGCCTGTGCATCACTCTTCGCCTGTGACCGGTGTGTCCCTGTAAAAAATGACAAAGAAGATGGTGTGTTAGGCGACTGTGCGGTGGAATATACGGTAAGAAATATGGGGTGGACCCATGGGAAAATCCCTTTTATCCCGCACGCGACCCATAGGGGGTCGCGTGTGGATGACATTTGTTTCCGGGAATCTAGTCATCACCACTCTTGAGTGGTTAGACCATGACTGAGGTCACATAAGCATGTTTTCCCTAATTGCGAGCAGGCCTACGCAGCTGTCCTAGGGAAGGCTCGAGGAGCCGGGTCCCATGAGGATAGGCGAGTCGAACAGGCCCAACAGAACTAATAGGGCGTCTTCGAGACTGTCCTAATGCTCCATTGAATGATTTGTTCATGTCGGGAGCCCATTTGTGGGAATGAATTTAAATTAAAGCAAAAGAGAGTTTAAAGAAGACTGCGCATGTTGTTCCAGTGCTTAGTCGGCGACGACGGCAAAGGACGGGTGAGATCCATTCTTTGATCGGAGGCATGACCGTGCTGGTATCTCCTGCGATCGAGAGTTGGGTCATGCTCTGTTTGTGGAGCTGTCACTTTCGGTCTTTGCAGTGGAAGGATTAGACTTGCTCCTTGAAGTATCGCTTGGATGAATTTGAATCCAAGTCGATTTTAGATTTCAGATGAGCCTCAATTGTGGTGGTTCAGTATTCAGGCTGCCTTCTTGTCGGGGATTTCCTGCAATGGAAGAAGGAAACAATGAAGGAGCATGAATTGTTCGCAATTCCAATGCAAGGGTGTAGGGAAGCGAACTGGCCTGGTAGGCGTCGTGCGAGCACACCAAGAGACGTGCATTGAGACATTGAGTACGCGTGCATGAATTGGTGCAAACATGTTTGGATATGTGTGAGGCGCGCTCGATCGCTGGTAGATGCGCAGGGTCACGCGGAGAGACGTGCGTCCGATCACGCGGTGACACTCTCTGTTAGGAAGAAGTTAGTGTTGGTTAACTTTGCCTGGGAAGGTTGATCGGCCCTCGGGCCTTAGCTCTCTTGCCGTGGAAGAAGGGTGAAGGCTGCGAGTGGCCTGCCCGCGAAAGTGGGCACGACTCGCCTATCGTGCGGGGTGGGTGGCCGGGATGGACTCGGCTTCTGGTCACAGCACATCTCGCTATGGAGAAGTGAAGACCGCGGGTGGTCTACCCGCGAAGGTTGGCACGACTCGCCTGTAGTGCGGGGTGGGTGGCCGGGCTAGACGGCCTCTGGTCATAGCACGTCTTGCCATGGAAAGGTGAAGACCGCAAGTGGTCTACCCGCGAATGTTGGCACGACTCGTTTGTCGTGCGAGACATGGCAGCTGCTGTACAAACATAGAAATAGATAGAATGCATGCAGTGTATAAGTTTTCAAAAGCTAATGTCGTTGCATTGATTTGATTCAAGTTCCCAGATTTACGAAGATGGTTCATTTGAAAAAGGGAACTTAAGCAATAAACCAATGCAATGTCCTAGTTTATTTGAAAACATGCATGCAGGTGCAAAAAGAATAAATTATAATTGTATCTGTTACAATGTACATCGCTCTTTGTAAAAAAACAGCAAAAGGCCCACCTATAAAGAAAACTATGGGCCGACTCAAAGACTCAACTTTGGGTCGGTTGACGGCATGAAGGTTTATTTTGGTCCAGCATGACGGTCCCTGTTTATGCATGGTTTAGGTACTACCAGGATAGCAACTAACTAGGGATGGGGGCTCCCGACTCAAGGGTATCAATTCCTTGAAATCGGGCGGGATTCTTTTCAAGGCCTAAGCGACAGTCAAACCGCGCGCCGTACCCCTACTTCGAACCCCTGTCTAACCTAGATTCCTAGATTGCCGCTCGTGGGATTTCAAGCGTGGTACCTAAATCCACTAGAATGATGCAATGCAAGTGCAGAAAAGTAAATATGCGTAAAATAGATAAGCAAGAAAGTTGCAGAAAGCGGTAAATGAACATGCAAGCAAGCAAACGGGATCAAACCCAAACCCACTAAGTATGTCCCTAGTGGAGTCGCCAAGCTGTACGGACCTGAATGTGGACTCTCGTCGGGGCCCGCATTGCGCGCTTTTGGATCTTGCGGCTTGGGAGTGTCCACCTTCCCATGGGGACGCGTGACGGACACGCGTGAGAGAAGGAGTCGCCACCTATCATTTTACGACCCGAAGGCGAGGGCGGATAAGTTACCCGGGTCTAGGGGTATGGAACATCTAGTTTGTCGTTAAGGCATTGATCTGTGCAGAACCGGAAAGTCCGTGTTCGGGGGTTCATGTTACGTGCGGGCCTATATCCCGCACGCCCTTTCGGTACTCTAGTTTGCTAGGCTTGCATGTTTTATTATTTACCGCTTGAATTAAGTTGCACTCGACTCACACGTTTTGACACCGGAGATTCGGTGAACTAAACGATGTCGGTTGAGAAGCCGAGAGAGAAGTAAACCCGTATGTCGGGGAGTTGGTTCACAATCTTGCGTTACAGTTCATCGAACCATGGAGGTTGAATCCCTGCGTGAACCAAAACTGCGAGTTCTTGGATTTACTTGTATCTGGGCAAGCATTAGACCGATTCGAGTAATTCGACTCTCGGACCGTTCGCTCACCGATTGGAATTCTTACAGAATGAATGTACAAAATAAAATCCTTACAATGCTCTCGAAAATAATAAATATAAATTACAAATGGCCGAATTCCAGTCAACTCACGTTCGGTTGTTATTCCACTCTAACTCACCGTGATTTTAGGGAAACACCGAAAAACTGAAATTCAATGGACGTTCTCACTGAATAAGGCGGTAGACCCTGTGAGTGTTGATTAGGGTGTTGGACCTTGTGCTCGATGATTAGGGCGTTGAACCCTAATATTATTCGGCCTAGGGATCAGGCTCGACCCGCATGGTAAACAGGTGCGAAAAGATAACAAGCAGCAGGTAAATAACAGACAATATGTTTGTATTCACCGAATGTACGTGGATTAGCAAGTTTATTAACCCGGGGTATTTTGGCATGCAAATCCTACCCTAGACAAACAAACATGTGCCAATGTTTTAGCATTCGGCTTTGGTTTGAGAACCTGACATATCGGGTGTCCGTAGTCAAGTTTCGTGTGTGTGGATTGTTTTTACAGTGATTCGGTGTTGTGACACTGAATTACCACTAAATTGATCCAAACTTGTATTTTGACTCTAGATTTGGAACCTAGAGTTCCACCTAACCATTTTCTAGTATTTAGTTAAGTCGAGTGAAATGATTAGTCAGGTAATTGTATTTTCGATACAGAATACTCGATTAGCACCCTAAACAATGCTAAGATGACGCCAAATCACAAAATGATGTTCTTGCCCTTGATTTGAAAATTTGTTTTCAGAAAAGGGAAACAACACAATATGGATTTGAAAGTATGAGGGTTTTGAAAAGGGCATTAACATCGTTTTGTAATTCGTCGACACGAGTTACAAATTAATGTCCAATTCGTGCAAAGTCGTTTAAATTGAATGAATTAACCGTGTGAACGTCCCGATTAACTCGTTCGTGGAATTAATGCTTAAGGGTTGTGCCGAATGCATTAATTGTGAAAACGATTCGTGACTCGACGACCAAGACGATTCCATAAGGATCGAGGATAATTTGGTCCAATGACCGAAACTACCCTCGTAACCGAATGGACCCGAATGAGTCATCGATACCCAAATCCATGCATGCTTTGTTTTGAAAAGACATTTTCATGCAATATTGCGACGATAATGTAAATTGCAAATTACACGAAGGCCGAGAACGGACTCAAAACGGTAAGAGGAAGCCTCATGCAACCCGTACGAGTCTAAGAGGCTCTCGGTCACTTCTCCTTGGAGATAACCGAGAGGTCCCATGGCCCGAATGGGGTTCCACGAGGTTTCCCCGTCTTGTTTTGAATCATTTCTCACATGCTCAAACGACAAACACGATAAATGACACGATTAACTAAAGTCGGTATTGCCATGATTTGAATAACGCATTCGAACATGCAAACATGCACAAACAAGTTATTTAAGGAATCGATAAAACAATACCAACTTCATGCATATAAGAAAACACGGGAAAACTCGGGAATCGAACTTAGATCGGGCTAAGAAGGCTGTTCTTAACCCGAGGAAAGCAAGCCAAGTCTCGGTTACCTCTTCTTGAGGCAAACCCGAGAGCTCTTTTGCTTATTTCGGGTTGAGAAGGTCTTCTGAGGGTCGATCCTAACGTTTCCCGACATGCTAACATGTTATATGATGACGAGCATGCATAATATAACATGAAAGTGTATGAAAATTAAGCCTTGCAAGTTAAACATGCATAAAACGCCATATTACGTTTGAAGACACTTTTCATCTGTTTGGCATTGATGTGGATTTTTGAAGTCCAATGTTGGCTATCTTCCGACGGTCGAGCGAACTATCGAAAAATAGGACTGTCCATGTGGTACACTGGAAATGCCGGTTTTGGACGTTGTTGAGCTCTCTAGCCACTCTGTTACCCTTTGGTGACTCTTGGAGTCCTTCTGTCATGTGTGCATGTCTTCTGCTCAATTTTGTCGACTTGAGGATGAATAGTGATTTCTGCTATGTTAAGTCGTTTTTCTGTATTCTGCTCAAGTTGTGGCTTGGACCATTGCTGATATCGTTGTTTGGAAAGGTGAGCCAAAATGGGGTGCTGACACAGGGCTGATACACCTTCTACCTACCTTCCACGGACTTTCAGGAGAGGACCACATAGGCATCTCAAGGAGTTCCACACTATGTGCTCCACGATGAAACCCCGAGGAGTGATAGAGGTGCAGATTAAGATGAGGGCTTTTCCTTTTTCCTTAGCTGGCATGGCCAAGGATTGGCTCTATTTCTTACCGCCGGGGTCCATCGCTACATGGAACGATCTGAAGAGACAATTTATCGAAAAATTATTCCTAGCTTCGAGGCTAGGCACCATCAGAAAGCAAATTGGTGCCATTCAACAATTCTCGGGCAAGACGCTATATGAATATTGGGAGCGGTTTAATCAACTCTGCGAGAGCTGCCCCAATCATCAGATCTCAGACCAGCTCCTGCTCCAGTATTTCTTTGAGGGTTTGCTCCCTATGGATAGAACCTTATTAGAGGCAGCAAGTGGAGGAGCATTAGAGGATAAAACGTTACGTGAAGCTCGAGATTTGATCTCTAGAATGGCAGCTCATTCTAAAAAATTTGGAGGTAGACAAGATTCAGTTCCCAGTAGAGTGAACGAGGTGGGAAGCTCGAGCCTAGAGGGCCAGATATCAGAATTAACAACTTTGATGAAGCAAGTGGTATTGGGCCAAGTACAAAACACCAAGAAATGTGGCATATGCTTCCTCCAAGGCCACACCACCAACGCTTGCCCACAGCTACAAGATGAACCCGATTCGCAAGCAAATGCCATCAGCGGGTTCTCAAATCAGCAAAGGCGGTACGATCCATACTCCAATCAATACAATTCGGAATGGAGAGATCACCCCAATTTGAGATATGGACAGCAGAATCAGCAGACACCACCACAAGCTTTCAGATATAAGAAACCCGATCCTCCACATAACCAGGAATCAAACTCTTTGACATCATTGGAAGACATCGTCAAGAGCTTAGCAACTAGCACCCTTTCATTTCAAAAAGAGGCAAGGGCGAGCATTCAAAATCTGGAGAATCAAATGTCTCAACTCGCCACCACCGTAAGCAAACTAGAAGGTGCGAAAGTGTTGGAACCTGCAGTTCCTTCTAAAAATCGGGCACAAGACAAAATTGATGAGGGTGAAACAAAGAAAGAGAAGTCGGCCGACGAGACGAAGGAAGACATCATTAACACTCCCATCCAAAAGATAGTCATTCCTCCACCATTCCCAAGTCGATTCCCGAGAGCTAAGAAAGAGGAAGCGGAACAAGAAATTCTCGAGACCTTCCGGAAGGTAGAAGTGAACATTCCTCTACTCGACGCGATCAAACAAGTGCCCAGATATGCTAAGTTCCTCAAGGAACTATGCACCAACAAGAGGAAGCTGAGTAAGGGCGAAAAATAAGTGTGGGGGAGAATGCATCGGCCGTCATCTAAAGGAAATTGCCACAAAAGTGCAAGGATCCAGGTATGTTTACCATTCCATGCACTATAGGTGAGAAAAGAATTGAGAAGGCAATGCTAGATCTAGGTGCATCCATAAATGTCATGCCTTTATCCATTTACAGGACTTTGAATTTAGGGCCTTTGAAGGACACTAAAATTATCATTCAGCTTGCTGATAGGTCTAATTCATACCCTGAGGGAATGATTGAAGATGTGTTAATTAAGGTCAATGAATTCATCTTTCCCGTAAACTTTTATATCATTGACATAGGTGACAAGCACAATTCTAACTCGTCACACATTTTGCTTGGAAGGCCATTCATGAAAACGGCCCGAACAAAAATCGATGTGCATAATGGGACACTTTCTTTAGAATTTGATAAAGAAACGATTACATTCAACATATTCGATGCTATGAGACATCCAGATACTTTGGAATCTATATCTTGTGTTGATGTAATTGATTCGTTTGTTCGAGATGTGGCAGAACAGATTTTTGTGCAGGATGAGGTCGATTGGGCAATCCAACAAATCAAGGATTATGATGCCCAATGGGAAGAAGATGGAAGAGCAAAAGATTCAATTCAGCCTTTAAAATCACTTATAGATGTGTCGAGAAGGTTTGAAAGTTCAGTTTTACCATTACCGACTTCCACTGATCGGATTCTCCCTTCTATTGTGCAGGCCCCCAAGTTAGAATTGAAGAAGCTTCCAGAGAACTTGAAGTGCGTTTATTTGGGTGAAAAGGAGACCTTACCAGTCATCATCTCAAAGGAACTAACAAAGGTACAAGAAGAACAACTAATTCAGGTTTTGAAAGAGAACCAAACAGCCATTGGATGGACGCTCGCAGACATCAAAGGCATAAGTCCTTTTGTGTGTATGCACCGAATCTTATTGGAGAAAGATGCACAACCAAAGCGAGACCCACAGAGGAAGCTTAATCCAACTATGAAGGAAGTCGTTATGAAGGAAATACTTAAGCTCCTGGACTTAGGAATTATCTACCCCATATCAAACAGTCAATGGGTAAGTCCGATACATGTGGTTCCTAAGAAAACAGGACTCGCCTTGGTGAAAAATGAGCGGGGTGAGTTGGTTCCGACAAGAGTGCAGAACGGGTGGCGAGTGTGCATTGACTACCGAAAACTTAATGCGGCTACTAGGAAAGATCACTTTCCTTTACCTTTTATTGATCAGATGCTTGAAAGACTAGCCGGTAAGTCATACTTCTGTTTTCTCGATGGGTATTCGGGATATTACCAAATAGTGGTAGCACCAGAAGACCAAGAGAAAACAACTTTTACCTGTCCGTTCGGTACTTTTGCTTATCGTCGTATGCCTTTTGGATTGTGTGATGCCCCTGGAACATTTCAACGTTGCATGATGAGTATCTTTTCTGACATGATAGAAAACTGCATAGAAGTGTTCATGGATGATTTTACAGTCTATGGTGATTCTTTTGATCGTTGTTTAGCTAACTTGTCCAAGGTCTTGCACCGTTGTCGAACCTAGTACTTAACTATGAGAAATGCCATTTTATGGTGACTCACGGTATAGTTCTAGGTCATGTGATATCTTCTAGAGGCATTGAAGTTGATAAATCCAAGGTTGATCTAATTTTAAATCTGCCATACCCATCTAACATTCGAGGTATTCGAAGTTTTCTTGGCCATGCAAGTTTCTATCGGCGATTTATAAAGGATTTTTCAAAGATAGCTCAACCATTGTGTCATTTACTTCAGAAGGACACTGATTTTGTATTCGGAAAGAATTGCAAGGAAGCATTCGATAAGCTCAAGGAGCTCCTTACATCAGCTCCAATCATCCAACCACCTGACTGGAAGCTCCCTTTCGAAATCATGACCGATGCAAGCGACTACGCTGTAGAAGCTGTTTTGGGGCAACGCATGGATAAACGCAACCATGTGATCTATTATGCCTCCAAAACCTTGGATGCAGCGTAGCGCAACTACTCGACCACAGAGAAGGAGCTTTTGGCCATTGTATTTGCATTAGAAAAGTTTCGATCATATCTACTGGGATCGAAAATTGTTGTGTTTACTGATCATGTTGCACTTAAGTTCTTA
The DNA here is from genome assembly GCF_007655135.1 of Punica granatum. NCBI lineage: Eukaryota > Viridiplantae > Streptophyta > Magnoliopsida > Myrtales > Lythraceae > Punica > Punica granatum. Next base: position 34,187,215 of record NC_045127.1, on the reverse strand, counting down.
TTGGCCAAGAAAGAGTCCAAACCTCGGTTAATTCGTTGAATCCTTTTGCTGCAGGAATTTGACTTAGAGATCAAGGATAGGAAAGGATCTTAGAACTCTGTGGCAGACCACCTGAGCCGACTTGTGCGAGATGAGGAACCCCTTCCTATCTCCGACTCCTTCCTAGATGAACACCTCTTTCACGTGCAAGGAGAAGAACCCTGGTATGCCGATTTGGTAAACTTCATTGTAATAGGTACATTTCCCCCTTGATTAACTAAGGCAAGACGGAACAAGCTGCGTAGTGACTCTAGATATTACATACGGGATGAACCATATTTATGGAAGTTGTGTAGCGATCAAGTCATACGTCGTTGTGTTCCCAACAATGAGATTCATTGCATCCTAGCACATTGTCATTCATATGCATGTGGTGGGCATTTTGGGCCCAAGAGAACAACTAGGAAAATTATGGATAGTAGATTCTATTGAGAAACGTTGTTCCGTGATGAACATGGATTTTGTAAGGGTTGTGAAAGGTGTCAAAGAGTCGGGAATATATCTCGTAGGAACGAGATGCCTCAAGTGCCCATGCTATTTTGTGAAGTTTTCGACGTTTGGGGCATGGATTTCATGGGACCTTTTCCTAGTTCATTTGGTTTCAACTACATTTTGCTTGCCGTTGATTATGTCTCTAAATGGGTTGAAGCAAAAGCTACTCGGACTAACGATGCCAAAGTTGTTGTAGGATTCTTGAAGTCTAACATTTTTAGCAGGTTTGAAATTCCACGAGCCATCATAAGCGATGAAGGAACCCACTTTTGCAATCGCTCCGTCGAAGCATTGATGAAGAAGTATGGAGTCCATCACCGTGTAGCCACCACGTACCATCCTCAATCCAATGGCCAAGCCGAGGTGTCCAACCGGGAAGTTAAGAGCATTTTAGAGAAGACGGTCAACCCATCAAGGAAGGATTGGAGTTTGAGATTGGATGATGCGCTTTGGGCCTACAGAACTGCGTATAAAACTCCAATAGGTATGTCACCGTACCGTTTGATTTTTGGGAAGCTTTGTCATTTACTGGTTGAAATTGAGCACTGAGCCTTTTGGGCGGTCAAACAATGCAATATGGATTTGAGGCGTTCCGGTGAGGAAAGAAAATTCCAGTTGCAAGAACTGGAGGAAATCCGCCTCGAGGCATACGACAATGCAGCCATGTATAAGGAACGCACTAAATTGCTTCATGACAAGGTACTCATTCGGAAGGATTTCTCCATTGGCCAAAAGGTATTGCTTTTTGATTCAAGATTGAAACTCATGCTCGGTAAGTTACGTTCTCGGTGGAAAGGTCCTTTCGTGGTTTATAATGTGTTATCTAATGGGGTTGTTGAAATTCAAAACTTGGCGACGAACCAAATTTTCAAGGTGAATGGACATCGGTTGAAACCTTTTGTCGAGAATTTTGCAGTGTCTCTATTGGAAGAAGTACGTTTATCGCACCCCATCTACATAAATTAGCAGGTCAACGGCATCGTCGAGCTAACGACATTAAACTAGCGCTTATTGGGAGGCAACCCAATTTTGAATTTTCCATTTTATTTTAGTTTCCCTTATTTTATTTTATTCTTTATTAACTCCATAGCTAATCATAATCCTTTTGTGTTGCAAGGAACATCGAATACGAGAGGCGAACTGATAATGGATTATGCGGTGCACTGTTGACATTTGCTCTCAGTACGATTATGCACCCTGGTCGTGCATATATAAGAACAACATATTAGAAATGGGATGTTGGAACGCATCCTGGCTCATCATGACCTCCCGATTGATCTACCATCCCCATCACCGTCGCCACAACCTCACTAGCCGTAGGGGAGTCTCGTTCCTCTCTCTTTTACTTTGTGTCTCTCATTCTGTTTTATAGTTTGTGTTTGCATCTTGCATATTGTGTTGTGTTGTCCACATGGAGGACCATGTGAGTCATAAGTGTGGGGGGTTTTATTCTATATGCATATCACTTACATCTCATTGACATTCACATGTTGCATTCTAGATAGTTGCATACTCATGACATTTGCATGATAGGGACCCCCATATGATTAGCAAGATTATACATGTTTGAGTGAGATTAGCTAAGTCATGTGATAGATGAATTGCCTAAGAGAATTAGCCCATAGCTCGAGTTGTGAATCCAGTACTGAAGCGTGTTGATACAGTAAATAAAAAAAAACACCTATGTGAGGTCTTGGGCCAATGATTGATACACCTCTCTATCGATCAATTTTTTTTTCTTGAGTGTGTCATTTCATGATTAAGTACTCTAGAACTTGCTTGGAATCTTGTTGAAATTTGTTTAATTGCAAGCATGGAAATGATGAAGGCATAGGATTATCGATTGAGCCAAACAACCTACCCATCATGTTTATCCCCTTAGTGAGCCCCTTTGAGCCTTGAGGACGTGAGCCTTTCCTTTCTTCATCCATATTGCATTATCTCAAACTATGCACAAGACGTTTTTTTAGATACGCCATGTTCCCTTTTCCCTCATGATCATAAAGAAAGTAGAGCATTTAGCTTAGATGAATGGAGGAAATGAGTGGTCTATATTTCGTGTGCGGGAACAATGAGATGAGGTTATTTATTCAAAAAAAAAATTCAAAAAAAGAAAAAGAAAAGAAAGAAGGGCTGTAAAAGAAAAAAAAAAGAAGAAGAAGAAAGAAAGGCTGCAAATGAAAATGATCAAAAGAAAGAAGAAAAAAAGGTGCTCATTCATATCGGTATCAATTACACATCATCATGGGATCTGGAATATAGGGAGAAATGTGTTAATTTGTTTGAATCGTGTTCTAGTAGTCTAAATGCTCTGCTTTTCTTATGGTTGTCTTTGTGCTTATATGAACCTGAATTTTTCCACCTCTTTTTGTCCAAGCTACATTACATTCAGAAAAAAGTCCTTCAGATTCATGCCTTGCAAGTTATTTATAGTGGAGATGAGATGTAAAAGCAAGCTTATGGTAGTGCATGCTCATGAAATTGGATTTGAGTGACAAACACATAGTCTAAACACTTGAGAGAGAGCGCATGCACATCCCTAGTGAGGATTTACTATGTCAACATGTTAGGCGACGTTTCTTGGAGTAAGAGGGAAGTTCATTTATGCAATTTTATGCTCTCAAATGATTTAGTTGTATACTCATTTGGGTATGTATCGTCTTGTTAATAATGGGGAGCTAGATTTTTCTTTGATATCTTACTCGAGGACGAGCAATGTTTAAGTGTAGGGGAATTTGATAAGAGAGGATTTGTCCATGAAATGGGTAAAATTTAGACTCGGTTTTATGTTGTTTTCATGGTATCTGATGCTTGGATGACGATTTCTAGGAAAACTTGTGCAAGAAAAGAATTGAAGGCAATTTGATGCATGTTCGGGATGAATTGGAGACCATTGAAGTATCAAGATGGAACTTGCAAGGATACAAGGACTTCTGGTTAGTGGTGCACCACGTGCACAACCGATCCAAGAGGGAGTTTAGAATCAATTCTCGATTTATTTGCAAATCTTAGGATTCCCTTTCAGTTACAATGGGAGTTTTTTAGAAAATCTTTTAAGATATGTTCATTATTTGTTTCCTATTTTTGAGGGAGATATAAAAACCTATGGATCATCTAGGTTTAGGGTCTTTTGGAAGTTTAGTTTTTCTGTGGAGAGAAACTTGGAGAGGAGGCTGGCGGCTGCGGAGTGTTCCTCCAACGATCATCAGTTTTCATGGATTCTTGTATAGCCATGCGTGGCTAAATCGTTTCGTTTGACTTGAGAACGGAAACCTCACTGTTTGGTTGTGAGGAGCAGGTTTTAATATTTCGATTTCAGCATTTATTTATTCTTGGATGTCATCGTTACAAGTATTCTCTCATGGTTGTGAATAGGATATTTGTAAATTAGCTTATCGACGACTACTACGGTGTTTGTAGAAATCGATTCGAAGCAAGACTAATTAGGAACAAACGGTAGTTGCTGCCCTAATTGGTTAGAGAATGATAGGACGAGTCAATTAATTGATGAATCGATTAATCGCTCGGGTTAAGGCATCCTTGCACTTAAAGCTGTCGCTTAGTTTATTAGGGAATCGGTTGATACCTTGTTAACTAGTTGATGAACTTACTAGTTAGACGGTGTTTTGACTAGTTAGAATTTAGATGCTAGTTGATTCCTTGCGGTCGCGGGAATCGAATCTTAGCTGCTGAAATTTACATTCTGATGCTTCTATGATCAACCAAACGCTAGGTGGTTTTCGAACTCAAGTCATACGTCTCTCGATTTTTGATTACTCACTCTCCCTTGCACTTTTAAATTGTTTTTGCTGCAATTTAGTTTCTTGATTATCAAAATTCCCCTATCGTTACTTTGCTAGCTCATTGGTTTAGAGAATCCTTTAGCTTCCTTTGGGATTTCGACTCGGCTCTCACCCTTTTCTTACTACAAGTTTTGGGGAAACCGATTTTATTTTGGGGGCTTCGACAGGCCTTGCCAAGCCGGGTCACCCGACCCTCTTGCCACTTCCCCGACTCTTTCCCTTGTACATCGAGGCTAGGTAAAGCTCCTCTACGACTTGAAGGGACTAGGTTTTCGATCTTTGTTTGTTATGATACAATAAAGTGATTAATATGCACGTTATATGCAAGTTAGGTTATTTCCTTCAATTTCATGGAATTCCCTGCACGTACGTCCCCTATGTCTCGTTTATATGTCGCTTGAACGCATGTGCCGTGATGGGAAATGGCTAGGATCGAGGTAGGAGAGGCATCTAAGCCACGGTCGGACCATGGGAACCCACGGCCTAGTCCCAAGGGAGGGACCCGTGAGCTTTCTTGGTTCCTCCGAGGCTAAATCGGCCTCCTCTTCCCCGAAACTAGTTGGTTCCCGCGTCTTTACCGTCGTTTATCGCATGTAATGTATTGGCATGACGGGAAAAGGTTTAGATCAGAGTTGAAGAGCCCGACTTGACCCGTGTGAGCCATGGGAACTCACGGCCACTCTTGAGGGGATATGGCCAAGAGTTCCTTTGGAGCACATGGGTCCAAAGAGGCCTCTTTTGTTCCAAAATAGATCGGTTCCTGTGTTTCACATTTTACCATTGTATGAGTCGGTGCCGTTTTATCGATTCCTCTAAATATCGTGTTTGTGCTTGTTTGTATGTTTGATTGCGTTCCTAAGATCATGGCGGCACCGGCTATGTAAAAATGTACGTTGTCATTGTGTTTGATGTTTTATGCATGCAAGAAACGGTCAACATCGATTCTTGGAATTGATTGTAATCACAATTTTCATTTAATCGTTGGTTTCATGTTAATTCGTATGCTAGGTATGTTAATATCGAACAATCATTTCATTGATCCATAACAATTGAGGTTCGAGGTCTCAATCATTAAACCATTCCACGAACGAAAAATGGGACGTGTCATTTGGTTAATGAAATCATTCGGCTTAAATAATTAGACAAATTGAATATTAATTTGTAAACACATCGACGGATCACAAAATGGCGGAAATGCCCTTTTCTTTAAAAGCCTACAATTTCAAAGCACCGAGACGTGTGACGCGAATAGAATCAGTGTCTAGCGAGTACTCGCGTACTATGACTCGAGTCCCAAACGCCTTCCGGCGAACGTTCGGGATTCGCTTTGGACAAACGGAGATCGCAGTGGTCTCCAAACACATCAAAACACTTGGGAAACACTAAGAAAGCCCCGTTTGCGGATTCCTAGGATGTCTCCGATTATCGATCTCTAGCCGAGGTTGACGAGTAAACCGTTTTGCCCAAAGCACAAAGCACACCGACACGAGCAATACAGCACGTAGAGACGCGAACATGCGACAGAAACGGACAATTTCGCTTCGATCATCCAAACGGAGAAAAACCGGCTTTTGAGTCCCTAGGCTACCCGAGCATTTACTTACATGGAGCATGTCAATATGAGGCTCATTAAAATCGCATTCGCACGTACATCGATAATTCGTCGTTCTAACGAGCCACGAAAATCAAACGCGCGACCAATCGAGCCCCAAGCTTCTTCCGGCTTTCTTCCTACTCAAGTGGGACCCTTGAGGTAGCCAAGCCAAGCCGAGCCAAGCCAAGCCACAAGCCATGGCTTCTCTCTAGGGGTGGCTAAAAGCAAGCCAAGTCTCCCCCATCCACCCATTTCAAAATATCTCCTACATCTCATCACTTCTCTTCTTCCATCCATCACCTCCCATCAACTTTTCAAGACAACTTCCCCTCCCTAATCCCTCTTAAAAATTCGGATGCCCTAAGCACCCCCCTCTAATTACACTTAATTTCACTAATTTTGCATAATTAGCCTTCCTATATAAGCCTCTTGGGTCATTAAGTTAATCACAACTCCTCTTGCACTCTCTCTCTAGCTTTCTCACTCAAAAACTCTCTCAAATTCCCCTCAAACTTCAACACTTCGTTCAGCCCAAGCACAGCCTGGTTCAAGGCCAAAATTGCCGGAAAACTCAACCGTTTTCCGGCGACTGCCACTCAACCCGAACCAAACTTGACCAAACTTCATATCCCACACGTACTTGACCTCCTGAGTCCATTTCGGGTGTTAGTTTCGGCATTTGAAGCTTCCAGCATGCAGATCTAGAACAGTCCAGAATCGGGTCTCTAGGTACTTTCCTGGTTCCTAGGCGAGTCCCACCCCCCGACTTTGCCCGAGCCTTGACCAAACTTCTTACCCCACATGTTTTTGACCTTCTAAATCCATTTCCGAACTTAGTTTTAGCATTCGAAGCCTCCAACACACCGTTTCAGCAGGTAACAGAAACAGTACAGAAACGGGTTTCCATAGCCACCCCGGGATCCTCGATACGCCATTTTTTCCCACTACCATGGCGAGTCGTGCCATCACTTCCTAGGGGTTCCTCACGACCCTCACTCTTCCTCGTGACAAGGTGGTCGCGTGCCGAGAGCTGTTCAACCGTGCACCACCGCCTTTTCTCTCCTTTCTCCCTTCACAGATTTTTCCAGTTTTTTTCCAGTTTTCTTTGCATCTTTCAGGAAAATAGACATGTCCAATCCTTATGAAACCACTGCAGGCATGATCCTCACTCAGTTAGGAGTCCAATGCCACCGACCTTGCATCAAAAGACCACCGGGAGCCTCCCGTAGAGTCGTTTTTTCATCGGGTGCCAGTCGGGTTTGTTCCTCTGGTTTTCTTTTCTAACCCGAACTTTGGAGGAGCGTACAGGTCAGCTCGGGTTGAATCTCGCTACAGCCCCAACAAGCCAGACTGCCAGTCAGGACTGCCAGTCGGGTCTGCCAGTCGACCCGACTGCACCGGTTCGGGTCTGTTCGTTCCAGCCGAGTCTCCCGACTCCCTTTGCCACTTCTCCGACTCTTTCCTCGTGTTCCGAGGCTAGGTAAAACTCCTCTACGACTTAGAGAAGCTAGGATCTTCGATACTTGTTTGTTATGGGGGTTAGGGTGGTTAACAAACCGAAATGCATGCAAGTTCAAGTTTTTATATATTCCCATGCAAATGTACGTCGTTTATCACATTGCACGTCCATATAACGTATGTACCGTGATGGGAAATGGCTAGGATCGAGGTAGGAGAGATGTCTAAGCTACGGTCGAACCAAGGGAACCCACGGCCTAGTCCCAAGGAAGGGACCCGTGAGCTCTCTTGGCTCACCCGAGGCTAGGGCGGCCTCTCCTTCCCCGAAGTTAGTTGGTTCCCATGCTTTTTTTCGTCATTTATCGCATGTAATGTATTTGTATGACGGGAAAGGATTTAGATCGGAATTGAAGAGCCCGTCATGACCCGTGTGAGCCATGGAAACTCACGGCCACTCTTGAGGGGATGTGGCCGAGAGTTCCTTTGGACCACACGGGTCCAAGGAGACCTCTTTCATTTCGAAATAGATCGGTTCCCGTGTTTTCGCGTTTTACCATTGCATGAATCGACGCCGTTTTACCGATTCCTTTATATATATACATATTGTATGTGTTCGTTTGTGTGTTCGGTTGTGTTTCGAGATCTTGGCGGCGTCGGTTTCCTTCCATTTTCACCGAAATATGTGTTATTATTATGCTCGATGTATTATGTACGCAAGGTACGGCTAGAATCGACGTAGGAGACTCTCCATAACCCAAGTCGGGTCAAGGAGAGCTCTCGGCCTAACCCTTGGAGAGGTAGCTGAGTGCCCTTTGACCCTTCCCGGGTTTAGGACGGTCTCCTTCGTTGCTTCGGAATCGTCCCTTGGAATTGAGTGTATTCATATTTTGCATTTTTATCGTTGATCATTTGCTAGCCGCCTCCTAGGAGAGTTAGTTTTGGAAGATTATCCGTCAAGTCCACAATTCCTCGATATAAGATTACTACCACCGAATAATTTCACAAATAGGAGAAACGGGACGTATCATTCGGTTAATTAAATCACTTGGACAAAATAATTAGATAAATTGATTGTTAATCCGTAAGCGCATCGATGGTTCACGGAACGGCGAAAATGCCATTTTCTTTAAAAGCTCACAATTTCAAAGCACCAAGACGTGTAACACGAATAGAATCGGTGTCTAGCGAGTACTCGCGTACTATGACTCGAGTCCGGGCCCAATTTAAGGAGGCTCGAGTTGAGACGCGCGAGTCCTTTTTAGACCTCTTCGTGTCACGCGATCTTTAATTTATATGTGAACTACACACGTTTTACCGATCAAGGGCATAATCGTCATTCCGCGATTCACCGATATCCTAGGCATTAGGGAGTCGGAAACACCTCGATCTATGGACGGAAAAGGGTGACCCGTTCGATTGCGAGTTTCACTCGCACGGCCCATTCCGTTCACTTTCAGTATTTCTATCTCCCTATTGTAGATTCGGTGGTGAGCATTTTATTTCTGTTGCAAAACACGAAAAATCGGATTAATCATGCATTTGACTTAATCAAACATTAGCTAATGGATAAGCGGAATGCTAGATTCCAATCTAGAGTCAAAATACGGGTTTGGCGAATTCGGTGAAACCGCAGTGACACCTCACAGAATAGAGTTCTAAAACAAATTCACACATTTAATTGGCCTAGAACCACATCCCAGCCCACCTCTTTGTTGGCTTAGGTTAGATACATTGTTTGCTAATCAACCCCGGTTAACAACTGATTAAGTCACGTACATTCGACTTAATATACAACTCGTCTGTATTTACCTATATTTGTCAGTTGTCGTCTGTTTTTCATCAGTTTTATCAGTTTTCTTCTGTTTTCCCTTTACTTTTGCTAATTTGTTGCGGTTCGGGTCTGAGCCCTTAGGTTACGTGTTGCACGGGGCCTAACACCCCAAATCACCGAACACGAGGTCCAACGCCTCTTTACTCACTGAGCGCGTGCAACCCGAGTGCGGAATGGGATCTAGCCTCGAGTCACCATCACACTCCAAATGTGGCCTATGTGGAAGGCAATTTGGATTGGATGTGTGAAACGTGTTTAGATATCACCCGGGAGCTCGATCGGTCCAACGGTTACAGTGGGAACTAATCGGTTCTCCTGCAAACCATCGGTTCGATTGGACCCAACCCCCGGCTCTTCGAGCCCGCGTTGGCTTAATTTATTTATCGATTATTCAAAACACACGGAGAGCCGGAGTGGAATATTGGCCCAATGCAAACCGATCGGGATCCATTTACTTATTCAGTCGTACTTTGTAATTATTCGAGAGAACATTGCGAGGATTTTATTCGTACATTCACTCATTCATTTGTAAGGATCCCCAATCGGCGAGCGAGAGGTCCGAGTGTCGAACCGGTGAAGTCGGCCTATTGTTACCAAGAGATGAGTAAGCTCGAATACTCGTGGTTTCGGTTCGCGCAGGGAATCAACCATCACGGTTCGATGAACTGTAACGCTAAGATAGTGAACCGATTCCTCGACGCACAAGCCTACTCATCTTTCGGATTAGTGGCCCAACTTGATCAATTCATCGACTTTACGGTGTCAAAACGGGCGAGTCAAGTGCAACCCTAAATCATGCGGTAAATAAACAAAACGGCAAGCCTAGCAAAATAGAGTACCGAAAGGGCGTGCGGGATATAGGCCCGCACGTAATAGAACCCCTGAATTCAGAATTTCCGGTTTCGTATGACCATTGCCTTAGTATTTAGGTGTACCCCGTACCTCTAGACCCGGGTGATTCAACGGTCCTCGACCTACGAGTCGTAAATAGTAAGTGGCGACTCCTTTTCACGTGCGTCCGTCGCGCGTCCCCTTGAAGGTGGACACTCCCGAGCCTCGTTGCATAGGCTTCGCGCATGCGTGCCTCGACGAGATAAAATTCGGGTGCGCACACTTACAAAATGAACGTACAAGATAAAAACCCTTACAATGCTCTTAGAAAAATACAACAAATTATAAATTACGGAGGGGTGAATCTCAGTCGACTCGCATTCGGTTATTATTCCATTCTAACTCAACATGAGTTTAGGGAAAAACCGATAAATTGAAATTCGAGCGCTCTCACTGAATAGAGCGTTAGACCCTGCGAGTGTTGATCAGGGCGTTGAACCCTGTGATCGATGAATAGGGCATTGGACCCTAAGTGCAATGCGTCCTATGGGTCGGGTTCGACTCGTATGGAGAAACATTAAACATGATAAATAACCCGTATTTTATAAAGGCGGTATTGCCATGATTTTGCAAAAATGCATTTCAACATACAAGCATGCACAAATATGTTATGTATGGAATCGATAAAATAATACCGACTTCATGCACGTGGAAAATACAATGAAACTCGGGAATCGAACTTGGATCGGGTCAAGAAGATCGTTACTTACCCGAAAAGGGCAAGAGAGCATTCGGCCGCCTCTTTTGGAGTGTAACCCATGAGCTCTTTGCCTTTCCCGGGCCGGGATGTTCTTCTTAACTACGATCCAAGGGTTTCCCGACATTTTGACATGTTAATCAAGTTTAAACATGCATGATATAATGTAAAAATGCATAAAAATGAAGTATTGCAAGTGAACATGCTTTGTACACCTTATAACTCTACGAACATGGAATAAATGTAAAAAGCCCTAACTCCTCTAAGTCAAGAGTGATTTACCTAGCCTCGGGATACGAGGAAAGAGTCGGGGAAGTGTTCGAGAGTTGGATGACTCGGTTGAACGCTTGGAAGGGTGCTCGGGTGCAAAGGATGCACATTCGGAAAGGATGGGCGCGCGGGAGGATGGTAGGCGCGCGGCTGGGCTCACGAGGCGCACGACAGGCGCGCAGGCGCACGGCAGGCGCATGGCAGGCGATTGTCACTATTCACCCGAGAGCACGGGATGAACTCCAAAGCCTAAAATACATCTGAAATCATAACTTAAAGTGCTCAAATAAAAAAACCAAGTTCACCACTAAACTCCAAGGGTCCAAAACATGTGGTCCATGGAATTTGAGAATTTTTGAACTTAAGTCGGGATGATGAACATCGGCTTCCGACTTAAGGACTCAAAGCTTTCTTCGGGTTTTCTTCGGTTTTTCTCTCTTGGTTTTGAAGTGTTGAAGCTTGCTAGTTTTGGCAATGGAGTTGAGGGCATTTCTTGAGGGAGAAAGCCTGGAGAGAGTGTGCAAGAAGGGAAGTGATTAACTTAATGACAAATATGCAATATATAGGCAAAGCTAATGACACAATTAGCAAAAGCAAGTGCTCTTAACCCCCATGCTTAGCAAATTTCGGCCACTTAATGAGGATGAGGATGAATGTGAGCCAAGTATCCTTCATGTGGAAGAGCCAAGAGCATTGATGAGCATTGATGAAGGCTTGAGTGTTGTCTTCAAACTCCTTGGATATTTTCATGCAAGAGTGCAAGTTGGCTTCTTGCATTGAAGAAGAAGAAGAAGCTTCTAGAGCAAAGAGTGACTCATCTTGGGCAGCCCGTGGGTCCCACGACCGAAGAGGAAAAATAGGGAAAACACTCGGGTCTCGATTGATCGCGCATTCGAAGCTCGTGGTTCAAACTGAATGTTGAATTATCAATATACGCGAGGAAACGGATTTAATGAGTTCGAGATTGGCATTTTCCGTGAGAAATTGCCAAATGTCTGTATGAGGCTCGGAAGCCGATTTTGCACCTTTTATGCATTCAGAGCGAGGTTACCCACTTCTGACAGCATATCTTGTATCTGCATCCCACGTCGGTCATTTTGACATAAATTGTCAAATTACATGGGCACTTGACCCTTAAGCCGGTAAACGCAAATGTGGAGTTGGAGATGTCCTAGGAGGCCGAAACTGGATTTCTCAGATTGCTTTCTGAGTTTCTTGGGCGATCCGGAGATCACTGTGATCTCTGTTTGCCGAGATTGGGCCTCTAAGGATATGAAAAGTGTATCTGAGACCCTTAAAGCCCTGCTCGAGGGGTCTAGATGAGTTGTGTGATTCATTCCGACGATTCCACATTAAGCCTTGAGAAGGCTAGCACTGTGTAAGGTAGGCATCCGGTGTCAAGTTTCCCCAAAAAGGACCTCCGGATATGGATTTTCACTGAAAATTGTCTTTTGTGCTCCTTGAAGGTTACTCGGGAAACCGTGAAGGGTTTTGCTGTCTGATTTGCCCAATTGCGTCTGTCCACTAGAGTTTTCAGGGTAATGTAGTGTGAACTTCGTTTGCCGTAATTCCGTCAGACCAGTCTCCGGTTATGCTCTTCCGAAGAGGGGTATGCCCGTTTTGTCACTCGGAAGTCATTCAGGGTGTCTGTATGGCTTCCAAAAGACAATCTGAAGCACTACTCGTGCTCTGTATGATTGTGGGGCATGGCCGCATATGATATTTGGAATTAACTTTTCTTTGAGAAACCGGCATTTTTGGACTTCCACTGAAAAGTTGTCTATATACAGAAAGTTGTTCTGTATAGAGCAGATGATTTGCAAAATGCCTTTGGGGACACTTTTCATCTGTTTGGCATCGATGTGGATTTTTGAAGTCCAATATTGGCTGTCTTCCGACGGTCGAGCGAACTATTGAAAAATAGGACTGTCCATGTGATATACTGAAAATACTGGTTTTGTACATTGCTGAGCTCTCTAGTCACTCTGTTGCTTTTTGATGATCCCTGGAGTCCTTCTGTCATATCCATGTGTTATTTTGCCCGATTTTGCCGACTTGAGGATGACCAGTGATTTTATGCTCTGTTAAGTCATTTTTCTGTATTCTGCTCAAGTTGTGGCTTGGATCATTGCTGATAATGTAATTTGAATTGGTGAACCAAAATGGGGTGCTGACAGCTTGCCCCTCTTTGACTGCTTGCTCGAGTAAAGGATGCAGCCAAAGACTTTAGAAGCACCCCAGTTTGATAGCAATGATCGATGTGGAATTTCCTATATGGCCTTCTCCTTCTTGCTTCGGATATGTAGGATGTTGTACCTAATAAAAAGGAGATATAGTGAGATGCGCACAATGGACGGGTAGAGTCCGGAACAGAGCTGGGATAGGCATTTAAAATCGGGATTGACCCGAAGGGGATTGACCCCTGTGCAGAATTTAAAGTCGGGATTGACCCGAAGGGGATTGACCCCAGTGCAAAAATTAAAGTCGGGATTGACCCCCGTGCAGAAATTAAAGTCGGGATTGACCCGAAAGGGATTGACCCCAGTGCAGAAATTAAAGTCGGGATTGATCCGAAGGGGACTAACCCCTGTGCAGAATTTAAAGTCGGGATTGACCCGAATGTGATTGACCCCTGTGCAGAAATTAAAGTCGGGATGCATTGCAGAATGAAAATGCTTGCAAAAAATAAATGCAAACGCTGGGGAGTTGCATGAGGCGTGGAAGGAATCATTGTGATTTCTCCATCACTAAGCTTGTCTGTGCTGCAATCGATGTTGTAGCAGAATGCTTCGTTACTTGCCAACTGATTGCGATGCAACTGAGTGCCTGGAGTGCTATTCTGAAGATTCTCCTTTTGGGTTGAGATTGTCACCCATCACATGAAGTAGAGATGAATCGATCTTGGGGAGACATCTTCCAAGGAGCGCTGATTTGTTTTAGGCAGGCGTTGATGCTGGGACGAAGTCGTTTCACTGAATCCTTACCTCTGTGGCAGTGATGTGTTTGATCTGCGGAAAGCCGGGCTCGCTGCTAGGCGGTTACCTGTTGGGTTGCCGGAAACCGGCTTTGCCGCTGAGGAATGATTGTGCTTTGCTAAAGGCCAGCTCCGCTGCTTGGGCGGTCATGCTTTGACCTGCAAGAAGTTCGCCGAAAGTCGGCGTCTTGTATTGCGAGAGTCGAGCTCTAAGACAGAGCGCCTACGTATCTCGTGGGACCGAGAATCAGAGTCTGTCGTAGTTCATTCCGTTTGCAATACCTGTGATCCTGACATTACTAGTAAATCATGTGAGAAATACTAACAAGTGATAGATACATGTAAGCATGAAAATGTTGTTGCAACACGCAGATCTTCAATTTTGGGTCACCTAAGTGACTCGTGAAGAATTTTGCTTTAACGGTGCAGATGGGTCTCGTTCTCGGAGGCCTAGATGCGAGGCCTCTAGGGGCTCCCGTTAGCTATGTATTGGGCATATCGAGACATCCCCGACAATGCCCTAGCAGCTCTATCGGTTGTTCGACGCGCTCGTCGACTTTGAACCCTTCTCAATAAGGTACCGTAGGGCGGCTACATTTGCAACTCGTTTGGGGATTTCTGTTCAGATTTGGTCAGACTCGGTCTGACCATTTCTAAAGCGTTATGACTAGACTCTCGGAGAGGAATGTCTAGGATTTTGGCTTTGTGATAGCCTGTTGAAGGGTGGTTGTGACCCATTTGGAGTTATGCAAAGACAAAGAGAAAAGAGAAAGCTTGGGAAGCACGTTGCCCCATGCTAAAAGGATACACGAGTTCAGACCTGCAGCGAGATGTACCCCTTTTCCTCTGTTCTTCTGTTGTGTAGGTTATCCCAAATTGCTTGGATGGCATGCTCGGTTTGCCCATTGTGCTTGAGGAGGAATCCTCCGCGCTGGACGGTTGAGCTGTGTTGGAGGGCTGATCGAGGATCATGTTGGAGTAGATAATATGGCCACTTCCGTTGAGGATCCCTAGTCCGCATGATGTGTGAGGAACCAGGGGGTCATTTTTATCCATCTCTCGTTTAACTCTCCTTTTGCTACGGTCACCCACCTCGAGGCCATACCTCTCAATCTAAAGGGAATGAGCTCTCGTTTTACCACGACCGCCCATAAAGGAGTTTCCGGTCGTGCCTCACTTTTGCCCTAGCTTTTGCCTAGGCCGCCCCCAAAAGGGGTTTTCAACCTAGCGGGCTCGATTCTTTTATCTCTCGAATTTGCAAGGGCAAAGGGTTCGAAGGATTCAACCTCCGAGTGTATTGTGTTCTGTCTCCATCAAGGAGTGGTGTCTACTGCTTCCCCTTTTTTGTTTCAGGGTTTATTGACTGCTTTTGAATTGGCGGTGCCGGTGCTTTTGGTGAACGTCAGCGTTGCCCTGTTTTGTTGGTTGGCGGGTTTTTCTCGCTTCTTTTTCTCTCTCTCTTCATTAGAGGGTTTTTCCGCTTTAATTTTTTTCGCTCTACTTTTTTCTTGCAGCTGGGGTTTGTTTTGTGCCCCGTGTCTTTGTTTGGAACTCCTCGACTTTGGATTGTCGAGGCCACTTTGGTGTGCTTCGCCTCGTGGAGACTTGTTGCATGTTACTAGCCCTATTTTGTGAGGGCCGGCTTTCTTGGAAGTTTGACTCTCGTACACTCGAAAGCTAAACTTCGTGTCATTTGCCCTTGCAAGCGTAACATGTGAATTTCCCCTGTTGTCTAGGAAAAGAAAATGTCAAATTGCCCCGTGAATAGGAAACCGAGGTTGCCCCTGTGTGAATGTTGATCGGGGATGCCCCGGTCTTCATTTTGTGGAAGTGGCCTATGGCAGGCGCCTTGTGCGATGTCTCCGATCATCTCTTGCTGCTCTTTGCAGTGCGTACCTTTTGGAGGGTGCATGCTGTTAAAGCCAATGGATGTTCGCGGAAGACTGTTGCATCGATGCTGAGTGATTCACTCAATTGTCTTTGTCTTTGGTTTCATAGGGGGTACCTCATCGTCGAACACTTCCCTTGTCAAAGTATAAGGAAAGGGTCCAAGACAAGTTCTCGGGGAAGCGTGAACTCGCGCATCGCTCTTCGCCTGTGGTCAATGTGCCCCTGTGAAGGATGACAAAGAAGACAATGCATTAGGCGATTATGCGGGGGGATATGTGGTAAGAAATATGAGGTGGTCCCATGGGAAAATCCCTTTTTGTCCCGCGTGCGACCCATGGGGTGCCTCGTGCAGACGACATTTGTTTCCGGGAATCTGGTAATCACCACTCTGAAGTGGTTAGACCGTGACTGAGGTCACATAAGCATATTTTCCCTAATTGCGAGTAGGCATGCGCAGCCGTCCTAGGGAAGGCTGGAGGAGCCGGGTCCCATGAGGACAGGCGAGTCGAACAGGTCCAACAGAACTAATAGAGCGTCTTCGAAACTATCCTAATGCTCCATTGAAGGATTTGTTCATGTCGGGAGCCCATTTGTGAGAATGCATTTAAATTAAAGCAAAAGAGAGTTTAAAGAAGACTGCGTGTGTTGCCCCCGTATTCAATCGGCGACCACAACAGAGGTGGATGAGATCCATTCTTTGATCGGAGGCATGACCGTGCTGGTATCTCCTGCGATCGAGAGTTGGGTCATGCTCTATTTGTGGAGCTGTCACTTTCAATCTTTGCAATTGAAGGATTAGTCTTGCTCCTCGGAGTATCCCTTGGATGAATTTGAATCCAAGTCGATTTTGGATTTTAGATGAGCCTGAAAGCAGTAAATGCGAGGTGTCAAAACCTGAAAGCAGTAAATGCTGGGCTGGAGCCCAAAAGCAGTAAATGCTGGGCCGGGGCTCGAAAGCAGTAAATGCAGGACCTAGGCCCGATGCGGGGCCCAAGCCCAAAAGTGGGGCCGAAGCCCAAAAGTGGGGCCGGAGCCCGATGCAGGGCCAAAACCCAAAAGTAAATGCAGAGTTGGAGCCCGATGTGAGGCCTAAGCCTAATGCAGTAAATGCGAGGCTGGAGCCCAATACAGGGTCGGAGCCCGATGTGGGGTCGGAGCCCAATGCAGTAAACGTGGGGCCGGAGCCCGATGCAGGGCTTGAGCCAAATGCAGTAAATGCAGGGCCGGAGCCCGATGCAGTAAATGCATGCTCGATAGGAAAATGCAAGAGATGCAAAAGCAAAGGTCAGTGCTGAGGAATAGCGCAAGGCGCTGCAATGCGGTGACGCTGATTTTCTTGCGGTCTTGCTCTGTGGAGCAAGGATGGGGACTTAGTGTTGAAATCCCAAGGAGCTGGATGGATAGGAGACGTTTGTTGTCTCAATTGTGGTCGCTCTGTATTCAGGTTGTCTTCTTGTTGAGAATTACCAGCAATGGGAAAAGAAAACAATGAAGGAGCATGAAATGTTCGCAATTCCAATGCAAGAGTGTAGGAAAGTGAACTGGCCTGGCAGGCGTCGTGCGAGCTCGTCGAGGACATGCAATGATACATTGAGCATCCGTGCATGAGTTGGTGTGAACATGCTTGGACATGTGTGAGGCGCGTTTAGTCATTAGTAGATATACAGTGTCTTGCGGAGAGATGTGCATCTGATCATGCGGTGACGCTCTCTGTTAGCAAGAAGTTAGTGTTGGTTAGTCTCACCCGGAAAGGTGGGTCGGCCCTCGGTCCACAGCTCGTCTTGCCGTGGAGGAAGGGTGAAGGCCGCGAGTGGCCTGCCCGCGAAAGTGGGCACAACTTGCCTATCGTGCGGGGTGGGTGGCCGGGATGGACTCGGCCTCTGGTCACAGCACATCTCGCTATGGAGAAGTGAAGACCGCGGGTGGTCTACCTGCGAAGGTTGGCACGACTCGCCTGTCGTACGGGGTGGGTGGCCGAGATGGACGGCCTCTGGTCATAGCACGTCTCGCCATGGAGAGGTGAAGACCGCGGGTGGTCTACCCGCGAAGGTTTGCACAACTCGCCTGTCGTACGGGACATGGTAATTGATGTGCAAATATCGAATGCAGGCAATGTATGAGTTTTCAAAAGCTAATGTCGTTACATTGAT
The DNA here is from genome assembly GCF_007655135.1 of Punica granatum. Classification (NCBI taxonomy): domain Eukaryota; kingdom Viridiplantae; phylum Streptophyta; class Magnoliopsida; order Myrtales; family Lythraceae; genus Punica; species Punica granatum. The sequence continues at coordinate 34,169,126 of NC_045127.1, read as the reverse complement.
TTGATTCAAGTTCCCAGATTTATGAAGATGGTTCATTTGAAAAAGGGAACTTAAGCAATAAACCAATGCAATGTCCTAGTTTGTTTGAAAACATGCATGCAGTGCAGAAAAGTAAATTATAATTGTATCTGTTACAATGTACATCTCTCTTTGTGAAAAACAGCAAAGGCCCGCCTAAAAGAAAAACTAAGGGCCGACTCAAAGACTCGACTTTGGGTCGATTGACGGCATGAAGGCAATTTTGGTCCAACATGACGGTCCCTGTTTATGCATGGTTTCAGTGTTCTATTGGGACAACCACTAACTAGGGATGGGGGCTCCCGATTCAAGGGGATCAATTCCTTGAAATCGAGCGAGGATCTTTGGAGGCCGGTTCGGTGGCATAGCCTACTCGATCCGTTCCCTTACTCGGAACCTTTGACTAACCTAGCTTCCTAGATTGGTGCCCGTGGGATTTCAGGCATTTGGTACCTAAATCCACTAGAATGATGCAATGCGAATGCAGAAAAGTAAATGTGAACAAAAAAAAATGTACGGAAAGCGATAAATAAACATGCAAGCAAGCAAACGAATCAAGCCTGAACCCACTAAGTGTGTCCCCAGTGGAGTCGTCAAGCTGTACGGACCCCCGAATGTGGACTCTCGTCGGGGCCCGCATGCGCTCGACCTGAAACGCGCGGCTTGGGAGTGTCCACCTTCCCGTGGGGACGCGTGATGGACACGCTTGAGAAGGAGTCGCCACTTATCATTTTACGACCCGAAGGTCGAGGACGGATATGTTACCCGGGTCTAGGGGTATGGAACACCTAGTTGTTGTTAAGGCATTGGTCTATGCGGAACCGGAAAGTCCGAGTTCGGGGGTTCATGTTATGTGCGGGCCTATATCCTGCACACCCTTTCGGTACTCTAATTTGCTAGGCTTGCATATTTTAATTATTTATCGCGTGAATTAAGTTGCGCTCGACTCACACGTTTTGACATTGTAAATTCGATGAATTAAGCGATATCGGTTGAGAAGCCGAGAGAGAAGTAAATCTGTGTGTCGGGGAATTGGTTCACAATCTTGCGTTACAGTTCATCAAACCGTGGAGGTTGAATTCCTGCATGAACCAGAACCACGAAATCTCGGATTTACTTTTGACTGGGCAAGCACAAAACCGATTCGAATGATTCGACTCTCAGACCGTTTGCTTACCGACTGAGATTCTTACAAAATGAACGTACAAGATAAAAACCCTTACAATGCTCTCAGAAAAATATAACAAATTATAAATTACCGAGGGGTGAATCTCAGTCGACTCGCATTCGGTTATTATTCCACTCTAACTCAACATAAGTTTAGGGAGAAACCAATAAACTGAAATTCGAGCACTCTCACTGAATAGGGCGTTGGACCCTGTGAGTGTTGATCAGGGCGTTGAACCCTGTGATCGATGAATAGGGCATTGGACTGTAAGTGCAATGCGTCCTATGGGTCGGGTTCGACTCGTATGGAGGAACGTTAAACATGATAAATAACCCGTATTTTATAAAGGCGGTATTGTCATGATTTTAAAAAAAACGCATTTAAACATACAAGCATGCACAAATATGTTATGTATGGAATCGATAAAACAATACCGACTACATGCATGTGGAAAATACAATGAAACTCGGGAGTCGAACTTGGATCGGGTCAAGAAGATCGTTACTTATCCGAAAAGGGCAGGAGAGCATTCGGCCACCTCTTTTGGAGTGTAACCCGTGAGCTCTTTGCCTTTCCCGGGCCGGGATGTTCTTCTTAACTACGATCCAAGTGTTTCCCGATATGTTGACATGTTAATCAAGGATAAACATGCATGATATAATGTAAAAATGCATAAAAATGAAGTCTTGCAAGTGAACATACTTTGTACACCATATAACTCCATGAACATGCAATAAATGTAAAAAGCCCTAACTCCTCTAAGTCAAGAGTGATTTACCTAGCCTCGGGATACGAGGAAAGAGTCGGGGAAGTGTTCGAGAGTCGGATGACTCGGTTGAACGCTTGAAAGGGTGCTCGGTGCAAAGGATTCGGAAAGGATGGGCGCGCGGGAGGACATCAGGCGCGCGGGCAGGCGCGCGAGCAGGCGCGCGGCTGGGCTCGCGGGGCGTGCGGTAGGCTCATGGCAGCACGACTGTCACTATTCACCCGAGAGCACGGGATGAACTCCAAAGCCTAAAATACACCTGAAATCATAACTTAAAGTGCTCAAATAAAAAAAGGTAAATTACAAAAAAAAAACCCAAGTTTTGTAAAATGTCTCAATTTTGTCCTAAATTTTGTTTTGTAACAAAAAAAACCATAAGTTTTCTAAAATGTCTCAAAAATGACCTCCGTTATAACTTCCGTCAATTTTTGCTTCTGATGGTGGGTCCCTTTAACAGTCCACATAGGTCACACGTAGGCTAGTGGGTCCCTTTAACAGTCCACGTAGGTCACACGTAGGCAAAAATTGACGGAAGTTATAACGGAGGTCATTTTGAGACATTTTAGAAAACTTATGGTTTTTTTTGTTACAAAACAAAATTTAGGACAAAATTGAGACATTTTACAAAATTTGGATTTTTTTTTGTAATTTGCCCAATAAAAAAACCAAGTTCACCATTGAACTCCAAGGGTCCAACACATGTGGTCCATGGAATTTGAGAATTTTTGAACTGAAGTCGGGATGATGAACATCGGCTTCCGACTTAAGGACTTAAAGCTTTCTTCGGGTTTTCTTCAGTTTTTCTCTCTTGGTTTTGAAGTGTTGAAGCTTGCTGGTTTTGGCTATGGAGTTGAGAGCTTTTCTTGAGGGAGAAAGCTTGGAGAGAGTGTGCAAGAAGGGAAGTGATTAACTTAATGACAAATATGCAATATATAGGCAAAGCTAATGACATAATTAGCAAAAGCAAGTGCTCTTAACCCCCATGCTTAGCAAATTTCGGCCACTTAATGAGGATGAGGATGAATGTGAGCCAAGTATCCTTCATGTGGAAGAGCCAAGAGCATTGATGAGCATTGATGAAGGCTTGAGTGTGGTCTTCAAACTCCTTGGATATTTTCATGCAAGAGTGCAAGTTGGCTTCTTGCATTGAAGAAGAAGAAGAAGCTTCTAGAGCAAAGGGTGACTCATCTTGGACAGCTCGTGGGTCCCACGACCGAAGAGGAGAAACCGGGAAAAAGCTTGGGTCTCGATTGATCGCGCATTCGAAGCTCGTGGTTCGAACTGAATGTTGAATTATCGATATACGCGAGGAAACGGATTTAATAAGTCCGAGATTGGCATTTTCCGTGAGAAATTGCCAAATGTTTGTATGAGGCTCGAAAGCCGGTTTTGCTCCTTTTATGCATTCAGAGCGAGGTTACGCACTTCTAACAACATATCTTGTATCCGCACCCCACGTTGGTCATTTTGACATAAATTGTCAAAATACATGGTCACTTGACCCTTAAGCCGGTAAACGCAAATATGGAGCCAGAGATGTCCTAGGAGGCCGAAACTGGATTTCTCAGATCGCTTTCTGAGTTTCTTGGGCGATCCGGAGATCACTGTGATCTCTGTTTGCCGAGATTGGGCCTCTAAGGATATGAAAAGTGTATCTGAGACCCGTAAAGTACTGCTCGAGGGGTCTAGATGAGTTGTATGATTCATTCCGACGATTCCACATTAAGCCTTGAGAAGGCTAGGACTGTGTAAGGTAGGCATCCGGCGTCAAGTTTCCCCAAAGAGGACCTCCGGATATGGATTTTCACTGAAACTGGCCTTTTGTGCTCCTCGGAGGTTACTTGGGAAACCGTGAAGTGTTTTGCTGTCTGATTTGCCCAATTGCGTCTGTTCGCTGGAGTTTTCAGGGTAATGTAGTGTGAACTTCGTTTGCCGTAATTTCGTCAGACCAATCTCCGGTTATGCTCTTCCGAAGAGGGGTTTGCCCTTTTTGTCGCTCGGAAGTCATTCAGGGTGTCTATATGGCTTCCAAAAGACAATCTGAAGCACTGCTCGTGCTCTGTATGATTGTGGGGCATGGCCGCATCTCATATTTGGAATTAACTTTTCTCTGAGAAACCGGCATTTTTGGACTTCCACTGAAAAGTTGTCTGTATACTGAAAGTTGCTCTGTATAGAGCAGATGATTTGCAAAATGCCTTTGGGGACACTTTTCATATGTTTGGCATCGATGTGGATTTTTGAAGTCCAATATTGGCTGTCTTCCGACAGTCGAGCGAACTATCGGAAAATAGGACTGTCCATGTGATATACTGAAAATGTCGGTTTTGGACATTGCTGAGCTTTCTAGTCACTCTGTTGCTTTTTGATGATCCCTGGAGTCCTGTCATATCCATGTGTCATTTTGCCCGATTTCGCCGACTTGAGGATGAACAGTGATTTTCTGCTCTGTTAAGTCGTTTTTCTTTATTCTGCTCAAGTTGTGGCTTGGATCATTGCTGATAATGTAATTTGAATTGGTGAGCCAAAATGGGGTGCTGACAGGGACGTGCCAGGCGTATACGTGCATGCATGCACGCGGAGAGATGTTGGGGCGCACGGACGCACTGGTGTAGGCGCAAGCGAGCGCGCAGTCAGATGGGGGCGTGGCAGCAGATGTGCGGCTAGCAGACGTGAGTGTCTGCGCGGGTGAGCATGCACACGGGCATGCACGAGCTAGTGGCGCCGAGCGTCTGGGCGTACGGGTTGGTGACGGGGTGCACTGTTCACCCGAGAGCACATTTTTCACCCGAAATGAGGAAATCAACCTGAAATGATGAGCAAATGACTTCAAATCGAAAATCTAAGTTCAAAAATGAACTCCTTGGGTCCAAAACATGTTGTCCATGGAGTTTAGGAATTTTTAGATCTATGTCGGAATAGTGACCACCGCGGATTCCGACTTAAACTCTAAGGGTTTTGGCTTGGATGCTTTCAGTTCTAGAGTTAAAGATTGCTGTTGGTCACTAGGGGGTTGAGAGCATTTTCCTAGAGGGAGAAAGCTAGTGAGAAGGTGCAAGAAGAGAAGTGATTATCTTAATAACATAGGAAGTATATATAGGCTAAGTTTAAGTGCAACTAAGTGAAGCAAAGCACAATTAAACCCCTTGATTAGCCAAAATCGATTTTGCTAATGAGGATGGGGATGAATATCTGCCAAGTATTCTAGATGAAGAAGAGTTAAAAGCATTTATGGCTTGGATGGGATGTTGGAGTGTAGAAGTGAAAGACTAAAGATATTTTCTTTTGCTTCCTCTTGCAAGGTGGCTAGCTTTGTCTTGAGCAAGGGGAAGAAGATGTCGTGGGTCCCGCTTGGGTTGGAGTTGAGTCGGGAGTAAGATCGAGTCTCGATTGATCGCGCATTCGCCATGGGCGGCGGGATCGGTGGTATGACCACAAGAGTCTGAGGTGGTGGAGCATGTGTCACCGACAGTTGGGAATGAGCTGCGGTCAGGGAAGTGATCTCTTCAGGAAGAGTTGGCGAATGCTCTTCTGCCATCCTTACTTTTAGCTGGGTAGGATAATGGTGAGACGCCAGTTACGATCACCTGTATCCATAAATGTGTGAGTACAGTTGTTGTTTGATCGGCTAGAATGTCAAGCAAGCCATGTAAATGAATGAAATGTATGAGATGCGTGAGTTTTAAAATACTAATGTCATTACATCAATTTGATCCAAGTTCCATAATTTACAAAGATAGTACATTTGAAAAGAAAGGAACATAAACATAAAACCGACACCCTACTACGCCCGACAGCTGAGTGAGCGTTACGTAGGTCTGAGCGGGGCAAAAGACGCTGTCGATTGTTAAACCTAAGGATGGGAGACCTTGCGTGCTTTTGCCCGTGCTTGGTCTAGTGTAGCGCTCAAACGCGCTATCTCCCTATCTTGGTGCGCGACGCGCGCGCATGTTTGAGCTAGCTCCCTCTGAAGCTCTCTATAATTTGCAAGCTCTACACGAGTATCAACAAGCTCGCAGTAGAGTCGATCTCTCTCCTCCCTAATAGACTGCAACTCCATACCCATGGCCCCCTGGGCGAAGCTCTCGGCTTCTTAAGCAACTGCTGGGGGGGGGGACTCGTGGAATCAGAGCTGTTTTACGTCGATGAATGGGTGTTGAGTCCTACGAGTAGAACTGAGCCATGTATGCTGAAGTGGCGGAGAAAGCTCGCTCCTCGTTAGTGGGATGCTCTGGGAAGTAGAGATTCTGCGTTATGCGTGTGTCCCACAATCGTCTAATCTCTCGAACTCGCAAGAATCTATCTGCCACTGAAGATGATGAATCGGCCCACAGGAACTGATACGCCAGACGGTCCGCCTCAGTGGGGATGTCGTGCAAGCCACCGAGCTGTCTAATCACTCGGGTGGGAAATATGAGTATGCTTTCCAAGTGGCTAAGGAGGGGAAGTCCAACGATTCCAGGACATCCCGTGATCATAAGGCAGCCGGGGTTCCAGCGGGTAGCCCATAAAAATTGTGTCGGTGTGAGATCCTCCAAGAACTATCTCTAATCCGAAAAACTACGCTCGGGAGGTCGAAACACCGGAAGCAGGCGTGCAATCAGAGAGCGATCATCAGTGATGTAGGAAAACGGATGTGATGAGCAGAACGTTCGGATATGTGTGAGAAGCCAAATATGCAGGAGATGCGGCGACCTTCTCATCCTGCCACGCCGAATCTCTCAAACATAGTCAAGAGACCGAATGGTCTGAGCTAGTAAAGCCTCGATATAACTATGGCCTTCTACCGCTTGAAGGACGACCTGGGCAAGTGCCCCGTCTATGAGATTCGAGGCATGTGGAAACAAAAGAGTCCCGAAGATCAGGAGAAGGAACCCGTGGCAGGCGTTGCGCTGGTAGGATTCTGCAGTGGCACGTAGTGCACGAATGTGTGTCCAATTTAGGAGCCATGTGATTCTAACACCGTGATCCCATCCATTCTGAAGCTTGAGCTGAACTTCTTCAGTGGATATACCAAAGAGGGCGGAGAGTTTGCTCTGAATTACAACGAACTAGTTGGGCACTAGGATGCCCCGTGTAGGCATGGGTCTCTGAATGAGTGTTGTGTACTCCTCGACTGTAGGAGTCAACTCGGTCCCCTGAAAGTTGAACGCCGCGTGTTGGGGGTCCCAAAACTCAACGGCAGTCCTCAAGAAAGTCCAATCAATGGGGGACTCAGTGAGCATTGCTAAATCCCCTACAATCAGGCGGATGAAAGCGCGATCCACTGGGCAGAATGCTCTCTAGATGCGACTGATCTCTCGACCGGGTGGTGTGAGCGACTCGAGCCTACGACTGAAAGTTGGACGATCCATTCTTATCTAAATGGAAAAGATGTCGGCTTAATGTTTAAAACCAAACCAATGCAATGTCCTAGGTTTGTTTGAAAATATGCATGCAAGTGTAGAAAAATAAACTATAATTGTGCCTGTTACAATGTATATCGCTCTTTGTAAAAACAAGAAAAGCGCACCTAAAAAGATGACTAAGGGCCGATTCAAAGACTTAACTTTTGGGTCGGTTGACGGCATGAAGGCAATTTTGGTCCAGCATGAAGGTTCTTGTTTATGCATGGTTTCGGTGCTATTGGGAACCCACTAACTAGGGATGGGGGCTCCCGATTCAAGGGTGTGAATTCCTTGGAATCGAGCGAGGAATATGGGGGCCGGTTCGATGGCATAGCCGACTCGATCCATTCCCTTACTCGGAACCTCTAACTAACCTAGCTTCCTATTTTGGCGCCCATGGGATTTCGGACGTGGTACCTAGAACCTGCTAGAATGATACAATGCAAGTGCAGAAATTAAATGTGCATGAAGTAAATGTGCTTAATAGTAAATGTACATAAAGCGATAAATGAACATGCAAGCAAACAAACGGGATCAAGCCCGAACCCACTAAGTATGTCCCCAGTGGAGTCGCCAAGCTGTACGGACCTGAATGTGGTTCTTGTCGGGGCCCGCATGCTTGCTTTTGGATTGCGTGGCTTAGGAGTGTCCGCCTTCCCAGGAATTTGTGACGGACACGCGTGAGGAGTTGCCACTTACCAATTTACGACCTGAAGGTCAAGGGCCGGTAAGTTACCCGGGTCTAAGGGTAGTTGTCAGCACCCCATTATGGCCCACCGACTCTAACAAAGAACGCCAACAACGACTCTGACCACGGCCTCATAAGCACGACAGGAGAATGCCCGACAAAAGCTCGGGTCACTATTCACAGTTGGGCCAACAGAGGCAAACACGCAGGCATAGGGGCATGGACTACAAAAGAGGGCTAAGGGTCACTAGGGAGGCACAAAGAGCAATTAGAGGAAGCAAACAGACAGCGAGCCTCGGGACAATAAAAGTCGGTACCGTGACACTATTCACTGCCGGATCGCCGGAGCATTAGAAGGCATCCAATATGGGACTCTAAAAATCCCTCTTGGTACCAAAATGACCAATGTCATCTTTGAGCGCATTTCAAAGATCTTCTGCTTAAGCCGAGACACGTCCGAACATTCACAGACACCTTCTTGATGGGGCTCCAGGGATGTTCGCTCCACAGACAAATAAACGGCACCCAAAAACAGGCCTGCACACACCCGAGGTCACCAAGACCAGGGAACAGGTTTCAGACTATGTTTCGGAACTCATCATGATCTCCCGAGTGGGTCCCGACCTAGAAAAATGGGCCCGTTCTGCATAGAAACATAATTGGATACCCTTTTAACGAATCGTCAGTGCACGAAATCTACACCAATCAATCCCAAGGACCTTAAGGGCTTGGAAGATAAACCTTGATCGCATTGCACAATCCATTTAGGTTTTCGGAGCACCATTCCAGTAGCAAAGTGGCCCCATTCACACAGAATCTTGCATTGAGAGCTCATTCATGGAAATGTTAACGTCCGAGCTCTGCACCACCCACTCCCAACAACCCCTAGGGCTTGGGAAATCATTTCGGCTCGGAACAACCAAACCATACCGGTCTCCCGAGTGACGTTTCAATGGTCACGAACGCCTCCCAGCAAAACTTCGGGACTCGTTTTTGACAAACGGAGATCGCAGTGGTCTCCGAACACATCAGAACACTTAGAAAGCACTGAGAGAGCCCTGTTCGCGGATTCCTAGGACGTTTCAGGTTATCGATCTCCAGCCTAGATCGGCGAGTCAATCGTTTTGCCCAAAGCACGAAGCACACAATGATGCGAACCTCGACGAACCTGCTGCGAGACCCAACAATAATAGAATGAGATCAAACCCGGGATCGTCCAATGAAGGTTTCAAGGATAGAGAATATTGACCCGCTGACTATAAAGAGCCAGAAACTAATATTATAAACGGAATATTGAACTTGGATCATCTTCTAAATAGATTTCTAGGATATGAATGATCGTGGCTTCTAGTTCCACATGCAGCCCGCCCAAGAGCTTGACTACTCCTCCATGGACATGCAATAACATCCTTTGCATGGCTAATTCGATTCGCTTGGCTCGTGCTCTTTTTCTTAGTCCAGCTAGCACGTTCATGTCCCAATGCTCGACTTCCTGCCATACCCCGTTATCCTGGAATGCTTCCACATGCCCGTGTGAAGGGTCCTCTAGCTGGATCATATCACACAGACACGAGTAGTATAGCACACAGAAGCACGAACAGGCGACAAAAACGGACAACTTCGCTCCAATCATCCAAATGGAGCAAAATCGGCTTTTTAGTCCTTAGGCCACTTAAGCGATCGCTTACAAGAGCATGTCAATATTAGGCTCATTAAAATCGTATTCGAGCGTACATTGATAATTCATCGTTCAAACGAGCCACGAAAATCAAACGCGCAACCAATCGAGCCTCGAGCTTCTGCCGGCTTTCTTCCTAAATAAAAAGGGACCCCTAAGCTAGCCAAGCCAAGCCGAGCCACGACCTATGGCTCTCCTCTAAGGGCAAGACAAATGAGCCTCCTCGATTTAGTTCAAGATATCTCTTAGACCTATCTCTGATCCATCACTCCCATCCACTTTCCCTAACTTCCCCCCTACTCTACCTTCACATTTCCCCTCCCTAATCCCTCTTTGAAAACCAGCCACCCCTAATCATTCCCCTAAATACACTTAACTTTGCTTGATTGCATCATTAGAGCCTCCTAGAAGTTCCTATGCATCATTAACACTAAGCACAACTCAACTTCCATCCTTTCTCTAGCATTCTCACTCTAGGAGAACCTCTCAAACCTCCCAAGAGCTCAACACATTTCCAGAAATAGCACAACCACTCCTCATCCCTGAACTAAGGCCATTTTGCCCGAAAACTCAACCGTTTTCCGACGACTGCCACCCGACCTAAGCCAACTTCAACCAAACTTCATACCCCACACGTATTCGACCTCCCGAGTCCATTTCCGAGGTCCATTTCAGCATTTGGGGCTTCCAGCTCATCAAACCAGCACTGACCAAAAACAGTTTACTTAGACGTTTTTTCGATTTCTAGGCGAGCCCCGCCTCCCGGCTTGGCCCGAGCCTCAAACAAACTACATACCCGACACGTATTCGACCCCCTCAGTCCATTTCCGACCCTAGTTTTGTCATTTGAGGTCAGCAACTACCTGTTCCAGAGCTGAGCTGAAATGGGTCCTCTTGGGCATTTCTCAGTTTTTTGACGTTTTCCTCATCTCATGACCATGGCGAGCCGTGCCTACACTTTCTAAGAGTTCCTCATGACCCTCACTCTCCCCCGTGATGAGGCGGTCATGGCCTGAGAGCTGCGCAACCAAGAACAACCACACTTCTCTTCCCTTTTCCTTCTCGGGTTATTTTGTTATGTAATGGTTTTACTTTGAGTTTTCGAGAAAATCTACGCGTGCATTTTGTACGAGATGACCACAGTCGTGTTTAGTAGTCCCTTGGGGGGCCAAGGTGCCCGTGCCAACTTTGGGAAGTCGCTCGAGCCATCCGCGCAAGCCATTTCCTTCCCGGGTGTCAAACTACCCAGTCGGGTCTGTTTCTCTTATGCTGACCCGATTTTTTTCTTAATTTCGGGACAAACTACTTGTGCACTTTCCCCGAAACTTCCCAGGCTTGTTCAATATCCCCTTGGGAGTAGAAAACGTCCGTGCCATTTTGGAGAAGCCACTCCGAGCCACCTGGTTCAGCCGTGTCTTTCCCGGGTGCCAAAACAGTCCACTCTGGTCAACTTAGGTGCTCTCTGTCCAACCGAGTCTTGCGACCCTCCACCCTCTTCCCTGACTCTTTCCACGCATCCCGAGGCTAGGTATAACTCCTTTACGACTTAGAGAAGTAGGTCTCTTAGTTCTCTAGGCTTGTGGGGTGATAAGGCGGTCCCCAACCGATTGTGTGCAAGTTTACGTTTTTATGCATTTCCATGTGTTTTTATGCCGTATTATGCAATGTCTTCATCGTATATTATGTAACATGGCTGGAAATGGCTGAGATCGGGGTGGAAGAGAGCACCATGGCTCGTTTAGGCCATAAAGAGCTCACGGCTAGGTCCCAAAGGAGGGAGCCGTGAGTCTCCTTGGCTCATCCGAGGCCAAAAGGGTTTCTCCTTTCCTGAAGTTAGTCGTTTCCCGCATTTTACGCTTCTATCGTTGTATAGCATGGTAGCATGATGGGAATAGGCCCGTTTCGGTGTTGAGGAACCCACCAAGGCTCGGGAAAGCCAAGGAAGGCTCTCAGCTAACTCTCTTGAAGAGTTGGTCGAGACCTCTTGTGGCTTGCTTGAGTCTCAAGTGGTTTCCTCCGTCTCGAAATAAGTTGGTTCACGTGTCTTCACATTTTGTCGTTGCATGAGTCGATGATGTTTTATCGATTTCTTTAAATACTGTGTTTGTGCGTGCTTGTGTGTTCGCTTGTGGTTTTTTTCAAGGGGCATGGCGACATCGATTTCGTAAATGTGCGTTATTATCATGTTTGCTATCTGGTGCGTACGAGAAACGTTTAAAATCGTTGTAAAGAGACTGAGCAAGACCCGTGACGGGTCAAGAGAGCTCTCAGCCATCCTCAAAGGGGAAGTGGCCGAGAGCTCCTTGACCTATCCCGGGTTAAGGGCGGCCTCTTTACTTCGGTTAAAAGTTGATTCTCGGATTGGTTGTAATCGCACTTTTTGTTTAGTCGTTAATTACGTGATAAATTGCATGTCAAACGCGTTAGCTTAAGTAATACGCATGGATTTGGGTATCGGTGATTGTTTCGGGCCCATAAGGATCCAAGAACATATCGGCCGTCATCAACCTGGAGTTTTTGGCATTCGAGGACCTGTTTTGGTCCCTGTGTCACGAACCGTTTCCATTAACCCGTAACATTCAAGGCTCAATGCCATAAACATTAATAATTCCACATACGGGAAAATGGGACGAATCATTTGGCTAAGTATCTCATTCGACTTAAAATAAATCGCATGAATCGGTTATTGATTTGTAATCATGTCGACGGGTCACGAACCGTCAGAAATGCCCTTTTCAAAACACACAACTTCAAAGCACCGAGACACATAACAGCATGCGCATCTAGGGAATACTCGTGGGCCTTGACTCGAGTCGGGGCCCGATTTGAGGCGGCTCAAGTCGAGGTGTACAAGTCTTCCTTAGATCACTCCGTGTCATGTTGTTCCAATTCATCCAAACACCTTACACATTTTGCAAACCAAGGGCATAATCGTCATTTGATGATTTACCGACATTCTAGGTGTTAAGGAGATCAAAACACCTCGATCTATGGTTAGGAAAGGGCAGCCCGTTCGGGTGCAAGTTTTATTCGCATAGCCGTTTCATCCACTTTCTGTGTTTATGTCTTCTTGCCGTATATTCGGTAGTTAACGTTGTTATCTCTGTCACAAAATGCATAAAACCGGATTAACCATTCATTAGTCTAAATCCAACATTACATAATGTCTAGGCGGAACTCTAGGTTCCAAATCTAGAATCAAAATATGAGTTTGGCGTATTCAGTGAAACCTCAGTGACGCTTTACAAAAAAGTCTTAAAATAAACCAATGCACATTGTACGAACCCGAATGTGGACTCTCGTCGGGGCCAACATTGCACGCTTTTGGATCGCGCGGCTTGGGAGATTGTCCACCTTCCCATGGGGACGCGTGACGGACACGAGTGAGAAGGAGTCGCCACTTATCATTTTACGACCCGAAGGTTGAGGGCGGATAAGTTACCCGGGTCTAGGGATATGGAACACCTAGTTATTGTTAAGGCATTGATTTGTGCGGAACCGGAAAGTCCAAGTTCGGGGGTTCATGATACGTGCAGGCCTTTATCCCGCATGCCCTTTCAGTACTCTGGTTTGCTAGGCTTACATGTTTTATTATTTACCGCATGAATTAAGTTGCACTCGGCTCGCACGTTTTAACACCGAAAATTCGGTGAATTAAACGATGTCAGTGGAGAAGCCGAGAGAGAAGTAAACCTGTGTGTCGGGGAATTGGTTCACAATCTTGCTTTACAGTTCATCGAACCATGGTGGTTGAATCCCTGCGTGAACCAAAACAACGAGATCTTGGATTTACTTGTGTCTGGGCAAGCATTAGACCGATTCGATTAATTCAACTGTCTGACCGTTCGCTCACCGACTGGAATTCTTACAGAACAAATGTACAAAATAAAATCCTAACAATGCTCTCGAAAATAATAAATACAAATTACTAAAGGGTCGAATTCCAGTTGTTTCGCGTTCGGTTATTATTTCGCTCTAATTGGCCGTGACTTTAGGGAAAAGATCGAAGAACTGAAATTCAATGCACGCTCTCACTGAGTAGGGCGTTGGACCCCGTGAGTGATGGTTAAGGCGTTGGACCCTATGATCGATGATTAGGGCGTTACCCTAATATTATTCGACCTTGGGATCGGGCTCAACCTATATGGCAAGCAAGTGCGGAAAGATAGCACGTAACATGTTAATAACAGACAAAGTGTTTGTTATTATCAAGTGTACGTGTTTTAACAAATTGTTGACCCGGGGTGTTTTGGCATGCAAATCCTACCCTAGACAAACAAGCACGTGCCAATGTTTTAGCATTCGGCTTTGGTTTGAAAACCTGACCTATCGGGTATCCGTAATCAGGTTTCGTGTGTGTGGATTGCTTTTACAGTGATTCGGTGTTGTGACACTGAATTACCACTGAATTGATCCAAACTTGAATTTTGACTCTAAGTTTGGAACCTAGAGTTCCACCTATCCATTTTCTAGCGTTTGGTTAGATCGAATGAAATGATGAGTCAGGTAATTGTATTTTTGATACAAAATACACAACTGACATCTTAAACTGCGCTAGGATGTCGCCAAATCACAAAATGATGTACTTGCCCTTGATTTGAAAATTTGTTTTCAGAAAAGGGAAACAACACAATACGGATTTGAAAGTATGAGGGTTTTGAAAAGGGCATTAACACCGTTTTGTAATTCGTCGACGTGAGTTACAAATTAATGTCCAGTTCGTGCGAAGTTATTTAAATTGAATGAATTAACCGTGTGAGCGTCCCGATTAAGCCGTTCGTGGAATTAATACTTAAGGGTTATGCCGAATGTATTAATTACGAAAACAATTCGGGACTCGACGACCAAGATGGTTCCGTAAGGATTGAGGATATTTGGTCCAATGACCGAAACTACCCTTGTAACCGAATGGACTCGAATGAGTCATCGATACCCGAATCCATGCATGTTATGTTTAGAAAAGACATTTTCATGCGATATTGCGACAATAATATAGATTGCAAATTACACAAAATCCGAGAACGGACTTAAAATGGGGAGAGGAAGCCTCGTGCAACCCGTACGAGTCTAAGAGACTCTCGGCCATTTCTTCTTGGAGAAAATCGAGAGGTCTCATGGCCCACATCGGGTTCCACGAGTTTTCCCCATCTCGTTTCGAATCATTTCTCGCATGCTCAAGTAACAAACACGATAAATGACACGATTAAATGAAAGTCGATATTGCCATGATTTGAATAACGCATTCGAGCATGCAAACATGCACAAATAAGTTATTTAGGGAATCGATAAAACAATACCGACTTTATGCATGTGGGAAAACACGAGGAAACTCGGGAATCGAACTTGGATCGGGTCAAGAAGATTGTTCTTTACCCGAAAAGAACAAGAGAGCATTCGGCCACCTCTCATGGAGGATAACCCGTGAGCTCTTTGCCTTTCCCGGGCCGGGATGTTCTTCTTAACTACGATCCAAGTGTTTCCCGACATGTTGACATGTGAATCAAGGATAAACATGCATGATATAATGTAAAAGTGCATAAAAATGAAGTCTTGCAAGTGAACACGCTTTGTGCACCATATAACTCCATGAACATGCAATAATGTAAAAGGTCCTAACTTCTCTAAGTCGAGAATGTTATACTTAGCCTCGGGATACGAGGAATGAGTCGAGGAAGTGTTCGAGAGTCAGGTGACTCGGTTGAATGCTTGGAAGGATTCTCGAGTGCAAAGGATGCACGTTCAGGCAAGGATGGGCGCGCGGCTGGGCTTGCGTGATCACACAGGCGGAGCGCTAGAGCGCGCGAGCGTGCGCGTAAGGGCGTCTGGCGCGCGGCTATGTGCGCCGGCGGAGCGCTGGAGCGCGCGAGCGTGTGCACTGGGGTGTCTGGTGCGTGGGCATGCTTGCGGACGGGAGTTTGGCGCGCGGGCGTGCGCGTGGTAGCACTGCTATGCGGGCGGGCGTGCGGCTTTGAGCGCGGGCGTACGGCTGTGCGCGCGGCGACGGGTGTACTGTTCACCCGAGAGCACGTCCTTCACCCGAAATGAAGAAATCAACCTGAAATAATGAGCAAATGACTTCAAACCAAAAATCTAAGTTCATAAATGAACTCCTTGGGTCCAAAACATGTGGTCCATGGAGTTTGAGAATTTTTGAACTTAAGTCGGGATGATGAACATCGGCTTCCGACTTAAGAACTCAAAGCTTTCTTCTGGTTTTCTTCGGTTTTTCTCTCTTGGTTTTGAAGTGTTGAAGCTTGCTGGTTTTCGCTATGGAGTTTAGAGCTTTTCTTGAGGGAGAAAGATTGGAGAGAGTGTGCAAGAAGAGAAGTGATTAACCTAATCACTTTTGGGCAATTTATAGGCAAAACTAATAAGCAATTAAGCAAAAGCAAGTGCTCTTAAGAACTTAGATTAAGCTTGGATGGTTTGATTAAGAAAATATCAAGCCTCATCTTCTTCCATTGCATTAATGAAGAAGAGATAAGACATTGATGAGCATTGATGAGTATTGATGAGGAGTTGAGTGTTGTCTTCAACCTCTCCAAGATATTTTGGCTAAGAGAGGGCAAGTTGGCTTCTTGCATTGAAGAAGAAGAAGCCGAAATTTCTAAGGCATTGAGGAGAAACCGGGAGAAAGCTCGGGTCTCGATTGATCGCGCATTCGAAACTCGTGGTTCGAATTGAACGTCGAATTACCGACATACGTGAGAAAACGGATTTAATGAGCTCAAGATTGGCATTTTTCGTGGAAAATTGCCAAATGTCTGTATGAGGCTCGGAAGTCGATTTTGCTCCTTTTACGCACTCTGAGCGAGATTACCCACTTCTAACAGCATATCTTGTATCTGCATCCCACATCGGTCATTTTGACATAAATTGTCAAATCACGTGGGCACTTGACCCTTAAGCAGGTAATGCAAATATGGAGCTGAAGATGTCCTAGGAGGCCGAAACTAGATTTCTCAAATTGCTTTCTGAGTTGCTTGGGCGATTCGGAGATCACTGTGATATCTGTTTGTCGAGATTGGATCTCTAAGGACATGAAAAGTGCATCTGAGACCCTTAAAGCACTGCTCGGGGGGTCTAGATGATTTGTGTGATTCATTCCGACAATTCCACATTGAGCCTTGAGAAGGCTAGCACTGTGTAAGGTAGGCATCCAGCGTCAAGTTTCCCCAAAGAAGACCTCCGGATATGGATTTCCACTGAAAATGGCCTTTTGTGCTCCTCGGAGGTTACTCGGGAAATCGAAAAGGGTTTTGCTGTCTGATTTGCCCAATTGCGTCTGTCCGCTGAAGTTTCCGGGGCAATACAGAGTCAATCTCATTTGTCGTTATTCCATCAGACCAGTCTCCAGTTATGCTCTTCCGAAGAGGGATAAGCCCGTTTTGTCGCTCGGAAGTCATTCGGGGTGTCTGTATGGCTTCCAAAAGACAATCTGAAGCACTGCTTGTGCTCTGTATGCTTGTGGGGTATGGCCGCATCTGATATTTGGAATTAACTTTTCTCTGAGAAACCGGCATTTTTGGACTTCCACTAAAAAGTTGTCTATATAAAGAAAGTTGTTCTGTATAGAGCAGATGATTTGCGAAATGCGTTTGAAGACACTTTTCATCTGTTTGGCATCGATGTGGATTTTTGAAGTCCAACATTGGCTTTCTTCCGATGGACGAGCGAACTATCAGAAAATAGGATTGTCCATGTGGTACGTTGGAAATGCCGATTTTGGACGTTGTTAAGCTCTCTAGTCACTCTGTTACCCTTTGGTGACCCCTGGAGTCCTTCTATCTTATGCATATGTCATTTGCTCAATTTTGCCGAGCCGTTTTCTATTTTCCTGCTCAAGTCATAGTCTGGACCATTATTGATATCGTTGTTTGGAATGGTGAGCCAAAATGGGGTGCTGACAGCTTGTCCTTCTTTGACTGCGTACTCGAGTAGAGGATGCTGTCAAAGACTTCAGAAGTACCCCAATTTGATAGTAATGATCGATATGGAACTTCCGATAGCAGTCTTCTCCCTTCTGCTTTGGATATGTGGGGATGTTATACCTGATGCAGAAATGTAAAAGTTGGGATAGACCCGAGGGGACGGACCCCTGAATAGAAATTTAAAGTCGGGATGGACCCCTGATGCAGAAATGTAAAAGTTGGGATGGACCCCTAAACAGAAATTTAAAGTCGGGACGGACCCCTGACAGAAATTTAAAGTTGGGACGGACCCCTGAACATAAATTTAAAGTCGGGACGGACCTGAGGGGACGGACCCCTAACAGAAATTTAAAGTCGGGACGGACCCCTGATAGAAATTTAAAGTCGGGACGGACCCCTGAACAGAAATTTAAAGTCGGGATGGACCCCTGACAGAAATTTAAAAGCTGGGACGGACCCGAGGGCATGGACCCCTGATATAAATTTAAAAGTCGGGACGGACCCGAGAGGTTTGCAATATGCATGGGCGCATTGCCCTGTGCATTGCGGGGTGCACGAGCACTTGCTCGGAGGGTTTGCAAGGTTCAGGGCGCTTGCCCAGTGGGTTGCAAGGTGCAGGGCGCTTGCCCGGCGGGTTGCAAGGTGCACTGCTTTCCTGAGAAGGTGCACGTCAATTAAAAAGTGCGTTGTAGAAAATGAAAGGTGCACTGCATTCCTGAGAAGGTGCATGCCAATTGAAAAGTGCATTGTGATAATGAAAGGTGCACTGCATTCCTGAGAAGGTGCACGCCAATTGAAAAGTGCATTGCAGAATGAAAATGCTTGCGGAAAGTAAATGCAAACGCTAGGAAGTTGCGTGAGGTGTGGAAGGAATCATTGTGATTCCTCCATCGCTAAGCTTGTCTGTGATGCAATTGATGTTTTCACAGAATAGTTCGTTGCTTGCCAACTAATTGTGATGCCACTGAATGCATGGAGTGTTTGTATCATCTGAGAACAGGACTCAGTCCTGAGGAAACCTAAAGATGGGACCCCTGTGAGAGATCTATCGATGGGACTCGGCCCTACAAAAGATCTAAGGGTGGGACTCGGCCCTATGAGAGATCTAATGGTGAGACTAAGCCCTATGGAAGATCAAAGGTTGAGACTCAGCCCTATGGAAGATATGGGGATGGGACTCGGCCCTGTGGAAGATCTAACGGTGGGACTCGGCCCTACAGAAAATCTGCGGATGGGACTCGGCCCTACGGAAGATCTGAGGTTGGGACTCGGCAATGTGGAAGTTCTAACGGTGGGACTCGGCCTTACGGAAGATCTGAGGTTGGGACTCGGCCCTGTGGAAGATCTAGCGGTGGGACTCGGCCCTACGGAAGATCTGAGGTTGAGACTCGGCCCTGTGGATGATCTAGCGGTGGGACTCGGCCCTACGAAAGATCTGAGGTTGAGACTCGGCCCTGTGGATGATCTAACGGTGGGAATCAGCCCTAAGGAAGATCTGAGGTTGGGACTCGGCCGTGTGGAAGATCTAACGGTGGGACTCAGCCCTACGGAAGATCTGAGGTTGGGACTCGGCCATACGGACGATCTGAGGTTGGGACTCGGCCCTACGGAAGATCTGATGTTGGGACTCGGACCTACAGACGATTTGAGGTTGGGACTCGGCCCTGTGGACGATCTAACGGTGGGACTCGGCCCTACAGAAGATTTGAGGTTGAGACTCGACCTTGTGGAAGATCTAACGGTGGGACTCGGCCCTACGGAAGATCTGAGGTTGGGACTCGGCCGTGTGGAAGATCTAACGGTGGGACTCGGTCCTACGGAAGATCTGAGGTTGGGACTTGGCCCTACGGACGATATGAGGTTGGGACTCGGCCCTACGGAAGATCTGAGGTTAGGACTCGGCCTTGTGGACGATCTAATGGTGAGACTCGGCCTTACGGAAGATCTGAGGTTGGGACTTGGCCCTGTGGACGATCTAACGGTGGGACTCGGCCCTACGGAAGATTAAAGAAAGGATCATTATTCCATTTGTCAAGATGTCCTGGTCGCCTGTGATTGTCGTTGTGAAGCAGCGGTGCTGTAGGTGTTTGGGGCCGATGTTGCCCCGAGAGTGCTGATTCGTCGGAGGCATGTGTTGTTGCTACTAGGGCGATTGTGCTTTGCTGGAGGGTGACTTTGCTTTTAAGCAACAGTGCTTTCGCTAGCGATGCCCCTGCCGTGCGATGAGGGGTTTTACTTTGCAGGGATGCTATGCACTGAAGGACTCGAGCTCTGGGGTGGAGCGCCTACGTATCCCGAGTGGTAGGGAATCAGAGTCTGCCGTAGTTCTTGCAATGCGGTACCTGTAATCCTGGCATCACTTGTAAATCATGTGAGAAATGCAAATGCAAGATAGGCGTAGGTAAGCATAAGAGGTCATTGCAATACGCTGATCTTCAGTTTGAGGTCACCTAAGCAACCCGTGAAGAATTTTGATTTGATAGTGCAGATGGATCCAGTTCTCGGAGGCCTAGATGCAAGGCCTTCGAAGGTTGCTGTTAGCTATGTATGGGCATATCGAGACGTCCCCGACGATGCCCTAGCAGTTTTATTGTTCGTTACACACGCCTGTCGACTTTGGATCCTTCTCAATAGGGTACCGTAGGGCGGCTGCATTTGTGACCCACTTGGGAATTTCTTTTCAGATTTGACTAGATTCGGTCTGACCATTTCCAAAGCGTTATGACTAGACCCCGGAGATAGCCTGTTAAAGGGAGGCTGTGACCCATTTAGAGTTATGCAAAGACAAAGAGAAAAGAGAAAGCTTGGGAAGCGCGCTGCCCCAGGTTAAAAAGGATACACGAGTTCACGCCTACAGCGAGATGTACCCCCCCCTTTTTCTTCGTCCTTCTGTTGTGTAGGTTGTACCGAACTGCTTGGACGGCGTGTTCAGTTACCCACTGTGCTTGAGGAAGGTTCCCTCTTGGACGGTTGAATGGTATTGGAGAGCCGATCGGGGATCTTGTTGGAATAAAAAAACCTGGCCACTTCCGCTTGGGGATCCCTTGTTCGCACGATGTGTGAGAGGTTAGGGGGTCAATTTTATCTATCTCTCGTTTCGCTCTCCTTTTACTACGGTCACTCACCTCGAGGCCGCACCTCTCAACCTAAAAGGGAAGAACTCTCCTTTTGCCACGACAGCCCCAAAGGGTTTCTGGTCATACCTCTCTTTTACCCTAGTTGTTGCCTAGGCCCCCCCAAAAGGGGTTTTCGACCTAACGGGCTCGATTCTTTTATATCTCGAGTTTGCAAAGGCAAAGGATTCGAAGGATTCGATCTCCGAGTGCATTGTGTTTTGTCTCCATTGTGGAGTGGTGTCTGCTGCTTCCCCTTTTTGTTGGGGTTTATTGCTTTCTTCTTCTTCTTTTTTTTGGATTGGCGGCACCGGTGCTTTTGGTGAACCTCGGAATTGCCTTGCTTTTGTTTGTTGGAAAGTTTTTCCCGTGTCTTTTCTCTCACTTCGTTGGTGGGCTTTTCTCGCTTCTTTTTGCTCTGTTTTTTTTTTCTTGCAACTGGGGTTTATTTTGTGCCCCTTGGATTTGCTTGAAACTCCTCGACTTTGGATTGTCGATGCCGCTTTGGTGTGCTTCGCCTCGTGGAGACTTGTTACGTGTTGCTAGCCCTATTTTGTGAGAGCCGGCTTTCTTGGAAGTTTGACTCTTGTGCACTCGGAAGTCGAACTTTGTGTCATTTGCTCTTACAATCTCTTCAGGTGAATTCCCCTATTGTCTAGGAAAAGAAAATGTCAAATTGCCCCATGTGGAATGGGGAACCGAGGTAGCCCCGGTGCGACTGTTGAATGGGGATGCCCCGGTCTTCATTTGTTGAAGTGGCCCGTGGCAGGCGCATTGTGCGATGTCTCCGATCATCTTTTGCTGTCTTTTATAGTGCGTGCCTCTTGGAGGGTGCATGCTGCTGAAGTCAGTAGATGTTCAAGGAAGACGGTTACATCAATGCTGAGTGATTCGCTCGATTGTCCTCGTCTTCAACTTCATAGGGGGTACCTCATCGTCAGACACCTCCCTCGTCAAAGTATAAGGAATGGGTCCAAGACAAGTTCTCAGGGAAGCGTGAACTCGCGCATCGCTCTTCGCCTGTGGTCAATGTGCCCCTGTGAGGATGACAAAGAAGACAATGCATTAGGCTATTATGTGGGGGAATATGTGGTAAGAAATATGGGGTGGTCCCATGGGAAAAATCCCTTTTTGTCCCGCGCGCGACCCATGGGATGCCGCGTGTAGACGACATTTGTTTCCAGGAATCTAGTCATCACCACTCTGGAGTAGTTAGACTGTGACTAGGGTCACATAAACATGTTTTCCCTAGTTGCGAGTAGGCAGGTGCAGTCGTCCTAGGGAAGGCTCGAGGAGCCGGGTCCCATGAGGACAGGCGAGTCGAACAGGTCCAATAGAACTAATAGGGCGTCTTCGAGACTGTCCTAATGCTTCATTGAAGGATTTGTTCATGTCGGGAACCCAATTTTGGGAATGGATTAAAGCAAAAGAGAGTTTAAAGAAGACGACGCATGTTGCCCCAGTGTTTAGTCGACGGCGACGGCGGAGGACGGGTGGGTCCTATTTTTTGGTCGGAAGCGCGACGGCGCTTGTGCCTACTGTTGCAAGTGCGAGGGTTATGCTCTGTTTGTGGAGCTGTCACTTTCGGCCTTTGTAGTGAAAGGATTAGACTTGCTCCTCGAAGTACCGCTGGGATGAATTTGAATCCAAATCGATTTTGGATTTCAGATGAGCCTGAAAATAGTAAATGCAGGGTGTCAAAACCTAGAAGCAGTAAATGATGGGCCTAAAGCCCAGTGCAGGGTCGGAACCCCAATGTAGTAAATGCAGGGCCGGAGCCCGATGTAGTAAATGCAAGGCCGGAGGCCGATGCAGAGCCGAAGCCCAATGCGGGGCCGAAGCCTAATGCAGTAAATACGGGGCCGGAGCCCGATGCAGGGCCGAAGCCCAAAGCGGGGCCGAAGCCCAATGCAGTAAATGCGGGCTCAATAGGAAAGTGCAAGAAATGCAAAAGCAAAGGTCAATGCTGAGGAACAGCACATAGCACTGCAAAGCGGTGACTTTGATTTGCTTGCGATCTTTGTGGAGGGAGGATAGGAACTCAATATTGAAATCCCAAGGAGCTGGATGAGAGATGTTTGTTGTCTCAGTTGTGGTCGTTCAGTATTCAGGCTGCCTTCTTGTTGGGGATTTCCTGCAATGGAAGAAGGAAACAATGAAGGAGCATGAACTGTTCGCAATTCCAACACAAGAGTGTAGGGAAGCGAACTGGCCTAGTAGGCATCGTGCGAGCTCACCGAGGACATGCATTGATACGTTGAGCATGCGTGCATGAGTTGGTGTGAACATGCTTGGACATGTATGAGGCACGCTTGATCGTTGGTGGATGCGTGAGGTCACGCGGAGAGACGTGCGTCCGATCACGCGGTGAGGCTCTCTGTTAGCAAGAAGTTAGTGTCGATTAGTCTCGCCTGGGAATGTGGGTCGGCCCTCGGTCCACAGCTCGCCTTGCCATGGAGAAAGGGTGAAGGCCGCAGGTCGCCTGCCCGCGAAGGTTGGCATGACTTGCCGGTCATGTGGGGTGGGTGACTGAGCTGGATGGCCTCTGGTCATAGCACGTCTCGCCATGGAGAGATGAAGACCGCAGGTGGTCTACCAGCGAAGGTTGGCACAACTCGCCTGTCGTATTAGACATGGTAGTTGCTGTGCAAACATTGGATGCAGGCAATGTATGAGTTTTCAAAAGCTAATGCCGTTGCATTGATTTGATTCAAGTTCCCAGATTTACGAAGATGGTTCATTTGAAAAAGGGAACTTAAGCAATAAACCAATGCAATGTCTTAGTTTGTTTGAAAACATGCATGCAAGTGCAGAAAGAATAAATTATAATTGTATCTGTTACAATGTACATCGCTCTTTGTAAAAAACAGCAAAAGGCCCGCCTAAAAGAAAACTACGGGCCGACTCAAAGACTCGACTTTGGGTCGGTTGACGGCATGAAGGTTTATTTTGGTCCAGCATGACGGTCCCTGTTTATGCATGGTTTCAGTGTTCTACTGGGAAAACCACTAACTAGGGATAGGGGCTCCCGATTCAAAGGTATCAATTCCTTGAAATCGAGCGATGATCTTTGGGGGCCGGTTCGGTGGCAGAGCCTACTCGATCCGTTCCCTTACTCGAAACCTCTGACTAACCTAGCTTCCTAGATCGGTGCCCGTGGGATTTCAAGCATTTGGTACCTAAATCCTCTAGAATGACGCATGCAAGTGTAGAAAAGTAAATGTGCGTAAAATAAATGTGTGGAAAGCGACAAATAAACATGCAAGCAAAGCAAACAGATCGAGCTTGAACCCACTAAGTATGTCCCCAGTGGAGTCGCCAAGCTGTACGGACCCGAATGTGGACTCTCGTCAGGCCCGCATTGCGCGCTTTTGGATCGCGCTGCTTGGGAGATTGTCCACCTTCCCATGGGGATGCGTGATGGACATGCATGAGAAGGAGTCGCCACTTATCATTTTACGACCCGAAGGTCGAGGGCGGATAAGGCATTGATCTATGCGGAACCGGAAAGTCCAAGTTCGGGGGTTCATGTTACGTGCAGGTCTATATCCCGCACGCCCTTTCGGTTCTCTGGTTTGCTAGGCTGGCATGTTTTATTATCTACCGCATGAATTAAGTTGCACTCGGCTCGCACGTTTTGACACCGAAAATTCGGTGAATTAAACGATGTCGGTGGAGAAGCTGAGAGAGAAGTAAACCTGTGTGTCGGGGAATTGGTTCACAATCTTGCGTTAAAGTTCATCGAACCATGGAGGTTGAATCCCTGCGTAAACTAAAACCGCAAGATCTTGGATTTACTTGTGTCTGGGTAAGCATTAGACTGATTCGATTAATTCAACTCTCTGACAGTTCGTTCACAGACTGGAATTCTTATAAAACAAATGTACAAGATAAAATCCTTACAATGCTCTCGAAAATAATAAATACAAATTACAAAAGGGTCGAATTCCAGTCGTTTCGCGTTCTGCTATTATTATGCTCTAACTCTCCGTGAGTTTAGGGAAAAGACCAAAGAACTGAAATTCAATGCACGCTCTCACTCAATAGGGCATTGGACCCTGTGAGTGATAGTTAAGGCGTTGGACCCTGTGATCGATGATTAGGGTGTTGAACCCTAATATTATTCAACCTAGGGATCAGGCTCGACCGGTATGGCAAGCAAGTGCGGAAAGATAGCACGTAACATGTTAATAACAGACAAAGTGTTTGTTATTGTCTAGTGTACGTGTTTTAACAAATTGTTGATCCGGGGTATTTTGGCATGCAAATCCTACCCTAGACAAACAGGCACGTGCCAATGTTTTAGCATTCGGCTTTGGTTTGAAAACCTGACCTATCGGGTATCTGTAATCAGGTTTCGTGTGTGTGGATTGCTTTTACAGTGATTCGGTGTTGTGACACCGAATTACCACTGAATTGATCCAAACTTGAATTTTGACTCTAAGTTTGGAACCTAGAGTTCCACCTAACCATTTTCTGGAGTTTGGTTAAATCGAATGAAATAATTAGTCAGGTAATTGTATTTTTGATACAGCATACCCAACTAACATCTTAAACTGCGCTAGGATGTCTCCAAATCACAAAATGATGTTCTTGCCCTTGATTTGAAAATTTATTTTCAAAAAAGGGAAACAACACAATACGGATTTGAAAGTATGAGGGTTTTGAAAAGGGCATTAACATTGTTTTGTATTTCGTCGACGCGAGTTACAAATTAATGTCCAGTTCGTGCGAAGTTATTTAAATTGAATGAATTAACCGTGTAAGCGTCCCGATTAACCCGTTCGTGGAATTAATGCTTAAGGGTTATGTCGAATGCATTAATTATGAAAACAATTCGTGACTCGACGACCAAGATGGTTCCATAAGGATCGAGGATAATTGGTCCAATGACCGAAACTACCCTCGTAACCGAATGGACCCGAATGAGTCATCGATACCCGAATCCATGCATGTTTTGTTTAGAAAAGACAATTTCATGCGATATTGCGATAATAATGTAGATTGCAAATTACACAAAATCCGAGAACGGACTTAAAACGGGGAGAGGAAGCCTCATGCAACCCGTACGAGTCTAAGAGACTCTCGGCCATTTCTCCTTGGAGAAATCGAGAGGTCTTATGGCCCACATCGGGTTCCACGAGTTTTCCCCATCTCGTTTCGAATCATTTCTCACATGCTCAATGTGCGCACCCGAATTTTAATCTCGTCGGGGCACGCGTGCGCGAAGCCTATGCAACACGGCTTGGGAATGTCCACCTTCCCGGGGACGCGTGACGGACGCACGTGAGAAGGAGTCGCCACTTACTGTTTACTACCCGTAGGTCGAGGGCCGTTGAGTCGCCCGGGTCTAGGGCTACGGGGTACTCTAGTTTGCTAGGCTTGTCGTTTTGTTTATTTACCGCGTGATTTAGGGTTGCACTTGACTCGCCCATTTTGACACCGTAAAGTCGATGAATCGATTGAGTTGGGCCAAGAATCCGAAAGATGAGTAGGCTTGTGCGTCGAGGAATCGGTTCACTATCTTATCGTTACAGTTCTTCGAACCGTGATGGTCGATTCCCTGCGCGAACCGAGACCACGAGTATTCGAGCTTACTCATCTCTTGGTGACAATAGACCAACTTGACCGGTTCGACACTCGGACCTCTCGCTTGCCGATCGGGGATCTTTACAAATGAATGAGTGAATGTACAAATAAAATCCTCCCAATGTACACTCGAATAATTACAAAATACAACTGAATAAAGTAAATGGATCCCGATCGGTTTGCACTGGGCCAATATTCCACTCCGGCTCACTGTGTGTTTTGAATAACCGATAAATGAATTAAGGCAACGCGGGCTCAAGGAGCCGGGGGTCAGGTCCGATCAAACCAACGGTCTGTAGGAGAACTGGTTGATTCCCGCTGTAACCGTCGGACCGATCGAGCTCCCGGGTGATATCTAAACACGTTTCACACATCCAATCCAAATTGCCTTCCACATAGGCCATGTTTGGAGTATGATGGTGAATCGAGGCTAGATCCCATTCCGCACTCGGGTTGCACGCGCTCAGTGAGTTAGGAGGCGTTGGACCTCGTGTTCGGTGGTTTGGGGCGTTGGACCCCGTGCAACACGTAACCGGTGGGCTCAGGCCCGAACCGCAACAAATTAGCAAAGACAAATGGAAAACAGAAGGAAAATGATAAAACTGACGAAAAACAGACAATAACTGACAAATACTGGTGAATACAGACAAGTGGTGTATTAAGTCGAGTGTACGTGATTTAATCAGTTATTAACCGGGGTTGATTAACAAACAATGTGTCTAACCTAGGCAAACATAGATGGTGGGCTAGAATATGGTTCTAAGCCAATTACATGTATGAATTTGTTTTAGAATTCTTATTCAGTGAAGTGACACTGCGGTTTCACCGAATTAGCCAAACTCGTGTTTTGACTCTAGATTGGAATCTAGCATTCCACCTATCCATTATCTAATGTTTGTTTAAGTCAAATACATGATTAATCCGGTTCTTCGTGTTTCGTAACTGAAACAAAATGTTCACCACCGAATCTACGATAGGAAGATAGAAACACCGAAAGTGAACGGAATGGGCCGTGCGAATGAGACTCGCACCCGAACGGGTTACCCTTTCCCGTCCATAGATCGAGGTGTTTCCAAATCCCTAACGCCTAGGATGTCGGTGAATCACGGAATGACGATTATGCCCTTGGATAATAAAACGTGTGATGTTCGTATGCAAATTAAAGATCGCGTCACACGAAGAGGTCTAAAAAGGACTCGCGCGTCTCGACTCGAGCCGCCTCAAATTGGGCCCGGACTCGAGTCATAGCACGCGAGTACTCGCTAGACATCGATTCTATTCGTGTTACGTGTCTCGCTGCTTTGAAATTGTGAGTTTTTAAAGAAAAGAGCATTTTCGCCGTTCCGTGAACCATCGATGCGTTTACGAATTAATAGTCAATTTATCCAATTATTTAGTCCAAGTGATTTAATTAGCCGAATGATACGTCCTGTATCTCCCATTCGTGAAATTATTCGGTGACGGTGACCTCGTGTTATGGGTATTATGGATTTAACGAGTGGTTGTCCGAAGCCAACGTACCTAATAAGTAATTAACATGTAGTCGACAATTAAAAGAAGCGTAAATTACGAACAATTCCAAGGGTCAACTTCGGAATGATGAAGAGGCCAACTGGAACTCAAAAGAGGTCACGAAGGAGTCGGCCATCCCCTAAGGATAATTGGCCGAATACTCCTTGACCCGATTCGAGTTTCGGTGGGTCTCTCACGTCATTCCTAATCGTTCCTTGCATACATCGAATAGCATACACGTGAGAATAACACACATTTCATTAAATCAATTTCAACATGATCTCGATTTACACAAATAAACACGTGAGACACTCAAAACACCATATTCAAGGAATCAACAAAAATGGCATTGACTCATTTAACGGTAAACTCGGAAATAAATCACGGGAAATGCACGGCATCACGAAGTAAAGAGCTCCAAGGCTTTGGGTGGGTCAAGGGACCTCTCGGCCCCCTTGCAAGGAGGACGGTCGTGAGCCTCCCTTGATTCATTCGACCCCTTTGGGTCTCTCACGCCTAGATCTCGAGCCTTTCCCGTCGTGCATGCATATTATAATCATGATTAGAGGCAAAAAGGTGTAGGGAGCAACGAGTTTCGGGGCGAAAGAGCTCCCCGTGCGTCCGTGAGAGACAAGGGGACTCTCGGCCATCCCTTCGGGAGGCATGGCCGTGAGTTCCCGTGCCCCTACGGACCACGAGGGGCTCTCCAACCTCAAAATAGGTCGTCTCCCACTATGGCATGCATGTTCATACAACGTTCGAACGTAGCAAAGGAAATAAAGCATGTGACGATGCATGGGCTTACATGGAACGCACGAATCGAAAAGAAAAAAAAGTAACTTTCATGCTTTCGGGTTATAAATCACATTTAACACTTCATAACAACAAACATTGAGGATCCTAGCTTCTCTAAGTCGTAGAGGGATGTTACCTAGCCTCGATGCACGAGGGAAAGAGTCGGGGAAGCGGCCTTGGGAGTCGCAAGACTCGGCTGGTCGTGACGGGTGACGGGGTATCCGAGAGCAGCGACCGTGGCAGCTTGGGAGGATCGACCTCGGCACGCTAGCTTCGACCACGGCACGATGCGAGATCGGGCTCCTTGGACTCCTAAGGGACGGATCTAGACGTTCGTGGACAGTCCCGAACGTGCCAAACCCTGGAGAAGCCCAAAACAGTGAGAGAAAGCTCAGTAAAAAAAATGGACCAGGTAAAGAAAGAATGGGTGGAACGGCGGTTGTGCACGGTGGATCGGCCCTCGGACTGTGACCACCTCTTCACGAGGGAGAGTGAGGGTTATGAGGGACCCTTTGAACGTGAGGGCACAACTCGGCAAAGTCGTGGGAGGAAATGGCTCGCGCAGAGGTCCGGGTGCACCCGGCTAGTGGCTTTCGGGACCCGATGGTGTTTTCAATTAGAACGTGAGGATGGAAGCTTCAAATGGAAAATCTAAGCCCGAAAATGGACTTAGGGAGTGGGAAATATGTAGGCTAGGGAGTTTGGTGATTTTTGGCTTAATTCGGGTCGGGTGGTTATCGGAATACCGGGTGGTTTTTTCACCGGTTTTGGCCGGTCTTGGCCACGGGATGGGTTGTGCTAGGATGAGGGGATGGGCTGGAGGTTGAGAGCTTTCTAGAGAGAAGTTGGCTTGAGAGAGAGTGAGAATGAAGAAGTGATTCGGTTGATGAAGCTTAGGGTTTATAAAGGGAGGCTTAATGGCTTGGTTTGATGAAGCTAAGTGCGGTTTAGGAGTATTAAAGGGGCTGCCGAATTTACCAAGGAGATTAGGGAGGGGTTTGTGTCACTTAGAGTGTAGGGAAAGTAAGGGAGAAGTGATGGGAAGTGATGGGAAGTGATGGATGTGAGGATGTGTAAGAAGAAATTTGAATTTGTGAGGTGGAGGAGAGCTCTTGGAGGTTGGAGCCGCCGGCCAAGGGTTCTAGCCGAGGCTAATTGCTGCCAAGCTGTGGCTTGGAGATTGAGCCGTGGCTTGGGGTTGAGCCGTGGCTTGGAGGCTTGGCTTGGCTGAGCTGTGGGTCCAATTCGACTAAGAGAAAAGCCGGGAAAAGCTCAAGACTTGATTGAACGGGCGTCTGATCCCCAATGTCCGATTAATTAATAGATTTGGAATGCTTGCACGAAGAGAATTTGAATGAACATAATATCGCCATATGTCATGTGAACGAATGTTCGAGTGACTCGGCACCTCGAGAGTCGGTTTTGCCCCGTTTGGATACTCAGAGTGGAGTTGACCGTCCCCGTTCTCCAATTGCTCCTTTGTGCATTGTAGTGCTCGTCTCGGTGAACTTTTTGTCCGGTGCGGGATCGTTGGCTCGCCGTCCCTGACCGAAGTCCATTAGCCGGAGGAGACCTACGGACCTACGACCGGGGTTTTCTCAGTGTTTCCCGAGTGTCCTAAGGTGTTTGGGGACCGCTGTGGCCTCTGTTCGTCAAAAACACGTTCCGAAGACTCGCCGAGAGGCGCTCGTGACCACTGCAATGTCACTCGGGAGGCCTGACTGATTTGCTTGGCTCGAGGCGAAATGATTTCTTTGACCCTAAGAGTGGTAGGGAATGAGTGGTGTGAAGCTCAGACGTCAACTTTCCACCGAATGCGCTCCCCGCGTCGGATTCCGTTTAACAGGGGCCCCTTTTCCGGGTCGGGACTCACTCGGGAGACCAAGAGGAGCCTCGAAAGGCGATCCGAAACTTGTTCCATGGTCCTAGTGGTCCTTAGGTGCGTGCGGACCTGTTTTCGGGTGCCGTTTACTTGTCAGTGGATCGGGCCCCCCGGAGCCCTGTTAGAAAAAGGCGTCCGCGAGAGTTTGTGGGGTGCCTCGGCTCGAGCAGGACACCTCCGAAACGCGTCCAGACGTGTCATCGGTCATTTTGGCACCGAGAGGGATTTTTAGAGTCCCATATTGGGCACCTTTCGATGCTTCGGTGATTCGGTGATGAATAGTGCCGCAGTGCCAGCTCCTGTTGCTTCGGGACTTGTCGTCTGTTTACCCTTTTGATTGCTCTCCCCTGTCTTCTTAGTAGACCATGCTCCTCTCCTGTACTTCATGATTCCGTGCCCGCATGCTCACCTCCGATTGTCGGGTGATGAATAGTAATCCGGGCTTTGGCTGGGGATTCTCGTGTAGGGAGCCGGTGGGCCAAAATGGGGTGCTGACAGCTTGCTCCTCTTTTGTTACATGCTCGGTTAGAGGATGTAGCCAAAGATTATAAGAAGCACCCCCTTTTTGGGTCCGGCGACTGCTCTGATACCATTCCCCCATGGCTGCTCGTACCCTACTTGGATGCATCGGGATATTGTGCAGGAATTTAAAACCGGGATGGACCCGAACATGAATTTAGACCGAGATGGACCCGAACAAGAATTTAGACCGGGATGGACCCGAAACAGGAATTTAGACCGGGATGGACCCGAACAGGAATTTAGACCGGGATGGACCCGAAATAGGAATTTAGACCGGGATGGACCCGAACAGGAATTTAGACCGGGATGGACCCGAACAGGAATTTAGACCGGGATGGACCCGAAATAGGAATTTAGACCGGGATGGACCCGAACAGGAATTTAGACCGGGATGGACCCGAACAGGAATTTAGACCGGGATGGACCCGAAACAGGAGTTTAGACCGGGATGGACCCGAAACAGGAATTTAGACTGGGATGGACCCGAACAAGAATTTAGACCGGGATGGACCCGAACAGGAATTTAGACCGGGATGGACCCGAACAGGAATTTAGACCGGGATGGACCCGAGCAGGAATTTAGACCGGGATGGACCTGAAACAGGAATTTAGACCGGAATGGACCCGAAACAGGAATTTAGAATTTGGAATTTGTGCAAAGCGCTGTGTGATATGGCTCGCTTGGCGCTTGGGTCTGGACCGCTTCATGTGCAGTGACTGATGATAATCTCTTATCGTTTGTCCTTCTTTGAACATCGTCCGTTTGGGCGGTGTGGCGCATCCCTCGACGGTTTTCGGCGTATCGAGAGCACGACCTGTCGCGTGAGGCAGACATGAATCCGTCGGCGGGGAGTATCCTTTGGGATTCCCTATCGCGCCTGCACGTAGGAAAGAGAAACCCTACAAAGGATGTCAGCTGCGCGAAATCGTTGAGACTACGACGCGTAAGAGGAATCTATGTAAAGATGTATCGGGGATGTGGTATTGGTGGCCATTGGAGGGCGGCCGTGTCCCTATCGGAGAGTGGCTTTTTCTGAAACCGGTAACCCGCGGAATATGTGCATAAAGGTAAAGGAAGAGATCTTATGGGATCCTTCAAATCAAGGATACGTCGATTCGACCCCATTCCGGGGCGAGTCTCGAGCTTGGAGAATCGAAGAGAGTTTGCTTGCGTCGGAGGATGCTGAACCACTACTCGGTGTAGCTTCACGGAGAAGTGTTACCTTTCTTTCGTGGTCGAGCCGACATTGTCCCCTAACTTTTGCCTAGGCCGCGAGATGCGTGATAACCTAGCGGGGTATTTTATTTGATTTTTCTCACATGAATGCTCACCCTTTGCTCCGATCACCCGTGTTTGGGTGAGATCGCACCCCTCGGATCCTCTGACTTTTGCCTAGGCCACCCTTTGAGGGTTTTCGACCTAGCGAGGAAATGATTTATGCTCTCCTTTTGCCACGACTCCCCTTTGCGGGATTTTAAGTCGTGCCACTCGTTCTCTAGCTTTTGCCTAGGCCGCCTCGAGGAGGTTTTCGACCTAGCGGGAGAATTATTCTTTTTCTCTCAAGAAGGTTTTGCACTGGAAAGATGGCGGGAGTTGCTACTCGTATATATGAACGGAAATGTTTTACAAACGAAACGGGTGCGAGGCCCGGCAAATGAAAGGCAAATACGAGTGATCAGGGATAATACTTCTTGATGGCGTCAGCGTTGACGGGAAGTGCGTTTTCGGTGTCGTCCATATCGCTCAAAATGATTGCTCCCCCGGAGAAAGTCTCTTTAACGACGAAGGGACTGTCGTATTTGTACGAGAACTTTCCTCGAGAATCGGGTTCGACATGTAAGACCTTTCTCAGGACAAGGTCACCGGGACTGAACTCTCGGTGACGGACCTTGGCGTTGAATGCTCGAGCCATCCTCTGTTGGTAGCACTGTCCGTGGCATAGTGCCTTCAGCCTTTTCTCGTCAATGAGGTTTAATTGCTCGTAGCGTTGTCTTGCCCATTCCGCTTCCTCAAGTTCGGCCTCGACAAGGATCCTCATGGAAGGGATTTCGACCTCAATTGGGAGGACTGCCTCCATGCCGTAGACCAGGGAGTACGGAGTTGCCCCAGTTGAAGTTCGTATGGATGTTCGGAACGCCAGGAGTGCATAGAGGAGCATCTCGTGCCAATCCTTGTAGTTCACCGTCATTTTTTCGATGATCTTCTTGATGTTCTTATTTGCCGCCTCCACCGCACCGTTCATTTGGGGACGATAGGGGGTGGAGTTGCGGTGTTGGATTTTGAATTGTGCACAGAGCTCGTCGATAACCTTGTTGTTCAGATTCTTGGCGTTGTCCGTGATGATCATTGCAGGGACCCCGTACCGGGCAATGACGTCGCGTCTGAGAAAACGGGCCACTGCTTTTGCGGTGACTGACGCAAGAGTGATAGCCTCGATCCATTTGGTGAAGTAATCAATTGCTACCAAGATGAAGAGGTGTCCGTTAGACACTTTGGGGTTGATCGGGCCAATCACGTCCATCCCCCACATCGAGAAAGGCCACGGGGCTGTCATAGGGCCTAGCTCATTAGGCGGCGCTTTAATCTGATCGGCGTAAACCTGGCATCGGTGGCAATGCCTGACGTGCTTTACACAATCAGTCTCCATGGTGGACCAATAATAGCCTAAGCGCATAATCTTTTTAGCGAGCATGAGATCATTCATATGGGGTCCACAATTTCCTCCGTGCACTTCCTCCATAAGACGTCGTGATTCGTGTTCGTCGATGCACCGGAGGAGCGTGGAGTCAAAGGAACGGCGGTAAAGTATCTCGCCACTCAGAAAGTAGTGTATCGTGAGGCGTCTGAGCGTCTTTTGATCGCGGCGATCGGCGAACGGGGGATATTGGCCCGTTTGTAAGAAGTTTCTGATGTCTTCGTACCATGGCTTCGCTTCAGACGATTCGATTGCGTTGCAATGGGTCGAGCCTTTGGCCACTTCGATTTCGAGAGATTCGATGATGTTCCCCTCTGAGATGCTCGCCATAGATGCGAGTGTTGCGAGCGCGTCCGCGAACTGGTTCTTCGCGCGTGGGGTGTAGGTGAATGAGATCTTCTCAAAACTCTTTGCTAATTCCTCGAGGTACTCATGGTACGGGACTAACTTCGCGTCTTTTGTCTTCCATTGCCCCAGGGTTTGGAAGATTGTGAGCATGGAGTCACCGAATACCTCTAACTCCTTCACCTTGAAGTCGATTGCCGCTTGTAAACCGAGAATGCATGCCTCGTACTCGGCCACCTTATTGGTACAAGAGAAATCCACTTTTGCAGCGACCTTATAATGACGTCCGTCAGGGGATATCAACACTGCGCCAACTCTAGATCCCACGGAATTGACAGCCTCGTCGAAGTACATCTTCCATGTTGGCTCATCCTTCTCTTCATCTACTTGGAGGATTCCTTCATCTGGGAAGTCCGTGTTTATCGGCGTGTCGTCGTTGATCGGGAATTCGGCTAGATGGTCGGCGATTGCTTGCCCTTTGACCGACGTGCGGGGCACGTACTCTATGTCGTATTCCGTCAGTTGACAGCGCCATTTCGCGATGTTCCTCATGGAGGAGGGGCTATCGAGCAAATATCGCAGGGGGTCCGCTTTTGACAACAGGCGGATTGTGTGATAGAGCGTGTACTGTCGGAGCCTTTGCATGACCCACACTAACGCGCAACACATTTTCTCAATCTTCGGATAAATGGATTCCCCTTCGGTGAACTTCTTGCTCAAGTAATATATCGCCCTTTCCGTGCGAGTCGATTCGTTTTCTTGCCCTAGCATGCACCCTAAGGACTGCCGGTGTACTGTGAGGTATAAAATGAGGGGATGATTCGGCATAGGTGGCACTAATACTAGTGGTCGAATTAGGTATGCTTGATGGTGTCGAAGGCATTCTGACATTCGTGGTCCCACTCCATTACTGCATTCTTACAGAGCAAGCGAAAGAGCGGTTGACACTTATCCGTCAAGTTTGCGATGAAGCGCGCAATGTAGTTCAAACGCCCTAAGAAACCTCGCACCTCTCGAACCGTTGACGGCAGGGGAAGCTCTTTGATCGCCTTGACTTTGTCCGGATCCACCTTGATACCACGCTCGCTGACCACGAATCCTAACAGCTTTCCTGATCGGGCACCGAATGTGCATTTTGTCGGATTAAGCCGGAGCATGTATTCTTTTAAGCGATCGAAAAGGCGCTTCAGGTTGACAAGGTGGTCTTCTCCTTCTTTGGACTTGGCGATCATGTCGTCGACATACACTTCGACTTCCTTGTGCATCATGTCGTGGAATAATGTGACCATAGCCCTCTGGTAAGTTGCCCCTGCGTTCTTGAGGCCGAAAGGCATAACACGGTTGCAAAAAGTTCCCCACATCGTGGTAAACGTCGTCTTGAGTTTGTCCTTTTCGGCCATCCGAATTTGATTGTATCCAGAGAAGCCGCCCATGAAAGAGAACTGGGCGTGGCATGCCGTATTGTCGACTAGGACGTCAATGTGTGGCAGGGGGAAATTGTCCTTAGGGCTGGCCTTGTTGAGGTCTCGATAGTCGACGCAGACTCGGACTCTTCCATCCTTCTTTTCCACCGGAATAGTTGCAGACTTCGAGGAACCCCGCGTTGATCTGTTTGACGACCTCTTCTTTGATGCGGAGGAGAAGGCTAGCCCGCTGCCGTCGTAACTGCTGCCGCTTGGGCGGGAATTTCTTAGTGTCAAGTGGAAGGAAGTGTTCGACTATTGAGGGGTCTAAGCGGGGCATATCAGCATAGGACCAGGCGAAGACCTCTTGGTATTCCCTTAGGAAATCGATCATCCGGGCTCGTTGTGCAGGGTCGAGGGCTGTCCCAATGTTCAAGGTGCGGGGCTCTTCTTCGGTGCCCACGTTGATCTCTTCTGTTGGCTCGACCGAGGTGATTTGATGGTCTTCGAGGCGACGCAAACTCTCTTCTATCTCGGACACTTGACTGTCCTCGGGAAGCCCATCCCCAAAGTATACGGGTTGGGGCTCACCGAGGTGCTCTTCGAATGGGTTCGAATCGAAGTGTTGGGGAT
Source organism: Punica granatum (assembly GCF_007655135.1). Taxonomy (NCBI): domain Eukaryota; kingdom Viridiplantae; phylum Streptophyta; class Magnoliopsida; order Myrtales; family Lythraceae; genus Punica; species Punica granatum. The sequence goes on along the minus strand of NC_045127.1, from coordinate 34,133,000 downwards.
TTGGATTCGGGTGGAGCCTGGAAATTCGAGAGAATCGTGTTAGAAAATTTAGAGTGCTGCGAGATAAAGAATAGGAAAAGGAGATGAAACGCATGGGAGTTCAAAAAATGCATGTAGAGATTTCATTGATAATATGAACATGGAGCCACGATAGAAACCACTCTCCCGTCGTGTGGCGCATGGCTATGCCGACATGCGGGGAACGTCTTGTACATAGATAAGTCTTACACATCGGCGATCACTGCCGAGTAGCGCGGGACTGAGGTCCAGTTGTCAAGCTCCTCATTTTCCTGCGCCAGGCGAATGTGAACCCTGAAGGAGTCTCCTCTGTGACGGCGTACACGACTGACAGAGCGGCAGGAGTGTCGTTGGAGTCCGAGGAAGGGCCGTCAAGGGCGCCCCCGATGGTGTGTGAAGGCCCGGGAAAGAAGCGGGATAGTGGGGGAACTGGAATGCCCCTATTGAGCCTCCCATAGTGTGCGGCGAGGCGGTGGAGATGGTTGCCCCTGTGGGCTTCGATGATTTCATGGCAGGAGGGGCGAAAGCCGAGTCCCCTCCTATGCTTGTATTCCTCAATTTCAATGTGGCGGCTGATCCCTTGTCCGCGCGCCCCAAGGCCGGTACCGGGGATATAGTTGTGGCGCAAGAGTACCTTCCTTATCATGCGGTCGGCGCGGGATGGTTCGATCTCTCCGTAGTCCCGAATGATGGAGATAGCTTCGAATGAATGGAACGGGAGGTTTTCATCATCCCCTACGCTGATGTAGGGAACCGCCGTCTCTTTGTAGATGGCGTAGTCCTCTTCTCCTTTTACCGTGATGAGTTCCTCTTCGACGATAAATTTCAGCTTTTGGTGTAGAGAAGAGGGGACGGCGCAGACCGAGTGGATCCAAGGCCTTCTGAGCAATAGGTTGAACGCGTTCGGGATGTCGAGCACCTGGAACGTGATGCTGAACGAGCACGGGCCAACGTCTATAAGAAGGTCGATTTCTCCATTTACCTCTCTCCGTGAGCCGTCAAAGGCTCGGACCGCTGTTTTGCTCGGGCGGATGCGGTTAAGGTCCATGTTCATCTGCTTCAAGGTGGTTACCGGGCAAACGTTGAGCACGGAACCATTATCAATCATGACCCGGCCGATGATGTAGTTGTTACATTTGCGGACAATGTGCCATGCCCGCGAATGTGTCCAGCCTTCAGATGGGAGCTCGTCGTCCGAGAACGAGATGGTATTGGAGAAGATAGAGCCGACAGTCTCCTCTATCCTATTCGGAGGCGTTTCCTTCGGGACCTGTGCCGCGGTCAGTACCCGCAGGAGGGCTTCTCGATGAGGTTCCGAGCTGAGGAGGAGAGCAAGCAGTGAGATGTGGGCCGGGGACTTGGCCATTTGCTCGACTACTTTGTACTCGCTCGCCTTTATGATCTTCATGAACGCTTCGGCTTGCTCTTCGATCACCTTCTTGGATGGAAAAGGCGTGCTTTTGGGCATTGCCCCAACTTCAGTGGCAGGCGCCTTCCCTTTGTCAATGATTGCCGGGTTCTCATACACTCGCCCCGAATGTGTCACCCCCATGACACTAAACTATTGCTCGACACTCCTGATGCTTCCTTCATAGGTCCAAGGGACCTTGTTATCCGAGTACGGTTCTCGAGCGGGGATATCCACGACAAATAGGGCCGGCGAGGCCATGTGTCCCGCGAATTCGACCGTGGGTTCCTCGGGGGTGTAGTCAATCACGAAGGGAAGTGGGTTGTCTTGTGCGTTCTCGTCTTTCCCCGAGGTGCATATGGTGATCATGTTGATGGAGGGTCCTGAACTCGGCCTATGATCAGGGAGGGGGTTGGCCTGCACATTCGGGGGTCTGACAGCATTGAAGGTGAGCCTGTTGCTGTCGATCCTCTTCTGAATCTCATCTCGTAACCTTCAACAATTATCGAGAGTATGCCCCGGCACGGCTTGATGATACTCGCAGCGTTTAGACTGATCCTGAGCGGACGGGTCAAAGTTCGGGCCCGGGGATATTGGCTGAATCTGATTGCCCGCAAGGAGTTGTCGATATATGTGAGAAAGGGGAGCAGGTAGAGGTGTATGCTGCTTGCGGGATCGGTATTGCGTGCCGCCAGCCTGTGGACCTTGTGAAGTAGGGCTCTGCTGCGCCGGTGGAGGGGCTCTCGACACCGGGGGCCTGGGTTGAGGGGGCAGAGTCGGCGCGGGTGCGTAGTGGTAGACGAATGGTTGTGAGGTCATTGGCGGCGGAAGCGGTGGAGCCGAGTAATAAATAGATTGAGGTTGGTGCTATGGAGGTGGGGGGAAGTAGGCAGGAGCGGCAGTCGGTGCGGTCGTGAGATTCACCGAGTATTGCTGGGGCGTCGGATGTACCGGATTGACGGCGTTAACTGAAACTTCTTTCCCTCTCCTTCCGCTGGAAGACGACGTCGTTGCAGGGACCTTCTTCGAGGATTCTTCTCCTTTACCGGTGGGGCCCTCCATCGTGCCGAGCTTGATCCCCAAGTCAAGCTTTTTCCCGGCCTCGATGAGGTCGGAGAACAAAGAAGTGTGGGCCAACAAGTGCGAATAATATACCCCCCTCAGCGTGGAGTGGAATAACTGAATCTGTTGTACCTCGCTGATCGGAGAAATGTGCTTCGCCGCTTGGGCATGCCATTTGGTGGCGTATTCCTCGAACCTTTGGCCCTGCGCCATCTCTTTCGTGCTCAATTCCAAGAGGGTCGGAGGTGCTTCCGCGCAGTACTGGTATTGGTCGATGAATTTCCGGGAGAGGTCTGCCCATGTCGGAATATCTTCAGCCTTCAATGACATGAACCAATCGAGAGCGGATCCCGACAGGCTGTCTTGGAAGGAGTGGATGACGAATTCCTCGTACTCCCAATACTATAGCATCTTCCCTCGGTAATGGCGGAGGTGGTGTCGTGGATCCGTCGTGCCTTCGTAGGTCTTGAACTCCGGGATCTTAAATTTCGAGGGTAGTCGCATGCCCGGGAAAACACTACAGTCACCATAGCTTGCGTGGGGTCGAGTCTTGCTTGCCTGCAGGGCTCGTACTGTTTCTTCCATCCTCTTTAGCCTGCGCTCCTGCTCGGCGTCAACCTCGGGGAGAAAGTGTTTTGGTGAAGCAAACTGGGCCGCGTGGTTTGGTGTGCCTACTTCGAGGAAGGTAGTGTTTATAGGAGGCGGTGCTTGGTAGGAAAGGCCGACGTGGGGTTGTAGTGATGGATACGGAGGAAGCTCCGTGGCTTGGAGATGAGTCGGAGCAGGTGCACTTGATGCCGGGAAAACCATCGGCGGAGGTACGGTATAGACCGTGGCTGGGGCCGGCATAGAGATAGGTGGGGGTGCGAACAGGGCCTGCTTCGAAGACAAGAATGCCGCCGGTGGAAGAGGGACGGCCGTGGGGGCCGGTGGTGGCGGAAATGGACTGGTGAAAGGGTGAACCGTGGACGTATGCAGTGTTGGTGGCGCGGGAGCATCAGTGTTTTCCGGAGCTTGGGTTGGCGGAATCCAAGGGGTCGGATCGACTGTTGGCCCTTGTCTCGGTGGAGGCGTGGAGCTCAAGGATGCGCGGTTCGGTCCTCTGAGTAGGGCGAATAGTTCTGCCATGCTGGCGGTCATGCTCGTAGCTAATTGGTTAACCGTGCCCTCAAGTGCTGTGATGCGGGCTTGGTCGTCGGAGGCAGATGACGTCAGTGAGACTCGTGGAAGGGGCGCCCCTAAAGACGTCGGGGGCGGGAGATGTGTCGGAAGGGCGCCTGAATACGCCGGAAGTATGCCTGCAGGAGTCGGAGGCGACGGAGCATGTGTCGGGGCCGGTTGAGAATGAGCCGGGTATCGGTGCGACGCCAGTTGCGATTTGCCTGAATTCCAAGAGTGTGTAAGGGCAACGTCGATATTTTGAAATGATAAGTACGGAATAAATAAAGGGACGGGATGTATGAGATGCATGAGTTTTCAAAACGCTGATGTCATTACATTGGTTTGACTCGAGTTCCATAGTTTTACAAAATACAATACGCGAAAGAAAAGGAACATAAACGTAAGCCGACATTCCTTTGTGCTTGGTGGCCGGTCGAGTGCGGCATAGGTCCGAGCGAGGGCAAAACGGGTGCGTCCACTAATCCTAGGGATGGGAGATCTCGCGCGCCCTTGCACGCACTCGGTCCAACGTCGCGCTCAGGCGGGCCATCTCCCTATCTAAGTGTACGACTCTAGCACGTGCTCGAGCCAACTCCGTCTGAAGCTCCCTGTAGTCCGCGACCTCCGCACGAGAGTCAACAAGCTCACAACGGAGTCTATCTCGTTCCTCCCTGATAGACTGTAGCTCCGCACGCATAGCTGCTTGGGTGGAGCTTTCGACTTCGGGGGCGACGGTAAGTGTAGCTCAGGGAATCGGGGTGGTCTGGGCCACGTATCCCGGCGAATAAAGCTGAGCCACGTATGCTGATGTGGCGGAAAGGGCTCGCTCTTCGTCGGTGGGATGTTCGGGGAAGTAAAGACGCTGTATGGTGCTAGCGTCCCGTTGACGGTGGATCTCCCGGATCTGCAGGAATCTTGCAGGGGCCGTGGATGTGGAGTCGGCCCACTGGATGCGGTAGGGTAGGCGGTCTGCCTCGGCGGGAGTGTCCTGTAGGCCGCTGAGTTGTCTGATTACCCAGCCGGGGAATATGAGCGTGCTCCCCAAGTGGCTAAGAAGAGGGACTCCCACTATTCCGGGACACCCTGTGATCATGGGACCACCGAGATTCCAGCGGGCGACCCATAGGAACCGCGCGGGTGTCAACTCGCGCCAAAAGTGCCTCCATTCCGAAAAGCTGCGCCGGGAGGTGGGATGACCGGTACCAGGCGCTCGATCAGAGAACGCTCGTCCGCAATGTAGGAGAAAGGATGTGATGAGTAAAAGGGGCGAACATGCGTGAGGAGCCAAACTTGTAGAAGGTGCGAGGATCCTCTCATCCTGCCGCGCCGAACCTCTCTAACATAGTCGAGAGACCTAACGGTCTCGGCTAGCAAAGCCTCCACATAACTATGGCCTCCGACCGCTTGGAGGACGACTTGGGCTATAGCCCCGTCAATGAGGTTCGGCGCGTATGGGAACAGGAGGGTGCCGAAGACCAAAAGTAGGAACCCGTGACATGCGTCACGTTGGTAGGACGCCGTCGAAGGTGTCAATGCACGGAGAAGTGTTCAATCCGAGAGCCATGCGATCCTGACGCCGTGATCCCATCCTTGATGAAGCTCTTGGTGGACTTCTTGGGTGGGTATGCCGAGAAGGTTGGAGAGTTGACTCCGAATTACCGCGAACGGGTTGGGCATAAAGATGCCTTGGGTCGTTGTACGGACCCGAATGTGGACTCTCGTCGGGGCCCGCATGCGCGCTTTTGGATCGCGCGGCTTGGAAGTGTTCACCTTCCCGTGGGGACGCGTGACGGACACGCATGAGAGAATGAGTCGCCACTTATCATTTTACGACCCGAAAGTCGAGGGCGGATAAGTTACCCGGGTCTAGGGGTATGGAACACCTAGTTTGTTGTTAAGGCATTGGTCTGTGCGGAACCGAAAAATCCGAGTTTGGGGGTTCATGTTACGTGCGGGCCTATATCCCGCACGCCTTTTCGGTACTCTGGTTTGCTAGGCATGCATTTTGTTTTATTTACCGCATGAATTAGGGTGCACTCGACTCACACGTTTTGACACCGTAACTTCGATGAATTAAACGATGTTGGTGGAGAAGCCGAGAGAGAAGTAAACCCGTGTGTCGGGGAATTGGTTCACAATATTGCGTTACAGTTCATCGAACCAGGAAGGTTGAATCCCTGCGTGAATCAGAACAGCGAGTTCTTGGATTTACTTGTATTTGGGCAAGCATTAGACCGATTCGATTAATTCGACTCTCGGATCGTTCGCTCACCGACTGGAATTCTTACAGAATGAATGTACAAAATAAAATCCTTACAATGCTCTTGAAAAACAATAAATACAAATTACAAATGGAGGAATTCCAGTCGACTCGCGTTCGATTATTATTCCGTGAGTTTAGGGAAAAGACCGAAGAACTGAAATTCAATGCACGCTCTCACTGGATAGGGCGTTGGACCCTGTGAGTGATGATTAGGGTGTTGGACCCTGTGCTCGATGATTAGGGTGTTGAACCCTAATATTATTCGGCCTAGGGATCAAGCTCGACCCGCATGGCAAACAGGTGCGGAAAGATAACAAGCAGCAGATAAATAACAGACAATGTGTTTGTATTCACCGAATGTACGTGGATTAGCAAGTTTATTAACCCGGGGTATTTTGGCATGCAAATCCTATCCTAGACAAACAAACGTGTGCCGATGTTTTAGCATTCGGCTTTGGTTTGAGAACCTGACATATCGGGTGTCCGTAGTCAAGTTTCGTGTGTGTGGATTGTTTTTACAGTGATTCGGTGTTGTGACACTGAATTACCACTGAATTAACCCAACTCGTGTTTTGACTCTAGATTTGGAACCAAGAGTTCCACCTAACCATTTTCTAGCATTTGGTTAAGTCGAATGAAATGATTAGTCAGGTAATTGTAATTTTGATACAGAATACCCAACTGACATCTTAAACGATACTAAGATGACGCCAAATCACAAAATGATGTTCTTGCGCTTGATTTGAAAATTTGTTTTTCAGAAAAGGAGAACAACACAATACGGATTTGAAAGTATGAAAGTTTTGAAAAGGGCATTAACACCGTTTTGTAATTCGTCGACACGAGTTACAAATTAATGTCCAATTCATGCAAAATTGTTTAAATTGAATGAATTAACCGTGTGAGCGTCCCAATTAACCCATTCGTGGAATTAATGCTTAAGGTTATTGCCGAATGCATTAATTCTGAAAACGATTCGTGATTCGACGACCAAAACGAATCCATAATGATCAAGAATAATTCGGTTGAATAACCGACAATATCCTTATAACCGAATGGATCCAAATGAGTCCTCCATACACAAATGCATGCATGTTTGTTTTAAAAGAGGGTTTTTAAACGATACTTTAACATGGGAATCGTAAAGACGTTGGAATTAAAAATTCACACAATCCGAGAAATGAATTAAACTCGAAATAAGGAAATCATTCTTGATCCGAGAAAGGCCAAGAAACCCTCGGCTTCACCTTATCAGAGATGGCCGAAAGCTCTCATGACTCAATTCGAGTCACAAATGATTTCCTTGCCTCGATTTAATTGTTTTTCGCATAATCAAGCGTCAACCATGATGAATAACACTCTTTTTTAACAAAGGCCGGTATTATCATCATTTGATTAACTCATTTAAACATGCAAACATTCACAAACATGTTATTTAAGGAATAGATAAAATAACACTGGCTTCATGCATGCGAGAACGACAAAATAAACTCGGAAACTAACTTGGATCGGCTAAGGAGACCGATCTTAACCCGAAAGGAGCAATTTAAGTCTCGGCCCTCTCAATTAGAGACTTGGCCAAGAGTTATCTTGCCATTTTCGGGTCGGGATAGTCTTCCGTACGACGATCCAAACCTTTTTCCGACGTGCTAGCAAGTTATAAGGTAGTACACATGCATAATATAACATAAAGTTGCATAAAAATTAAATCTTGCAAGTTAAACATGGATAAAACACCATAATACTACATAGCCCTGCAAAAATATGAAAAGCCCTAACTCCTCTAAGTCGAGAATATTTTACCTAGCCTCGGGATAAGAGGAAAGAGTCGGGGAAGTGTTTGAGAGTCGGGTGACTCGGTTGAATGCTTGGAAGAGTGCTCGGGTGCAAGGGCATGCACGTTCGGGGAGCTAGGCGCACGGGGCGTGCGGCTGGAGTGCATGGGAGGCGCGCGGGCGTGCGCGGGCGCGGGTGTGCTGGCGCGGGTGCGCGGGCTGGCGCGCGACTGGCGCACGGCTGGCACTGTTCACCCGAGAGCGACGATTCTTCACCCGAAATGCACTAAATGACCTAAAACAATAATTTAAAGACTTCAAATGGAAAAACCAACTTCACCAATGAACTCCATGGGTCCAAAATGAGTGGGATATGGAGTTTGAGAAATTTTGAAGTTAAGTCGGGATGATGAACACCGGCTTCCGACTTAAGAACTTCGGGTTTTGTTCGATGTTTTCTTTTCTGTTTTTGGGAGATGAAGCTTGCTGGTTCTTGCCTGCTCTTAGCTATGGAGTTTGAGAGGATTTTAGAGGGAGAAAGCTAGTGAGAAGTGTGCAAGAGGAGAAGTCCTTAACTTAATTGCTTTGGGGCTATTTATAGGCAAAGCTAATGGGCAATTAAGCAAAAGCAAGCGCTCTTAACCCCTTGGATTAAGCTTGGATGGTTTGATTAAGAAAATATCAAGCCTCATCTTCTTCCATTGCATTAATGAAGAAGAGATTGGAGCATTGATGAGCATTGATGAAGATGGAGTGTTGTCTTCAAATTGTAGGCTTGATATTTTCCTAAGAGGATGCAAGTTGCATGGAGAAGATGACAAGGAGATGAGGATGAATGTGGACCATGCAATCTTGATGAAGAAGAGCCAAGAAGCTTTGATGAGCATTGATGAAAGCTTGAGTGTTGTCTTGGAAGACTTAGAGATACTTTCATGCAAGTGTGCAAGAGAAGCTTGGGGTGGACGGCTTGGCAAGGGAAGAGTTGCCATTGGGCAATTCGTGGGTCCCATGGCCGAAGAGGAGAAACCAGGAAAAAGCTCGAGTCTCAGATGATTGCGTATTCGAAGCTCGTGGTTTGAATTGAACGTCGAATTATCGATATACGCTAGGAAACGGATTTAATGAGTCCGAGAATGGCATTTTCCTTGAGAAATTGCCAAATATCTGTATGAGGCTCGGAAGCCGGTTTTGCTCCTTTTATGCATACAGTGCGAGGTTACCCACTTCTGGCAGCATATCTTGTATCTGCATCCCACGTCGGTCATTTTGACATAAATTGTCAAATTACGAGGGCACTTGTCCTTTAAGCCGGTAAATGCAAATATGGAGCCGGAGATGTCCTAGGAGGCCAAAACTGGATTTCTCAGATTGCTTTTTGAATTTCTTGGGCGATTCGGAGATCACTGTGATCTCTGTTTGTCGAGATTGGGCCTCTAAAGATATGAAAAGTGCATCTGAGACCCTTAAAGAACTACTTGGGGGGTCTAGATGAGTTGTGTGATTCATTTCAACAACTCCACATCGAGCCTTGAGAAGTCTAGCATTGTGTAACGTAAGCATCCGGCGTCAAGTTTTCCCAAAGAGGACATCTGGATATGGATTTCCACTGAAAATGGTCTTTTGTGCTCCTCGGAGGTTACTCGGGAAATCGAGAAGGGTTTTGTTGTCTGTTTTGCCCAATTGCGAATGTCCGCTGGAGTTTTGAGGGCAATGTAGTATGAACTTCGTTTGTCGTAATTCTATCAAACCAGTCTCCGGTTATGCTCTTTCGAAGAGGGGTATGCCCGTTTTGTTGCTCGGAAGTCATTCAGGGTGTCTGTATGGCTTCCAAAAGACAATCTGAAGCTCTGCACGTGTTCTGTATGATTGTGGGGCATGGCCGCATCTGATATTTGGAAATAACTTTTCTCCGAGAAACCAGCATTTTTAGACTTCCACTAAAAAGTTGTCTGTATACAGAAAGTTGTTCTGTATAGAGCAGATGATTTTTAAAATGCCTTTGGGAACACTTTTCATCTGTTTGGCATTGGAGTGGATTTTTGGAGTCCAATATTGGCTATCTTCCGATGATCGAGCGAACTATCGGAAAATAGGACTGTCCATGTGGTAAACTAGAAATGCCAGTTTTGGACATTGTTGAGCTCTCTAGTCACTTTGTTGCCCTTTGGTGACCCCTGGAGTCCTGTCGTGTGTATATGTCATCTGCTTGATTTTGCAGACTTGAGGATGAATAGTGATTTCCTGCTCTGTTGAGCCGTTTTTCTGTACTCTGCTCAAGTCATAGCATGGATCATTGCTGATGATGTAATTTAAATCGGTGAGCCAAAATAGGGTGCTGACAGCTTGCACCTCTTTGACTGCGTGCTCGAGTAGAGGATGCAGCCAAAGACTTCAGAAGCACCCCAGTTGATAGCAATGATCAATATGGAAATTCCTATAATGGTCTTCTCCTTCTTGCTTTGGATATATGGGATATTGTCCCTAATAGAAAAAAAAGGAAGTAAGGTGAGATGTGCATAAGTTTTGCAGTAACAAGCAGGGTGCATGCATAAAGGCAATTGCAGTTAATGGGAAATGCTTTGTTTAATTAAAAAAACGATATGCCAAGCTTAATGAAAAGTGCTGAACTTAATGAAAGGTGTGTTACTTAGGTAGGTGTGGAATCCGAAAGTAATAAATGTGGGGTGTATAACCAGAAAGCAGTAAATGTTGGGTGTGTAACTCGAAAGCAGTAAATGTTAAATGTGAAACCCGTGTGGGTGTGAAACCCGAAAGCAGTAAATGTTGGGTGTGTAACCCGAAAGCAGTAAATGTTGGGTGTGTAACCCGAAAGGAGTAAATGTTGGGTGTGAAACCCGTGTAGGTGTGAAACCCGAAAGCAGTAAATGTTGGGTGTGTAACCCGAAAGCAGTAAATGTTGGGTGTGAAACCCGTGTGGGTGTGAAACCCGAAAGCAGTAAATGTTGGGTGTGTAACCCGAAAGCAGTAAATGTTGGGTGTGAAACTCGTGTGGGTGTGAAACCCGAAAGCAGTAAATGTTGAGTGTGTAACCCGAAAGCAGTAAATGTTGGGTGTGAAACCCGAAAGCAGTAAATGTTGGTTGTGTAACCCGAAAACAGTAAATGTTGGGTGTGAAACCCGTGTGGGTGTGAAACCCGAAAGCAGTAAATGTTGGGTGTGTAACCCGAAAGCGGTAAATGTTGGGTGTGAAACCCGAAAGCGGTAAATGTTGGGTGTGAAACCCATGTGGGTGTGAAACCCGAAAGCTGTAAAACAGTGGTGGTGTGGCTGTATGGGACGAATGTTGCCCCGAAAGTGCTGATCCGTCAAAGGCACGTATTGCTAGAATGGTTACGCTTTGCGGAATACCAGTTTTACTGGCTTGGGCAATCGTACTTTGACCTGCTGGAAGTTCGCCAGGATTCGGCATCTTGTCCTGCGAGACTCGAGCTCTAGGGAAGGAGCGCCTACGTATCCCATGTGGTCGGGAATCAGAGTCCGCCGTAGTTCTTGCGATGCTTGTGATACCTGTGATCCTGGCATTACTAGTAAATCATAAGAGAAATACTAATAAGTGATGGACACAGGTAATCATGAAAATGTTGTTGCAACACACAGATCTTCAGTTTTGGATCGCCTGAGCAACCCATGAAGATTTTTGCTTTGACAGTATAAGTAGGTCCCGTTCTCGGAGGCCTAGATGCGAGGCCTCTAGGGGCTCCCGTTAGCTATGTATTGGGCATATCGAGACATCCCCGATAATGTCCTAGCAGCTCTATCGGTTGTTCAACACGCTCATCAGCTTTGGACCCTTCTCATCGGGGTGCCATAAGGCGACTGCTTTTGTAACCCGCATGGAGATTTTTACCCAGATTTGATCAGACTCGGTCTGACCATTTCCAGAATACTATGACTAGACCTCGGAAAGGAAAGTCTGGGATTTGGCTTTGTGGTAGCCTGTTGAAGGGTGGCTATGACCCATTCTGGAGTTATGCAAAGACAAAGAGAAAATAGAAAGCTTGGGGGAATGCGCTGCCCCAAGCTAAAGGGATATACGAGTTCACGCCTGCAGGGAGATGTACCCCTTTTCCTCTGTTCTTTTGTTGTGAAGGCTATCCCAAACTGCTTGGATGGCATGCTCGGTTTGCCCACTGTGTTTGAGGAGGAATCCGCGTTGGACGGTTGAGCTGTGTTGGAGGGCTGATCGAGGATCATGTTGGAGTAGATAATCTGGCAACTTTCGTTGAGGATCCCTAGTCCGCTCGATGTGTGAAGAACCAGGGGGTCATTTTTATCCATCTCTCGTTTAACTCTCTTTTTGTTACGGTCACCCACCTCGGGGCCGTACCTCTCAACCTAAAGGGGATGAGCTCTCCTTTTGCCACGACCGCCCACAAAGGAGTTTCCGGTCATGCCTCTCTTTTGCCCTAGCTTTTGCCTAGGCCTCCCCAAAAGGGGTTTTCGACCTAGCGGGCTCGATTCTTTTATCTCTCGAGTTTGCAAGGGCAAAGGTTTTGAAGGATTCAACCTCCGAGTGCATTGTTTTCTGTCTCCGTCGAGGAGTTTTGTCTGCTGCTCCCCTTTTGTCGGGGTTTGTTGATTTCTCTGGATTGGCGGCGCCGGTGCTTTTGATGAACCTCGGCATTGCCTTTCTTCTGTTGGTTGGCGGGTTTTTCCCGCTTTTTTTCTCTCTCTTCATTGGTGGGTTTTTCCCGCTTCTTTCCGCTCTATTTTTTTCTTGCAGCTGGGGTTTGTTTTGTGCCCCGTGTCTTTGTTTGAAACTCCTCGACTTTGCATCGCCGAGGCCGCTTTGGTGCGCTTCGCCTCGTGGAGACTCGTTGTATGTTGCTAGCCCTATTTTGTGAGGGCCGGCTTTCTTGGAAGTTTGACTCTCGTGCACTCAAAAGTCGAACTCCGTGTCATTTGCCCTTGCAAGCATTGCATGTGAATTTCCCCTGTTGACTAGAAAGAAAATGTAGAATTGCCCCGTGAATAGGGAAACGAGGTTGCCCCGGTGTGAATGTTGATCGGGGATGTCCCGGTCTTCATTTTGTGGAAGTGGCTTGTGGCAGGCACCTTGTGCGATGTCTCCGATCATCTCTTGCTGTTCTTTGTAGTACGTGCCTCTTGGAGGGTGCACGCTGCTGAAGTCGCTAGATGTTCAAGGAAAACGGTTGCATCAATGCTGAATGATTGTCCTCGTCTTCAACTTCATAGGGGGTACCTCATCGTCGAACACCTCCCTCGCCAAAGTATAAGGAAAAGGTCCGAGACAAGTTCTCGGGGAAGCGTGAACTCGCGCATCGCTCTTCGCCTGTGGTCAATGTGCCCCTGTGAAGGATGATAAAGAAGACAATGCATTAGGCGATTATGCGGGGGAATATGTGGTAAGAAATATGGGGTGGTCCCATGGGAAAATCCCTTTTTGTCCTGCCCGCGACCCATGGGGTGCCGCGTGCAGATAACATTTGTTTCCGAGAATCTGGTCATCACCACTCTGGAGTGGTTAGACCGTGACTGAGGTCACATAAGCATATTTTCCCTGGTTGCGAGTAGGCTTGCGCAGCCGTCCTACGGAAGGCTCGGGGAGTCGGGTCCCATGAGGACAGGCGAGTCGAACATGTCCAACAAAACTAATAGGGCGTCGCAAAGACTGTCCTAATGTCCTGTTTGAATGATTTGTTCATGTCGGGAACCCATTTGTAGGAATGGATTTAAATTAAAGCAAAAGAGAGTTTAAAGAAGACTGCGCATGTTGTTCTAGTGGTTAGTCGGCGGCGACGACAGAGGACGGGTGAGATCCATTTTTTGATTGGAGGCACGACCGTGCTGGTATCTCTCCTCGGAGTATCGCTTGGATGAATTTGAATCCAAGTCGATTTTGGATTTCAGATGAGCCTTCTTGTTGGGGATTTCCTGCAATGGAAGAAGGAAACAATGAAGGAGCATGAACTGTTCGCAATTCCAATGCAAGGGTGTAGAGAAGCGAACTGGCCTGGTAGGTGTCGTGCGAGCACACCAAGAGACATGCATTGATACGTTGAGCGTGCGTGCATGAGTTGGTGTGAACATGCTTGGACATGTATGAGGCACGCTTGATCGTTGGTAGATGTGTGGGGGTCACGCGGAGGGATGTGCATCCGATCACGCGGTGACACTCTCTATCAGGAAGAAGTTAGTGTTGGTTAACTTCGCCTGGGAAGGTTGATCGGCCCTCGAGCCACAGCTTGTCTTGCCGTGGAGGAAGGGTGAAGGCCGCTAGTGGCCTGCCCGCGAAAGTGGGCACGACTCGCCAATTGTACGGGGTGGGTGGCCGGGGATGGACTCAGCTTCTGGTCACAGCATATCTCGCTATGGAGAAGTGAAGACCGCGGGTGGTCTACCCGAGAAGGTTGGCACGACTCGCCTGTCGTGCGGGGTGGGTGGCCGGGATGGACTCGGCTTCTGGTCATAGCACGTCTCGCCATGGAGAGGTGAAGACCGCAAGTGGTCTACCCGCGAATGTTGGCACGACTCGCCTGTCGTGCCAACATAGAAATAGATAGAATGCATGCAGTGTATAAGTTTTCAAAACCTAATGCCATTGCATCGATTTGGTTCAAGTTCCTTAATTTACAAAGATAGTTTAAAAAGGGGAGCATAAACATTAAACCGATGCAATGTCCTAGGTTGTTTTGAAAACATGCATGCAGATGCAGAAAAATAAACTATAACACGAGTTCTTTACATTGTACAACACTCATTCAGTGAAAACAACAAAAGGCTCGCCTAAAAGAAAAACTACGAGCCGACTCAAAGACTCAACTTTTGGGTCGGTTGGCGGCGTGAAGGTTATTTTTGGTCCAGCATGACGGTCCCTGTTTATGCATGGTTTCAGTGTTCTACTGGGAAGACCACTAACTAGGGATGGGGGCTCCCGATTCAAAGGCGTCAATTCCTTGAAATCGAGCGAGGATCTTTGGGGGCCGGTTCGGTGGCAGAGCCGACTCGATCCGTTCCCTTACTCGGTACCTCTGACTAACCTAGCTTCCTAAATCGGCGCCCGTGGGATTTCAGGCGAGGTACTTAGAATTCCACTAGGATGATGCAATGCAAGTGCAGAAAAATAAATGTGCTTAAAGTAGATAAGCGAAAAATTGCGGAAAACGGTAAATGAACATGCAAGCAAGCAAACGAATTGAGCCTGAACACACTAAGTATGTCCCCAGTGGAGTCGCCAAGCTGTACGGACCCGAATGTGGACTCTCGTCGGGGCCCGCATGCGCGCTTTTGGATTGCGCGGCTTGGGAGTGTCCACCTTCCCGTGGGGACGCATGACGGACACGCGTGAGAGAAGGAGTCGCCACTTATCATTTTACGACCCGAAGGTCGAGGGCGAATAAGTTACCCGGGTTTAGGGGTATGAAACACCTAGTTTGTTGTTAAGGCATTGGTCTGTGCGGAACCGGAAAATCCGAGTTCGGGGGTTCATGTTACGTGTGGGCCTATATCCCACACGCCCTTTCGGTACTCTGGTTTGCTAGGTTTGCATTTTGTTTTATTTACCGCATGAATTAGGGTGCACTCGACTCACACGTTTTGACACCGTAACTTCGATGAATTAAACGATGTCGGTGGAGAAGCCGAGAGAGAAATAAACCCGTGTGTCAGGGAATTGGTTCACAATCTTGCGTTACAGTTCATCGAACCACGGAGGTTGAATCCCTGCGTGAATCAGAACCGCGAGTTCTTGGATTTACTTGTATCTGGGCAAGCATTAGACCGATTCGATTAATTCGACTCTCGGACCGTTCGCTCATCACTGGAATTCTTACAGAATGAATGTACAAAATAAAATCCTTACAATGCTCTCGAAAAACAATAAATACAAATTACAAATGGCCGAATTCCAGTCGACTCACGTTCGGTTATTATTTCGTTCTAACTCACCGTGAGTTTAGGGAAAAGACCGAAGAACTGAAATTCAATGCACGCTCTCACTGGATAGGGCGTTGGACCCTGTGAGTGATGATTAGGGTGTTGGACCCTGTGCTCGATGATTAGGGTGTTGAACCCTAATATTATTCGGCCTAGGGATCAAGCTCGACCCGCATGGCAAACAGGTGCGGAAAGATAACAAGCAGCAGGTAAATAACAGACAATGTGTTTGTATTCACCGAATGTACGTGGATTAGCAAGTTTATTAACCCGGGGTATTTTGGCATGCAAATCCTATCCTAGACAAACAAACGTGTGCCAGTGTTTTAGCATTCGGCTTTGGTTTGAGAACCTGACATATCGGGTGTCCGTAGTCAAGTTTCGTGTGTGTGGATTGTTTTTACAGTGATTCGGTGTTGTGACACTGAATTACCACTGAATTAACCCAACTCGTGTTTTGACTCTAGATTTGGAACCTAGAGTTCCACCTAACCATTTTCTAGCATTTGGTTAAGTCGAATGAAATGATTAGTCAGGTAATTGTAATTTTGATACAGAATACCCAACTGACATCTTAAACGATACTAAGATGACGCCAAATCACAAAATGATGTTCTTGTCCTTGATTTGAAAATTTGTTATTCGGAAAAGGAGAACAACACAATACGGATTTGAAAGTATGAAAGTTTTGAAAAGGGCATTAACACCGTTTTGTAATTCGTCGACACGAGTTACAAATTAATGTCCAATTCATGCAAAATTGTTTAAATTGAATGAATTAACCGTGTGAGCGTCCCGATTAACCCATTCGTGGAATTAATGCTTAAGGTTATTGCCGAATGCATTAATTATGAAAACGATTCGTGATTCGACGACCAAAACGAATCCATAATGATCAAGAATAATTCGGTTGAATAACCGACAATATCCTTATAACCAAATGGATCCGAATGAGTCCTCGATACACAAATCCATGCATGTTTGTTTTAAAAGAGGGTTTTTAAACGATACTTTAACATGGGAATCGTAAAGACGTTGGAATTAAAAATTCACACAATCCGAGAAACGAATTAAACTCAAAATAAGGAAATCATTCTTGATACGAGAAAGGCCAAGAAACCCTCGACTTCACCTTATCAAAGATGGCTGAAAGCTCTCATGACTTAATTCGAGTCACAAATGATTTCCTTGCCTCGGTTTAATTGTTTTTCGCATGCTCAAGCGTCAACCATGATGAATAACACTCTTTTTTAACAAAAGCCGGTATTATCATGATTTGATTAACTCATTTAAGCATGCAAACATTCACAAACATGTTATTTAAGGAATAGATAAAATAACATCGGCTTCATGCATGCGAGAACGACAAAATAAACTCGGAAACTAACTTGGATCGGCTAAGGAGACCGATCTTAACCCGAAAGGAGCAATTTAAGTCTCGGCCCTCTCAATTAGAGACTTGGCCGAGAGTTATCTTGCCATTTTCGGGTCGGGATAGTCTTCCGTACGACGATCCAAACCTTTTTCCGACGTGCTAGCAAGTTATAAGGTAGTACACATGCATAATATAACATAAAATTGCATAAAAATTAAATCTTGCAAGTTAAACATGGATAAAACACCATAATACTCCATAGCCATGCAAAAATATGAAAAGCCCTAACTCCTCTAAGTCGAGAATATTTTACCTAGCCTCGGGATACGAGGAAAGAGTCGGGGAAGTGTTTGAGAGTCGGGTGACTCGGTTGAACGCTTGGAAGAGTGCTCGGGTGCAAGGGCATGCACGTTTGGGGAGCTAGGCGCACGGGGCGTGCGGCTGGAGTGCACGGGAGGCGCGCGGGAGGCGACAGGCGCGCGGGCGTGCGGGCATGCGCGCGAGCGCGCGGGTGCACGGGCTGACGCGCGGTTGGCCGCGGCTGGTGCACGGCTAGCACTGTTCACTCGAGAGCGACGATTCTTCACCCGAAATGCACTAAATGACCGAAAACAATAATTTAAAGACTTTAAATGGAAAAACCAACTTCACCAATGAACTGCATGGGTCCAAAATGAGTGGGATATGGAGTTTGAGAAATTTTGAAGTTAAGTCGGGATGATGAACACCGGCTTCCGACTTAAGAACTTCAGGTTTTGTTCGATGTTTTCTTTTCTGTTTTTGGGAGATGAAGCTTGCTGGTTCTTGCCTGCTCTTAGCTATGGAGTTTGAGAGGATTTTAGAGGGAGAAAGCTAGTGAGAAGTGTGCAAGAGGAGAAGTCCTTAACTTAATCGCTTTGGGGATATTATAGGCAAAGCTAATGGGCAATTAAGCAAAAGCAAGCTCTCTTAACCCCTTGGATTAAGCTTGGACGGTTTGATTAAGAAAATATCAAGACTCATCTTCTTCCATTGCATTAATGAAGAAGAGATTGGAGCATTGATGAGCATTGATGAAGACGGAGTGTTGTCTTCAAATTGTAGGCTTGATATTTTCCTAAGAGGATGCAAGTTGCATGGAGAAGATGACAAGGAGATGAGGATGAATGTGGACCATGCAATCTTGATGAAGAAGAGCCAAGAAGCTTTGATGAGCATTGATGAAAGCTTGAGTGTTGTCTTGGAAGACTTAGAGATATTTTCATGCAAGTGTGCAAGAGAAGCTTGGGGTGGACGGCTTGGCAAGGGAAGAGTTGCCATTGGGCAATTCGTGGGTCCCATGGCCGAAGAGGAGAAACCGGGAAAAAGCTCGAGTCTCAATTGATTGCGTATTCGAAGCTCGTGGTTCGAATTGAACGTCGAATTATCGATATATGCGAGGAAACGGATTTAATGAATCCGAGATTGACATTTTCCGTGAGAAATTGCCAAATATCTGTATGAGGCTCGGAAGCCGGTTTTGCTCCTTTTATGCATACAGTGCGAGGTTACCCACTTCTGGCAGCATATCTTGTATCTGCATCCCACGTCGGTCATTTTGACATAAATTGTCAAATTACGAGGGCACTTGTCCCTTAAGCCGGTAAATGCAAATATGGAGCCGGAGATGTCCTAGGAGGCCGAAACTGGATTTCTCAAATTGCTTTCTGAGTTTCTTGGGCGATTCGGAGATCACTGTGATCTCTGTTTGTCGAGATTGGGCCTCTAAGGATATGAAAAGTGCATCTAAGACCCTTAAAGCACTGCTCAGGGGGTCTAGATGAGTTGTGTGATTCATTCCGACGACTCCACATCGAGCCTTGAGAAGGCTAGCATTGAGTAACGTAAGCATCCGGCGTCAAGTTTCCCCAAAGAGGACCTCCGGATATGGATTTCCACTGAAAATGGTCTTTTGTGCTCCTCGGAGGTTACTCGGGAAACCGAGAAGGGTTTTGCTGTCTGTTTTGCCCAATTGCGAATGTTCGCTGGAGTTTTCAGGGCAATGTAGTATGAACTTCGTTTGCCGTAATTCCATCAGACCAGTCTCCGGTTATGCTCTTTCGAAGAGGGGTATGCCCGTTTTGTCGGTCGGAAGTCATTCAGGGTGTCTGTATGGCTTCCAAAAGACAATCTGAAGCTCTGCACGGGTTCTGTATGATTGTGGGGCATGGCCGCATCTGATATTTGGAATTAACTTTTCTCCGAGAAACCGGCATTTTTGGACTTCCACAGAAAGTTGTTTTGTATAGAGCAGATGATTTGCAAAATGCCTTTGGGGACACTTTTCATCTGTTTGGCATTGGAGTGGATTTTTGGAGTCCAATATTGGCTATCTTCCGATAATCGAGCGAACTATCGGAAAATAGGACTGTCCATGTGGTAAACTGGAAATGCTGGTTTTGGACAATGTTGAGCTCTCTAGTCACTTTGTTGGCCTTTGGTGACCCCAGGAGTCCTTCTGTCGTGTGTATATGTCATCTGCTTGATTTTGCATACTTGAGGATGAATAGTGATTTCCTGCTCTGTTGAGCCGTTTTTCTGTACTCTGCTCAAGTCGTAGCTTGGATCATTGCTGATGATGTAATTTAAATCGATGAGCCAAAATGGGGTGCTGACAACTTGCCCCTCTTTGATTGCGTGCTCGAGTAGAGGATGCAGCCAAAGACTTCAGAAGCACCCCAGTTTGATAGCAATGATCGATATGGAAATTCCTATAATGGTCTTCTCCTTCTTGCTTTGGATATATGGGATATTGTGCCTAATAGAAAAATAAAGGAAGTGAGGTGAGATGTGCATAAGTTTTGCAGTAACAAGCAGAGTGCATGCATAAAGGCAATTGCAGTTAATGGGAAATGCTTTGTTTAATTAAAAAAACGATATGCCAAGCTTAATGAAAAGTGCCGAACTTAATGAAAGGTCTGTTACTTAGGTAGGTGTGGAATCCGAAAGTAATAAATGTGGGGAGTATAACCCGAAAGCAGTAAATATTGGGTGTGTAACCCGAAAGCAGGAAATGTTGAATGTGAAACCCGTGTGGGTGTGAAACCCGAAAGCAGTAAATGTTGGGTGTGTAACCCGAAAGCAGTAAATATTGAAAGTGAAACTCGTGTGGGTGTGAAACCCGAAAGCAGTAAACGTTGGGTGTATAACCCGAAAGCAGTAAATGTTGGGTGTGTAACCCGAAAGCAGTAAATGTTGGGTGTGAAACCCGTGTGGGTGTGAAACCCGTGTAGGTGTGAAACCCGAAAGCAGTAAATGTTGGCCGTGTAACCCGAATGCAGTAAATGTTGGGTGTGAAACCCGAAAGCAGTAAATGTTGGGTGTGTAACCCGAAAGAAGTAAATGTTGGGTGTGAAACCCGTGTGGGTGTGAAACCCGAAAGCAGTAAATGTTGGTTGTGTAACCCGAAAGCAGTAAATGTCGGGTGTGAAACTCATGTGGGTGTGAAACCCGAAAGTAGTAAATGTTGGGTGTGTAACCCGAAAGCAGTAAATGTTTGGTGTGAAACCCGTGTGGGTGTGAAACCCGAAAGCAGTAAATGTTGGGTGTGTAACCCGAAAGCAGTAAATGTTGGGTGTGTAACCCGAAAGCCGTAAATGTTAGGTGTGAAACCCGTGTGGGTGTGAAACCAAAAAGCAGTAAATGTTGGGTGTGTAACCCGAAAGCAGTAAATGTTGGGTGTGTAACCCGAAAGTAGTAAATGTTGGGTGTGAAACTCGTGTGGGTGTGAAACCCAAAAGGAGTAAATGTTGGGTGTGTAACCCGAAAGCAGTAAATGTTGGGTGTGAAACCCGTGTGGGTGTGAAACCCGAAAGCAGTAAATATTGGGTGTGTGACCCGAAAGCAGTAAATGTTGGGTGTGAAACCCGTGTAGGTGTGAAACCCGAAAGCAGTAAATGTTGGGTGTGTAACCCGAAAGCCGTAAATGTTGGGTGTGAAACCCGTGTGGGTGTGAAACCCGAAAGCAGTAAATGTTGGGTGTGTAACCCGAAAGCAGTAAATGTTGGGTGTGAAACCCGTGTGGGTGTGAAACCCGAAAGCAGTAAATGTGGGGTGTGTAACCCGAAAGCAGTAAATGTTGGGTGTGAAACCCGAAAGCAGTAAATGTTGGGTGTGTAACCCGAAAGCAGTAAATGTTGGGTGTGTAACCCGAAAGCAGTAAATGTTGGGTGCGGAACCCGTGTGGGTGTGAAACCCGAAAGCAGTAAATGTTGGGTGTGTAACCCGAAAGCAGTAAATGTTGGGTGTGAAACCCGTGTGGGTGTGAAACCCGAAAGCAGTAAATGTTGGTTGTGTAACCCAGAATTCGGCGGCGGTCCTTAGGAAGATCCAATCCAGCTGAGTTTCAGTGAGCATAACCACGTATCCGATGATGCCTTGAATGAAGGCGCGATCCACTGGACGGAATGTCCTCCAAATGCGCATGATTTATTGCCTAGGCTGTGTGATTGCTTCGAGCCTGAGACCGGGATATGTCGGTTCAACACCTTAAGAATCAAACCAATGTAATGTCCTAAGTTTTTTTTGGAAATAATGCATGCAGTGCGGAAAGATAAACTATAACCGTGTTCTTTACAGTATACATCACTCTTTCTCACAGAAAAACAACAAAATGCCCGTCCTAAAAAAACTATGAGCCGACTCAACAACTTGACTTTGGGTCGGTTGGCGGCATGGAGGCAAAGATTGGTCAAGCATGAGGGTCCCTGTGTATGCATGGCTTCCGGTGCTACCGGGAGAGGCGTTAACTAGGGATGGGGGCTCCCGATACGTGGGTATGAATTCCTTGAAATCGAGCGAGGATCTTTGGGGGCCGATTCGGTGGCATATCCGACTCGATCCATTCCCTTACTCGGAACCTCTGACTAACCTAGCTTCCTATTTTGGTGCCCGTGGGATTTCAGACAAGGTACCTAAGAACCCGCTAGAATGGTGCAATGCAAGTAAAGTAAATGCAAGAAATAAATGTGCTTAAAAATAAATGTACGGAAAGCGATAAATAAACATGCAAGCAAGCAAACGGAATCGAGCCCGAACCCTCTAGATATCCCCAGCGGAGTCGCCAAGTTGTGCGCACCCGAATTTTAATCTCGTCAGGGCACGCGTGCGCGAAGCCTATGCAACGCGGCTTGGGAATGTCCACCTTCCCGGGGACGCGCGAAAGGACGCACGTGAGAAGGAGTCGCCACTTACTATTTACGACCCGTAGGTCGAGGACCGTTGAGTCGCCCGGGTCTAGGGGTACGGGGTACACCTAAATACTAAGGCAATGGTCATACGGAACCGAAAATTCCGAATTCGGGGGTTCTATTACGTGCGAGCCTATATCCCGCACGCCCTTTCGGTACTCTAGTTTGCTAGGCTTGTCGTTTTGTTTATTTATCGCGTGATTTAGGGTTGCACTTGACTCGCCCGTTTTGACACCGTAAAGTCGATGAATCGATTGAGTTGGGCCAAGAATCCGAAAGATGAGTAGGCTTGTGCGTCGAGGAATCGGTTCACTATCTTATTGTTACAGTTCTTCGAACCGTGATGGTCGATTCCCTGCGCGAACCGAGACCACGAGTATTCAAGCTTACTCATCTCTTGGTGACAATAGACTAACTTGATCGGTTCGACACTCGGACCTCTCGCTTGCCGATCGGGGATCCTTACAAATGAATGAGTGAATGTACAAATAAAATCCTCCCAACGTACACTCGAATAATTACAAAATACAACTGAATAAAGTAAATGGATCCCGATCGGTTTGCATTGGGCCAATATTCCGCTCCGGCTCAACGTGTATTTTGAATAACCGATAAATGAATTAAGGCAACGCGGGCTCAAGGAGCCGGGGGTCGGGTCCGATCGAACCAACGGTCTGCAGGAGAACCGGTCGACTCTCGCTGTAACCGTCGGACCGATCGAGCTCCCGAGTGATATCTAAACACGTTTCACACATCCAATCCAAATTGCCTTCCACATAGGCCATGTTTGGAGTATGATGGTGAATTGAGGCTAGATCCCATTCCGCACTCGAGTTGCACGCACTTAGTGAGTTAGGAGGCGTTGGACCTCGTGTTCGGTGGTTTGGGGCGTTGGACCCCGTGTAACACGTAACATGTGGACTCGGGCTCGAACCGCAACAAATTAGCAAAGACAAATGGAAAACAGAAGAAAAATGATAAAACTGACGAAAAACAGACAATAACTGACAAATACCGGTGAATATAGACAAGTGGTGTACTAAGTCGAGTGTACGTGATTTAATCAGTTATTAACCGGGGTTGATTAACAAACAATGTGTCTAACCTAGGCAAACATAGATGGTGGGCTAGAATATGGTTCTAAGCCAATTACATGTATGAATTTGTTTTAGAATTCTTATTCAGTGAGGTGACACTGCA
Source organism: Punica granatum (assembly GCF_007655135.1). NCBI lineage: Eukaryota > Viridiplantae > Streptophyta > Magnoliopsida > Myrtales > Lythraceae > Punica > Punica granatum. The sequence goes on along the minus strand of NC_045127.1, from coordinate 34,109,614 downwards.
GTTTCACCGAATTAGCCAAACTCGTGTTTTGACTCTAGATTGGAATCTACCATTCCACCAATCCATTATCTAATGTTTGTTTAAGTCAAATACATGATTAATCCGGTTCTTCGTGTTTCGTAACTGAAACAAAATGTTTACCACCGAATCTACGATAGGAAGATAGAAACACTGAAAGTGAACGGAATGGGCCGTGCGAATGAGACTCGCACCCGAACGGGTTACCCTTTCCCGTCCATAGATCGAGGTGTTTCCAACTCCCTAACGCCTAGGATGTCGGTGAATCACGGAATGACGATTATTCCCTTGGATAATAAAACGTGTGATGTTCGTATCCAAATTAAAGATCGCGTCACACGAAGAGGACTAAAAAGGACTCGCGCGTCTCGACTCGAACCGCCTCAAATTGGGCCCCGACTCGAGTCATAGCACGCGAGTACTCGCTAGACATCGATTCTATTCGTGTTACGTGTCTCGGTGCTTTGAAATTGTGAGTTTTTAAAGAAAAGAGCATTTTCGCCATTCCATGAACCATCGATGCGTTTACGAATTAATAATCAATTTATCCAATTATTTAGTCCAAGTGATTTAATTAGCCGAATGATACGTCCCGTATCTCCCATTCGTGAAATTATTCGGTGACGGTGACCTCGTGTTATGGGTATTATGGATTTAACGAGTGGTTGTCCGAAACCAACGTACCTAATAAGTAATTAACATGTAGTCGACAATTAAAAGAAGCGTAAATTACGAACAATTCCAAGGATCAACTTCGGAATGATGAAGAGGCTAACCGGAACTCAAAAGAGGTCACAAAGGAATCGGCCATCCCTAAGGATAATTGGCCGAATACTCCTTGACCCGATTCGAGTTTCGGTGGGTCTCTCACGTCATTCCTAATTTTTCCTTGCATACATCGAATAGCATACACGTGAGAATAACACACATTTCATTAAATCAATTTCAACATGATCTCGATTTACACAAATAAACACATGAGGCACTCAAAACACCATATTCAAGGAATCAACAAAAATGGCATTGACTCATTTAACGGTAAACTTGGAAATAAATCACGGGAAACGCACGGCATCATGAAGTAAAGAGCTCCAAGGCTTCAAGTGGGTCAAGGGACCTCTCGGCCCCCTTGCAAAGAGGACGGGCGTGAGCCTCCCTTGATACATCCGACCCCTTTGGGTCTCTCACGCCTAGATCCCGAGCCTTTCCCGTCGTGCATGCATATTATAATCATGATTAGAGGCAAAAAGGTGTAGGGAGCAACGAGTTTCGAGGCGAAAGAGCTCCCCGTGCGTCCGTGAGGGACAAGGGGACTCTCGGCCATCCCTTCGGGAGGCATGGCCGTGAGTTCCCGTGACCCCTACGGACCACGAGGGGCTCTCCAACCTCGAAATAGGTCGTCTCCCACTATGGCATGCATGTTCATACAACGTTCAGACGTAGCAAAGGAAATAAAGCATGTGACGATGCATGGACTTGCATGGAACGCACGGATCTAAAAGAAAAAAAAACGTAACTTTCATGCTTTCGGGTTATAAATCACATTTAACACTTCATAACAACAAACATTGAGGATCCTAGCTTCTCTAAGTCGTAGAGGGATGTTACCTAGCCTCGATGCACGAGGGAAAGAGTCGGGGAAGCGGCCTTGGGAGTCGCAAGATTCGGCTGGTCGTGAAGGGTGACGGGTATCCGAGAGCAGCGACCGTGGCAGCTTGGGAGGATCGACCTCGGCACGCTAGCTCCGACCACGGCACGGTGCAAGATCGGGCTCCTTGGACTCCTAAGGGACGGATCTAGACGTTCGTGGACAGTCCCGAACGTGCCAAACCCTGGACAAGCCCAAAACAGTGAGAGAAAGCTCAGTAAAAAAAATGGACCCGGTAAAGAAGGAACGGGTGGAACGGCGGTTGTGCACGGTGGATCGGCCCTCGGACCGTGACCACCTCTTCACGGGGGAGAGTACGGGTTATGAGGGACCCTTTGAACGTGAGGGCACAACTCGGTAAAGTCGTGGAAGGAAATGGCTCGAGTAGAGGTCCGAGTGCACCCGGCTAGTGGCTTCCGGGACCCGATGGTGTTTTTGGTTAGAACGTGAGAATGGAAGCTTCAAATGGAAAATCTAAACCTGGAAATGGACTTAGGGAGTGGGAAAATGTAGGCTAGGGAGTTTGGTGATTTTTGGCTTAAGTCGAGTCGGTTGGTTATCGGAATACCGGGTGGTTTTTTCGTCGGTTTTGGCCGGTCTTGGCCACGGGATGGGCTGTGCGAGGATGAGGGGATGGGCTGGAGGTTGAGAGCTTTCTAGAGAGAAGTTGGCTTGAGAGAGAGTGAGAATGAAGAAGTGATTAGATTGATGAAGCTTAGGGTTTATAAAGGGAGGCTTAATGGCTTGGTTTGATGAAGCTAAGTGCGGTTTGGGAGGATTAAAGGGGCTGCCGAATTTTCCAAGGAGATTAGGGAGGGGTTTGTGTCACTTAGAGTGTAGGGGAAGTAAGGGAGAAGTGATGGGAAGTGATGGGAAGTGATGGATGTGAGGATGTGTAAGAAGAAATTTGAATTTGTGTGGTGGAGGAGAGCTCTTGGAGGTTGGAGCCGCCGGCCAAGGGTTCTAGCCGAGGCTAATTGCGGCCAAGCCGTGGCTTGGAGATTGAGCCGTGGCTTGGGGTTGAGCCGTGGCTTGGCAGCTTGGCTTGGCTGAGCTGTGGGTCCAATTCGACTAAGAGAAAAGCCGGGAAAAGCTCAAGACTTGATTGAACGCGCGTCCGATCCCCAATGTTCGATTAATTAATAGATTTGGAATGCTTGCACGAAGAGAATTTGAATGAGCCTAATATCGCCATATGTCATGGGAACGAATGTTCGGGTGACTCGGCGCCTCGAGACTCGGTTTTGCCCCGTTTGGATACTCAGAGTGGAGTTGACCGTCCTCGTTCTCCAATTGCTCCTTTGTGCATTGTAGTGCTCGTCTCGGTGAACTTTTTGTCCCGTGCGGGATCGTTGGCTCGGCGTCCCTGATCGAAGTCCATTAGTCAGAGGAGACCTACGGACCTGCGACCGGGGTTTTCTCAGTGTTTCCCGAGTGTCCTAACGTGTTTGGGGACCGCTGTGGCCTCTGTTTGTCAGAAACACGTTCCGAAGACTCGCCGAGAGGCACTCGTGACCACTGCAATGTCACTCGGGAGACCTGACTGATTTGCTTGGCCCGAGCCGAAATGATTTCTTTGACCCTAAGAGTGGTAGGGAATGAGTGCAGTGAAGCTCAGACGTCAACTTTCCACCGAATGCGCTCCCCGTGTCGGATTCCGTTTAACAAGGGCCCCTTTTCCGGGTCGGGACTCACTTGGGAGACCAAGAGGAGCCTCGAAAGGCGATTCGGAACTTGTTCCATGGTCCTAGTGGTCCTTAGGTGCGTGCGGACCTGTTTCCGGGTGCTGTTTACTTGTCAGTGAATCGGGCCCCCCGGAGCCCCGTTAGAAAAAGGCGTCTGCGAGAGTTTGTGGGGTGCCTCGGCTCGAGCAGGACACCTCCGAAACGCGTCCAGATGTGTCATCGATCATTTTGGCACCGAGAGGGATTTTTAGAGTCTCATATTGGGCACCTTTTGATGCATCGGTGATTCGATGATGAATAGTGCCGTAGTGCCAGCTCCTGTTGCTTCGGGACTTATCGTCTGTTTACCCTTTTGATTGCTCTCCCCTGTCTTCTTAGTGGACCATGCTCCTCTCCTGTACTTCATGATTCCGTGCCCGCATGCTCGCCTCCGATTATCGGGTGATGAATAGTAATCCGGGCTTTGGCCAGGGATTCTCGTGTAGGTAGCCGATGGGCCAAAATGGGGTGCTGACACTCAAGTAACAGACACGATTAAACGAAAGTCGATATTGCCATGATTTGAATAACACATTCGAGCATGCAACCATGCACAAATAAGTTATTTAGGGAATGGATAAAACAATACCGACTTCATGCATGCGGGAAAACACGAGGAAACTCGGGAATCGAACTTGGATCGGGTCAAGAAGATCGTTCTTTGCCCGAAAAGAACAAGAGAGCATTCGGTCACCTCTCATGGAGGATAACCCATGAGCTCTTTGCCTTTCCCGGGCCGGGATGTTCTTCTTAACTACGATCCAAGTGTTTCCCGACATGTTGACATGTTAATCAAGGATAAACATGCATGATATAATGTAAAAGTGCATAAAAATGAAGTCTTGCAAGTGAACACGCTTTGTGCACCATATAACTCCATGAACATGCAATAATGTAAAAGGTCCTAACTTCTCTAAGTCGAGAATGTTATACCTAGCCTCGGGATACCAGAAAAGAGTCGGGGAAGTGTTCGAGAGTCGGGTGACTCGGTTGAACGCTTGGAAGGATGCTCGGGTGCAAAGGATGCACGTTCGGGCAAGGATGGGCGCGCGGCTGGGCGTGCGCGAGCACACAGGCAAAGCGCTGGAGTGCGCGAGCGTGCGCGTTGGGGCGTCTGGCGTGCGGGCGCGCGCGGCGATGGGTGTACTATTCACCCGAGAGCACGTCTTTCACCCGAAATGAAGAAATCAACCTGAAATAATGAGCAAATGACTTCAAACCAAAAATCTAAGTTCATAAATGAACTCCTTGGGTCCAAAACATGTGGTCCATGGAGTTTGAGAATTTTTTAACTTAAGCCGGGATGATGAACATCGGCTTTCGACTTAAGAACTCAAAGTTTTCTTCGGGTTTTCTTCGATTTTTCTCTCTTGGTTTTGAAGTGTTGAAGCTTGCTGGTTTTGGCTATGGAGTTGAGAGCTTTTCTTAAGGGAGAAAACTTGGAGAGAGTGTGCAAGAAGAGAAGTGATTAACTTAATCACTTTTGGGCAATTTATAGGCAAAACTAATGAGCAAATTAAGCAAAAGCAAGTGCTCTTAAGAACTTGGATTAAGCTTGGACGGTTTGATTAAGAAAATATCAAGCCTCATCTTCTTCCATTGCATTAATGAAGAAGAGATAAGACATTGATGAGCATTGATGAGGAGTTGAGTGTTGTCTTCAACCTCTCCAAGATATTTTGGCTAAGGGAGGGCAAGTTGGCTTCTTGCATTGAAGAAGAAGCTGAAATTTCTAAGGCATTAAGGAGAAACCGGGAGAAAGCTCGGGTCTCGATTGATCGCGCATTCGAAACTCGTGGTTTGAATTGAATGTCGAATTATCGACATATGCGAGAAAATGGATTTAATGAGCCCAAGATTGGCATTTTTCGTGGAAAATTGTCAAATGTCTGTATGTGGCTCAGAAGCCGGTTTTGCTCCTTTTACGTATTTAGAGTGAGATTACCCACTTTTGACAGCATATCTTGTATCTCATCCCACGTCGGTCATTTTTGACATAAATTGTCAAATCACGTGGGCACTTGACCCTTAAGCCGGTAATGCAAATATGGAGCCGAAGATATCCTAGGAGGCCGAAACTAGATTTCTCAGATTGCTTTTCTGAGTTGTTTGGGCTATCCGGAGATCACTGTAAGCTCTGTTTGTCGAGATTGGACCTCTAAGGACATGAAAAGTGCATCTGAGACCTTTAAAGCACTGCTCGGGGGGTCTAGATGAGTTTTGTGCTTCATTCCGACAATTCCACATTGAGCCTTCAGAAGGCTAGCACTGTGTAAGTTAGGCATCCGGCGTCAAGTTTCCCCAAAGAAGACCTCCAGATATGGATTTCCATTGAAAAATGGCCTTTTGTGCTCCTCGGAGGTTACTCGGGAAATTGAAAAGGGTTTTGCTGTCTGATTTGCCCAATTACGTCCGTCCACTGAAGTTTCTAGGGCAATACACAGTCAACTTCGTTTGCCGTTATTTCATCAGACCAGTCCCGGTTATGCTCTTCCGAAGAGGGGTATGCCCGTTTTGTCGCTCGGAAGTCATTCGGGGTTTCTATATGGCTTCCAAAAGACAATTTGAAGTACTGCTCATGCTCTGTTTGCTTGTGGGGCATGGCCGCATCTGATATTTGGAATTAACTTTTCTCTAAGAAACCGGCATTTTTGGACTTCCACTTAAAAGTTGTCTGTATACAGAAAGTTGTTCTGTATAGAGCAGTTGATTTGTGAAATGCGTTTGAAGACACTTTTCATCTGTTTGGCATCGATGTGGATTTTTGAAGTACAACATTGGCTATCTTCCGATGGACGAGCGAACTATCGGAAAATAGCACTGTTCATGTGGTACGTTGGAAATGCCGGTTTTGGACGTTGTTAAGCTCTCTAGTCACTCTGTTACCCTTTGGTGACCCCTGGAGTCCTTCTGTCATATGCATATGCCATTTGCTCAATTTTGCCGACTTGAGGATGAATAGTGATTTCTTACTTCGCCGAGCCGTTTTCTATTTTCCTGCTCAAGTCATAGTTTGGATCATTGCTGATATCGTTGTTTGAAATGGTGAGCCAAAATGGGGTGCTGACACACATATAGTTGACTTAGAACTGCATTCTAGCACATTCCTCTGCTTGCCTAAGGTAAGGAGTTTGTTTGCCAACTAACCCCGGTTAATAATTGGTTAAATCATGTAAACTTGGCGTAATACACAACTTGTATGTATTTGTCTTTTTTTGTCTGTTTTCATCTGTTTTCATCAGTCTTATCAGTTTTCTTTTGTTTTACGCTATTACTTGTTAATTTGGTGCGGTTCGGGTCCGAACCCATAGTTTATGTATTGCACGGGGTCCAACACCCCACGCACATCGAGCACACGCAACCCGAGTGTGGAATGGGGTCTAGCACTGAGTAGCTACCTTGCTCCAAGTATGGTCTATGCGGAAGACGACTTGGATCTGTTGTGTGAATCGCGGTTAGGCATCACCTAGGAGCTCGACCGGTCCAACGATTGCCTTGAGAATTAACCGGTTCTCTTGCCGCCCGTCGGTTTGGTTGGACCCGACCCTCGGCTCTTTGAGCCTGCGTTGTTTTAATTTATTTGTCGGTCATTCGTAACACACGGTGAGCCGAGCGGAATATTGACCCAATGCAAACCGATCGAGATTCACTTACTTTATTCAGTTGTATCCTGTAATTATTCAAGTGCACATTGCGAGGATTTTATTTGTATATTTATTTATTCATTTGTAAGGATCCCCGATCGGCGAGCAAGAGGTCCGAGTGTTGAACCGGTCAAGTCGGTCTATTACTACCTAAAAACGAGTAAGCCCGAGTATTTGCGGTCTCGGTTCACGCAAGGAGTCTTCCACCACGGTCCGACGAACTGTAACGCGAGGATAGCGAACCGATTCCTCGACGTGCAAGTCTACTCTTCTTTCGGGTCCTTGGCCAGAAGTGATCATTTCATCGAATTTACGGTGTCAAAATGGGCCAGTCAAGTGCAACCCCAAAATCACGCGATAAATAAATAAAATGGCAAGCCTAGCAAGCTAGAGTACCGTAAGGGCTTGTGGGATATAGGCCTGCACGTAATAGAATCCCCGAACTCGAAATTTTCGATTCCGCAATGACCAATGCCTTAGCATTTTAGGTGTATCCCTAGACCCGGGCGACTTAATGGCCCTCAACCATGGGGTCGTAAACAGTAAGTAGCGACTTCTTCTCATGTGCGCCCGTCGAGCGTCCCCGGGAAGGTGTACACTCCCAAGCCGCGTTGCTTAGGCGAGCGCATACGGGCCCCGACGAAAGCAAATTTAGGTCTGCACAACTTGGCAACTCCACTGGGGACACTTAGAGAGTTCGAGCTCATTCCCGTTTGCTTTACTTGCTTGTTTATTTTCTGCTTTCCACAATTTCCCGCTTATCTACCTTACGCACTTTTATTTAAAGCACTCGTATTGCATACCATTCTAGCTTTAGGAACCTATGGGTCGCGCCCCACGATCGATGATAGGAACATAGGTTAGATAGAGGTTCCGAGTAAGCGTACGTCGCACGGTTGGACCGTCGATTAGGCCACCAAAGAGCCCCGCTCGATTTCAAGGAATTCACATCCTTGGATCGGGAGCCCCCATCCCTAGTTAGTTACTTTCCCAGTAGAATCTAAACAATGCATAAGCAGGGACCGTCATGCTGGACCAAATTTGCCTTCATGCCGTCACCCGACCAAAGTCGAGTCTTTGAGTCGGCCCTTAGTTTTCCTTTTTAGTCGGGCCTTTTGTTGTTTTACAAAAAGAGTGATGTATAGTGTAAAGAACCCGTGTTATAGTTTATTTTTCCGCACCTGCATGCATGTTTTCAAACAAACTAGGACATTGCATTGGTTTGATTGTAAACACTGAACCGACATCTTCTCCATTTACGTAAGAATGGATCGCCTAACTCCTTGTCTCAAGCTTGACGCCCTCACTCCACGTGGTCTGGAGATCAATCGCATTTGGAGAGCATTTCGCCCGGTCGACCGCACATTCATCTGCCTTATCATAGGGGACTTATCATTGCTTGTCGAGTCTCTTATTGACTGAACTTTTCTCAGGACCGCCCTCGATTTCTGGGATCCCCAACACGCCGTGTTCAACTTTCAAGGGACAGAGCTGACCCCCACAGTTGAGGAATACATAGCACTCATCCAAAGACCCATGCCGACTCGCGACATCGTGGTGCCCAACCAATTCGCCACGATATAGAGCCGACTCGCCATCCTTTTAGACCTTTGTGAGGAAGAGGTTCATCTTGAGCTTCAGAATGGATGGAAGTACAGTGTTAGGACTACATGGCTCGTGAACTAGACATACATCCGTGCACTCCGTGCTGTTAGAGAATCTTACCAGCGCGACGCTTGTCACAGGTTCCTTCTGCTTATCTTCGGGACTCTTTTGTTTTTGCACTCATCGAATCTCATAGACAGGGCACTCGCCCAAGTCGTCCTCCAAGCGATAGGGGGGCCACAGTCATGTTGAGGCTCTCGTGGTTGAGACCATACGGTCTCTTGACTATGTGCGAGAAGCTCAACGTGGCAGAATGAGAGGATTCCCGCATCTCCTGCAGATTTGGCTTTTCGCACATATCCAACCGTTTTACTCATCTCATCCGTTTTCCTACATCACCGACGACCGCTCTCTCATCGAGCGTCTACTCCATGTGTTTTGACCTTCAGAGCGTAACTTTTTCGACTGGAAGCAGCTTATGGAGGAGTACACTCCAGCACAGTTTCTGTGGGCCGCTCGCTGGAACCCCGGCGGTCCCATGATCATTAGATGTCCCACGATTGTTGGACTTCCCCTTATCAGCCACTTAGGAAGCACACTCGTTTTTCCCAGCTGAGTCATCAGACAACTTGGCGGTTTGCAAGATATTCCCACCGAGGTGGACCGCACTGCATATCGGTTCATGTGGGCAGACATGTCATCTTCACTCCTAGATAGGTTTCTGCGAGTTCGAGAGGTTCGACGATTGTGGGGCACACGCGTCACCTAGGAGCTTTACTTCCCGGAGCATCCCACTAACGAAGAGCGAGCTTTTTCCGCTACTGCAACATATGTGGCTCAATTCTACTCACAGGGTCTAGCACTCGTACCCCAGCCTCGAGCAGCATCGGCTCTACGAGCATCGCTAGCAGTCGCTCCAGAGGCCTCGGCGATGCAAAGTTGAGGAGTTTCATACAAATACAAAGGGCACAATACGGACCCCGGTTAAAAAAAACAGAGGGAAAAGAAGCGAGAAAAACCCGCCAACAAAGAAGAGAAGAGAGAGTGAAAAGAAGAAGGAAACAGCCGCCAACAAAAAACGGGGCGACGCCGAGGTTCACCAAAAGCACCGGCGCCCCCAATCCAAAAGAAATCAACAAACCTCGACAAAAAGGGAAGCAGCAGACGCAACTCCTCGACGGAGACAGAACACAACGCACTTGGAGGTCAAACCCTTCGCACTTTCAAACTCGAGAGACAAAATAATTGAGCCCGCTAGGTCAAAAATCCCTTTTAGGGACAGCCTAGGCAAAAGCTAGGGCAAAAGAGAGGTATGACCGGAAATCTCTTATGGGCGGCCGTGGCAAAAGAAGTGCTCATCCTCTTTAGGTCGAAAGGTGCGGCCCCGAGGTGGGTGACCGTAGCGAAAGGAGAGCAAAATGAGAGATAGATAAAATTATCACCCTGGGCCCTCGCACATTGCGTGGACCATGGATCCCCAAGGGAAGTGGCCAGGTTATCTACTCCAACATAATCCCCGATCGGTCTCCTGCACAACTCAACTTTCCAAGGCGGATTCTTCCTTAGGCATAGTGGGCAACTAAGCACGCTTTCTGAGCAGCTTGGCGCAGCCCACACAATAGAAGGACAAAAGGGGGGTTACATCTCGCTGCAGGCGTGAATCTGTGTATCCTTTTAGCCTGAGGCAATGTGCTCCCCAAGCTTTCTATTTTCATCTTGTCATTTACATAACTCTAAACGGGTCACAGCCGCCTATCAACCGACTACCTCAAAGCCAAAGTCCTAGACATTCATCTCCGGGATTCTAGTCATAACACTTTGGAAATGATTAGACCGAGGTCTGACCGAATTTGCACAAAAATCCCCATGCGGGTTACAGGCGCAACCGCCCTACGGTACCCTGACGAGAACCTATAAAGCCATTGGGGTATCATTGAGAGCGTCTCGAAATGCCCACACATTGCCAATAGGAGCCCTCGGAGGCCTTGCATCGAGACCTTCGAAAAAAACGGGACCCCATTTGCATTACCAAAACAAAACTCTTCACGGATTGCTCAGGCGACCGAAACTGAAGAAGCATGCGCAGCAATAGCTCCTTTTTGTTCTATCTCGTGCTAACACATCCTTAGTCACTCACCCGTGACTTACTAATGATAACAGGATCGCAAGTACCACAAGCAACAAGAACTACGGTGGACTCCAATTCCCGATCCCTCGGGGTACGTAGACGATCCACATTAGAGCTCGAGTCCCTCATTGCATGACTCAGCAAAGCACCTACCCCTAGCAGCGAGACTGGTCTCCGACAAATCAAGACCCTCGGGAAAGCACGCAACGCCATTACCCAACAAATCCGCAATCAAGCCACGAGCGGCAACCAGTGCCTGCCACCGCATCCCCACAACACAATCCGGGCTCAAGTCCCGCAAACCAGCATCTCCCCTTTCCAGCACCCTGCGCTACTCCCTAGCACCAACTCTTGTCGCTGCATTTCCTGTATTTTCCTATCACCACCTTTTACTACTTTAGGTCCATAAGCCCACCTTTTACTTCTTGGGTCCGTAAGCCCACCCTTTACTGCTTTGGGTCCGTAAGCCCACCCTTTACTCCTTGGGTCTGTAAGCCCACTTTTTACTGCTTTGGGTCCATAAGCACACCTTTTACTGCTTAGGTTTGTAAGCCTACCCTTTACTGCTTTGGGTCCATAAAAGGGTCCATAAGCCCGCCTTTTAATGATTTGGGTCCATAAGCCCACCTTTTACTACTCTGGGACCATAAGCCCACCTTTTTCTACTTTGGGTCCATACGCCCATTGTTTACTACTTTGGGTCCATAAGCCCACCTTTTACCGCTTTGGATCCATAAACCCACCTTTTACTACTCCGGGTCCATAAGCCCACCTTTTACCGCTTTTGGTCCATAAGCCCGCCTTTTGCTGCTTTGGGTTCAGACACCCACCTTATTACCACTTTGGATTCGGACACCCACCTTCTGCCATTTTCGAATTCTGACACCCATCTATCGCTTTCAGGTATGTGCACTTACTCAGTTTTCTCCTACACATCCAAAACAAGAGACCGAGTAACATGGGGGAGGTACCAAGATGGTCGTCGAGGGGCCAAACGGGATGCTTCTCATAGTCTTTGGCTACATCCTCTAATCGAGCATGCAACCAAAGAGGGGCAAGCTGTTAGCTCCCCATTTTGGCCCACCGTCTCCAATAGAGAATGCCAATAGTGACACTAACCACGGCCTCATAAGCACGACGGGAGAATGCTCGACATAAGCTCGGGTCACTATTCATAGTTGGGCCAATAGAAGCAAACACGCAGGCATGGGGGCATGGACTATAGAAGAGAGGTAAGGGTCACTAGGGAGGCACAGAGAGCAATTAGAGGAAGCAGACAGACAGCAAGCCTCGGGACAACAAAAGTCGGCACTATGACACTATTCATCGCCGGATCGCTGGAGCATTAGAAGGCATCCAATATGGGACTCTAAAAATCCCTCTTGGTACCAAAATTACCAATGTCGTCTCCGAGTGCATTTCAAAGATCTTCTGCTTAAGCCGAGGCACCCCTGAACGTTCATAGACACCTTCCTCACAGGGCTCTCGGGATGTCCGCTCCACAGACAATTAAACGGCACCTGAAAATAGGCCTGCACACACCCGAGGGTCACTAGGACCAGGGAACAGGTTTCAGACTATGTTTCGGAACGCATCATGATCTTCCGAGTGGGTCCCGACCCGAAAAAAGGGGCCTTTTCTACATAGAAACATGGCCGGAGACCCTTTTAACGAATTGTCAGTGCACGAAATCTGCGCCAATCAATCCCAGGGACCTCAAGGGCTTGGAAGATAAAACCTGATCACATTGCACAATCCATTTAGGTTTCCCGAGTACTATTCCGGCAGCAAATGGGCTTCTTTCGCACGGAATCTTGCGCTCAGAGCTCATTCGGGGAAATGTTGAAGTCCGAGCTTTGCACCACCCACTCCCAACAACCCCTAGGGCCTGGGAAATCATTTCGGCTCGGACCAACCAAACCATACTGGTCTTCCGAGTGACGTTTCAATGGTCACGAACGCCTCCTGGCAAACCTTTGGGACTTTTTTTTGACAAATGGAGATCGCAGTGGTCTCCGAACACATCAGAACACTTGGAAAGCATTGAGAAAGCCTTGTTCGCGGATTCCTAGGATGTCTCTTGTTATTGATCTCCAAACGAGATCAATGAGTCAACCGTTCTGCCCAATGCACGAAGCACACCGACATGAGTAGTACAGCACACAGAGGCGCGAACAGGTGACAAAAACGTACAACTTCGCTCCGATCATCCAAATGGAGCAAAACTGGCTTTTGAGTCCCCGAGCCACCCGAGCGCTTGCTTACAAGGAGCATATCAATATTAGGCTCATTCAAATCGTATTCGCGCGTACATTGATAATTCGTCGTTCAAACGAGCCACGATAATCAAACGCGCGACCAATCGAGTCTCGAGCTTCTTTCGGATTTCTTCCTAACCAAGTGGGACCCCCCAAGCTAGCCAAGACAAGCCAAGCCAAGTTGAGCCGAGCCACGAGCCATAGCTCTCCTCTAAGGGCAAGCTAAATAGGCCCCCTCCATTCAATTCAAAATATCTCTTACACCTATCTCCCATCCATCACCTCCCATCCACTTTCCCTAACTTCCCCCACACTCCACCTTGACATTTCCCCTCCCTAATCCCTCTTTGAAAACTGGCCACCCCTAATCACTCCCCTAAATACACTTAACTTTGCTTAATTGCATCATTAGAGTCTCCTATAAATTCCTATGCATCATTAACACTAATCATAACTCAACTTCCATCCTCTCTCTATCATTCTCACTCTAGGAGAACCTCTCAAGCCTCCCAAGAGCTTAGCACATTTCTAGAAATCGCACAGCCACTCCTCAGCCCGGAACTAAGGCCATTTTACAAGAAAACTCAACCGTTTTCCGGCGATCGCCATCCAACCTAAGCCAACTTCAACAAAACTTCATACCCCACATGTATTCGACCTCCCGAGTCCATTTCCAAGGTCCATTTCAGCATTTGAAGCTTCGAGCTCACCGAACCAGCACTAACCATAAATAGTTTACTTACACGTTTTACCGATTTCTAGGCGAGCCCCGCCTCCCGGCTTGGCTCGAGCCTCAAACAAACTACATACCCCATACGTATTTGACCCCCTAAATCCATTTTCGACCTTAGTTTTGTCATTTGAGGTCAGCAAGTACCCATTCTAGAGCTGAGCAGAAACGGGTCCTCTTGGGCATTTCCGGGTTTTTCGACGTTTTCTTCATCTCACGACCATGGCGAGTCGTGCCTACACTTTCTAGGAGTTCCTCACAACCCTCACTCTCCCCCGTGATGAGGCGGTCACAACCCGAGAGCCGCGCAACCAAGAACAACCACACTTCTCTTCCCTTTTCCTTCTCGGGTTCTTTTGTTATCTAACGGTTTTACTTTGAGTTTCCGGGAAAATCTACGCGTGCATTTTGTACGAGACGACCACAGCCGTGTTCAGCAGTCCCTTGGGGAGCCAAGGTGCCCGTGCCAACTTGGGGAAGTCGCTCAAGCCATCAGCGCAAGCCATTTCCTTCGCGGGTGTCAAACTGCCCAGTCGGGTCTGTTTCTCTTATGCTGACCCGATTTCTTCCCTAATTTCGGGACAAACTACTCGTGCACTTTCCGCGAAGCTTCACAAGCTTGTTCAGCATCCCGTTAGGAAATGTCCGTGCCATTTTGGAGCAGCCACTCCAGGCCACCTGGTTCAGCCGCGTCTTTCCCGGGTGCTAAAAGAATCCACTATGGTCAACTTAGGTGCTCTCTGTCCAACCAAGTCTTGCGACTCTCCAGCCCCTTCCCCGACTCTTTCCTCGCATCCCAAGGCTAGGTATAACTCCTTTACGACTTAGAGAAGTAGGTCTCTTAGTTCTCTAGGCTTGTGGGGTGATAAGGCGGTCCCCGACCGATTGCGTACAAGTTTACGTTTTTATGCATTTCCATTTGTTTTTATGTCGTATTATACAATGTCTTCATCGTATATTAAGTAGCATGGCTAGAAATGGTTGAGATCGGGGTGGAAGAGAGCACCATGGCTCGTTTAGGCCATAGAGAGCTCACGGCTAGGTCCCAAAGGAGGGAGCCGTGAGTCATCTTGGCTCATCCGAGGCCAAAAGGGTTTCTCCTTCCCCGAAGTTATTCGTTTCCCGCATTTTATGCTTCTACCATTGTATAAGATGGTAGCATGATGGGAATAGGCCCATTTCAGTGTTGAGGAACCCGCCAAGGCTCCGGAAAGCCAAGGAAGGCTCTCGGCTAACTCTCTCGAAGAGTTGGCCGAGACCTCTTGTGGCTTGCTTGAGTCTCAAGTGGTTTCCTCCATCTCGAAATAAGTTGGTTCACGTGTCTTCACATTTTGTCGTTTGATGAGTCGATGCCGTTTTATCGATTCCTTTAAATATCGTGTTTGTGCATGCTTGTGTGTTCGCTTGTGTTTTTTTTCAGGGGGCATAGCGGCATCGATTTTGTAAATGTGCATTATTATCATGTTTGCTATTTGGTGCATACGAGAAACGTTTAAAATTGGGGTAAAGAGATTGAGCAAGACCCATGACGGGTCAAGAGTGCTCTCGGCCATCCTCAAAGGGGAAGTGGCCGAGAGCTCATTGACCTATCCTGGGTCAAGGGCGGCCTCTTTACTTCGGTTAAAAGTTGATTCTCGGATTGGTTGTAATCGCACTTTTCGTTTAGTCGTTAATTACATGATTACTTGCATGTCAAATGCGTTAGTTTAAGTAATACACATGGATTTGGGTATCGGTGATTATTTTGGGCCCACAAGGATCCAAGAACATATCGGCCGTTGTACGGACCCGAATGTGGACTCTCGTCGGGGCCCGCATCGCTCGCTTTTGGATCGCGCGGCTTGGGTGTGTCCACCTTCTCATGGAGACGCGTGACGGACACGCGTGAGAAGGAGTCGCCACTTATCATTTTACAACCCGAAGGTCGAGGGCGGATAAGTTACCCGGGTCTAGGGTATGGAACACCTAGTTGTTGTTAAGGCATTGATCTATGCAGAACCGGAAAATGCATGTTCAGGGGTTCATGTTACGTGCGAGCCTATATCCCGCACGCCCTTTCGGTACTCTGGTTTGCTAAGCTTGCATGTTTTATTATTTACCACATGAATTAAGTTGCACTTGGCTCGCACATTTTGACACCGGAGATTCGGTGAACTAAACGATATCGACGGAGAAGCCGAGAGAGAAGTAAACTCGCTTGTCGGGGAATTGGTTCACAATCTTGCGTTATAGTTCATCGAACCATGGTGGTTGAATCCCTGCATGAACCAGAACCGCCAGTTCGTGGATTTACTTTCCTTTGGGCAAGCATTGGACCGATTCGATTAATTTGACTCTCGAACCATTCGCTTACCGACTGGAATTCTTACAGAAAGAATGTACAAAATAAAAGTCCTTACAATGCTCTCAAAAATAATAAATACAAATTACAAATGGCCGAATTCCAGTCGACTTGCATTTGGTTATTATTCCGCTCTAACTCACCGTGAGTTTAGGGAAACACTGAAAAACTGAAATTCAATGTACGCTCTCACTGAATAGGGCGTTGGACCCTGTGAGTGTTGATTAGGGCGTTGGACCCTGTGATCGATTAATAGGGCGTTGAACCCTAATATCATTTGGCCTAGGGATCAGGCTCGACCTGCGTCGCAAACAGGTGCAGAAAGGTAACACGTAACATGTTAATGACAGACAAAGTGTTTGTTATTGTCAAATGTACGTGTCTTAGCAAGTTTATTGACCCATGGGTGTTTTTGCAAGCAAATGCCATATGCTAAGCAAAGAATCATGCAAAACATTTTACATTCGGCTTTGTTTTGAGAACTTGACAAAGAGAGTCAAATCTCGTGTGTGTGGATTGCTTTTACAATGATTCGATGTTGTGACATTGAATTACCACTGAATTGATCCAAACTTGTATTTTGACTCTAGATTTGGAACCTAGAGTTCCACCTAACCATTTTCTAGCATTTTGTTAAGTCAAGTGAAATGATTAGTCAAGTAATTGTATTTTCGATACAGAATACCCGACTAGCACCCTAAACGATGCTAAGATGACGCCAAATCACAAAATGATGTTCTTGCCCTTGTTTTGAAATTTTGTTTTCAGAAAAGGGAAACAACATAATACGGATTTGAAAGTATGAGGCTTTTGAAAAGGGCATTAACACCATTCTGTAATTCGTCGATGTGCGCACCCGAATTTTAATCTCGTTGGGGCACGCGTGCGCGCGCCTATGCAACGGGGCTTGGGAGTGTCCACCTTCCCGGGGACGCGCAACAGACGCACGTGAGAAGGAGTCGCCACTTACTGTTTACGACCCGTGGGTCGAGGGCCGTTGAGTCGCCCGGGTCTAGGGGTACGGGGTACACCTAAATACTAAGGCAATGGTCATACGGAACCGAAAATTCCGAATTCGGGGGTCCTATTACGTGCGGGCCTATATCCCGCACGCCCTTTCGATACTCTTGTTTGCTAGGCTTGCCATTTTGTTTATTTATCGCGTGATTTAGGGTTACACTTGACTCGCCCGTTTTGACACCGTAAAGTCGATGAATTGATCAAATTGGGCCAAGAATCCGAAAGATGAGTAAACTTGTGCGTCGAGGAATCGGTTCACTATCTTCACGTTACAGTTCGTCGGACCGTGGTGGTCGATTTCATGCGCGAACCGAGACCACGAGTATTCGAGTATACTCCTCTCTTGGTAACAATAGACCAACTTGACCGATTTGACACTCGGACCTCTCGCTCGCCGATTGGGGATCCTTACAAATGAATGAATGAATGTACAAACAAAATCCTCGCAATGTTGTCTCGAATAATTACAAAATACAACTGAATAAGTGAATGGATCCCGATCGGTTTGCGTTGGGCCAATATTCCGCTCCGGTCCACCGTGTGTTTGAATAACCGATAAATAAATAAATTAAGGCAACGCGGGCTCAAGGAGCCGGGGGTTGGGTCCGATCGAACCAACGGTTTGAGGGAGAACGGTTGATTCCCACTGTAACCGTTGGACCGATCGAGCTCTCGGGTGATATCTAAACGCGTTTCACACATCCAATCCAAGTTGCCTTCCGCATAGACCATACTCGGAGTGCGATGGTGACTCGAGGCTAGATCCCATTCCGCACTCGGGTTGCACACGCTCAATTAGTTAGGAGGCGTTGGACCTCGTGTTTGGTGATTTGGGGCGTTGGACCCCGAGCAACACATAACCTATGGGCTCGAACCCGAACCGCAACAAAGTAGCAAAAGCAAATGGAAAACAGAAGAAAACTGATAAAACTGATAAAAATAGACAATAACTGACGAGTATAGATAAATACAGACAAGTTGTTTGTTAAGTCGAATGTACGTGATTTAATCAGTTATTAACCGGGATTGATTAGCAAACAATGTATCTAACCTAGGCAAACAAAGAGGCGGGTTGGAATATGGTTCTAGGCCAATTACATGTGTGAATTTGTTTTAAAACTTTATTCAGTGATGTGTCACTATGGTTTCACCAAATTAGCCAAACCTGTATTTTTGACTCTAGATTGGAACCTAGCGTTCCACCTATCCATTATCTAATGTTTGATTAAGTCAGATTCATGATTAATCTGGTTTTTCGTGTTTTGTAATGGAAATGAAAATGCCCACCACCGAATCTACAATAGGGGGATAGAAACACCGAAAGTGGACGGAATAGGCCGTGCAAATAAAACTCACACCCGAACGGGTCGCCCTTTTTCATCCATAGATCAAGGTGTTTTCGACTCCCTAATGCCTAAGATATCGGTGAATCGCGGAATGACGATTATGCCCTTGGTCGGTAAAACATGTGTAGTTTGCATGTAAATCAAAGATCATATGACACGAAGAGGTCTAAAAGAGAACTCACGTATCTTGATTTGAGCCGCCTCAAATTGGGCTCGGACTCGAGTCACAATACGCGAGTACTTGCTAGACACGATCCTATTCGTGTTACATGTCTCGATACTTTGAAATAGTGATCTTTTAAAGAAAAGGGCATTTCCGCCGTTCCGCGAACCATCGATATGTTGACGAATTAATAATCAATTTATCCAATTATTTGGTCCGAGTGATTTAATTAATCGAATGACACGTCCCGTTTCCCCCATTTGTGAAATTATTCGGTGGCAGTAATCTTATATCATGGGTATTATGGATTTAACGAGTAATTGTCCGAAACCAACGTGCCTAATAAGTAATTAACATGTAGTCGATAATTAAAAGGAAGCGTAATTACGAACAATTCCAAGGATCGACTTCGAAATGATAAAGAGGCCAACAGGAACTCAAAAGAGGTCACGAAGAAGTCGGCCATCTCCTAAGGATAATTGGCCGAATACTTCTTGACCCGATTCGAGTTTCGATGGGTCTCTCGTGTCGTTTCTAATCGTTCCTTGCATACATCAAGTAGCATGTATTTGAGAATAACACGCATTTTACTAAGCCAATGTCATCATGGTCTCGGTTACATGGACACGTAAGGCAAACACGAACATCATATTCAAAGGGGTTGATGAAATGACATTGGCTCATTCAATAATAAACTCGGAAATAAATCATGAGAAACACACGAAGTCATGAGATGAGAGACCCGTGGTTTTGGATGGGCCAAGGGATCTCTCGGCCTCCCCTTTCACGAGAGGTGGCCATGAGTTTTCCCTTGGTGCAACCGACCCATAAGATCTCTCCTCTCTAGATCTCGGGTGTTTCTCATCATAGCAACACGTCACGGCCATGAATTAATGTCACGAACGTAGGAACGACTAAATTCGGAGGGATGAGATAGCCATGGACCCTAGAGAATCAAGGAGGCTCACGGCTCACCACGTGAGGTTTGGCCGAGAGGTTCCGTGATTCTCTCGAGTCTATGTCGACCTCATTCCCCTAGATTCGAGTCATTTCACATTATACACGCATATCATATGACAATAGAGGTTTAAAATACGAGAAATGGACACATTCGAGGAAGGAGAGGACTTCATGCCCTCGGGTGAGCTAGGAAAGCTCACGGTACCATCCAATGGGTACCAACCGTGGGCTCTCGTGGCTTCCCCATGGCATGAGGATCTCTCCCGCTCCGACCATGGTCAGTTCCCGTCATGAGCATATTTTTCAGCGACATACAACGTGGTGGAACGACATTCGGACGTAACGAATAACGTACACGTGCATGGAAATGAATAAAAATTCAAACTTGCATATTTTTCGGTTAATGATCATCTTAACACCCTTAGACAAACAAATATCAAGAACCTAACTTCTCTAAGTCATAGAGGATTGTTACCTAGCCTCGATGTACGAGGGAAAGAGTCAGGGAAGTAGTAATGGGAGTCGAAAGACTCGGCTAGACGTTGAAGGCGCCAGACACTCGTAAGGTGGCGTCCGTGGCAGCCGAGGAAGATTAAGTTCGGCACGCTAGCTCCGACCATGGCACCAAGCAAGATCGGGTTCCTTGGACTCCTAACGGACGGATCTAGATGTTCGTAGACAGTCCCGAACGTGCCAAGGCCTGGACAAACCCGAAACGATGAGAGAACGCTCGGTAAGAAAACAGCGGACCCGATAAGGAGAAAATTGATGAAACGGGGGTTGTGCACGGTGGTATGGCTCTCGAACCGTGACCACCTCTTCACGGAGGAGATTGAGGGTTGTGACGGACCCTTTGAATTTGATGGCACGACTCGCCAAAGTCGCGGGAGGAAATGGAACGTTGAGGAAGTCTGGTGCATCGAATGAGGGTTCTTGGGACCCGATAGTTCTCACGGTTGGAACGCGACGTTGGAGGCTTCAAATGGGGAATCTAAGCTCGGAAATGGACTTAGGGGATGGGAAATATGTAGGATATGAAGTTTGGTTATGTTTGGCATAAGTCGGGTTGGGAGGTAATCGGGATACCGGGTGGTTTTCCGTCGGTTTTGGCCGGTTTCGACCACAGGATGGCTTGTGCGGGGATGAGGGAGTGGGCTGGAGGTTGAGAGGGTTTTAGAGAGAAGTTGGCTTGAGAGAGGATAGAGTTGAAGAAGTGATTAAGCTTAATGGTGCAAGGGCTTATAAAGGGGAGCTTAATGAAGGAATTAGGGAAAGTTAAGTGTGCTTAGGGGGAGTTTAATGGGCTGCCAAAAATTAAAGGGAGGTTAGGGAGGGGAAGTAGTCATGTTGAGTGAAGGGAAAGCAAGAGGATAGGTGATGGGAGGTGATGGATGTGAGTGTGTGTAAGAAGATATTTGAATTCTGTGGTAGAGGGAGGAGGCTTGGGGTTGAGCCACCGAAATTGGGGTTGAGCCACCGAAATTGGGGTTGAGCCGCCAGTGGGGAGGGAGTTAGCCGTGGCTGTCGCTGCCTGATGGCTCAGCTTGGGTGAGCCATGGCTAGCCGTGGGTCCCACTTGGCTTGGAGAAGAGCCGGAAGAAGCTCGGGGGTCGATTGATCACGCGTCCGATCTCCGAGGTCCGATTAATTGATAAATTTGGCATGCTTGCATGAAGGGAATTTAAATGAGCCCAATATCGCCATATTTCATGTGAAAGAATGTTCGGGTGGTTCGGCACTCCGAGAGTCAGTTTTGCCCCGTTTGGACGTTCAGGGTGGAGTTGACCGTCCGCGTTCTCCAATGGCACCTTTGTGCATTGTAGTGCTCGTCTCAGTGAGCTTTTTGTCCCGTGAGGGATCGTTGGCTCGCCGTCCCTGACCGTAGACCATTAGCCGGAGGAGACCTAAGGACCCGTGATTGGGGTCTTTCTAGTATTTCCCGAATGTCCTGAGGTGTTTGGAGGCCGCTGTGACCTCTGTTTGCCAGAAACATGCCCCGAAGACTTGCCGAGAGGCATTCGTGACCACTGAAATGTTACTCGGGAGACCTGATTGATTTGCTTGGCCAGAGGCGAAATGATTTCCCTAATCCTAAGAGTTGTAGGGAATGAGTAGTGTGAAGCTCGGACGTCAACTTTTCCACCGAATGAGCTCTGAGCGTTGGATTCTATTTGAAAGGGGCCTTTTTTCCAAGTCGGGGTCCACTCAGGAGACCAAGTCAAATTCCGAAAGGCAATCTGAAACCTGTTCCATGGCCCTGGTGGTCCTGGGGCATGTGTAGGCCTATCTCCGAGTGTCGTTTGTTCGTTCGTGAATCGGGTGCCCCGGGAGCCCCATCAGGAAGGCGTCTGTGAATGTTCGGGAGTGCCTCGGCTTAAGCAGGATGCTTCTGAAATGCACTCGGATGTGCCATTGGTCATTTTGGCACCAAGAGAGATTTTTAGAGTCCCATATTGGATACCTTCTAACGCTCCGGTGATCCGGTGATGAATAGTGCCATAGTGCCAGCTTCTGTTGCTTCGGGGCTCGTTGTCTGTTTACTTTTCCGATTGCCCTCCTGTGCTTTTCTAGTGGACCCTGCTTCTCTCCTGTAATTCATGACTCTGTGCCCGCATGTTCGCCTCCAGTTTCCCGATCGTGAATAGTGACCCGAGCTTTGGTCGGAAGTCCTCTGTTGGAGCCGGTGGACCAAAATGGGGTGCTGACTGCTTGCCCTCTTTGGTTGCGTGCTCGATTAGAGGAGTTAACCAAAGATAATGAGAAGCATCCCTTTTTGGTCCCAGTGACCGTCTTGTTGTCACTCTCTGTAGTAGCTTGTCCCTCCGCGTTGGATACTTTGGGAGGATGTGCAAAATGCCCGAACCTGCGACAGGATAATCACATGGTTGAGAGGTAAAGGTTATGAAACAGTGGATGAGGGGGTCTAAGCCCGCAAAACAGTATGTGCAGGGCCAAAGCCCGTGGAAGGCAGTAAATCGCTAGGCCGAAGCTCGTGGAAAGCATTAGAATACTAGGCCGAAACCCGTGGAAAGCAGTAGAATACTAGGCCGAAGCCCGTGAAAAGCAGTAAATCGCTAGACCGAAGCCCCTGGAAAGCAGTAAATAACTAGGCCGAACCCCGTGGAAAGCAGTAAATCACTAAAGTGTAGGGAAGGTAGAGGTGGGGATCGATGCTAGGTGGCATCACACGGTGCTGGAGGGGCGGATTGCTACGTTCCGAGTCGAGATCATATTCGGGCAACGTGAAATGCTATTTGTTGCATTCTTGAACTAGAGTCAAGTGGATTCCCTATAGTGCCCTCCACTCAGTTCGAGGTTGCGATCTGCTGCATGAGTCAATCGCGTGTCCGTCAAGAAGGAGATGTCCCTTGGGGTTCCCGACTGCACCTGTGCACGAAGAAAAGGAAGCCTACAAAGGACGTCAGTTGCGCTCAATCGGTATGACTAGGATACGTAAGAAGAATCTATGTAAAGATGTGTCAGGGATTCACTATCGGTGACCGTTGGAGGGTGGCCGTGTCCCTATAGGGGAATGGCCTTTGGAACAGGATGATCCATGGAATATATGTATAAAGGTGAAGGGAGGGATCTTATGGGATCCTCCAAATCAAGGATACGTTGACTCCACCCCATCTCGAGGCACGTCTTGAACCCGAAGAGTCGAAGAGAGTTTGCTTGCGTCGAAGACTGCCGAACCACTACTCGTTGTAGCTTCACGTGAAGTGCCGCCTTTCTTTCGTGGTCGAGCCGACATTGTCCCCTAACTTTTGCCTAGGCCGCGAGATGCGTGATAACCTAGCGGGGTATTTTATTTGATTCTTCTCACATGAATGCTCACATTTTGCTACGATCACCCGTGTTTGGGTGCGATCGCACCTCTCAGATCCTCTGACTTTTTCCTAGGCCGTCTTTTGAGGGTTTTCGACCTAGCGAGGAAATGATTTATGCTCTCCTTTTGCCACGACTCCCCTTTGCGGGATTTTAAGCCGTGCCCCTCGTTCCCTAACTTTTGCCTAGGCCACCTCGGGAAGGTTTTCGACCTAGCGGGAAAATTATTCTTCTTTTTCTCTCAGGAAGGTTTCGAGGTGGGGGGAATGACAGGATTCGGTGCATGTATAAATGAATGGAAAAGGTGTTATAAATGGAACGAGCACGACGCCCGGCAAATGGAAGACAAATACGAGCGATCATGGGTAATACTTTTTGATGGCATCAGCGTTGACCGGGAGCGCGTTTTCGGTCCCATCCATGTCACTCAAAATGATGGCTCCTTCGGAGAAGGTCTCCTTAACAACAAAGGGTCCATTGTATTTGTACGAGAACTTTCCTTGAGAGTCCGGTGTGACGTGTAAGACTTTCCTCAAAATGAGGTCACCGGGATTGAATTCGCGGTGGCGGACCTTTGCATTGAATGCTCGAGCCATCCTTTGTTGGTAGCACTGTCCGTGGCATAGTGCTTTCAGTCTCTTTTCGTCGATGAGGTTTAACTGCTCATAACGCTGTTTTGCCCATTCTGCCTCTTCAAGTTCGGTTTCGGCGAGGATCCTCATGGAGGGGATTTCAACCTCAATCGGGAGGACCGCTTCCATGCTGTAGACCAAGGAATATGGAGTTGCCCCCGTGGAGGTCCGAATGGACATTCGATATGCCAGGAGCGCGTAAGGGAGTATCTCGTGCCAGTCCTTATAATTCACTGTCACTTTTTCAATGATCTTTTTGATGTTCTTGTTCCCAGCTTCCACCGCGCCGTTCATTTGGGGACGGTATGGAGTGGAATTGCGATGCTGGACTTTGAATTGCGCACAGAGCTCGTTGATGATTTTGTTGTTCAAGTTCTTGGCATTGACGATTGTTGCCGGGACCCCATATCGGGCAATGACGTCGCGCTTGAGAAAATGGGACACGGCTTTTGCAGTGACCGACACGAGCGTTATAGCCTCGATCCATTTGGTGAAGTAATCAATTGCCACCAAGATAAACAAATGCCCGTTAGATGCCTTGGGGTTGATCGGGCCAATCACGTCAATCCCCCACATTAAAAAAGGCCACGGGGTAGTCATAGGGCGTAGCTCATTGGGAGGCGCCTTGATCTGATCGGCGTAAACCTGGCATCGGTGGCAATGCCTGAAATGCTTCACGCAATCGGTCTCCATGGTGGACCAATAGTAGCCTAAGCGCATAATCTTCTTAGCGAGCATGAGACCGTTCATATGGGGTCCGCAATTTCGTCCGTGCATTTCCTCCATGAGATATCGTGATTCATGTTCGTCGATGCATCGGAGGAGTGTGGAGTCGAAGGAATGGCGGTACAGTATCTCGCCATTCATAAAATAGTGTATCGCAAGGCGCCTGAGCGTCTTTCGATCGCGACGATCGGCGAATGGGGGATATTGGCCAATTCGTAAGAAATTCTTAATGTCTTCGTACCACGGCTTCGCCTCAGTCGCCTCGATTGCATTGCAGTGGGCCGGGGCTTTGGCTATCTCAATCTCGAGGGGCTCGATAAGGTTTTCCCTTGTGATGCTTACCATGGAAGCGAGCGTCGCAAGTGCATCTGCGAACTGATTCTTCATGCGCGGGGTGTAGGTGAATGAGATGTCCTCAAAGCTCTCCGTTAACCCTTCGAGGTACTCGTGGTATGGTACCAGCTTCGCATCCTTTGTCTTCCACTGCCCCAATGTTTGGAAGATTGTGAGCATAGAATCGCCGAATACTTCTAACTCCTTTACCTTGAAGTCGATCGCCGCTTGTAGGCCGAGGATGCATGCCTCGTACTCGGCCACATTATTGGTACATGGGAAGTCAATTTTTGCCGCCACCGGGTAATAGCGTTTGTCCGGGGATATCAGTACTGCGCCGATGCCGGATCCTGTGGAATTGACGGCACCGTCAAAGTACATCTTCCACCCCGGTTTCTCCTCCTCACCATCTACTTGGAGAATTCCCTCGTTTGGGAAGTCGGGATTGATCGGCGTGCTGTCTTCAATTGGGAATTCTGCCAAATGATCCGCGATCGCCTGCCCCTTAACCAAGGTGCGGGATACGTACTCAATGTCGTATTCCGTTAATTGACAACGCCATTTAGTAATGTTTCGCATGGAGGACGGGCTATCGAGTAAATACTTCAGGGGGTCCGCCTTTGACAGCAAGCGGACCGTATGATAGAGCGTGTATTGTCGGAGCCTCTGCATGACCCACACCAGCGCACATCACATCTTCTCGATTTCAGGATAATTGGGCTCTCCTTCAATGAATTTTTTGCTTAGATAATAGATTGCGTGCTCTGTGTGTTGATTCCTCCTCTTGCCCTAACATGCACCCTAACGATTACCGGCGTATTGTTAGATAAAGGATGAGGGGGCGGCCTGGTGTAGGTGGAACCAACACAGGCGGTTGAACCAGGTATGCCTTGATGGTGTTGAAGGCCCTCTGACATTCTTCGTCCCACTCGATCGCTGCATTCTTGAGAAGCAAGCGAAAGAGTGGTTGGCATTTGTCCGTCAGGTTTGCTATGAATCGTGCGATGTAGTTCAGTTGCCCCAAGAAACCTCGTACTTCGCGGACCGACGATGGCGGAGGAAGCTCCCTGATGGCTTTAACCTTATCCGGATCAACTTTGATGCCACGTTCACTGACCACGAATCCTAGCAGTTTTCCCGACGGGGCGCCGAACGTGCATTTTGTCGGATTAAGCCGGAGTTTGTACTCTTTTAAGCGGTCGAAAAGGCGCTTCAAGTTGACAAGGTGGTCTTCTCCTTCTTTAGACTTGGCAATCATGTCGTCGACATAGACCTCGACTCCCTTGTGCATCATGTCGTGGAATAATATGACCATAGCCATCTGATAAGTTGCCCCGGCATTTTTGAGGCCGAAAGGCATGACGCGGTAGCAAAAAGTTCCCCACATCGTAGTGAACGTCGTCTTGATCTTATCTTCCTTGGCCATTTGGATCTGATTGTATCCGGAGAAGCCGTCCATGAAATAAAATTAGGCATGGCGCGCCATGTTGTCAACTAGGACGTCGATGTAGGGCAGGGGAAAATTGTCTTTGGGGCTAGGCTTATTGAGGTCTCGGTAGTCGACGCAAACTCGAACCCTTCCGTCTTTCTTTTCCACTGGCACAATATTTGCCACCCATCCGGAATAGTTGCAGATTTCGAGGAATCCCGCGTTGATCTGCTTGACAACCTCCTCTTTGATGCGGAGGAGGAGGCTTGCTCGTTGCCGTCGTAACTGCTGCTGCTTGGGCGGGAACTTCTTAGTGTCAAGTGGGAGGAAGTGCTTGACTATTGAAGGGTCTAGACCCGGCATGTCAGCGTAGGACCAGGCAAAAACTTCTTGGTATCTTGTCAGGAAGTCGATCATCCGGGCTCGTTGCGTTGGGTCGAGGCCCGTCCCGATCTTTAAGGTACGGGGCTCATCTTCGGTGCCCACATTGATTTCTTCCATTTGTTCGATTGAGGTGAGCCGGCGATCCTTGAGGCGGCGCAAACTCTCTTCTATCTCGGGCACTTGACTGTCTTCGTTGAGCCCTTCCCTGAAATATATGGGTCCGAGCTCTTCAAGACATTTTTCGAATGGGTTCGAATCGACGTATCGAAGATTTGGATTCGAGTGGAGCCTGGAAATTTAGAGGAATAGTCTTAGAAAATTTAGAATACGTGAATTGACAAACAAGAGGAGGAGATAAGTAGACGCGGAAATTAAAAAATGCATGAAGGGATTCCATTGATAGTATGAACATGAAGCCATGACGGAGATCCCTCTTCCATCGTGTGGGCTATGGCTATGCCGCCACGTGAGAAACATCTTGTACATAGTTAAGTCTTACACATCGGCGATCATAGCCAAATAGCGCGGGGTTGAGGTCCAGTTGTTAAGCTCCTCATTTTCCTGCGTCGGGCGGATGTGAACCCCTGAAGAAATCTCCTCGATGACGGCATACACGGCTGGCAAAGCATCAGGCGCATCGTCAGAGTCCGAGGAAGGGCCGTCAAGGGTGTTCCCGATGATGTGTGGAGGTCCGGGAAAGAAGTGAGATAGCGGGGGGATTGGGATGCCCCTGCTGAGCCTCCCATAGTGCGCGGCGAGGCGGTGGAGGTGGTTGCCCCTGCGGGCTTCAATGATCTCATGGCAAGAGGGGCGAAAGCCGAGTCCTCTCATGTCTTTGTATTCTTGGACTTCGATGGGGCGGTTGATCCCCTGTCCGCGTGCCCCAAGGCCGGTGCCGGGGATGTAATTGTGACGCAGCAAAACCTTCCCTATCATGCGATCGGTGCGGGATGAGCCGATCTCTCCGTAATCCCGGATGACGGAGATTGTTTCGAATGAATGGAAAGGGAGGTTTTCATCATCCCCGACGCTGATGTAGGGTACCGCCGTATCCTTGTAGATGGCGTAATCCTCTTCCCCTTTAATCGTGATGAGCTTCTCTTCGACGATGAACTTCAATCTTTGATGTAGAGAAGAAGGGACGGCCCCGGCCGAGTGGATCCAAGGCCTTCCAAGCAATAAGCTGAATGCGTTTGGAATATCAAGCACTTGGAATGTGATGCTGAACGAACCGAGGCCAATGTCTATGAGAAGGTCGATTTCCCCGTTCACCTCCCTCCGCGAGCCGTCGAAGGCTCGGACCGCCGTTTTGCTCGGGCGGACGCAGTTGAGATCCACGTTCATCTGCTTCAAAGTGGTCACCGGGCAAACGTTGAGTGCGGAACCATTATCGATCATGACCCGGCCGATGATATAATTGTTGCATTTGCAAACGATGTGTAATGCTCGTGAATGTGTCCATCCTTTAGAGGGGAGTTCGTCGTCTGAAAACGAGATGGTGTTGGAGAAGATAGAGCTGACGGCCTCTTCTATCCTGTTCGGAGGTGTTTCTTTTGGGACTTGCGCCACTGTTAGCACCCGTAGGAGGGCTTCCCGGTGCGGCTCCGAACTGAGGAGGAGAGCGAGTAATGAGACATGGGCCGGGGACTTGGCCATCTGTTCGACTACTTCGTACTCGCTCGCCTTTATGATCTTCATGAATGCTTCGGCTTCTTCGTCGGTTACCTTCTTGGGCAAAAAGGGCGCGATTTCAGGTGCCGTCCCAGCTTCGACGACGGGAAAGTTAAGTGTGCTTAGGGGGAGTTTAATGGGCTGTTGAAAATTAAAGGGAGGTTAGGGAGGGGAAATTGTCATGTTGAGTGAAGGGAAAGCAAGAGGATTGTGATGGGAGGTGATGGATGTGAGTGTGTGTAAGAAGATATTTGAATTGTGTGGTGGAGGGAGGAGGCTTGGGGTTGAGCCACCGAAATTGGGGTTGAGTTGCCGGTGGGAAGGGAGTTAGGCGCGGCTGTCGTGGCCTGATGGCTCGGCTTGGGTGAGCCATGGCTGGCCGTGGGTCCCACTTGGCTTGGAGAAGAGCCGGAAGAAGCTCGGGGGTCGATTTATCGCTCCTCCAATCTCCGAGGTCCGATTAATTGATAAATTTGGCATGCTTGCATGAAGGGAATTTAAATGAGCCCAATATCACCATATTTCATGTGAACGAATGTTCGGGTGGTTCGACACTCCGAGAGTCGGTTTTGCCCCGTTTGGACGTTCAGGGTGGAGTTGACCGTCCGCATTCTCCAATGGCACCTTTGTGCATTGTAGTGCTCGTTTCAGTGAGCTTTTTGTCCCGTGCGGGATCGTTGGCTCGCCGTCCATGACCGAAGACCATTAGCTGGAGGAGACCTAGGGACTCGTGATCGGGGTCTTTCCAGTGTTTCCCGAATGTCCTGAGGTGTTTGGAGGCCGTTGTGGCCTCTGTTTGCCAGAAACATGCCCCGAAGACTTGCCGAGAGGCATTCGTGACCACTGAAATGTCACTCGGGAGACCTGACTGATTTGCTTGGCCCGAGGCGAAATGATTTCCCTAATCCTAAGAGTTGTAGGGAATGAGTGGTGTGAAGCTCGGACGTCAACTTTCCACCGAATGAGCTCTGAGCGTTGGATTCTATTTGAAAGAGGCCCTTTTTCCAGGTTGGGGTTCACTCAGGAGACCAAGTCAAATTCCGAAAGGCAATCTGAAACCTATTCCATGGCCCTTGTGGTCCTGGGGCATGTGTAGGCCTGTCTCCGAGTGTCGTTTGTTCGTTCGTGAATCGGGCGACCCAGGAGCCCTATCAGGAAGGCGTCTGTGAATGTTCGGGAGTGCCCCGATTTAAGCAGGATGCTTCTGAAATGCACTCGGATGTGCCATTGGTCATTTTGGCGCCAAGAGGGATTTTTAGAGTCCCATATTGGATACTTTCTGAAATATGCTCGGATGTTGCTTCGGGGCTCATTGTCTGTTTACTTTTCCGATTGCCCTCCTGTGCTTTTTTAGTGGACCTTGCTTCTCTCCTGTAATTCATAACTCTGTGCTCGCATGTTCGCCTCCGGTTTCCCGATCGTGAGTAGTGACCCGAGCTTTGGTCGGAAGTCCTCTGTTGGAGCTAGTGGACCAAAATGGGGTGCTGACAGTTGACGCGAGTTACAAATTAATGTCCAGTTCGTGTAGAGTTGTTTAAATTGAATGAATTAATCGTATGAGCGTCCCGATTAACCCATTCGTGGAATTAATGCTCAAGGTTATTGCCGAATGCATTAATTGTGAAAACGATTCGTGATTCGATAACCGAGATGGTTTCACAAGGATCGAGGATAATTTGGTCAAATAACCAAAAATACCCTCATAACCGAATGAACCCAAATAAGTCATCGATATTCAAATCCATGCATGTTTGCTTGAAAGACATTTCATGTGAGGTTCTTGATGTAAAGAAGCTTGCAAATTGCACGGGATCCGAGAACGGACTTAAAACGGAAGGAGGAAGCCTCATGGAACCCGTATAACTCCATGAGACTCTCGGCCAATTCTCCTTGCAGAAAGCCGAGAGGTCTCATGGCCCGTATTAGGTTCCACGAGGTTTTCACGTCTTGTTGTGAATCATTTCTCGCATGCTCAAACAACAAACACGATAAATGACACATTTTTGACAAAAGCCGGTATTGCCATGATTTGTTTAACGCATTCAAACATGGAAGCATGCACAAACATGTTATTTAAAAAATCGATAAAATAATACCGACTTCATGCACGTAAGAAAACACCAGAAAACTTGGGAATCGAGCTTGGATCGGGCTAAGAAGGCCGATCTTAACCCGAGGAAAGCAAGTCAAGCCTCGGTCACCTCTTCTTGAGGCAAACCCGAGAGCTCTTTTGCTTGTTTCAGGTCGGGATGGTCTTCCGAGTGACGATCCAAACGTTTCCCGACAAGCTAACATGTTATATGATGACGAGCGTGCATAATATAACGTGAAAACGCATAAAAATTAAATCTTGCATATGGAATATGTCATATACCCCATATCACTCCATAGCCATGCAAAAAATATAAGAAGCCCCAACTCCTCTAAGTCGAAAATGTTTTACCTGGCCTCGGGATGCGAGGAAAGAGTCGAGGAAGAGTTTGAGAGTTAGGTGACTCGGTTGAACGCTTGGAAGAGTGCTCGGGTGCAAAGGATGCACGTTCGGGGAAGGATGGGCGCACGGGAGGACCTGCAGCCGTGCGGTTGGTCGTACAACGGGTGTACTGTTCACCCGAGAGCACGTCCTTCACCCGAAATCACCTAAATGACCTGAAATGATGAGCAAATGACTTCAAACCAAAAATCTAAGTTCATAAATGAACTCCTTGGGTCCAAAACATGTGGTCCATGGAATTTGAGAATTTTTGAACTTAAGTAGGGATGATGAACATCGGCTTCCGACTTAAGAAACTCAAAGCTTTCTTCTGGTTTTCTTCGGTTTTTCTCTCTTGATTTTGAAGTGTTGAAACTTGCTAGTTTTGGCTATGGAGTTGAGAGCTTTTCTCGAGGGAGAAAGCTTGGAGAGAGTGTGCAAGAAGAGAAGTGATTAACTTAATCACTTTTGGGCAATTTATAGGCAAAACTAATGACACAATTAGTAAAAGCAAGTGCTCTTAACTCCCATGCTTAGCAAATATCGGCCAACTAATGAGGATGAGGATGAATGTGAGCTAAGTATCATTCATGTGTGTCAGCACCCCATTTTGGTCAATCGGCTCCAAAGACAAGAATGTCGGGCTGAGGCTCAGGCTACTACTCATGACTTGGCAACCAGGAGCGAACGTTCGGACATGAGGGCACGAACTACGATAGAGAAGCAGGAATCGCTAGAAAAGCACAGAAGGGCAATCAGAAGAATGGACGAATAAGGAACCCCGAAAATAGCAGAAGCCGGCACTATAGCACTATTCATCGACAGATCGCCGAAGCGTCAGAAGATATCCAATATGAGACTCTAAAAATCCCTCTTGGTACCAAAATGACCAATGGCACCTCCGAGCGCATTTCAGAAGCCCGATGCCCGATCTGCGGACAGGTAAACGGCACCCGAAAACAGGCCTGCACACACCCAAGGACGACCAGGACCATGAAACAGGATTTAGACTGCGTTTCGGGGTTCATCTTGGTCTCCCAAGTGGATCCCGACCCGGGAAAAAGGGGTCAATTTCTACAGAAAGACATAGCCAGAGACCCTCTTAACAAATCGTCAGTGCACGAAATTTGTGCCAATCAATCCCACGGACCTCAAGGGCTTGGGAGATAAGCCCCAATCGCATTGCATAATCCATTTAGGTTTCCCGAGTACCATTCCAGTAACAAAATGGCCCCTTTCACGAGGAATCTTGTGCTTAAAGCTCATTCGGGAAAATGTTGACATCCAAGCTTTGCACCACCCACTCCCAACAACCCGCAGGGGCTAGGAAATCATTTCGGTTCAGACCAAGCAAGTCATACCGATCTCCCGAGTGACGTTTCAATGGTCACGAACGCCTCCCAACAAGCCTTTGGGACTCATTTTTGACAAATGGAGATCACAGTGGTCTCCGAACACATCAGAACACTCGGGAAACACCGAGAAAGCCCCGTTCGTGGATTCCTAGGTCATCTCCGGTTATCGATCTCCAGCCGGGGTCGGCGAGTAAATCGTTTTGCTCAATGCGAAAAATACACTGGTGCGAGCCTTACAACACGCAGAAGTGCAAATAGGCGTCAGAAGCGGACAACTTTGCTTCGATCATCCAAATGGAGCAAAACCGGCTTTCGAGTCCCCGAGTCATCCGAGCATTCGCTTTCAAGAAGCATGTCAATATTAGGCTCATTAAAACCGTATTTGCGCGCACATTGATAATTCGTCGTTGAAGCGAACCACGGAAATCGAACGCACGATCGATCGAGCCCCGAGCTTCTTCCGGCTTTCTTCGTAGTCAAGTGGGACCCTTGAGCTAGCCAAGCCAAGCCGAGCCAAGCCAGGCCGCAAGCCATGGCTCTACTCTAGAGTTGAGCCAAATGAGCCTCCACCATACATTTCAAAATATCTCTTACACACTTCCCATCCATCCTTCCATCCATCAACTCTCATTTCCCTAGTCTTCCTTACCCCACACTCAACAAGACAACTTCCCCACCCTAATCTTCCCTCCAAAATTCGGAACCCCTAAGCACCCCCTCTAATTGCACTTAAACTCACTAATTTGGCTCATTAAGGCATCCTATAAGTGCCTAATTGCAAGACTCTTTAATCACAACTCAACTTCCATCATCTCTCTAGCTTTCTCACTCTAGGAAACCCTCTCCAAGCCCTCTTAAACTTCAGCATTTTCCAGAAATCGCACGGCCAAAGCACAGCCCGGTTCCAAGGCCGTTTTGCCCGAAAACTAAACCGTTTTCGGGCGACCGCCACCCAACCTTAGCCAACTTCAACCAAACTTCTTACCCGACATGTTTTCGACCTCCTAAGTCCATTTCCGACCTTAGATTTTTCATTTGAAGCTCCCAGCATCTCGTTCCAGCTCTGTCCAGAAACAGTCCCTTAAGCGTTTTCCCGGTTTCTAGGCGAGTTCTTCCCTCTCGACTTAAGCAAACTCAACCAAACTTCATATCCCACATGTTTTCGACCTCCTAAGTCCATTTCCGAGCTTAGTTTTTGCATTTGAACCCTCCAGCCCCGCGTTCCAGAGTTGAGCAGAATCAGGTTTCACGGGTGCATCCCGGGCTTCCTCAATGTCTTCTCCATCTCACGACTAAGGCCAGTCGTGCCATCACTTTCTAAGGGTTCCTCACGACCCTCACTCTCTCCCGTGACAAGGTGGTTGCGTGCCGAGAGCCGTTCAACCATGCATCTCCGCCATTTCTCTCCTTTCTCCCTTCTCGGATCTTTCCAGTTTTTACCAGTTTTCTTTGCATCTTCCAGGAAAATATAGGCATGAAATCCTCACGAAACCTCCATAGGCGTGATCCTCATTCAGTTAGGAGTCCAATGCCACCGATATTGCACCAAAAGACCACCGGGAGCCTCCTGTGGAACCGTTTCTTCATCGGGTGCCAGTCGGGTCTGTTTTGCCCCGACTGAGTCTATCATTTTTTACTGATCCGACTTTGCTTTTGATTTTCAGAAAATCTAGGCATGCAATGCTCATGAAACCACCAGGAGTGATCCTCAGTCAGTTAGGAGTCCAATGCCACCGACCTTGCATCAAAAGACCACTGAGAGCCTCCTATAGAGCCTTTTCTTCATCGGGTGCCAGTCGGGTCTGTTTTGACCCGACTGGGTCTGTCATTTTTTACTGACCCAACTTTGCTCGTATTTTCAGGAAAATATAGACGTGCAATCCACATGAAACTATGGCAGGTGCGATCCTTGGTCAGTTAGGAGTCCAACGCAACCGGCCTTTCGCGAAAAGGCCACCCCGATCAACCGGTACAGCCCCGACAAGCCGGACTGCCAGTTGGGTCTGCCAGTCGACCCAACTGCACTGATTCGGGTCTGTTCCTTCCAGCCAAGTCTCCCAACTCCCTTTGCCACTTCTTTGACTCTTTCCTCGTGTTCCGAGGCTAGGTATTCTTCAATATTTGCTTGTTGAGGGATGACAAGGTGGTTGATAACTATATTACATGCCCATCGTGTTTGCGTTTGTTTGAGTGTTTGTTTGCGTTTCCAAGATCATCGCGGCATCGGCTTTGTAAAAAGTATGTCATTGACGTGGTTGATGTTTCATGCATGCGAGAAATGTTTAGAACCGGTGTAGGAGACCATTCGAGACCCGAGCCGGGTCAATAAGGTTCTCGACTTTTCTCCTTGGAGAGTGGCCAAGAGTTTCATGACCTCCCTCGGGTCAAGGGCGGTCTCCTCTTCCGCTTTCTAATTGATTCTCGGAATTGTTTGCAATCGAATCTTTCTTATAAATCGTTAATTGAGAATTAGTTGCATGCTAGACATGCTAGTTTCAAACAATTACCCATCAAATCCATAACAATCGTGACTCAGAATCACAAACATGGAACAATTCCACAAATCGGAGAAATGGGACGTGTCATTCGATTAATTAAATCACTTGGACTAAATAATTGGATAAATTGATTGTCAATTCGTAAGCCCATCGATGGTTCACGGAGCGGCGGAAATGCCCATTCCTTTAAAAGCCCACAATTTCAAAGCATCGAGACGTGTAACGCGAAAAGAATCGGTGTCTAGCGAGTACTCGCGTACTATGATCAAAGTCTGGGCCCAATTTGAGGCGGCTCAAGTCGAAGTGCGCGAGTCCTTTTTAGACCTCTTCGTGTCACGCAATCTTTAATTTATATGTTAACTGTACACGTTTCACCGCTCAAGGGCATAATCGTCATTCTGTGATTCACCGATATCCTAGGCATTAGGGAGTCGGAAACACCTCGATCTACAAACGAAAAAGGGGCGGCTCATTCGGCCGCGAGTTTCATTCGTTCGGCCCATTCCGTCCACTTTCAGTGTTTCTATCTCCCTATTGTAGATTCGGTGGAGGGCATCTTCATTTCTGTTGCAAAACACGAAAAACCGGATTAATCATGCATCTGACTTAATCAAACATTAGATAACAGATAGGCGGAATGCTAGATTTCAATCTAGAGTCAAAATACGAGTTTGGCAAATTCGGTGAAACCGCAGCGACACCTCACTAAATAGAGTTCTAAAACAAATTCACACATGTAATTGGCCTAGAACCATATCCCAGCCTACCTCTTTGTTTGCCTAGATTAGATACATTGTTTGCTAATCAACCCCGGTTAATAACTGATTAAATCACGTACATTCGGCCTAATATACAACTTGTCTGTATTTATCTGCATTTATCAGTTTTTGTTTGTTTTTCATCAGTTTTATTAATTTTCTTCTGTTTTCCATTTGCTTTTGCTGATCTGTTGCGACTCGGGTCCGAACCCATAGGTTACGTAATACACGGGGTCTAACACCCCAAATCACTAAACACGAGGTCCAACGCCTCCTAACTCACTGAGCACGTGCAACCCGAGTGCGGAATGTGATCTAGCCTTGAGTCACCATCACACTCCGAGTATGGCCTATGTGGAAGGCAACTTGGATTGGATGTGTGAAACGCGTTTAGATATCACCCGGGAGCTCGATCGGTCCAACGATTACAGTGGGAATCAACCGGTTCTCCTGCAGACCGTTGGTTCGATCAGACCCGACCCCCGGCTCCTTGAGCACGCGTTGCCTTAATTTATTTATCGGTTATTCAAAACACACGGTGAGCCGGAGCGAAATATTTTGCCCATTGCAAACCGATCGGGATCCATTCACTTATTCAGTTGTATTTTGTAATTACTCGAAAGAACATTGCAAGGATTTGTTTGTACATTCATTCATTCATTTGTAAGGATCCCCGATCGGCGAGCGAGAGGTCCGAGTGTCGAACCGGTCAAGGTGGTCTATCGTTACCAAGAGAGGAGTAAGCTCGAATACTCGTGGTCTCGGTTCGCGCAGGAAATCGACCATCACGGTCCGACGAACTGTAATGCGAAGATAGTGAACCGATTCCTCGATGCACAAGTTTACTCATCTTTCGGATTCTTGGCCCAATTTGATCATTTCATCGACTTTACGGTGTCGAAACGGGGGAGTCAAGTGCAACCCTAAATCACGCGGTAAATAAACAAAACGGCAAGCCTAGCAAGCTAGACTACTGAAAGGGTGTGCGGGAT
The DNA here is from genome assembly GCF_007655135.1 of Punica granatum. NCBI lineage: Eukaryota > Viridiplantae > Streptophyta > Magnoliopsida > Myrtales > Lythraceae > Punica > Punica granatum. The sequence continues at coordinate 34,072,950 of NC_045127.1, read as the reverse complement.
ATAGGCCCGCACGTAACAGAACCCCTGAATTCGAAATTTTCGATTCCGCACGACCATTGCCTTAACATTTAGGTGTACCTCGTACCCTGAGACTCGGGCGACTCAAAGGCCCTCGACCTACGGGTCGTAAACAGTAAGTGGTGGCTCCTTCTCATGCGCGTCCCCGGGAAGGTGGACACTCCCAAGCCGCGTTGCATAAGCGCGCGCATGCGTGTCCCGACGAGATGAAATTCGGGTGCGCACAATGTGGAAGAGCCAAGAGCATTGATGAGCATTGATGAAGGCTTGGAATGTTGTCTTCAAACTCCTTGGATATTTTCAACCAAGAGTGCAAGAGAAGCTTGGGGTGGACGGTTTGGCAAGGGAAGAGTTGCCCTTGGGCAATTCCTGGGTCCCACAGCCGAAGATAAGAAAACGGGAAAAAGCTCGGGTCCCGATTAATCGCACATTCGAAGCTCGTGGTTCGAACTGAACGTTGAATTATCGATATACGCGAGGAAACGGATTTAATGAGTCCGAGATTGGCATTTTCCGTGAGAAATTGCCAAATGTCTATATGAGGCTCGGAAGCCGGTTTTGCTCCTTTTACGCATTCAGAGCGAGGTTACCCACTTCTGATAGCATATCTTGTATATGCATCCCACGTCGGTCATTTTGACATAAATTGTCAAATTACGTGGGTATTTGACCCTTAAGCCGGTAATGCAAATATGGAGCCGGAGATGTCCTTGGAGGCCGAAACTAGATTTCTCAGATTGCTTTCTGAGTTGCTTGGGCGATCCGGAGATCACTGTGATCTCTGTTTGTTGAGATTGGGCCTCTAAGGACATGAAAAGTTCATCTGAGACCCTTAGAGCACTGTTCGGGGGGTCTAGATGAGTTGTGTGATTCATTCTGACGATTCTACATTGTGCCTTGAGAAGACTAGCACTGTGTAAAGTAGGCATCCAGCATCAAGTTTCCCCAAAGAGGACCTCCGGATATGAATTTTCACTGAAAATGGCCTTTTATGCTCCTCGGAGGTTACTCGAGAAACTGAAAAGGGTTTTGCTGTCTGATTTGCCCAATTGCGTATGTCCACTGGAGTTTTGGCGTTATTCCATCAGACCAGTCTCCGGTTATGCTCTTCCGAAGAGGGGTATACCCGTTTGTCGCTCGGAAGTTATTCGGGGTGTTTGTATGGCTTCCAAAAGACAATCTAAAGCGCTGCTCGTGCTTTGTATGATTGTGGGACATGGCTGCATCTGATATTTGGAATTAACTTTTCTCCGAGAAACCGGCATTTTTGGACTTCCACTGAAAAGTTATCTGTATACAGAAAGTTGTTCTGTATAGAGCAGATGATTTGCGAAATGCGCTTGAAGATACTTTTCATCTGTTTGGCATCGATGTGGATTTTTGAAGTCCAATATTGGCTATCTTTCGATGGACAAGCGTACTATCGAAAAATAGGATTGTCCATGTAATACACTGGAAATGCCGGTTTTGGACATTGTTGAGCTCTCTAGTCACTTTGTTGCCTTTTGGTGACCCCTGGAGGATGAATAGTGATTTCTTGCTCTGCCGAGTTGTTTTCTGTATTCCTACTCAAGTGATAGTATGGACCATTGTTGATATCGTTGTTTGGAATAGTGAGCCAAAATGGGGTGCTGACTACTTGCCCCTCTTTGACTGCATGCTCAAGTAGATGATGCAGCCAAAGAATTCAGAAGTACCCCAATTTGATAGCAATGATCGATATGGAACTTCCGATAGCAGTCTTCTCCCTCTGGCTTTGGATATGTGGGGATGTTATACCTGATGCAGAAATGTAAAAGTCGGGACGGACCCGAGGGGAGGGACCCTGAACAGAAATTTAAAGTCGGGACGGACCCGAGGGGAAGGACCCCTAAACAGAAATTTAAAGTCGGGACGGACCCGAGGGGATAGACCTCTGAACATAAATTTAAAGTCGAGGCAGACCCCAGGGGACGGACCCCTGATAGAAATTTAAAGTATGGACGGACCCCTAATCAGAAATTTAAAGGCGGGACGGACACGAGTGGACGGACCCCTGACAGAAATTTAAAGTAGGGACGGACCCTTGACATAAATTTAAAGTTCGGACGGACCCGAGGGGACGGACCCCTGATAGAAATTTAAAGTCAGGACGAATCCGAGGGGATGGACCCCTGACAGAAATTTAAAGACCGGACGGACCCGAGGGGACGAACCCCTGAACAGAAATTTAAAGTCGGGACGGACCCGAGGGGACGGACCCTTGAACAGAAATTTAAAGTCGGGACCGACCCGAGGGGACGGACCCCTAATAGAAATTTAAAGTGGGGACGGACCCTTGAACAGAAATTTAAAGTGGGGAAGAACTCCTGAACAGAAATTTAAAGTCGGGACAGACCCGAGGGGACGGACCCCTGAACAGAAATTTAAAGTCGGGACGGACGGACCACTGACAGAAATTTAAAGTCGGGACGGACCCCTGACAGAAATTTAAAGTCCGGACAGACCCGAGGGGACGGACCCCTAAATAGAAATTTAAAATCGAGACGGACCCCTGAACAGAAATTTAAAGTTAGGACGGACCCCTGACAGAAATTTAAAGTGGGGCCTGACCCGAGGGGATGAAACCCTGAACAGAAATTTAAAGTCAGGATGAACCCGAGGAGACGGACCCCTGAACAGAAATTTAAAGTCGGGATGGACCTGAGGGGTTTACAATATGCACGGGGTGCATAACGAATGAACTACATGGTTCAAAGCGCCTACCTAATGGACTTGCGGGGTGCACGAACGCTTGCTCAGCGGGTTTGCAAGGTGCAGGGTGTTTTGCCCGGCGGATTGCAAGGTGCACTGCCTTCCTGAGAAGGTGCACGCCAATTAAAAAGTGCGTTGCGAAAAATAAAAGGTGCACTGCATTCTTGAGAAGGTGCACGCCAATTAAAAAGTGCGTTGTGGAAAATAAAAGGTGCACTGCATTCCATGAGAAGGTGCACACCAATTGAAAAGTGCATTGCAGAAAATAAAAGGTGCACTGCATTCCCGAGAAGGTGCACGCCAATTGAAATGTGCATTGCGGAAATAAAAGGTGCACTGCATTCCATGAGAAGGTGCACGCCAATTGAAAAGTGCGTTGCAAAAATAAAAGGTGCACTTCATTCCATGAGAAAGTGCACGCCAATTGAAAAGTGTGTTGCAGAAAATAAAAGGTGCAGTGCATTCCTGAGAAGGTGCACGCCAATTGAAAAGTGCATTGCAGAAATAAAAGGTGCACTGCATTCCATGAGAAGGTGCACTCCAATTGAAAAGTGCATTGCAGAAAATAAACGGTGCACTGCATTCCTGAGAAGGTGCACGCCAATTGAAAAGTGCGTTGCAGAAAATAAAAGGTGCACTGCATTCCTGAGAAGGTGCACGCCAATTGAAAAGTGCATTACGGAAATAAAAGGTGCACTGCATTCCATGAGAAGGTGCACGCCAATTGAAAAGTGCGTTGCCGAAAATGAAAGGTGCACTGCATTCCTGAGAAGATGCACGCCAATTGAAAAGTGCGTTGCAGAAAATAAAAGAGGCACTACATTCCTGAGAAGGTGCACGCCAATTGAAAAGTGCATTGCGGAAAATAAAAGGTGCACAAAGTAAATGCAAACGCTGGGGAGTTGCGGAAGGTGTGGAAGGAATCATTGTGATTCCTCCATCACTAAGCTTGTCTATGCTGCAATCGATGTGGTGGCAGAATGCTTCGTTGCTTGCCAACTGATTGTGATGCCTCTGAGTGCATGGAGTGCTATCCTGAAGATTTCTCCTCGGATTTTGGCTGTGGTCCTTGGCATAAGGCAGACATGCATTCGTCAAAGAAAGACTCTTTTCGGGGTTCACATCCTCGTTCCTGCATATAGAACCATGGGAGCTGACATTGGTTGTCAGTCCTACTCTACAGCCATAATGTAAATGTGCAAAGAAGTCTAAATAATAATGCTTTGGGGATTTGAACTTGATGACCATTTAAAGGGGTAGTTGTGTCCCGCTAGATTTGTGACTTAACAAGAAAGGCTTTTTACAGAACATGCATGACCTGTAGAATTTGCATAAGGGTAAAGGGAAGAATCTTTGGGATCCTCCAAATCAATGATACAAAGATTCGACTGCATGTCGAAACGTGTCTCATGCTCTGAGAGTTAAAGAGAGTTTGCTTGCATCGAAGACTGCCAAACCACTACTTGTTGCCACTGCACGCTGAGTGTAGCTGTCATTTCGTGATCGAGCTGCCGAAGGTCCCTTAATTTTTGCCTAGGTCGTAAGACACGCGACGACCTAGTGGGGTGTTTTGTTTAATATTTCCCTCATTTAGAGCTCACCTTTTGCTACGACCGCCCGTATTGGGTCTGATCGCACCTCTAGGTTTCTCTAGCCTAGCGAGGATTTTGTTTTGTACTCTCCTTTTTCCACGGTTCCCCTTTTTGGGATTTTAAATCGTGCCCCTCATTCCCTAATTTTTGCCTAGGTCGCCTCAAAGAGGTTTTCAGCCTAGCGGGAAATTCATTCTTTTTTTTTTCTATCAGGAAAAGTTCAAAGAAAGGGAAAGAGCATAAGAGGGGAGTACAGGAGTTAGCGAAATTGAAAGTGCTGGGGACTGTACATGTGAAGAAAGATAAAATGTAATGTGCATTTGAGAAAACACCCGCAGTGGGATGAGAGAAACACCATCACGGATAGTATTTCTTAAGAGCATCAGTATTGACCGGAAGAGCATTCTCATTCTCGTCCATATCATTGAGAATGATTGCCCCTTCGTCAAAGATTTCTTTAACGATGAAGGGACCGTCGTACTTGTAAGCAAACTTACCCTTGGAATCTGGGGCGATGTGCAAGACTTTTCGCAAGACGAGGTCACCGGGGTTGAACTTGCGAGGACGAACTTTCTTGTTGAATGTTCGGGCCATACTTTGCTGATAGCATTGACCATGGCAAAGAGCTGTGAGCCACTTCTCGTCGATGAGATTAAGTTCTTTGTAGCGTTGCTTCGCCCATTCTGCTTGCTTGAGTTTGGACTCGGCAAAGACCCTCATGGAGGGAATCTCCACTTCGACTGGAAGAACTGCTTCCATGCCGTAGACCAAAGAATACGAGGTTGCCCCGGTAGACGAGCGGATAGAAGTCCGATATGCCAAGAGTGCAAACGGGAGCATCTCGTGCCAGTCCTTGTAATTCACCGTCATTTTTTCGATGATTTTCTTTATGTTCTTGTTCGCTGCCTCTACCGCACCATTCATTTGTGGACGATACGGAGAGGAATTTCAATGTTGGATTCTGAACTATGCACAAAGCTCGTCAATGAGCTTATTATTCAGGTTCTTAGCATTGTCGGTGATGAGGGTCGCAGGGACTCCGTACCGCGCAATGATGTCGAGTTTGAGGAAGCGCGCCACGGCCTTTGCAGTGACTGATGCAAGGGTGATAGCTTCGATCCACTTAGTAAAGTAATCGATAGCTATCAGTATGAACAAGTGTCCATTGGATGCTTTGGGGTTGATAGGACCGATCACGTCCATGCCCCACATTGAAAAAGGCCACGGAGCAACCATTGGATGCAGCTCGTTGGGTGATGCTCTGATCTGATTCGCGTAGACTTGACACAAGTGACAGTGCCTGACATGCTTGATGCAGTCAATCTCCATGGTAGACCAGAAGTACCCGAGTCACATGAGCTTCTTTGCCAGCATGATCCCGTTCATGTGAGGTCCACAGTTTCCCTTGTGCACTTCTTCCATGAGGCGTTGTGCCTTGTTCTCGCCGACACACCAAAGTAGTGTAGCGTCGAATGAACGGCGGTAAAGAGTCTCGCCACTCAGGAAAAAGTGTGCTGCAATGCGTCGGAGAGTCCTCCGGTCATGACAATCGGACGCTGGGAATTGACCTGTTTGCAGAAAGTGCTTGATGTCTGCGTACCATGGTTTGCCGTCAATAACATCGATTACATCGCAATGGGCAGGGCCCTGAGCAATCTCAAACTCGAAGGGCTCGATGAGATTCTCCTTCGTAATGCTCACCATGGATGCGAGCGTCGCAAGTGCATCTGCGAACTGGTTCTTCATGTGTGGTGTGTACGTAAATGAGATATTCTCGAAGTTCTCTGTCAACTCTTCGAGGTACTCATGATATGGCACCAGCTTCGGATCTTTCGTCTTCCATTGTTTGAGCGTCTGGAAGATCGTGAGCATAGAATCGCCAAACACTTTTAGCTCCTTGACTTTGAGGTCGATCGCCGCCTGCAAGCCGAGGATACAAGCTTCGTATTCGGCTATGTTGTTGGTGCAAAGGAAATCAATCTTCGCTGCAATAGGGAAATGACGCCCCTCAGGGGATATCAGCACTGCGCCAATACCAGACCCGGTGGAATTGACTGCGCCGTCAAAGTACACCTTCCATCCTAGAGTCTCTTCCTCATCGCTCACTTGGAGGATCCTTTCGTCTGGAAAGTCAGAGTTGATCGGTGTCTCGTCCTCGATTGGAAACTCTGCTAGATGATCTGCAATTGCTTGGCCCTTTTCTGATGTGCGTGATACGTACTCGATGTCGTACTCCGTCAGTTGGTAACGCCATTTTGCTACGTTCCCTGTGTAGGATGGATTGCCGAGTAGATATTTCAACGGATTTGCCTTTGACAGCAGGCGAACAGTATGGTAGAGAGTGTATTGTTGGAGTCTTTGCATGACCCATACAAGTGCGCAACACATTTTCTCTATATCAGGGTAGTTAGACTCCCCTTCAGTGAACTTTTTGCTTAAATAATAAATTGCTCGCTCTGCATGCGAGGAATTGTCCTTTTGCCCTAACATGCATCCGATGGATTGTCGGCATACCGTCAGGTACAGAATGAGAGGACGATCCGATGAAGGTGGAACCAACGCCGGCGGCTGAACTAGGTATATGCCTTGACTGTATCAAAAGCTTTCTGACACTCGTCATCCCATTCGACCGCTGCATTTTTGCGAAGCAAACAGAAGAGTGGTTGGCACTTGTCTGTTAAATTTGCAATGAAACGCGCGATGTAATTCAGCCGTCCTAGGAAACTCCTTACTTCGCGCACTGTCGATGGAGGGGGCAATTTCATGATCGCCTTGACCTTGTCGGGGTCGACCTTGATGCCCTTCTCGCTAACTACAAACCCTAGCAATTTCCCTGACTTGACGCCGAAGGTGCATTTCGCTGGGTTGAATCGGAGTTTGTACTTCCTGGGACGATCGAATAGTCGCTTGAGGTTGACCAGATGATCTTCACCTTCTTTGGACTTTGCAATCATGTCGTCAACGTAGACCTCTATCTCTTTATGCATCATGTCATGAAAGAGAGTGACCATTGCCCGTTGATAGGTTGCCTTGGCGTTTTTGAGACCGAAAGGCATGACCTTGTAGCAAAACATACACCACATCTTGATGAACATCGTTTTGATCTTATCCTCCTCGGCCATCTGAATCTGATTGTATCCAGAGAAACCGTTCATGAAGGAGAATTGTGTATGGCGTGCTGTATTGTCCACCAAGACGTCGATGTGGGGCAGCGGGAAGTTATCCTTAGGACTGGCCCTGTTATGGTCTCGGTAGTCGATGCTGACTCTGACTTTCCCGTTCTTCTTTTCCACTGGCACAATGTTCGCTACCCATTCAGAATAATTGCATACCTCCAAGAATCCCGCATCCACCTGCTTGACGACCTCTTCTTTAATGCGGAGAAGCTCGTTGACGCCGTAAGTGTTGGCGTTTGGGTGGAAATCTTTCAGTGTCTAGTGGGAGGAAATGCTTTATGATTGAAGGGTCTAAGCCTGGCATGTCGGTGTAAGACCAAGCAAAGACCTCTTGATACTCTGTCAAGAAATCGATCATTCGGGCTCTCTGTGATGGGGTCGAGACCCATCCTGATCCTTAGGGTGCATTGTTCTTTTGTAGTGCCTATGTTGATCTCTTCGGTTGGCTCAATTGAAGTGAGCTGATGGTTTTCAAGATGATGCAAACTCTGGCATCGTCTCGTCAAGTCCTGCCCCGAAGTATATGGGTAGGGACTTTCCGAGGTGTGTTTCGGATGAGTTCAAATCGTTGCATCGGTGATTTGGATTCGATTGAAGCCTAGACACGAAAGCGAATTGTTTTAGAAATTAAAGATGCTAGAAGTAAGTGCGAGAGATAGAGAATTTAGACGCAGAATTCAAAAAGCATGCAGGGATTTTATTAACAAGCCATAACAAAAACCCCTCTTCCGTTATGTAGCTTATGGCGTTGTCGACATACAGGTAGCATTATATATAAAGACCGTCTTACACATCGGCAACTATAGCCAAGTAGAGCGGAACTAAAGTCCAATTGGTAAGCTCCTCATCCTCCCGTACAGGGCGGATATGAACCTTGGAAGATGTCTCCCCAATGACGGCATATATGGCTGGCAAAGCCAAAAACGCTTCAACTGCATCCGAAGAGAAGTCATCTGATTCAATGATTGGGCTATCGGAGGTCCCTCTCATGATCTGCGGTGGTGCGTGGAAAAACTGTGAGAGTGGTGGAACCGGAATGCCCCTGAAGAGCTTTCCGTAATGTGCAGCAAGGCGGTGGAGATGCTTTCCACGACGAGCCTGCACGATTTCATGGCAGGAGGGGCGAAAACCGAGTCCCCTCCTATTGTGGTATTCCTCTACTTCAATCGGTCGGAGGATTCCCTGTGCACGTGCCCCGAGTCCAGTACCGGGGACGTAGTCGTTCTTGAAAAGAACCTTTCCAATCATACGATCGGTCTGTGATGGACCGACTTCTCCGTAATCTCGGATTACGGAGATTGTATCAAAAGAGTGAAAGGGAAGATTCTGATCTTCTCCAATGCTGATGTAAGGGACGGCTGTCTCTTTGTAAACTGCATAATCTTCCTCACCGTTGACAGTGATGAGCTTGCCTTCGACAAAGAACTTCAACTTCTGGTGCAGCGATGAAGGAACAGCGCCGGCGGCGTGAATCCATGGCCTCCCGAGCAAGAGGCTGAAAGCATTAGGTATCTCGAGGATTTGAAAGGTGACAGAGAATGAGCAATGACCCACATCGATTAGGAGGTCGATTTATCCATTCACTACTCTCCTGGAGCCATCAAAGGCTCGAACAGTGCTCTAGCTTGCACGGATGCGACTTATATCCACGTTCATTTGTTTCAGCATGGAGACGGGGCAAACGTTGAGAGCAAAGCCACTATCGATCATGACTCGACCAACGACGTGATTATTGCACTTGCAGACTATGTGCAATGCCCGCAAGTGTCCCTGGCCTTCCGATGGAAGCTCATCATCAGCAAAGAAGATCTGATTCGAGAAGATGGAGTTCACAGTCTCTTCGATCCTATACGGTGTTGTATCTTTTGGGACTTGTGCCGTAGTGAGAACTTTTAATAAAGCATTCCGATGCGGCTCGGAGCTCAAAAGCAATGCAAGTAGCGAGATGTGGGCTGGTGACTTGCCTATTTGCTCCACTACTTTGTTCTCGCTTGCTTTGCTCACCTTCATGAAAGTTTCGGCTTCCTGATCGGTGACCTTCTTTGTAGGGAGTGGCACGGCTTCTGGAACAGTTGAGAATGCGGTAGCAGGGGCCTTCCCTTTGTCAGCAGGCTCTGGACCTTGATAAACACGACCTGAGCGCATGATGCCTATCGCGCTCATTTCTAGTTCTGCATTGGCAACCTCACCCTCATATGTCCAAGGAACTCGGCTATCCTGGTATGGCTCCTTTGCAAGAACCTCAATAACGAACGAGACGACAGCAAATGCAACTTCTGTCGGAGCATAGTTGATGACGAACAGAATTGAAGTCTTTTGCGCGTCTTCTTACTCTTCGATAGCAACGATGCTAATCATGTTGACCAAAGGTCCTGAACCTGATACATGATCGGGGAGAGGATTTGAGCGGACATTCGGTGGGTTTACCTCATTAAAGGAGATCTGCCTTGTGTCAATCATCTCCTGAATTCTGTTCCGAAGTGTCCAGCAATTGTCCAGGGTGTGATCAGGAGCACATTGATGGAATTCACAGCACAAGTTTTGATTTTGCACTGCGGGGTCAAAGTTGGGACCGAGCGCCTCTATTATGATCTTGTTGCCTGCAAGAAGCTGCCTGAATATGTGAGAGGGAGGAGCTGGTAAAGTGGTGTACGGCTTGTGCGGACGCGGTTTGAGCATCACTACTCGGTTGAGCTCTCGGGGTTGGAGCACGTTAAGCCGGCTGAGGAGATCTCGAAGCCGGGGGTCTACCTTGTTGAGCCTGAGCAGGAGCATGCTGTTGCAGAGGTTGCGACTGGATAACAGTTGGCGAGGTCGGGAAATAAGCTTGCAGCGTTTAGTAGGGCACAGGATGTGCATATGCCTGAGAAGTCTGCAATGCAGGGGTGTAGTCCACCGAAATCGGCTGTGAAGCCTGATGTCCAGAATTGACGGCGCCAATAGTCGCGTCTTTGCCTCTCCTGGAGGTTCCAGGAGTCTGCTTCTTCGATGTCTCTCCGTCCTTCTTCCTCGATGGGCCTTCAATTCTCCCTAGCTTAACACCCATGTCAAGCTTCTTTCCTACCTCGATCAGGTCCGAGAAAGAGGAGGTATGAGCTAGGAGATGTGAGTAATATGCGCCCCTGAGCATGGAGTGAAACAGCTGAACTTGCTGTCGCTCAGTGATTGGAGGAATGTGCTTCGCCGTTTTTCCTCTCCACTCCGTTGCATATGCTTCGATAGCTTGATCCTCTCTCATCTCTGTCATGCTGAGATCGAGAAGAGTAGGGGGTGTCTCCGCACAAAATCGATACTGGTCGAGGAACTTCTAAGACAGATCTGTCCACGTAGGGACGTCGCTGGCTTTCAGGGTCATAAACCAATCTAGCGCCAATCCCATAAGACTGTCTTGGAAAGTCTGAATGACGAACTCTTCATAATCCCAATATGAGAGCATTTTGCTTTGATAGTGACGGAGATGATGCCGAGGGTCTCTGGTCCCGTCGTATCTCTTGAAATCTGGAATTTTGATCTTAGGGGGCAGCCGCATGCCCGGAAAGAGATTCCAGTCACTGTCACCGAAGTCGAAACGGGGATTGCCTACTTGGAGGGCTCAAATGGTTTCCTCCATTCTCCTTATTCTCCTCTCTTGTTCATTCTCCCCTTCGGGATGAATGTTTGTCGGTAGAGCTAGAGGGGCAGCCTGAGTAGGCTTACCCGGTTCAGTGGGAGGAATATTTAGAGGCGGTGGAGCAGGGTAAGAAAAGCTTATTTGGGGTTATGGAGCTTGGGAAGGAAATTGGTCTGCAATGGGAACAAGAGCCTATGCAATCCTAACCGGAGGAACTGTCGGTGGTGGTATAGTATAGATTGGAGGATGCATTGACACGGTTAGCGGTGGCAGTGTATGCATAGTCGAATCTGCGGATAAGAAAGTCGCTGGTGGCAGCGGAACTGCTGTTGGAGCAGGTGGTGGCGGTAGAGGATCACTGATCGGATGGACCGTCGGTGCATACGCCATTGCAGAGAAAGATGCGTCTTCAACCTCCGAAACAAAGGTTAGAGGGACTGTTGGATTTGGATCGACAATTGGCCTGTGCTCCGGAGGCGGGGTGAAGCTCGATGAAGCCCGATTCTGATCCTTGAGCATAGCCATGAGCTCTGTCATGTCGGTGGCCATGTTGGTTGCTAACTGGTTCACCATCCCTTCTAGCGCGGTGAAACGTGCGGGATCCATAAGGTTAGACGCCGTCTGTGCTATTGGTGGAGGATGTCCGATAGGGACGCCTAAATGCGCTGTAGATATGTCCGCGGGTATGGGAGATGATATAACTTGTGTCAGTGGTGCTTGAGAATATGTCGGCATTGGCAGAGTATCCTGTTCATGAATGGCGGGTTGTTGATCTTCTGCCATCCTTACTCGTGCACGAGTTGGATATCGATGGGACGCCAGTTGTTAGTACCTGTATGGATAAATATGTAAGTGCAATTGCAGTATGTTGACAAAATTTTAACATGTAAATGACTAAGTGTTATGAAATGCATGAAATGCATAGCTTCGAAAACACTAATGTCATTATATCAGTTTGATTTACGTTCCATAATTTATAAAGATAGTCTGTTTAAAAGAAAGGAACATAAACATAAAACCGACATCCTACTACGCACGATAGCTGAGTGAGCGTTGCATAGGTCCGAGCAAGGTAAAAAGACTCCGTAGACTGCTAAACCTAAGGATGGGAGACCTTGTGCCTTTTCGCCCGCGCTCGGTCCAGTGTAGCGCTCAATTGCTCTATCTCCCTGTCTTGGTTCGCTACGCGTGCGCGAGTCTGAGCTAGCTCCCTCTGAAGCTCTCTGTGGTCAGTGAGCTCTGAACGTATATCCACAAGCTCGCAGTGGAGTCGATCTCGCTCCTCCCTAATGGACTGCAACTCCATGCGAATGGCCCCTTGGATGGTACTTTCTGCATCTGGAATGTTAGCTTGCGGAATTCGTGAGGTGCGTAGCCGACGGACAGGTGCAAGTCCGTGCGGATGGAACTAAGCCACATATGCTATAGTAGCTGAGAAAGCTCGCTCATCATCAGTGGGATGCTCCGGGAAGTAAAGTTCCCGAACGATGCGAGTGTCCCACAAGCGTCGAACTTCCCGAACCCGTAGAAACCTGTCTGGAAGTGAAGCTGTTGTGTCTGCCCACATGAAGCGGTATGGAGTGCGATCCGCCTTTGTAGGGATATCTTGTAGACCACCGAGTTGTCTGATGACTCGGGTTGGAAAGATGAGTTTGCTCCCTAAATGACTGATCAAAGGGAGTCCTGTGACTAAAGGACATCCAATGGTCATGGGACCACCGGGATTCCAACGAGCAGCCCATAGAAACTGTGACGGGGTGAGACCTTCCATAAACTGCTTCCAATCGATGTAATCACAGTTGGAAGGTCGAAACACCTGAAGTAGACGAGCGATGAATGAACGCTCGTTGGTGATGTAAGAAAAAGGATGGGATGAGTAGAACGGCCTAATGTGTGCAAGAAGCCAAATCTGCAGTAGATGCGGAGCTCCTCTCATTCTACCACGTCGAACCTCTCATACATAGTCAAGAGACCGAATGGTCTCAGCCAAGACGGCTTCCACGTAACTATGGCCTCCTACCACTTGGAGGATGACTTGGGCAAGTGCCCCGTCTATGAGGTTCGATGAGTAGGGGAATAGGATGGTCCCGAAGATGAGCAAGAGGAACCTGTGATAGGCATCACGCTGATACGATTCTCCCCTGGCGTTGAGAGAACGAATATGTATGAAGTCAATGAGCCATGCGGTCCTAACGCTATGCTCCCATCCATATCGAAGTTCATGACGAATTTCTTCATCGTGGAGACCTAGAAGGATGGCAAGTCTACTTTGTATCGTGGCAAACTGGTTGGGCACCACGATGTCGCGGGTCGGCATGGGCCGCAGAATGAGTGTCGTGTATTCCTCTACTGTAGGAGCTAGCTCTGTCCCCTGAAAGCTGAAGACGGCCCGCTGAGTGTCCCAAAAACTAATAGCTGTCCTGAGCAAGGTCCAGTCAATGGGGGAATCAGCAAGTATTGGCAAATCTTCTATGATGAGTCGGAGAAATGCACGATCGACAGGGCGGAATGTTCTCCAAAGGCGCATAATGTCCGCGGCTGGTGTGATGATGACATCGAGCCTAAGACAGGGATGCGAGCGATCCATCCTTACCTAAATGGAGAGAATGTCGGTTCAATGTTTAAAACCAAACTGATGTAATGTCCTAGATTGTTTTGAAAACATGCATGCAATGTAAAAAAGTAAAGTATAACTGTATATGTTACAATGTAAATCGCTCATTGTAGAAAAACAACAAAAGGCTCGACTAAAAGAAAACTAGGGGCCGACTCAAAGACCGGACTTTGGGTCAGTTGACGGCATGAAGGCAATTTTGGTCCAGCATGACGGTCCCTGTTTATGCATGGTTTCAGTGTGCTACTGGGAAAACCACTAACTAGGGATGGGGGCTCCCGATTCAAGGGCGTCTGTTAGCACTCCATTTTGGCCCACCGGCTCCCGACACAAGGACTCCCGACCGAAGCTCAGGTTACTATTCATGACCCGACAATCGGAGATGAACGCACGGACGTGGGAGCACAGACTACAGAAGAGAAGCAGGGTCCTCCAAAAGGCTCAGAAGGGCAATCAAAAGGGAAGATAAACAACGAACCCCAAAACAACAGAATCCGGCACTATGGCACTATTCATCGCCGGATCACTGGAGCGTCAGAAGATATCCAATATGGGACTTTAAAAATCCCTCTTGGTACCAAAATGACCAATGGCACCTCCGAGCGCATTTCAGAAGCCTCCTGCTTAAGCCGGGGCACTCCCGAACATTTGGAGACGCCTTCCTAACGGGGTTCCCGGGACGCCCGATCCACAGACAAGTAAACGGCACCCGAAAACAGGCCTGCACACACCCAAGGACCACCAGGACCATGGAACAGGATTCAGACAGCGTTTCGGAGTTCATCTTGGTCTCCCGAGTGGATCACGACCCGGGAAAAAGATGCCCTTTTCTACATAAAGACATAGCCGGAGACCCTTTTAACAAATCGCCAGTGCACGAAATTTGCGCCAATCAATCCCAGGGACCTCAACGGCTTGGGAGATAAACCCCGATCACATTGCATAATCCATTTAGGTTTCCCGAGTACCATTCCGGTAACAAAAGGGCCCCTTTCACGGGGAATCTTGCGCTCAGAGCTCATTCAGGGAAATGTTGACGTCCGAGCTTCACACCACTCACTTCCTACAACTCCTAGGACTAGGGAAATCATTTCGCCTCGGGCCAAGCAAGTCAATTAGGTCTCCCGAGTGACATTTCAATGGTCCCGAACGCCTCTCGGCGAACCTTCGGGACTTGTTTCTAACAAACGGAGATCGCAGTGGTCTCCGAACACATCAAAACACTTGGGAAACACTGAGAGAACCCATTTCGTGGATCCCTAAGTCGTCTCCGATTATCAATCTCCAGTCGAGGCCGGCGAGTTAACCGTTTTGCCCAAAGCACAAAGTACACCGACACGAGCAGTACAACACGCAGAGGTGCGAACAGGCGATAGAAACGGAAAACTCCACTCCGATCATCTAAATGGAGCAAAACCGGCTTTCGAGTCCCTGAGTCACCCGAGCATTCGCTTTCAAGAAGCATAGCAATATTAGGCTCATTAAAGCCGTATTCGCGCATACATCGATAATTCGTCGTTCAAGCGAACTATGGAAATCGAACGCACGATCAATCGAGCCCCGAGCTTCTTCCGACTTTCTTCCTAGTCAAGTGGGACCCTTGAGCTAGCCAAGCCAGCCGAGCCAAGCCTCAAGCCGCAAGCCATGGCTTCTCTCTATGTGTGGCTAAAAGCAAGCCAAGTCTTCCCTCAACCACACATTCAAAATATCTCTTACACATCCTCACATCAACTCCCATCTTTCCATCACTTCCCATCAACCTCCCACTCACTTTCCCCACCTTAATCTTCCCTCCAAAATTCGGATTCCTTAAGCACCCACTAATTGCACTTAGTTTTCACTAAACAAGCCATTAAGTCTTCCTTTATAAGCCCATTGCACCATTAACTTAATCACAACTCATCTTCCATCTTCCCTCAAGCATTTCTCACCCTAAAATCCTCTCAAGCTCCCCATTTTCGTCCAGCAATAGCTCAGCCCGCACAGCCCCCACAACAGCCCGAAACCAAGGCAAAATTGCCGGAAAACTCAACCATTTTCCGGCGACCGCCACCCAACCTATGCCAACTTCAACCAAACTTCATACCCCACATGTATTCACCCTCCCGAGTCCATTTTCGAGGTCCGTTTCAGCATTTGAAGCTTCCAGCTTGCCGAACCAGCACTGACCAGAAACAGTTTACTTAGTCGTTTTCCCGGTTTCTAGACGAGTCCCGCCATCTGATTCAACTTAGCCTCAAACAAACTTCATATCCCACATGTATTCGACCTCCCGAGTCTATTTCCAGTGTTAGTTTTGTGATTTGAAGCTTCCAGCATGCCAAACAGGCTCTGTCCAAAACCGAGTTCCATAGGCATTTTCACGATTTCCCAGGCTTCCTCGACATTTCCACCACCCCACGACTATGCCGAGTCGTGCCATCACTTTCTAGGGGTTCCTTACAACCCTCACTCTCCCCCGTGACGAGGTGGTTGCGTGCCGATAGCCGTCCAACTGTGCACCACCGCCATTTCCCTCTTTTCTCCCTTCACAGATTTTTCCAGTCTTTTTACCTGTTTTCTTTGCATCTTTCAGGAAGATCGACGTGTCCAATCCTTATGAAACCACTGCAGGTATGATCCTCACTCAGTTAGGAGTCCAATGCCACTGACCTTGCATCAAAAGACCACCGGGAGCCTCCCATAGAGTCATTTCTTCATCGGGTGCCAGTCGGGTTTGTTCCTCTGGTTTTCTTTTCTAACCAGAAATTTTCAGGAATGTACAGGTCAGCTCGGGTTGAATGTCACTACGAGCCACCTATCACCGTGATCCTCAGTCAGTTAGGAGTACAATGCCACCGACCTTGTATCAAAAGACCACCGGGAGCCTCCTGTGGAGTCGTTTCTTCATCAGGTGCCAGTTGGGTCTGTTTTGACCCGACTGGGTCTGTCCTTTTTTACTGACCCGACTTTATTTTTGATTTCCGGAAACTCTACACATGCTCTCCTCCCGAAACCACCACAGGACACGATCCTTAGTCTCTTGGGAATCCAACGCAACTGGCCCCGCGTGAAAATTCCATCCCGATCAATCGGTACAGCCCCGACAAGCCAGACTGCCATTCGGTTCTGCCAGTCGACCCGACTACACCGGTTCGGGTCTGTTCGTTCCAGCCGAGTCTCCCGACTCCCTTTGCCACTTCTCCGACTCTTTCCTCGTGTTCCGAGGCTAGGTAAAACTCCTCCTTGACTTAGAGAAGTTAGGATCTTCGATACTTGTTTGTTATGGGGGTTAGGGTGGTTAACAAACGGAAATGCATGAAAGTTCAAGTTTTTATATATTCCCTTGCAAATGTACGTCGTTTATCACGTTGCACGTCCATATAACGTATGTACCGTGATGGGAAATGGCTAGGATCGAGGTAGGAGAGACGTCTAAGCTACGGTCGAACCAAGGGAACCCACAACCTAGTCCCAAGGAAGGGACCCGTGAGCTCTCTTGGCTCACCCGAGGCTAGGGCGGCTTCTCCTTCCCCGAAGTTAGTTGGTTCCCGTGTTTTTTCCGTCGTTTATCGCATGTAATGTATTAGTATGACGGGAAAGGATTTAGATCGGAATTGAAGAGCCCGTCTTGACCCGTGTGAGCCATGGAAACTCACGGCCACTCTTGAGGGGATGTGGCCGAGAGTTCCTTTGGACCACACGGGTCCAAGGAGACCTCTTTCATTTTGAAATAGATCGGTTCCCATGTTTTCGCGTTTTACCATTGTATGAATCGACGCCGTTTTACCGATTCCTTTATATATATATTGTATGTGTTCGTTTGTGTGTTCGGTTGTGTTTCGAGATCTTGGCGGCGTCGGTTTCCTTCCATTTTTACCGAAATATGTGTTATTATTGTGCTCGATGTATTATGTATGCAAGGTACGGCTAGAATCAACGTAGGAGACTCTCCATAACCCAAGTCGGGTCAAGGAGAGCTCTCGGCCTAATCCTTGGAGAGGTGGCCGAGTGCCCTTTGGCCCTTCCCGGTTTAGGACGGTCTCCTTCGTTGCTTCGGAATCGTCCCTTGGAATTGAGTGTATTCATATTTTGCGTTTTTTATCGTTGATCATGTGCTAGCCGCCTCGTAGGAGAGTTAGTTTTGGAAGATTATCCGTCAAGTCCACAATTCCTCGATATAAGATCACTACCACCGAATAATTTCACAAATGGAAGAAACAGAACGTATCATTCGGTTAATTAAATCACTTGGACTAAGTAATTGGATAAATTAATTGCTAATTCGTAAGCGCATCGATGGTTCACGGAACGGCGGAAATGCCCTTTTCTTCAAAAGCTCACAATTTCAAAGCACCGAGACATGTAACACGAATAGAATCGGTGTCTAGCGAGTACTCGCGTACTATGACTCGATTCCGGGCCCAATTTGAGGCGGTTCGAGTCGAGACGCGTGAGTCCTTTTTAGACCTCTTCGTGTCACGTGATCTTTAATTTATATGTGAACTACACACGTTTTACCGATCAAGGGCATAATCGTCATTCCGTGATTCACCGATATCTTAGGCATTAGGGAGTCGGAAACACCTCGATCTATGGGCGGAATGGGGCGACCCGTCCGGGTGCGAGTTTCATTCGTACAGCCCATTCCGTCCACTTTCGGTGTTTCTATCTCCCTATTGTAGATTCAGTGGTGGACGTTCTCATTACCGTTACAAAACACGAAGAACTGGATTAATCATGCATTTGACTTAATCAAACATTAGATAGTGGATAGGTGGAATGCTAGGTTCCAATCTAGAGTAAAAAATACAAGTTTGTCTAATTCGGTGAAACCATAGTGACACATCACTGAATAAAGTTTTAAAACAAATCCACACATTTAATTGGGCTAGAACCACATCCCAGACCACCTCTTTGTTGGCCTAGGTTAGATACATTGTTTGCTAATCAACCCCGGTTAATAACTGATTAATTCACGTACACTCGACTTAATATACAACTTGTCTGTATTTATCTATACTTGTCAGTTGTTGTCTGTTTTTCATCAATTTTATCAGTTTTCTCCTGTTTTCCACTTGCTTTTGTTGATTTATTGCGGTTCGGGTTCGAGCCCATAGGTTACGTGTTGCACGGGGCCCAACGCCCCAAATCACCGAACACGAGGTCCAACGCCTCCTAATTCACTGAATGCGTGCAACCCGAGTGCGGAATGGGATCTAGCCTCGAGTCACCATCACAATCCAAATGTGGCCTATGTGGAAGGTAATTTGGATTGGATGTGTGAAACGTGTTTAGATATCACCCGGGAGCTCGATCGGCCCAACGGTTACAATAAGAACTAATCGGTTCTCCTGCAAACCGTCGTTTCGATTGGACCCGACCCCCGGCTCCTTGAGCCCGCATTGCCTTAATTTATTTATCGGTCATTTAAAACACACGGTGAGCCGGAGTGGAATATTGGCCCAATGCAAACCGATCGGGATCATTTTACTTATTCAGTTATACTTTGTAATTATTCGAGAGAACATTGTGAGGATTTTATTTGTACATTCACTCATTCATTTGTAAGGATCCCCGATCGGCGAGCGAGAGGTCCGAGTATCGAACCAGTCAAGTCGGTCCATTGTTACCAAGGGATGAGTAAGCTCGAACACTCGTGGTCTCGGTTCGCGCAGGGAATCTACCATCACGGTTCGATGAACTGTAACGCTAAGATAGTGAACCGATTCCTCGACGCACAAGCCTACTCATCTTTCGGATTATTGGCCCAACTTGATCAATTCATCGACTTTACGGTGTCAAAATGGGCGAGTCGAGTGCAACCCTAAATCACGCGGTAAATAAATAAAACGACAAGCCTAACAAACTAGAGTACCGAAAGGGCGTGCGGGATATAGGCCCGCAGGTAATAGAACTCCCGAATTCGGAATTTCCGGTTCCGTACGACCATTGCCTTAGTATTTAGGTGTACCTCGTACCCCTAGACCCGGGCGACTCAACGGCTCTCGACCTACGGGTCGTAAACAGTGAGTGGCAACTCCTTCTCACGTGCGTCCGTCGCGCGTCCCCGGGAAGGTGGATACTCCTAAGCCGCGTTGCGTAGACTTCGCGCATGCGTGCCCCGTCGAGATGAAATTTGGGTGCGCACAGCTTGGCGACTCTACTGGGGATATCTAGAGGGTTCGGGCTCAATCCCATCTGCTTGCTTGCTTGTTTATTTACTGCTTTCCGTCGTTTATCGCTTATCTACTTACGCACATTTATTTCACGCATGCATTGCATATCATGCTAGCTTTAGGTGCCTCGTTCGAAATCCCATGGGCGCCAAAATAGGAAGCTAGGTTAGTTAGAGGTTCCGAGTAAGGGAATGGATCGAGTCAGCTATGCCACCGAACCGGCCCCCAAAGATCCTCGCTCGATTTCAAGGAATTTACACTCTTGAGTTGGGAGCCCCCATCCATAGATAGCACGGTCCTCGTAGCACCGAACCATGCATCGTGTTATGCCTCCATGCAAGCCTTCAACCCGACTCCGATAACAGTCCATCTTGTCGGCCTGCGAGCCATTTGAGTCTTTTCCATTTCAAGAGCGATGTACATGTAATTTCTATTAAGCCGTGGGCATTTACTCTCTTCGCACACATGCATCATGTAATTTTCAAAAATTAGGATGTCATTCATGTTGACGAGTCCTAAGCAGATTTTCTTGTCGTCTTGGTAAGGGACGCCTTGCTCGGCCTCCTGCCCGCGCCTCGATAGAGTCCGCCAACACACGAGGACCTCACCGACCCGCCACAGAATGCGAATGGCGTATATTCCGAGACAACATGATCGACCTCATCAACACTAGGCTCGATCACTGAGAGGTTGCTGAGAGATGAGGAACTGGCCGGCCAACCACCTTAGAGGGAGCTCTCCCAAACCCGTGCCAAGATGCAGAGACGGGGTCAGGAGCTCGCTCGAGCGAACGCCGCCCTGGAGAGGTCTAGGAAGAGGGCTCGTGGAGGACCATACATGCACTATAGGATAGATATCTTCACAGGGCCCTCACCTAGAACCAGTGCTTTCCGAGGCTGCGCTCGCTCAAACTCCAAGTGTGGTGGAAGATCAGCTTAGGACTTTATTTTACAAGATTTACATTGCACTTTAGACCTTTCGAGTCAATGTAAATGACAACATTAGCTTTTGAAAATGCGCGCATTGTATACATTCTATTCATTTACTATTTCGCATAACAACTAACATCCCATTATACAAGTGAGTGAGGACCTCTTTCGCAGATAGACCGACCACGACCTTCATCCTCCCTCCACGGCAAGGCGAGCCATGGCCCGAGGACCGATCCACCTTCCTAAGAAAAGCTAGCTTCTCACTAATCCAGCGCAGCCATATGTCATTGCGTAACCGAGCACAAGTCTTTTCGTGCAACCGAGCACATCCACCAGCACAACCGAGTGTGTCCATCCGCGTCGTGCGAGCATGCCTCCACCTTATCAACGCACACATTCTCGCGCGCTCGCACGACGCCTACCAGGCTAGTTCAATCCCCTGCACCCTTACGCTGAAATCGCGAATATAGTTTGCTCCTTCATTGTTCCCCTTTTCCCATTGCAGGAAATAACTGACAAGAAGGCAATCTGAATCCCAAACGACCACAATCAGGACAATGAACACTCTCCGTCCGGCTTCTTGGAATTTCGACATTGAGTCCCAACCCTCCCTCCACAAAAGATCACAAGTGACTGCTTCGACTAACAGAGCATGGCCCTGCCCACCCGCCGCAAAAAAAATTTGCACGATTGCATCTCCAACCGGAGAATGGACCCACCCCACCCTCTGCGATGGCCATCAACCAGCCACCGGGGCAACACGCACTCTTCCTTAAACTCTCTTTTATATTTATATGCATTCATAAATGGGTTCCCAGCATGAACAAACCCTTCTAGTGGCACTAGGACCGGCCCAAAGACGCCTTATTGTTTCTGTCAGACCTGTTCAACTCACCTGTCCTCTTGGGCCCCGGCTCCTTAAGCCTTCCCTAGGACGGCTGCGCATGCCAACCCGAAATCGGGAAAAGTACAACTATGCGGCCCCCAGTCACGGTCTGACCGCTCCAAGGTGGTGATGATTACACTCCCGGAATTGAGTGTCCCCCACGCACGGCACCCCATGAGTTGTACGTTGAACGAAAGAATTTCTCATGGGTCCACCTTACATTTCTTACCACATATTCCACCGCATAATCGCCTAATGCATCATCCTTTTTGTCATCCTCCACAGGGACACGCCGGTCGCGGGCGAAGAGCGATGCGCGGGTTCACACCTCCTCGAGAACTCCTATCGGGTCTTTCTTCCTATACTTCAGTAGGGAAGGGCCCGACAAGGAAGTACCCCCTATGAAGCCGACGACGGAAGCATCCGAACAAGCCGCATGCCTTCAGCGCAACCGTCTCAATCGACAAACAAGCATGCCTATCGGCTTCGAGAGCACACCTCTCCAACGTACAATTGATGCTGGAGCCACAAGCACGATCGGGGATGATGATTGTACAAGGCGCCCACCACATGTCACATTAACAATGAAAATCGGGGCATTCACATTCATCATACACACCGAGACCACCTCGAACATCATCCGGCCATCCAAGTGACGTACACTAGGGCATCCTCGGTTGAAGCTCGCGACAAAGCGACCTCGGCAAGCGACGTACACTGGGGCATCCCTAGTTAAAGTTCGCCTTGAGGTCGCCATAGTGGGTCACTCCAACAAACGATACTGGAACGCTCCTAGTCATCCGCATCAAGAATGGGCATCTTCCACAATAAGCATCAGGACAACCTCGGTCACACACTCCCTAGGGCAATTTTGCATTTTCTTTCTCTAGGCAACGGGGGGAAATCACTTGTAAAGATTGCAAGGTCGAAGAACATGTAGTTCGGCTTCCGAATGCATGAAGAACAAACACCAAGTCTCCGCGAGGCAAAGCTCATCAAAGCACCCGCAACAATGAAAAAGTCGGGAAAAGTAAAACAAATACATGGGGACACGATACAAACCCCTGCTGCAAGAAAAAACAGAGCGAAAAGAAGCGAGAAAAACCCGCCAATGAACAAAATAAGGCGCCGCCGAGAAACAAAACTCCAGCACCACCAATTCGAAGAAGAAATCAACGAACCCCGACAAAAATGGGGAGCAGCAAACGCAACTCGGAGGTCGAATTATTCGAACCCTTCGCCCTTGCAAACTCGAGAGACAAAAGAATCGAGCCCGCTAGGTCGAAACCCCTCGGGGCGACCTAGGCAAAAGCTTGGGCAAGAGAGAGGCACGACTGAAAATCCCGAGGCGGGCGGTCATGGCAAAAGGAGAGTTCATCCCCTTTAGTTGAGAGGTACGGCCCCGAGGTGGGTGACCGTAGCAAAAGGAGAGTAAAATGAGAGATAAGCAAAACAGTCACCCTAGGCTCTTGCACACTGCGCGGACCAGGGATCCCTAGGGGAAATGGCCAGGTTATCTACTCCAACACGATCCCCGATCAGCTCTCCTACTGAATTCAACCGTTCAAGGCGGATTCTTCTTCGAGCACAGTGGGCGACCAAGCATGCAATCCAAACAGTTCAAGACAGCCAACACCAACCGAAGGACGAAAGAGAAGGGGGGGTACATCTCAAGGCAAGCGTGAACCTGTGTATCCTTTCAGCCTTGGGCAACGTGCTCCCCAAGCTTTATCTTTTCTCTTTGTCATTGCACAACTCCAAAATGGGTCACAACCACCCTTCAATCGGCTACCACAAAGTCAAAATCCTAGACATTTCTTTCCGGGAGTCTAGTCATAACACTCTGAAAATGACTAGATTGAGGTCTGACCAAAATTGAACAAAATTCCCCATGCGGGTTACGAATGCAGCCGCCCTACGGCACCCTGATGAGAAGGGTTCTAAGTTCACGGGTGCATCGAACAATCGATAGAGCCGCTTGGGCACCTTTGAGAACGTTTCGATATGCCCATGCAAGACCAACAGGAGCCCCAGAGGCCTTGCATTGGGGCCTTTGAAAGCGGGACGCCCATTCGCATCACCAAAGCAAAAACTCTCCAAGGGTCGCCCTGGCGACCCGAAACTGAAAAGCATGCGTCGCAAAGACATCTTTTTACCTGCGCTTACACATTGTTAGTAACCCCCATGGCTTACTAGTAATACCAGGATCACAGGTACTACAAAGTGCAAGAACTACGACGGACTCTGATTTTCAACCCCTCATGATACGTAGGCGCTCTACCCCAGAGCTCGAGTCCCTCATCGCACGACTAGGGCATCCCCAGCGAACTACAATCGCCCCTGCGACAAAGCTAGCATCCGACAGAGGAACGAGTAACTGCCCCAGCAGCAAAGCCGGCTTCCGGCAGATCAAACACACCGCCACCCTAAGGGCAAAGCACCGACGAAGCAACTTCATCACAGCAGCAACGCTAATCTACAGCAGATCAACACCTTTGGGACAACATCAGTCCT
Source organism: Punica granatum (assembly GCF_007655135.1). Classification (NCBI taxonomy): domain Eukaryota; kingdom Viridiplantae; phylum Streptophyta; class Magnoliopsida; order Myrtales; family Lythraceae; genus Punica; species Punica granatum. The sequence goes on along the minus strand of NC_045127.1, from coordinate 34,048,717 downwards.
GTACACTTAGCGCGCACCACTGTCCACATGACTAACGAAGAGTTATGCTCTTCTCTGCAGATACACATGGAACCCAAAGGGCATCTCCTCCTTGACGGACACGCGATTGACTCATGCAGCAGATCGCAACCTCGAGCCGAGTGGAGGGCCCCATGGGGGGGCCACTTGACTCCAGTTCAAAGATGCAACAAGTGGCATCCTACGTCGCCCGAGCATGATCTCGATTCGGAACCGAGCAATTCGCCTCTTCCAGCACCTTGCGATGTCACCTAGCATGGATCCCCACCTCAACTTTCTCTACACTTTAGCACTTTACTGTTTTGCACAGGCCTCGGCCTAGTAATTTACAACTTTCCACGGGTTTCGGCCTAGCACTTTACAGCTTTCCACGGGCTTTGGCCTGGCAATTTACAGCTTTCTAGGGGCTTCGGCGTAGCACTTTACCGCTTTCCACGGGCTTCGGCCTGGCAATTTACAGCTTTCCAGGAGCTTCGGCCTAGCACTTTACTGTTTTCCACGGGCTTCGGCCTAGCACTTTACAGCTTTCCACGGGTTTCGGCCTAGCACATTACTGTTTTCCACGGGCTTCGGCCTAGCACTTTACAGTTTTCCACGGGCTTCGGCCTAGCACTTTACAGCTTTCCACGGGCTTCGGCCTAGCACATTACTGTTTTCCACGGGCTTCGGCCTAGCACTTTACAGCTTTCCACGGGCTTCGGCCTAGCACTTTACTGCTTTTCACGGGCTTTGGCCTAGCACTTTACCGCTTTCCACGAGCTTCGGCCTGGCAATTTACAGCTTCCACGGGCTTCGGCCTAGCACTTTACTGCTTTCCACGGGCTTCGGCCTAGCACTTTGCAGCTTTCCACGGGCTTCGGCTTAGCACTTTACTGTTTTCCACGGGTCTCGGCCTGGCAATTTACAGCTTTCCATGGGCTTCGGCCTGGCAATTTACAGCTTTTCACTGGTTTCGGCCTAGCACTTTACAGCTTTTCACGGGCTTCGGCCTAGCACTTTACCGTTTTCCACAGGTTTCGGCTTGGCAATTTATAGCTTTACACGGGTTTCGGCCTAGCACTTTACTGTTTTTCACGGGCCTCGGCCTAGCACTTTACCGTTTTCCACGGGATTCGACCTGGCAATTTACAACTTTCCCCGGGCATCGGCCTAGCACTTTACTGTTTTCCACAGGCCTCGGCCTCACACTTTACAGCTTTCCACGGACCTCGGCCTGGCAATTTACAGCTTTCCATGGGCTTCGGCCTAGTAATTTAATGCTTTCCACGGGTTTCGGCCTAGTGATTCACTGCTTTCCAAGGGCTCCGGCCCTGCACATACTGTCCTGCGGGCTAAGACCCCCTCATCCACCATATCATAATCTTCACCTCTCAATCATGCTACTATCTTGTGACATGTTCGTGCACACACACATTCTCTCCATACATCCAACGCAGAGGAGCGAGCGACTACAGGGAGTGACACCAGGGCGGTCGCCGGGACCAAAAGGGGTGCTTCTCATGATCTTTGGTTACATCCTCTAATCGAGCACACAACCAAAGAGGGGCAAGCGGTCAGCACCCCATTTTGGCCCACCGGCTCCCGACACAAGGACTCCCGACAGAAGCTCAGGTTACTATTCATGACCCGACAATCGGAAGTGAACGCACGGACGTGGGAGCACAGACTACAGAAGAGAAGCAGGGTCCTCCAAAAGGCTCTGAAGGGCAATCAAAAGGGAAGATAAACAACGAACCCCAAAACAACAGAATCCGGCACTATGGCACTATTCATCGCAGGATCACCGGAGCGTCAGAAGATATCCAATATGGGACTTTAAAAATCCCACTTGGTACCAAAATGACCAATGGCACCTCCGAGCGCATTTCAGAAGCCTCCTGCTAAAGTCGGGGCACTCCCGAACATTTGCAGACGCCTTCCTAATGGGGCTCCCGGGACGCCCGATCCACAGACAAGTAAAGGGCACCCGAAAACGGGCCTGCACACACCCAAGGACCACCAGGACCATGGAACAGGATTCAGACTGCGTTTCGGAGTTCATCTTGTTCTCCCGAGTGGATCACGACCCGGGAAAAAGATGCCATTTTCTACAGAAAGACATAGTCGGAGACCCTTTTAACAAATCGCCAGTGCACGAAATTTGCGCCAATCAATCCCAGGGACCTCAAGGGTTGGGAGATAAACCCCGATCGCATTGCATAATCCATTTAGGTTTCCCGAGTACCATTCCGGTAATAAAAGGGCCCCTTTCACGTGGAATCTTGTGCTCAGAGCTCATTCGGGGAAATGTTGACGTCCGAGCTTCACACCACTCACTTCCTACAACTCCTAGGGCTAGAGAAATCATTTCGCCTCGGGCCAAGCAAGTCAATTAGGTCTCCCGAGTGACATTTCAGTGGTCCCGAACGCCTATCGGCAAACCTTCAGGACTCGTTTCTAACAAACAGATATCGCAGTGGTCTCCGAACACATCAAAACACTTGGGAAACACTGAGAGAACCCCTTTCGTGGATCCCTAAGTCATCTCCGATTATCTATCTCTAGTCGAGGCCAGCGAGTTAACCGTTCTACCCAAAGCACAAAGTACACCGACACGAGCAGTACAGCACGCAAAGGCTCGAACAGGCGATAGAAATGGACAGCTCCACTCCGATCATCTAAACGGAGCAAAACCGGCTTTCGAGTCCCCGAGTCACCCGAGCATTCGCTTTCAAGAAGCATAGCAATATTAGGCTCATTAAAACCGTATTCGCGCATACATCGATAATTCGTCGTTCAAGCGAACCATGGAAATCAAACGCACGATCAATCGAGCCCCGAGCTTCTTCCGGCTTTCTTCCTAGTCAAGTGGGACCCTTGAGCTAGCCAAGCCAGCCGAGCCAAGCCTCAAGCCGCAAGCCATGGCTTCTCTCTATGTGTGGCTAAAAGCAAGCCAAGTCTTCCCTCAACCACACATTCAAAATATCTCTTACACATCCTCACATCAACTCCCATCTTTCCATCACTTCCCATCAACCTCCCACTCACTTTCCCCACCTTAATCTTCCCTCCAAAATTCGGATCCCTTAAGCACCCACTAATTGCACTTAGTTTTCACTAAACAAGCCATTAAGTCTTCCTTTATAAGCCCATTGCACCATTAACTTAATCACAACTCATCTTCCATCTTCCCTCAAGCATTTCTCACCCTAAAATCCTCTCAAGCTCCCCATTTTCGTCCAGCAATAGCTCAGCCCGCACAGCCCCCACAACAGCCCGAAACCAAGGCAAAATTGCCGGAAAACTCAACTGTTTTCCGGCGACCGCCACCCAACCTATGCCAACTTCAACCAAACTTCATACCCCACATGTATTCATCCTCCCGAGTCCATTTCCGAGGTCTGTTTCAGCATTTGAAGCTTCCAGCTTGCCGAACCAGCACTGACCAGAAACAGTTTACTTAGCCGTTTTCCCGGTTTCTAGACGAGTCCCGCCATCTGATTCAACTTAGCCTCAAACAAACTTCATATCCCACATGTATTCGACCTCCCGAGTCTATTTCCAGTGTTAGTTTTGTGATTTGAAGCTTCCAGCATGCCAAACAGGCTCTGTCCAAAACCGAGTTCCATAGGCATTTTCACGGTTTCCCGGGCTTCCTCGACATTTCCACCACCCCACGACTATGCCGAGTCGTGCCATCACTTTCTAGGGGTTCCTTACAACCCTCACTCTCCCCCGTGACGAGGTGGTCGCGTGCCGAGAGCCGTCCAACCGTGCACCACCGCCATTTCTCTCTTTTCCCCCTTCACAGATTTTTCCAGTTTTTTTACCGGTTTTCTTTGCATATTTCAGGAACATCAACGTGTCCAATCCTCATGAAACAACTGTAGGCAAGATCCTCACTCAGTTAGGAGTCCAATGCCACCGACCTTGCATCAAAAGACCACCGGGAGCCTCCCGTAGAGTCGTTTCTTCATCGGGTGCCAGTCGGGTTTGTTCCTCTGGTTTTCTTTTCTAACCCGAACTTTGCAGGAACGTACAGGTCAGCTCGGGTTGAATGTCACTACGAGCCACCTATCACCGTGATCCTCAGTTAGTTAGGAGTCCAATGCCACCGACCTAGCAGCAAAAGACCACCGGGAGCCTCCTGTGGAACCGTTTCTTCATCGGGTGCCAGTTGGGTCTGTTTTGACCCGACTGGGTCTGTTCTTTTTTACTGACCCGATTTTGTTTTTGATTTCCGGAAAATCTACACATGCTCTTCGGCCGAAACCACCACAGGTGCAATACTTAGTCTCTTGGGAATCCAACGCAACTGGCCCCGCGTGAAAATTTCATCCCGATCAACCGGTATAGCCCCGAAAATCCAGACTGCCAATCGGGTCTGCCAGTCGACCCGACTGCACCGGTTCGGGTCTGTTCGTTCCAGCCGAGTCTCCCGACTCCCTTTGCCACTTCTCTGACTCTTTCCTCGTGTTCCGAGGCTAGGTAAAACTCCTCTACGACTTAGAGAAGCTAGGATCTTCGATACTTGTTTGTTATGGGGGTTAGGGTGGTTAACAAACCGAAATGCATGCAAGTTCAAATTTTTATATATTTCCATGCAAATGTACGTCGTTTATCACGTTGCACGTCTACGCTACGGATCGAGGTAGGAGAGACGTCTAAGCTACGGTCGAACCAAGGGAACCCACGGCCTAGTCCCAAGGAAGGGACCCGTGGGCTCTCTTGGCTCACCCAAGGCTAGGGCGGCCTCTCCTTCCCTGAAGTTAGTTGGTTCCCATGTTTTTTCCGTCATTTATCGCATGTAATGTATTAGTATGACGGGAAATGATTTAGATCGGAATTGAAGAGCCCGTCTTGACCCGTGTGGGCCATGGAAACTCACGGCCACTCTTGAGGGGATGTGGCCGAGGGTTCCTTTGGACCACACGGGTCCAAGGAGATCTCTTTCATTTCAAAATAGATCGTTTCCCGAGTTTTCGCGTTTTACCATTGCATGAATCGACGCCGTTTTACCGATTCCTTTATATATATATATATATATATATATTGTATGTGTTTGTTTGTGTGTTCGGTTGTGTTTCGAGATCTTGGCGGCGTCGGTTTCCTTCCATTTTTACCGAAATATGTGTTATTATTGTGCTCGATGTATTATGTATGCAAGGTACGGCTAGAATCGACGTAGGAGACTCTCCATAACCCAAGTCGGGTCAAGGAGAGCTCTCGGCCTAATCCTTGGAGAGGTGGCCGAGTGCCCTTTGGCCTTTCCCGATTTAGGACGGTCTCCTTTGTTGCTTCGGAATCGTCCCTTGGAATTGAGTGTATTCATATTTTGCGATTTTTATCGTTGATCATGTGCTAGCCGCCTCCTAGGAGAGTTAGTTTTGGAAGATTATCCATCAAGTCCACAATTCCTCGATATAAGATCACTACCACCGAATAATTTCACAAATGGAAGAAACGAAACGTATCATTCGGTTAATTAAATCACTTGGACTAAGTAATTGGATAAATTAATTGCTAATTCGTAAGCGCATCGATGGTTCACGGAACGACGGAAATGCCCTTTTCTTCAAAAGCTCACAATTTCAAAGCACCGAGATGTGTAACACGAATAGAATCGGTGTCTAGCGAGTACTCGCGTACTATGACTCGAGTCCGGGCCCAATTGAGGCGGCTCGAGTCGAGACGCGCGAGTCCTTTTTAGACCTCTTCGTGTCACGCGATCTTTAATTTATATGTGAACTACACACGTTTTACCGATCAAGGGCATAATCGTCATTCCGTAATTCACCGATATCTTAGGCATTAGGGAGTCGGAAACACCTCGATCTATGGGCGGAAAGGGGCGACCCGTTCGAGTGCGAGTTTCATTCGTACGGCCCATTCCGTTCACTTTCGGTGTTTCTATCTCCCTATTATAGATTCATTGGTGGACGTTCTCATTACCGTTACAAAACACGAAGAACTGGATTAATCATACATTTGACTTAATCAAACATTAGATAGTGGATAGGTGGAATGCTAGGTTCCAATCTAGAGTCAAAAATACAAGTTTGGCTAATTCGGTGAACCATAGTGACACATCACTAAATAAAGTTTTAAAACAAATCCACACATTTAATTGGGCTAGAACCACATCCCAGCCCCCCTCTTTGTTGCCCTAGGTTAGATATATTGTTTGCTAATCAACCTCGGTTAATAACTGATTAAATCACGTACACTCGACTTAATATACAACTTGTCTGTATTTATTTATATTTGTCAGTTTGTTGTCTGTTTTTCATCAATTTTATCAGTTTTCTCCTGTTTTCCACTTGCTTTTGCTGATTTGTTGCGATTCGGGTCCGAGCCCATAGGTTACGTGTTGCACGGGGCCCAATACCCCAAATCACCGAACACGAGGTCCAACGCCTCCTAATTCACTGAATGCATGCAACCCGAGTGCGGAATGGGATCTAGCCTCGAGTCACCATCACACTCCAAATGTGGCCTATGTGGAAGGTAATTTGGATTGGATGTGTGAAACGTGTTTAGATATCACCCGGGAGCTCGATCGGCCTAACGGTTGCAATGAGAACTAATCGGTTCTCCTGCAAGCCGTCGTTTCGATTGGACCAGACCCCCGGCTCCTTGAGCCCGCGTTGCCTTAACTTATTTATCGGTCATTTAAAACACACGGCGAGCCGGAGTGGAATATTGGCCCAATACAAACTGATTGGGATCCATTTACTTATTCAGTTTTACTTTGTAATTATTCGAGAGAATATTGTGAGGATTTTATTTGTACCCGTGGGATTTCAGGCATTGCCTTAATATTTAGGTGTCCCCGTGGGATTTCAGGCATTTGGTACTGAAACCCTTTAGAAAGATGCAATGCAAGTGCAAAAAGTAAATGTGCGTAAAGTAAATGTGCGGAAAGCGATAAATAAACATGCAAGCAAAGCAAACGGATCGAGCCTGAACCCACTAAGTATGTCCCCAGCGGAGTCGCCAAGCTGTACGGACCCGAATGTGGACTCTCGTCGGGGCCGGCATCGCGCTTTTTTGGATTGCGCGGCTTGGGAGTTTCCACCTTTCCGTGGGGACGGGTGATGGACACGTGTGAGAAGGAGTCGCCACTTATCATTTTACGACCCAAAAGTCAAGGGTGGATAAGTTACCCGGGTCTAAGGGTATGGAACACCTAATTGTTGTTAAAGTATTAATCTGTGCGGAACCGGGGCGGTTCATGTTACGTGCGGGCCTATATCTCGCACGCTCTTTCGGTACTCTGGTTTGCTAGGCTTGCATGTTTTATTATTTACTGCATGAATTAAGTTGCACTCGGCTCGCACATTTTAACACTGGAGATTCGGTGAACTAAACGATGTCGGTGGAGAAGCCGAGAGAGAAGTAAACCCGTTTGTCGGGGAATTGGTTCACAAATTTGCGTTACAGTTCATCGAACCATGGAGATTGAATCTCTGCGTGAACCAGAATCGCGAGTTCTTGGATTTACTTTCCTTTGGGCAAACATTGGACCGATTCAATTAATTCGACTCTCGGACCGTTCGTTTACCGACTGGAATTCTTACAAAATGGATGTACAAAATAAAAGTCCTTACAATACTCTCGAAAACAATAAATACAAATTACAAATGGCCGAATTCCAATCGACTCGCATTCGGTTATTATTCCGCTCTAACTCACCGTGAGTTTAGGGAAACACCGAAAAACTGAAATTCAATGTATGCTCTCACTGAATAGGGCGTTGGACCCTGTGAGTGTTGACTAGGGCGTTGGACCCTGTGATTGATGATTAGGGTGTTGAAAACTAATATCATTTGGCCTAGGGATCAGGCTCGACCTACATGGCAAACAGGTGCAGAAAGGTAACACGTAACATGTTAATAATAAACAAAGTGTTTGTCACTGTCAAATGTACGTGTCTCAACAAGTTTATTGACCCAGGGGTGTTTTTGCAAGCAAATGTCATATCCTAAGCAAAGAATCATGCAAAACATTTTACATTCGGCTTTGTTTTGAGAACTTGACAAAGAGAGTCAAATCTCGTGTGTGTGGATTGCTTTTACAATGATTCGGTGTTGTGACACTGAATTACCACTGAATTGATCCAAACTTGTATTTTGACTCTAGATTTGGAACCTAGAGTTCCACCTAACCATTATCTAGCATTTGGTTAAGTTGAGTGAAATGATTAGTCAGGTAATTGTATTTTGATACAGAATACCCAACTAGCACCCTAAACGATGCTAAGCTGACGCCAAATCACAAAATGATGCTCTTGCCCTTAATTTGAAAATTTATTTTCAGAAAAGGGAAATAACACAATATGGATTTGAAAATATGAGGGTTTTAGAAAGGGCATTAACACCGTTTTATAATTTGTCGACGCGAGTTACAAATTAATGTCTAGTTCGTGCAAAGTTGTTTAAATTGAATGAATTAATCGTATGAGCGTCCCGATTAACCCGTTTGTGGAATTAATGCTCAAGGTTATTGCCGAATGCATTAATTGTGAAAACGATTCGTGATTCGATAACCGAGATGGTTTCACAAGGATCGAGGATAATTTGGTCAAATAACCAAAAATACCCTCATAACCAAATGAACCCAAATAAGTCATCGATATTTGAATCCATGCATGTTTGCTTGAAAGACATTTCATGTGAGGTTCTTGATGTAAAGAAACTTGCAAATTGCACGGGATCCGAGAACGGACTTAAAACGGGAGGAGGAAGCCTCATGGAACTCGAATAACTCCATGAGACTCTCGGCCAATTCTCCTTGGAGAAAGCCGAGAGGTCTCATTGCTCGTATTAGGCTCCACGAGGTTTTCACGTCTTGTTTTGAATCATTTCTCGCATGCTCAAGCAACAAACACGATAAATGACACATTTTTGACAAAAGCCGGTATTGCCATGATTTGTTTAACACATTCAAACATGGAAGCATGCACAAGTATGTTATTTACGGAATCGATAAAATAATACCGACTTCATGCACGTAAGAAAACACGAGAAAACTCGGGAATCGAGCTTGGATCGGGCTAAGAAGGCCGATCTTAACCCGAGGAAAGCAAGCCAAGCCTCGGTCACCTCTTCTTGAGGCAAACCCGAGAGCTCTTTTGCTTGTTTCGGGTCAAGATGGTCTTCCGAGTAACGATCCAAACGTTTCCCAACAAACTAACATGTTATATGATGACGAGCAAGCATAATATAACGTGAAAACGCATAAAAATTAAATCTTGCATATGGAATATGTCATATACTTTATATCACTCCATAGCCATGCAAAAAATATAAAAAGCCCCAACTCCTCTAAGTTGATAATGTTTTACCTAGCCTCGGGATGTGAGGAAAGAGTCGGGGAAGAGTTTGAGAGTCGAGTGACTCGATTGAACGCTTGGAAGGGTGCTCGGGTGCAAAGGATGCACGTTTAGGCAAGGATGGGCGCACGGGAGGACGTGCCGGCGCACGGCTGGGCGCACAACAGGTGTACTGTTCACCTGAGAGCACGTCCTTCACCCGAAATCACCTAAATGACCTGAAATGATGAGCAAATGACTTCAAACCAAAAATCTAAGTTCATAAATGAACTCCTTGGGTCCAAAACATGTGGTCCATGGAATTTGAGAATTTTTTAACTTAAGTCGAGATGATGAATATCGGCTTCCGACTTAAGAAACTCAAAGCTTTCTTCGGGTTTTCTTCGGTTTTTCTCTCTTGGTTTTGAAGTGTTGAAACTTGCTGGTTTTGGCTATGGAGTTGAGAGCTTTTCTTCAGGGAGAAAGCTTGGAGAGAGTGTGCAAGAAAAGAAGTGATTAACTTAATCACTTTTGGGCAATTTATAGGCAAAACTAATGACACAATTAGCAAAAGCAAGTGCTCTTAACCCCCATGCTTAGCAAATTTCGGCCAACTAATGAGGATGAGGATGAATGTGCGCCAAGTATCATTCACGTGGAAGAGCCAAGAGCATTGATGAGCATTGATGAAGGCTTGGAGTGTTTTCAAACTCCTTGGATATTTTCAACCAAGAGTGCAAGAGAAGCTTGGGGTGGACGGTTTGGCAAGGGAAGAGTTTCCCTTGGGCAATTCGTGGGTCCCACAACCAAAGAGAAGAAACAGGGAAAAAGCTCGGGTTTCGATTGATCGAGCATTTAAAGCTCGTGGTTCGAACTAAACGTTGAATTATCGATATACGCGAGGAAACGGATTTAATGAGTCCGAGATTGGCATTTTCCGTGAGAAATTGCCAAATGTCTGTATGAGGCTCGAAAGTCGGTTTTGCTCCTTTTACGCATTCAGAACGAGGTTACCCACTTCTGACAGCATATCTTGTGTCTGCATCCCACGTTGGTCATTTTGACCCTTAAGCAGGTAATGCAAATATGGAGCCGGAGATGTCCTAAGAGGCCGAAACTGAATTTCTCAGATTGCTTTCTGAGTTGCTTGGGCGATCCGGAGATCACTGTGACATATGTTTGTTGAGATTGGGCCTCTAAGGACATGAAAAGTGCATCTGAGACCCTTAAAGCACTGCTCGGGGGGTCTAGATGAGTTGTGTGATTCATTCCGACGATTCCATATTGAGCCTTGAGAAGGCTAGCACTGTGTAAAGTAGGCATCCAGTGTCAAGTTTCCCCAAAGAGGACCTCCGGATATGAATTTCCACTAAAAATGGCCTTTTATGCTCCTCGGAGGTTACTCGGGAAACTGAAAAGGGTTTTGCTGTTTGATTTGCCCAATTGCGTCTATCCGTTGGAGTTTTTGGGGCAATACAGGGTCAACTTCGTTTGTCATTATTCCATCAGACCAGTCTCCGGTTATGCTCTTCTGAAGAGGGATATGCCCGTTTTGTCGCTCGGAAGTCATTCGGGGTGTCTGTATGGCTTCCAAAAGACAATCTGAAGCACTGCTCGTGCTCTGTATGATTGTGGGGCATGGTCGCATCTGATATTTGGAATTAACTTTTTTCCAAGAAACCGGCATTTTTGGACTTCCACTGAAAAGTTGTTTGTATACAAAAAGTTGTTTTGTATAGAGCAGATGATTTGCGAAATGCGCTTGAAGACACTTTTCATCTGTTTGACATCGATGTGGATTTTTGAAGTCCAATATTGGCTATCTTCCGATGGACGTGCGAACTATCGGAAAATGGGATTGTCCATGGAGTACACTGGAAATGCCGATTTTGGAGTCCTTCTATCATATGCATATTTCATCTGTTCAATTTTTCCGACTTGAGGATGAATAGTGATTTCTTGCTCTGCCGAGCCGTTTTCTGTATTCCTACTCAAGTTATAGTCTGGACCATTGCTGATATCGTTGTTTGGAATGATGAGCCAAAATGGGGTGCTGACCGCCGTCATCGACCTGGTGTTTTTTTTTTCCTTCGAGGACCTGTTTCGGTCCCCGTGTCACGAACCGTTTCCATTAACTCGTAACATTCAAGGCTCAACGCCATAACCATTGATAATTCCACATACGGGAAAATGGGACGAATCATTTGGCTAAGTATCTCATTCGACTTAAAATAAATGGCACGAATCGGTTATTGATTTGTAATCATGTCGACGAGGCATGAACTGTCGAAAATGCCCTTTTCAAAACACACAACTTCAAAGCACTGAGACACATAACACGCGTGGCATGCGCATCTAGGGAATACTCATGTGCCTTGACTCGAGTCAGGGCCTGGTTTGAAGTGGCTCAAGTCGGGGTGTACAAGTCTTCCTTAGATCACTCCGTGTCATGCGGTTCCAATTCATCTGAACACCTTACACATTTTGCAAACCAAGGGCATAACTGTCGTTTCGTGATTTACCGACATTCTAGGTGTTAAGGAGATCGAAACACCTCGATCTATGGTTAGGAAAGGGCAGCCCGTTTGGGTGCGAGTTTTATTTGCATAGCCCGTTTCATTCACTTTCGGTGTTTCTGTTTTCTTACCGTAGATTCGGTAGTTAGCGCTGTTATCTTTGTTATAAAATGCATTAAACCGGATTAACCATTCATTCGGCCAAATCCAACATTACATAATGGCTAAGCAGAACTCTAGGTTCCAAATCTAGAGTCAAAATACGAGTTTGGCGTATTCAGTGAAACCTCAGTGACGCTATACAAAAAAGTCTTAAAATAAACCAATGCACATATAGTTGACTTAGAACTGCATTCTAGCACATTCCTCTGGTTGCCTAGGGTAAGGAGTTTGCCAACTAACCCCGGATAATAATTGGTTAAATCATGTAAACTTGGCGCAATACACAACTTATCTGTATTTGTCTGTTTTCATCAGTCTTATCAGTTTTCTTCTGTTTTATGTTTTTATTTGTTTATTTTTTGCGGTTCGAGTCCGAACCCATAGGTTACTTATTGCACGGGGTCCAACACCCTAAACTATCGATCACGGGGTCTAACGCCCCACGCACATCGAGCGCGCGCAACCCGAGTATGGAATGGGGTCTAGCCCCATGTCGCTACCTTGCTCTGAGTATGGTCTATGCGGAAGAAGACTTGGATCAAGTGTGTGAATTGCGGTTAGGCATCACCCGGGAGCTCGACTAGTCTAACGGTTGCCTTGAGAATCAACCGGTTCTCTTGCCGCCTGTTGGTTTGGTTGGACCCAACCCCCGGCTCTTTGAGCCCGCGTTGTTTTAATTTATTTGACAGTCATTCAAAACACACGGTGAGCCGAGTGGAATATTGACCCAACGCAAACAGATCGAGATCCATTTACTTTATTCAGTTGTATCTTGTAATTATTCGAGTGCACATTGTGAGGATTTTATTTGTACAATTATTTATTCATTTGTAAGGATCCCAGATCGGCGAGCAAGAGGTCCGAGTGTTGAATCGGTCAAGTCGGTCTATTGCTACCTAAAGAAGAGTAAGCCCGAGTACTTGTGGTCTTGATTCTCGCAGGGAGTCGTCCACCACGGTCCGACGAATTGTAACGCGAGGATAGCGAACCGATTCCTCGATGCACAAGCCTACTCTTCTTTCGGGTCCTTGGCCCGAAGCGATAATTTTACCGAATTTATGGTGTTAAAACGGGTGAGTCATGTGCAACCCTAAAATCATGCTGTAAATAAATAAAATGGCAAGCCTAGCAAGCTAGAGTATCGAAAGGGCGTGTGGGATATAGGCCCGCAAGTAATAGAATCCCCGAACTCGGAATTTCCGATTCCGCAATGACCAAGGCCTTAGCATTTTAGGTGTACCTCGTACCCTTAGACCCGGGCGACTTAACGGCCCTCAACAATCGGGTCGTAATCAGTAAGTGGCGACTCCTTCTCACGTGCGTTCGTCGCACGTCCCTAGGAAGGTGGATACTCCCAAGCCGCGTTGCTTAGGGGCGCGCATGCAGGCCCTAACGAGAGCAAATTCGGGTCCGCACAGTAGTGATACACCTAGTTTTGCTAAGGCATTGGTCTGTGTAGAACCGGAAAGTCCAAGTTCGGGGGTTCAAGTTACGTGCGGGACTATATCCCGCACACCCTTTCGGTACTCTAGCTTGCTAGGCTTGCAATTTTATTTCATTTATTGCGTGAATTAGATTGCGCTCAGTTTGCACGTTTTGACACTGAAAATTCTATGAACCAAACGATGTCGATTGGAAAGCCGAGAGAGAAGTATTCCCGTATGTCGGGGAATCAGTTCACTATCTTGCGTTACAGTTCATCAAGCTATGATGTTTGAATTACTGCGTGAACCGAAACCGCGAGATTTTGGGATTACTCGTCTAGGCAAGCATTGGACCGATTCGATTAATTCGACTCTCGGATTGTTCGTGTATTGACTGGGATTCTTACAGAAAATGAATGTACAAAATAAAATCCTTATAATACTCTCAAAATACAACAAATTACATATAACAAATGGTCGAATCCCAGTCAGTTCGCTTCCGATTATTATTCCGCTTTGACTCGTCGTGAGTTAAGGGAAACACCGAAACTAAAATTCAACATGCGCTCTAAGTAAATGGGCGTTGGACCCCGTGACTGATGGTTAGGGCGTTGAACCCTTAGTGCAATGCGTCCTATGGGTCGGGCTCAACTCACATGGACAAACAAGAGTAGAAAAATAACAAATAACATGCAGATAATAGACAATGTGTTTGTTATTGTCAAATGTACGTGGATTAACAAATTATTAACCCAGGGGTATTTTTGCAAGCAAATGCCATATGTTAAATAGACAGACGCGTGTAAAATATGTTTGCATTCGGCTTTGTTTCAAGGACCTGACAGACATGGTATTTGTAATCAAGTCCTTTGTGTGTGGATTACTTTTAAAGTTATTATGTATTGTGACACTGAAATTCCACTGAATTAGCCAAACTCGTATTTTGACTCTAGATTTAGAACTTAGAGTTTCACTTAACCATTATCTAGTGTTTGGTTAGGTCGAGTGAAAGGTTAATCAGCATTTTGCATATTTTGTGACAAAGATAACCGTTCTAGTTACCCGAGTCTACGATAAGATGACAGAAACTCATTAGTTGGATAAGAAAATGCTTTGCAGATGAACCTGCACCTGAACAAGTAGCCTATTCTTATCCTGATACTATACTGCTTCTGTCAAACTAACCCTAGGAGTGTCGCTACATTGTGAAAAAGACGATTTTGCCCTTTACTTGAAAATTGTTTTCAGAAAAAGGAAACATCGCAGTGCGGGCCACCTCGGCCTGTAGCCAGTGTCGACAATTCTCTGGATCGTCTAGGGTTATGTAAGAACCCCGAAAAAGCGAAAGAATCGGTCTATCTAACCGGAAGTGATCTAGAAAGATCTTTTGTATCCCAACCTGAGTTACTTGAAATCAGGTAAAACTCAAGTCAAGACACACAAGTCCTTTCTAGACATCCATGCTACATCGGACCGCGAGTTTCGGGTTTCGAAATAGACAAGTTTTGAAAAAGGGCATTAACGTCATTTAACAACTCATCGACGCGAGTTATCAGTTAATTGCCAATTCATGCAAACTTATCAGTGTCAAGTGGGTTTAATCATGTGTGCGTCCCGATTAACCTGTTGGTTGGATTACAGCTTGAAATTAAATACCGAATGCAGTAAATGTGGGGGTTACAAACAATCAGACATATCATGAATTGATCCACTAAATGAAGTCTGAATACCCAAAAAGCTTAATTTAATGAAAACAATTCATGACACGACGACAAAGGTGAGTCTAGGAAGGTCGAGGATAATTTGGTCAAAATGACCAAAATACCCTCGGAATCTAAATGGCCTCGAAAGAGTCATCGATACATGAATCCATGCATTTTGTTTGGGAAAACAATATTCTAACAGGAATTTTAACGCGGGATTTGCGATAATATTAAAATTACAATTTGCACAAAATTCGAGAAATGGATTTCATCGAGGTAAAGAGGCCGTTCTTGACAAGAATGAAGTCGAAGAACTCTCGGCTCTTTTCTCTTGAGGATAGCTGTGAGTTTTCTTGACCCGTTTCGGGTTTCAAGTGGTCTCTTTAACCAAAATTTTGACTATTTCTCGCATGTTCAAATGTTAAACACGATAAATGACAAGTATTTAACAAAGCCGGTATCGCCATGATTTGGAAAACGCATTTAAACATTCAAGCATGCACAAACACGTTATTTATAGAATCAATAAAACGATATCGACTTCATGGATGCAGGAAAACATAAAAATTTAGGAAACGACTTAAATCAGGGCATGAAAATCATTCTTGACCTGAAAAGCCCAAAATAGGTTTCGGTTATCTCCCTTGGAGACAAACCCGAGAGCCCCCTTGGTTTTTCCGAGTCGGAATGATTTCCTTGACTCCGAATTAAACACTTCCTAACATGCTAACACGTAATACGATGATAAACGCGCATGATGTAATATGGAAATTGCATAAAATGAAATCTTGCAAGTAAACATATCTGAATATGCCTTATAACTCCCTAAACATAAAAAAAAAATTGTAAAAGTCCTAGCTCCTCTAAGTCAGAAATGGTTATATCTAGACCGAGGATGCGGGATGGGACTATTAGAAGTAGGGTTGGACCGTTGGTGAGTCGAGTTTGGGCTGTTTTGGCTTGAACAGACCCGAATAGTAGCAACAGACCCGACTGGGGGAGTGAACAGACCCGACTGGTACCCGGTAAAGAGCAAGTCGGTTTTGGTCGTTTCGACCGATTTTTTGGCCAGTTCATTGCGGTTCTGGACAGCCAAGGGACCCCCCTAGGTGGTGGTGGTGGTCGTTTGGTTCCAGAGTTGTTGGGTTGACCCGTATAGCCCTGCAAAGATCATGAAAAACAGAGCACGTCCAGGAACAGACCCGACTGGGCAGTTCTCGGGTCGGACGTCACCACAGTTGCTCCCGATGAAATTTTGATGCATGGTCAGTGGTTCCTGACTCCTAAGAGACCCCCGAAGTTGGTTGTGGTGGTCGTTCGAAGAAAAGAGTCTCGGATCGACCCGATCTGCAAAGAAAACCATAAGTGAGCTAGAAAATTCAACCTGACTGGGCAGTCGGGCTGTTTCTTCGTTCTGGGTCAAAACCAGCGGGTTTTTCCATGATTTCTCGACTCCTTGACACCTTAGGGTCGTGTGGGGAGGTGTTTGATGGGTTTTGGCAACTCAAACCGACTCGAAAAGGTGAGAAACCCGGGTTGGCATTTTTGACCCGAGATGGACCAAACAAAGGTTCAGTTCTGTGGTGGGCTATTCCAACGAGTTGAAGGCTTCAACCTTAAAATCTAAGCTCGGAAATGGATAGAGGGGGTCGAAAACAAGCGGGATATGAAGTTTGGTGAAGTTTGGATTTAAGCCAGGATGGTGAATACCATGATTCCGACTTAAGTCTTGAGGGTTTTGTTCGGTTTTTGCTTGCTGAAGCTAGCCGAGGTGTTGTGGTTTTCTTGAGGGAGACTAGAGAGATGGCATGGAGGATGTTGTGATTAAGTTAATGACAATAATGCAATATGTAGGCTAAGTTTAAGTGCAATTAGCCTCTTGGATTAGGCTTGGGCTGCTAGCTTAGGGAAATATCAAGCTCAATCCTCATCCATTGCATTAATGGAGAAGAGATACGAGCATTGATGGTGAATTGAAGTTGGAGTGTTGAAGTAAGATTGTAGACTTGATATTTTTTGAAGAAGAGAAGGCAAGTTGCATGGAGGAAGAAGCCAAGGGAGGTGGCGGTTTGGGCAATGGATGGGGCGGCTAGGGCAGCCCGTGGGCCCCACGAGTCTTGAGGGAAATTCGAGACAAAGTTCGGGTCTCGATTGATCGCGTGTTCGAGGTTTGTGGTTCAAACAAACGTTGAATTGTCATTGTGCGAGTGAAAACGGTTCAAACGAGCCCAAAATCATCCATTTTGCCCAAAGGAATGCTCGTGTGGTTTTTGAGCTCGAAAGCCGGTTTTGCTCGTTTCAGGCGATCAAAGCAAAATTAGCCATTTCTGAATGTACATCTCGTGTCTACAATCAGCATTGGTCATTTTGACGTGCATTGTCAATCAGACCGAATAATTGACCCTTAAGCCGGTATTGCAAATGTGAAGCCGGAGACGTCCTAAAAGTCCGAAGCCGAATTTCTCAGAATGCTTTTTGAGTTGCTAGGATGATCCGGAGATCGCTACGATCTCTGTTTATTGATAACAGACCTCGAAGGATTGAAGAAATGCATTTGAAACTCTAAAAACACTGTTCTGAAGGCCTAAATGGATTGTAGAATTACATCTGAGGATTTTCACACTGAGCCTTGGGATCCAGTTACGAAGTAACGTTGAAAATGGTCTTTTCTGCTCTTCGGAGGCCATTTGGGAAACTGAGAGGGATTATGCAGTATGATTTGCCCAATTGCATCTGTCCGCTGTAGTTTTTGGGGCAATGCTTGACTAACTTCGTTTATCGATGTTTGGTTAGGCTAGTCTCTGAATATGGTTTTTCGTTGAAAGGTATGCTTATTCTGTCGCTCGAGAGTCATTCGAGGAGTCTGTGTGATTTCCGAGAGACAATCTGAAGCAATGCTTGTGATCTTTATAATTGCTGGATGTGACTGTATCTGACTCGGGCATTAACTTTCCTCTGGTGAACCGATGTTTTTGGACTCCCACTAAAAAGTTATCTGTATTTAAAAAATTGCTCTGTATAGAACAGATGATTTGTAAAATGTGATTGAAGACACTTTTCATCTATTTAGCACGGCGAGGGATTTTTGAAGTCCAATATTGACTATCTTCTGACAGTTGAGCGAACCAACGAAAAATAGCGCTGCGGGCGATGTATACTGAAAATACGGGTTTAGATGCTGTCTGGGCTCCCTGTTTGCTCTGTATGTCGCCGGATGATTCTGTATGTTCTTCTGTCATGTGCTTGAATCATCTACTTGTCTTTGTTGACTTGAGAATGAATAGCAATTTACTGCTCTGTTGAGCCTTCTTCCGTATCAATACTCAAGTCATGGCCTGAATCGCTGTGGATAGACATTGCTTGAATTGGTGTGCCAAAATGGGGTGCTAATAGGCTCGAAATAATCATCGATACCCGAATCCATGCATAGTACCTAAGTTAACATGCTTAACATGCGATTTATCGTGCAATTAACAATGAAATGAAAAATGCAATTACACACAATTCGAGTGAGGGCCAAGAACCCCTTGACCTGAATTGGGTCTCATACAGTCTCCTCACCCTCGATCTTAGCCTTTTCTCGCTTGCATGAAGCATTGAACACGACAATGAGACTCATTTACGAAATTAGTGCCGCCATGCTCTTGGAAAACACATGCAAACACATAAACACGCACAAACATGATATTTAACGGGATCAATAAAACGACATTGACTCATGCAACGACAAAACATTAAAAATAAATCACGAGAAACAACTAACATCGAGGGAGGAGAGGCCACATGGACTCAGGTGGGCCAAGAGGGCTCTCGGCCCCCTCCCATAGGGTGTGACTGTGAGCCCTACTTGGCTCAACCAAGCCATATGGTCTCTCCCACCTCGATCTAAGGCGTTTCCCGTCATGCTGACAAGTTATATACGTTAATACATGCATACACGTTAGTACAAGGTCAAAATAACAACTCAAGAGTAAAATAAATGAAACATGCACAAAAGTCGGTCGGGGACCGCCCTATCACCCCACAAGCCTAGAGACTACGAACCATAGCTCCTCTAAGGGTTTAGGAGGTTATATCTAGCCTCAAAGCTTGACAAATGCTCGGTGAAAGGGACTAGAAATGGGCTGGAACGCCTCTGGACTACACAGACCCGAGAAGCAAGGAGGACCCGAGGAGAGCTCGGCTTGCACCGGTGGCTATGAGGCGACTTCCTCAAGATGGCACAGGACCTCTGGACTCCCAAGGGACTCTCATGCATGGCTGGAGGTGGCTTGTGAGGGACACAAACCTTGTGCTGACCCGGAAATAGAAATGAAACCCATGAGATGGCTAAGGATACCAAGAGAAGAAAATGGAGTTAGCGGGCGGTTTGGCTGAGGAGGCACAGGGCTTTCTTGCTTCTAAGGTGTCCCTGAGCTTTGCTGGGGGTGGCCTTAGGGTCACAAGATGCCAGGCTAACCCGCCTAGCTAAGAGGAGCTAAGGAAGTCCAAGGAAACCCAAGGAAGACCTACGCACCCAAATCTGGACTAACTTGGAACGGTGAGTTAGAGGCTTCAAATGCTGAAACTAACCACGGAAATGAACTCGGGAGGGTGGAAATATGGGGGGTATGAAGTTTGGTTGGTGTTGGCTTAAGTCGGGTGGGTGGTCTCTAGAAAACGGGGTGGTGGTTTGGCCATGTTTTGCTCAGTTTTCTATGATGGACAGAGGCTACTGGGTTGGGCGTTCAAGGGGAGGCTTGAGAGGATTCTTGAGTGAGAAAGTATAGAGAGATGATGCAAGGTAAAGAGTGGTTAACTTGTCTTGAGTTTAGGCATATGTAGGAGAGCTTAATGAGCAAATTAAGGGAAACTAAGTACAATTAAGGGCATCATTAGGGTTGGCTGGTTGTCTCAAGGGGATTAGGGTCGGGAAAATGTCAAATGGAGTGTGGAAGAAGTTAGGGAAAAGTTGATGGGAGGTGATGGATGTGAGGGTGTGTAAGCAGATATTTGAATTTGTGGTGGGTGGGAAGAGAAGGGATTGAGCTGCCGGCTAAGGGGAGGAGCCATGGCTACTACGGCAGGCTTGGATGGCTTTGCCAAGCCGTGGGCCCCACTTGGCTTGGGGAAGAGTCGAGGGAAGCTCGGTTCTCGATAGATCACGCATTTGAACTCCGTGGCTCACTTGAGAGCCGAATTGTTGATGCGCGCACAAAAACAATCCTAACGAGCCTAATTTTGCTATGTTTTGCATAAGAGACCAAATGGATGGCCTGGAGGGTTGGAAGCCAGTTTTGCTCGCTTTGGATTATTAGAGCAAAGCTAACCGTTTTTGTCGCTTATTCGCGTCTCTGCGTGCTATACTGCTTGCGTTGGCGTGTTTGGTGCTTTAGGTGGAACGGTTGACTCGTTGGCCTCGGCTGAAGATCGGGAACTCGAGACATCCCGGGAATCTGCGATTGGAGCTTTCTTAGTGTTTCCCAAGTGTTCTGACATGTCTGGAGACCACCGTGTTCTCCAATTGCCGAAAACGAACCCCGAAGGTTTGCCGGGGGACATTTGAGACCAGAACAAGCTACTCGGGATAATGTTAATCGGAAGAACTTGATGAGTTGTGCAATCCAACCCAAAATGATTTCCCGAGCCCTGGGGGTTGTTGGGAATGGGTGATGCAAAGCTCGAGTATTAACATTTCTCAGAACAAGCTTCATGCACAGAAAGGGGCCCTTTTTTTCGCCAGAACAGTAATCGAGTAACCTAAATGAGTCTTGCAGTGTGATTAGGGTTTATTTTCTTGGTCCTAGAGGTCCCCAGGATTGATTGACGTGGATTTCATGCACTGACGATTCGTTAAAAAGGTCTATGGTTTTGTTTTTTTGTATAAAGGGTCCCGTTTTCTCGGGTCTGGATCCACTCGGGAGGCTAGGATACTTTCTGAAAAACAGTCTGAAACATGTTCCCTTGTTCTAGTGACCCTTGGGTTTGGCCAGGCTTGTCTTTGGGTGCAGTTGATTCGCCCGAGGAATGAGAGCCCCGAGAGCCCTATCGGAAGGGCCTTCTACGGATGTTCGGAAGTGCTCGGCTTTGGCAGCTGATTTCTGAAATGCACACTGAGGTGACATTAGTCATTTTGGCATCATGAGGTATTTTTAGAACCCCATATTGGATACCTTCTGATACTCCGATGTTCCGGCGGTGAATAGTATTGTAGTGCCAGCTTTTGTCATCCCGATGTCTGTTGCTTGCATGGCTTCTCTGGTTCCTTGTTGTGACCTTTCTGGTGGGCCTTGCTTCTCTTTTGTAGTCCATCCCTCGTGACTATGTGGTTGCCCCTAATTGCCTGATTGTGAATAGTGACCCGGGTTAGCCGGGCCTTGTTCTATCTGGCTGTTCAAGTCGTGGCCTGGATTGCTGCTGCTACGTCCTGCTTTAACCAGTGGGCCAAAACGGGGTGTTGACAACTTGCTCCTCTTTGATTGCATGCTCGAATAGAGGTTGCAGCCAAAGACTTTAAGAAGCACCCCGATTTGGTCCCATTGTCCACCACGGCACCTCCGATTGTCGTTCTATCCTCCTTTCCTTGGATGCGTCTGGGATGTTGTGCTTGACACGAAAATAAGGGGAAATAGAGTGAGTATGTATGAGGAATGCGTAGGTTTGCTTCTAAGGGAAGATGAGTGTAGAATCTCCGAGCAGGGTCCGTAAACATATAAAGAAGTGTTTGCTGAAAGGAAGGAGTGCTTGCATAAAGGAAAGGGTGCGTGCACACAGAGAAGAGTGCATGTATAAAGAATAGAGTGCGTGCATAAAGGTGAGGTGCCTGTTTAAAGGAAAGGGTGTGTGCATAATGGAAAAGTGCTTGCATAACGGAAAGTGCGTGCATAATGGAAAGTGTGTGATTAAAGGAAAAGTGCTTGCTTAATGAAAGGTGCTTGCATAATGAAAAGTGCTTCCATAAAATCAGTAAATGCAGGGTGTCTGAACCTGAAAATAGTAAATGAGGGGTATCTGAACCAGAATGCAGTAAATATGGGGCGTCTGAGCCCGAAAGTAGTAAATGTGGGGCGTCTCAACCCGAAAGCAGTATATGTGGGGCGTCTAAACCGGAAAGTGGTAAATGCGAGGTGTGCGGGGTGTCTAAACCCAAAAGCGGTAAATGCAGGGTGTCTAAACCCGAAAGCAATAAATGTAGGTTTGGTAGGAAAGTGCAGGAAATGCAGAAGCAAAGGTCAGTGCTAAGGAATAGCGCATGGCGCTGAAAAGGGGCGATTTTGATTTGCTGGACTTTGAATCCGGATAATGCTATGATGATACAGTGGTAAGTGCGGCTTGCCGCTCGTCGCATGATTGGGGTTCTATTGGACGATGGCGTCATGTGCCCCCTGAGGGCCTTCCACTCGGGTTGAGATTGCGACCTGTTGCATGAGGCAGACATAAGTCCGTCAGGAGGAGACGCCTCTCGGGGTCTGCATGCTCGTACTTGCACACAGGAGAATGACAGCTAACGATTGTTGTCAGTTGCGTAGTACTATTGATATTATGATGTGCAAAGGAATTTATCTAACGATGCTTCGAGGATTTGGACTCAGTGGTCATTTGAGGGGTGGTCGTGTCCCCGAATGTGACACACATTTAACTAAAAGGAAAGGCTTTTTGCAGAACGGGCGTGGCCCATAGAGTTTTTGCATAAAGGTAAAGGGAGAGATCTTTGGGATCCTCAAAATCAAGGATACGACAGTTCGGTCCCATTTCGAGGTGTGGCTCGAAACCGAAAAGTCGAAGACAGTTGCTTGCATCTAAGAGCCGAACCACTACTTGCTGTAGCTTCACGCGAGGTGTTGCTGTTCAATCGTGGTTGAGCCGACAATTGCCCCCATTTTTTCCTAGGCCGCAAGATGCGTGACGGCCTAGCGAGGTATTTCATTTGACTTTTCTCTCGTGAATGCTCACCTTTTGCTATGACCGCCCATGTTGGGGTCCGATAGCACCTCTTGGTTCCTCTAACTTTTGCCTAGACCGCCCTTTGTGGGTTTTCAACAAAGCGAGGATTTTGATTCATGCTCTCCTTTTGCCACAGCTTCCCTTTATGGAATTTTAAGTTGTGCCCCTCGTTCCCTAATTTTTTCTTAGGCTGCCTCAAGGAGGTTTTTGACCCAGTGGGAAATTATTCTTTTTCTCTAAAGAATGTTTTGAGATGTGAAAGATTGAAAGGAAAGAGTGCAAGTTTGGGTGAACAGAAAAAAAAAATACTAAGGTGAAACCGACGTGGAGCCCAAGAAATGTAGCAGAAGATAAGGAGCAGATACGTGGCATGAGGCTTGCAGAAGTAGGGAAAAGAGGAGGTCGCGGGTTGGTAAGAAGGCTATCAAGGATAATACTTCTTGAGGGCATCGGCGTTGACTGGGATAGCGTTCATGGTTCGGTCCATGTCGCTTAGGATGATTGCGCTTCCGAAGAAGACTTCCCTAACTATGAAGGGCCGTCACACTTGTACTGGAATTTGCCCCGAGAGTCAAGCGCGATGTGCAGGACCTTTCGCAAGACAAGGTCGCCGGGACTGAACTCGCGGTGGCGGACCCTTGCATTGAACGCTTGGGCCATCCTTTGTTGGTAGCATTAGCTATCGCAGAGTGCTGTTAGCCACTTCTTGTTAATGAGATTGAGCTGTTCATGGAGCTGCTTTGCCCATTCTGCTTCTTCGAGCTTGTATGGGCCCGAATGTGGTTCTTATCAGGGCTCACATGCACGCTTTTGGATCACGTAGCTTGAGAGTGCCCATCTTCCCGGGGATGCGCCACGGGCATGTATGAAAAGGAGTCGCCACTTACCATTTTACTACCCGAAGGTCGAGGGCCGGTAAGTTACCCGAGTTTACTTTCCTTTGGGCAAGCATTGGACCGATTCGAATAGTTCGACTCTCGAACCGTTCACTCACCGAGTGGAATTTTTACAGAATGAATGTACAAAATAAATGCTCTCGCAATGCTGGTAAAATAATACAACAAATTACAAATTAGAAATGGTCGAATCCTAGTCAATTTGCATTCGGTTATTATTTCGCTCTAGCTCACCGTGAGATTAGGGAACAACGAAAACAAAATTAATTGTGCTCTCAGTGAATGGGCCGTTGGACCCCGTGATCGATAATTAGGGCGTTGGACCCTAAGTGCAATGCGTCCTATGAGACGGTCTCGACTCGCATGGACAAACAAGAGCAGAAATGTAACAAAATAGCATGCAGTAAGCAGACAAGGTGTGCGTATTGCCGAGTGTACGTGGATTAACAAATTATTAACCCAGGGGTGTCTTTGCAAGCAAATACCCTATGCTAAACAGACAAACGCATGTAAAGCATTTTTTACATTCGGCTTTGCTTTGAGAACTTGACAGACATGGTGTCTGTAGTCAAGTCTCGTGTGTGTGGATTGCTTTTACAGTTGTTCTGTATTGTGACACTGAAATGCTTACAGGTTATTATAGAACAAGTGTTTTGCCCAAGAACGCCTAGGACCTAATGTCCTAGCCCGTTATTGCCCGTGTATACTTAAGTCGGATGCATGTTTAGTCAGGTAATTGCATTTTGGTCCAGAGTACCCGACTAAATATCCGAAGGGGCTATGCAGATGAACCTCTCAAGTAGCTCGTTATTATCTTGATACTGTAGTATTTCTGTCAAGCTAACCCTAGGGGTATCGCTAAATTGCGAAATGACGATTTTTCCCTTGACTTGAAAATTTTTTCAGAAAAGGGAAACAACACGATGCGAACCACCTCGGCCTGTAGCCGACGCTGACCAATTCCCTGGATCCCCCAGGGTTATACAAGAACCTTGAAAAAGTTTAAGATGTGCGCACCCGAATATAATCTCGTCGGGGCACGCATGCACGAAGCCTATGCAACGTGGCTCGGGAGCGTCCACCTTCCCGGGGACGCGCGACGGGCGCACGTGAGAAGGAGTCGCCACTTGCCATTTTATGACCCGAAGGTCGAGGGCCGGCAAGTTACCCGGGTCTAGGGGTACGGGGTACACCTAAATGCTAAGGCAATGGTCATGCGGAACCGAAAATTCTGAATTCGGGGGTTCTATTACGTGCGGGCCTATATCCCGCACTCCCTTTCAGTACTCTAGTTTGCTAGGCTTGCCATTTTGTTTATTTACCACGTGATTTAAGGTTGCACTTATCTCACCTGTTTTGACACCGTAAAGCCGATGCATTGATCAAGTTGGGCCAAGAATCCAAAAGATCAGTAGGCTCGTGCGTTGAGGAACCGGTTCACTATCCTAACGTTTACAGTTCGTCAAACCATGGCGGTTGACTCCCTGTGTGAATCGAAACCGCGAGTATTTGGGCTTACTCGACTCTAGGCATTAATAGACCAACTTGACCGGTACAACACTCGGACCTCTCGCTTGCCGATCGGGGATCTTTACAAATGGACGAATGGATGTACAAATAAGATCCTCACAATGTACACTCGAATAATTACAGAATACAACTGAATAAGTAAATGGATCCCGATCGGTTTGCATTGGGCCAATAATTACAGAATACAGCTGGCATTGTAGCACTATTCATCGACAGATCGCCGGAGCGTCAGAAGATATCCAATATGAGACTCTAAAAATCCCCCTTGGTACCAAAATGACCAATGGCACCTCCGAGCGCATTTCAAAAGCCTCCTGCTTAAGCCGACGCACTCCTGAACATTTGCAAACGCCTTCCTAAAGGGGCTCCCAGGACGCCCGATCCGCGAACAGGTAAACAGCATCCGAAAACAGGCATGCACACACCCAAGGACCACCAAGACCATGGAACAGGATTCAGACTGCGTTTCGGGGTTCATCTTGGTCTCCCGAGTGGATCCTAACCGGGGAAAAAGGGGTCATTTTCTATAGAAAAACATAGCCGGAGACCCTTTTAACAAATCGTCAGTGCACGAAATTTGTGCCAATCAATCCCAAGGACCTCAAGGGCTTAGGAGATAAACCCCGATCGCATTGCATAATCCATTTAGGTTTCCCGAGTACCATTCTAGTAACAAAAGGGCCTCTTTCGCTGGGAATCTTGTGCTCAGAGCTCATTCGGGAAAATGTTGACATCCGAGCTTTGTACCACCCACTTCCAACAACCCCCAGGGGCTAGGAAATCATTTCGGTTCGGACTAAGCAAGTCGTACCGATCTCCCGAGTGACGTTTCAATGGTCACGAACGCCTCCCGACAAGCCTTTGGGATTCATTTTTGACAAACGGAGATCACAGTGGTCTCTGAACACATCAGAACACTCGGGAAACACTGAGAAAGCCCCGTTTGCGGATTCCTAGGTCATCTCCGGTTATCGATCTCCAGCCGGGGTCGGCAAGTAAACCGTTTCGCTCAATGCGAAAAATACACCGGTGCGAGCCTTACAACACGCAGAAGTGCAAATAGACGTCAGAAGCGGACAACTTCGCTCCGATCATCCAAACGGAGCAAAACCGGCTTTCGAGTCCCCGAGTCATCCGAGCATTCGCTTTCAAGAAGCATGTCAATATTAGGCTCATTAAAACCGTATTTGCGCGCACATTGGTAATTCGTCGTTCAAGCGAACCACGGAAATCGAACGCATGATCAATTGAGCCCCGAGCTTCTTCTGGCTTTCTTCCTAGTCAAGTGGGACCCTTGAGCTAACCAAGCCAAGCCGAGCCAAGTCAAGCCGCAATCCATGGCTCTACTCTAGAGTTGAGCCAAATGAGCCTCCACCATACATTTTCAAAAATATCTCTTACACACTTCCCATTCATCCTTCCATCCATCAACCCTCATTTCCCTTCTCTTCCTTTCCCCACACTCAACAAGACAACTTCCCCACCCTAATCTTCCCTCCAAAATTCAGAACCCCTAAGCACCGCCCTCTAATTATACTTAAACTCACTAATTTGGCTCATTAAGGCATCCTATAAGTGCCTAATTGCAAGACACTTTAATCACAACTCAACTTCCATCATCTCTCTAGCTTTCTCACTCTAGGGAACCCTCTCCAAGCCCTCTCAAACTTCAGCATTTTCTAGAAGTCGTACAGCCAAAGCACAGCTCGATTCCAAGGGCGTTTAGCCCCGAAAACTCAACCGTTTTCTGGCGACCGCCACCCAACCTTAGCCAACTTCAACCAAACTTCATACCCCACATGTTTTCGACCTCCCAAGTCCATTTCCAAGATTAGTTTTTGCATTTGAAGCTTCCAGTCCTGTGAATCTGAGTTGCACAGAAACAGCGCCCGTGAGCCTTCTCGGGTCCTAGTCGGGTTTCTAGGCGCGCCGTTCCTTCCCACGACTTTGGCGAGTCATGCCATCACTTCCTAGGGGTTCCTTACAACCCTCACTCACCCCCATGACGAGGTGGTTGCGGGCCGAGAGCCGTTCAACCGTGCACCACCGCCATTTCCCTCTTTTCTCCCTTCACAGATTTTTCCAGTTTTTTACCGGTTTTTTTTGCATCTTTCAGAAAAATCTACACGTCCAATCCTCATGAAACAACCTCAGGCATTATCCTCAGTTAGTTAAGAGTCCAATACCACCGATCTTGCATCAAAAGACCACCAGAAGCCTCCCGTAGAGTTGTTTCTTCATCGGGTGCCAGTCAGGTCTGTTCCTCTGGTTTTCTTTTCTGACCCGAACTTTGCAGGAACATACAAGTCAGCTCAGGTTGAATCTCCCTACGAGCCACCTATCACCGTGATCCTCAGTCAGTTAGGAGTCTAATTCCATAGACCTTGTATCAAAAGACCACCGGGAGCCTCCTATAGAGCCTTTTCTTTATCGGGTGCCAGTCGAGTCTATTTTGCCTCGACTGGGTCTGTCCTTTTTTATTGATCCGATTTTGCTTTTGATTTCTGGAAAATATATGCATCCAATCTTGACGAAACTAGTGCAGGCGTGATCCTCAGTCTCTTGGGAATCCAACGCAACCGACCCCGCGCGAAAATTCTATCCCGATCAACCGGTATAGCCCCGACAAGCCAGACTGCCAGTCGACCCGACTGCACCTATTCGGGTCTGTTCATTCCAGCCGAGTCTCCCGACTCCCTTTGCCACTTCTCCGACTCTTTCTTCGTGTTCGGAGGCTAGGTAAGACTCCTCTGTGACTTAGAGAAGCTAGGTTCTTCGATATTTGTTTGATATGGGGTGTTAAGGAGTTTAACGAGTCGAAATGCATGCAAATTTACATTTTTACCTATTCCCATGCAAGCTTACGTCGTTCACCATGTTGCATGTTATTATAACGCACGATTCCCGTATTTTAGACTCCTATTGCCGTATAATATGCATGTATAACGAGAAATGGCTCAAATCTAGGGGAATAAGGCCGGCATGGACTCAAGAGGACCATGGAGCCTCTCGGCCGAACCACGCGTGGTGAACTGTGAGCCTCCTTGGTCCTCTCGGGTCCATGAAAATCTCATTCCTCCGGATTTAGTTGTTTCTACGTTCGTAATGTTTATTCATGGTCATGATGTGTCGGCATGATGAGAAATGTCCGAGATCTAGGGTGGAGAGGTCCCTCAAATCGGTTGCACCAAGGGAAGCTCACGGCCACCTTCCATGGAGGGAAACCGAGAGATCCCTTAGTTCGCCCGAGGCCACGGATCTCTCGTTTTGTGATGTCGGATATTTCTCATGATTTACTTCCAATTTGTTATTGAATGAGCCGATGCCGCTTTATTATTTTCTTTAAATACGACGTTTGTGTTTGTATTATGTGTTTGTTTGCACAATCAAGACCATCGCGGTATCGGCTTCGTAAAATGAATGTTATTGACGTGCTTGACGTGTTATGCATGCAAGAAATGGCTCGAATCGACGTAAGAGACCACCCACGATCCAAGGCGGGTCAAGGAGACCTCTCGGCCTAGTCCTTTGGAAGATGGCCGAGTGCTCCTTGACCCCTCCCGGGTCTAGGATGGTCTCCTTCGTCGCCTCGGAATCATTCCTTGGAATTGAGTGTAATTATATTCGTACTTTATTGCTAGCCATGTATTAGCTCCATGATAGATAAGTTAGTTTCGGACGATCATCCGTTAAACCCTTAATACCTATAATATAAAATCACTACTACCGAATAATTTCACAAATGGGAGAAACGGGACGTATCATTCGGTTAATTAAATCACTTGGACTAAATAATTGGATAAATTGATTGTCAATTCGTAAACGCATCGATGGTTCACGGAATGGCGGAAATGCCCATTTTCTTTAAAAGCCTACAATTTCAAAGCACGGAGACGTGTCACGCGAATAGAATCAATGTCTAGTGAGTACTTGCGTACTATGACTCGAGTCCGGGCCCAATTTGAGGCGGCTCAGGTCGAGATGCACGAGTCCTCTTTAGACCTCTTCGTGTCACACGATCTTTAATTTATATGTGAACTACACATGTTCTACCACTCAAGGGCATAATCGTCATTCCGTGATTCACCGATATCCTAGGCATTAGAGAGTTGGAAACACCTCGATCTATGGATGAAAAGGGGCGGCCCGTCCAGGCTCGAGTTTCATTCGTACGGCCCATTCCGTCCACTTTTGGTGTTTCTATCTCCCTATTGTAGATTCGGTGGCGGGCATCTTCATTTTTGTTGCAAAACACGAAAAACCGGATTAATCATGCATCTGACTTAATCAAACATTAGATAACAGATAGGCGGAATGCTAGATTCCAATCTAGAGTCAAAATACGAGTTTGACAAATTCGGTGAAACCGTAGTGACACCTCACTGAATAGAGTTCTAAAACGAATTCACACATGTAATTGGCCTAGAACCATATCCCAGCCCACCTCTTTGTTTGCCTAGGTTAGATACATTGTTTGCCAATCAACCCCGGTTAATAACTGATTAAATCACGTACATTCGGCCTAATATACAACTTGTCTGTATATATCTGCATTTATCAGTTTTTGTCTGTTTTTCATCAGTTTTATCAGTTTTATTCTATTTTCCATTTGCTTTTGCTGATATGTTGCGACTCGGGTCCGAACTCATAGGTTACGTAATACATGGGGTCCAACACCCCAAATCATCGAACATGAGGTCAAACGTCTCTTAACTCACTGAGCGCGTGCAACCCAAGTGCGGAATGGGATCTAGCCTCGAGTCACCATCGCACTCCAAGTATGGCCTATGTGGAAGGCAATTTGGATTAGATGTGTGAAACGTGTTTAGATATCACCCAAGAGCTCGATTGGTCCAACGGTTACAGTGGGAATCAACCGGTTCTCCTGCACGTTGGTTCGATTGGACCCGACCCCCGGCTCCTTGAGCCCGCGTTGCCTTAATTTATTTATCGGTTATTCAAAACACACGGTGAGTTGGAGCGGAATATTGGCCCAATGCAAACCGATCGGGATCCACTCACTTATTCAGTTGTATTTTGTAATTAATCGAGAGAACATTGCGAGGATTTGTTTGTACATTCATTCATTCATTTGTAAGGATCCCTGATCGGCGAGCGAGAGGTCCGAGTGTCGAACCGGTCAAGTTGGTCTATTGTTACCAAGAGAGGAGTTAGCTCGAATACTCGTGGTCTCGGTTCGCCCAGGAAATTGACCATCACGGTCCGACGAACTGTAACGCGAAGATAGTGAACCGATTCCTCGACGCACAAGTTTACTCATCTTTCGGATTATTGGCCCAATTTGATCAATTCATCGACTTTAGTATGTCAAAACGGGCAAGTCAAGTGCAACCCTATATCACGCGGTAAATAAACAAAATGGCAAGCCTAACAAGCTAGAGTACTGAAAGGCCGTGCGGGATATAGGCCCGCAAGTAACAGAACCCCCGAATTCGGAATTTTCGGTTCCGCACGACCATTGCCTTAGCATTTAGGTGTACCCCGTACCCCTAGACCCGGGCGACTCAACGGCCCTCGACCTACGGGTCATAAACAGTAAGTGGCGACTCCTTCTCACGCGCGTCCCCGATAAGGTGGACACTCCCAAGCCGCGTTACATAGGCGCGCGCATGCGTGCCCCGACGAGATGAAATTTGGGTGCGCACACCACTTATCATTTTACGACCTGAAAGTCGAGGACCGATAAGTTACCCGGGTCTAGGGATATGAAACAACTAGTTTTGCTAAGGCATTGGTCTGTGTGGAACCAAAAAGTCTGAGTTCGGGGGTTCACGTTACATACAGGACTATATCCCGTATGCTCTTTCGGTACTCTAGCTAACTAGGCTTGTAGTTTAATTTCATTTACCGCATGAATTTGGTTGCGCTCAGCTTACTCGTTTTGACACCGAAAATTCAGTGAACCAAACGATGTCAGTTGAGAAGCCGAGAGAGAAGTAGGCCCATATGTCGGGGAATCAGTTCACTAACTTGCATTACAGTTCATCAAACCATGATGGTTGAATTCCTGCGTAAATCGGAACTGCGAGATCTTGGGATTACTCCTGTCTGGGCAAGCATTGGACCGATTCGATTCGTTCGACTCTCGAACCGTTCACTTACCGACTAGGATTCTTACGGAATGAATGTAAAAAATAAAATCCTTACAATGCTCTCAAAATACAGGAAATTACAAATAGTAAATGGTCGAATCCCAGTAAGTTTGCTTTCGGTTATTATTCCGCTCAGACTCGCCGTGAATTCAAGGAAACACCAAAAAACTGAAATTCAACTGAGCTCTCAGTGAATAGGGTGTTGGACCCTGTGATCAATGCTTAGGGCGTTGGACCCTAAGTGCAATGCATCCTATGGATCGGACTCGACTCGCATGGACAAACAAGAGTAGAAAAGTAACAAACAACATGCAAATTGCAGACAATGTGTTTGTTATTTTGCATTCGGCTTTATTTCAAGGACTTGACAGACATTGTGTCTGTAGTCAAATCCTTTGAATGTGGATTGCTTTTAAAAATTGTTATGTATTGTGACATTGAAATTCCACTAAATTAGCCAAACTCGTGTTTTGACTCTATATTTGGAGCCTAGAATTCCACCTAACTATTATCTAGTGTTTGGTTAGGTCAAGGGAAAGGTTAATCAGCATGTTGCATGTTTTGTGACAGAGATAACCGTTCTAGTTACTCAAGTCTACGATAGAATGACAGAAACTCATCAGTTGGATAAGAAAAGGCTTTACAGATGAATCTACACCAGAACAGATAGCCTATTCTTATCCTGATACCGTAGTGTTTCTATCAAGCCAGCCCTAGGGGTGTCGTTGATTGTGAAAAGATGATTTTACCCTTTACTTGAAAATTCTTTTCAAAAAAGGGAAATATCGCAGTGCGGGCCACCTCAGCCTGTAGCCAGTGTCGACCAATTCCCTGGATCGTCCAGGGCTATGCAAGAACCTCGAAAAGCCAAAGAACCGGTCGATCTGCCCAGAAGTGATCTAGAAAGATCTTATGTATCCTGACTTGAGTTACCTGAAATCAGGTAAAAACTCAAGTTGAGACACAGAAGTCCCTTCTAGACGTCCGCGCTACATCGGACTGCGCGTTTCGGGTTTTGAAATAGACAAGTTTTGAAATGGGCATTAACGTCATTTGACAACTCATCGACGCGAGTTATCAGTTAATTGCCAATTCATGCAAACTTATCAGTGCGAAGTGGGTTTAATCACGTGAGCGTCCCGATTAACCCGTTTGTGGATTTATGACTTGTAAATTATTGCCGAATGCAGTAAATGTACAGGCTACAGACAATCAGACAGATCATGAATTGATATGCGGAATGAAGTTTCAGTACTTGAAAAGCTTAATTTAATGAAAACGATTCATGATACGGCAACTAAGACGGGTCCAAGAAGGTCGAGGATAATTTGGTCAAAATGACCAAATTACTCTCGGAACCCAAATGAACCCGAAAGAGTCACCGATACATAAATCCATGCATTTTGCTTTAAAAACAATGTTTTAAAGTTGTTAGCATGGGGGATTTGCGACAATGTTAAAATTGCAATTTGCACAAAATCCGAGAAATGTATTTCGTCAAGGTAAAGAGATAGTTCATGACCCGAATAAGGTCGAGGAACCTTCGGCTCTTTCTTTTTGGGAATAGCAGTGGGTTTCCTTGACCAGTTTCGGGTTTCAAGCATTCTCTTTAACCCATTTTCGACTATTTTTTACATGCTCAAACGTTAAACACGATAAATGACATGTATTTAACAAAAGACGGTATCGCCATGATTTGGAAAACGCATTTAAACATACAAACATGGACAAAATATGTTATTTATGGAATGATAAAACGATATTGGCTTCATGGATGTGGTAAAAGCATAAAATTTGGGAAACTTAAATTGGGGAAAGGAAACCGATTATAACCCGAAGAACCAACAAAAGGCCATGGTTACCTTTCCTCAAAGGAAACCCATGACTTTCTTTGGTCGTTCGGGTTTAAATCGGTATCATCGACTTCGATTTAAACATTTCTCGACATGCTAGCACGTCAAACGATGATAATCATGCATGATATAATATGAAAATGCATAAAAGAAATGATCTTGAAGATAAAACATGCTTGAAACGCCTTATAACTCCGTAAACGTAACGAAAATTTAAAAGTCCTAGCTCCTCTAAGTCAGGAATGGTTATACCTAGTCCCGGGATGCGGGATGGGATTGTAAAAAGTCAGGTTGGAACGTTGGTGGGCCGGGTTTGGGCTGTTTTGGCTTGAACAGACCCGGTTGGACGCAGCTGACCCGACTAGAGCTATTTCAACCTAATTGGACACTCGAGAGAAAACGAGTCGGTTCGGACAGCTCGGGAGGCTTCTTGGAGAGTGCTCAACTGTTTCGAAAAGCCAAGAGGATGCTTAACATCCCAGTGGTAGTTTCGGGAGGAGAGCACGCTTAGATTTTCCGATAAACACGAGCAAAGTCGGGTTAGCAAAACAGAAACAGACCAGACTGGGTCAAAACAGACCCGACTGGCAGTCCAGAGGGAAACGACTCTCCCGGAGGCTCTTGATGGTATTTTGATGCAAGATCGATGGTTCCCGACTCCTAAGAGAATCCCGGAGGTGACTGTGGTGGTCGTTTGGTTCCAGAGTTATAGAGCACGTCCAAGAAACAGACCCAATTGGGTAGTTTTCGGGTCGGACATCACCACGGTGGCTCCAGATGGAATTTTGACACAAGGTCAGTGGCTTCTGACTCCTAAGAGGCCCCCGGAGGTGACCGTGGTGATTGTTCGAAGAAAAGAGTCTCGGATTGACTCGATCTGCAAAGAAAACCACGGATGAGGTAGAAATTCCGAGCCCACTAGGTAGTCGGGCTATTTCTTCGTGCTGGGTTACAACCAGCGGGTTTTTCTTAGATTTCTTGTCTCCTTGACACCCTAGGGTTGTGTGGGGAGGTGTTTGATGGGTTTTGGCAGCTCACACCGGTCTGAAAATGCTTGAAACCCGTGTTGCTATTTTTGACCCAAAAAGATAGTTTTTTGAGTTCGGTTCTATGGTGCGCTGTTCTGATAGGTTGGAGGCTTAAAACTTAAAATCTAAGCTCGGAAATGGATAATGGAGGTCGAAAACATATGGGATATGATGTTTGGTGAAGTTTGGATTTAAGACGGGATGGTGATCATTGAGTTTCCGACTAAAGTCTTGAGGGTTTTTTGCTTGTTGTTGGCAAGAAGGCAAGAAGGCAAAAGGGAGGGGCGGCAATGGCAAGGGCGGCTGCCCTAGGGCAACCCGTGGGCCCCATGGTCTTGAGAGAAAGTTCGGGACAAAGTTCGGGTCTCGATTGATCGCGTGTTTGAGGTTCGTAGCCCAAACGAATGTCGAATTGTCATTGTGAGTGCGAAAACGGTTCAAACGACCCCAAAATCATCCATTTTGCTCAAAAGAATGTTCGTGTGGTTTTTATGCTCGGAAGCCGGTTTTGCTCATTTCAGGCGATCAGAGCAAAATTAGCCATTTCTGAATGCATATCTCGTATGTGCATTCCGTATTGGTCATTTTGACGTGCATTGTCAATCAGACTGAATAATTGACCAATAAGCCAGTATTGCAAATGTGAAGTTGGAGACGTCTTAGGAGTCTGAAGCCAAATTTCTCAGAATGCTTTCTGAATTGCTTGGATGATCTGGAGATTGCTGTGATCTCTGTTCGTTGAGAACAGACCCGAAAGATTGAAAAAGTGCATATGAAACCCTAAAAGCACTGTTTTAAGGGCATAAATGGATTGTACAATTCCGTCTAAGGATTTCACATTGAGCTTTGGGATGAGCGGCACTGGGTTGGCCATCCATGTGACGTCAAATTTTCGTGAAAAGGACCTCCGGTTATGAATTTCCATAAAAAACGGTCTTTTCTGCCATTCAGAGGTCATTCGGGAAACTAAAAGGGATATTATAGTCTAATTTGCCCAATTGCATCTGTCCGCTGTAGTTTTTGGGGCAATGCATGGCTAACTTCGTTTGTCAATTTTCTGTCAGACCAGTCTCCGGATATGGTTTTTCGTTGAAAGGTATGTTTGTTCTGTCGCTTAGGAGTCATTCAAGGAGTCTGTGTGACTTCCGAGAGACAACCTGAAGCAATGCTCATGCTCTGTATAATTGTTGGATGTGACTGCATCTGACATCAGGCGTTAACTTTCCTCTTCTTCATCAAGAATATCTTAAGTGTTCTTCTTCAACACTCCAACTTCACTTCCATGCCATTAATGCTTTTAACTCTTCTTCATCAAGAATACTTGGCTCATATTCATCCCCATCCTCATTAGCAAAAACGACTTTTGCTAATCAAGGGGGTAATCGTGGTTTGTTTTGCTTAATTGTCCATTAAACTTGCCTATATATTGCTCTAAAGTGATTAAGCTAATCACTTTTGATTCTGGAATGCTCTCTCTAGCTTCTCCCTCTTGGAATGCTCTCAATTCCTTCCTAGCTCCAGCAACAAAACCGCAGCCCAACCCAAGCAAAAACCAAGCCAAAGCCCTTAGAGTTTAAGTCGGAATCCATGGCGGTTACTATTCCGACTTATATCCAAAATTTTCCAAACCTCATGGACCACATGTTTTGGACCCAAGGAGTTCATTTCTGAACTTAGTTTTTCCATTTGAAGTCATTTGCTCATCATTTCAGGTCGATTTCTCCGTTTCAGGTGAAGATTGTGCTTTCGGGTGAACAGTACACCTGTCACTAGCTCCAACGCTCATCACCCGTGTGCGTCTGCTCGTGCGCGCGCTCCTCACCACAGCTGCTCCACCGTTCGTCACGCGCGTGCTCTTGCGCTCGTCACCGCGTTCCCTCGTTGTGCCCGTGCTCCCGTGACGTTCCCTGCATGCATGCACGTCCAGCTCGCTCGTCCGTCCAGCCCGCTCGTTGACACTCCCGAGCGTCCGCCAGCCTCCGCTCGTGCTCGTCACCATGCCTGCCTGTGCCCACGCCTACCCACGCGTCTGAGCCCCCTGCCGCTCCTGTGCATGCCCGTGCATGTCCAGCCGTGAGTCCCAACTCGCCCGAACGTGCTGCCCGTGCATCCGAACGTCCATCCAAGGGTTCAACTGGGTCACCCGACTCTCAAACCCTTCCCCGACTCTTTCCTCGTATCCCGAGGCTAGGTATAAGATTCTTACTTAGAGAAGTTAGGGCGTTTTACATTTATTGCGTGTTTATGGAGTATTATGGTGTTTTAAGCATGGTTCACTTACAAGATTACATTTTTATGCACTTTTATGTCATATAATGCATGTTTCTTCTCGATTAACGTGTCAACATGTCGGGAAACACTTGGATTGTAGTCGAGAAGAACATTCCGACCCGGGACAGGCATGAGAGCTCACGGGTTAGCCTCCAAGGAGGTGATTGAATTCTCTTTTGCCCTTCTCGGGCAAGGAATGATCTTCTTGACCCGATCCGAGTTCAATTCCCGAGTTTCCTCGAGTTTTCCCACGTGCATGAAGTCGGTATTGTTTTATCGATTCCTTAAATAACATGTTTGTGCTTGTTTGCATGTTAAACGTGTTATTCAACTCATGGCAATACCGACTTTTTGTTAAAATACGTGTTATTTATCGTGTTTGTTGTTTGAGCATGCGAGAAATGATTGGAAATGAGATGGGGAAACCTCGTGGAACCCGATTTAGGCCATGGGACCTCTCGGCTTTCTCCAAGGAGAAGTGGCCGAGAGCCTCATGGACTTATTCGGGTTCCATGAGGCTTCCTTTCCCCGTTTTAAGTCCGTTTTCAAATTTCTTGTAATTTGTAATTTCAATAACGTCGCAAATCTCGCATTAAAATGTCTTTTCCAAGCAATATCCATGGATTTGTGATTCGGTGACTCTTTCGGGCCTATTAGGACCCGAGGGCGTTTTTGGTCATGTTTGACCGAATCATCCTCGGTCTTTCTTGACCCATTTTGGTCGCCGAATCACGAATCGTTTTCAGAATTAATGCATTCGACGATAATCCTGAAGCATTAATTTCACGAACGGGTTAATCGGGACGTTCACACGGTTAATTCATTCAATTTTAAACAACTTTGCACGAATTGGACATTAATTTGTAACTCGCGTTGACGAATTACAAAATGGTGTTAATGCCCTTTTCAAAATTCGCATACTTTCAAATCCGAGACATGCAATACGATGTAACATGGACATCTAGGAGAAACTTGTGTCTTTTGACTTGAGTTTTACCTGATTTCAGGTAATTCAGGTCGGAATACAGAAATTCATTTTAGATTACTTTCGGATAGATCGACCAAATCTTTGGGTTTTACGGGGTTCCCGTGTAACCTTGAGAAATCCAAGGAATTGGTCGACGCCGATTATAGGCCGAGGTGGCCTGTGTTGCACTGTTTCCCTTTTCTGAAAATAAATTCTCAAGTCAAGTGCAGAAGCGTCATTCTGTGATTTGGCGACATCCTAGGGTTAGTTTGACTGAAACACGATGGTATCGGAATAGGAATGGGCTACTTGTTCAAGTGCAAGTTTATCTGCATAGCCCTTTCTTATTCCCACTGATGAGTTTCTGTCATCCTAACATAGTTTAGGGTGTTAGTCGAGTATTCTGTATCAAAACATAATTACCTGACTAATTATTTCACTCGGTCTAACCAAACGCTAGAACATGGTTGGGGGAACTCTAGGTTCCAAATCTAGAGTCAAAACACGAGTTTGGGGAATTCAGTGTAATTTCAGTATCACAACACCGAATCATTGTAAAAGCAACCCACATACACGAGACTTGACTACAGACATCCGATATGTCAGGTTCTCAAACCAAAGCCGAATGCTAAAATGTTAGCATGCATTTGTTTGTCTAGGGTAGGATTTGCATGCCAAAATACCCCATATTAACAACTTGTTAAAACACGTATACTTGACAATAACAAACACTTTGTCTGTTATTCACATGATTGCGTGTTATTTTTTGCAATTGTTTGTCATGTGGGTCGAGCCTGATCCCTAGGATGAATTGCACTCGAGGTTCAACGCCCACCATCGATCATAGGGTCCAATGCCCTATTTAGTGAGAGCGTATTCGAATTTCAATTTCTTTTCGATTTTTCTCCCTAAACTCACGGTGAGTTAGAGTGGAATAATAACCGAATGCGAACTAACTGAGATTCAATCATTTGTAATTATGTTTTGTTGTATTATTTTTAAGAGCGCATTGTAAGGATTCTATCTTGTACATTCAATTTGTAAGAATCTCAGTTGACAAGCAAACGGTCCGAGAGTTGAATCATTCGAATCGGTTTAATGTTTGCCCAAAGGAAAGTAAACCCTAAATCTCGCAGTTTTGGTTCATGCAGGAATTCCAACATCATGGTTTGATGAACTGTAACGCAATATTGTAAACCGAATCCTCGACATGTGGGTTTACTTCTCTCTCGGCTTCACAATCAACATCGTTAATTCATCGAATTTATGGTGTCAAAAGGTGCGAGTCGAGCGCAACTTAATTCACGCGATAAATAATTAAAACATCCAAGCCTAGCAAGCTAAAGTACCGAAAAGGCGTGTGGGATATAGGCCCGCACGAAACATGAACCCCCGAATTCGGACTTTCCGGTTCCACACGATCAATGCCTCAGCAAAACTAGATGTTCTATACCCTTGGAGGTAACTTATCGGCCCTCGACCTTCGGGTTGTAAAATAATAAGTGGCGACTCCTTCTCACACATGTCCGTCACGCATCCCCAGAAAGGTGGACACTCCCAAGTCGCGCCATCCAAAAGCGCGCATGCGGGTCCCGACGAGAGTCCACATTCGAGTCCGTACAACCAGGATTTGGAAAACGCATTTAAGCATACAAACATGCACAAACACGTTATTTATGGAATCGATAAAACAATACTAGCTTCATGGATGTGGTAAAAGCATAAAATTCGCGAAACAACTTAAATCGGGGCAAGAAAACCGATTATAACCCGAAGAACCAACAAAAGGCCACGGTTACCTTTCCTCAAAGGAAACCCGTGAGTTTCTTTGGTTGTTCGGATTTAAATCGGTCTCCTTGACTTCGATTTAAAAATTTCCAGACATGCTAGCACATCAAACGATGATAATCATGCATGATTTAATATGGAAATGCATAAAAGAAATGATCTTGAAGATAAAACATGCTTGAAACGCCTTATAACTTCGTAAACGCAACGAAAATTTAGAAGTCCTAGCTCCTCTATGTTGGGAATGTTTATACCTAGTCCCAGGATGTGGGATGGGACTGTAAAAAGTTGGGTTGGAACGTTGGTGGGTTGAGTTTGGACTGTTTTGGCTTGAACAGACCCAACTAGATGTAGCTGACCTGACTGGAGCTGTTTCGACCCGACTGTACACCTAAGAGAAAACAGGTCGGTTTGGACAGCTCGGGAGGCTTCTCAAAGAATGCTCAACTATTCCGGAAAGCCAAGAGGATGCTTAACGTCCCTGCGGTGGTTTCGGGAGTAGAGAACGCATATATTTTCTGAAAGAACACGAGCACAGTCGGGTTAGCGTGACAGAAACAGATCGGACTGGGTCAAAACAGACTCGACTGGCAGTCTGGAAAGAAACAGCTCTCCCGGAGACTCCCGATGGTATTTTGATGTAAGGTCGATGGCTCCTGACTCCTAAGAGAACCCCAAAGGTGAATGTAGTGGTCGTTTGGTTCCAGAGTTATCGGGTTGATTCGTACAGCCCTGCAAAGATCACGGAAAATAGAACACGTCCAAGAAACAGACCCGACTGGGCAGTTTTCGGGTCGGACGTCACCACGGTGTCTCCCGTTAGAATTTTGATGTAAGGTCAGTGGCTCCCGACTCCTAAGAGACCCCTGGAGGTGACCGTGGTGGTCGTTCGGAGAAAAGAGTCCCGGATTGACCCGATCTACAAGGAAAACCACGGATGAGGCAGAAAATCCGACCCTACTGGGCAGTCAGGCTATTTCTTTGTGCTGGGTTAAAACCAGCGGGTTTTTCTTGGATTTCTCTACTCCTTGACACCCTAGGGTTGTGTGGGGAGGTGTTTGATTGGTTTTGGCAGCTCAAACCGATCCAGAAATGCTTGAAACCCGGGTTGCCATTTTTTAACTCGAAAAGATAGTTTTTTGAGTTCTGTTTTGCTGTGGGCTCTTCCGATGGGTTGGAGGCTTCAAACTTTACATCTAAGCTTGGAAATGGATAGAAGAGGTCGAAAACATGTGGGATATGATGTTTGGTGAAGTTTGGATTTAAGGCAAGATGGTGATCATCGAGTTTTCGACTTAAGTCTTGAGGGTTTTTTGCTTGTTGTTGGCTGAGCTATGGGCTGGGGTTTTGCTATAGAGTTTGAGAGCTTTTGCTTGATAAAAATGGGAAGTGTTGATGCAAGAGAAGGTGTGTAGGAAGTTGTGATTAGCTTAATGACAATAATGCAATATATAGGCAAAGCTTAAGTGCAATTAAGTGAGAAAAAGCTTGATTAAAGGCATGCTTAAGAGAAATTCAATTTGTTTAATGAAAGAAGAAGATATTCTTACAATTGACATTGATGGAGAAGAGATAAAAACATTAATGAGCATTAATGGGGAGTTAGAGTGCAAGAATGAAACACTTAGATATTTTAAAGGATAAGAACAAGAAGGCAAAAGGGAGGGGCGGCTGCCCTAGGGCAACTCGTGGGCCCCAAGGTCTTTAGAGGAAGTTCAAGACAAAGTTCGGGTCTCGATTGATCGCATGTTCGAGGTTCGTAGCTCACACAATCATCGAATTGTCATTGTGCGCGCAAAAACGGTTTAAACAAGCCAAAAATCATCAATTTTGCCCAAAAAAATGTTCGTGTAGTTTTTGGGCCCGGAAGCCGGTTTTGCTCATTTTAGGCGATCAGAGCAAAGTTAGCCATTTCGGAATGCATATCTCGTATGTAAATTCCGTATTGGTCATTTTGACGTGCATTGTCAATCAAATTGAATAATTGACCAATAAGCCGGTATGGCAAATGTGAAGCCGAAGAGGTCCTGAGAGTCCGAAGCCAGATTTCTCAGATTGCTTTTTGAGTTGCTTGGATGATCCAGAGATCGTTGTGAGCTCTGTTCGTTGAGAACAGACCCCGAAAGATTGAAAAAGTGCATCTAAAACCCTAAAAGCACTGTCTTGAGGGCCTAGATGGATTCTGCAATTTCGTTTGAGGATTTCACATTGAGCTTTGGGATGAGTGGCACTGGGTTAGCTATGCATCTGTCGTCAAGTTTCCGTGAAAAGGACCTCCGGTTATGAATTTTCGTCAAAAACGGTCTTTTCAACTATTCAGAGGTCATTCGGGAAACGGAAAGGGATATTGCAGTCTGATTTGCCCAATTGCGTATGTCCACTGTAGTTTTTGGGGCAATGCATGGCTAACTTCGTTTGCCGATGTTCTATCAGTCCAGTCTCTGGATATGGTTTTCCGTTGAAAGGTATGTTTGTTCTGTCGCTCGGGAGTCATTCGAGGAGTCTGTGTGACTTTCAAGAAACAATCTGAAGCAATGCTCATGCTCTGTATAATTGTTGGATGTGACTGCATCTGACATTAGGCATTAACTTTCCTCTGGTGAACTAGTGTTTTTGGACTCCCACTGAAAAGTTATCTATATTCAGAAAATTGCTTTGTATAGAGTAGATGATCTACAAAATGCGTTTGAAGACACTTTTAATCTGTTTGGCACTGCTACAGATTTTTGGAGTCAAATATTGGATATTTCTGATGGTCGAGCGAACCAATAGAAAATAGCATTGTAGGCGATTTGGATGTTGTCTAGGCTCCTTGTTTGCTTTGTATGTGGCCGGATGATTCTATATGTTCTTCTGTCATGTGCTTGAATCATCTACCTATCTCTGTTGACTTGAGAATGGATAGCAATTTGCTACTCTCTTAAGCCCCCTTTTGTATGGATTCTCGAGTCATGGCCTGAATCATTGCTGATGTGCATTGCTTGAACTGTTGAGCCAAAATGAGGTGCCGACAGCTTGCCCCTCTTTGACTGCGTGCTTGAGTAGAGGATGCAACCAAGGGCATTCAGAAGCACCCTAGTTTGATCGCAATGACCAACACAACGCTCCCAATGACCGTCTTCTTCCTCTTGCTTTGGATGTGTAGGGATGTTGTGCCTAAAAAGATAAAAGAAGCAAGATAAGATGTAAATAAGCTTTGCAGCAAACAAGTAGGGTGCGTGTGTAAAGGAAAATGCTCATTTGATCTAAAATGTATTGCTCAATCGGAAATGCAGTATTTAATTGAAAGTGCTATGCTTAATAAAAAGTGCGGAGCTTAATGAAAAGTACAGTGCATTGTTTACTTGAACGTGCGAATCTTAATGAAAAGTCCGGTGCTTAATGAAAATGCAATTTTTAATCGAAAGTGCGATGCAAGTGTGAAACGGAACTTGAAAGTGCACGCATAAAGTGTGTGCATGATACATAGAAATCATTGAGAATGGGCGTGAAATCCTAAAAGCAATGGAGTAGGTGTGAAACCCTGAATGTAGTGATGTGGGTGCGAAACCTGAGTGTGAAAACCCTAATGCAGCAGAGCGGGTGTGAAACCCTGACTGCAGTGGTGTGGGTGTGAAACTCAAATGCAGGGGAGCGGGTGTGAAACCCTGACTGCAGTGGTGTGGGTGTGAAACTCGAATGCAGGGGAGCGGGTGTGAAACCCTGACTGCAGTGGTGTGGGTGTGAAACCCAAATGTAGCGGAGCGGGGGTGAAACCTTGATTGCAATGGTGTGGGTGTGAAACCCGATTGCAGTCGAGCAGGTGTGAAACCCTGACTGCAGTGGTGTGGATGTGAAACCCCAATGCAGCAGAGCGGGTGTGAAACCTTGACTGCAGTGATGTATGTGTGAAACTCTGGGTGTGAAACCCGAATGCAGTGGAGCAGGCGTGAAACCCTGATTGTAATGGTGTGGGTGTGAAACCCGAATGAAGTGGAATGGGTGTGAAACCTTGACTGTAGTGGTGTGGGTGTGAAACCCAAATGCAGTGGAGCGGGTGTGAAACCCTGACTGCAGTGGTCAAACTGAAAGGGATATTGCAGTATGATTTGCTCAAT
The DNA here is from genome assembly GCF_007655135.1 of Punica granatum. Taxonomy (NCBI): domain Eukaryota; kingdom Viridiplantae; phylum Streptophyta; class Magnoliopsida; order Myrtales; family Lythraceae; genus Punica; species Punica granatum. The sequence goes on along the minus strand of NC_045127.1, from coordinate 34,005,136 downwards.
TGCGTATGTCCGTTATAGTTTTTGGGGCAATGCATGGCTAACTTCGTTTGATTATGTTCTGTTAGACCAGTCTCCGGATATGGTTTTCCGTTGAATGGTATTCTTATTATGTCACTCGGGAGTCATTCGAAGAGCCTGTGTGACTTTCGAGAGACAATCTGAAGCAATGCTCATGCTCTATATAATTGTTGGATGTGACTGCTTCTGACATCAGGCATTAACTTTCCTCTGGTGAACCAGTGTTTTTGGACTCCCACTGAAATGTTATCTGTATTTAGAAAATTGCTCTGTATAGAGTAGATGATCTACGAAATGTGTTTGAAGACACTTTTCTTATATTTGGAACCGCTAGGGATTTTTGGAGTCTGATATTGGATATTTTCTGATGGTCGAGCGAACCAGCAGAAAATAGCACTGTAGGCGATGTATTCTGAAAACACCGGTTTGGATGTTGTTTGGGCTCCTTGTTTGCTCTGTATGTGGCCGGATGATTCTGTATGTTTTCTGTCATGTGCTTGAATCATCTGGCTTTCTCTATTGACTTGAGAATGAATAGTAATTTGCTGATCTGTCGAGCCCCCTTCTGTATGGATTCTCAAGTCATGGCCTAAATCATTGCTGATGTGCATTTCTTGAGCTGGTGAGCCAAAATGGGATGTTAACAGGTGGGACTCATTCTTTTGTCAAAGGCACGACTGTGCTGGTGTTTGCTTTGGCGAGCAGGTGGGCCATGCTTCTGCTTATGGAGCTGTCGCTTGCGGGCTTTGCAAAGGAAGGATTAAACTCGTTCATCGGAGTATCTTTTTGATAAGTTTCAATCCAAATCAATTTTGGACTTAAGATGAACACATCGGCAACTACGGCCAAGTAGCACATGATCGAAGTCCAATTGGTAAGCTCCTCGTCCTCCTGTGCAGGGTGGATTTGGATCCTTGGAGATGTCTCCTCGGTAATGGCGTAGATAGCTGGCAGTGCAAAGAGCACTTCATTTGTATCCGAGGAGGAGTCCTCTGCTTCAGATGATGGGCTGTCTGAGGTGCCCCCAACGATGTGCGGCGGTTCGAGGAAAAACTGTGCGAGCGGTGGGACTGTGATTCCCCTAAAGAGCTTCCCGTAGTGTGCGGCGAGACGGTAGAGGTGCTTGTCGCGACGAGCCTGCACGATCTCATGGTAGGAGGGGCGAAAGCCAAGTCCCCTTCTATTTAGGTATTCCTCCAACTCGATGGGATGAAGGATTCCCTGTGCATGCGCCCCGAGACCTGTTTTGAGGACGTAGTCGTTCTTCAATAAAACCTTCCCTATCATGCGGTCGGCGCGTGACGGACCGACTTCTCCATAGTCTCGGATCACGGCGATGATGTCGAAGGAGGGGGAAGGGAGGTTCTGATCATCTCCGATGCTGATGTACGGAACGGGCGTCTCCTCATAGACTGCGTAATCTTCTTCACCATTGACAGTGATGAGCTTGTCTTCGGCGAAGAACTTCAGTTTCTGATGCAGCGAGGAAGGAATGGCGCCGGCAGTGTGAATCTAGGGCCTCTCAAGCAAAAGACTGAAAGAATTGGGAATCTTGAGGATCTGGAAGGTGACGGAGAATGAGCAAGGACCCACATCAATCAGGAGGTCGATTTCTCTATTCACTTCCCTCCTAGAGCTGTTAAAGGCTCGACCAGTTGTCTTGCTCGCACGGATGCGACCCATGTCCACGTTCATCTGCTTCAGCGTGGAGACGGGGCAGACGTTGAGGGCGGAACCATTGTCGATCATGACTCGACTGACTATGTGGTTGTTATACTTGCAAACAATGTGCAATGCTCGCGAATGCCCATAGCCCTTAGAGGGAAGTTCATCCTGGGGGAAGGAAATCTGGTTCGAGAAGATGGAGCTCACGGTCTCCTCGATCCTATCCGGTGCAGTCTCCTTTGGGACCAGCAGTGAGCACCTTTAGTAGAGCGTCCCGATGTGGCTCGGAACTGAGAAGCAAAGCTAGCAGCGATATGTGGGTCGGCGACTTGCCCATTTGTTCAACCACCTTGTACTCACTTGCTTTCACTATCTTCGTAAAGGCCTTGGCTTCTTGCTCGGTGACCTTCTTTGTCGGGATGGATGCGACTGTTGGGACGTCTTGCAATGCAGTGGCGGGAGCTTTCCCTTTGTCTTTAGGCATTGGGCCCTGATAAACCCGTCGTGAGCGCGTGATGCCCGTCGTGCTCATCTCCTGCTCCATGTTGGCGACGTTGCCTCCGTAATTCCAGGGAACTCGGTTGTCCTGATATGGCTCCTTTACAGGAACCTCGATGACAAACGGGGTGGATGCAACTGCAATTTCCACCGGGACATATTCAATGACGAACGGAGCCAGGGTTCTTGTACATCTTGTTCCTCTCCGATTGCACCTATAGTGATCATGTTGATGGTGGGTCCTGAGCTCGACCTGTGGTCAAGGAGAGGATTCGCCCGTACGTTCGGTGGCTTCACCTCATTGAAGGAAATTTCCTTCTCGTCAATCATCTCCTGGTTCCTCTCCCAGAGTCTCCAATAGTTGTCCAAGTGATCGATATATGTGTGAAGGTGGGGCTGGCAGGGGTCTGAATTGTTTGCGCTGGCGTGGCTGGGCGACAACACCCTGCTGACCTTGTGGAGTTAGAGCCCCATTGTGCCGGCTGAGGAGGTCTTGAAGCCGGAGCTCTGCTTTGGGCTGGGACGTGTTGTTGCGGGAACGACGGTTGGATGACGAGCTGTGGGGCCGGATGATGAGCCTACGGCGCTTGGTAGGGCTGCATATAATGCCCGGGATATGCATATGCTTGGGAGGCCAGCGGTGCAGGGGTGTAGCTCACTGAGAACTACTGCTGGGCCTAGCATATCGGATTAATGGCGCCAACGGTCGCATCCTCGACTCTTCTGGATGTTCCGGCAACATGATTCTTCGATGCTTCCCCGTCATTCTTCCTCGTTGCCGGACCTTCAATCCTCCCTAACTTAATGCCCATGTCAAGCTTTTTCCCGGCTTCGATCAGCTTTGAGAAATGAGACAAGAGGTGTGAATAGTATGCATCTCTAAGCGCGGAGTGAAACAGCTGGACTTGCTGTCTCTCCATAATTGGGGGTAATGTGCTTCGCTACTTTTTCCCACTACTCCGCTGCATATGCCTCGAAGGTCTGACTCTCTCTCATCTCCATCATGCTGAGATCGAGGAGAATAGGGGGTGTCTCTACACAGAATCGGTACTGGTTGAGGAATTTCTGGGAGAGGTCCGTCCAGGTTAGGATGTCGTCAGCTTTCGGAGTCATGAACCAATCCAATGCCGATCCCGTAAGACTATCCTAGAATGTCTAGATGACGAACTCCTCGTAATCCCATTACGGTAGCATTTTACTCTGATAATGGCGGAGATGATGCCGGGGGTCCTTGGTCCCGTCGTATCGCTTGAAATCCGGAATCTTGATCTTAGAGGGTAGCCACATGCCCGGAAAGAGACTCCAGTTGTTGTCGCCGTAATCGAAACGACATGTGCCTGCTTGGAGGGCCTTGATGGTCTCCTCCATTTTCTTCAGTCTTCGCTCCTGCTCTATCTCATTTCGGGGAGAAAGTTTGTCAGTGGAGCTGCAGGGGCGGCTTGCGTAGGCATGTCCGGCTCAAGTGGTGGAATTTGTAGGGGAGGTAGAGCTTGGTGGGAGAAGCTTATGTAGGGTTATGAGACTTGGAAAGAAAAAGGCTCAATAGAGTGAGCAGGAGCGGGGCGTTCATTGTTGGAACCATGGGTGGCAGCATGGTGTATACCGAAGACTGAACAAGCATAGCTAACTGCGGTGGGGCTTGCATAGCTGAGCCTATTGACAGAAAAGCCGCCGGTGGTAGAGGAATAGCCGTATGAGCAGGCGGCGGCGACAAAGGGTCACTGACTAGGTGGACCGTCGGTACGTGTGTCGTCGCCGAAATGGGCATGTCGTCGCTTTCCGAAACAAAGGTCGGTGAGATCGCTGGGTTCGGATCAACTGTTGGCCTGTGCTCCGTAGGCGGAGTGAAGCTTAAGGAAGCCCGATTCTGGTCTCGAAGAAGGGCCATGAGTTCTGACATATTCGTGGCCATATTTGCTGCAAGCTAGTTGACCATTCCTTTGAGCGCAGTGATACGCGCGGAATCGCCAGAGTTGGATGACAAGATATGCCCCGTTGGTGGCGGAAGATGCACTGATTGAGTGCCCGAATACGCCGGTGGAATGCCTGCGGGCGTTGGGGGCAGTAAAGCTTGTGTCATAGGCGGTTGAGAATACACCGGAGTTAGTGGAATATCCTCCTTGGGCCTAGTGTGTTGTATTTCTTCCGCCATTCTAGCTCTCAAGTGGGTGTTGGAATGGTGCGGCGTCGCCAGTTGCGATTACCTATGTCCATAAGTGTGTAAGTGCGGTTGCTGCGAGTTGAAAAGCAATGTGAGATAATTAATGTGGATGAAATGCATGAGATGCATGAGTTTTAAAACACTAATACTGTTATATTGGTTCGATTCAAGTTCCATAATGTACAAAGATGTTACATTTGGAAAAAAAGGAACCTAAACATTAAACCGACACTACAGTGTGCCCGATAGCTGAGTGAGCACTACGTAGGTCTGAGTGGGGCAAAAGCGTTGCCGGTTGCTAAACTTAAGGATGGGAGACCTTGTGCGCTTTTGCCTGCTCTTGGTCCAATGTAGCGCTCAAACGCGCTATCTCCCTATCTTAGTTCGTGATGCGTGCGCATGCCTGAGATAGCTCCCTTTGAAGCTCTCTTTGATTTGTAAGCTCTGTGAGGGTGTCGGCGACCTCTCCGCGGAGTCGATCTCGCTCTTCCTTGATGGATTGCAACTCCGTTCGCATGGCTGCCTGGGCTGAGCTCTCGGCTTCCGGTGCAGATGCTAGCGGTGGCGTTTGGATCGGAACTGCTTGGGGCGGAGGGACAAACGTCGGGTCCTACGAGTAAAACTGAGCCACGTATGCTGAAGTGGCGGAAAAGGCTCGCTTTTCGTCCATAGGATGCTCGGGGAAGTAAAGCTGTTGTGTGATGCGAGTGTCCCACAATCGTCGAACCTCTCGAACTCGTAGGAATCTCTCTGGAAGTGAACAACAGGAGTCTGCCCACATGATCCGATGTGCAGTGTGATCGGCCTCGACGGGAATGTCCTGCAGGCCACCGAGTTGTCCGATCACTCGGCTAGGTAATACAAGTGTGCTTCCCAAATGGCTGATAAGGGGAAATCCAACGGCCGTAGGACATTCGATGAGCATAGGGCCACTGGTTCCAACGAGCGGCCCATAGGAACTGTGTCGGTGTGAGCTGCTCCATGAACTGTCTCCACTCGGAATAGTTACGCTCGAAAGGCTTAAACACGTGGAGTAGGTGCGCAAAGGGAGCGGTCGTCGGTGATGTATGAAAATGGATGAGATGAGCAGAACGGGCGGATGTGCGCAAAAAGCCAAATCTGCAGGAGATACGGGGATCCTTTCATCCTGCCGCGTTGAGTCTCTCTAACATAGTCAAGACACCGAACGATCTCGACGACGAGGACTTCGACATAACTATGGCCTCCTACCGCTTGGAGGACGACTTGGGCGAGTGCCCCGTCTATGAGATTCGACGTGTGCAGAAATAAAAGGGTCCCGAAGATAAGCAGAAGGAACCCGTGGCAGGCGTTGCGCTGATATGACTCTCCTGCAGCCCAGACGACACGAATGTACATCCAGTTCGTGAGCCATGTGATCCTAATACTGTGTTCCTATCCACTCTGAAGCTCGAGATGAGCCTCTTCTGTGCCGATACCCAAAAGGATGGTGAGTCGACTCTGTATCGTGGCGAACTGATTGGGCACCAAGATGTTGCGAGTCGGCATAGGTCTCTAAATGAGTGTTGTGTACTCCTCTACTATAGTGGTCAACTCCGTCCCCTGGAAGTTGAACACGGCGCGCTGGGGGTCGTAGAAATCGATGGCGGTCCTGAGGAATGTCCAGTCGACGCGGGATTCGACGAGCATGGCTAAGTCCCCTATGATAAGGTGGATGAACACATGGTCGACCAGGCGAAATGCTCTCCAGATGCGGGTAATCTTCTGACCAGGTGGCGTGATGGAGTCTAGCCTGAGACTAGGAGTCGGGCGATCCATTCTTACCTAAATGAAGAGAATGTCAGTTTACGGTTTATAATCAAACCGATGTAATGCCCTAGTTTGTTTGAAAACATGCGTGGAAAGCAGAAAGTAAAACTAAAACACGGGTGCTTTACACTATACATCACTCTTTTTGAAAAACAGCAAAAGGCCCGCCTAAAAAGAAAACTAAGGGCCGACTCAAAGACTCAACTTTGGGGTCGGTTGATAGCATGGAGGCAAAATTAGTCAAGCATGACGGTCTCTGTTTATGCATGGTTTAGGTGCTACTAGGAAAACAACTAGCTAGGGATGGGGGCTCCCGGCTCAAGGGTGTGAATTCCTTGAAGCCGAGCGATGATCTTTGGAGGCGGGTTCGGTGGCAGAACCTACTCGATCTGTTCCCTTACTCGGAACCTCTGACTAACCTAGTTTCCTATTTTGCCGCCCATGGGATTTCAGACGTGGCACCTAGAAACCCGCTAAATGATGCAATGCAAGTGCATAAAATAAATGTGCAGAAAGTAATAAATAAACATGCAAGCAAGGAAACGGGATTGAGCCTGAACCCACTAAGTATGTCCCCAGAGGAGTCGCCAAGTTATACGAGCCCGAATGTGGTTCTCGTAGGGGCCCGCAAGCGCGCTTTTGGATCACGCGGCTTGGGAGTGTCCACCTTCCCGAGGATGCGTAACGGACACGCGTGAGAAGGAGTCGCCACTTACCATTTTATGACCCAAAGGTTGAGGGCTGGTAAGTTACCCGGGTCTAGGGGTAGTGATATACCTAGTTTTGCTAAGGCATTAGTCTATGTGGAACCGGAAAGTCGGAGTTCGGGGGTTCATGTTACATGCGAGCCTACATCCTACACGCCCTTTCGGTACTCTGGCTTGCTAGGCTTGCCTATTTTAATTATTTACTGCGTGGATTAAGCTGCGCTCGACTTACACGTTTTGATACCGAAAATTCGATGAACTAAACGATGCGGGTTGAGAAGCCGGGAGAAAGGTAGGCCCGTATTTCGAGGAGCCGAATTATTATCCTCGCATTACGGATCATCAAACCATGATAGTTGAATTCCCGTGTGAACGAGACCGTGAGAGCTCGGGTTTACTTTCCTTCGGGCAAGCATTAGACCGATTCGAATAGTTCGACTCTCGGACCATTCACTCGCCGACAGGGATTCTTACAGAATGAATATACAAAATAAATGCTCTCGCAATGCTGGCAAAACAATACAACAAATTACAAATTACAAATTGCCAAGTGTATGTGGATTAACAAATTATTAACCCAGGGGTGTTTTTGCAAGCAAATGCCCTATGCTAAACAAACAAACACGTGTAAAGCATTTCTTTGCATTCGACATTGCTTTGAGAACTTGACAGACATGGTGTCTGTAGTCAAGTCTCGTGTGTGTGGATTGCTTTTACAGTTGTTCTGTATTGTGACACTAAAATGCTTACAGGCTATTACAGAACAAGTGTTTTGCCCAAGAACGCCTAGAACCTGATGTTCGAGCCCGCTATTGCCTGTGGATGCTTAAGTCGGATGCATGATTAGTCAGGTAATTGCGTTTTGGTCCATTGTACCCGACTAAATACCTAAAACTATGCTAGAATGACAGAAACTCATTATTTGGATAAGAAGGGGCTATGCAGATGAATCTGCACCTGGACATGTAGCCCGTTATTATCTTGATACTATATTATTTTTGTCAAGCTAACCCTAGGGGTGTCGCTAAATTGCGAAATGACGATTTTGCCATTGACTTGAAAATTATTTTCAGAAAAGGGAAATAACGCGATGCGGACCACCTCGGCCTATAACCGATGCTAACCAATTCCTCGGATTCCCCAGTGTTATGCAAGAACCTTGAAAAAGCCAAAGATATGGTCGGTCTATCCGGGAGTTATATGAACATGACTCCCGTACCACAACCTAAGTCGCCTAGAATTAGGCGCAATCTTGAGTCGAGATATGCGAGTCTTCTCCGATTCCCATGCTACTTCGGATCACGAGTTTCCGATTTGAAATATGCGAGTGTTTTGAAAAGGGCACTAACGTCATTTGACAACTTGTCGACGCGAGGTATCAGTGCCAAGTGGATTTAATGGCGTGACCGTCCCGATTAACCCGTTGGTGGGATTACAGCTTAAAATTAAATGCCAAATGCAGTAAATATGCGGGTTACAAACAATCAGACAGATCATGAATTGATCCACTGAATGAAGTCTAAATACCCAAAAAGTTTAATTTAATGAAAACGATTCGTGAATTGACGACCACGACGGGTCTAGAAAGGTCGAGGATAATTTGGTCAAAATGACCAAAAGATCCTTGAGACCCAAATGGCCCCGAAAGAGTCATCAACTTCCGAATCCATGCATTTTTCTTTAAAACAACGTTTTAAGGGCGTTTTAATGCGAGATTTGCGACAATATTGAAACTGCGATTACACAAAATTCGATAAATAGATTTCATCGAGGTAAAAAGACCGTTCTAAACCCGAATAAGGTCAAGGAACTCTCGACTCTTCCCTTTTCAGGATAGCCATGGGTTTCCTTGACCCGTTTCAAGTTTCAAGCGATCTCTTTAACCCGATTTCGACTATTTCTCGCATGCTCAAACGTTAAAGACAATAAATAACATGATTTTGCAAAGTTGGTATCACCATGATATCGAAAAGCGCATTTAAACATATAAACACGCAGGAACATGTTATTTACAGAATCAATAAAACGATACAAACTCCATGGATGCGGGAAAAATATGAAAACTCGGGAAACGACTTAAATCGGGGCAAGGAAGACATCTTTGACCGGGAAGGGTCAAGAAAACCCTCGGTTACCTTTCCAAGAGGTTAACCGAGATGTATCTTGGCTTTTTAGGGTTGGGATGGTTTCCTCAACTTTGATTTAAACATTTCTCGACATGCTAGCATATAATACGATGATAACCATGCATAATATAACGTGAAAATTGCATAAAAACATAAACTTTTGCATGCAAGTCGGTCTCGGACCGCCTTATCGCCCCACAGAACGCAAGAAAACGTAAATTTCTAACCCCTCTAAGTCAGGAATGGTTATACCTAGTCCCGGGATGCGGGATGAGACCACTGGAAGTCGGGTCTGGTGAATAGGAGACGGGTTGAGGTCGGATTTGGACCGGTTTTGTTGAACAGATCCGACTGGGCGCTAGCAGACCCGACTGGCACCTGGGAGAAAACAGGCCAGTTCGGACGGCTCGAGTGGCTTCTTGGAGAGTGCTCGAATGTTTCGAAAATTCAAGAGGATGCTTATCGTCCCTACGGTGGTTTCGGGAGGAGAGCACGCGTAGATTTTCCGAAAAACACGAGCAAAGTCGGGTTAGCAAAATAGAAACAAACCCTACTGGGCAAAAACAAACTCGACTGGTAGTCCAAAAAGAAATGGCTCTCCCGGAGGCTCCCAGTGGTGCTTTGCTGCAAGGTCATTGGCTCCCGACTCCTAAGAGACCCTCGGAGGAGGTTGTGGTGGTTGTTTGGTTCCAAAGTTGTCAGGTTGACCCGTCTAGACTTGCAAAGATCACGAAAAATAGAGCACATCCAGGAACAGACCCGACTTGGCAATTCTTGGGTCGGACGTCACAACGGTGGCTTCCGATGGTATTTTGCTGCAAGGTCGGTAGCTCCGACTCCTAAGAGACCCCAGAGGTGACCATGATGGTCAGTCGAAGAAAAGAGCCTCGGGTCGACCCGATATGCAAGGAAAACGCAAAGACAGTAAAAAATCCGACCCGACTGGGCAGTCGACATGAATCTTCTTGCTGGTCCAAAACCAGCGGGTTGGCCCGGGGTTTCTCGACTCCTTGAGACCCTAGGGTCGTGTGGGGAGGTGTTTGATGGGTTGTTGCAGCTCAAACCAACCCGGAAGGCCCCGAAACCAGAGATGGAAAATTTGACTCGACTGGGCACCAAACTGTCTCAGTTCTGTGGTGGGCTAATTCGATGACTTAGAGGCTTCAAACTTAAAATCTAAGCTTGGAAATGGATAGAGGGGGTCGAAAACATGTGGGATATGAAGTTTGGTGAAGTTTGAATTTAAGTCGAGATGATGATCATCGAGTTTCCGACTCAAGTTGTTGGGGTTTTGCTTGGTTGTTGGGTTGTGCTTGCTTGCTGCGGTTTGCTAAGGGCTAGAGAGCATTTGATGAGTGAGAAATCTTGAGAGAGAGTGCTTGCATGAGTTGTGATTAGCTTAATGACATAAAATGCAATATATAGGCTAAGCTTAAGTGCAATTAGTGAAAATAAAGCTTGATTAATGTCATGCTTAAGGGAAGGGCGTCTAGCTGAGGGGAAAATGAAGATCAATTCTCATCCATTGCATTGATGAAGAAGAGTTGAGTGCATTAATGGAGATGGAGTGTGATCTTGGAATTGTAGGCTTGATATTTTTGGAGGAAATAAGGGCAAATTGCTTGGAGGAATAGGCTAAAGGGAAAGGCGGTTTGGGCAATGGATGGGACGGCTAGGGTAGCCCGTGGGTCCCACGGGTCATGAGGGAAAGTCGGGGCAAAGTTCGGGTCTCGATGGATTGCGTGTTCGAGGTTCGTTACTAAAACGAACGTCGAATTGTCGATGTGCACGCGAAAACGATTCAAACTAGCCGAAAATTGCCCATTTTTGCATTAGAAAATGCGTGGGTGGATTTGAGGCTCAGAAGTCGGTTTTGCTCGTTTCAGGCGATTGGAGCAAAGTTAGCCGTTTCTGAATGCGTATCTCGTATTTGCATTCCGAGTTGGTCGTTTTGACCTGCATTGTCAATCAGACTGAATAATTGGCCCTTAAGCCTATATTGCAAATGTGACGCCAGAGACATCCTAGGAGTCCGCAGCCGTATTTCTAATAAATGCTTTCTGAGTTGCTTGGGCGAGCCGGAGATCACTGCGATCTCTGATTGTTGAAAAGAGAGCTCAAAGGATTGAAAAAAATCATTTGAAATCGTTCCAGAACCCTTTTGAGGCCTAGGTGATTAATGCAGTTTAATCTGAGAATTCCACATTGAGCTTTGGGATGGCTAACACAGTGTAGGGCAGTCATTCGACGTCAAATTTCCGCCAAAAGGACCTTCGGTTATGAATTTTCATTGAAAATAGTCTTTTCTGCCATTCGGAGGTCATTCAGGAAACTGAAAGGGATATTGCAGTCTGATTTGCTCAATTGCGTATGTCCGCTGGCTTTTTCAAGGCAATGCATGACTAACTTGGTTTGCCGATGTTCTGTCAGACTAGTCTCCGAATTTTGTTTTCCTTTGATAGGTATGCTTGTTCTACCGCTCGGGAATCATTAGAGGAGTCTGTATGATTTCCGAGAAGCAATCTAAAGCAATGCTCATGATCTGTAGAATTGCGGGGTGTGACTGTATTTGACATAAGGCATTAACTTTTCTCATGTGAACCGGCATTGTCGGACTTCCATTGAAAAGTTGTCTGTATCATGGAAATTGCTCTGTATAAACACTTTTCATCTGTTTGGCGTCGTGAGGGATTTTCAGAGCCCAATATTGACTATCTTTTGATGGCTCGCTGAACCGGAGAAAAATAGCATTGTTTGTGTTGTACTTTGAAAATGTCGATTTGGAAGTTAGGGCTCTCTGTTTGCTCTGTATGTCGCTGATGGCCAAGAGAGTTCTTCTATTATGTGCTTGAGTCCTCTAATTGTTTCAGTTGACTTGAGGATGAATAATGACTCTTTGCTATGTAGAGCCTTCTTTTGTGCCGTTGCTCAAATCATGACATGAAATGTTGCTAAAGTGCATCGTCTGAATTGGTGAGCCAAAACAGGGTACTGACAGAGCTCGGACTCGGCGAGGACCCTCATGGAGGGAATCTCCACTTCAATTGGGAGAATTACTTCCATGCTGTAGACCAAGGAGCACGGGGTTGCCTCGGTAGAAGCGCGGATAGACGTCCAATACGCCTAGAGCACAAACGGGAGCATCTCGGGCAAGTCTTTGTAGTTCACCATCATTTTTTCGATGATTTTCTCGATGTTCTTGTTTGCAGCCTCTACCGCACCGTTCATTTGGGGACAGTATGGCGTAGAGTTGCGATGTTGTACTTTGAACTGCGTACAGAGCTCGTCGATGATCTTGTTATTCAGGTTCTTAGCATTGTCTGTGGTGATGGTCGCGGGAACCCTGTATCAGGCGATGATGTCTCGCTTGAGGAAGCGTGCCACGGCCTTTGCGGTGGCTGATGCAAGTATGATGGCCTCGATCCACTTAGTGAAGTAGTCGATTGCCAAGAGGATGAACAAATGTCCGTTGGATGGGAGTGATAGGCCGATCACGTCGATGCCCTACATTGAAAAGGGCCATGGGGCGACCATCAGGTGCAGCTCGTTGGGCGGTACTTTGATCTGATTAGCGTAGACCTGGCATAAGTGGCAGTGCCTGACATACTTGATGCAATCGGTCTCCATGGTGGACCAGAAGTAGCCCAATCGCATGAGTTTCTTTGCGAGCATGAGCCCGTTCATGTGGGGTTCGCAAATCCCCTCGTGCACTTCTTCCAAGAGGCATTGTGCCTCGTTTTGGTCGACACATTGGAGTAGTATGGCGTCGAAGGAATGGCGGTAGAGCATCTCGCCGCTCAGGAAGTAGTGTGTTGCTAGTCGCCGGAGTGTTTTCTAGTCATGACGATTAGCAAAAGCAGGGTATTGACCAGTTTGCAAAAAAAGCTCAATGTCTTTATACCAAGGCTTTTCGTCGGTAGCCTTGATTGCGTCACAGTGGGCAGGGCCCTTGGCAATCTCGATCTCAAGGGGCTCGATGAGATTTTCTTTTGTGATGCTCACCATGGATGCGAGAGTTGTGAGCGCGTCTGCGAACTGGTTTTTGATGTGTGGCGTGTATGTGAAAGAGACCTTCTCAAAGTTCTCAGTCAACTCTTCGAGGTCCTTGTATGCCTCAATCTCTCTTTCTTGGTTTACCGGGTAAGTCTATCAGAACAAATGAGCTTGATATCCCTATATCGACTCATTTGGGTATGCATACACTTATAGACTCTGCCCACCAAGCAGCCGTGAGATATCACTCCCATTACGTAGGAGGGACAAATCATATCTTGGTCACTCACATTCTTCTCCATGCTCTGTGGTATACCCAATAACTGTCTTTATAACCAGCCTGTTACGGTGGCGTTTGACCGTATTAAAGTATACGACATTACATGTAGGAAACCATGGTGACCTCAAGTCAAAGGACCACTGCTAATGATAGTCACGTAACAACCCATGTAGCAGTCTCATGACGGGTCAGTTCAGTACACATTACTCCTAATATATACCTGCGGTGTGACTCGATGTCGCCATATCCATGACTTGTGAGACTTGGTCATCAATCTACACCCACACTAGTCTAACCGCATTATCATTGTCCTAATTAACGATAATACTTTGACTACGGACATTTAGGAATAATGTTCAGTCATTATAGGATCTCACAATCAAATCACACTTGATGCTTGTTGAACCTACTATTCCAAGGACGTTATTGTGTAAAATTAATATTCAGCGCAACCCACATAATAACATAAATGCCTCATATTATAATGAAATATATGTCATATTACAGAATTGATGACAGATTGCCTCTACGGCATACACCAATTCCCAATAGTACTCGTGTTACGGCACTAGTTTCGCGTCTTTTGTCTTCCATTGCCCCAACGTTTGGAAAATCGTGTGCATAGAATCCCCAAACACTTTTAGCTCTTTGACATTGAAGTCGATCGCCGCCTGCAGACTAAGGATGCACGCCTCATACTCGGCCACATAGTTGGTGTCAGCACCCCATTCTGGTCAACCGGCTATAACAGAGAACAACACTAGCCACCTGGCCACAGCTCGATAAGAGTGAAAGAAGAACGCCCAGTAGAAGCCTAGGTCACTATTCACAGTTGCGCTAGCAAGGGCAAACACACAACCACGAGGCATGGATCACAGAAGAGAAGCAAGGGACACCAGAAAGGTCACAGCAAGGAACCGGAGAAGCCGAGCAGATAACAGACATCGGGACAACAGAAGCCGGCACGGCCGCAGTATTCACCGTCGAATTGCCGGAGTATCAGAAGGTATCCAATATGAGACTCTAAAAATCCCTCTTGGTGCCAAAATGACCAATGTCATCTCCGTGCGCACTTCGGAAACCATCTGCCTAAGCCGGGGCACTCCCGTACGTTCAGACATGACCTTTTGACAGGGCTCCCGAGACATCCACTCCACAGGAGAATTAACAACACCCGAAGACAGGCCTAGCCACATCCAAGGGTCACCGGGACCAGGGAACATGATTCAGACTGTTTTTTCGAATTCATTTTGATCTCGCCGAGTGGATCCAGAATAGGGGAAAATGTGTCCTTCCTATAGAAAAACATAGTCAGAGACCTTTCTGACAAATCGTCAGTGCATGAAATATGCGCCGATCAATCCTAGGGACCTCAAGGGCCAGCGAAATAAACCTTGATCGCATTGCATGAGCCATTTAGGTTTTCTGAGTATCGTTGATGCGGAAAAAGGGCCCCTTTCAGGAGGAATCTCGCGCTCAGAGCTTATCCTGCGAAATGTTGATGTACGAGCTCTGCACCAACCATTCCCAACAACCTCTAGGGCCTGGGAAATCATTTCCACTCGGACTGCTCAACTCGTTAAGGTCTCCCGAGTAGCGTTAAAGTGGTCTCAAATGTTCCCTGACAAAACTTCAGGATTCGTTTTCGACAAACGGAGATCACAGCGGTCTTCGGACACATCAGAACACTTGGAAAACATTGAGAGAACTTCGATCAAAGATTCCCGGGACATCTCCGATTCTAGATCTTCAGCCGAGGTCGGCGTGCTAACCATTCCACCCGAAGCATAAAGCACGCCAATGTAAGCAGTACAACATGCAGACACGCGAATGGGCGACCAAAATGGTCAACTTTGCTCCGATCATCCAAATCGAGGACAACCGGCTTCTGAGCCTCAGAGCGATCCATTCATTTCCTTATGCAAAGCATGGCAATATTAGGCTCGATACAATCGTCTTCGGGAGAACACTGACAATTTGTCGCTCCCGTGAGTCACAAAGATCAAACGTGCGACCAATTGAGACCCGAGCTTTTCCTGACTTTCCCTCAAGCCAAGTGGGACCCACGATCAGCCGAGCCATGCCACAGCCCCCTCCCCTTTAGTCGGCTCAATTCACCCTCCTCCACACATTCAAAATATCTCTTATACTCCATCACTTCCTTTCATCATTCGATCAACTCCCATCACTTGTCCATTACTTCCCCTACACTCTAAGAGACCATTTCCCCATCCTAATTCCCTCAAGAAATTTGGCCTGCCCTCAATCTCCTACTAATTGCCCTTAATTTCACTTAATTAGCCTCATTTAGCCTTCCTTTATATGCCTAAACTCAAGAGCACTTAATCACAACTCCTCTTGCACCTTCTCTCTACCCATTCTCACTCTAAAACACTCTCAAACTCCCCCTAAGCTCAACAATTCGCATAGCCCTTGCTTAGCCCGAAACCAAGGCCAAATTGTCGAAAAACTCAACCGTTTTCTAGCGACTGTCCACCCGACTTAAGCAAGCTTCAAACAAATTACATACCCCACATGTATTTGACCTCTCGAGTCATTTCCAATGTTAGTTTTGCTATTCAAAGCCCCCAGCAGCCTGAACCAGCACTGACTAGAGTCGAGCCCTCTAAGCGTTTACCAGTCACTAGTCGGGTTCCATTTTCTCGCGACTTAGGCGAGGCGAGCCATCATCTTTCGACGGGTCACACACGACCCTCACTCTCCCCGTGACAAGGCGGTCACGTCCTGAGAGCCGTGCCACCTCCAAAGCCATTCCATTTCTTTTTTCCTTTCCTCTCGGGTCCGATTCTGTAATTTCTGCAGATTCACCTTCAACTTTTCTGTGTTGTACAGGTCAGGTCAAGTACTTGCATGCCTCTAGCCACCCATAGGAATGATCCTCAATCTCTTGGGAGTCTAACGCAACCGGCCCAATCAGAAGCCACCCCGATCTATCGGAGCAGCCCCGACAAGACAAATTGCCAATCGGGTCGGCCAGTCGGGTCAGTTGCATCAATTCGGATCTGTTGCTCCAGAGGACAAATCTGACTTCCAGAAATCGATTTTCCGACTTTCCTCGACTTTTCCCGCATCCCGAGGCTAGGTATAACCATTCTCGACTTAGAGAAGTTACGACTTTTACGTTTTCTTTGCATTTGTGGGGCAATAAGGCAGTCCATGACCGATTTGCATACAAGTTTGTGTTTTTATTCGTTTTTACATCGTATTATGTATGTCCTCATCATATAATGTGTTAAGTATGTCAGGAATGGGCTTAAATCGTAGTTGAGAAGACCGTTTTAGCTTGAGATAGCCAAAGGAGCTCACGGCCTTACCCCAAAGGAGGCGGCCAAAGCTCCTCTTGGCTTTCCCGGGCCATGGATGCCTCCTCGCCTCGACTTAGGTCATTTCCCAAGTTTTTACATTTTCCGCTTCCATGAGTTAGTACCATTTTATCGATTCCATTAAATATTGTGTTTGTGCAAGTTTACGCATTTAAAATGTTTTCCGAGATCATGGCGATACTGACTTTTCAAAATACGTGTTATTTATCATGTTTAATGTTTGAGCATACGAGAAATAGTTGAAATCTGGTTAAAGAGACCGCCTGAAACCCCAAAGGAGTCATGGAGGCTCACGGCTTTCCTCAAGCGGAGAGGACTGAGAGCTCCTCGGCCTCATTTAGGTCAAGGACGGCCTCTTTACTTCGGTTAAAGTCGATTCTCCGTTTGGTTGTAATCACATTCTTCATTTTATCGTCAATTACACGATAAATAGCATGTTAAGCACGTTAGATTATATGTTACGCATGGATTTGGGTATCGGTGATTATTTCAGGCCCATGAGGGTCCAAGAGCACATCGATCGTCATCGACTGGGTGTTCTTGGCTTTCAAGGACCCGTTTTGGTCTCCGTGTCACGAATCGATTTCGTTAACTTGTAATGTTCAAGGCTCAAGGCCATGACCATTAACAATTCCACACGCGAGAAACGGGATGACTCACATGGCTAAACAAACCATTCGACTTAAGTTAAATAGCGCGAATCGGCTAATAATTTGTAATCGTGTCGAAGGGTCACGAACAGTCAGAAATGCTCTTTCAAAACCCACAATTTCAAAAGTATCGAGACAAATAACGCGCGTAGCATAGGCAGCAAGGGAATGCTCGTGCACTTTGACTTGAGTCCGGGCCCGATTTGAGGTGGCCCGAGTCGAGGTGTACGAACCGTCCATAGACCATTCCCGGGCGGAAAGACCGTTTTCTCGATTCTTTCGGGGTCGGCACGACCCCGATAGGCCCAAGGGATCAGTTGGCATCGGCTACGGACTTTCGATAGTCCGTGTCACGTGATCTCAAATTTTGCACTAACATTTTACAAATGAAGGGTGTGCGGACCCGAATTTGCTCTCATCGGGGCCCGCATGCTAGCGACCGAATCGCGCGGCTTGAGAGTGTCCACCTTCCCGGGGATGCTTGACGGACACGCGTGAGAAGGAGTCACCATTACCTGTTTACGACCCAAAGGTCGAGGGCCTGTAAGTTGCTCGGGTCTAGGGGTAAATGATACACCTAGTTTTGCTAAGGACTGATTGTTGCAGAACCGAAAAATCCGAGTTCGGGGGTTCACGTTACGTACGGGCCTATATCCTGCACGCCCTTTCGGTACTCTAGCTTGTAAGGCTTACCGTTTTGTTTATTTACCATGTGGATTAGGTTGCGCTCAGCTCACGCGTTTTGACACCGAAAATTCGATGAACTAAACGATGCGGATTGAGAAGCCGAGAGAAAAGTAGGCCCGTGCTTCGAGGAATTGGTTCACCATCCTCGTGTTACAGTTCATCAGACCATGGTGGTCGATTTCCTGTGCGAACCGAAACTTAGAAAGCTCGGGTTTACTTTCCTCCGGGCAAGCATTGGACCGACTCGACTAGTTCGACTCTCGGACCGTTCACTCGTCGACCGGGATTCTTACAGAAATGAATGTACAAAATAAATGCCCTTACAATGCTCTGAAAATAAAAATACAAATTACAAATTACAAATGCTTGAATCATGTTCAGTTTGCGTTCGGTTATTATTCCACTTAGACTCGCCGTGAGTTTGGGAAAATACCAAAACTAGAATTAACATGCCCACTCAGTGAATGGGGCTTTGGACCCCGTGATCGATGGTTAGGGTGTTAGACCCCAAGTGCAATGCGACCTATGGGTCGGGCTCGAGTCACATGAACAAGCAATACCATAAAAGTAGCAAGCAACATGCAGATTAAAGACAAGGTGTTTGTTATTGATAAGTGTACGTGAATTAGCAAGTTATTAACCCGGGGTTAATTGGCAAACAATTTATCTACCCTAGGCAAGCAAAAAAACATGCTAGGATGCAGTGCTAGGCCGACTATGCGCGTGTGAGTCAATTTTAAGACTTTGTTCTGTAAATGACACTGCGTTTCACTGAATATGCCAAACTCGTGTTTTGACCCTAGATTTGGAACCTAGAGTTCCACTTAACCATTGTCTAATGTTTGGTTAAGTTAAGTGAACGATTAATCAGGTTTTGCATGTTTTGGGACAGATGTGACAGTTCTAGCTACCCAGATCTACGATATGATGACAGAAACACTGAAATCGAACGAAGAGGGCGATGTGAATGACACACACGCCCTAACGGGCTACCCGCCTTCGACCGTGCATCGAAGTGTTTTGGTCATCCTAATGCATAGAATGTCGGCGAGCCACGAAACGACAGTTATGCCCTTAGAATATAAAATGTGTAGAATGCTTGTGAGAAATTTAGATCGCATAACACGAAAAGGTCTCAAGAAGACTCACATACTCCAACTTGAGCAACCTCAAATCGGGCCCGGACTCGAGTCAAGGCACGCGAGTACTCCCTAGATGCCGATTCTATTTGTATTATGTGTCTCGATGCTTTGAAATTGTGGGTTTTAAGAGGGCATCCCCGCCAATTCGTGATCCGTGGACGCGGTTACGGATTGATAGTCGATTTGTACAATTTATTTAAGTCAAATGGTTTATTTAGTCGAATGACACGTCTCGTTTGCCCGTTTATGGAATTGTTAATGATTGTGCCTTGAGCCTCGAATGTAAAGGGTTAATGGAACGATTTGCGATATGAAGCCCACGACGGGTCCTCGAGAGCCAGGAGTGCTCGGTCTATGGAGGCCAATACGCTCTTGGACTCTCGTGAGCCTGAGATAGTCACCGGTACCTCAAACCCATGCAAGGATTTAAATTAACGTGTTTAATCAGGCAATTTGCCGTACAACTAACGATCAAATGGAAAATGCAATTGCAATCAATTCCGATAATTGATCTAAAAGCGGAAGAAGAGACCTTCCCTTGACCCGACCGGGATCAAGGAGCTCTCGGCCAACTCCTCAAGGGAGAGGCCGTGAGCCACCTTGACCCGGCTCGGGTTTTGAGTGGTCTCCTCACCCTGGTTTTAGATGTTTCTAGCACGCATCACGCAATAAACATAGGGATGCACGTGTTTCGCTAGTCGGTGCTGCCATGATCTCGGAGAACACATACGAGCACGCAAACATACACAAACATGATATTTAAAGGAATCGATAAAACGACACCGACTCATGGAGGTGGAAAAATGTAAAAACTCGGGAAACGACCAAAGTTGGGGCAAGGAAGCTGCATATGGCCCGAGACAGTCAAGAGGAGCTCTTGGCCACCTCCCTTGGGGTGAGGCCGAGAGGCTCCCTTGGCTTACCCAAGCCAATGAGGTTTCCTCAACTCCGATTGTCAGCACCCCATTTTGGTCCACCGGCTCCGACAGAGGACTTCCGACCAAAGCTCGGGACACCATTCATAATCGGAAAACCGGAGGCGACCGTGCGGGCACAGAGTCATGATTAACAAGAGAAAAGCAAGGTTCACTAAAAAGGCAGAGGAGAGCAATCAGAAGAGCAGACATACAACGAACCCCGAAAACAGCACAGGCTGGGCACTGTGACACTATTCATCACCGCATCACCGAAGCATCGAAAGGTGCCCAATATGGGACTCTAAAAATCCCTCTCGGTGCCAAAGTGACCAATGACATGTCCGGGCGCGATTCGGAGACATCCTGCTTAAGCCGGGGCACCCCCCTGAACTCTTAAAGACGCCTTTTCTAATAGGACTCCCGGGGGCCCAATCCAAGGACGAGCAAACGGCACCCAAGAACGAACCTGCACGCACCCAAGGACCACCAAGACCATGGAACAGACTTCAGACTGCCCTTTGGAATTCGACTTGGTCTCCCGAGTGGACCCCGACCTGAAAAGGGGCCCTTTCAAACGGGATCTAACGCTCAGAGCTCATTCGGTGGAAAGTTGACTTCCGAGTTTCGCACCCTCACTCCCCACAACTCCTAGGACTGGGGAAATCAGTTCGCCTTGAGCCAAACAAGTCAGTTAGGTCTCTCGAGTGGCATTTCAGTGGTCGCGAACGCCTCCCGGCAAGTCTTAGGGGCTCGTTTTGATAAACGGATGCCACGGCGATCTTTAAACACCTCAAGGCATTCGGGAAATACTGAGGAAGCCTCGATCGCGGATCCCTAGGTCATCTCCGGCCAATGATCTTCGGTCGAGGATGGCGATCCAACGATTCCACGCGAAATAAAAGCTCACTGGGACGAACACCACAATGCATAAAGGAGCAATTGGAGAACGGGGGCGGTTAACTCCACTCCGAATGCCCAAACGGGACAAAACCAACACTTGAGGCATCGAGTCGTCCGAACATTCATTCACATGACATAAGGCGATGTTAAGCTCATTTAAATTCTCTTCGCGCAAACATCTCAAATCTATCAATTAATCGGGCCTTAGGGATCGGACGCGCGCTCAATCGAGCCTCGAGCTTCTCCCGGCTTTTCTCATAGTCGAATGGGACCCACAGCTCAGCCAAGCCAAGCCTCCAAGCCACAGCTTAACCCCAAGGCACGGCTCAGCCGCACCTAGCCACGGCTAGAACCCATGGCCGGCGGCTCAACCCTTCCTCCCTTCCCTCCACCACACAATTCAAATATCTCTTACACCCTCTTACACATCTCTCCCATCCATCACCTCCCATCACCCTTTCTCTTGCTTCCCCTACACTCTAAGTGACATCTTCTAGCGGAAGAAAGGGGAAGGAGGTAACAGTTAACGCCGTCAATCCAGCACATCCGACGCCCCAACAGTATTCGGTGAACTTCACGACTGCACCCCCCGTGGTCCCCACCTACACTTCGCAATATAGGCCTCAACCCCCCACCCAACCAATCTACTATTCTGCACTACCGCCTCCACCCCCACTTACGGTGCCATCACCCGTTGTCCACCACTATACCCCTACTCCACTCCCAGCCCCTCAATACCAACCCCCGGCTCCGAGGGTTTCTCAACCAACACAACGAGTCCCACCCCCGCAAGATCAACAGGGCGGTGCAGCACAACCGCGACCACGCAAGCAATACCCATCCCTGCCGGTCCCACTTTCCCACATTTACCGGCAACTTCGTGACAAAATCGGGACAATAGCGCCTGGTCCGAACTTTGACCCAACCATCCAAGATCGAAGCAAGCAGTACGAGTACCATCGGGGCACACCAGGGCACACCCTAGACACTTGTTGGAGATTAAGGGAAAGGATCCAGGAGATGATTGATGCAAAGGAGCTCGTGTTCAATGCTGTAAGATCTCCGAACGTACAAGCTAATCCCCTCCCCGACCATGGATCGGCTCGGGGGCCCTCCATCAACATGATCAGCATATGCGCATTAGGGGAGGGCGAAAGCGAGCAAGGCTGCCCCTCCCCCTTCGTGATTGAGTACGTCCCCGCGGAAACTGCAGTAGGGTTCACCGGGATTGACGCATCTCCTACCCCGTTCGTCATAGATGTTCCCGCCCGAGAACCATACTCGGACGACAAGGTCCCTTGGATCTATGAGGGAGGTGTCGGAAGCCTTGAGCAACAATTCGGCGTCATGGGCATAACACGCTCGGGACGGGTATATGAGAATCCAGTAGCCACAAACAAAGGGAAGGCACCCACCGCGGAAACAGAAGCGATACCCGGAGTCCCGCCTACTCCGCCTAAGGAGGTAACCGAAGAAGAAGCTGAAGCCTTCATGAAAATCATCAAGGCAAGTGAGTATAAGGTAGTGGAGCAGATGGCCAAATCTCCGGCCCATATATCGTTGCTTGCCCTCCTCCTCAGCTCGGAACCACATAGGGAAGCCCTCCTGCGGGTCCTAATGGCTGCACAAGATCCCAAGGGGACATCTTCGTACCGGATAGAGGAAACCATCAACTCCATCTTCTCCAATACGATCTCGTTTTCGGACGACGAGCTCCCCTCTAAAGGATGCGCACATTCCCGGGCAATGCACATTGTCTGCAAATGCAACAACCATATCGTTGGTCGAGTCATGATCGACAACGGCTCGGCACTCAACGTATGCCCGGTGACTACTTTGAAGTAGATGAACGTAGATCTCAATCGCGTCCGCCCGAGCAAGACAGCGGTCCGAGCCTTCGACGGCTCGCGGAGGGAGGTGAACGGGGAAATCGACCTCCTCATAGATGTTGGCCCATGCTCTTTTAGTGTCACATTCCAAGTGCTGGATATCCCGAACGCCTTCAACCTACTACTTGGAAGGCCTTGGATCCACTCGGTCGGTGCCATTCTCTCCTCTCTACATCAGAAGCTGAAATTCTTCGTCGAAGAGAGGATTATCACGGTCAAAGGGGAGGAAGACTACGCCATCTATAAAGAGACGGCGATCCCTTACATCAGCGTCGGAAACGACGAAAATCTGCCATTCCGCTCCTTCGAGACCATCTCCGTCATTCGGGATTACGGAGAGGTCGGCCCATTCCGCGCCGACCGCATGACAGGGAAAGTTCTCTTGCGCCACAACTACATCCCCGGCATCGGCCTTGGGGCACGTGGGCAAGGGATCAACCGCCCCATTGAAGTTGAAGAGTATAAACATAGGAGGGGACTCGGCTTTCGCCCCTCCTACCATGAAATCATTGAAGCCCGCAGGGGCAACCATCTCCACCGCCTCGCCATGCACTATGGGAGGCTCAACAGGGGCATGCAAGTTCCCCCGCTGTCTCACTTCTTTCCCGGACCTCCACTCATCATCGGGAGCACCCTTGACGGCCCTTACTCGGACTTCGATGACACGCCTGACGCTTTGCCAACCGTGTATGCCGTCACCGAGGAGATTCCTTCAGGGGTTCACATCCGCCCGACGCAGGAAAATGAGGAGCTTAACAACTGGACCTTTGTCCCGCGCTATTCGGCTGTGATCGCCGATTTGTAAGATTTATCTATGTAGAAGATGTTTCCCGCGTGTTGGCGTAACCATAGGCCGCACGACGGAAGAGGGATCTCTGTTATGGCTTCACGATTCATACTATCAATGAAATCCCTACATGCATTTTTTGAATTCCTGCGTGTTTTATCTTCTTTCCCTACTCTCTCGTTCACAGCGTTCTAAATTTTCTAAAACAATCCTTTCAATTTTCCAGGCTCCACTCGAATCCAAATCATCGACACGTCGATTCGAACCCATCCGAAGAGTGTCTCGGAGAGCCCGGACCCATATACTTCGGGGAAGGGCTATGGGTCCGGGCTCGACGAAGACAGTCAAGTGTCCGAGATAGAAGAGAGTTTGCCCCGCCTCGAGGATCGCCAGCTCACCTCACTCGAGCCAACGGAAGAGATTAATGTGGGCACTGAAGATGAGCCCCGTACCTTAAAGATTGGCACGGGCCTCGACCCAACACAACGAGCCCGAATGATCGATTTCCTGACAAGGTACTAAGAAGTTTTCGCCTGGTCCTACGCCGACATGCCGGGTCTAGACCCATCAATAGTCAAGCATTTCCTCCCGCTAGACACTGAGAAGTTCCCGCCCAAGCGGCAGCAGTTACGACGGCAACGAGCAAGCCTCCTCCTCCGCATCAAAGAGGAGGTTATCAAACAGATCAACGCGGGCTTTCTCGAAGTTTGTAACTATTCCGAATGGGTGGCAAATATTGTGCCGGTAGAGAAGAAAGACGGAAGGCCGAGGAAGATAAGATCAAGACGACGTTCACTGCGATGTGGGGAACCTTTTGTTACCGCGTCATGCCTTTCGGCCTCAAAAATGCCGGGGCAACTTATCAGAGGGCTATGGTCACATTGTTTCACGATATGATGCACAAAGAACTCGAGGTCTACGTCGACGACATGATTGCTAAGTCCAAAGAAGGAGAAGATCACCTCGTCAACTTGAAGCGTCTTTTCGACTAATTAAAAGAGTACAAACTCCGACTTTATCCGGCAAAATGCACGTTCGGCGCCCGGTCCGGAAAACTGCTAGGATTCGTGATCAGCGAGCGCGGTATCGAGGTAGACCCGGATAAAGTCAAGGCAATCAAAGAGCTTCCTCCACCGTCGTCGATTCGTGAAGTACGAGGCTTCTTAGGGCGATTGAACTACATTGCACGATTCATCGCAAACCTGACAGACAAATGCCAACCACTCTTTTGCTTGCTCCGCAAGAACGCGGCGATCGAATGAAACGAAGAATGTCAGAAGGCCTTCGACACCATCAAGGCATATCTGGTTCAACCACCTATATTGGTTCTGCCTACACCAGGCCGCCCCCTCATACTTTACCTAACTGTACGCCGACAATCATTGGGATGCATGTTAGGGCAGGAGGAGGAGTCTACACACACGGAGCACGCAATCTATTATCTGAGCAAAAAGTTCACCGACGGAGAGTCCAATTATCCGGAAATCGAGAAGATGTGTTGTGCATTGGTATGGGTCATGTAGAGACTCCAACAATACACGCTTTATCACACGATTCGCTTGCTGTCAAAGATGGATCCCCTGAAGTATTTACTTGATAGCCCATCCTCCATGCGGAACATCGCTAAATGGTGCTGTTAGTTAACGGAGTATGACATTGAGTACGTATCCCGCACCTCGGTTAAGGGGCAGGCGATCGCGGATCATTTGGCGGAATTCCCAATTGAAGACAGCACGCCGATCAATCCCGACTTCCCGGACGAGGGAATTCTCCAAGTAGAGGGTGAGGAGGAAAAACCAGGGTGGAAGATGTACTTTGACGGTGCCGTCAGTTCCGCGGGGTCTGGCATTGGCGTAGTATTGATATCCCTGGATGGACGCTACTACCCGGTGGCGGCAAAAATTGACTTCCCATGCACCAATAATGTGGCCGAGTACGAGGCATGCATCCTCGGTCTGGAAGCGGCGATCGACTTCAAGGTAAAAGTGCTAGAAGTATTCGGCGGCTCTATGCTCACAATCTTCCAAACATTAGGGCAGTGGAAGACAAAGGATGCGAAATTAGTGCCTTACCACGAGTACCTCGAGAGGTTAACGGAGAGTTTCGAAGACGTCTCCTTCACCTATACCCCACGCATGAAAAATTAGTTCGCAGATGCGCTTGCGACGCTCGGCTCCATGGTGAGCATTACGAGGGAAAACCTTATCGAGCCCCTCGAGATTGAGATAGCCAAAGGACCGGCCCACTGCAATGCAATCGAAGCGTCCGAGGCAAAGCCATGGTACGAAGATATTAAGAACTTCTTACGAACCGGCCAATACCCTCCATTCGTCGATCGCCGCGATCGAAAGACGCTCAGAGCCTCGCGATACACTATTTTTTGAGCGGCGAGATACTTTACCGCCGTTTCTTTGACTCCACGCTCCTTCGGTGCATCGATGAACACGAATCACGACGTCTCATGGAGGAAATGCATGGGGGAAATTGTGGACCCCATATGAGTGGTCTCTTGCTCGCTAAGAAGATTATGCGCTTAGGATAATATTGGTCCACCATGGAGACTGATTGTGTGCAGCACGTCAGACATTGCCACCGATGTTAGGTTTACGCCGATCAGATCAAAGTGCCGCCCAACGAGCTACGCCCCATGATGGCACCGTGGCCTTTTTCAATGTGGGGGATGGATGTGATTGGCCCGATCAACCCCAAAGCATCCAACGGACATATGTTTATCTTGGTGGCAATTGATTACTTCACCAAATGGATCAAGGCTATCACTCTCGCGTCGGTCACTGCAAAAGCCGTGGCCCGTTTTCTCAGACGCGACGTCATTGCCCGGTATGGGGTCCCGGCGACGATCATCACGGATAACGCCAAGAACTTGAACAACAAAGTCATCGACGAGCTCTGTGCCCAATTCAAGATTCAGCATCGCAATTCCACTCCATACCGTCCGCAAATGAACGGTGCGGTTGAAGCTGCGAACAAAAACATCAGGAAGATCATTGAGAAAATGACAGTGAATTACAAGGACTGGCACGAAATGCTCATGTACGCTTTCTTGGCATACCGAACGTCAATCCGGACCTCCACGGGGGCAACTCCGTATTCCTTGGTCTACGACATGGAAGCAGTCCTCCCAATTGAGGCTGAAATCCCTTCCATGAGGATCCTTGCCGAAACCGAACTTGAAGAAGCAGAATGGGCAAAACAGCGTTACGAACAATTAAACTTCATTGATGAAAAGAGACTGAAAGCGCTATGCCATGAACAGTGCGACCAGCAAAGAATGGCTTGAGCATTCAACGCAAGAGTCCGTCACCGCGGATTCAACCCCGGTGACCTCGTTTTGAGGAAAGTCCTACACGACACGCCGGACTCCCGGGGAAAGTTCTCATGCAAATACGACGGACCCTTTGTTGTCAAGGAGACCTTCTCCGAGGGAGCCGTCATTTTAAGCGACATGGACGGGACTGAAAATGCGCTCCCGGTCAATGCTGATGCCATCAAGAAATATTATCCAAGACCACCCATGTTGTATCTCAATTGCCGGACCTCGTGTCCGTTTCTTTTAAAACATCTTTTTCATTCATCCATGTGTATACAGACTCCCGTCATTTTCTTCACCACGCGACCTTCCTGAGAGAAAAAATAATAATTTTCCCGCTAGTTCGAAAACCTCCCCGAGGCGGCCTAGGCAAAAGTTAGGGAGCAAGGGGCACGGATTAAAATCCCGCAACGGCGAGTCGTGGCAAAAGGAGAGCATAAATCATTTCCTCGCTAGGTCTAAGACCCTCAAAGGGAGGCCTAGGCAAAAGTCAGAGGACTCGAGAGGTGCGATCTCACCCAAAACACAGGTGATCGTAGCAAAAGGTGAGTGTTCATGTGAGAAAAATTAAATAAAATACCCCGCTAGGTCGTCACGCATCTCGCGGCCTAGGCAAAAGTTAGGGGACAATGTCGGCTTGACCACAAAAGAAATGCAACGCTTCTCCGTGACTCAAGCAAACTCTCTTCGACTCTCCAGACTCGAGACTCGCCTCGAAATGGGGTCGAATCAACGTATCCTTGATTTGGAGGATCCCATAAGATCTCTCCTTTTACCTTTATGCACATATTCCGCGGGTCATCTCGCTTCATGAAAGGCCATTCCCCCATAGGGACACGGCCACCCTCCAAGCGGCCACCGATAGCGAATCCCCGACACATCTTTACATAGATTCTTCTTATACATCCTAGTCTCACCAATTAGGCACAACTGATATCCTTTGTATGTTTCCTTTTCTCCATGCACAGGTGCAGCCGAGAACCCCACAGGGCATCTCCTTCTTGACGAACACGCGATTGACTCATGCAGCAGATCGCAATCTCGAACCGAACCGAGGGCACTATAGGGGGTCCACTTGATTCCAGTTCAGGAAAACAACAAATGGCACTTCACGTCGCCCGAATACAATTTCGACTCGGGGCGGAGCCATCCGCCCCTCCAGCACCGTGTGATGCCACCTAGCATCGATCCCCATCCCTACCTTCCCTACAGTTTAGTAATTTTACTGCTTTCCACGGGGTTCGACCTAGTAATTTTACTGCTTTCCACGGGTTTCGGCCTAGTAATTTTACTGCTTTCCACGGGCTTCGACCTAGTGATTTACTGCTTTCCACGGGGTTCGGCCTAGTGATTTACTGCTTTCCACGGGCTTCGGCGTAGTAATTTGACTGCTTTCCACGGGCTTCGGCCTAGTAATTTACTGCTTTCCAATGGCTTCGGCCTAGTAATTTTACTGCTTTCCACGGGCTTCGGCCTAATAATTTTACTGCTTTCCATGGGCTTCGGCCTAGTAATTTTACTGCTTTCCACGGTCTTCGGCCTAGTAATTTACTGCTTTCCACGGGATTCGGCCTAGTGATCCACTGCTTTCCACGGGCCTCATCTACATTTCATAATTTTCGCTTCTCAACCATATTGGTTACCCTGTGACAAGTTCAGGCACTTTTGCACATCCTCCCTAAGTATCCAACGCGGAGGGGCGAGCTACTACAGGACGTGACAACAAGGTGCTCGCCGGGACTAAAAAGGGATGCTTCTCATGATCTTTGGTTACCTCCTCTGATCGAGCACGCAACCAAAGAGGGGCAAGCTGTCAGCACCCCATTTTGGTCCACCGGCTCCGACAGAGGACTTCCGACCAAAGCTCGGGACACCATTCATAATCGGAAAACCGGAGGTGAACGTGCGGGCACAGAGTCATGATTAACAAGAGAAAAGCAGGGTTCCCTAAAAAGGCAGAGGAGAGCAATCAGAAGAGCAGACATACAACGAACCCCGAAAACAGGAAAGGCTAGCACTATGATACTATTCATCACCGAATCACCGAAACATCGAAAGGTGCCCAATATGGGACTCTAAAAATCCCTCTCGGTGCCAAAGTGACCAATGACATGTCCGGGCGCGATTCGGAGACATCCTCCTTAAGCCGGGGCACCCCCTGAACTCTCACAGACGCCTTTTCTAACGGGACTCCGGGGGGCCCAATCCAAGGACGAGCAAACGGCACTCGGGAACGGACCTGCACGCACCCAAGGACCACCAAGATGGAACATACTTCAGACTGCCCTTCGGAATTCGACTTGGTCTCCCGAGTGGACCCCGACTTGAAAAAGGGGCCTTTTCAAATGGGATCTAATGCTCAGAGCTCATTCGGTGGAAAGTTGACTTCCGAGTTTCACACCCTCACTCCCCACAACTCCTAGGACTGGGGAAATCATTTCGCCTCGAGCCAAACGAGTCAGTTAGGTCTCCCGAGGGGCATTTCAGTGGTCGCGAACGCCTCCCGGAAAGTCTTCGGGGCTCATTTTTGATAAACGGAGGCCACGAGGGTCTTCAAACACCTCAAGGCATTCGGGAAACAAATAGGAAGCCTCGATCGCGGATCCCTAGGTCATCTCCGGCCAATGATCTTCGGTCGAGGATGGCGATCCAACGATTCCACGCGAAATAAAAGCTCACTGGGACGAACACCACAATGCACAAAGGAGCAATTGGAGAACGGGGGCGGTTAACTCCACTCCGAATGCCCAAACGGGACAAAACCAACTCTCGAGGCATCGAGTCGTCCGAACATTCGTTCACATGACATAAGGCGATGTTAAGCTCATTTAAATTCTCTTCGCGCAAACATCTCAAATCTATCAATTAATCGGACCTCAGGGATCGGACGCGCGCTCAATCGAGCCTCGAGCTTCTCCCGGCTTTTCTCCTAGTCGAATGGGACCCACAGCTCAGCCAAGCCAAGCCTCCAAGCCACGGCTCAACCCCAAGCCACGGCTCAGCTACACCTAGCCACGGCTAGAACCCATGGCCGGCGGCTCATCCCTTCCTCCCTTCCCTCCACCACACAATTCAAATATCTCTTACACCCCCTTACACATCTCTCCCATCCATCACCTCCCATCACCCTTTCTCTTGCTTCCCCTACACTTTAAGTGACATCTTCCCCTTTTAATCTCCCTCCAAAAATTCGACAGCCACTTTAACCCCCCTAACCCCACTTAATTTTGCTTAATTGCATCATTAGAGCCTCCTATAAGTTCCCTAGCATCATTAACTCTAATCACTTCTTCATTCTCATTCTCTCTCAAGCCAACTTCTCTCAAGAATTCTCTCAAACTCCAGCCCTCTCCCTCATTTTGTCCGACCCATCCCTAAGGCCGAAACCGGCTAAAACCAACGGAAAACCATCCGGTATTCCGATCACCACCCGACCCGACTTAAGCCAAACATCCCCAAACTTCCTAGCCTACATATTTCCCACCCCCTAAGTCCATTTCCGGGCTTGGATTTTCGGTTTGAAGCCTTCAACATCACGCTCCAGCCGTTAAAGCTATCGGGTCCCGAGACCGTTATCGGGTGCACCCGGACTTCTACGACGTGTAATTTCTTCCCACGACTTTGTCAAGTCGTGCCATCACGTTCGAAGGGTCCCTCACGACCTACACTCTCCCTCGTGAAGAGGTGGTCACGGTCCGAGAGCCCTACAACCGTGCACAACCTCCGTTCCACTTCCTCCTCCTTACCGGGCCCCGTTAACGTTTACCGAGTTTTCTCTCACTTTTTTCGGGTTTCTCCAGGCCTTGGCACGTTCGGGACTGCCTGCGGACGTCTAGATCCGTCTCTTAGGGGTCCAAGGAGCCCGATCTCGCACCGTGCCGTGGTTGGAGCTAGCGTGCCTATCCCGTTCTCTCCAAGCTGCCGTTGCCGCTGCCCCTTGGGTATCCATCACCCGTCACGTCTAATCGGATCACCCGATCCTCTCGCCACTTCCCCGACTCTTTCCCTCGTTCATCGAGGCTAGGTAACACTCCTCTACGACTTAGAGAAGTTAGGTTCTTCACATTTGTTGGTTTCAAGGCGTTGAGGTGATTATTAACCGAAGAACATGCGAGTTAGCTCGTTTCCATGCGTTCTCATGCATTTTCATGCAACTTCATACACTCCCATGCACGTACACCTCCATGCATCATTCATATGCCGCATGAAATGAATGAGCCGTGAAGGGAAAGGATTAGGATCGAGGTAGGACAGGCCTTTAAGCCACGGTTGGACCATGGGAACCCACGGCCTATGTCCCGAGGGAGGGACCCGTGGGCTCTTTTGGTCCTTCCGAAGCCTAATTGGCCTCCTCTTCCCCGAAACTTGTTGGTTCCCGTGTCTTTATCGTCGTTTATTGCATGTGATGTATCGGCATGATGGGAAAAGGTTTAGATCGGAGTCGAAGAGCCCGCCTTGACCAATGTGAGCCATGGGAACTCATGGCCACCCTTGAGGGGATGTGGCCGAGAGCTCCTTTGGACCACACGGGTCCAAGGTGGCCTCTTTGGCTCCGAAATAGGTTGGTTCCCGTGTTTCACGCTTTTCCATTGTATGAATCGACGCCGTTTTTATTGATTCCTTTATGTTACGTATAATATGTGCTTGTTCGCGTGTTTGATTGCGTTTAGAGATCTTGGCGGTGTCGATTTCCTTTTGTTTTATCGAAATGGCTATTGCCCTTGTGTTTAAATGTATTATGCATGCAAGACACGACCGTAATCGTTTCTTGGAATTGATTGTATCCGTATTTTACATTTTTACCGTTAGTCACGTGATAATTAAATGATGAGTACGTTAGTTTTGGGTAATCTTTCATTAAAACCATAATAGCTACATGAAATGATAATCATCGAATAATTTCACAAATGGGAGAAACGGGACGTATTATTCGGTTAATTAAATCACTTGGACTAAATAATTGGATAAATTGATTGCTAATTCGTAAAAGCATCGATGGTTCACGGAACGGCGAAAATGCCCTTTTCTTCAAAAGCTCACAATTTCAAAGCACCGAGACGGGTAACATGAATAGAATCAGTGTCTAGCGAGTACTCGCGTACTATGAATCGAGTCCAGGCCCAATTTGAGGCGGCTCGAGTCGAGACGCGCGAGTCCTTTTTAGACCTCTTCGTGTCACGCGATCTTTAATTTATATGCGAACTACACACTTTTTACCGATTAAGGGCATAATCGTTATTCCGCGATTCACCGATATCCTAGGCGTTAGGGAGTCGGAAACACCTCGATCCATGGGCGGAAAAGGGCAACCCATTCGGGCGCGAGTTTCATTCGCATGGCCCATTCCGTTCACTTTCGGTGTTTCTATCTCCCTATTGTAGATTCGGTGGTGAACATTTTATTTCTGTTAGGAAACATGATGAACCGGAGTAATCATGTACTTGACTTGATCAAACATTAGATAATGGATAGGTGGAATGCTAGGTTCCAATCTAGAGTCAAAAATACAAGTTTGGCTAATTCGGTGAAACCGTAGTGACGCCTCACTGAATAGAGTTCTAAAACAAATTCACACATGTAATCGGCCTAGAACCACATCCCAACCCACCTCTTTGTTTGCCTAGGTTAGACATATTGTTTGCTAATCAACCCCGGTCAATAACTGATTAAATCACGTACATTTGGCCTAATATACAACTTGTCTGTATTCATCCATATTTGTCAGTTATTGTCTGTTTTTCATCAGTTTATCAGTTTTCTTCTGTTTTCCATTTATTTTTGCTAATTTGTTGCGGTTCGAGTCCGAGCCCATAGGTTACATGTTGCACGGGGCCCAACGCCCTAAATCACCGAACACGAGGTCCAACGCCTCCTAATTTATTAAGCGCGTGCAACCTGAGTGCGGAATAGGATCTAACCTCGAGTCACCATCACGCTCCACATGGGGCCTATGTGGAAGGCAATTTGGATCGGATGTGTGAAACGTGTTTAGATATCACCCGGGAGCTCGATCGGTCCAACAGTTACAGTGGGAACTAATCAAGTCCCTTGCAAACCGTCGGTTCGATCGGACCCGACCCCTGGCTTTTTTTAGCCCGCGTTGCTTTAATTTATTTATCGGTCATTCGAAACACACGGTGAGCTGGAGCGGAATATTGGCCCAATGCAAACCGATCGGGATCCATTTACTTTATTTAGTTGTATTCTGTAATTATTCGAGTGTACATTGTGAGGATCTTATTTGTACATCTATTCATTCATTTGAAAGGATCCCCGATCGGCAAGCGAGAGGTCCGAGTGTTGAACCGGTCAAGTTGGTCTATTAATGCCTAGAGACGAGTAAGCCCGAATAATCGCGGTTTCGGTTCACGCAGGAAGTCAACCGTCGTAGTTTGACAAACTATAAACATCAGGATAGTGAACCGATTCCTCGACGAACGAGCCTACTCATCTTTTGGGTTTTTGGCCCAACATGATCAATTCATCGATTTTACAGTGTCAAAACGGGTGAGTCAAGTACAACCCTAAATCACGTGGTAAATAAACAATATGGCAAGCCTAGCAAACTAGAGTACCAAAAGGGCGTGTGGGATATAGGCCCTCACGTAATAGAACCCTCGAATTCGAAATTTCCGATTCCACATGACCATTGCCATAGCATTTAGGTGTATCCTGTACCCCTAGACCCAGGTAACTTGCTGGCCCTCGACCTTCGGGTCGTAAAATGGCAAGTGGCGACTCCTTCTCACGTGCGCCCGTTGCGCGTCCCTGGGAGGGTGGACACTCCCAAGCCGCGTTGCATAGGCGCGCGCATGCGAGCCCCGACGAAATTAAAATTCGGGTGCGCACAGCTTGGCGACTCCGCTGGGGACATCTAGAGGTTCGGGCTAGATTCCGTTTGCTTGCTTGCATGTTTATTTATCGCTTTCCGCACATTTATTTTTTAAGTACATTTATTTCTCGCATTTACTTTACGCATTTGCATCACATCATTCTAGCGGGTTCTTAGATACCTGTCCGAAATCCCACGGGCACCAAAATAGGAAGCTAGGTTAGTCAGAGGTTCCGAGTAAGGGAACGGATCGAGTCGGCTATGCCACCGAACCGGCCCCCAAAGATCCTCGCTCGATTTCAAGGAATTCACACCCTTGTATCGGGAGCCCCCATCCCTAGTTAGCGGTTCTCCCTGTAGCACCGGAAACCATGCATACACAGGGACCGTCATGCTGGACCAATCTTTGCCTCCATGTCGCCAACTGACCCCAAAGTCAAGTCGTTGAGTTGGCCCGTAGTTTTTTTAGGACGGCTTTTTGTTGTTTTCTTTTGGAAAAAGTGATGTATACTGTAAGAGACACGGTTATAGTTTATCTTTCCGCACTGCATGCATTATTTCCAAAAATGACTTAGGACATTACATTTGTTTGATTCTTAAGACGTTGAGTCGACATCTCCTCCATTTAGGTAAGGATGGACCGCCCGGCTCCCGGCCTCAGGCTCGAAGCAATCACACCGCCTAGGCAAGAAATCATGCGCATTTGGAGGACATTCCGTCCAGTGGATCGCGCCTTCATTCAAGGCATCATCGGAGATGTGGTTATGCTCAATGAAACTCCGGTGGATTGGTTCTTCCTAAGGACCGCCACCGAATTCTGGGACCCCCAACATGCAGTGTTCAACTTTCAGGGAACAGAATTGGCACCCACAATCGAGGAGTATACGGCGCTCATCCAGAGGCCCACGCCCACGACCCAAGGCATCTTTGTGCCCAACCCGTTCGCGGTAATTCGAAGCCAACTCTCCACCCTCTTCGGCATACCCGCCCAAGAAGTCCACCAAGAGCTTCATCAAGGATGGGATCACGGCATCAGGATCGCGTGGCTTTCAGATTGGACGCTTCTCCATGCATTGACACCTTCGACGGCGTCCTACCAGCGCGACGCGGGTCACGGGTTCCTGCTTTTGATCTTTGGCACCCTCCTGTTTCCATACGCGCCAAACCTCTTTGACGGGGCTATAGCCCAAGTCGTCCTCCAAGCGGTGGGAGGCCATAGTTATGTGGAGGCTTTACTAGCCGAGACCGTTTGGTCTCTAGACTATGTTAGAGAGGGTTGGCGCGACAGGATGAGAGGATCCCCGCACCTTCTGCAACTTTGCTCGTCACATCCTTTCTCCTACATTGCGGACGAGCGTTGGCTGATTGAGCGCCTAGTGCCAGTCTTTCCACCTCCCGAGCGCAGCTTCTCAGAATGGAGGCACTTTTGGCGTGAGTTGACACCCACGCGATTCTTATAGGTCGCTCGTTGGAATCCCGGCGGCCCCATGATCACAGTGTGTTCCGGGATAGTGGGAGTCCCTCTTCTCAGCCACTTGGGAAGCACGCTCATATTCCTAGGCCGGGTAATCAAACAACTCGGCGGCCTACAGGACATTCCCGCCGAGGCAGACCGCCTACCCTACCGCATCCAATGGGCCGACACCACATCCACGGCCTCTGCAAGAGACCTGCAGATCCGAGAGATTCACCGTCAACGGGACACTAGCACCATACAGCGTCTTTACTTCCCCGAGCATCCCACCGACAAGGAGCGAGCACTTTCCGCCACATCAGCATACGTGGCTCAGTTTTATTCGCAGGGATCGATGTCGCCGCAGCGGTCCCAGACCGCCCCGATTCCCCGAGCCACACCTACATCCGCCCCCGAAGCCGAAAGCTCCACTCAAGCGGCCATGCGCGCAGAGCTACAGTCCATCAGGGAGGAAAGAGATAGACTCCGTTGTGAGCTCGTTGACTCTCGTGCGAAAGTTGCGGACTACAGGGAGCTTCAGACGAAGTTAGCTCGGGCATGCGCTCGAATTGCAACCTTAGACCGAGAGATGGCCCGCCTGAGCGCTACGTTAGACCGAGTGCGGGCAAGGTCGCGCGGGATCCCCCATCCCTAGGGTTAGCGAACGCACTCATTTTGCCCTCACTAGGACCTACCCCGCCCTCGGCCGGCCACCGAGCGCAAAGGGATGTCGGCTTACGTTTATGTTCTTTTTTCTCTTCCGTGTGCTGTACCCTATAAAAATATGGAACTCAAATCAAACCAATGTAATGATATTAGCGCTTTGAAACTCATGCATCTCATACATCTTGTCCTTTCATTTATTCTGCACCTATCCTTTCGAAGTGTCGACGTCACGCTTACACACTCTTGGAATTTAGGTAATTGCAACTGGCGTCGCATCGATACCCTACTCGTCAACGCATCAGGATGGCAGAAGAGGACCGAGTCGATGTCTCCGAGGAAGTCAATCCGCCGGTCTCGGTTAATTCTCAGCCGCCCTCGGCGCATGCTCCACCGCCTCCGACTCCCGCAAGCGTACTTCCGGCGTACTCAGGCGCCCTTCCGATGCATCTTCTGCCCCCAACATCTTCAAGGGCGCCCCTCCCGCGAGTCTCACTAACGTCATCCGCCTCCGACGACCACGCCAGCATCGCGGCACTTGAGGGCGCGGTTAACCAACTAGTTGCGAGCATGACTACCAACATGGCTGAACTGTTCGCCCTACTCAGAAGACCGAACCGCGCATCCTCGAGCTCTACGCCTCCTTCGAGACAAGGACCAACAATCGATCCGACCTCTTGGATTCCACCAACCCAAGTTCTGGAGGCCACGGATGCTCCCGCCCCGCCAACAACGCACACGTCCACGGTTCATCCGTTCACCAGCCCTTTTCCACCGCCACCGGCCCCCGCGGCCGTCCCACTTCCAACGGCGGCATTCTTATCTTCAAAGCAAGCCTTGTCCGCACCACCACCTATCTCCATGCCGGCCCCAGCCGCAGTCTACACCGTCCCTCCGTCGATGGTTTTTCCGGCATCAAATGCACCTGCTCCGACTCACCTCCAAATCGCAGAGCTCCCTCCGTACCCATCTCTGCAACCCCACGTTGGCCTCTCCTACCAGGCACCGCCTCCTATAAATACCACCTTCCTCGAACCGGGCAGACCAACTCACGCGGCCCAGTTCGCTTCACCGACACACTTTCTTCCGGAGGTTGACGCCGAGCAGGAGCACAGACTAAAGAGAATGGAGGAAACAATACGAGCCCTACAAGCAAATGAGGCTCGACCTGAAGCAAGCTATGGTGACTGTAGTCTTTTCCTGGGCATGCGGCTACCCTCGAAGTTCAAGATCCCGGAGTTCAAGACCTACGAAGGTACGAAAGATCGACGACACCACCTCTGCCATTACCGAGGGAAGATGCTGCAATATTGGGAATACGAGGAATTTGTCATCCACTCATTTCAAGACAGTCTGTCGGGATCAGCTCTCGATTGGTTCATGTCACTAAAGGCCGAGGACATTCCGACGTGGGCAGACCTTTCCCGGAAATTCATCGACCAGTATCAGTATTGCGCGGAAACGCTTCCGACCCTCTTGGAATTGAGCATGAAGGAGATGGAGCACGGCCAAAGATTCGAAGAATACGCTACCAAATGGCGTGCCCAAGCGGCAAAGCACATCCCTCCAATCAGCGAAGTACAACAGATCCAGTTATTCCATTCCACCCTGAGGGGAGTGTACTATTCGCACTTGTTGGCCCACACCTCTTCATTCTTCGATCTCATCGAGGTCGGGAAAAACTTGATTTGGGCATTAAGCTTGGCAGGATGGAAGGCCCCACCAGTAAAGGAGAGGAACCCTCGAAGAAGGCCTCCGCAATAACGACATCTTATAGCGGAAGAAAGGGGAAGGAGGTAACAGTTAACGCCGTCAATCCAGCACATCCGACGCCATAACAGTATTCGGTGAACTTCACGACTGCACCCCCCGTGGTCCCCACCTACACTCCGCAATATAGGCCTCAACCCCCCCCTAACCAATCTACTATTCTGCACTACCGCCTCCACCCCCACCTATGGTGCCATCACCCGTTGTCCACCACTATACCCTTACTCCACTCCAAGCCCCTCAATACCAACCCCCGGCTCCGAGGGTTTCTCAACCAACACAACGAGTCCCACCCCCGCAAGGTCAATAGGGCGGTGCAGCACAACCGCGACCACGCAGGCAATACCCATCCCTGCCGGTCCCACTTTCCCACATTTACCGGCAACTTCGTGACAAAATCGGGACAATAGCGCCTGGTCCGAACTTCGACCCAACCATCCAAGATCGAAGCAAGCAGTGCGAGTACCATCGGGGCGCACCAGGGCACACCCTAGACACTTGTTGGAGGTTAAGGGAAAGGATCCAGGAGATGATTGATGCAAAGGAGCTCGTGTTCAATGCTGTAAGATCTTCGAACGTACAAGCTAATCCCCTCCCCGACCATGGATCGGCTCGGGGGCCCTCCATCAACATGATCAGCATATGCGCATTAGGGGAAGGCGAAAGCGAGCAAGGCTGCCCCTCCCCCTTCATGATTGAGTACGTCCCCGCGGAAACTGCAGTTGGGTTCACCAGGATTGACGCATCTCCTACCCCGTTCGTCATAGATGTTCTCGCCCGAGAACCATACTCGGACGACAAGGTCCCCTGGACCTATGAGGGAGGTGTCGGAAGCCTTGAGGAACAATTCTGCGTCATGGGCATAACACGCTCGGGACGGGTATATGAGAATCCAGCAGCCACAAACAAAGGGAAGGCACCCACCGCGGAAATAGAAAAGATACCCGGAGTCCCGCCTACTCCGCCCAAGGAGGTAACCGAAGGAGAAGCTGAAGCCTTCATGAAAATCATCAAGGCAAGTGAGTATAAGGTAGTGGAGCAGATGGCCAAATCTCCGACCCATATCTCGTTGCTCGCATTCCTCCTCAGCTCGGAACCACATAGGGAAGCCCTCCTGCGGATCCTAACGGCTGCACAAGATCCCAAGGGGACATCTCCGGACTGGATAGAGGAAACCATCAACTCCATCTTCTCCAATACGGTCTCGTGTTCGGACGACGAGCTCCCCTCTAAAGGATGCGCACATTCCCGGGCATTGCACATTGTCTGCAAATGCAACAACCATATCGTTGGTCGAGTCATGATCGACAACGGCTCCGCGCTCAACGTATGCCCGGTGACTACTTTGAAGCAGATGAATGTAGATCTCAATCGCGTCCGCCCGAGCAAGATAGCGGTCCGAG
Source organism: Punica granatum (assembly GCF_007655135.1). Lineage (NCBI taxonomy): Eukaryota > Viridiplantae > Streptophyta > Magnoliopsida > Myrtales > Lythraceae > Punica > Punica granatum. The sequence goes on along the minus strand of NC_045127.1, from coordinate 33,966,135 downwards.
CCTTCGACGGCTCGCGGAGGGAGGTGAACTGGGACATCGACCTCCTCATAGATGTCGGCCCATGCTCTTTTAGCGTCACATTCCAAGTGCTGGATATCCCGAACGCCTTCAGCCTACTACTCGGAAGGCCTTGGATCCACTCGGTCGGTGCCATTCCCTCCTCTCTACATCAGAAGCTGAAATTCTTCGTCAAAGAGAGGATTATCACAGTCAAAGGGGAGGAAGACTACGCCATCTATAAAGAGACGGCGGTCCCTTACATCAGCGTCGGAAACGACGAAAATTTGCCCTTCTACTCCTTCGAGACCATCTCCGTCATTCAGGATTACGGAGAGGTCGGACAATCCCGCGCCGACCGCATGATAGGGAAAGTTCTCTTGCGCCACAACTACATCCCCGGCACCGGCCTTGGGGCGCGTGGGCAAGGGATCAACTGCCCCATTGAAATTGAAGAGTATAAACATAGGAGGGGACTCGGCTTTCGCCCCTCCTGCCATGAAATCATTGAAGCCCCATCTCCACCGCCTCGCCATGCACTATGGGAGGCTCAACAGGGGCATGGAAGTTCCCCCGCTGTTTCACTTCTTTCCCGGACCTCCACTCATCATCGGGAACACCCTTGACGGCCCTTCCTCGGACTTCGATGACACGCCTGACGCTTTGCCAACCGTGTATGCCGTCACCGAGGAGATTCCTTTAGGGGTTCACATCCGCCCGGCGCAGGAAAATGAGGAGCTTAACAACTGGACCTCAGTCCCGCGCTATTCGGCGGTGATCGCCGATCTGTAAGATTTATCTATGTAGAAGTTGTTTCCTGCATGTTGGCGTAACCATAGGCCGCACGACGGAAGAGGGATCTCTGTTATGGTTTCACGATTCATACTATCAATGAAATCCCTACATGCATTTTTTGAATTCCTATGTGTTTTATCTTCTTTCCCTACTCTCTCGTTCACAGCGTTCTAAATTTTCTAAAACAATCCTATCAATTTTCCAGGCTCCACTTGAATCCAAATCATCGACACGTCGATTCGAACCCATCCGAAGAGTGTCTCGGAGAGCCCGGACCCATATACTTCGGGGAAGGGCTATGGGTCCGGGCTCGACGAAGACAGTCAAGTGTCCGACATAGAAGAGAGTTTGCGCCGCCTCGAGGATCGCCAGCTCACCTCACTCGAGCCAACGGAAGAGATTAATGTGGGCACCGAAGATGAGCCCCGTACCTTAAAGATTGGCACGGGCCTCGACCCAACGCAACGAGCCTGAATGATCGATTTCCTGACAAGGTACTAAGAAGTTTTCGCCTGGTCCTACGCCGACATGCCAGGTTCAGACCCATCGATAGTCAAGCATTTCCTCCTGCTAGACACTGAGAAGTTCCCACCCAAGAGGCAGCAGTTGCGACGGCAACGAGCAAGCCTCCTCCTCCGCATCAAAGAGGAGGTTATCAAACAGATCAACGCGGGCTTTCTCGAAGTTTGTAACTATTCCGAATGGGTGGCAAATATTGTGCCAGTAGAGAAGAAAGACGGAAGGCCGATGAAGATAAGATCAAGACGACTTTTCCAAGTACAATCAAATTCGGATGGTCGAGGAAGATAAGATCAAGACGACGTTCACTATGATGTGGGGAACCTTTTGTTACCGCGTCATGCCTTTCGGCCTCAAAAATGCCGAGGCAACTTATCAGAGGGCTATGGTCACATTGTTTCACGATATGATGCACAAAGAAGTTGAGGTCTACATCGACGACATGATTGCTAAGTCCAAAGAAGGAGAAGATCACCTCGTCAACTTGAAGAGTCTTTTCGACCGCTTAAAAGAGTACAAACTCCGACTTAATCCGGCAAAATGCACGTTCGGCGCCCGATCGGGAAAACCACTTGGATTCGTGGTCAGCGAGCGCGGTATCGAGGTAGACCCGGATAAAGTCAAGGCAATTAAAGAGCTTCCTCCGCTGTCGTCGGTCCGTGAAGTACGAGGCTTCTTAGGGCGATTGAACTACATTGCACGATTCATCGCAAACCTGACAGACAAATGCCAACCACTCTTTCGCTTGCTCCGCAAGAACGCGGTGATCGAATTAAACGAAGAATGTCAGAAGGCCTTCGACACCATCAAGGCATATCTGGTTCAACCACCTGTATTGGTTCCGCCTACACCAGGCCGCCCCCTCATACTTTACCTAACTGTACGCCGACAATCATTGGGATGCATGTTAGGGCAGGAGGAGGAGTCCACACACACGGAGCACGTAATTTATTATCTGAGCAAAAAGTTCACCGACGGAGAGTCCAATTATCCGGAAATCGAGAAGATGTGTTGTGCATTGGTATGGGTCATGCAGAGACTCCGACAATACATGTTTTATCACACAATTCGCTTGCTGTCAAAGACGGATCCCCTGAAGTATTTACTTGATAGCCCGTCCTCCATGCGGAACATCGCTAAATGGCGCTGTTAGTTAACGGAGTATGACATTGAGTACGTATCCCGCACCTCGGTTAAGGGGCAGGCGATCGCGGATCATTTGGCGGAATTCCCAATTGAAGACAGCACGCCGATCAATCCCGACTTCCCGGACGGGGAATTCTCCAAGTAGAGGGTGAGGAGGAAAAACCAGGGTGGAAGATGTACTTTGACGGTGCCGTCAATTCCGCGGGGTCCAGCATTGGCGCAGTATTGATATCCCCGGACGGACGCTACTACCCGGTGGCGGCAAAAATTAACTTCCCATGCACCAATAATGTGGCCGAGTACGAGGCATGCATCCTCGGTCTGGAAGCGGCGATCGACTTCAAGGTAAAAGAGCTAGAAGTATTCGGCGACTCTATGCTCACAATCTTCCAAACATTAGGGCAGTGGAAGACAAAGGACGCGAAGTTAGTGCCGTACCACGAGTACCTCGAGAGGTTAACGGAGAGTTTCGAAGACGTCTCCTTCACTTATACCCCACGCATGAAAAATCAGTTCGCAGATGCGCTTGCGACGCTCGCCTCCATGGTGAGCATTACTAGGGAAAACATTATCGAGCCCCTCGAGATTGAGATAGCCAAAGGACCGGCCCACGGCAATGCAATCGAAGCGTCCGAGGCAAAGCCATGGTACGAAGATATTAAGAACTTCTTACGAACCGGCCAATACCCTCCATTCACCGATCACCGCGATCGACAGACGCTCAGAGGCCTCGCGATACACTATTTTCTGAGCGGCGAGATACTTTACTATCGTTCCTTTGACTCCACGCTCCTCCGGTGCATCGATGAACACGAATCACGACGTCTCATGGAGGAAATGCACGGGGGGAAATTTTGAACCCCATATGAGTGGTCTCATGCTCGCTAAGAAGATTAAGCGCTTAGGATACTATTGGTCCACCATGGAGACTGATTGTGTGAAGCATGTCAGACATTGCCACCGATGTCAGGTTTACGCCGATCAGATCAAAGTGCCGCCCAACGAGCTACGCCCCATGATGGCACTGTGGCCTTTTTGAATGTGGGGGATGGATGTGATTGGCCCGATCATCCCCAAAGCGTCCAACGGACATATGTTTATCTTGGTGGCTGTTGATTACTTCACCAAATGGATCGAGGCTATCACTCTCGCGTCGGTCACTGCAAAAGCCGTGGCCCGTTTTTTCAGACGCGACGTCATTGCCCGGTATGGGGTCTCGGCGACGATCATCACGGATAGCGCCAAGAACTTGAACAACAAAGTCATCGACGAGCTCTGTGTCCAATTCAAGATTCAGCATCGCAATTCCACTCCATACCGTCCGCAAATGAACGGTGCGATGGAAGCTGCGAACAAGAACATCAAGAAGATCATTGAGAAAATGACAGTGAATTACAAGGACTGGCACGAAATGCTCCCGTACGCTCTCTTGGCATACCGAACGTCAATCCGGACCTCCACGGGGGCAACTCCGTATTCCTTGGTCTACGGCATGGAAGCAGTCCTCCCAATTGAGGTTGAAATCCCTTCCATGAGGATCCTTGCCGAAACCGAACTTGAAGAAGCAGAATGGGCAAAATAGCGTTACGAACAATTAAACTTCATTGATGAAAAGAGACTGAAAGCGCTATGCCATGGACAATGCTACCAGCAAAGAATGGCTCGAACATTCAACGCAAGAGTCCGTCACCGCGGATTCAACCCCGGTGACCTCGTTTTGAGGAAAGTCCTACACGTCACGCCGGACTCCCGGGGAAAGTTCTTGTACAAATACGACGGACCCTTTGTTGTCAAGGAGACCTTCTCCGAGGGAGCCGTCATTTTAAGCGACATGGACGGGACTGAAAATGCGCTCCCGGTCAACGCTGATGCCATCAAGAAATATTATCCATGACCACCCATGTTGTATCTCAACTGTCGGACCTCGTGTCCGTTTCTTTTATAACATCTTTTTCATTCATCCATGTGTATACAGACTCCCGTCATTTTCTTCACCACGCGACCTTCCTGAGAGAAAAAAATAATAATTTTCCTACTAGGTCGAAAACCTCCCCGAGGCGGCCTAGGCAAAAGTTAGGAAGCGAGGGGCACGGCTTAAAATCCCGCAACGGGGAGTCGTGGCAAAAGGAGAGCATAAATCATTTCCTCACTAGGTCTAAGACCCTCAAAGGGAGGCCTAGGCAAAAGTCAGAGGACTCGAGAGGTGCGATCTCACCCAAAACACGGGTGATCGTAGCAAAAGGTAAGCGTTCATGTGAGAAAAATTAAATAAAATACCCCGCTAGGTCGTCACGCATCTCGCGGCCTAGGCAAAAGTTAGGGGACAATGTCGGCTTGACCACAAAAGAAAGGCAACTCTTCTCCGTGAAGCTACACCAAGTAGTGGTTCGGCATCCTCCGACGCAAGCAAACTCTCTTCGGCTCTCCAGACTCAAGACTCGCCTCGAAATGGGGTCAAATCAACGTATCCTTGATTTGAAGGATCCCATAAGATCTCTCCTTTTACCTTTATGCACATATTCCGCGGGTCATCCCGCTTCATGAAAGGCCATTCCCCCATAGGGACACGGCCACCCTCCAAGCAGCCACCGATAGCGAATTCCCGACACATCTTTACATAGATTCTTCTTATACATCCTAGTCTCACCAATTAGGCGCAACTGATATCCTTTGTATGTTTCTTTTTCTCCATGCACAGGTGCAACCGAGAACCCCACAGGGCATCTCCTTCTTGACAAACACGCGATTGACTCATGCAGCAGATCGCAATCTCGAACCGAACCGAGGGCACTATAGGGGGTCCACTTGATTCCAGTTCAGGAAAACAACAAATGGCACTTCACGTCGCCCGAATACAATTTCGACTCGGGGCGGAGCCATCCGCCCCTCCAGCACCGTGTGATGCCACCTAGCATCGATCCCCATCCCTACCTTCCCTACAGTTTAGTAATTTTACTGCTTTCCACGGGGTTCGACCTAGTAATTTTACTGCTTTTCACGGGTTTCGGCCTAGTAATTTTACTGCTTTCCACGCGATTCGGCCTAGTGATTTACTGCTTTCCACGGGCTTCGGCCTAGTGATTTACTGCTTTCCGCGGGCTTCGGCCTACTAATTTTACTGCTTTCCCCGGGCTTCGGCCTAATCATTTTACTGCTTTTCACGGGCTTCGGCCTAGTAATTTACTACTTTCCAATGGCTTCGGCCTAGTAATTTTACTGCTTTCCACGGGTTTCGGCCTAGTAATTTTACTGCTTTCCACAGGCTTCGACCTAGTAATTTTACTGCTTTCCACGGGCTTCAGCCTAGTAATTTACTACTTTCCAATGGCTTCGGCCTAGTAATTTTACTGCTTTCCACGGTATTCGGCCTAGTAATTTTACTGCTTTCCACGGGCTTCGACCTAGTAATTTTACTGCTTTCCACGGGCTTCAGCCTAGTAATTTACTACTTTCCAATGGCTTCGGCCTAGTAATTTTACTGCTTTCCACGGGCTTCGGCCTAGTAATTTACTACTTTCTAATGGCTTCGGCCTAGTAATTTTACTGCTTTCCACGGGTTTCGGCCTAGTAATTTTACTGCTTTCCACAGGCTTCGGCCTAGTAATTTACTGCTTTCCACGGGCTTCGGCCTAGTGATCCACTGCTTTCCACGGGCCTCGGCCCTACACGTACTATCATGCGGGCTTAGGCCCCGCATCTACATTTCATAATTTTCGCTTCTTAACCATATTGGTTACCCTGTGACAGGTTCGGGCACTTTTGCACATCCTCCCTAAGTATCCAACGCGGAGGGGCGAGCTACTACAGGGCGTGACAACAAGGTGCTCGCCGGGACCATAAAGGGATGCTTCTCATGATCTTTGGTTACCTTCTCTGATCGAGCACGCAACCAAAGAGGGACAAGCTGTCAGCACCCCAATTTGGTCCACTGGCTCCGACAGAGGACTTCCGACCAAAGCTCGGGACACCATTCATAATCGGAAAACCAGAGGCGAACGTGCGGGCACAGAGTCATGATTAACAAGAGAAAAGCAGGGTTCACTAAAAAGGCAGAGGAGAGCAATCAGAAGAGCAGACATACAACGAACCCCAAAAACAGCAGTGGCTAGCACTGTGATACTATTCATCACCGAATCACCGAAGCATCGAAAGGTGCCCAATATGGGACTCTAAAAATCCCTCTCGGTGCCAAAGTGACCAATGACATGTCCGGGCGCGATTCGGAGACATCCTGCTTAAGCCGGGGCACCCCCCTGAACTCTCATAGACGCCTTTTCTGACAGGACTCCCGGGGGCCCAATCCAAGGACGAGCAAACGGCACCCGGGAACGGACCTGCACGCACCCAAGGACCACCAAGATGGAACAAACTTCAGACTGCCCTTTGGAATTCGACTTGGTCTCCCGAGTGGACCCCGACCTGAAAAGGGGCCCTTTCAAACGAGATCTAATGCTCAGAGCTCATTCGGTGGAAAGTTGACGTCCGAGCCAAACAAGTCAGTTAGGTCCCCGAGTGGCATTTCAGCGGTCGCGAACGCCTCCCGGAAAGTCTTCGGGGCTCGTTTTTGATAAACGGAGGCCACGACGGTCTTCAAACACCTCAAGGTATTCGGGAAACAAATAGGAAGCCTCGATCGCGGATCCCTAGGTCATCTCCGGCCAATGATCTTCGGTCGAGGATGGCAATCCAACGATTCCACGCGAAATAAAAGCTCACTGGGACGAACACCACAATGCACAAAGGAGCAATTGGAGAACGGGGGCGGTTAACTCCACTCTGAATGCCCAAACGGGACAAAGCCAACTCTCGAGGCATCGAGTCGTCCGAACATTCGTTCACATGACATATGGCGATGTTAAGCTCATTTAAATTCTCTTCGCGCAAACATCTCAAATCTATCAATTAATCGGACCTCAGGGATCGGACGCGCGCTCAATCGAGCCTTGAGCTTCTCCCGGCTTTTCTCCTAGTCGAATGGGACCCATAGCTCAGCCAAGCCAAGCCTCCAAGCCACGGCTCAACCCCAACCCCAAGCCACGGCTCACCCGCACCTAGCCACGGCTAGAAGCCATGGCCGGCGGCTCAACCCATCCTCCCTTCCCTCCACCACACAATTCAAATATCTCTTACACCCTCTTACACATCTCTCCCATCCATCACCTCCCATCACCTCCCATCACCCTTTCTCTTGCTTCCCCTACACTCTAAGTGACATCTTCCCCTTTTAATCTCCCTCCAAAAATTCGGCAGCCACTTTAACCCCCCTAACCCCACTTAATTTTGCTTAATTGCATCATTAGAGCCTCCCATAAGTTCCCTAGCATCATTAACTCTAATCACTTCTTCATTCTCATTCTCTCTCAAGCCAACTTCTCTCAAGAATTCTCTCAAACTCCAGCCCTCTCCCTCATTTCGTCCGACCCATCCCTAAGGCCAAAACCGGCTAAAACCAACGGAAAATCACCCGGTATTCCGATCACCACCCGACCCGACTTAAGCCAAACATCCCCAAACTTCCTAGCCTACATATTTCCCACCCCCTAAGTCCATTTCTGGGCTTGGACTTTCGGTTTGAAGCCTTCAACATCACGCTCTAGCCGTTAAAGCTATCGGGTCCCGAGACCGTTATCGGGTGCACCCGGACTTCTACGATGTGTCATTTCTTCCCACGACTTCGGCGAGTCGTGCCATCACGTTCGATCGGTCCCTCACGACCCACACTCTCCCCCATGAAGAGGTGGTCATGGTCCGAGAGCCCTACAACCGTGCACAACCTCCGTTCCACTTCCTCCTCCTTACTGGGCCCCGTTAACATTTACCGAGTTTTCTCTCACATTTTTCGGGTTTCTCCAGGCCTTGGCACGCTCGGGACTGCCTGCGGACGTCTAGATCCGTCTCTTAGGGGTCCAAGGAGCCCGATTTCACACCGTGCCGTGGTCGGAGCTAGCGTGCCGATCCCGTTCTCTCCAAGCTGCCGTTGCCGGTGCCCCTCGGGTATCCATCACCTGTCACGTCTAACCGGATCACCCGATCTTTTCGCCGCATCCCCGACTCTTTCCCTCGTTCATCGAGGCTAGGTAACACTCCTCTACGACTTAGAGAAGTTAGGTTCTTCACATTTGTTGGTTTCAAGGCGTTGAGGTGATTATTAACCGAAGAACATGCAAGTTAGCTCGTTTCCATGCGTTCTCATGCATTTTCATGCAACTTCATACACTCCCATGCACGTACACCTCCATGCATCATTCATATGCCGCATGAAATGAATGAGCCGTGAAGGGAGAGGATTAGGATCGAGGTAGGAGAGGCCGTTAAGCCACGGTTGGACCATGGGAACCCACGGCTTATGTCCCGAGGGAAGGACCCGTGGGATCTTTTGGTCCTTCCGAGGACTAATCGGCCTCCTCTTCCCCGAAACTTGTTGATTCCTGTGTCTTTATCGTCGTTTATTGCATGTGATGTATCGGCATGACGGGAAAAGGTTTAGATCGGAGTCGAAGAGCCCGCCTTGACCAATGTGAGCCATGGGAACTCACGACCACCCTTGAGGGGATGTGGCCGAGAGCTCCTTTGGACCACACGGGTCCAAGGTGGCCTCTTTGGCTCCGAAATAGGTTGGTTCCCGTGTCTCACGCTTTTCCATTGTATGAATCGACGCCGTTTTTATTGATTCCTTTATGTTACGTATTATATGTGCTTGTTCGTGTGTTTGATTGCGTTTAGAGATCTTGGCGGTGTCGATTTCCTTTTGTTTTATCGAAATGGCTATTGCCCTTGTGTTTAAATGTATTATGCATGCAAGACACTACCGGAATCATTTCTTGGAATTGATTGTATCCGTATTTTACATTTTTACCGTTAGTCACGCGATAATTAAATGATGAGTAGGTTAGTTTTGGGTTATCTTCCATTAAAACCATTATATCTGCGTGAAATGATAATCATCGAATAATTTCACAAATGGGAGAAACGGGACGTATTATTCGGTTAATTAAATCACTTGGACTAAATAATTGGATAAATTGATTGCTAATTCGTAAAAGCATCGATGGTTCACGGAACGGCGAAAATGCCCTTTTCTTCAAAAGCTCACAATTTCAAAGCACCGAGACGTGTAACACGAATAGAATCGGTGTTTAGCGAGTACTCGCGTACTATGACTCGAGTCCGGGCCCAATTTGAGGCGGCTCGAGTCGAGACGCGCCAGTCCTTTTTAGACCTCTTCGTGTCACGCGATCTTTAATTTATATGCGAACTACACACGTTTTACCGATTAAGGGCATAATCGTTATTCCGCGATTCACCGATATCCTGGGCGTTAGGGAGTCGGAAACACCTCGATCCATGGGCGGAAAAGGGCAACCCGTTCGGGCGCGAGTTTCATTCGCATGGCCCATTCCGTTCACTTTCGGTATTTCTATCTCCCTATTGTAGATTCGGTGGTGAACATTTTATTTTTGTTAGGAAACATGAAGAACCGGAGTAATCATGTACTTGACTTGATCAAACATTAGATAATGGATAGGTGGAATGCTAGGTTCCAATCTAGAGTCAAAAATACAAGTTTGGCTAATTCGGTGAAACCGTAGTGACACCTCACTGAATAGAGTTCTAAAACAAATTCACACATGTAATCGGCCTAGAACCACATCCCAACCCACCTCTTTGTTTGCCTAGGTTAGACACATTGTTTGCTAATCAACCCCGGTCAATAACTGATTAAATCACGTACATTCGGCCTAATATACAACTTGTCTGTATTCATCCATACTTGTCAGTTATTGTCTGTTTTTCATCAGTTTATCAGTTTTCTTCTGTTTTCCATTTATTTTTGCTAATTTGTTGCGGTTCGAGTCCGAGCCCATAGGTTACATGTTGCACGGGGCCCAAGGCCCTAAATCACCGAACACGAGGTCTAACGCCTCCTAATTCATTGAGCGCGTGCAACCCAAGTGCGGAATAGGATCTAGCCTCGAGTCACCATCACGCTCCAAATGGGGCCTATGTGGAAGGCAATTTGGATCGGATGTGTGAAACGTGTTTAGATATCACCCGGGAGCTCGATCGGTCCAACGGTTACAGTGGGAACTAATCAAGTCCCCTGCAAACCGTCGGTTCGATCGGACCCGACCCCCGGCTTTTTTTAGCCCGCGTTGCCTTAATTTATTTATCTGTCATTCAAAACACACGGTGAGCCGAAGCTGAATATTGGCCCAATGAAAACCGATCGGGATCCATTTACTTTATTCAATTGTATTCTGTAATTATTCGAGTGTACATTGTGAGGATCTTATTTGTACATCTATTCATTCATTTGTAAGGATCCCCGATCGGCAAGCGAGAGGTCTGAGTGTTGAACCAGTCAAGTTGGTCTATTAATGCCTAGAGACGAGTAAGCCCGAATACTCGCGGTTTCGGTTCACGCAGGGAGTCAACCGTCGTAGTTTGACAAACTATAAACATCAGGATAGTGAACCGATTCCTCGACGAACGAGCCTACTCATCTTTTGGGTTCTTGGCCCAACATGATCAATTCATCGATTTTACAGTGTCAAAACGGGTGAGTCAAGTACAACCCTAAATCACGTGGTAAATAAACAATATGGCAAGCCTAGCAAACTAGAGTATCAAAAGGGCGTGTGGAATATAGGCCCGCACGTAATAGAACCCACGAATTTGAAATTTCCGGTTCCGCATGACCATTGCCTTAGCATTTAGGTGTATCCCGTACCCCTAGACCCGGGTAACTTGCCGGCCCTCGACCTTCGGGTCGTAAAATGGCAGGTGGCGACTCCTTCTCACCTGCGCCCGTCGCGCGTCCCCGGGAGGGTGGACACTCCCAAGCCGCGTTGCATAGGCGTGCGCATGCGTGCCCCGACGAGATTAAAATTCGGGTGCGCACAGCTTGGCGACTCCGCTGGGGACATCTAGAGGATTCGGGCTCGATTCCGTTTGCTTGCTTGCATGTTTATTTATCGCTTTCCGCACATTTATTTTTTAAGCACATTTATTTCTCGCATTTACTTTACGCATTTGCATCACATCATTCTAGCAGGTTCTTAGGTACCTTGTCCGAAATCCCACGGGCACCAAAATAGGAAGCTAGGTTAGTCAGAGGTTCCGAGTAAGGGAACGGATCGAGTCGGCTATGCCACCGAACCGGCCCCCAAAGATCCTCGCTCGATTTCAAGGAATTCACACCCTTGTATCGGGAGCCCCCATCCCTAGTTAGCGGTTCTCCCTGTAGCACCGGAAACCATGCATACACAGGGACCGTCATGCTGGACCAATCTTTGCCTCCATGTCCCCAACCGACCCCAAAGTCAAGTCGTTGAGTCAGCCCGTAGTTTTTTTTGGACGAGCTTTTTGTTGTTTTCTTTTGGAAAGAGTGATGTATACTGTAAGAGACACGGTTATAGTTTATCTTTCCGCACTGCATGCATTATTTCCAAAAATGACTTAGGACATTACATTGGTTTGATTCTTAAGACGTTGAGTCGACATCTCCTCCATTTAGGTAAGGATGGACCGCCCGGCTCCCGGCCTCAGGCTCGAAGCAATCACACCGCCTAGGCAAGAAATCATGCGCATTTGGAGGACATTCTGTCCAGTGGATCGCGCCTTCATTCAAGGCATCATCGGAGATGTGGTTATGCTCAATGAAACTCCGGTGGATTGGTTCTTCCTAAGGACCGCCGCCGAATTTTGGGACCTCCAACATGCAGTGTTCAACTTTTAGGGAACAAAATTGGCACCCACAATCGAGGAGTATACGGCGCTCATCCAGAGGCCCACGCCTACGACCCAAGGCATCTTTGTGCCCAACCCGTTTGCGGTAATTCGAAGCCAACTCTCCACCCTCCTCGGCATACCCGCCCAAGAAGTCCACCAAGAGCTTCATCAAGGATGGGATCACGGCGTCAGGATCGCGTGGCTTTCAGATTGGACGCTTCTCCGTGCATTGACACCTTCGACGGCGTCCTACCAGCGCGACGCGTGTCACGGGTTCCTGCTTTTGATCTTTGGCACCCTCCTGTTTCCATACGCGCCAAGTCGTCCTCCAAGCGGTGGGAGGCCATAGTTATGTGGAGGCTTTACTAGCCGAGACCGTTCGGTCTCTAGACTATGTTAGAGACGTTTGGCGCGGTAGGATGAGAGGATCCCCACACCTTCTGCAAGTTTGGCTTCTCACGCATATTTGCTCCTTTTGCTCGTCACATCCTTTCTCCTACATTTCGGACGAGCGTTCGCTGATTGAGCGCCTAGTACCAGTCTTTCCACCTCCCGAGCGCAGCTTCTCAGAATGGAGGCACTTTTGGCGCGAGTTGACACCCACGCGATTCTTATAGGTCGCTCGTTGGAATCCTGGCGGCCCCATGATCACAGGGTGTCCCGGGATAGTGGGAGTCCCTCTTCTCAGCCACTTGGGAAGCACGCTCATATTCCTGGGCCAGGTAATCAAACAACTCGGTGGCCTACAGGACATTCCTGACGAGGCAGACCGCCTACCCTACAGCATCCAATGGGCCGACTCCACATCCACGGCCCCCGCAAGATTCCTGCAGATCCGAGAGATTCACCGTCAACGGGACGCTAGCACCATACAGCGTCTTTACTTCCCCGAGCATCCCACCGACGAGGAGCGAGCACTTTCCGCCACATCAGCATACGTGACTCAGTTTTATTCGCAGGGATCAACGTCGCCGCAGCAGTCCCAGATCGCCCCGATTCCCCGAGCCACACCTACATCCGCCCCCGAAGCCGAAAGCTCCACTCAAGCGGCCATGCGCGCAGAGCTACAGTCCATCATGGAGGAACGAGATAGACTCCGTTGCGAGCTCGTTGACTCTCGTGCGGAAGTTGCGGACTACAGGGAGCTTCAGACGGAGTTAGCTCGGGCACGCGCTCGAATTGCAACCTTAGACCGGGAGATGGCCCGCCTGAGCGCTACGTTAGACCGAGTGAAGGCAAGGGCGCGCGGGATCCCCCATCCCTAGGGTTAGCGGACGCACTCATTTTGCCCTCGCTCGGACCTACCCCGCCCTCGGCCGGCCACCGAGCGCAAAGGGATATCGGCTTACGTTTATGTTCTTTTTTCTCTTCCTTGTGCTGTACCCTATAAAACTATGGAACTCGAATCAAACCAATGTAATGATATTAGCGTTTTGAAACTCATGCATCTCATACATCTTGTCCTTTCATTTATTTCGCACCTATCCTTTCGAAGTGTCGACGTCACGCTTACGCACTCTTGGAATTTAGGTAATTACAACTGGCGTCGCATCGATACCCTACTGGTCAACACATCAGGATGGCAGAAGAGGACCGAGTCTGTGCACACCCGAATTTCATCTCGTCGGGGCACGCATGCGCGAAGCCTCCGCGACGCGGCTTGGGAGTGTCCACCTTCCCGGGGACGCGCGACGGACACGCGTGAGAAGGAGTCGCCACTTGCCATTTTACGACCCGAAGGTCGAGGGCCGGCAAGTTACCCGGGTCTAGGGGTACGGGGTACACCTAAATGCTAAGGCAATGGTCATACGGAACCGGAAATTCCGAATTCAGGGGTTCTAATACGTGCGGGCCTATATCCTGCACGCCCTTTTGGTACTCTAGCTTGCTAGGCTTGCCGTTTTGTTTATTTACCGCGTGATTTAGGGTCGCACTTGACTCGCCCGTTTTGACACCTTAAAGTCGATGAATTGATCAAGTTGGACCAAGAGTCCGAAAGATGAGTAGGCTTGTGCGTTGAGGCATCGGTTCACTATCTTAGCGTTACAGTTCATCGAACCGTGATGGTCGATTCCCTGCGCGAACCGAAACCGCGAGTATTCGAGCTTACTCATCTCTCGGTGATAATAGACCGACTTGACCGGTTTGACGCTCGGACCTCTCGCTCGCCGATCGGGGATCCTTACAAGTGACTGAGTGAATATACAAATAAAATCCTCACAATTGTTCTCTCGAATAATTACAAAGTATAACCGAATAAGTAAATGGATCCCGATCGGTTTGCATTGGGCCAATATTCCGCTCCGGCTCACCGTGTATTTTGAATAACCGATAAACAAATTAAGGCAATGCGGGCTCAAGGAGCCAGGGGTCGGGTCCGATCGATCCAACGGTTTACGGGAGAACCAGTCAGTTCTCACTGTATCTAATGGACCGATCGAGTTCCCGGGTGATATCTAAACCCGTTTCACGCACTCAATCCAAATCCGCCTTCCACATAGGCCACATTCGGAGATGTGATGGTGAATCGAGGCTAGATCCCATTCCGCACTCGGGTTGCAAGCACTTGGTGAGTTAGGAGGCGTTGGACCTCGTGTTCGGTGATTTGGGGCGTTGGACCCCGTGCAACACGTAATCTATGGGCTCAGGCCCGAACCACAATAAATCATCATAGGCAAGGATAAAACAGAAGAAAACTGATAAAACTGACATAATACAATCAATAACTGACAACTATCAGTGAATACAGACAAGTGGTGTATTAAGTCGAATGTACGTGATTTAATCAGTTATCGACCGGGGTTGATTTGCAAACAATGTGTCTAGCCTATGCAAACATAGATGGTGGGCTAAAATATGGCTCTAAGCCGATTACATGTGTGAATTTGTTTTAGAATCCTTATTCAGTGAGATGACACTGCGGTTTCACCGAATTAACCAAACTCGTATCTTGACTCTAGATTGGAATCTAATATTCCACCTACCCATTATCTAATGTTCGTTTAAGTCGAGTGCATGATTAATCCGGTTCTTCGTATTTTGTAACTGAAATAAAATGTTCACCACCGAATCTACGATAGGAAGAAAGAAATACCGAAAACGAACGAAATGGGCCACGCGAATGAAACTCGCACCCGAACGGGTTGCCCTCTCTCGTTCATAGCTCTAGGTGTTTCCGACCCCCTAACGCCTAGGGTATCGGTGAATCACGGAATGACGATTATGCCCTTGGATGATAAAATTGTGATGTTCATGCATAAATGGGAGATCGCATCACACGAAGGAGTCTAAGAAGGACTCTCGTGCCTTGACTCGGGCCGCCTCAAATTGGGCCCGGGCTCGAGTCATGGCACGTGAGTACTCACTAGACGTCAATTCCATTCGTGTTACGTGACTCGGTATTTTGAAATTGTGAATCTTTAATGAAAAGGGCATTCTCGCCGTTCCGTAAATCATCGATGCGTTTGCAAATTAATAACCAATTTACCCCATTATTTAGTCCAAGTGATTTAATAAGCCGAGTGATGCGTCCCCTTCTTTTTCTTTTGTGGGATTATTCGATAATTACCAATTTACATCACAATCGTAGATTCGGTGGGTATTTATCCGGAACTAACACGTCTAGTAAATGATTGATGTGCAATCGACAATTAAATGGGAAGCACGATTACAAATAACTCCAAGAGCCGACTTCCAAACGGAGGAGGAGGCTGACCTAGACTCGAAGAGAGCCACGGGGCGCTCGATCACATCCCGAAGAGAATGACCGAACATTCCCTTGGCTCAACCCCGGGTCTTGGGCGGTCTCCCGCGCCGATTTCAATCGTTTCTTGCATGTCTCATATGCCATAGAAATCAACGATACAAGTGCCTAATAAAATGACGCCGTCATGGCGTAGAATACACAAATAAACACACGAGGTGAATACACACATGAAATTCGTAATGCAACATTGATTTATTCAAGGCCAAATTTGGGAATTTATCCTGAGAAACCCTCGGCATCACGGGAGGAGAAGTCCGTGGCCACGGAAGGACCAAGGGACCTCTCGGCCTCCCCGTAAGGAACGTGGCCGTGAGTTCCCCTTGGTGCCACCGATCCGTGGGAACCTCTTCCCCCTAGATCCCGAGTGTTTCTCGTCACATCATCGCATCTTGGTCACGGTTAAAGGCATCACGATCAAAGAAATGGTCCAATCCGAAAAGATGAGGCGGCCATGGACTCTAGAGAGCCAAGAGGGCTCACGGCCCTCCCGCTAAGAGGTTCGGTCGAGAGGTCTCACGGCTCTCTTGGGTCCATGTCGGTCTCATCCCCCCGGATCCGGGACACTTCACGTTATGCATGCATGACTATATGGTATATGGACTTTAATGATAAAAGGTAATCGTGCTACGATGCATGGCGTGCATGGAAACGTCCGGATCTAAAAGGAAAGAACGATATTTTCATGCATTCGGATCTTTCAAGTCATATAAACATTTCATACAAGCAATGATCGAGGGTCTTAACTTCTCTAAGTTGTGAAGAATCGTTACCTAGCCTCGATGCACGAGGAAAAGAGTCGGGGAAGCGGCCTCGAGAGTCGCAAGACTCGGTTTGGGGTTATGGGTGGAGTGACCCGAGAAGAGGGCAGCCGCGGCAACTCGAGGGAAAATGGGTCGACACTCTCGCTCCGGTCATGGCGCGATGCGAGGTCGGGCTCGTTGGACTCCTAAGAGACGGATCTAGATGACCGTAGGCAGACCCGAACGTGCCAAGGCCTGAACAAACCCGAAAATGTGAGAGAAAGTTCGGTAAAAATGTGAGGAACCCGGTAAGAGAGGAACGGATGAACGATGGTTGTGCACGGTTGATCGGCTCTCGGACCGTGACCACCTCTTCACGGGGGAGAGTGAGGGTTGCGAGGAACCCTTTGAACATGATGGCACGACTCGCCGAAGCCGTGGGAAGAAATGGCACGTCGGAAGGCTCGATGTGCACGGCTAGGGGGCCTCGAGACCCGATTGCACTTTCGGCTGGAACGTGATGTTGGGGACCTCAAATGGAAAATCTAAGCCCGGAAATGGACTTAGGGGGTTGGAAATATGTAGGCTAGGGTGTTTGATGATTTTTGGCTTAAGTCGGGTCGGGTGGTTACCGGAATACCGGGTGGTTTCCCGGCGATTTTGGCCGGTTTCGGCCTTGGCAAGGGCTGGACGAAACTTAGGAGAGGGCTGGAGTTTGAGAGGGTTCTTGAGAGAGATTGGCTTGAGAGAAAGTGAGAATGAAGAAGTGATTAGGGTTAATGAAGAATGGGGCTTTATAGGCTAGCTTAATGGGGCAATTAGGGGAAGTTGATCACGGTTTAATGGGTAAGTAGGGGCTGCCGAATTTCAAGAAGAGATTAGGGAAGGGAAAATGTCAAATGGAGTGTGGGGAAAGCAAAGGGGAAGTGATGTGTGTGTAAGAGGAAGTGATGGGTGTAAGAGCAAAATTTGAATTTTGTGGAGGGGAGGGCTTGGAGCCGCCGGCCAAGGGTTGAGCCGAGGCTAATTGCGGCTGAGCCGCGGCTTGAGGGATTGAGCCGTGGCTTGGGGTTGAGCCGCGGCTTGGCGGCTTGGCTTAGCTGAGCTGTGGGTCCCATTTGATTTAGAGAAAAGCCGGAAAACGCTTGAAACTTGATTGAGCTCGCATCCGATCTCCGATGTCCAATTAATTTGTAGATTTGGAATGCTTGAACGACGAGGATTTGAATGAGCCTAATATCGCCATATGTCGTGTGAACGAACGTTCGGGCGACTCGGCGCCTCGAGAGTCGGTTTTGCCTGTTTGGACGTTCGGAGTGGAGTTTAGTGTCCCCCGGTCCCCGATTGCTCTTTGTGCGTCTTGACATTCGTTTCGGTGACCCTTCTGCCCCCGGGGGATCGTTGGCTCGTCGCCCTCGACCGAGGACCGTTAGCCCGGGGAGGCCTAGGGACTTGTGCCCGGGATTTTCTTAGTGCTCCCTGAATGTCTTGAGGTGTTCGGGAATCGTTGTGATCCCTGTTTTCCGTGGACGTGCCCCGAAGGCTCGCCGGGAGACGTTCATGACCACTGAAACGTCCCTCGGGAAACCGAGTCGAGTTTCGGAAGGTCATCTGAAGCTTGTTCCCCGACCTTGGTGGTCCTTGGGTGCCTGTAGGCCCGATTTGGGGGGTCGTCTGCTTGTTAGTGGAGCAGGCCCCGGGAGCTCTGTCAGAAAAGGCGTCCGTGAGAGATCGAGGTGTCCCGTTTCATGTGGTATTCCCCGGAAATGCGTCCGGACGTGTCATTGGTCACTTTGGCACCGAGGGGGAATTTTAGAGTCCCATATTGGGCACCTTTCGATGCTTCGGTGACTCGGTGATGAATAGTGCCACAGTGCCAGCTCCGTCGTTTTCGGGATTCCTTGTTCGTTTATTCTTCTGATGGTTCTCCTCCGCCTTTCTCGGTGGACCATGCTCTTCTCCTATTGCTCGTGGTTCCGTGACCGCATGTTCGCCTCCGATTGCCGGGCGATGAATAGCGTCCCGAGCTTTGGTCGGGAGTCCTCTGTTGGAGCCGGTGGACCAAAATGGGGTGCTGACAGCTTGCCCATCTTTGGTTGCGTGCTCGATTAGAGGATGTAACCAAAGATCATGACAAGCATCCCTTTTTGGTCCCGGCGACCGCCTTGTTGTCATTCCCTGTAGTAGCTCGCCTCTCCTATCATACGATAGTAGCATGATTGGGATTTGGAGGATGTGAAGTGGTAGGTGATGGGCCAAAGCCCGCGGAAAGCAGTAAAGTGGACGCGAAGTCCGGAAAGCAGTAAATGTGGACGCGAAGTCCGCGGACGCGAAATTCGGGAAGCAGTAAAGTGGACGCGAAGTCCGGAAAATAATATAGTGCACGCGAAGTCCGTGGACGCGAAGCCCGTAAAGCAATAAAGTAGACGCGAAGTCCGTGGACACGAAGTCCGGAAAGCAGTAAAGTGGACGCGAAGTCCGTGGACACGAAGTCCGGAAAGCAGTAAAGTGGACGCGAAGTCCGTGGATGCGAAGTCCGGAAAGCAGTAAAGTGGACGCGAAGTCCGTGGACGCGAAGTTTGGAAAGCAGTAAAGTGGACGCGAAGTCCGTGGACGCGAAGTTTGGAAAGCAGTAAAGTGGACGCAAAGTCCGGAAAGCAATAAAGTGGACGCGAAGTCCAGAAAGCAGTAAAGTGGACGCGAAGTCCGGAAAGCAATAAAGTGGACGCGAAGTCCGTGGACACGAAGTCCGGAAAGCAGTAAACTGGATGCGAAGTCCGTGGACGCGAACTCCGGAAAGCAGTAAAGTGGACGCGAAGTCAGTGGACACAAAGTCCGGAAAGCAGTAAAGTGGACGCGAAGTTCGGAAAGCAGTAAAGTGGACGCGAAGTCAGTGGACACAAAGTCCGGAAAGCAGTAAAGTGGACGCGAAGTCCGGAAAGCAGTAAAGTGGACGCGAAGTCCAGAAAGCAGTAAAGTGGACGCGAAGTCCGTGGACGCGAAGTCTGGAAAGTAGTAAAGTGAACGCGAAATCCGTGGACGCGAAGTCTGGAAAGCAGTAAAGTGGACGCGAAGTCCGGAAAGCAATAAAGTGGACGCGAAGTCCGGAAAGTAGTAAAGTGGACGCGAAGTCCGTGGACGCGAAGTCCGGAAAGCAATAAAGTGGACGCGAAGTCCGAAAAGGGGTAAAGTGGACGCGAAGTCCGGAAAGCGGTAAAGTGGACGCGAAGTCCGTAAAGCAGTAAAGTGGACGCGAAGTCCGGAAAGCAGTAAAGTGGACGCGAAGTCCGGAAAGCAGTAAAGTGGAGGCGAAGTCCGTGGACGCGAACTCCGGAAAGCAGTAAAGTGGACACGAAGTCCGTGGACGCGAAGTCAGTGGACGCGAAGTCCGGAAGCAGTAAAGTGGACGCGAAGTCCGGAAAGCAGTAAAGTGGACGCGAAGTCCGGAAAGCAGTAAAGTGGACGCGAAGTCCGGAAAGCAGTAAAGTGAACGCGAAATCTGTGGACGCGAAGTCTGGAAAGCAGTAAAGTGGACGCGAAATCCGGAAAGCAATAAAGTGGACGCGAAGTCCGGAAAGTAGTAAAGTGGACGCGAAGTCCGGAAAGCAATAAAGTGGACGCGAAGTCCGGAAAGCAGTAAAGTGGGCGCGAAGTCCGTGGACGCGAAGTCCGGAAAGCGGTAAAGTGGACGCGAAGTCCGTAAAGCAGTAAAGTAGACGCGAAGTTCGTGGATGCGAAGTCCGGAAAGCAGTAAAGTGGACGCGAAGTCCGTGGACGCGAAGTCCGGAAAGCAGTAAAGTGGACGCGAAGTCCGGAAAGCAGTAAAGTGGACGCGAAGTCCGTGGACGCGAAGTTCGGAAAGCACTAAAGTGGACGCGAAATCCGTGGACGCGAAGTCCGGAAAGCAGTACAGTGGACGCGAAGTCCGAAAAGCAGTAAAGTGGACGCGAAGTCCGGAAAGCAGTAAAGTGGGTAGAGTATAAGGGAAGGTAAGGGTGGGGTGGGATGCTAGGTGGTATGTCGGGGATGTCGGCAGAGGCAAATTGTCCCATTCTGAGTCGAGCTTGTTATTTGTTGTTTCCTCGAGCTAGGGTCAAGAGGATTCTCTATAATTCCCTCCATTCGGTTCGAAGCCCCGATCTGTCGTATGAGCCAATCGCGTGTTCGTCAAGGAGGAGATGCCCCTTGGGATTCCCAATTGCACCTGGGCGCGAATACAGGGAAACCTACAAAGGATATCAGTTGCGTTTAATCGGTGAAACGGGGGCGTATATAAGAAGAATCTATGTAAAGATGTGTCGGGGATTTGGTATCGGTGACCGTTGCAGGGTGGTCGTGTCCCTATCGGAGAATGGCTTTTTCTGGAACGGGTAGCCCGTAGAATATGTGCATAAAGGTAAAATGAGGGATCTTATGGGATCCTCCAAGTCAAGGATACGTTGATTCGACCCCCATTTCGAAGCGGGTCTCGAGCCTGGAGAGTCAAAGAAAGTTTGCTTGCGTCGGAGAGTGCCGAACCACTACTCGGTGTAGCTTCACAGGGGAAGTGTCGCTTTTCTTTCGTGGTCGAGCCGACGTTGTCCCCTAACTTTTGCCTAGGCCGCGGGATGCGTGATAACCTAGCGGGGTATTTTATTTGATTTTTCTCACATGAATGCTCACCTTTTGCTACGATTCCCCATGTTTGGGTGGGATCGCACCCCTCTGGTCCTCTAACTTTTGCCTAGGCCTTCTCGAAGAGGTTTTCGACCTAGCGAGGAAGTGATTTGTGCTCTCCTTTTACCGCGACCCCCCTTTGCGGGATTTTAGGTCGTGCCACTCGTTCCCTAGCTTTTGCCTAGGCCTGCCTCGAAGAGGTTTTCGACCTAGCGGGAAAATTTATTTTTTTCTCTCAAGAAAGCTTAGTATTGTACAAAAGGTGGGAATTGATGCTCATTCATGAGAACAGAAATGTCTTTCAACAAAAACAGGCACGGAGCCCGGCGAATAAAGAATGTACAAGTGCTCATGGATAATACTTCTTGATGGCATCAGCGTTGACGGGAAGGGCATTTTCAGTGCCGTCCATGTCGCTCAAAATAACCGCTCCTCCGGAGAAAACCTCTTTGACTACGAAGGGGCCGTCGTATTTGTACGAGAACTTCCCTCGAGAGTCCGACGTGACGTGTAGGACTTTCCTCAAGACGAGGTCACCAGGGTTGAAATCGCAGTGGCGGACTCTTGCGTTGAAGGCTCGAGCCATTCTTTGCTGGTAGCACTGTCCGTGGCATAGCGCTTTCAGCCTCTTTTCATCAATGAAGTTCAACTGTTCGTACCGCTGCTTCGCCCACTCTGCTTCTTCAAGTTCGGTCTCGGCAAGAATCCTCATGGAAGGGATCTCCACTTCGATTGGGAGGACGGCCTCCATGCCATAGACTAGGGAGTACGGGGTTGCCCCGGTTGAGGTTCGTATGGATGTCCGGTACGCCAAGAGTGCATAGGAAAGCATCTCGTGCCAATCCTTGTAGTTCACCGTCATTTTTTCAATGATCTTTTTGATGTTCTTATCCGCCGCTTCCACCGCACCGTTCATTTGGGGACGGTACGGTGTGGAGTTGCGGTGTCGGATTTTGAATTGTGCACAGAGTTCATCGATGACCTTGTTGTTCAGGTTCTTGGCATTGTCCGTGATGATTGTCGCAGGGACCCCGTACCGGGCGGTGACGTCGCGTCTGAGAAAACGGGCCACGGCTTTTGCGGTGACTGACGCAAGAGTGACGGCTTCGATCCATTTGGTGAAGTAATCGATCGCCACCAAAATGAACATATGCCCGTTAGACGCTTTGGGGTTGATTGGGCCAATCACATCCATCCCCCACATCGAAAAAGGCCATGGTGCCGTCATGGGGAGCAGTTCGTTGGGCGGCGCTTTGATCTGATCGGCGTAAACCTGACATCGGTGGCAATGCCTGACATGCTTCACACAATCAGTCTCCATGGTGGACCAATAATAGCCTAGGCGCATAATCTTCTTAGCGAGCATGAGACCGTTCATATGGGGTCTACAGTTTCCCCCGTGCACTTCCTCCATGAGACGTCGGGATTCATGTTCGTCGATGCACCGGAGGAGTGTGGAGTCGAAGGAGCGGCGGTAAAGTATCACACCACTCAGAAAATAGTGTATCGCGAGGCGTCTGAGAGTCTTTCCATCGCGGGGATCGGCGAATGGGGGGTATTGGCCGGTTCGTAGAAGGTTCTTAATGTCTTCGTACCACGGCTTTGCCTCGGACGCTTCGATTGAATTGCAGTGTGCCGGTCCTTCGGCTATCTCAATCCCGAGGGGCTCGATAAGGTTTTCCTTTGTGATGCTCATCATGGAGGCGAGCGTTGCAAGCGCATCCGCGAATTGATTTGTCATGCGTGGGGTATAGGTGAACGAGATGTCTTCGAAGTTCTCGGTTAACTTCTCGAGGTATTCGTGGTATGGCACTAACTTCGCATCTTTCGTCTTCCGCTGCCCCAATGTTTGGAATATGGTGAGCATAGAGTCGCCGAACATTTCTAGCTCTTTTACCTTGAAATCAATCGCCGCCTGTAGGCCGAGAATACATGCCTCGTATTCGGCCACATTATTGGTGCACGGGAAGTCGATCTTTGTCGCTACCCGGGTAATAGCGTCCGTCCGGGGATATTAGCACTGCGCCAATGCCTGATCCCCTGGAATTGACGGCACCGTCAAAGTACATCTTCCACCCCAGTTTCTCTCCCTCGTCGTCTACTTAGAGAATCCCCTCATCCGGGAAGTCGGGATTAATCGGTGTGTGGTCTTCAACTGGGAATTCTGCCAAATGATCCGCGATCGCCTGCCCCTTGACCGAAGTGCGGGACACGTACTCGATATCATATTCTGTCAACTGACAACGCCATTTGGCGAGGTTCCGCGTGGAGGAGGGGCTGTCGAGTAAATATTTCAGGGGGTCTGCCTTTGACAGCAAGCGGATCGTATGGTAAAGCGTGTAATGTCGGAGCCTCTGCCTGACCCACACCAATGCACAACACATCTTCTCGATTTCCGGGTAATTGGACTCTCCATCAGTGAACTTTTTGCTCAGATAATAGATCGCGCGCTCCATGTGTGTGGACTCTTCCTCTTGCCCCAACATGCATCCTAATGATTGGCGGCGTACAGTTAGGTAAAGTACGAGGGGACGGCCCGGTGTAGGCGGGACCAATATCGGCGGTTGGACCAGATATGCCTTGATGGTGTCAAAGGCCCTCTGACATTCTTCGTCCCATTCGATCGCCGCGTTCTTGCGGAGCAAGCGAAAGAGTGGTTGGCATTTGTCTGTCAGGTTTGCAATGAATCGCGCGATGTAATTCAATCGTCCTAGAAAGCCTCGTACTTCACGGACCGATGACGGCGGAGGAAGTTCCCTGATTGCCTTGACTTTATCCGGATCTACCTCGATACTGCGCTCGTTGACCACGAATCCGAGCAGTTTTCCCGATCGGGCGCCGAACGTGCATTTTGCCGGATTAAGCCGAAGTTTGTACTCTTTTAAGCGGTCGAAAAGACGCTTCAAATTGACGAGGTGATCTTCCCCTTCTTTGGACTTGGCAATCATGTCGTCGACATAGACCTCGACTTCTTTGTGCATCATATCGTGGAACAACGTAACCATAGCCCTCTGATAAGTTGCCCCGGCATTCTTGAGGCCGAAAGGCATGACGCGGTAACAAAAGGTTCCCCACATGGTAGTGAACGTCGTCTTGATCTTGTCTTCCTCGGCCATCCGAATTTGGTTGTATCCGGAGAAGCCGTCCATGAAAGAAAACTGGGCGTGGCGCGCCGTGTTATCAACTAGTATGTCGATGTGGGGCAAGGGAAAATTGTCCTTGGGGCTGGCCTTATTGAGGTCTCGATAGTCGACGCAGACTCGAACCCTTCCATCTTTCTTTTCCACCAGCACAATGTTTGCCACCCACTCGGAATAGTTACAGACCTCGAGAAAGCCCGCGTTGATCTGCTTGACAACCTCCTCCTTGATGTGGAGAAGGAGGCTTGCCCGTTGCCGTCGCAATTGTTGCCGCTTGGGCGGGAACTTCTCAGTGTCTAGCGGGAGGAAGTGCTTTACTATCGACGGGTCTAGCCCCGGCATGTCGGCGTAGGACCAGGCGAAAACTTCTTGATACCTGCTCAGGAAATCAATCATTCGAACCCGTTGTGTTGGGTTGAGGCTCGTACCGATCTTTAGGATGCGGGGTTCCTCTTCAGTGCCCACGTTGATCTCTTCCGTTGGCTCGAGCGAGGTGAGCTGGCGATCCTCGAGGCGGTACAAACTCTCTTCTATCTCGGGCACTAGACTGTCTTCGTCGAGCCCTTCCCCGAAATATATGGGTCCGGGCTCTCCGAGACATTCTTCGGATGGGTTCGAATCAACGTGTCGAAGATTTGGATTTGAGTAGAACCTGGAGAATTGAAAGAATCGTCTTAGAAAATTTAGAATGGTGTGAACAAAAGAGTAGGGAAGAGAGAAATGGAATAGACAAGGATTCAAAAAATGCATATAGGGAATTCATTGATAGTGTGGATCATGAAGCCATAACAGAGTTCCCACTTCCGTCGTGTGGCCTACGGCTACGCCGACACGCGGGAAACATCTTGTACATAGATAAATCTTACACATCGGCGATCACAGCCGAATAGCGCAGGACTGAGGTCCAGTTATTAAGCTCCTCGTTTTCCTGCGCCGGGCGGATGTGAACCCCTGAAGGAATCTCCTCGGTGACGGCATACACGGTTGGCAAAGCGTCAGTCGTGTCATCGAAGTCCGAGGAAGGGCCATCAGAGGTGATCCCGATGATGAGTGGAGGCCCGGGGAAGAAGTGGGATAGCGGGGGGACTGGAATGCCCCTGTTGAGCCTACCATAGTGCATGGCGAGGCGATGGAGATGGTTGCCCCGGCGGGCCTCAATAATTTCGTGGCAGGAAGGGCGAAAGCCGAGTCCCCTCCTATGCTTATACTCTTCAACTTCAATGGGGCGGCTGATTCCTTGCCCGCGTGCCCCAAGGCCGGTGTCGGGGACGTAATTGTGGCGCAAGAGGACCTTCCCTATCATGCGGTCGACGCGGGATGGTCCGACCTCTCCGTAATCCCGAATGACGGATATGGTCTCGAAGGAGTGGAAGGGCAAGTTTTCGTCGTTTCCGACGTTGATGTAAGGAACTGCCGTCTCTTTATAGATGGCGTAATCTTCCTCCCCTTTGACCGTGATGATCCTCTCTTCAACGATAACTTTCACCTTCTGATGCAGTGAGGACGGAATGGCGCCGGCCGAGTGGATCCAAGGCCTTCCGAGTAGCAGGCTGAAGGCGTTTGGGATATCCAACACTTGGAATGTGACACTGAACGAGCATGGGTCGATATCTATGAGGAGGTCGATTTCTCCGTTCACCTCTCTCCTAGAGCCATCAAAAGCTCGGACCGCTGTTTTGCTTGAACGGACACGGTTGAGATCCACGTTCATCTGCTTCAAAGTGGTCACTGGGCACACGTTGAGCGCGGAGCCGTTATCAATCATGACTCGACCCACGATATGGTTGTTGCACTTGCAGACAATGTGCAGTGCCTGGGAATGCGCGCATCCTTCAGAGGGGAGCTCATCGTCTGAAAACGAGATGGTGTTGGAGAAGATAGAATTGATGGTTTCCTCTATTCGGTCCGGGGGCGTCCCTTTGGGGACTTGTGCAGCCGTCAGGACCCGCAGGAGGGCCTCCCTGTGGGGTTCCGAATTGAGTAAGAGGGCGAGCAATGAGATGTGGGCCGGAGATTTGGCCATCTGCTCCACCACCTTGTATTCGCTCGCCTTGATGACCTTCATGAAGGCTTCGGCCTCCTCTTCAGTCACTTTCTTGGGCGGAATAGACGGGGCCCTGGGCATCGTCTCTACTTCGGTTGCGGGCGCCTTCCCTTTGTCCGTGGTTGCCAGGTTCTCATATAGCCGTCCCGAGCGGGTTACGCCCATGACGTTGAACTGTTGTTCGAGGTTCTCGACACCTTCTTCATAGGTCCAGGGGACCCTGTCATCGAAGTGTGGCTCTCGGACGAGGATGTTTATGACGAAAGGAGCAGGGGGTGCGCCAATTCTCGCGAACCCGACCGTAGCTTCCGTGGGGACGTATTCAATCGCGAAGGGGGAGGGATCACCTCGTTCGCCTTCGCCCTCCCTTGATGTGCATACGGTGATCATGTTGATGGAGTGTCCCTGAGCCGGTCCATGGTCGGGGAGGGGATTAGCCTGTACATTCGGAGACCTTACAGCATTGAATACGAGCTCCTTCGCATCAATCATGTCCTGGATCCTCTCTCTTAACTTCCAGCAATTGTCTAGGGTGTGCCCAGGTGCCCCTCGGTGGTACTCGCATTGCTTGCTCTAATCTTGAATGGTCGGATCGAAGCTCGAGCCGGGCGCTGTTGTCCCGATCTTGTCACGAATTTGCCGGTAAATGTGGGAAAGTGGGACCGGCAAGGCCTGGTATTGTCTGCAGGATCGTGGTTGCGCTGCACCGCCCTGTTGACCTTGCGGGGGCGGGGCTCGTTGTGTCGGCTGAGAAGTCCTAGGAGCCGGAGGTTGGTATTGAGGGGCTCGGGATGGAGTAGGGGCATAATGGTGGACGACAGGCGATGGCACCGTAGATGGGGGTGGAGGCGGTAGTGCGGAATAGTAGATTGGTTGGGTAGGGGTTGAGGCCGATATTGAGGTGCATGCGGGGCGTAGGAGGGAGCTACGGGAGGCGCAGCTGTGAAGTTCATCGAATACTGCTGGGAGGCCTGTTGCGCCATGTTGACGGCATTCACTGAAATTTCCTTCTCTCTCCTCCCGTTAGAAGATGACGATGTCGCGGGGACCTTCTTCGATGACTCCTCTCCTTTACTGACGGGGCTTTCCATCCTGCCGAGCTTAATTCCCAAATGGAGCTTTTTCCCGGCCTCAATGAGGTCGGAGAACGAAGAAGTGTGCGCCAACAGGTGTGAATAATACACCCCCCTCAGGGTAGAATGGAACAACTGGATTTGCTGAACTTCACTAATCGAAGGGATGTGTTTCGCCGCTTGGGCACACCATTTGGTGGCGTATTCCTCGAACTTTTGGCCCTGTGCCATTTCTTTCGTGCTCCAGCTCCAGAAGGGTGGGAGGCGTCTCCGCGCAATATCGGTATTGGTCGGTGAACTTCCGGGAGAGATCCTCCCACGTCGGGATGTCCTCAGCCTTCAGCGACATGAACCAATCGAGGGCCGATCCCGACAGGCTATCTTGGAAGGAGTGGATGACAAACTCCTCGTATTCCCAATATTACAGCATCTTCCCCCGGTAGTGGCGGAGGTGGTGGCGTGGATCCGTCGTGCCCTCATAAGTCTTGAATTCCGGGATCTTGAACTTCGGGGGCAGGCGCATACCCGGGAATAGGCTGCAGTCGCCGTAGCGTGCGTTGGGACGAGCATCACCCTCTTGTAGGGCCCGTATCGTTTCTTCCATCCTCTTGAGCCTTCGCTCCTGTTCGGTGTCAGCCTCGGGGAAGAAATGCGTCGGCGAGGCGAACTGGGCCGCATGAGTCGGCGTGCCCGGTTCGTGGAAGGTGGTGTTTATGGGGGGCGGTGCCTGGTAGGAGAGGCCGGCGTGAGGCTGTAGAGACGGATAGGGAGGAAGCTCCGCGGTTTGGAAGTGAATCGGAGCAGGTGCACTTGAGGTCGGGAAAACCGTCGGCGGAGGGACTGTATAGGCTGCAGTCGGGGCCAACATGGGAACAGGCGGAGGTGCGGACAGGATGTGCTCCGAGGATAAAAAGGTCGCCGGTGGAAGAGGGACTACCGAGGGGGCCGGCGGCGGCGGTAGTTGAGTGGTGAAGGGGTGGACCGTGGATGTGTGCAGCGTTGGCGGTGCGGGAGCCTCAACGTTCTCTGGGGCCTGAGTTGGTGGAGCCCGCAGGGTTGGGTCGACCGTTGGCCCCGGTCCCGGCGGAGGTGTGGAGCTCGAAGAGGCTCGGTTAGGTCCTCTGAGTAGGGCGAGCAGCTCCGCCATGTTGGTGGCCATTTGGTTGACCGTGCCCTCGAGTGCCGCAATGCGGGCTTGGTCATCGGTGGCGGCGAAAGTTAGTGAAGCCGGTGGCAGAGGCGCCCCTGAAGATGCCCGGGGCGGGAGGTGTGTTGGAAGGGCGCCTGGATACGCCGGGAGTACGCCTGCAGGAGTGAGAGGCGGCGGAGCATGCGTTGGAGGTGGTTGAGAGAGAGTCGGGACCGATGGGTTAACTTCTTCGGAGATATCGACATGATCCCCTTCCGCCATCTTGAGACGCTGATGAGTCGGGTAGCGGTGCGACGCCAGTTGTGATCACCTGAATTCCAAGAATGTGTAAGGACAAACATCTATATCTCATATGATAAGTATGGAATGAGTAAAGATGACAAGATGCATGAGATGCATGAGTTTTCAGAATACTAATGTCATTACATTGATTAGATTCAAGTTCCATAGTTTTACAAAATAGGATGTACGAAAGAAAAAAAGGAACATAAACGTAAAGCCGACATCCCTTTGCGCTCGGTGGCCATTTGAAAGCGGCGTAAGTCTGAGCGAGGGCAAAAATGGGCGCATCCGCTAATCCTAGTGGTGGGCGAGGTTGCGTGCCCTTTTGTGCACTCGGTCCAACTGCGCGCTCAAACGGGCCATCTCCCGATCTAGATGTGCGACTCGGGCGCATGCTCGAGTTAATTCCGTCTGGAGCTCCCTGTAGTCCGCGACCTCTGCGCGGGAATCAACAAGCTCATGGCAGAGCCTATCTCGTTCCTCCCTGACGGCCCGAAGTTCCGCGTGCATGGATGCTTGGATGGAGCTTTCGGCTTCGGGGGCGAGGGTAGATGTAGCGCGGGGAGTCGGGGCGGCCTGGGGCTGTTGTGGCGGTGCCAATCCCCGTGCATAGAACCGAGCCACATATGTTGATGTGGCGGAGAATGCTCGCTCTTCGTCGGTGGGGTGTTCGGGGAAGTACAGATGCTGTATGATACTAGCGTCCCGTTGGCGGCGAATCTCTCGAATCTGTAGGAATCTTGCGGGGGCCGCGGATGTAGAGTCGGCCCACTGGATGCGGAAAGGTAGACGGTTCGCCTTGGCGGGAATGTCCTGTAGGCCGCCGAGCTGTCTGATTACCCGGCTGGGGAATATGAGTGTGCTCCCCAAGTGGCTAAGAAGGGGAACTCCCACAATTCCGGGACATCCCGTGATCATGGGGCCGCCGGGGTTCCATCGAGCGACCCATAAGAAGCGTGCGAGCGTCAACTCACGCCAAAAACGCCTCCATTCCGAGAAGCTGTGCTCAGGAGGCGGGATGACTAGCGTAAGGCGTTCGATCAACGAGCGCTCGTCGGAGATGTAGGAGAACGGATGTGCTGAGCAAAAAGGGCGGACGTGCGCTAGAAGCCAAGTCTACAGTAGGTGCGGGGATCCCCTCATCCTGCCACGCCGAACCTCCCTAACATAGTCAAGAGACCGAACGGTCTTGGCTAATAAAGCCTCCACATAATTATGGCCTCCCACCGCTTGGAGGACGACTTGGGCTATTGCCCCGTCAATGAGGTTCGGCGAGTACGGGAACAGGAGAGTGCCGAAGACCAAAAGTAGGAATCCATGACAGGCATCGCGCTGGTAGGAAGCCGTTGTAGGTGTCATTGCGCGGAGAAGCGTCCAATCAGAGAGCCACGCGATCCTGATGCCTTGATCCCACCTCTGATGATGCTCCTCGTGGATGTCTTGAGCAGGTATGTGGAGAAGAGTGGAGAGCTGACCCTGGACGGTTGTGAACGGATTAGGCACGAAGATGCCGTGGGTCGTGGGCGTAGGCCTCTGGATGAGCGCCGTGTACTCCTCGATCGTAGGGGCTAACTCCGCCCCCTGGAAATTGAATACTGTGTGCTCGGGATCCCAGAATTCAGCGGCGGTCCTCAAGAAGATCCAATCCACCGGGGTCTCGGCGAACATAACCATATCTCCGATAATGCCCTGGATGAAAGCGTGATCCACCGGCCGGAGAGTCCTCCAGATGCGCATGATGTCTTGCCTTGGTGGCGTGATTGCTTCGAGCCTGAGACCGGGAGCCGGGCGGTCCATCCTTACCTAGATGGAGGAGATGCCGGCTTAACGTCTTAAGAATCAAATCAATGCAATGTCCTAAGTTTTTTTCGAAAAATGTATGCAATGCGGAAAGGTAAACTATAGTCGTGTTCTTTACAGTATACATCGCTCTTTCTTACAAAAACAACAAAAAGCCAGTCCTAACGAAGAAAAACTACGGGCCGACTCAAGGACTCGACTTTTAGGTCGGTTGACGGCATGGAGGCAAAAATTGGTCCAGCATGACGGTCCCTGTGTATGCATGGTTTTTGGTGCTACTGGGAGAACCGCTAACTATGGATGGGGGCTCCCGACTCAAGGGTGTGAATTCCTTGAAATCGAGCGAGGATCTTTGGGGGCCGGTTCGGTGGCATAGCCGACTCGATCCGTTCCCTTACTCGGAACCTCTGACTAACCTAGCTTCCTATATTGGTGCCCGTGGGATTTCGGACAAGGTACCTGAGAACCCGCTAGAATGATGCGATGCAAATGCAAGAAGTAATGGTGCTTGAAAATAAATGTACGGAAAGCGGTAAATAGACAAGCAAGCAAGCAACCAGAAACGAGCCCGAACCCTCTAAGTGTCCCCAGTGGAGTCGCCAAGCTGTGCGCACCCGAATTTCATCTTGTCGGGGCACGCATGCGCGAAGCCTCCGCGACGCGGATTGGGAGTGTCCACCTTCCCGGGGACGCGCGACGGACACGCGTGAGAAGGAGTCGCCACTTGCCATTTTACGACTCGAAGGTCGAGGGCCGGCAAGTTACCCGGGTCTAGGGGTACGGGGTACACCTAAAACCTAAGGCAATGGTCATACGGAACCGGAAATTCCGAATTCGGGGGTTCTATTACGTGCGGGCCTATATCCCGCACGCCCTTTCGGTACTCTAGCTTGCTAGACTTGCCGTTTTGTTTATTTACCGCGTGATTTAGGGTCGCACTTGACTCGCCCGTTTTGACACCTTAAAGTCGATGAATTGATCAAGTTGGACCAAGAGTCCGAAAGATGAGTAGGCTTGTGCGTTGAGGTATCGGTTCACTATCTTAGCGTTACAGTTCATCGAACCGTGATGGTCGATTCCCTGCGCGAACCGAAACCGCGAGTATTCGAGCTTACTCATCTCTCGGTGATAATAGACCGACTTGACCGGTTTGACGCTCGGACCTCTCACTCGCCGATCGGGGATCCTTACAAGTGACTAAGTGAATATACAAATAAAATCCTCACAATTGTTCTCTCGAATAATTACAAAGTATAACTGAATAAGTAAATGGATCCCGATCGGTTTGCATTGGGCCAATATTCCGCTCCGGCTCACCGTGTATTTTGAATAACCGATAAACAAATTAAGGCAACGCGGGCTCAAGGAGCCGAGGGTCGGGTCCGATCGATCCAACGGTTTACGGGAGAACCGGTCGGTTCTCACTGTATCCAATGGACCGATCGAGTTCCCGGGTGATATCTAAACCCGTTTCACGCGCTCAATCCAAATCCGCCTTCCACATAGGCCACATTCGGAGTGTGACGGTGAATCGAGGCTAGATCCCATTCCGCACTCGGGTTGCACGCACTTGGTGAGTTAAGAGGCGTTGGACCTCGTGTTCGGTGATTTGGGGCGTTGGACCCCGTGCAACACGTAACCTATGGGCTCAGGCCCGAACCGCAATAAATCATCATAGGCAAGGATAAAACAGAAGAAAACTGATAAAACTGACATAATACAATCAATAACTGACAACTATCAGTGAATACAGACAAGTGGTGTATTAAGTCGAATGTACGTGATTTAATCAGTTATCGACCGGGGTTGATTTGCAAACAATGTGTCTAGCCTAGGCAAACATAGATGGTGGGCTAAAATATGGCTCTAAGCCGATTACATGTGTGAATTTGTTTTAGAATCCTTATTCAGTGAGATGACACTGCGGTTTCACCGAATTAACCAAACTCGTATCTTGACTCTAGATTGGAATCTAATATTCCACCTACCCATTATCTAATGTTCGTGTAATTCGAGTGCATGATTAATCCGGTTCTTCGTATTTTGTAACTGAAATAAAATGTTCACCACCGAATCTACGATAGGAAGAAAGAAACATCGAAAACGAACGAAATGGGCCGCGCGAATGAAACTCGCACCCGAACGGGTTACCCTCTCTCGTTCATAGCTCTAGGTGTTTCCGACCCCCTAACGCCTAGGGTATCGGTGAATCACGGAATGACGATTATGCCCTTGGATGATAAAATTGTGATGTTCATGCATAAATGGGAGATCGCATCACACGAAGGAGTCTAAGAAGGACTCTCGTGCCCCGACTCGGGCCGCCTCAAATTGGGCCCGGGCTCGAGTCATGGCACGTGAGTACTCACTAGACGTCAATTCCATTCGTGTTACGCAACTCGGTATTTTGCAATTGTGAATCTTTAATGAAAAGGGCATTCTTGTCGTTCCGTAAATCATCGATGCGTTTGCAAATTAATAACCAATTTACCCCATTATTTAGTCCAAGTGATTTATTTAGCCGACTGATGCGTCCCCTTCCTTTTCTTTTGTGGGATTATTCGATAATTACCAATTTACATCACAACCGTAGATTCGGTGGGTATTTAACCGGAACTAACACGTCTAGTAAATGATTGATGTGCAATCGACAATTAAATGGGAAGCACGATTACAAATAACTCCAAGAGCCGACTTCCAAACGGAGGAGGAGGCCGACCTAGACTCGAAGAGAGCCACGGGGCGCTCGATCACATCCCGAAGGGAATGACCGAACATTCCCTTGGCTCAACCCTGGGTCTTGGGCGGTCTCCCGCACCGATTTCAATCGTTTCTTGCATGTCTCATATGCCATAGAAATCAACGATACAAGTGCCTAATAAAACGACGCCGTCATGGCGTAGAATACACAAATAAACACACGAGGTGAATACACACATGAAATTCGTAATGCAACATTGATTTATTCAAGGCCAAATTCGGGAATTTATCCCGAGAAACCCTCGGTATCACGGGAGGAGAAGTCTGTGGCCTCGGAAGGACCAAGGGACCTCTCGGCCTCCCCGTAAGGAACGTGGCCGTGAGTTCCCCTTGGTGCCACCGATCCATGGGAACCTCTTCCCCCTAGATCCCTAGTGTTTCTCGTCACATCATCGCATCTTGGTCACGGTTAAAGGCATCACGATCAAGGAAATGGTCCAATCCGAAAAGATGAGGCGGCCATGGACTCTAGAGAGCCAAGAGGGCTCACGGCCCTCCCGCTAAGAGGTTCGGCCGAGAGGTCTCACGGCTCTCTTGGGTCCATGTCGGTCTCATCCCCCCGGATCCAGGACACTTCACGTTATGCATGCATGACTATATGGTATATGGACGGTAATGATAAAAGGTAATCGTGCTACGATGCATGGCGTGCATGGAAACGTCCGGATCTAAAAGGAAATAACGATATTTTCATGCATTCGGATCTTTCAAGTCATATAAACATTTCATACAAGCAATGATCGAGGGTCTTAACTTCTCTAAGTTGTGAAGAATCGTTACCTAGCCTCGATGCACGAGGAAAAGAGTCGGGGAAGCGGCCTCGAGAGTCGCAAGACTCGATTTGGGGTTACGGGTGGAGTGACCCGAGAAGAGGGCAACCGTGGCAGCTCGAGGGAAAATGGGTCGGCACGCTCGCTCCGGTCACGGCGCGATGCGAGGTCGGGCTCGTTGGACTCCTAAGAGACGGATCTAGATGACCGTAGGCAGACCCGAACGTGCCAAGGCCTGAACAAACCCGAAAATGTGAGAGAAAGTTCGGTAAAAATGTGAGGAACCCGGTAAGAGAGGAACGGATGAACGATGGTTGTGCACGGTTGATTGGCTCTCGGACCGTGACCACCTCTTCACGGGGGAGAGTGAGGGTTGCGAGGAACCCTTTGAACGTGATGGCACGACTCGCCGAAGTCGTGGGAAGAAATGGCACGTCGAAAGGCTCGATGTGCACGGCTAGGGGGCCTCGGGACCCGATTGCACTTTCGGCTGGAACGTGATGTTGGGGACCTCAAATGGAAAATCTAAGCCCGGAAATGGACATAGGGGGTTGGAAATATGTAGGCTAGGGTGTTTGATGATTTTTGGCTTAAGTCGAGTCGAGTGGTTACCGGAATATCAGGTGGTTTCCCGGCGATTTTGGCCGGTTTCGGCCTTGGCAAGGGCTGGACGAAACTTAGGAGAGGGCTGGAGTTTGAGAGGGTTCTTGAGAGAGATTGGCTTGAGAGAGAGTGAGAATGAAGAAGTGATTAGGGTTAATGAAGAATGGGGCTTTATAGGCTAGCTTAATGGGGCAATTAGGGGAAGTTGATCACGGTTTAATGGGTAAGTAGGGGCTGCCGAATTTCAAGAAGAGATTAGGGAAGGGAAAATGTCAAATGGAGTGTGGGGAAAGCAAAGGGGAAGTGATGTGTGTGTAAGAGGAAGTGATGGTGTAAGAGCAAAATTTGAATTTTGTGGAGGGGAGGGCTTGGAGCCGCCGGCCAAGGGTTGAGCCGAGGCTAATTGCGGCTGAGCCGCGGCTTGAGGGATTGAGCCGTGGCTTGGGGTTAAGTCGCGGCTTGGCGGCTTGGCTTGGCTGAGCTGTGGGTCCCATTCGATTGAGAGAAAGCCGGAAAACGCTTGAAACTTGATTGAGCTCGCATCCGATCTCCGATGTCCAATTAATTTGTAGATTTGGAATGCTTGAACGACGAGGATTTGAATGAGCCTAATATCGCCATATGTCGTGTGAACGAACGTTCGGGCGACTCGGCGCCTCGAGAGTCGGTTTTGCCTGTTTGGACGTTCGGAGTGGAGTTTAGTGTCCCCCGGTTCCCGATTGCTCTTTTTGCGTCTTGACATTCATTTCGGTGACCCTTTTGCCCCGCGGGGGATCGTTGGCTCGTCGCCCTCGACCGAGGACCGTTAGCCCAGGAAGCCTAGGGACTTGTGCCCGGGATTTTCTCAGTGCTCCCTGAATGTCTTGAGGTGTTCGGGAATCGTTGTGATCTCTGTTTTCCGTGGACGTGCCCCGAAGGCTCGCCGGGAGACGTTCATGACCACTGAAACGTCCCTCGGGAAACCGAGTCGAGTTCCGGAAGGTCATTGAAGCTTGTTCCCCGACCTTGGTGGTCCCTGGGTGCCTGTAGGCCCGTTTTGGGGGGCCGTTTGCTTGTCAGTGGAGCGGGCCCCGGGAGCTCTGTTAGAAAAGGCGTCCGTGAGAGATCGGGGTGTCCCGGCTCATGTGTTATCCCCCGAAAATGCGTCCGGACGTGTCATTGGTCACTTTGGCACCGAGGGGGATTTTTAGAGTTCCATATTAGGCACCTTTCGGTGCTTCGGTGACTCGGTGATGAATAGTGCCACAGTGCCAGCTCCGTCGTTTTCGGGATTTCTTGTTCGTTTGTTCTTCTGATGGTTCTCCTCCGCCTTTCTCGGTGGACCATGCTCTTCTCCTATTGCTCGTGGTTCCGTGACCACACGTTCGCCTCTGATTGCCGGGCGATGAATAGCGTCCCGTGCTTTGGTCGGGAGTCCTCTGTTGGAGCCGGTGGACCAAAATGGGGTGCTGACACTCGATGTCTTCGACGAAGTCAATCCGCCGGTCTCGGCTCATTCTCAGCCGCCCTCGGCGCATGCTCCACCGCCTCCGACTCCCGCAGGCGTACTTCCGGCGTACTCAGGCTCCCTTCCGACGCATCTTCCGCCCCCAACATCTTCAGGGGCGCCCCTCCCGCGAGTCTCACTAACGTCATCCGCCTCCCGCGAGTCTCACCAACATGGCTGAACTGTTCGCCCTACTCAGAGGACCGAACCGCGCATCCTCGAGCTCTACACCTCCTTCGGAACAAGGACCAACAATCGATCCGACCTCTTGGATTCCACCAACCCAAGTTCTGGAGGCCACGGATGCTCCCGCCCCGCCAACAACGCACACGTCCACGGTTCATCCGTTCACCAGCCCTTTTCCACCTCCACCGGCCCCCGCGGCCGTCCCACTTCCATCGGCGGCATTCTTATATTCAAAGCAAGCCTTGTCCGCGCCACCACCTATCTCCATGCCGGCTCCAGCCGTAGCCTACACCGTCCCTCTGCCGATGATTTTTCCGGCATCAAATGCACCTGCTCCGACTCACCTCCAAGTCGCAGAGCTCACTCTGTACCCATCTCTGCAACCCCACGTTGGCCTCTCCTACCAGGCACCGCCTCCTATAAATACCACCTTCCTCGAACCGGGCACACCAACTCACGCGGCCAGTTCGCTTCACCGACACACTTTCTTCCGGAGGTTGACGCCGAGCAGGAGTGCAGACTAAAGAGAATGGAGGAAACAATACGAGCCCTGCAAGCAAATGAGGCTCGACCTGAAGCAGGCTATGGTGACTGTAGTCTTTTCCCGGGCATGCGGCTACCCTCGAAATTCAAGATCCCGGAGTTCAAGACCTACGAAGGTACGACAGATCCACGACACCACCTCTGCCATTACCGAGGGAAGATGCTGCAATATTGGGAATACGAGGAATTTGTCATCCACTCATTTCAAGACAGTCTGTTGGGATCAGCTCTCGATTGGTTCATGTCACTAAAGGCCGAGGACATTCCGACGTGGGTGGACCTTTCCCAGAAATTCATCGACTAGTATCAGTACTGCACGGAAACGCCTCCGACCCTCTTGGAATTGAGCATGAAGGAGATGGAGCACGGGCAAAGATTCGAAGAATACGCTACCAAATGGCGTGCCCAAGGGGCAAAGCACATCCCTCCAATCAGCGAAGTACAACAGATCCAGTTATTCCATTCCACCCTGAGGTGAGTGTACTATTCGCACTTGTTGGCCCACACCTCTTCATTCTTCGATCTCATCGAGGCCGGGAAAAAGCTTGATTTGGGCATTAAGCTTGGCAGGATGGAAGGCCCTACCAGTAAAGGAGAGGAACCCTCGAAGAGGGCCTCCGCAATAACGACATCTTCTAGCGAAAGAAAGGGGAAGGAGGTAACAGTTAACGCCGTCAATCCAGCACATCCGACGCCCCAACAGTATTCGGTGAACTTCACGACTGCACCCCCCGTGGTCCCCACCGACACTCCGCAATATAGGCCTCAATCCCCCACCCAATTAATCTACTATTCTGCACTACCGCCTCCACCCCACCTACGGTGCCATCACCCGTTGTCCACCACTATACCCCTACTCCACTCCAAGCCCCTCAATACCAACCCCCGGCTCCGAAGGTTTCTCAACCAACACAACGAGTCCCACCCCCGCAAGGTCAACAGGGTGGTGCAGCACAACCGCGACCACGCAGGCAATACCCATCCCTGCCGGTCCCACTTTCCCACATTTACCGGCAACTTCGTGACAAAATCGGGACAATAGCGCCTGCTCTGAACTTCGACCCAACCATCCAAGATCGAAGCAAGCAGGCCGAGTACCATCGAGGGGCACCAGGGCACACCCTAGACACTTGTTGGAGGTTAAGGGAAAGGATCCAGGAGATGATTCATGCAAAGGAGCTCGTGTTCAATGCTGTAAGATCTCCGAACGTACAAGCTAATCCCCTCCCCGACCATGGATCGGCTCGGGGGCCCTCCATCAACATGATCAGCATATGCGCATTAGGGGAGGGCGAAAGCGAGCAAGGCTGCCCCTCCCCCTTCGGGATTGAGTATGTCCCCGCGGAAACTGTAGTTGGGTTCACCGGGATTGACGCATCTCCTACCCCGTTCGTCATAGATGTTCCCGCCCGAGAACCATACTCGGACGACAAGGTCCCCTGGACCTATGAGGGAGGTGTCGGAAGCCTTGAGCAACAATTCGGCTTCATGGGCATAATACGCTCGGGACGGGTATATGAGAATCCAGTGGCCACAAACAAAGGGAAGGCACCCACCGCGGAAACAGAAGCGATACTCGGAGTCCCGCCTACTCCGCCCAAGGAGGTAACCGAAGAAGAAGCTGAAGCCTTCATGAAAATTATCAAGGCAAGTGAGTATAAGGTAGTGGAGCAGATGGCCAAATCTCCGGCCCATATATCGTTGCTCGCCCTCCTCCTCAGCTCGGAACCACATAGGGAAGCCCTCCTGCGGGTCCTAACGGCTGCACAAGATCCCAAGGGGACATCTCCGGACCGGATAGAGGAAACCATCAACTCCATCTTCTCCAATACGATCTCGTTTTCGGACGACGAGCTCCCCTCTAAAGGATGCGCACATTCCCGGGCATTGCACATTGTCTGCAAATGCAACAACCATATCGTTGGTCGAGTCATGATCGACAACGGCTCTGCGCTCAACGTATGCCCGGTGACTACTTTGAAGCAGATGAATGTAGATTTCAATCGCATCCGCCCGAGCAAGACAGCGGTCCGAGCCTTCGACGGCTCACGGAGGGAGGTGAACGGGGAAATCGACCTCCTCATAGATGTCGGCCCATGCTCTTTTAGCGTCACATTCCAAGTGCTGGATATTCCGAACGCCTTTAGCCTACTACTCGGAAGGCCTTGGATCCACTCGATCGGTGCCATTCCCTCCTCTCTACATCAGAAGCTGAAATTCTTTGTCGAAGAGAGGATTATCACGGTCAAAGGGGAGGAAGACTACGCCATCTATAAAGAGACGGCGGTCCCTTACATCAGCGTCGGAAACGACGAAAATCTGCCCTTCCACTCCTTCGAGACCATCTCCGTCATTCGGGATTACGGAGAGGTCGGACCATCCCACGCCGACCGCATGATAGGGAAAGTTCTCTTGCACCACAACTAAATCCCCGGCACTGGCCTTGGGGCGCGCGGGCAAGGGATCAATCGCCCCATTGAAGTTGAAGAGTATAAACATAGGAGGGGACTCGGCTTTCGCCCCTCCTGCCATGAATCATCTCCACCGCCTCGCCATGCACTATGGGAGGCTCAACATGAGCATGCAAGTTCCCCCGCTGTCTCACTTCTTTCCTAAACCTCCACTCATCATCAGGAGCACCCTTGACGGCCCTTCCTCGGACTTCGATGACACGCCTGACGCTTTGCCAACCGTGTATGCCGTCACCGAGGAGATTCCTTCAGGGGTTCACATCCGCCCGGCGTAGGAAAATGATGAGCTTAACAACTGGACCCTAGTCCTGCGCTATTCGGCTGTGATCGCCGATGTGTAAGATTTATCTATGTAGAAGATGTTTCCCGTGTGTTGGCGTAACCATAGGCCGCACGACGAAAGAGGGATCTCTGTTATGGTTTCACGATTCATACTATCAATGAAATCCCTACATGCATTTTTTGAATTCCTGCGTGTTTTATCTTCTTTCCCTACTCTCTCGTTCACAGCGTTCTAAATTTTCTAAAACAATCCTTTCAATTTTCCAGGCTCCACTCGAATCCAAATCATCGACACGTCGATTCGAACCCATCCGAAGAGTGTCTCGGAGAGCCCGGACCCATATACTTCGGGGAAGGGCTATGGGTTCGGGCTCGACGAAGACAGTCAAGTGTCCGAGATAGAAGAGAGTTTGCGCCGCCTCGAGGATCGCTAGCTCACCTCACTCGAGCCAACGCAAGAGATTAATGTGGGCACCGAAGATGAGCCCCGTACCTTAAAGATTGGCACGGGCCTCGACCCAACGCAACGAGCCCGAATGATCGATTTCCTGACAAGGTGCTAAGAAGTTTTCGCTTGGTCCTACACCGACATGCCGGGTCTAGACCCATCGATAGTCAAGCATTTCCTCCCGCTAGACACTGAGAAGTTCCCGACCAAGCGGCAGCAGTTACGACGGCAACGAGCAAGCCTCCTCCTCCGCATCAAAGAGGAGGTTATCAAACAGATCAATGCGGGCTTTCTCGAAGTTTGTAACTATTCCGAATGGGTGGCAAATATTGTGCCGGTAGAGAAGAAAGACGGAAGGCCGAGGAAGATAAGATCAAGACGACTTTTCCGGGTACAATCAAATTCGGATGGCCAAGGAAGATAAGATCAAGACGACGTTCACTACGATGTGGGGAACCTTTTGTTACCGCGTCATGCCTTTCGGCCTCAAAAATGCCGAGGCAACTTATCAGAGGGCTATGGTCACATTGTTTCACGATATGATGCACAAAGAAGTAGAGGTCTACGTCGACGACATGATTGCTAAGTCCAAAGAAGGAGAAGATCACCTCGTCAACTTGAAGCGTCTTTTCGACCGCTTAAAAGAGTACAAACTCCGACTTAATCCGGCAAAATGCACGTTCGGCGCCCGGTCGGGAAAACTGCTAGGATTCGTGGTCAGCGAGCGCGGTATCGAGGTAGACCCGGATAAAGTCAAGGCAATCAAAGAGCTTCCTCCGCCGTCGTCGGTCCGTGAAGTACGAGGCTTCTTAGGGCGATTGAACTACATTGCACGATTCATCGCAAACCTGACAGACAAATGCCAACCACTCTTTCGCTTGCTCTGCAAGAACGCGGCGATCGAATGAAACGAAGAATGTCAGAAGGCCTTCGACACCATCAAGGCATATCTGGTTCAACCACCTGTATTGGTTCCGCCTACACCAGGCCGCCCCCTCATACTTTACCTAACTGTACGCCGACAATCATTGGGATGCATGTTAGGGCAGGAGGAGAAGTCCACACACACGGAGCACGCAATCTATTATCTGAGCAAAAAGTTCACCGACGGAGAGTCCAATTATCCGGAAATCGAGAAGATGTGTTGTGCATTAGTATGGGTCATGCAAAGACTCCGACAATACACGCTTTATCACACGATTCGCTTGCTGTCAAAGACGGATCCCCTGAAGTATTTACTTGATAGCCCGTCCTCCATGCGGAACATCGCTAAATGGCGCTGTTAGTTAACGGAGTATGACATTGAGTACGTATCCCGCACCTCGGTTAAGGGGCTGGCGATCGCGGATCATTTGGCGGAATTCCCAATTGAAGACAGCACGCCGATCAATCCCGACTTCCCGGACGAGGGAATTCTCCAAGTAGAGAGTGAGGAGGAAAAACCAGGGTGGAAGATGTACTTTGACGGTGCCGTCAATTCCGCGGGGTTCGGCATTGGTGCAGTATTGATATCCCCGGACGGACGCTACTACCCGGTGGCGGCAAAAATTGACTTTCCATGCACCAGTAATGTGGTCGAGTACGAGGCATGCATCCTCGGTCTGGAAGCGGCGATCGACTTCAAGGTAAAAGAGCTAGAAGTATTCGGCGACTCTATGCTCACAATCATCCAAACATTAGGGCAGTGGAAGACAAAGGACGCGAACTTAGTGCCGTACCACGAGTACCTCGAGAGGTTAACGGAGAGTTTCGAAGACGTCTCCTTCACCAATACCCCACGCATGAAAAATCAGTTCACAGTTGCGCTTGCGACGCTCGCCTCCATGGTGAGCATTACGAGGGAAAACCTTATCGAGCCCCTCGAGATTGAGATAGCCAAAGGACCGGCCCACTGCAATGCAATCGAAGCGTCCGAGGGAAAGCCATGGTACGAAGATATTAAGAACTGCTTACGAACCGGCCAATACCCTCCATTCGCTGATCGGCGCGATCGAAAGACGCTCAGAGGCCTTGCGATACACTATTTTCTGAGCGGCGAGATACTTTACCGCCGTTCCTTTGACTCCACGCTCCTCCGGTGCATCGATGAACACGAATCACGACGTCTCATGGAGGAAATGCACGGGGGAAATTGTGGACCCCATATGAGTGGTCTCATGCTCGCTAAGAAGATTATCCGCTCAGGATACTATTGGTCCACCATGGAGACTGATTGTGTGAAGCACGTCAGACATTGCCACCGATGTCAGGTTTACGCCGATCAGATCAAAGTGCCGCCCAACGAGCTACGCCCCAAGATGGCACCGTGGCCTTTTTCAATGTGGGGGATGGATGTGATTGGCCCGATTAACCCCAAAGCGTCCAACGAACATATGTTTATCTTGGTGGCAATTGATTACTTCACCAAATGGATCGAGGCTATCACTCTCGCGTCGGTCACTGTAAAAGCCGTGGCCCGTTTTCTCAGACGCGACATCATTGCCCGGTATGGGGTCCCGGCGACGATCATCACGGATAACGCCAAGAACTTGAACAACAAAGTCATCGACGAGCTCTGTGCCCAATTCAAGATTCAGCATCGCAATTCCACTCCATACCGTCCGCAAATGAACGGTGCGGTGGAAGCTGCGAACAAGAACATCAAGAAGATCATTGAGAAAATGACAGTGAATTACAAGGACTGGCACGAAATGCTCCCGTACGCTCTCTTGGCATACCGAACGTCAATCCGGACCTCCACGGGGGCAACTCCATATTCCTTGGTCTACGGCATGGAAGCAGTCCTCCCAATTGAGGCTGAAATCCCTTCCATGAGGATCCTTGCCGAAACCGAACTTGAAGAAGCAGAATGGGCAAAACAGCGTTACGAACAATTAAACTTCATTGATGAAAAGAGACTGAAAGCGCTATGCCATGGACAGTGCTACCAGCAAAGAATGTCTTGAGCATTCAATGCAAGAGTCCGTCACCGCGGATTCAACCCCGGTGACCTCGTTTTGAGGAAAGTCCTACACGTCACGCCGGATTCCAGGGGAAAGTTCTCGTACAAATACGACGGACCCTTTGTTGTCAAGGAGACCTTCTCCGAGGGAGCCGTCATTTTAAGCGACATGGACGGGACTGAAAATGCGCTCCCGGTCAACGCTGATGCCATCAAGAAATATTATCCATGACCACCCATGTTGTATCTCAATTGCCGGACCTCGTGTCCGTTTCTTTTATAACATCTTTTTCATTCATCCATGTGTATACAGACTCCCGTCATTTTCTTCACCACGCGACCTTCCTGAGAGAAAAAAATAATAATTTTCCCGCTAGGTCGAAAACCTCCCCGAGGCGGCCTAGGGAAAAGTTAGGGAGCGAGGGGCACGGCTTAAAATCCCGCAACGGGGAGTCGTGGCAAAAGGAGATCATAAATCATTTCCTCGCTAGGTCTAAGACCCTCAAAGGGAGGCCTAGGCAAAAGTCAGAGGACTCGAGAGGTGCGATCTCACCTAAAACACGGGTGATCGTAGCAAAAGGTGCGCGTTCATGTAAGAAAAATTAAATAAAATACCCCGCTAGGTCGTCACGCATCTCGCGGCCTAGGCAAAAGTTAGGGGACAATGTCGACTTGACCACAAAAGAAAGGCAACGCTTCTCCGTGAAGCTACACCAAGTAGTGGTTCGGCATCCTCCGACGCAAGCAAACTCTCTTCGGCTCTCCAGACTCGAGACTCGCCTCGAAATGGGGTCGAATCAACGTATCCTTGATTTGGAGGATCCCATAAGATCTCTCCTTTTACCTTTATGCACATATTCCGCGGGTCATCCCGCTTCATGAAAGGCCATTCCCCCATAGGGACACGGCCACCCTCTAAGCGGCCACCGATAGCGAATCCCCGACACATCTTTACATAGATTCTTCTTATACATCCTAGTCTCACCAATTAGGCACAACTGATA
Organism: Punica granatum; assembly: GCF_007655135.1. NCBI lineage: Eukaryota > Viridiplantae > Streptophyta > Magnoliopsida > Myrtales > Lythraceae > Punica > Punica granatum. The sequence continues at coordinate 33,921,801 of NC_045127.1, read as the reverse complement.
TCCTTTGTATGTTTCCTTTTCTCCATGCACAGGTACAGCCGAGAACCCCACAGGGCATCTCCTTCTTGACGAACACGCGATTGACTCATGCAGCAGATCGCAATCTCGAACCGAACCGAGGGCACTATAGGGGGTCCATTTGATTCCAGTTCAGGAAAACAACAAATGGCACTTCACGTCGCCCGAATACAATTTCGACTCGGGGCGGAGCCATCCGCCCCTCCAGCACTGTGTGATGCCACCTAGCATCGATCCCCATCCCTACCTTCCCTACACTTTAGTAATTTTACTGCTTTCCACGTGGTTCGGCCTAGTAATTTTACTTCTTTCTACGGGTTTCGGCCTAGTAATTTTACTGCTTTCCACGGGCTTCGGCCTAGTGATTTACTGCTTTCCACGGGCTTCGGCCTAGTAATTTTACTGCTTTCCACGGGCTTCGGCCTAGTGATTTACTGCTTTCCACGGGTTTCGGCCTAGTAATTTTACTGCTTTCCACGGGCTTCGGCCTAGTAATTTTACTGCTATCCACGGGTTTCGGCCTAGTAATTTTACTGCTTTTCACGGGTTTCGGCCTAGTAATTTACTGCTTTCCAATGGCTTCGGCCTAGTAATTTTACTGCTTTCCACAGGCTTCGGCCTAGTAATTTTACTGCTTTCCACGGGCTTCGGCCTAGTAATTTTACTGCTTTCCACGGGCTTCGGCCTAGTAATTTACTGCTTTCCACGGGATTCGGCTTAGTGATCCACTGCTTTCCACAGGCCTCGGCCGTACACGTACTATCATGGGGGCTTAGGCCCCTCATCTACATTTCATAATTTTCGCTTCTCAACCATATTGGTTACCCTGTGACAGGTTCGGGCACTTTTACACATCCTCCCTAAGTATCCAACGCGGAGGGGCGAGCTACTTCAGGGCGTGACAACAAGGCGGTCGCCGGGACCAAAAAGGGATGCTTCTCATGATCTTTGGTTACCTCCTCTGATCGAGCACGCAACCAAAGAGGGGCAAGCTGTCAACACCCTATTTTGGTCCACTGGCTCTGACAGAGGACTTCCGATTAAAGCTAGGGACACCATTCATAATCGGAAAAACGGAGGCGAATGTGCGGGCACAGAGTCATGATTAACAAGAGAAAAGCAGGGTTCACTAAAAAGGCATAGGAGAGCAATCAGAAGAGCAGACATACAACGAACCCCGAAAACAGCAGAGGCTAGCACTGTGACACTATTCATCACCGAATCACCGAAGTATCGAAAGGTGCCCAATATGGGACTCTAAAAATCCCTCTCGGTGCCAAAGTGACCAATGACATGTTCGGGCGCGATTCGGAGACATCCTGCTTAAGCCGGGGCACCCCCCTGAACTCTCACAGACGCCTTTTCTGACAGAACTCCTGGGGGCCCAATTCAAGGACGAGCAAACGGCACCCGGGAACGGACCTACACGCACCCAAGGACCACCAAGACCATGGAACAGACTTCAGACAGCCCTTCGGAATTCGACTTGGTCTCCCGAGTGGACCCCGACTTGAAAAGGGGCCCTTTCAAACGGGATCTAACGCTCAGAGCTCATTCGGTGGAAAGTTGACGTCCGAGTTTCACACCCTCACTCCCCATAACTCCTAGGACTGGGGAAATCATTTCGCCTCGAGCCAAACAAGTCAGTTAGGTCTCCCGAGTGGCATTTCAGTGGTCGCGAATGCCTCCCGACAAGTCTTCGGGGCTCGTTTTTGATAAACGGAGGCCACGGCTGTCTTCAAACACTTCAAGGCATTCGGGAAACAAAGAGGAAGCCTCGATTGTGGATCCCTAGGTCATCTTCGGCCAATGATCTTCGGTCGAGGATGGCGATCCAACGATTCCACGCGAAATAAAAGCTCACTGGGACGAACACCACAATGCACAAAGGAGCAATTGGAGAACGAGGGCGGTTAACTCCACTCTGAATGCCCAAACGGCACAAAACCAACTCTCGAGGCATCGAGTCGTCCGAACATTCGTTCACATGACATATGGCGATGTTAAGCTCATTTAAATTCTCTTCGCGCAAACATCTCAAATCTATCAATTAATCTCAAACACACGGCTAGAACCCATGGCCGGCGGCTCAACCCTTCCTCCCTTCCCTCCACCACACAATTCAAATATCTCTTACGCCCTCTTATACATCTCTCCTATCCATCACCTCCCATCACCCTTTCTCTTGCTTCCCCTACACTCTAAGTGACATCTTCCCCTTTTAATCTCCCTCCAAAAATTCGGCAGCCACTTTAACCCCCCTAACCCCACTCAATTTTGCTTAATTGCATCATTAGAGCCTCCTATAAGTTCCCTAGTATCATTAACTCTAATCAGTTCTTCATTCTCGTTCTCTCTCAAGCCAACTTCTCTCAAGAATTCTCTCAAACTCCAGCCCTCTCCCTCATTTCGTCCGACCCATCCCTAAGGCCGAAAGCGGCTAAAACCAACGGAAAACCACCCGGTATTCCGATCACCACCCGACCCGACTTAAGCCAAACATCCCCAAACTTCCTAGCCTACATATTTCCCACCCCCTAAGTCCATTTCCAGGCTTGGATTTTCGGTTTGAAGCATTCAACATCACGCTCCAGCCGTTAAAGCTATCGGGTCCCGAGACAGTTATCGGGTGCACCCGGACTTCTACGACGTGTCATTTCTTCCCACGACTTCGGCGAGTCGTGCCATCACGTTCGAAGGGTCCCTCACGACCCACACTCTCCCCCGTGAAGAGGTAGTCACGGTCCGAGAGCCCTACAACCGTGCACAACCTCCGTTCCACTTCCTCCTCCTTACCGGGCCCCGTTAACATTTACCGAGTTTTCTCTCACTTTTTTCGGGTTTCTCCCAGCCTTGGCACGTTCGGGACTGCCCGCGGACGTCTAGATCCGTCTCTTAGGGTTCCAAGGAGCTCAATCTCGCATCGTGCCGTGGTCGGAGCTAGCGTGCCCATCCCGTTCTCTCCAAGCTGTCGTTGCCGCTGCCCCTCGGGTATCCATCACCCGTCACGTCTAACCGGATCACCCGATCCTCTCGCCGCTTCCCCGACTCTTTCCCTCGTTCATCGAGGCTAGGTAACACTCCTCTACGACTTAGAGAAGTTAGGTTCTTCACATTTGTTGGTTTCAAGGCATTGAGGTGATTATTAACTGAAGAACATGCGAGTTAGCTCGTTTCCATGCGTTCTCATGCATTTTCATGCAACTTCATACACTCCCATGCACGTACACCTCCATGCATCATTCATATGCTGCATGAAATGAATGAGCCATGAAGGGAAAGGATTAGGATCAAGGTAGGAGAGGCCTTTAAGCCACGGTTGGACCATGGGAACCCACGGCCTATGTCCCGAGGGAGGGACCCGTGGGCTCTTTTGGTCCTTCCGAGGCCTAATCGGCCTCCTCTTCCCCGAAACTTGTTGGTTCCCGTGTCTTTATCGTCGTTTATTGCATGTGATGTATCGGCATGACGGGAAAAGGTTTAGATCGAAGTCGAAGAGCCCGCCTTGACCAATGTGAGCCATGGGAACTCACGGCCACCCTTGAGGGGATGTGGCCGAGAGCTCCTTTGGACCACACGGGTCCAAGGTGGCCTCTTTGGCTCCGAAATAGGTTGGTTCCCGTGTTTCACGCTTTTCCATTGTATGAATCGATGCCATTTTTATTGATTCCTTTATGTTACGTATTATATGTGCTTGTTCGCGTGTTTGATTGCGTTTAGAGATCTTGGCGGTGTCGATTTCCTTTTGTTTTATCGAAATGGCTATTGCCCTTGTGTTTAAATGTATTATGCATGCAAGACACGACCGGAATCGTTTCTTCGAATTGATTGTATCCGTATTTTACATTTTTACCGTTAGTCACGTGATAATTAAATGATGAGTACGTTAGTTTTGGGTAATCTTCCATTAAAACCATAATAGCTGCATGAAATGATAATCATCGAATAATTTCACAAATGGGAGAAACGGGACGTATTATTCGGTTAATTAAATCACTTGGACTAAATAATTGGATAAATTGATTGCTAATTCATAAAAGCATCGATGGTTCACGGAACGGCGAAAATGCCCTTTTCTTCAAAAGCTCACAATTTCAAAGCACCGAGACGTGTAACACGAATAGAATCGGTGTCTAGTGAGTACTCGCGTACTATGACTCGAGTCCGGGCCCAATTTGAGGCGGCTTGAGTCGAGACGCGCGAGTCCTTTTTAGACCTCTTCGTGTCACGCGATCTTTAATTTATATGCGAACTACACACGTTTTACCGATTAAGGGCATAATCGTTATTCCGCGATTCACCGATATCCTAGGCGTTAGGGAGTCGGAAACACCTTGATCCATGGGCGGAAAAGGGCAACCCGTTCGGGCGCGAGTTTCATTCGCATGGCCCATTCCGTTCACTTTCGGTATTTCTATCTCCCTATTGTAGATTCGGTGGTGAACATTTTATTTCTGTTAGGAAACATGAAGAACCGGAGTAATCATGTACTTGACTTGATCAAACATTAGATAATGGATAGGTGGAATGCTAGGTTCCAATCTAGAGTCAAAAATACAAGTTTGGCTAATTCGGTGAAACCGTAGTGACACCTCACTGAATAGAGTTCTAAAACAAATTCACACATGTAATCGGCCTAGAACCACATCCCAACCCACCTCTTTGTTTGCCTAGGTTAGACACATTGTTTGCTAATCAACCCCGGTCAATAACTGATTAAATCACGTACATTCGGCCTAATATACAACTTGTCTGTATTCATCCATACTTGTCAGTTATTGTTTGTTTTTCATCAGTTTATCAGTTTTCTTCTGTTTTCCATTTATTTTTGCTAATTTGTTGCGGTTCGGGTTCGAGTCCGAGCCCATAGGTTACATGTTGCACGGGGCCCAACGCCCTAAATCACCGAACACGAGGTCCAACGCCTCCTAATTCATTGAGCGCGTGCAACCCGAGTGTGGAATGGGATCTAGCCTCGAGTCACCATCACGCTCCAAATGGGGCCTACGTGGAAGGCAATTTGGATCGGATGTGTGAAACGTGTTTAGATATCACCCGGGAGCTCGATCGGTCCAACGGTTACAGTGGGCACTAATTATGTCCCCTGCAAACTGTCGGTTCGATCGGACCCGACCCCCGGCTTTTTTTAGCCCGCGTTGCCTTAATTTATTTATCAGTCATTCAAAACACACGGTGAGCCGGAGCGGAATATTGGCTCAATGCAAATCGATCGGGATCCATTTACTTTATTCAGTTGTATTCTGTAATTATTCGAGTGTACATTGTGAGGATCTTATTTGTACATCTATTCATTCATTTATAAGGATCCCCGATTGGCAAGCGAGAGGTCCGAGTGTTGAACCGGTCAAGTTGGTCTATTAATGCCTAGAGACGAGTAAGCCCGAATACTCGCGGTTTCGGTTCACGCAGGGAGTCAACCGTCGTAGTTTGACAAACTATAAACATTAGGATAGTGAACCGATTCCTCGACGCACGTGCCTACTCATCTTTTGGGTTCTTGGCCCAACTTGATCAATTCATCGACTTTACGGTGTCAAAACGGGTGAGTCAAGTACAACCCTAAATCACGTGGTAAATAAACAATATGGCAAGCCTAGCAAACTAGAATACTGAAAGGACGTGCGGGATATAGGCCCGCACGTAATAGAACCCTCGAATTCGGAATTTTCGGTTCCGCATGACCATTGCCTTAGCATTTAGGTGTACCCTGTACCCCTAGACCAGGGTAACTTGCCAGCCCTCGACCTTCGGGTCGTAAAATGGCAAGTGGCGACTCCTTCTCACATGCGCCCGTCGCGCGTTCCTAGGAGGGTGGACACTCCCAAGCCGCGTTGCATAGGCGCGCGCATCCGTGCCCTGACGAGATTAAAATTCGGGTGCGCACACTGATTCAAACCTTTTCCCAACATGCTAGCATAGTATATAATAAAGACATGCATGATATAACATAAAAATGCATAAAAATGCCATCTTGCAAGCATATCGGTCTTGAACTGCCTTATTACCCCACAACACTCAAGGAAACTATAAGTCTTAGCTCCTCTAAGTCGGGAGTGTTATACCTAGCCTAGGGAAACGAGGAAAGAGTCGGAGAAGGGCATGAGAGTCGGGTGACTCGGCTGGACATGTAGACGGGTGCTCGGGTGCACGTGCATAGGCGTCAAAGGCATGCGAGCATGCTGTGTGCTTCAGCCCACGCGTAGTTGAATGTCTAGGTCGCGCAGGACATGTGCTCAGGCTTGTGCGCACGCGCAAGTCTGAGTGCGCGGGCACTCATCTGTAGCACTCGGGTGGGGGTCTGGAGCATGCGTCTGAGCACGCTGGCGGATGTCTGGAGCGTCTGAACCCGGGCGTGCGCGCGGAGCGTCTGAGCGCAGGAGTGCACGCATAGCATCTGAGCGAGCGGCTAGGTGTCTAAGCGAGCAGCTAGGCATCTGAGCGCGTGGCTGGGTTGTTAGAGCAAGCGGCTGGGCATCTGAGCGCACGACTGGGGCGTCTGAGCACGCGGTTGGAGCGCCCGAGAGCTCGTGATGGACCTGAAACTATGAGCTAGAAGCCTCAAATGAAAAATCTAAGTTTGGAAATGAACTCAAGCTGTCCAAAATATGTGGGATATGAATTTTGGTTAAGTTCGAATTTAAGTCGGAATAGTGATCACCGGAAACCCGAATAGTTTCTGACTTAGGTTTGCTTGGTTTTGGGCTTGTTGCTAGGGGATGCGGCTGATGTGCTTGCTGCTGGTTGCAAGGGAGCTTGAGAGCATTTTTTGAGTGAGAAAGCTAAAGAGATGGCAAGAGGCAAAAATGATTAACTTAATGACTTTAAGGGTTATATATAGGCAAAGCTTAAGTGCAATTAAGGAAAGCAAAGTGCAATTAAGGGCATGGCTTAAGAACGGCGGTTTGCTGAATGAAGATTAGAGGGGAATTGAAAGATAAGAATGCATTAATGGATGGATGTTGATGGTGGAGTGCAAAAATGAAAGACTTAGGATATTTTAGTGCAAGTGAGCAAAGAGGAAGGGAGGTGGTGGCTAGGCTTGGATAGAGCAAGGGGAACAAGATGCCGTGGGTCCCGCTTGGGTTAGAGGTGAGTCGGGAAAGCTCGGGTGTCGATCGGTCGCGTGTTCGAGTTTCGTGATTCAAAAGAACGACGTATTGACAATGTGTGCGAGGAAACGATCACGATGAGCCTAAGATTGCTCATTTGCATGAGAAATACTCGTGTGGTTTTGGGGTTCGGAAGCCGGTTTTGCTCGTTTCAAGCGATCAGAGTAAAGTTAGCTGTTTCCAAGAGTGTATCTCGTGTCTGCATTCCGTGTTGGTCGTTTTAACAGGCATTGTCATTCCGACGGATTGTCGACCAATAAGTCTGTATTGCAAATGTGGAACAGGAAACGTCCTAGAAGTCTGCAGTCGAATTTCTCAAATTGCTTCTTGAGTTGCTTGGGGGAGCCGGAGATAGCAGCGATCTTCATTCGTTGAAAACAGATCTCGAAAGACTGTCAAAGGGCACTTGGGACCTTAGAAGCACTGTTCTGGAGGCCTAGATGATTTGTGCAGTTCAGTTTAAGATTTCCACATTGAGCTTTGTGATTGCTAGCACTGTGTTGGTCGGTCGTCTGGTGTCAAGTTTCCGCCAAAAGGACCTCGGGTTATGAATTTTTGCTAAAACCGACCTTTTCTGCTCCTCGGAGGTCACTTGGGACTAAAAGCAGTTATGCAATATGATTTGGCCAATTGCGTCTGACCGCTGCAGTTTTTGGGGCAATGCAGGGCTAACTTCATTTGCCGATGTTTTGCCAGACTAGTTTTCGGTTATGCATTTCCGTTGAAAGGTGGGCTTGTTCTGTCACTCAGGAGTCATTCAAGGAGTCTGCGTGACTTCCGAGAAGCAATCTAAAATGATGCTCATGATCTGTAGAACCACGGGGTCTGGCTGTGTCTGACATCAGGCATTCACATTTGTCTGATAACCCGGCGTTTTGGGACTTCGTGTGAACAATTGTTTGTATTCAGGAAATTGCTCTGTATAGGGTAGATGATCTGTGAAATGTGATTGAAGACACTTTTCATCTATTTGGCACTACGAGGGATTTTTGAAACCCAATATTGACTATCTTCCGGTGGCCTGTTGAACCAGCGGAAAATAGCACTATTGGCGTTGTATTCTGCAAATGCCGGTTTAGGGGCTATTTGAGCTCTCTGGTTGCTCTGTTACATCTTGATGACTAAGGAAGTTTTTCTGTTGTGCGCCCAAGTCATTTGCTTGTCCCTGCTGACTTGAGGATGAATAGTGATTCGCTGCTCTGTCGAGCCTTTTTCTGTATCGATGCTCAAGTCATAGGCTGAATCGCTGTTGATGCGCATTGCTTGAACCGATGAACCAAAATGGGGTGCTAACAAAGGGCATAACCATCTTTTCGTGAAACACCGACGCCCTAGGCGTTAGGATGATTGGAACACCCTATGTCACAGGTGGAGAAGGGCATCCTGTTCGGGTGCAAGTGTCATTTGCATAGCCTTCTTCACCCGATTTGGGTGTTTCTGTTATTCTATTGTAGATTCGGGTACTTAGATCCATATCTCTATAATAAAACGTGCGAAACCTAACTAACCATTCACACGACTTAATTAAACATTAGAGAATGGTTCGGCTGAACTCTAGGTTCCAAATCCCGGGTCAAAACGCGCACTCTTGGCATAATCAGTAAAGCCCGCATCGTCATTATACAGAACAAGCTTAAAGCGCATCCACGCACGCATAATCATATTAGCATTGTGTTTTAGCATGTTTTCTTGCTTATTTAGGCTAGAAAATTGCTTGCCAATTAACCCAGGGTCATAATTGGACTAATCACGTCAACACAGCATAATGCACAACTTGTCTGTGTTTATCAGTTTTTTATATGTTTTCATCTATTTATGTCAGTTTTTGTCTGTCTTCTGCGTTTACTTGCTGATCTGTTGCGGTTCAAACCCGAGCCCATAGGTCATGCTTTGTACTGGGTCCAACGCCTCAAGTCGACTATCACGGGGTCCAACGCCCCACGCACATCGAGCGCGCACAACCTGAGTGCAGAATGAAGTCTAGCCCCGATTCACAACCTTGCTCCAAGTAGTGTCTCTGTGGAAGAACACTTAGATTAGGTGCGTGAATTGCGGTTAGTCATCACCCGAGAGCTCGACCGGTCCCACGGCCGCCTCAAGAGTTGATCGACTCTTTTGCTATCCGTCGGTCCGGTTAGACCCGACCCCCGGCTCTTTGAGACCACGTTGCTTTAATTTACTTGTCGGTCATTTGAAACCTCACGGTGAGCCGAAGCAGAATTCTAGCCCAATGCAAACCGATCGGGATCCATGTACATTTTTTTTTGTATTCTGTAATTACTTGAGAGTACATTTGTAAGGATTTTATTTGTACAATCAATTCATTCATTGTAAGGATCTCTAGTTGGCGAGCAAGAGGTTCGAGAGTCGAATCGATCAAGTCGATCTAATTACCCGAAGACGAGTGAATTTAATGCTTCGTGATCTCGGTTCGCAAGGGGAGTCCACCACCATGGTTCGATGATCCGTAGCGCGAGGATAGCGAACAGATTCCTCAACGGGAGAGCTTACTCCTCTCTCGTGTTCTTGGTCCGAAGCGATCGTTTCACTGAATTTACGGTGTCAACACGGGCAATGATAGCGCAACCTTAATCTTGCGATAAATAAGCAAAAATGGCAAACTCTAGGCAAACATAGTACCGAAAGGGCGTGCAAGATATAGGCCCGCATGTAATAGAACCCCCGAGCTCGGAATTTTCGATTCCTCACAACCATTGATTTAGCAAACTAGGTGTACCTTATACCCCTAGACCTAGGCAACTAACCGGCCCTCGACCTCAGGGTCGTAAATAGACAAGTGACGACTCCTTCTGATGCGTGTTCATCACGCGTCCCCGGGAAGGTGGACACTCCCAAGCCGCACCATAGCGTGCGCATGCAGGCCCCGACGAGATTCAAATTTGGGACCGCACAGCTTAGCGACTCTGTTGGGGACACTTAGAGGGTTCGAGCTCGATTTCGTTTGCTTGCTTACTTGTTTATTTATTTACCGCTTTCCGCTATTTACTGCTTATCTACTCACACACATTTATTTTATGCATGCATTGCATATCATGCTAGCTTTAAGTACCTATTCGTCGCGTCCCATGACCGATGATAGGAGCATAGGTTAGATAGGGGTTTCAAGAAAGGGTACGTTGCATGGTTAGACCGTTAATTAGGCCCCCAAAGAACGCCGCTCGATTTCAAGGAATTCACGCTCTTGAGTCGGAAGCCCCCATCCCCAGATAGCACGGTGTTAGTATCAAACCATGCATCGTGCTAAGCCTCCATGCAAGCTTTCAACCCGACTTTAACAATAGTCTATCGAGTCAGCCTACGAGCCACTTAAGTCTTTTCCTTTTCAAGAGCGATGTACGTGTACCGTGTAATTTGTACTAAGCCGTGGACATTTACTTTCTTCGCACACATGCATCATGTAGTTTTCCAAAAAACTAGGATGTCATTCACGTTGACGAGTCCTAAGAGTCCTAAGCGGATTTTCCTGTCGTCTTGGTAAGGGACTCCTCGCTCAGCTTCTTGGCCACACCTCGACAAAGTCCGTCAGCACACGAGGACCTCACAGACCTGCCACAGAACGCGGATGGCATGTATTCCAGGACAACATGGTCGACCTCACTAACACTAGGACCGATCACCGAGAGGTTGCTGAGAGGAGCCCACCGGCCAACCACAACCTCAAAGGGAGCCCGCCAAACCCGCGCCAGACTACAGAGACGTGATCAGGAACTTGCTTGAGCAAACGCCACCCTAGAGAGGCCTAGGAAGAGGGCTGATAGAGGCCCACACATGCACTCTATGATAGATGTCTCTGCAAGGCCCTCGCCTAGAACCGGTGCTTTTCAAGGTTGCGCTCGTTCAAACTTCTAGTGTAGTGGAAGATCAACTTAGGGCTTTATTTTACAAAATTGGCATTGTACTTTGAATCTCTCGAGCCAATGCGAATGGCAACATTAGCTTTTTGAAACTCACGCATTACATGCATCCTATCTATTTACTGTTTTGCACAACAACTAACACTTTCGCACAATAGGTGAGTTGAGGCCTCCTTCGCAGGTAGACCTCCTACGGTCTTTACCCTCCCTTCACGGCAAGACGAGCCATGACCCGAGGGCCGATCCACCTTCCCAGGCGAAGATAACTACCCACTCACCTTGAGCAATCGAGTACGTCATCGCATGGCTAAGTGCACGTCCCTTCGCGCTACCAAATGCTTCCATTAGCACAACTGAGTGCGCCTTTCCGCGTCGTACGAGCACGCCCCAACCTTGCCCATGCACACACCTTCGGCACACAACACCTACCAAGCCAATTCGCTCTCCTACGCACTTGCATTCAAATTATGAACAAGTCTTTTTTCTTCATTGCTTTTCCTCTTCCCATTGCAGAAAATAACCATAAGAAGGCAACTTGAACCTCGAGCGACCACTATTAGGACAACGAACACTCCCCGTCTAGTTCCTTAGAACTTCGACACCGAGTCCCAACCCTCCCTCCACAAAGATTGCAAGTCATAGGCCAACCCACCCGCCGCGAAAGTCATTTTCATGGTCGTACCTCCGACCGAAGGATGGTCCCAGCCCGCCTTCCACTGTGGCTACCAACCGGCCACTGGGGCAACACGCGCACTCTTCCTTATACTCTCTTTAGCTTTCGTTTAAATGCATTTCCAAATGAGCTCCCAGCATGAACGAACCCTTCAAGGGGCACTAGGACAGTCCCGAAGATGCCCTATTGGTTCTGTCGGATCTATTCGACTCTCTAACCCTCATGGAACCCGGCTCCTCGAGCCTTCCCTAGGACAGCTGCGTATGCCTATCCTCAACCGAGGAAAGTACACCTATGCGGCCCCCAATTACGGTCTAACCGCTCTAGGGTGGTAATGACCAAGCTCCAGGAATTGATTGTCCCTCACATGCGACATTCCATGGGTCGCGCGTTGGGCGAGGGAATTTCTCATGGGTCCATTCTATATTTCTTTCTACACATTCCATTGCATAATCGCCTAATGCATTATCTTCTTTATCATCCTTCACAGGGACGGCCAGTCACAGGCGAAGAGCGATGCACGGGTTCACACCTCCCCGAGAACTTTTATCGGGTCTTTCTCCCTATATTCCAACGGGGAAAGGGTCTAACGAAGAGGTACCCCCACGAAGCCGAAGACAGAGATGTTCGAGCGAGCTACTTTGCATCAGCACAACCGTCTCCCTTGAGCATCCATCGTCTCCGACAAGTTGCGCCCTCCCAAAGGCGCATGCCGCGAAAGCAACAAGATACGACCAGGGACAACAATCTCATAAGGCACCTGCCACGGGCCACTTCAACAAATGAAGACTGGGGCATCCCCGTAAAGTTTGCAATAGGGAAATGCACCTGTAAAGTTTGTAAGGACAAATGACACGAAGTTCGGCTTCCAAGTGCACAAGAGTCAAACTTCCAAGAAAGTCGACCCTCACAGGATAGGGCTAGGACAACAAAACGCGACAAGCCTCCATGGGGAAAAGCAGACCAAAGCGGGAAAATGGGGCACAAAACAAACCCCAGCTGCAAGGAAAAAATAGAGCGAAAAGAAGTGCGAAAAACCCGCCAACAAAGAAGAGGAGAGAGGGCAAAGAAGCGGGAAAAACCTGGCAATAAAGAAAATAAGGTGAAGCCGAGGTTCACCAAAAGCACCGATGCCGCCAATTCAAAAGAAATAGATGAACCCCGACAAAAGGGGGAGCAGCAGATGCAACTCCTCGATGGAGACAGAACACAACACACTCGGAGGTCGAACCCTTTGAACCCTTCGCCCTTGCAAACTCGAGAAATAAAAAAATCGAGCCAACTAGATTGAAAACCCCTATGGGATCCGCAAGGCTTGGACTCACCGGATGCAAAAATTGACCAGACTAGGCACCAATCTGTCCCAATTATGTGCCAAGCTGGTTTTATGGTTGTAGGCTTCAAACTGAAAATCTAACTTTGAAAATGGACTCATGGGGTCGAAAATATGTGGAATATGAAGTTTGATCAAGTTCGGATTTAAGTCGGAATAGTGATTGCGATGGTTTTCGACTAAAGTCTTGAGTGTTTTGGCTTGGAAATGGCTGAACTATGGCTGCTAGGGGCTGCGGTTTGCTTGGGGAGTTTGAGAGCATTTGTTGAGTGAGAAATACTAGAGAGAGAGTACCTGAAGGTGAATGATTAGCATAATGATCCTAAGGCAATTTAAAGGCAATGTTTAAGTGCAATTAAGGAAAGCAAAGTGCAATTAGGGCCCTTGATTAGGAGAAGTCGGTTGGCATAAGGGAAGATGAGGATGAATCTTCTCCAAGTGAATTGATGATGAAGAGATAAGGGCATTAATGAGGATGGAGTTGATGTTGGAGTGTTGAAGTAAAACACTTAGGATATTTTTGGGCAAGAGAAGGAGAAGACACAGGAGAGGTGGCTAAGGGCAATTCATCGCTGCCCCTCGCTGACCGTGGGTCCCACGGGCCTAGGGTTAGAGTCGAGGGAAGCTCGGGTCTCAATTGGTCGCACGTTCTAGACCCATGGCTCAAGTGAACGTCGAATTAGCGATGTGAGGGCGAAAACGATTCGAATGAGCTAAAGATTGCCATGTTTGCATGAGGAGATGCTTCGGGTGGTCATGAGGCTCGAAAGTCGGTTTTGCTCGTTTTAGGCGATTAAAACAAAGTTAGCCGTTTCTGATAGCATAACTTGCATTTGTGTTCCGCGTCGGTCGTTTTGACATGCATTGTCAGTTAGACTGAATAATTGACCCTTAAGCTTATATTGTAAATGTGGAACCGGAGATATCCTAGGAGTCTGTAGCTATTAGCACCCCATTTTGGCTCACCAGTTCAAGTAATGCACATCAGCAATGATTCAGGGTATGACTTGAGCATCAATACAAAAAAAGGGCTCGATAGAGCAGCAAATTGCTATTAATCCTCAAGTCAACAGAGAAAAACAAATGATTCAAGCATATGACAGAAGAACTTCCAGAATCATCCAATGACATACAGAGCAAATAAAGAGCCCAAACAACTTCCAAATCGGCTTTTTCAGAATACAACACATACAGTGCTATTTTTCGCTAGTCGCTCAACCATAAGAAGATAGTCAATATTGGACTCTAAAAATCTCTTGCAGTGCCAAACAGTTGAAAAGTATCTTCAAACACATTTTGCAGATCATCTGCTCTATACAAAGCAATTTTCTGAATACAGACAACTTTTCAGTGGAAGTCCAAAAATATCGGTTCATCGGACAAAAGCTAATGCCCGATGTCAGACACAGTCATATCCCGCAATTCTACTGATCATGAACATCGCTTCAGATTACCTTTCAAAAGTCATACGGACTCCTTGGATGACTTCCGAATGACAGAAGAAGCATACCTTTCAACGGAAAAGCATAACCGGAGACTAGTTTGATGAAACATCGGCAAATGAAGTTAGCCATGCATTGCCCCGAAAACTACAGCAGACAGACGCAATTGGGCAAATCAGACTGCAGAATCCCTTTCAGTTTCCTGAATGACCTCTGAGGAGCAGAAAATGCCATTTTTAACGGAAATTAATAACCGAAGGTTTTTTTGGCATAAACTTGACGTCAGATGATTGACCAACCAAGGGCTACTTATCTTAAGGCTCAATGTGAAATCCTTAGACGAAATTCCACAATCCATCTAGCCCCTTAGAATAGTGCTTTTAAGGTCTCAGATGTAGTTTTTCAATCCTTCGAGGTTTGTTCTCAACAAACAGAGATCGCAGCGATTTCTGGATTATCCAAGCAACTTAGAAAATATTCTGAGAAATCCAGCTGCGGACTCCTAGGATGTCTTCGGCTTCACATTTGCAATACTGGCTTATTGGTCAATTATTCAGTCTGATTGACAATGCATGTCAAAATGACCAACATGGAATGCAGACACGAGATGCGCATTCAGAAATGGCTAACTTTGCTCTGATTGTCTGAAATGAGCAAAACCGACTTCCCAGCACAAAAACCACACGAGCATTCTTTTAGGTAAAATGGATGATTTTGGGCTAGTTTGAACCGTTTTCGCGCGCATATTGATAATTCGACGTTCGTTTGAGTCACGAACCTCGAACACACGATCAATCGAGACCCAAACTTTATCCCGACTCTCCCTCATACCCCGTGGAACCCACAGTCTGCCCTAGGGCAACCGTGACTTGCCATTGCTGCCCTCTTCCTTTGGCTTCTTCTTCCAAGCCAACTTACATCAAAAGATCAAGCCTACAATTCCTCTTCAACACTCCATCTTCATCAATGCTCTTATCTCTTCTTCATTAATGCAATGGAAGATGATTTGTCTTCACTTTTCCTTAAGCAAACTGCCCAAGCCCTAAGCTTGTTCCTAATTGCACTTTGTTTCATTAATTTTGTCATTAAGCTTGCCTATATATTGCGCAAATGTCATTAGCTTAATCACTAACCCTCTAGCCATATCTCTCAAGCTTTCTCACTCTTCAAATGCTCTCAAGAACTTGAAGAAAAACCGCAACTTCCAGCAGCTTCAGCTCAGCCATTTCCAAGCAAAAACTCTCAAGAACTTAAGTTGGAATCATGGTGTTTATCATCCCGGCTTAAATCTAAACTTGTCAAAACTTCATATCCCACAAGTTTTCGACCCCCTTAGTCCATTTCTGAAGTTAGATTTTCAATTTGAAGCCTCTAAGCCATAAAACCAACCCACAACAGAACTGAATCAAATTTGTGCCCAGTTGGGTCGAATTTTCCAACTCGGGTTTCCTAGCCTTACGGGTTGGTTTGAGCTACCAAAACCTATCAACCACCTCCATACATGACCTAAAAGTGTCTAGGAGTCGAGAGATCCCAAGAAAACCCGTTGGTTTTAGCCCAACAAGAAGAAATAGCCCGACTGCCCAGTTGGGTCGGATTTTCTAGCTCACCTGTGATTTTCCTTGCAGATCAGGTCAACCCGAGACCCTTTTCTTCAAACGACTACCACGGTCACCTCGTCCCTTAGGAGTTAGGAGCCACTGACCTTGCAACAAAATACCATCGGGAGCCACCGTTGTGACGTCCGACCCGAAACTTGCCCAGTCGAGTTTGTCCTTGGGCATGTTCTATTTTGCTTGATCTTTGCAGGGCTATATGGGTCAAACCGTGACCACTGGACTCAAACGACCACAACCACCACCTAGAGGGGCCCCTTAGGTGTCTAGAACCGCCATGAACCACCAAGGAAACATATCGAAAATACTTGAACCGAATCGTTCTTTCCTGGGTGCCAGTCAGGTCGAGACAACACCCTAGTCGGATCTGTTGCTTCTAGTTGGGTCTGTTCAAGCCAAAACTGCCCAAACTCGGCCCACCAATGGTCCAACCTGACTTTTTACAGTCCCATCTCGCATCCCGGGACTAGGTATAACCATTCCCGACTTAGAGGAGTTAGGACTTTTATATTTTTGCTGTGTTTAGGGAGTTACAAGGTGTTTCAAGCATGATTTTACTTGAAAGATTCCATTTTTATGCAATTTCCATATTATATCATTCACGTTTATCATCGTATTACGTGTTAACATGTCGAGAAATATTTAAATCAAAGTTAGGGAGACCGTTTCAAACCCGAACGACCAAGGAAGCTCATGGGTTCCCTTTGAGGAAAGGTTACCGTGAGCCTTTTGTTGGTTCTTCGGGTTATAACTGGTCTCCTTGCCCCGATTTAAGTCACTTCTCGAGTTTTTATGTTTTCCCGTATCCATGAAGTCGGTATCGTTTTATCGATTCCATAAATAACGTGTTTGTACAAGCTTGTATGTTTAAATGCATTTTTCGAAATCATGACGATACCAACTTTGTTAAATACATGTTATTTATCATGTTTAATGCTTAAGCATGCAAGAAATAGTCAAAATTGGATTAAAGAGACCGCTTAAAACCCAAAACGGTTCAAGGGAGCTCACGGCTATCCCCAAGTGGAAAGAGTCGAGAATTCCTTGACCTCATTCAAGTCAAGAACAGCCTCTTTACCTCGATGAAATCCATTTTTCGGATTTTGTGTAAATCGCAATCTCAATATCATAGCAAATCCCGCGTTAAGATCCCTTTTAGAATGTTATTTTTCAAATAAAATGCATAGATTCATGTATCGATGACTCTTTCGGGCCCATTTGGGTACCGAGGGTATTTTGGTCATTTTGACCAAATTATCCTCGACCTTCCTAGACCCGTCTTGGTTGTTGTGTCATGAATCGTTTTCATTAAATTAAGCTTTTTGGGTATTCTGACTCCATTCAGTGGATTAATTCATGATCTATCTAATTGTCTATAACCAGCACATTTACTACATTTGGCAATAATTTACAAGTAATAAATCCACAAACGGGTTAATTGGGACGCTCACATGATTAAATCCACTTGGCATTAATAAACTTGCTTGAATTGGCCATTAATTGGTAACTCACGTCGACAAGTTGTCAAATGACGTTAATGCCCTTTTCAAAACTAATATTTCCAAAATCCCGAAACGCGCGATCCAATGTAGCACGAACGTCTATAAAGGACTTCTGTGTCTGAACTTGAGTTTTTACCGGATTTCAAGCAACTCAATTTAAGATACAGAAGATCTTTATAGATCACTTCTGGACATATCGGCTAGTTCTTTGGTTTTTTCGGGGTTCTTGCATAACCCCGGAAGACCCAGGGAATTAGTTTACACCAGCTACAGGCCGAGGTGGCCGGCACTGTATTGTTTCCCTTTTCTAAAAACAATTTTCAAGTCAAGGGCAAAATCGTCTTTTCACAAATTAGCGACACCCCTAAGGTTAGCTTGACAGAAACACTACAGTATTAGGATAAGAATGGGCTACCTGTTCAGGTGCAGGTTCATCTGCATAGCCTTTTCTTATCCAACTGCTGAGTTTCTGTCATCCTATAGTAGACTCCGGTAACTAGAACTGTTATCTCTGTCACGAAATATCCAAAATCCTGATTAATCATTCACTCGACCTAACCAAACATTGGACAAGGGTTAGGTGGAACTCTAGGTTCTAAATCTAGAGTCAAAATAGCAAATTCAGTGGAATTGCAGTGTCACAATACAGAACAATTTTAAAAACAATCCACACACAAAGGACTTGACTACAGATACCATGTCTGTCAAGTCCTTGAAACAAAGCCGAATGCAAAATGCTTTGCACACGTTTGCTTGCGTAGCATAGGACATTTGCATGCCAAAACACTCAGGGTTAATAATATGTTAACTCACGTAAACTTGGCGTTGAAAAACAACTTGTCTGCAATCCACATCCTGTTTGTTACTTTTCTACTCTTGTTTGTCCAAGCGAGTCGAGCCCGACCCATAGGATGCATTGCACTTAGGGATCAATGCCCTAACCATCAGTCACGGGGTCCAACGCCCCATTCACTGAGAGTGCATTTAAATTTCAGTTTTCGATTTTTCCCTGAACTCATGGCGAGTCAGAGCAGAATAATAACTGAACGCGAATTAACTGAGATTCAACCATTTGTAATTTGTATTTATTATTTTTGAGAGCATTATAAGGATTTTACTTTGTACATTCATTCTGTAAGAATCCCAGTCGATGAGCGAACGGTCCGAGAGTCGAATTAATCGAATCAGTCCAATGCTTGCCAGACAAGAGTAATCCAAAGATCTCGCGGTTTCAATTCACACAGGAATTCAACCATCATGGTTTGATGAACTGTAACGCAAGATAGTGAACCGATTCCCCAACATACGGGCCTACTTCTCTCTCGGCTACTCAACAGACATCATTTAGTTCACCGAATTTCTGGTGTCAAAACGTGTAAGCCGAGTGCAACCTAATTCACACGGTAAATAAATCAAATTGCAAGCCTAGCAAGCTAGAATACCGAAAGGGCGTGCGAGATATAGGCCCGCGCGTAACGTGAACTCCCGAATTCGGACTTTCCTCGTAACGTGCAACGAGGCTCATGAACTATAGAACTGCGGGGTCTAGCTGTGTCTGACATCGAGCATTAATATTTGTCTGATAACCCGGCGTTTTGGGACTTTGTGTGAAAAGTTGTCTATATTCAGGAAATTATTCTGCATAGAGCAGTTGATCTGCGAAACATGCTCGGAGACACTTTTCATCTGTTTAGCATCGCGAGGGATTTTTGAAGCCCAATATTGACTATCTTCTAATGGCCCATTGAACCGATGGAAAATAGCACTGTTGGCGTTGTATTCTGCAAATGCCGGATTATGGGTTGTTTGGGCTCTCTGGTTGCTCTGTTAGATCTTAATGACTAAGGAAGTTCTTCTGTTATGCCCCCAAGTCATCTGCCTATCCCTGTTGACTTGAGGATGAATAGTGATTTGTTGCTCTGTCGAGCCTTCTTTTAGATCGATGCTCAAGTCATAAGCTGAATCATTGTTGATGCGCGTTGCTTGAACTGGTGAACCAAAATGGGGTGTTGACAGGATCTATTCAAAGAAGATATTTTCGTAGGTGGTTCAAGGATATTTTGGATATATTCCAGAGGATATTTGAGTTCTTCTAATATATATATATGAAGAGCCTTTGAAGACAATTTACGTTGAGTGAGAATCACATGTAATCTTCTTGAGAACTTTTCGAGTACTCTCTTAGAGGCTCTAGAGTTCATAGAGTTAGAGAATTGTGAGGATTAAAAAGATTCAAGGCTCTTCTCGAGTTAGGTCTTGTATTAGGGGGCTGGAAAACACCAACGTTATCTCTGTTGTAATCTCCTATTTTCGATCTAGTGGATACTTTGGTTCTGTCCGTGGATATTTCCCTTACCTTAAGGGTTTTACCACGTATATTTGGTGTCATTTATTTTTTGATTTCTTGTTATTCTAATCTAGTTTGTTACAACTAGTATCATAGCACATATCTCAGAGTTATTGAAGATGTTAGGAGTGAGATTCGAGGCGGAGAAATTCGATGGGACGAGCGCTTCGAATTGTGTTGATTGGAGATGAAGGTTTTGCTAGTGGAGCACGGCCTTGAGGGAGCACTAGAAGGAAAGAGTAACGATGATCAAGCTTTATTGCTGCTGAGCACTCTGTCTGAGTCCTATGAGAAGTTCGCCGTCACCATGCTCTACAGGAGACAAGCATCACCTTGGAAGACGTCAAGACGACATTAAACTCGAAAAAGTTGTAGAAGAAGGCGACTGATTACAAGGAGAGCAACGGTGAGGGACATATCACGAAGGGCAAAACGGACTGTTCAAGGCGAAAAGTCCATGCAACGATGAATATAGGGGTGACGGAAAAAAGCGACGGAGAAGAGGTATTCTCAGAATTGCAACGAATGAGGGGACAAAGACCCTTACTACATCGAGTCAATCAGGTACACTGTGGGTTCTCGTTTCAGGTAGCTCTTACCATGTTTGCCATGATAGAAAATTGTTCACTGCTTATCAGTGGACAAAGGGTGGTAGAATTCTTATGGCTGATGTTGTTGGGACTAGAAGAGTTAGAATCGACATGTATGGTGGTAGTGAAGTAACATTGTTAGATGTTAGGCATGTCCTCGGTATAAGTAAAAATTTGATATCGTTATGGAGTCTTGAAGGTCTTGGTTGTAAGTACAGGATCTAGGACAGAGTCATGAAAGTCTCGAAAGATGCTCTCGTATTGATGATAGGAGTGCTGCTGGAGCACTATAATCTTGCAGATAAAAATCGGATCTACGTCAGTAATCGAGTGGACTCTCGAAAAAAAAGCACTTGGATGTTCTCAGGCACGGAAGGATGAATCAGTGCAAGGAGTGCATGATGATTAGTGTGTCTTCAAAATTCCTCGTGAGAAGATATGTTGCTTTTAATGAAGCTGCCTTGACCAAGCAGCGTAAAGGGCATCCCGGGTGAAGCTAGAACCTTGTTTGAAGGCAACATCTTGGAAGAATGTGGAGCTTGAAGTCTCGAGAACACCTATACTTCAACATGTGGTGATAGAGAAAGTTCAGACGGGAAGGTCTAATGGGAAGCAGCATTCTCTATGGAGTAATTCACAAAAAAGAGATAGGCTGGGAAAGAAGTTAAAACCTCTGAAGAAATATGGGCTTGGAGAATTAGTGGTTTTGGAGAATGCTGAAGTTGTGTTAAATTCGACTTGTCTCATGGTCGATGAAAGTTCTGCAGAAATTTCGACAAAGCTCGACAACTTTGAGAAATCCAAGAGTGGTTTGGACTTGAGTGACATGTGCAAGAGTTGGGGTGTAGCTCGAAAGGGCTGAGCCCATGAGGGTTGTGACGGAGCAGTCGAGTATGAGAAGCTAGATCATGATTTGACTCGATGCGAACCAAGGTAGAGATTTGTTAGAAGTGTCTTGCGTCATGCTCGGAAGACTCGAAGACTCGTTGACCAGTAAACAAGAATGAGAGATTGACCGAAGAGAAGGAAACTGTGAAGTGTGCTAAGGTATAGACATAGTGTGTTTAGGCACACTTTAACTGAGGCGCCAAAATTTTGGTGTTGAGAGACCAGCTTTTTGTACTGAAGCACAAATGGCCAAGTGAAAGATATTCACATGATTTTATTTCCGTTTTGGTGCGATTTCATTGTAACTTAGGATCTATTCAAAGAAGATATTTTCCTAGGTGGTTTAGGGATATTTTAGATATAGTCTAGAGGATATTTGAGTTCATGTATTCTTAAAACATGGGAAGAGCCTTGGAAGACAATTTACCTTGAGTAAGAATCACGTTAAATCTTCTTAAGAAATTCTTGAGTATTCCCTTAGAGGCTCTGGGGTTCATACAGCTAGATAATTATGAGGATTAAGAGGATTGGAGGTTCTTCTGGGGTTGGGTCTTGTAACGGGGCCTGAGAAAATACCAGTATGATCTCTGTTGTAATCTTCTATTTGGAGGGTGAGAGGAGGGTGATGTGGCAACCTTAGAGTTCAAGGCATCTCATAAATATACTAAAACTGTTGTTTGTTGTGCATTACAAGAAGATGAGGACACCCGTCCTTTATTTTTAATTTCTTATATTTCTACCCTTTTCTTTCTCATTTTTAACATTTTCTCAATAAACTTTAAATGTTTTTATCTTTGTTCAGTCTTTTGATTTCTTCTCACTGCTCCAAAAAACTTTCAATGTTAACATATCTTAGCTACATCTATATTTAACTATACATATCACATCTTATAAAAGTATAGTTGAATGCTATTTTCATACTCACGTACATATTTATTTTCCTCAAAATGATATCATGATTAACTTTTGTTTAGATAATATTAGTAGAAAATGTTTTCAATTTTGATGTCTTGGGCTTTAACTGATCTTGCAATTCTTTCTTGTATTTTTCTTTATTTAAGCAAAATTTATTATCATTAGATCCTTTCTCTCTACATATATTTTTTTCATAACATCACAAGTAATAAATTTATAATACTCTTACTAATCAATCCTAAAAAAAATAATTTTATAATATTGGTTAATTTCATTAAATTTATTGATGAACTCAAGCATCTATATATTTTGGAGTAATATTGTTGAAGCAAATTTTGGTGTATATTACATTTGGTATTGTGTATAATAGTATAGATGTTTCCCCAAAACATTATAGAATAATATATTTACATAGTTCCTTTCTTCTCTTTTACCTTTTCCTAACTATTTTTCTCTATTTAATCCTTCCATCTCTCAATAAAGAAAGCACAACAAAGAAATTAAATTTGTTTAAATAGATAGCCACCCTATACTTTAAAATACAAACTTGTAATAATTTTAGTATTCAAATTTCGTTAACATATAATCAAAAGGGGTTATAGTGCAGTGACGCACGCTCTTACTTGGTAATCAAAAGGTTCGAAGTTCTATACTCATTGGGACTATACGTGCCCCTTTATTAGTTATTTGGATTTTTATTTCATTGTACTATATTCACATGCCTCCCTTATAACAAAAAAAATCGTTTATATATATATATATATATATGCAAATCTTTAATATATCATGTATTATATCCAATCATTGGAAGTAATTCAATAAACCAATGTATCGTACTTAAAACTAATTGAAAGTAATGAATTAGCTTTTGGTTTTAGGGTAATTAAATATTTCATGCTTACACAACATAATGTTGTTTAACAAAAGCAATGTAATATAATAATACTATACTTCATCGGGGAAGGGCCCGACAAAGAGGTATCCCCTATGAAGCCGAAGGCGGAAGCGTTCGAACGAGTCGCATACTTTCAGCGCAACCATCTCAATCGACAAACAAGCATGGCTATCGAATTCAAGAGCACACCTTTCCAGCTTACACTCGACGTTGGAGCCACAAAACATGATCGGGGACAACGATTGCACAGAGTGCCCACCACGGGTCACATCAACAATGAAGATCGGGGCATTCACGTTCAACATTCACACTGAGACCACCTCGGACATCATCCACCCACGATGACCATTTCCAAGCGACGTACACTAGGGCATCCCCAGTTGAAGCTCGCGCTAACACATCTTCAGCAAGCGACGTAACTCCCTGGTTAAAGTTCGCCCTGAGGTTACCATAGTAGGTCACTCCAGCAAACGACACTGGAACGCTACCGGTCATCTGCATCAAGAACAGGCGTCTTCCACAGCAAGTACTAGGACAACCTCGATCACACACTCCCTAGGGCAATTTTGCATTTTCTTTTTCTAGACAATAGGGAAAATCACTTGTAAAGTTTGCAAAGACGAAAAACACGTAGTTCGGCTTCTGAATGCATAAGAACTGTGTCAGCACCCCATTTTGGCTCATTTATTCAAATTACATTATTAGTAATGATCCAAGCCACGACTTGAGAAGAATACAGAAAACGGCTCGGCAGAGCAAGAAATCACTATTCATCCTCAAGTTGGCGAAATCAGGCAAATGACACATACACCTGACAGAAGGACCCCAGGGGTCAGCAAGCAGCAATAAAGTGACCAGAGAGCTCAACAATGTCCAAAACCGGCATTTTCAGTATATCACACGGACGGTACTATTTTCCGATAGTTCGCTTGATCGTCGGAAGATAGCCAATATTGGACTCCAAAAATCCACTTCAATGCCAAATAGATGAAAAGTGTCCCCAAAGGCATTTTGCAAATCATCTGCTCTATACAGAACAACTTTCTGTATACAGACAACTTTTCAGTGGAAGTCCAAAAATATCGGTTTCCTGGAGAAAAGTTAATTCCAAATATCAGACGCGGCCATGCCCCACCAGCACACAGAACATGAACAATGCTTCAGATTGTCTCTTGGAAGTCACACAGACACTTCAAATGACTTCCGAACGGCAAAACAAGCATACCCCTCTTCGGAAGAGCATAGCCGGAGAATGGTCTGATGGAATTACGGCAAACGAAGTTCATACCACATTGCCCTGAAAACTCTAGCAGACATTCACAATTGGGCAAAACAGACAGCAAAACCCTTTTCAGTTTCCCGAGTAACCTCCGAGGAGCGGAAATGGTCATTTTCAATAGAAATGCATATCCGGAGGTCCTTTTTACGGAAACTTGACGCCGGGTGTCTACCCTACACCATGCTAGCCTTCTCAAGGCTCAACGTGGAATTGTCGGAATAAATCATACGACTCATCTAGACCTCCCGATCAGTGCTTTAGAGGTCTCAGATACACTTTTCAAGTCCTTGGAGGTCTAATCTCGACAAACAGAGATCACAGTAATCTCCGGAGTGCCCAAGCAACTCAGAAATCATTCTGAGAAATCCAGTTTCGGCCTCCTAGGATGTCTCCAGCCCCACGTTAGCATTACCGGCTTAAGGAACAATTGTTCACGTTGTCTGACAATTTATGTCAAAATGACCAACGTGAGATGCAGACACAAGATATGCTGTCAGAAGCGGACAACTTCGCTCTGGTCACCTGCAATGAGCAAAACCGGCTTTCGAGCCTCATACGCTTCCGGGGCATTTCTCCATGAAAAATGCCAATCTCGGGCTCATTAAACCCGTTTCCTCGCGCATATCGATAATTCGACGTTCAATTCGAACCATGAACTTCGAATGCGCGACCAATTGAGACCCGAGCTTTCTCCCGATTTCTCATCTTCGGCCGTAGGGCCCACGGGTTGCCCAAGGGCAACCATCCCTTGCCATTGCCGCCCTCTCCATTGCCTCTTGTCTTCTCTTGCACACTTGCACCAAAATATCTTCAAGTCTTCCAAGATTACACTCCAACTTCACTTCCATGCCATTAATGCTTCTTGGCTCATCTTTATGAAGAATGCATGGAGGAGATTCATCCTTATCTTGCCTAGCAAATTCGGATCCCCATAAGCATGCCCTTAATCAAGCTTTTTCACACTTAATTGCACTTAAGCATAGCCTATATATACTTTCTAAGTCATTAACTTAAGGATAGACCTTCAAGCACTCTCTCTCTAGCATTTCTCACTCTTCAAAAGCTCTCAAACTCCATAGCTAACCGCAGCAAGCTTCAACCATTTCCAGCAAGCAAAACCAAGCAAAACCGGGCAAAGTCTTAAGTCGGAATCCCTCCCGGCTTGAATCCAAACTTTACCAAACTTCATATCCCACATGTTTTCGACCCCCTCTATCCATTTCTGAGCTTAGATTTTAAGTTTGAAGCCTCTAAGCCATAGAACCAGCCTTGAACAAAATCTGGACAGATTTGGTCCTTCTCGGGTCAAAAATGTCAAACCGGGTTTCAAGCCTTTCCAAGTCGGTTTGAGCTACCAAAACCCATCAAACACCTCCCCACACAACCCTAGGGTGTCAAGGAGTCAAGAAATCCAAGAACAACCCGTCGGTTTAACCCCAGGAAGAAGAAACAGCCCGACTGCCCAGTCGGGTCGAAATTTCTGACTGCTTGTGCGGTTTTCTTGCAGATCGGGTCGATCCGAGACTCTTTTCGGAAAACTACCACCACAGCCACCTCCAGCGGTGAGTTAGCAGTCGGGAGCCGTTGGCCTTGCTCAAAAATTCCATCGGGAGCCTCCGTAGCAACGTCCGACCCGACTGGTGCCAGACGGGTCCGAATTTCCAGACGTGCTTTGTTTTCCGTGATCTTTGCAGGGCTGTACGGGTCGACCCGATAACTCTGGGGCCAAACGACCACCACAGTCACCTCCGGGGGTCAGTTAGGAGTCAGGAGCCGCTGACCTTGCCTCAAAATTCCATCGGAAGCCTCCGTGGCGACGTCCGACCCGACTGGTGCCAGACGGGTCCAAATTTCTAGACGTGCTCTGTTTTCCGTGATCTTTGCTGGGCTGTACGGGTCGACCCGATAACTCTGGACCAAACGACCACCACAGTCACCTCCGGGGGTCAGTTAGGAGTCAGGAGCCACTGACCTTGCCTCCAAATTCCATCGGGAGCCTCCGTGGCGACGTCCGACCCGACTTGTGCCAGTCGGGTCTGTCCAGTATTTCAGCCGGGTCTGTTTGATGCCATTCGGGTCTGTTCAACGGAAAACAGCCCAAATCCGACCCATCAACGGTCCAACCCGACTCTTGAAGGTCCCATCCCGCATCTCGGGACTAGGTATGGCCATTCCCGACTTAGAGGAGCTAGGACTTTTACATTCTCATTGCGTTTATGGAGTTATAAGGGGTTTTATGTATGTTTTATTTCCAAGTTTTAATCTTTATGCACTTTCCATGTTATACCATGCATATTTATCCTCGATTTATATGCTAGCATGTCGGGAAACACTTGGATCGTAGTCGAGAAGAACATCCCGACCCGGGAAAGGCAAAGAGCTCACGAGTTTCCCTCTGAGGGAGGTGACCGAATGCTCTCTTGCTCCTTTCGGGCAAGGAACGATCTTCTTGACCCGATCCAAGTTCGATTCCCGAGTTTCATCGTATTTTCTCACGTGCATGAAGTCGGTATTGTTTTATCGATTCCTTAAATAACTTGTTTGCGCATGTTTGCATGTTCGAATGCGTTATTCAAATCATGGCAATACCGACTTTCGTTTAATCGTGTCATTTATCATGTTTGACGTTTAAGCATGCGAGGAATGATTTGAAACGAGACGGGGAGACCTCGTGAAACCCCATTCGGGCCATGGGACCTCTCGGCTATCTCCAAGGAGAAGTAACCGAGAGCCTCTTAGACTCGTACGGGTTGCATGAGGCTTCCTCTTCCCGTTTTGAGTCCGTTCTCGGCTTTCGTGTAATTTACAATTTACATTATTGTCACAATATCGCTTGAAAATGTCTTTTCAAAACAAAGCATGCATGGATTCGAGTATTGATGACTCATTCGGGTCCATTCGGTTACGAGGGTAGTTTCGGTCATTGGACCAAATTATCCTCGATCCTTATGGAATCGTCTTGGTCGTCGAATCACGAATCGTTTTCACAATTAATGCATTCGGCACAACCCTTAAGCATTAATTTCACGAACAGGTTAATCGGGACGCTCACATGATTAAACCCACTTCACACTGATAAAGTTTACATGAATTGGCCATTAACTGATAACTCGCGTCGATGAGTTGTCAAATGACGTTGGTGCCCTTTTCAAACTTATCAATTTCAAAACCCGAAACACGCGGTCCGATGTAGTATGGACGACTGAAAAGGGCTTCTGTGTCTCAACTTGGGTTTTTACCTGATTCCAGGTAACTCAGGTCAAGATACAGAAGATCTTTCTAGATCACTTCCGGGCAGATCGACCGGTTCTTTGGCTTTTTTGGGGTTCTTGCACAACCCTGGACGATCCAGGGAATCGGTCGACACCGGCTACAGGCCGAGGTGGCCCGCACTACGATGTTTCCCCTTTTCTGAAAACAATTTTCAAATAAAGGGCAAAATCGTCTTTTCACAATTCAGCGACATCCTTAGGGTTAGCATGACAGAAACACTACAGTACGGGATAAGAATGGGCTATCTGTTCAGGTGCAGGTTCATCTGCATAGCCTTTACTATCTAACTGATGAGTTTCTGTCATCCTAACATAGACTCGGGTAATTAGAACGGTTATCTCTGTCAGAAGACATGCAAAATGCTGATTAACCTTTCACTCGACCTAACCAAACACTAGATAATGGTTAGGAGGAATTCTAGATTCCAAATCTAGAGTCAAAACACGAGTTTGGCTAATTCAGTGGAAATTCAGTGTCATAATACAGAACAACTGTAAAAGCAATCCACACACCTGAGATTTGACTATCTTTGTCAAGTTCTCAAAACAAAGCCGAATGCTAAAACATTGATACATGTTTGATTGTTTAGCATATGGCATTTGCTTGAAAAAACACCCCTGGGTTAATAATCTGTTAATTCACGTAAACACGACAATAACAAACACTTTGTCTGTTATTAACATGTTGCGTGTTATCTTTCCGCACCTGTTTGCCATGCGGGTCGAGCCTGATCCCTAGGCCGAATAATATTAGGGTTCAACGCCCTAATCATCGATCACAGGGTCCAACACCCCAACCAACACTCACAGGGTCCAAGCCCTATTCAGTGAGAGCGTGCATTGAATTTCAGTTCTCAGGTCTTTTCCCTAAACTCACGGTGAGCTAGAGTGGAATAATAACCGAACGCGAAACGACTGGAATTCGACCCTTTTGTAATTTGTATTTATTGTTTTCGAGAGCATTGTAAGGATTTTATTTTGTACATTTATTCTGTAAGAATTCCAGTCGGTGAGCGAACGGTCCGAGAGTCGAATTAATCGAATCGGTTTAATGCTTGCCCAGACACAAGTAAATCCAAGATTTCGCGGTTCTGGTTCACGCAGGGATTCAACCTCCATGGTTCGATGAACTGTAACGCAAGATTGTGAACCAATTCCCTGACATATAGATTTACTTCTCTCCCGGCTTCCCAACCGACATCGTTTGGTTCATTGAATCTCTAGTGTCAAAACGTGCAAGCCGAGTGCAGCTTAATTCACGCGGTAAATAATAAAACATGCAAGCCTAGCAAACCAGAGTACCGAAAGGGCATGCGGGATATAGGCCCGCACGTAACATGAACCCCCGAACACGGACTTTCCAGTTCCGCACAGATCAATGCCTTAACAACAAACTAGGTGTTCCATACCCCTAGACCCGGGTAACTTATCCGCCCTCGACCTTCGGGTCGTAAAATGATAAGTGGCGACTCCTTCTCTCACGCGTGTCCGACGCGCGTCCCCACGGGAAGGTGGACGTTCCGACCAAGCCGCGCGATCCAAAAGCGCGCAATGCGAGCCCCGACGAGAGTCCACATTCCGGTCCGTACAGCTTGGCGACTCCACTGGGGAGTTACTTAGTGGGTTCAGGCTCGATCCGTTTGCTTGCTTGCATGTTTATTTATCGCTTTCCGTACATTTACTTTTCTTGCACATTTACTTTTCTGCACTCGCATTGCATCATTCTAGTGGAGTTAGGTACCACGCTTGAAATCCCACGAGCGGCAATCTAGGAATCTAGGTTAGACAGGGGTTCGAAGTAGGGGTACGGCGCGCGGTTCAACTGTCGCTTAGGCCTTGAAAAGAATCTCGCCCGATTTCAAGGAATTGACACCCTTGAATCAGGAGCCCCCATCCTTAGTTAGTGGTTTTCCTAGTAGAACACTGAAACCATGCATAAACAGGGACCGTCATGCTGGACCAAAACAAACCTCATGCTGCCAACCGACCCAAAGTCCAGTCTTTGAGTCGGCCCGTAGTATTTCTTTTAGGCGGGCCTTTTATTGTTTTTCTATAATGAGCGATGTACATTGTAACGGATACAGTTATACTTTACTTTTCTGCACTACATGCATGTTTTCAAAAAAAAATTAGGACATTGTATTGGTTCGATTTTAAACGTTGAACCGACAGTCTCTCCCATTTAGGTAAGGATGGTCCGTCCGGCTCTTTGTCTAGGCTCGACTGCATCGTGCCGTTGGACCAGCAGATCAACCGCAAGAAGGAAAGCTCTAACTGACCAACCAAGCATACATCTGCAACATTATCAGCAGCTTGTCACTTTTCAGTGATCACCCCATCGATCAGACATTCCCAAGGACAGCTATCGAGAGCCTAGACAGTGAGATGGCGTGTTTGAACGCTACGTTGGACTGGACGCGGGCAAATGCGCAAAAGGTCTCACATCCCTTGGACTAGTTGCCGGCAGCGTTTTCGCCCCGTTCGGTCCTACGTGACGCTCACTCGGCTGCCGAGCGCGATGGATTGTCGATTCAATGTTTAGATTCCTTTTTAAATTAAACGAATCATCTTCGTAAATCGAGGAATTTGAATCGAACCAAGCAGTGACATTAGTGTTTCTTTGAAATTCATGCATTTCATGCATCCCATTCATTTAATATTGTCTTGCACGTCTAATTTAGTGGACCTTTTTCCGTGCCCATACTTACACGCTTATATACACAGGTGCTAACAACTGGCGTCACATCGATATCCAACTCGTGCACGAGTAAGGATGGCAGAAGATCAACAACCCGCCATTCACGAGCAAAATACTCCGCCAATGCCGACACATTCTCAAACACAACTGACACAAGTTATATCACCTCCAATACTCGCGGACATATCTACAGCGCATTCAGGCATCCCTATCGGACATCCTCCACCAACAGCACAAACGGCGTCCAATCTTGTAGAGTCCGCACGTTTCACCACGCTAGAAAGGATGGTGAACCAGTTGGCGATCAACATGGCCACCAACATGACAGAGCTCATGGCTATGCTCAGGGATCAGAATCGGGCTTCATCGAGCTTCACTCCGCCTCCGGAGCGCAGGCCAATTGTCGATCCAAATCCAACAGTCCCTCTAACCTTTGCTTCGGAGGTTGAAGATGCATCTTTCTCTGCAATGGCGTATGCACTGACGGTTCATCCGATCAGTGATCCTCTACCGCCACCACCTGCTCCAACAGCAATTCCACTACCACCAGCGGCTTTCTTATCCGCGGATTCGACTATGCATACACTGCCACCACTAACCGTGTCAATGCGTCCTCCAATCTATACTGTGCCACCACCGACAGTTCCTCCGGTCACGATTGCACAGGCTCCTATTCCCACTACAAACCAATTTCCTTTCCAAACTCTACAACCCCAAATAAGCTTTTCTTACCCTGCTCCACCACCTCTAAACATTCCTCCCATTGAACCGGGCACGCCTACTCAGGCTGCCCCTCCAGCTCTACTGACAAACATTCCTCTCGAAGCGGAGAATGAACAGGAAAGGAGAATAAGGAGAATGGAGGAAACCATTCGAGTCCTCCAAGTAGGCAATTCCCGTTTCGATTTCGGTGACAGTGACTGGAATCTCTTTCCAGGCATGCGGCTGCCCCCTAAGATCAAAATTCCAGATTTCAAGAGATACGACGGGACCAGGGACCCTCGACATCATCTCCATCACTATCAGAGCAAAATGCTCTCATACTGGGATTACGAGGAATTCATCATTCAGACTTTCCAAGACAGTCTTACAGGATCGGCGCTAGACTGGTTTATGACCCTGAAAGCCGACGACGTCCCTACATGGACAGATCTCTCCCATAAGTTCCTCGACCAGTACAGGTTCTGTGCAGAGACACCCCCTACTCTCCTAGACCTTAGCATGATGGAGATGAAAGAGGACCAGACATTCGAGGCGTATGCAGCGGAGTGGCGGGGAAAAGCAGCGAAGCACGTCCCCGCGATTACCGAGAAACAGCAAGTCCAGTTGTTTCACTCGACCCTCAGAGGTGCATACTATTCACACCTTTTATCTCACACTTCCTCGTTCTCAGAGCTAATCGAAGCTGGGAAAAAGCTCGACATGGGCATCAAGTTTGGTAGAATCGAGGGTCCAACGAGGAAGAAGGAGGGAAAAACTTCGGAAACCACTGCTGGGGCATCTTCTACAGGTGGTAAGAAGGGCAAAGAAACGTCCGTCAACGCCGTCAACTTGGGGCATCAGAGCTCCCAATCGTATTCAGTGAGCTTTACACCTACGCCACTCCCGCAACAGCATATCCCTGTTCAAGCCCAGCCAAACAAAATCCCGGCTTCGAGACCTCAGCCGGCACAACGGCTCCCGGCCCCTCAGACTCAACAAGGCAGCAGGGCACGATCCAAGCCGTGGCCACAGTATCCGCCTCTGCCGGTTCCCCAGTCACAAATCTATCGTCAACTTCTTGCCGCTGAGAAGATTTTTCCTGAGGCCCCTCACCCTCAATTCAACGCTGCCAATCAGAATCAGACTCTCCGTTGTCAATACCACATGGATGCTCCGGGGCATACAACGGACAACTGTTACGCACTCCGGGGCAAATTACAGGAGATGATTGACAAGAACAACCTCTCCTTCAACAAGATTAGGCCACCGAATGTCCAGGCCAACCCTCTCCCCGACCATGGCTCCAGCTCAGGCCCAACTGTCAACATGATCGGTGCCTACTTCCTTGGAGAGGACTAGACTAGAGAAGAAGAGTCGACCTCCCCATGAGGCTATACGTGTATATATGTTCCCGCGTGTCAACAAAGCTATAAGCCACACGGCGAAAGAGGGATTTTTTTTGTTATAGCACCGACTTTAATAAAATCCCTTGCACATATTGCTTACCGTAAATCCAAAATCGATTTGGATTCGAATTCATGCGATACTTCGAGGGACGAATCCAATCCTTCCACTGCAAGGCTCGGAAGTGGCAGCTCCACAAGTAAAGCATGGCCCAGCCCACATGCCGCGAGAGTCAATTGCACGGTCGTGCCTATCACCAAAGAATGGGTTTCACCTGCCCTCCGACGTCGCTGCCGACTAAACATTGGGGCAACATGCGCAATCTTCTTTAAACTCTCTTTTGCTTTAATTTAAATGCATTCCCACAAATGAGCTCCCGACATGAACAAATCCTTCAAACAGGACATTAGGACAGTCTTTTCGACGCCCTATTAGTTCTGTTGGACCTGTTCGACTCGCCTGCCTTCATGGGACCCGGCTCCTCGAGCCTTCCCTAGGACGGCTGCGCAGGCCTACTCGCAATTAGGGAAAATATGCTTATATGACCTCAGTCACGGTCTAACCACTCCAGAGTGGTGATGACCAGATTCCCGGAAACAAATGTCGTCTGCACGCGGCACCCCATGGGTCGCGGGCGGGACAAAAAGGGATTTTTTCATTGGACCACCTCATATTTCTTACCACATATTCACCCGCATAATCGCCTAATGCGTTGTCTTCTTTGTCATCCTTCACAGGGGCACATTGACCACAGGCAAAGAGCGATGCACGAGTTCACGCTTTCCCGAGAACTTGTCTCGGACCCTTTCCTTATACTTTAACGAGGGAGGTGTCCAACGATGAGGTACCCCTTATGAATTCGAAGACGAGGACAATCGAACGAATCACTCAGCATTTATGCAACCGTCTTCCTTGAACATCCAGTGACTTCAACAGCGTACACCCTCCAAGAGGCACGTACTGCGAAAAACAGCAAGAGATTATCGGAGACATCGCACAAGGCGCCTGCCACAGGCCACGTCCACCAAATAAAGACCGGGGCATCCCCGATCAACATTCCCACCAGGGCAACCTCGGTTCCCTATTCACGGAGCAATTCTACATTTTCTTTCTAGTCAACAGGGGAAATTCACATGCAATGCTTGTAAGGGCGAATGACACGAAGTTCGATTTCCAAGTGCACAAGAGTCAAACTTCCCAGAAAGCCGGTCCTCACAAAATAGGGCTAGCAACATGCAACGAGTCTCCACGAGGCGAAGCACACCAAAGCGGCCTCGGCGATCCAAAGTCGAGGAGTTTCAAATAAAGACATGGGGCACAAAACAAACCCCAGCTGCAAGAAAAAAACAGAGCGAAAAGAAGTGGAAAAAAACCCGCCAATGAAGAGAGAGAGAAAAGACGCGGGAAAAACCCGCCAATGAACAAAACAAGGCAACGCCGACGTTCACCAAAAGCACCGGCACCGCCAATTCAAAAGCAGTCAATAAACCCCGACAAAAAAGGGGAGCAACAGACACAACTCCTTAACGGAGACAGAAAACAATGCACTCGGAGGTTGAATCCTTCAAAATCTTCGCCCTTGCAAACTCGAGAGATAAAAGAATCGAGCCCGCTAGTTCGAAAACCCCTTTTGGGGCGGCCTAGGCAAAAGATAGGGTAAAAGAGAGGCACGACCGAAAACCCTTTGGGGCGGCCGTGGCAAAAGGAGAGCTCTTCCCCTTTAGGTTGAGAGGTGCGGCCCCGAGGTGGGTGACCGTAGCAAAAGGAGAGCAAAACGAGCGATAGATAAAATTGCCTCCTAGTCTCTCACACATCGTGTGGACAAGGGATCCCCAAGGGAAGTGGCCAGGTTATCTATTCCAACACGATCCCCGATCGGCTCTCCAATACCATTCAACCGTCCAAGAGGGAACCTTCCCCAATCACAGTGGACAACTGAATACGCCATCCAAGCAGTTCAGTATAACTTACACAACAGAAGGACGAAGGAAAATGGGGGTACATCTCACTGCAGCGTGAGCCCGTGTATCCTTTTAGCCTGGGGGCAACGTGCTTCCCAAGCTTTCTCTTTTCACTTTGTCTTTACATAACTCTGAATGGGTCACAGCCACCCTTCAACAGGCTATCACAGAGCCAAAATCCCAGACATTCCTCTCCGAGAGTTTAGTCATAACGCTTTGGAAATGGTCAGACTGAGTCTGACCAAATCTGAATAGAAATCCCCAAAACGAGTTTCAAATGCAGCCGCCCTACGGTACCCTATTGAGAAGGGTTAAAAGCCGACGGGTGCGTCGAACAACCGATAGAGCTGCTAGGGCATTGTCGGGGATGTCTCGATATGCCCAATACATAGCTAACGAGAGCCCATGGAGGCCTCGCATCTAGGCCTCCGAGAACGAGACCCATCTGCACTTTTAAAGCAAAATTCTTCACGGGTCACCTAGGTGACCCGAAACTGAAGATCTGCGTGTTGCAATGACCTCTTATGCTCACTTGTGTTTATCTTGCATTAGTATTTCTCACGTGATTTACGAGTGATGCCAGGATTACAGGTACCGTATCGCAAGAACTACGGCAGACTCTGATTCCCGACCACTCGGGATAAGTAGGCGTTCCACCCCAGAGCTCCAGTCCCTCAGCACAAGGCATCCCGCAAAGCAAAAATCATCGCGCGGCGGGGACATCACCAGCAAAAGCACAGTTGCTCAATAGCAAAGCTAGCTATCAGCAAAGCGCAACCGCCCCAGCAGCAACATCGGCCTCCAACGAATCAGCACTCTTGGGGCAACATCTGCCCTACACACCTACAGCACTACAGCTTCAAAACGACAGTCACAGGGCCGAGTCCCTTCCATTGTTCTTCCGTAGGGCCGAGTCCCTTCGTTAGATCGCCCACAGGGCCGAGTCCCTTCCATTGATCTTCCGTAGGGCCGAGTCCCGTCGTTAGATCCCCCCAGGGCCGAGTCCCTTCCTTTGATCTTCCGTAGGGCCGAGTCCCGTCCTTAGATCCCCACAAGGCCGAGTCCCTTCCTTTGATCTTCCGCAGGGCCGAGTCCCTTCGTTAGATTCCACAGGGCCGAGTCCCTTCCTTTGATCTTCCGTAGGGCCGAGTCCCGTCGTTAGATCCCCCACAGGGCCGAGTCCCTTCCTTTGATCTTCCGTAGGGCCGAGTCCCTTCGTTAGATCGCCCACAGGGCCGAGTCCCTTCCATTGATCTTCCGTAGGGCCGAGTCCCTTCGTTAGATTCCCCCAAGGCCGAGTCCCTTCCATTGATCTTCCGTAGGGCCGAGTCTCGTCGTTAGATCCCCCCAGGGCCGAGTCCCTTCCTTTGATCTTCCGTAGGGCCGAGTCCCATCGTAAGATCCCCACAAGGCCGAGTCCCTTCCTTTGATCTTCCGCAGGGCCAAGTCCCTTCGTTAGATTCCACAGGGCCGAGTCCCTTCCATTGATCTTCCGTAGGGCCGAGTCCCGTCGTTAGATCCCCCCAGGGCCGAGTCCCTTCGTTAGATTCCCTAGGGCCGAGTCCCTTCCTTTGATCTTCCGTAGGGCCGAGTCCCGTCGTTAGATCCCCACAGGGCCGAGTCCCTTCCTTTGATCTTCCCTAGGGGCGAGTCCCTTCGTTAGATTCCACAGGGCCGAGTCCCTTCCTTTGATCTTCCGTAGGGCCGAATCCCTTCGTTAGATCCCCCACAGGGCCGAGTCCCTTCCATTGATCTTCCGTAGGGTCGAGTCCCGTCGTTAGATCCCCCCAGGGCCGAGTTCCTTCCTTTGATCTTCCGTAGGGCCGAGTCCCGTCGTTAGATCCCCACAGGGCCGAGTCCCTTCCTTTGATCTTCCGTCGGGCCGAGTCCCGTCGTTAGATCCCCCCAGGGCCGAGTCCCTTCCTTTGATCTTCCGTAGGGCCGAGTCCCGTCGTTAGATCCCCACAGGGCCGAGTCCTTTCCTTTGATCTTCCGTAGGGCCGAGTCCCGTCGTTAGATCCCCCAGGGCCGAGTCCCGTCGTTAGATCCCCCCCAGGGCCGAGTCCCTTCCTTTGATCTTCCGTAGGGCCGAGTCCCGTCGTTAGATCCCCCCAGGGCCGAGTCCCTTCCTTTGATCTTCCGTAGGGCCGAGTCCCGTCGTTAGATCCCCCCCAGGGCCGAGTCCCTTCCTTTGATCTTCCGTAGGGCCGAGTCCCGTCGTTAGATCCCCCACAGGGCCGAGTCCTTTCCTTTGATCTTCCGTAGGGCCGAGTCCCTTCGTTAGATCCCCCACAGGGCCGAGTCCCTTCCTTTGATCTTCCGTAGGGCCGAGTCCCGTCGTTAGATCCCCCCCAGGGCCGAGTCCCTTCCTTTGATCTTCCGTAGGGCCGAGTCCCGTCATTAGATCCCCCCCCAGGGCCGAGTCCCTTCCTTTGATCTTTTGTAGGGCCGAGTCCCATCGATAGATCTCTCATAGGGCCGAGTCCCAACTTTAGGTTTCCACAAGACTGAGTCTCGTTCTCAAATGATACAAATACTCCATGCACTCAGTGGCATTACAATCAGTTGGCAAGCAACGAAGCATTCTGCTACAACATTGATTGCAGTACAAAAAAGCTCAGTAATGGAGGAATCACAATGATTCCTTCCACTCCTCATGTAACTCCCCAGCGTTTGCATTTACTTTCTGCAAGCATTTTCATTCTGCATTGCATCCCATGCGACTTTAATTCTAGCACTGGGGTCAATCCCCTTCGGGTCAATCCCGACTTTAATTGCCTATCTCAGTTCTGTTCCGGACTCTACACGTCTATTGTGTGCATCTCACTTTATCTCCATTTTATTAGGTACAACATCCCACATATCCAAAGTAAGAAGGAGAAGGCCATATAGGAAATTCCACCTTGATCATTGCTATCAAACTGGGGTGCTTCTGAAATCTTTGGCTGCATCCTCTACTCGAGCAAGCAGTCAAAGAGGGGCAAGCTGTCAGCACCCCATTTTGGCTCACTCATTCAAATTACATTATTAGCAATGATCCAAGCTACGACTTGAGCAGAATACAGAAAACGGCTCGGCAGAGCAAGAAATCACTATTCATCCTCAAGTTGGCGAAATCAGGCAAATGACACATACACCTGACAGAAGGACCCCAGGGGTCAGCAAGCAGCAACAAAGTGACCAGAGAGCTCAATAATGTCCAAAACCGGCATTTTCAGTATATCACACGGACGGTACTATTTTCCGATAGTTCGCTTGATCGTCGGAAGATAGCCAATATTGGACTCTAAAAATCCACTTCAATGCCAAATAGATGAAAAGTGTCCCCAAAGGCATTTTGCAAATCATCTGCTCTATACAGAACAACTTTCTGTATACAGACAACTTTTCAGTGGAAGTCCAAAAATGCCGGTTTCCTGGAGAAAAGTTAATTCCAAATATCAGACGCGGCCATGCCCCACCAGCACACAGAACATGAACAATGCTTCAGATTGTCTCTTGGAAGTCACACAGACACTTCAAATGACTTCCGAACGGCAAAACAAGCATACCCCTCTTCGGAAGAGCATAGCCGGAGAATGGTCTGATGGAATTACGGCAAACGAAGTTCATACCGCATTACCCTGAAAACTCTAGCAGACATTCACAATTGGGCAAAACAGACAGCAAAACCCTTTTCAGTTTCCCGAGTAACCTCCGAAATGGTCATTTTCAATAGAAATGCATATCCGGAGGTCCTTTTTACGGAAACTGGACGCCGGGTGTCTACCCTACACCATGCTAGCCTTCTCAAGGCTCAACGTGGAATTGTCGGAATAAATCATACGACTCATCTAGACCTCCCGAGCAGTGCTTTAGAGGTCTCAGATACACTTTTCAAGTCCTTGGAGGTCTAATCTCGACAAACAGAGATCACAGTAATCTCCGGAGTGCCCAAGCAACTCAGAAATCATTCTGAGAAATCCAGTTTCGGCCTCCTAGGATGTCTCCAGCCCCACGTTAGCATTACCGTCTTAAGGAACAATTGTTCACGTTGTCTGACAATTTATGTCAAAATGACCAACGTGAGATGCAGACACAAGATATGCTGTCAGAAGCGGACAACTTCGCTCTGGTCACCTGCAATGAGCAAAACCGGCTTTCGAGCCTCATACGCATCCGGGGCATTTCTCCATGAAAAATGCCAATCTCGGGCTCATTAAACCCGTTTCCTCGCGCATATCGATAATTCGACGTTCAATTCGAACCATGAACTTCGAATGCGCGACCAATTGAGACCCGAGCTTTCTCCCGATTTCTCATCTTCGGCCGTAGGGCCCACGGGTTGCCCAAGGGCAACCATCCCTTGCCATTGCCGCCCTCTCCATTGCCTCTTGTCTTCTCTTGCACACTTGCACCAAAATATCTTCAAGTCTTCCAAGATTACACTCCAACTTCACTTTCATGCCATTAATGCTTCTTGGCTCATCTTTATGAAGAATGCATGGAGGAGATTCATCCTTATCTTGCCTAGCAAATTCGGATCCCCATAAGCATGCCCTTAATCAAGCTTTTTCACACTTAATTGCACTTAAGCATAGCCTATATATACTTTCTAAGTCATTAACTTAAGGATAGACCTTCAAGCACTCTCTCTCTAGCATTTCTCACTCTTCAAAAGCTCTCAAACTCCATAGCTAACCGCAGCAAGCTTCAACCATTTCCAGCAAGCAAAACCAAGCAAAACCGGGCAAAGTCTTAAGTCGGAATCCCTCCCGGCTTGAATCCAAACTTTACCAAACTTCATATCCCACATGTTTTCGACCCCCTCTATCCATTTCTGAGCTTAGATTTTAAGTTTGAAGCCTCTAAGCCATAGAACCAGCCTTGAACAAAATCTGGACAGATTTGGTCCTTCTCGGGTCAAAAATGTCAAACCGGGTTTCAAGCCTTTCCAAGTCGGTTTGAGCTACCAAAACCCATCAAACACCTCCCCACACAACCCTAGGGTGTCAAGGAGTCAAGAAATCCAAGAAAAACCCGTCGGTTTAACCCCAGGAAGAAGAAACAGCCCGACTACCCAGTCGGGTCGAAATTTCTGACTGCTTGTGCGGTTTTCTTGCAGATCGGGTCGATCCGAGACTCTTTTCGGAAAACTACCACCACAGCCACCTCCAGCGGTGAGTTAGCAGTCGGGGGCCGTTGGCCTTGCTCAAAAATTCCATCGGGAGCCTCCGTAGCAACGTCCGACCCGACTGGTGCCAGACGGGTCCGAATTTCCAGACGTGCTCTGTTTTCCGTGATCTTTGCAGGGCTGTACGGGTCGACCCGATAACTCTGGGACCAAACGACCACCACAGTCACCTCCGGGGGTCAGTTAGGAGTCAGGAGCCGCTGACCTTGCCTCAAAATTCCATCGGAAGCCTCCGTGGCGACGTCCGACCCGACTGGTGCCAGACGGGTCCGAATTTCTAGACGTGCTCTGTTTTCCGTGATTTTTGCAGGGCTGTACGGGTCGACCCGATAACTCTGGCACCAAACGACCACCACATTCACCTCCGGGGGTCAGTTAGGAGTCAGGATCCACTGCCCTTGCCTCAAAATTCCATCGGGAGCCTCCGTGGCGACGTCCGACCCGACTTGTGCCAGTCGGGTCTGTCCAGTATTTCAGCCGGGTCTGTTTGATGCCATTCGGGTCTGTTCAACGGAAAACAGCCCAAATCCGACCCATCAACGGTCCAACCCGACTCTTGAAGGTCCCATCCCGCATCTCGGGACTAGGTATGGCCATTCCCGACTTAGAGGAGCTAGGACTTTTACATTCTCATTGCGTTTATGGAGTTATAAGGGGTTTTATGTATGTTTTATTTCCAAGTTTTAATCTTTATGCACTTTCCATGTTATACCATGCATATTTATCCTCGATTTATACGCTAGCATGTCGGGAAACACTTGGATCATAGTCGAGAAGAACATCCCGACCCGGGAAAGGCAAAGAGCTCACGAGTTTCCCTCTGAGGGAGGTGACCGAATGCTCTCTTGCTCCTTTCGGGCAAGGAACGATCTTCTTGACCCGATCCAAGTTCGATTCCCGAGTTTCATTGTATTTTCTCACGTGCATGAAGTCGGTATTGTTTTATCGATTCCTTAAATAACTTGTTTGCGCATGTTTGCATGTTCGAATGCGTTATTCAAATCATGGCAATACCGACTTTCGTTTAATCGTGTCATTTATCATGTTTGACGTTTAAGCATGCGAGGAATGATTTGAAACGAGACGGGGAGACCTCGTGGAACCCCATTCGGGCCATGGGACCTCTCGGCTATCTCCAAGGAGAAGTAACCGAGAGCCTCTTAGACTCGTACGGGTTGCATGAGGCTTCCTCTTCCCGTTTTGAGTCCGTTCTTGGCTTTCGTGTAATTTACAATTTACATTATTGTCACAATATCGCTTGAAAATGTCTTTTCAAAACAAAGCATGCATGGATTCGAGTATCGATGACTCATTCGGGTCCATTCGGTTACGAGGGTAGTTTCGGTCATTGGACCAAATTATCCTCGATCCTTATGGAATCGTCTTGGTCGTCGAATCACGAATCGTTTTCACAATTAATGCATTCGGCACAACCCTTAAGCATTAATTTCACGAACAGGTTAATCGGGACGCTCACATGATTAAACCCACTTCACACTGATAAAGTTTACATGAATTGGCCATTAACTGATAACTCGCGTCGATGAGTTGTCAAATGACGTTGGTGCCCTTTTCAAACTTATCAATTTCAAAACCCGAAACACGCGGTTTGATGTAGCATGGACGTCTGAGAAGGGCTTCTTTGTCTCAACTTGGGTTTTTACCTGATTCCAGGTAACTCAGGTCAAGATACAGAAGATCTTTCTAGATCACTTCCGGGCAGATCGACCGGTTCTTTGGCTTTTTTGGGGTTCTTGCACAACCCTGGACGATCCAGGGAATCGGTCGACACCGGCTACAGGCCGAGGTGGCCCGCACTACGATGTTTCCCCTTTTCTGAAAACAATTTTCAAATAAAGGGCAAAATCGTCTTTTCACAATTCAGCGACATCCTTAGGGTTAGCATGACAGAAACACTACAGTACGGGATAAGAATGGGCTATCTGTTCAGGTGCAGGTTCATCTGCATAGCCTTTACTATCTAACTGATGAGTTTCTGTAATCCTAACATAGACTCGGGTAACTAGAACGGTTATCTCTGTCAGAAGACATGCAAAATGCTGATTAACCTTTCACTCGACCTAACCAAACACTAGATAATGGTTAGGAGGAATTCTAGATTCCAAATCTAGAGTCAAAACACGAGTTTGGCTAATTCAGTGGAAATTCAGTGTCATAATACAGAACAACTGTAAAAGCAATCCACACACCTGAGATTTGACTATCTTTGTCAAGTTCTCAAAACAAAGCCGAATGCTAAAACATTGATACTTGTTTGATTGTTTAGCATATGGCATTTGCTTGCAAAAACACCCCTGGGTTAATAATCTGTTAATTCACGTAAACACGACAATAACAAACACTTTGTCTGTTATTAACATGTTGCGTGTTATCTTTCCGCACCTGTTTGCCATGCGGGTCGAGCCTGATCCCTAGGCCGAATAATATTAGGGTTCAACGCCCTAATCATCGATCACAGGGTCCAACACCCCAACCAACACTCACAGGATCCAAGCCCTATTCAGTGAGAGCGTGCATTGAATTTCAGTTCTCCGGTCTTTTCCCTAAACTCACGGTGAGCTAGAGTGGAATAATAACCGAACGCGAAACGACTGGAATTCGACCCTTTTTTAATTTGTATTTATTGTTTTCGAGAGCATTGTAAGGATTTTATTTTGTACATTTATTCTGTAAGAATTCCAGTCGGTGAGCGAACGGTCCGAGAGTCGAATTAATCGAATCGGTTTAATGCTTGCCCAGACACAAGTAAATCCAAGATTTCGCGGTTCTGGTTCACGCAGGGATTCAACCTCCATGGTTCGATGAACTGTAACGCAAGATTGTGAACCAATTCCCTGACATATAGATTTACTTCTCTCCCGGCTTCCCAACCGACATCGTTTGGTTCATTGAATCTCCGGTGTCAAAACGTGCGAGCCGAGTGCAGCTTAATTCACGCGGTAAATAATAAAA
The DNA here is from genome assembly GCF_007655135.1 of Punica granatum. Taxonomy (NCBI): domain Eukaryota; kingdom Viridiplantae; phylum Streptophyta; class Magnoliopsida; order Myrtales; family Lythraceae; genus Punica; species Punica granatum. The sequence goes on along the minus strand of NC_045127.1, from coordinate 33,879,115 downwards.
CATGCAAGCCTAGCAAACCAGAGTACCGAAAGGGCGTGCGGGATATAGGCCCGCACGTAACATGAACCCCCGAACACGGACTTTCCGGTTCCGCACAGATCAATGCCTTAACAACAAACTAGGTGTTCCATACCCCTAGACCCGGGTAACTTATCCGCCCTCGACCTTCGGGTCGTAAAATGATAAGTGGCGACTCCTTCTCTCACGCGTGTCCAACGCGCGTCCCCACGGGAAGGTGGACATTCCGACCAAGCCGCGCGATCCAAAAGCGCGCAATGCGGGCCCCGACGAGAGTCCACATTCGGGTCCGTACAAACTGAAATTCCAAAAAATTGGCCCACACAAAAGCGGGCCAGGACAAAGAACATACCAAGTCTCCACGAGGCAAAGCGCATGAAAGCACCCATAGCAATGTAAAAGTCGGGAAAAGCGAAGCAATCCCAAGGGGCACAAACAAACCTCGGTTTCAAAAAAGGGGGCGAACAAGGCCGACCAATCAAGAAAATTCCGATGACGCCAAGGTTCACTAAACACACCAGCGGCGCCAACCAAAAAAATTTGAAAGAAACCCAACGCAAAGGGGGTAACAATCGCGACTCCTCGATGGAGACAGAACGCAAAACAGTGCAACTCGGGAGTAAAATTCTCGGGACTTTTGCCCTTGCAAACTCGAGAGACAAAAAAATCGAGTCCGTTAGGTTGAAAACCCCTTTGGGGCGTTTCAGGTAAAAGTTATGGCAAAACATAGGCATGACTAGAAACTCTTTGTGGGCTGTCATGGCAAAAGGAGAGTTAATCTCCTTTAAGTTGAGAGGTGCGGATCCCGAAGTGGGCGACTGTAGCAAAAGAAGAGCAAAATGAGAGATAAAAAACCAAATTGTCACCCTACGTCCTAATGGTGGTGGCCAGATTATCTACTCCAACGCGATCCTCGATCGACTCTCCTATACTACTCACCCGTCCAAAGCAAAGTCTTCCTCGAGTAAAATAGGCAACCGAGCACGCCTTTCGAGCAGTTCGAAGCAGCCTACGCAACAGAAGGACGAAGGAGAGGGGGTACATTTCGCAGCAGGCGTGAAACCATGTATCCTTTTAGACTTGGGCAATGTGCTCCCCAAGCTTTCTCTATTCCCTTTTTCATTGCATAACTCCAAATGTGTCACAGTCACCCTTTAATCGGCTACCACAGAAGCAAAGTCCTAGACATTTCGTTACGGGAGTCTAGTCATAACGCTCCAGAAATGACTAGACCGAGGTCTGACCAAATCTAAACAGAAATCCCCATGCGGGTCACAAACTCAGCTGCCCTATGACACCCTAACGAGAAGGGTCCTAAGCCGACGGGCGCATTGAATAATCGATAGAGCCGCTGGAACATCATTGAGAACGTCTCTATATGCCCATGCATGGACAAAAGGAGCCTCGGAGGCCTCCCATCGAGGCCTTCGAAAGCGGGACCCCATTCGCATCACTAAAACAAAGACTCTTCACGGGATGCTCAAGCGACCCGAAACTGAAGAGCATGCGTCGCAAAAACCTCTTTTTACTTGTGCTTTCACATTGCTAGTAACCCCCATGACTTAATAATGATGCTAGGATCACAAGTACTGCAAATAACGAGAAATACGGCAGATTCTGATTCCCGGTCCCACGAGATACGTAGGCACTCCTCCCCCGGAGCTCGAGTCCCGCATCACAAGCATCCTCAGGTGGAGCAATGAGCAACCGTTCCAGGTGGAGCAACAAGCAACGACCTCGGCCTCTTGCAAGGCGACACCAAAAAGCCACGCAATTGTTTCAACAGCGAACCCGGCTTCCAACAAACTAACGAGCAATTGCTTCGACGGCAACGTCGGCCTCCGACAACTCAATGCTCTCGAGATAACTTCCTCAACGAAGCCCTGACCCGACGACAAGCAAACCAAACCACTCCTCTTCTACACCTTACGCAATTCCCTAGTATTTGTCTTTCCAACAACATCTCATGCATTCTCCTTCCAAGCAAACATCCCTACTTTCCCATTGGGTCTGTCCTGACTTTCAAAATTTCTTCTTCAGGTCCGTCCTGTGGGTTCGTCCCGATTTTCAAACTGTTGCCCTACGGATCCGTCCCGACTTTAAATTCTTGTTCCAGGTCTGTCCAGTAGGTCCGTCCCGATTTAAATTCTTGTTCCATGTTCGTCCTGCGAGTTCGTCCCGACTTTAAATTATTGTTGCGGGTCCATCAAGACTTTAAAATTCTATCTTGTGGGTCTGTCCCGACTTTAAATTCATGTTCCGGGTCCGTCCCGACTTTAAATTCTTGTAATAGGTCCGTCCCGACTTTAATTTCCTGTTCCAAGTCTGTCTCGACTTTAAATTCCTGTTCCAAGTCCATCAAATGGGTCCATCCTGACTCCCAAATTTCGTCCTCTTGGTCCATCTCGAATTTCAAATTAGTGCTTCGGGTCCGTCCCGACTATCAAATTCCTCTTTTGGGTCCGTCCAGACTTTAAATTCTTTTTCTATATGCGTCCTGACTGTAATTTCCTGTTCCAAGTTCGTCCTACGGGTCCGTCCCGACTTTAAATTCCTGTTCCAAGTCCGTCTCGACTTTCAAATTCTTGCTCTGGGTCCGTCCCGACATTCAAATTCCTGCTCCGGGTCCATTCCGACTTTCAAATTCCTCCTCTAGGTCTGTCCTGACTTTTAAATTCCTACTCCGAGTCTATCCCGACTCTCAAATTCTGTCCTCCAGGTCCATCCCAACTTTCAAATTCGTGCTCCGGGTTTGTCCCGACTTTTAAATTCTTGCTCCGGGTCAGTCCCGAATCTCAAATTCCTGCTCCGGATCTGTCCCGCCTCTTAAACTCCTGGTCTGGGTCCGTCTCGACTTTCAAATTCCTACTCTAGGTCCGTCCCGACTTTTAAATTTCTGTTCCGGGTTCGTCCCGACTTTTAATTTCCTACTCTTAGTCCGTCTCGACTTTAAATTCATGTTTCGGGTCTGCCCTGTAATCCTACAAGACTCCCTTCTCCGGGCCCTGCCCTTTGATTCGACAAACTTTTCTTCTTTACTTCTCCGAGCCCGGCCCGTCGAGTCTGCATTTATCTCCCATCACAAGCAAACATATTCATTCCTTACTTATGTCTCGTTCTATTTTTCATGTCATGCCCAACACCCCTGACACATCCAAAGAAGAGGAGAGCAAGCGGTCATTAGGGAAGTGTCGAGCTGGTCGCTGGGACCAGACATGGTGTTTCTCATGGTCTTTGGCTGCATCATCTACCCGAGCGCTCAACCAAAGAGGGGCAAGCTGTTAGCACCCCATCCTGGCCCACCAACTCTGGCAAAGAGCAGCATCAGCCATCAGGACCACAACCCCAGCAAGCGCGACAGAATAAGCCATAGAAGAGCTTGGGCTACTATTCACAGTCGGGCCAGCATGGGCAGACACACAGTCATGGAGCAAGGACTACGAAAGAGAAGCTAGGGCCACTAGAGGGTAGCAGCAAGCAACCGAAAGGAACAGACAATCAGCAAACCTCGGGATAACAGAAGCCGACACAACAATACTATTCATTATCGGATCGTCAGAGCATCAGAAGACACCTTTCCTAGTGGGGCTCCTGGGACGACCACTCCATGGAAGGATTAACACCACCCAGAAACAGGCCTGCCCACACCCAGGGGTCATCAGGACCAGGGAACAGGATTCAACTGTTTTTCGGAACTCATTCTAATCTCCCTGTGGATCCAGACCTGGGAAAAAGGGGCACTTTCTACACAAAAACATAACCGAAGACCTTTTTGACGAATCGTCAGTGCACGAAAACTGTGCCAATCAATCCTAGGGACCTCAAGAGTTGGGGAAATAAACCTCGATCGCACTGCACAAGTCATTTAGGTTTCTCGAATACCGTCTCAAATACCGTTCCGCTCAGAGTTCGTTATGTGAAATGTTAATACCTGAGTTCCGCACCACCCACTCTACAACCCCTAGGGCCCGGGAAATCATTTTGCCTCGGACCAAGCAAATCATCGAGGTCTCCCAAGTAGAATTAAAGTAGTCTCAAATGTCCCCCGGCAAACCTTCGGGGTCCGTTTTTGACAAACGGAGATCGCAACTGTCTCCGAACACATCAGAACACTTGGGAAACACAGAGAAAACTTCGATCGCGGATTCTTAGGATGTTTTCGGTTCCCAATCTTCAGCCGAAGTCGACGAGTTAACTGTCCTGCCCAATGCACAAAGCACGCCGATGCGAGCAGTACAACACGTAGAGCTCCGAATAAGCGACATAAACAGTCAACTTCGCTCAAATCATCCAAATGGAGCGAAACCGGCTTTCGAGTCCCCGGGCCACCCGAGCATTTCCTTATACGAAGCATGGCAATATTGGGCTCATTAAAATCACATTCGCGCGTACATTGACAATTTGTCATTCAAGCGAGCCACGAAAATCAAACGCGCGACCAATCGAGACCTGAGTTTCTTCCGACTTTCTTCCTAGCCATGCGAGGCCCACGAGCCAGCCAAGCCAGTCAAGCCAAGCACAAAGCCGCAAGCCATGGCTCTCCTCTAGAAGCAAGCCAAATGAGCCTCATCCACCCAATCTTCAAAATATCTCTTACACCTATCAATTCCATCCTTCCATCTATCAACTCCCATCACCTTTTCCTTCTTCCTTTACACTCCACTAACATTTCCCCACCCTAATCCACTCTCAAAATTCGGATGCCCCCTAATGCTCCCACTAATTGCACTTGATTACACATAATTTGCTTCATTTAGCCTTCCTACATAAGCCTAATAATGACAAGAACATTTAATCAGAACTCTTGGAACCTTCTATCTAGCATTCTCTCTCTCAAAAACCTCTCAAACCCTCCCTCAATTCCTCTTGGGCGTCCAGCAGTAGTAGCCTAAAAAACAAGGCCAAAATCGGCCGGTTTTAGTCGAGAAACCACCGTTTTCAAGCGACCACCCATCTGACTTGCCCGAGCTTCAAACAAACTGCATACCCCACATGCATTTGACCTCCTGAGTCCATTCCTGGTGTTAGTTTCGCGATTTGAAGCATCCAGCCCATCGTTCCAGGCTTGACCATAATCGGGTCAAAATTGCCATTTCCCAATTTTTCGGCGACCGCCAACCCGACCTAAGCCAACTTCAACCAAACTTCATATCCCATACGTCTTTGATCCCCCCTAGTCCATTTTCAAGCTTAGTTTTTGCATTTGAAGCCTCCAACCCACCGTTCTAGGCCAGCACGGAATCGGGTCCCTAGGCATTTTCCTAGTTTCTAGGCGAGTCCCACCTCCCGATTTGGCCCAAAATTCAACCAAACTTCATACCTCACATGTATTTGACCTCCTGAGTTCATTTCCGGTGTTAGTTTCTCCATTTGAGGCTCCCACAAACCCATTTCAGCACAGCACAAAAACTGTCTCCTTAGACGCTTTTCGATTTCTAGGCGGGTTTCTCTTCTCCCATGACTAAGGCGAGTCGTGTCATCACTTCTCAAGGATCCCTCACGACCCACTCTCCCTCGTGACGAGGAGGCCGTGATTTGAGAGCCGTTCAACCAAGCATAACCGCACCCTTTCTCTCTTTCTCCTTTTGGGGTTGCTTTTCTGTTTACTAGGTTTTGTTTTGGGATTTCGAGTTAAACTACATGTGCACTTCTTGCAAACCAATTTCAGGTGTGTTCAGCAACCTCTTGGGAAGCTAAACCCCCTATTCCAACTTGGGAAAAGTCGCTAGAACTACCCGTGCAAGCCACTTCTTTCTCGGGTGCCATATACTCCTAGTCGGGTCTGTTTTTTTTTTCTCCTGACTCGACTTCTCTTTTGAGTCCAGAAAAATCTAGGCATGCAATCCTCACGAAACCATTGCAGACGTGATCCTCAGTCTCTTGGGAGTCCAATGCAACCGGCCCAACATGCAGAAGCCACCTCGATCGACTGGAGCAGCTCTAACAAGCTACAATGCCAATCGGGTCCCAGTAGGGTCAGATTAAGCATTTCGGGTCTATTGCTTCCATAACCGATAAATCCAACTTCCAATGGCCCATTCCCAACTACCTCGACTTTTCCTCGAGCCTCGAGGCTAGGTATAACTATTGCCGACTTAGAGAATTTAGGTCTTTTATGTTTTCTTTACATTTGTGGGGCGATAAGGCGGTCCATGACCGATTTGCATGCAAATTGTTATTTTTATGCGTTTACATACCATTTCATGCAAGTCTTTGTTGTATAATACGCTAGCATGACGGGATATGACTAAGATTGAGGTTGAGGAGACTCTCGTAGCCCGTATGGACCATGGAAGCTCACGGCTTTCTCTATAAAGAGGAAGCCGAGAGCTCCCTTGGACCATTCGGGTCCATAGGGGCCTCCTCCTTGCCGACTTAAGTCATTTCCCATATTTTTACGTTTTTCCACGTCCATGGGTCGTTGTCGTTTTATCGATTCCGTTAATACCATCTTTGTGCATGCTTGTACATTTAAACTTGTTTTCCGAGATCACGGCGGCACTGATTTCGTAAATACGTGTCATTATCGTGTTTAATGTCTTACGCACGCGAGAGACGATTAAAACCTTAATGAGGAGACCACACGAGACCCTAAATGGGTCAAGGAGCCTCTCGGCTATCCCTCAAGGGGAGTGGCCGAGAGCCCCTTGACACATTTCGAGTCAAAGATGACCTCTTTATTTCGGTTAAAAGTCGATTCTCGAATTGATTGTAATCGTAGTTTTCGTTTAGTCGTTGGTTGCGCAATCAATTGCATGTTGAGCACGTTAGTTCAAGTATTAAGCATGGATTCAAGTATCGGAAACTACTTCGGGCCCTCAAGGACCCGTTTTAGTTCCGGTGTCACGAATTGATTCTGTTATCCCATAATGTTCAAGGCTCAAAGCCATAATCACTGATAATTCTGCACACGGGAAAATGGGACGTATCATTCGGCTAAGTACATCTCTCAGCTTAAATAAATTGCACGAACCGGCTATTAACTTGTAATCGCGTCGACGGATCACGAATCGTGGGAAATGCCCTTTTAAAATCCACAAATTCAAAATCACCGAGACACTTAACGCACATAGCATGGACATCAAGGAAATACTTGTGCACCTTGACTAGAGTCCAGGTCCAATTTGAGGCGGCTCGGGTCAGGGTGTACGAACCTTCCTTAGACCACTCACGGGTGGAACGATTACTTTCTCGGCTCTTTTGGGGTCGGCAGGTCCCCAATGGACTCGGGGAATCGATCGGCACCGGCTACCAACTTTCGATAGTTTGCGTCACGTGATCTCAATTTTTTCATGAACACTTTACACATTTCATAGTTCAAGGGCATAACCATCTTTTCGTGAATCGCCGACATCCCTAGGCGTTAGGGTGATCCAAACACTTCGATCCATGGTCGGAGACAGGCAACCCGTTCGAGTGCAAGTGTCATTTGCATAGTCCGCTTCGTCCGGTTTCAGTGTTTCTATCATCCTATCGTAGATTCGGGTAATTAGATCTGTATCTCTATCATAAAACATGCAAAACGTAATTCATCATTCATGCGATCTAATCAAACATTAGAAAATGGTTAAGTGGAACTCTAGGTTCCAAATCTAGGGTCAAAACACGCGTTTGGCATAATCAGTAAAGCCGCATTGTCATCTTACAAAACAAGCTTAAAACGAATCCACACACTCATAATCAACCTAGCACTGCATCCTAGCATGTTCTTCGGCTTGCCTAGCTTAGAAAGTTGTTTGACAATTAACCCCGGTTCATAATTGGCTAAATCACATAAACTCGGTCTAATACACAACTTGTCTACACTTGTTTGTATTTATCATCTTTTGTCTGTTTTCATCTATTTCTATCAGTTTTTCTCTGTTTTCTGTTATCACTTGCTGGTTTGTTGCTCGAGCCTGAACCTCTAGGTTACGATTAGCACGGGGTCCAATGCCCTAAAACATCGATCGCAGGGTCCAACACCCCTATACACATTGTCAGCACCCCATTTTGGCTCACTTTTCCAAACAATGATATCAGCAATGGTCCAAGCCACAATTTAAGCAGAATACAGAAAAAAACGACTTAACAGAGCAGAAAATCACTATTCATCCTCAAGTCGACGAAATCGGGCAAATGACACCTGGATATGACAGAAGGACCCTAGGGATTATCAAAATGCAACAGAGTGATTAGAGAACTCAACAATGTCCAAAACCGGCATTTCCAATGTACCACATGGACAATCTTATTTTCCGATAGTTCGCTCGACCGTCGGAAGATAGCCAATATTGAACTCCAAAAATCCACTTCAATGCCAAACAGATGAAAAATGTCCCCAAAGGCATTTTGCAAATCATCTGCTCTATACAAAACAACTTTCTGTATACAGACAACTTTTCAGTGGAAGTCCAAAAATGCCGGTTTCTCGGAAAAAAGTTAATTCCGAATATCAGATGAGGCCATGCCCCACAAGCACACAGAGCATGAGCAATGCTTCGGATTGTCTCTTGGAAGTCACACAGACACTTCAAATGACTTCCGAGCGGCAAAACAAGCATACCCCTCTTCGGAAGAGCATAGCCGGAGACTGGTCTGATGGAATTACGGCAAACGAAGTTCATACCGCATTGCCCTGAAAACTCTAGCGGACATTCACAATTGGGCAAAACAGATAGCAAAACCCTTTTCAGTTTCCTGAGTAACCTCCGAGGAGCGGAAATGGCCGTTTTCAGTGGAAATGCATATCCGGAGGCCCTTTTTACGGAAACTTGACGCCGGGTGTCTACCCTAAACCATGCTAGCCTTCTCAAGGCTCAACGTGGAATCGTCGGAATAAATCACATGACTCATCTAGACTTCCCGAGCAATGCTTTAGAGGTCTCAGATACACTTTTCAAGTCCTTGGAGGTCTGATCTCGATAAACAGAGATTACAGTAATCTCCCGAGTGCCCAAGCAACTCAGAAATCATTCTGAGAAATCCAGTTTCGGCCTCCTAGGACGTCTCCGGCCCCATGTTAGCATTACCGGCTTAAGGGACAATTATTCACGTTGTCTGACAATTTATGTCAAAATGACCAACGTGAGATGCAGATACAAGATATGCTGTCAGAAGCGGACAACTTCGCTTTGGTCACCTGCAATGAGCAAAAATGGCTTTCGAGCCTCGTATGCTTCCGGGACATTTCTCCATGAAAATTGTTAATCTTAGGCTCGTTAAAACTGTTTTCTCGCGCATATCGACAATTCGAAGTTCAATTCGAACCACGAACTTCGAATGCGCGACCAATCGAGACCCGAGCTTTCTCCCGGTTTCTCCTCATGGGCCGTGGGACCCACGGGCTGCCCAAGGGCAACCGCCCTTTGCCCTAACAATTTCGGCATCATCCTCTCCCTCTCATGCACTCTAAGCCCAAAATATCCTTAGTCTTTCTAGTCAACACTCAAGCCATTAACTCCATCTCCATTAATGCTTCTTGGCTCTTCCTCATCAAGACGCATGGATGACATTTATCCTCATCTCCATTAGGGCAGCCGACTTTTGCTAATGAGGCCCTTAATGGTGCTTTGTTTTGCTTAATTGCTCATTAGCTTCACATATATATTGCATATTTGTCATTAAGTTAATCACTTATGATGCACACATGCTCTTTCTAGTTTCTCCCTCTAGAAAATACTCTCAACTTCTTAGCAACCAGCAGCAAGCAAATCACTCCATGAAAACCGAAAACCAAGCCAAAAATCCTTAGAGTTTAGGTCGGAATCCATAGCTCGTCATCAGTGCCCAGTACCCGTCACCAGCACTCGTCACCCGTCACCAGCGCCCATCATCGAGCACGCCCGTGCCCGTCACCGGTGCTCGTCACCAGCATCCATCACCGATCGCGCTAGCGCTCATCACCGAGCACACCAGTGCCCGTCACCGAGCACGCCAGTGCTCGTCACCAACGCTAGTCACCTGTCACCAGCACCCGTCACCAGCGCCACTAGCGCCCGTCACCAGCATCACCAACGCCCGTCACCGTGCCTGCCAACACCTGTCATCGTGCCCGACGCTTGTCACCGCGCCTGACCGTGCTCGTGCACGTCCACCCTTGCACCCGAATACTTTTTCAAGGGTTCCACCGAGTCACCCGACTCTCGAACATTTCCCCGACTCTTTCCTCGTATTCCGAGGCTAGGTATAATATTCTCGACTTAGAGGAGTTAGGGCTTTTTATATTTTTGCATGGCTATGGAGTAATATGGCGTTTTATGCATGTTTAACTTATAAGATTTAATTTTATGCACTTTCATATTATGTTATGCATGTTTACTACTTTATAATTTGCTAGCATGTCGGAAAAAGGTTTGGATCGTCGTTCGGAAGACCATCCCGACCTGAAAATGGCAAGCAAGCTCTCGGCCAACTCTCTAGATGAGATGGCCGAGACTTAATTTGCTCTTTTCGGGTTAAGATTGGTCTCCTTAGCCGATCCAAGTTAGTTTCCGAGTTTATTTTATTATCCTCACATGCATGAAGCCGGTGTTAGTTTATCGATTCCTTAAATAATATGTTTGTGAATATTTGCGTGTTTGAGTGCGTTATTCAAATCATGGTAACATCAGCTTTTGTTAAAAAACATGTTATTTATCATGATTGTTGCTTGAGCATGCGAGAAATAATTCGAAACGAGATACGGAAATCTCTTGGGACCCGATTTGGGCCATGAGACCTCTAGGCTTTCTCTAAGGTGAAATGGCTGAGAGTCCCTTGGATTTATATGAGTCGCACGAGGTTTCCTCTTCCCGTTTTGAGTCCGTTCTCGGCTTTCGTGTAATTTGCAATTTACATTATCGTCGTAATATCGCATGAAAATGTCTTTCCAAACCAAAATATGCATGGATTCACAATTCGGAGACCCTTTCGGGCCTATTAGGACAAAAGGGTGTTTCGGCCATCGTTAGCTGAATCACCCTCGGTCTTTCTTGACCCGTCTTGGTCGCCGAGTCACGAATCGTTTTTACAATTAATGCATTCGGCATAACCCTTAAGCATTAATTTCACGAACGGGTTAATCGGGACGCTCACATGATTAAACCCACTTCATACTGATAAAGTTTACATGAATTGGCCATTAACTGATAACTCGCGTCGATGAGTTGTCAAATGACGTTGGTGCCCTTTTCAAACTTATCAATTTCAAAACCCGAAACGCACGGTCCGATGTAGCATGGACGTCTGAAAAGGGCTTATGTGTCTCAACTTGAGTTTTTACCTGATTCCAAGTAACTCAGGTCAGGATACAGAAGATCTTTCTAGATCACTTCCGGGCAGATCGACTGGTTCTTTGGCTTTTTCGAGGTTCTTGCACAACCCTGGACGATCCAGGGAATTGGTTGACACCGACTACAGGCCGAGGTGGCCCGCACTGCGATGTTTCCCCTTTTCTGGAAACAATTTTCAAATAAAGGGCAAAATCGTCTTTTCACAATTCAGCGACACCCTTAGGGTTAGCATGACAGAAACACTACAGTACGGGATAAGAACGGGCTACCTGTTCAGGTGCAGGTTCATCTGCATAGCCTTTTTTTATCTAACTGATGAGTTTCTGTCATCCTAACATAGACTCGGGTAACTAGAACGGTTATTTCTGTCAGAAAACATGCAAAATGCTGATTAACCTTTCACTCGACCTAACTAAACACTAGATAATGGTTAGGAGGAATTCTAGATTCCAAGTCTAGAGTCAAAACACGAGTTTGGCTAATTCAGTGGTAATTCAGTAACACAATACATAACAACTGTAAAAGCAATCCACACACAGGAAACTTGACTACGGACACCCGACATGTCAGGTTCTCAAACCAAAGCCGAATGCTGAAACATTGGCACACGTTTGTTTGTTTAGGGTAGGATTTACATACCAAAATACCTCGGATTAATAAACTTGCTAATCCACGTACATTCGGTGAATACAAACACATTGTCTGTTATTTACCTGCTGCTTGTTATCTTTCCGCACCTGTTTGCCATGCGGGTCGAGCCTGATCCCTAGGCCGAATAATATTAGGGTTCAACGCCCTAATCATCGAGCACAAGGTCCAACACCCTAATCATCACTCACATGGTCCAACGCCCTATTCAGTGAGAGCGTCCATTGAATTTCAGTTTTTCGGTGTTTCCCTAATCTCTCTGTGAGTTAGAGTGGAATAATAACCGAACGCGAGTCGACTGGAATTCGGCCATTTGTAATTTATATTTATTGTTTTCGAGAGCATTGTAAGGATTTTATTTTGTACATTCATTCTGTAAGAATTCCAGTCGGTGAGCGAACGGTCCGAGAGTCGAATTGATCGAATCAGCCTAATGCTTGCCCAGATACAAGTAAATCCAAGAACTCGCAGTTTTGGTTCACGCAGGGATTCAACCTCCATGGTTTGATGAACTGTAACGTAAGATTGTGAATCAATTCCCCGACACACGGGTTTACTTCTCTCTCGGCTTCTCCACCGACATCGTTTAATTCATTGAATCTCCGGTGTCAAAACGTGCGAGCGGAGTGCAACTTAATTCATGCGGTAAATCATAAAACAGGCAAGCCTAGCAAACCAGAGTACCGAAAGGGCGTGCGGGATATAGGCATGAACCCCCGAACACGGATTTTCCGGTTCTGTACAGATCAATGCCTTAACGACAAACTAGGTGTTCCATACCCCTAGACTCGGGTAACTTATCCGCCCTCGACCTACGGGTCGTAAAATGATAAGTGGTGATTCCTTCTATCACGCGTGTCCGTCACGCGTCCCCACGGGAAGGTGGACACTCCCAAGCCGTGCGATCCAAAAGCGCGCATGCGGGCCCTGACGAGAGTCCACATTCGGGTCCGTACAGCTTGGCGACTCCACTGGGGACACACTTAGTGGGTTCAGGCTCGATTCGTTTGCTTGCTTGCATGTTCATTTACCGCTTTTCGCAATTTTTCACTTATCTACTTTATGCACATTTACTTTTCTGCACTTGCATTGCATCATCCTAGTGGAATTCTAAGTACCTCGCCTGAAATCCCACGGGCGCCGATTTAGGAAACTAGGTTAGTCAGAGGTTCCGAGTAAGGGAACGGGTCGAGTCGGCTCTGCCACCGAACCAGCCCCCAAAGATCCTCGCTCGATTTCAAGGAATTGACACCCTTGAATCGGGAGCCCCCATCCCTAGTTAGTGGTTGTCCTAGTAGAACACTGAAACCATGCATAAATAGGGACCATCATGCTGGACCAAACTTTGCCTTCATGCCGCCAACCGACCCAAAAGTTGAGTCTTTGAGTCGGCTCGTAGTTTTCTTTTTAGGCGAGCCTTTTGTTGTTTTCACTGAATGAGTGTTGTATAATGTAAAGAACTCGTGTTATAATTTATTTTCTCTGTACTGCATGCACATTTTCAAAACAAACTAGGACATTGCATCAGTTTGGTTATAAACATTAAACCAACATCTTTTCCATTTAGGTAAGAATGGATCGATCGCAGCCCTGTCTTAGGCTTGATATCATCATCACGCCATCTGCGGACATTACTCGCCTTTGGAACACATTCCGCCCTGTTGACCGTGCATTCCTCCGGCTCATCATCGGAGACTTGCCGTTACTTGCTGATTCTCCCAACGATTGGACCTTGCTCAGAACGGCCATTAGTTTTTGGGACACTCAACGAGCTGTTTTCAGCTTTCAGGGGACAGAGCTAGTTCCTACAGTAGAGGAATACGCGGTACTCCTTCAGCAGTCTATGTCGATTCACGACATCGTGGTGCCCAACCAGTTTGCCACGATACAGAGTAGACTAGCCATCCTTTTAGGTCTCCACAATGAAGAAATTCGTCACGAGCTTCAGTATGGAGGGGAGCACAGCATTAGGACTACATGGCTCATAGATTTCATACAGGCCCGTGCTCTGAATGCCACAGGAGAGTCCTATCAGCGTGACGCTTGTCACGGGTTTCTTTTGCTCATCTTCGGGACTATGCTGTTCCCATACTCGTTGAACCTCATAGACGGGGCACTTGCTCAGGTCATCCTCCAAGTGGTAGGAGGCCATAGTTATGTTCAAGCCGTTTTGGCTGAGACCATTCGGTCTCTTGACTATGTACGAGAGACTCGACGGGGCAGGATGAGAGGATCCCCACATGTGCTTCAGATTTGGCATCTGGCACACATCAGGCTGTTTGGCTTGTCCCATCCTTTTAGATGTATCACTGACGAGCGCTCACTCATCGCTCGTCTACTCCATGTGTTTCGACCCTCTGACCGTAACTACACCGACTGGACGAGGTTTATGGAAGAGCTCACCCCAGCACAGTTTTTATGGACCACACGTTGGAATCCCGGCGGTTCCATGATCATTGGATGTCCTTCAGTTATAGGACTTCCCTTGATCAGTCATTTAGGGAGCACACTTATCTTTCCAGCTCGAGTCATCAGACAACTCGGTGGACTACAAGATATTCCTATAGAGGCAGATCGCACTTCATACCGTTTCAGGTGGGCAAACACCACAATTTCACTCCCGGATAGGGTTCTACGGGTTAGAGAGGTCCGACGCTTATGGAGCACGCGCATCGTTAAGGAGCTGTACTTCCCAGAGCATCCCACTGACGAGGAGCGAGCTTTCTCAACTACTGCAGCGTATGTGATGCAGTTCCATCCGTATGGATTCGCACCTGTTTGTCGGCTACGCATACCACAGATGCTGTAGACACCGCAGGCAGACATTCCAGACGCAGAGAGCTCAGTCCAAGGAGCCATGCACACAGAGCTGCAAGTCATTAGAGCAGAGCGAGATCGACTCCGCTGCGAACTGGTGGATATTCGTGCAGAACTCACTGATCACAGAGAGCTTTAGAGCGAGTTGGCTCAGACTCGTGCGCGCATAGTGAGCCAAGACAGAGAGATAGCGCGTTTGAGCACTACGCTAGACCGAGCGCGGGCAAGAGCGCGCAGGATCTCTCATCCTTAGGTTCAGTTGCTGAACGTTTTTGCCTGTACAGGACCCGCGTAGCGCTCACTCGACTACGGGTTGTAATAGTTGTCGGTTTAATGTTTATGCTTCCTTTTCAAACAGACTGTCTTTGTAAATTATGGAACGTGAATCAAACTGATGTAATGGCATTAGTGTTTTCAAACTCATGCATCTCATGCATTCATACACTATCATTTATATTTTGAAGATAGCCAACACACAACAATTACACTCATACACTTGTACATATAGGTACTAACAACTGGCGTCGCATCGATATCCTACTCGTGCACGCGGAAGAATGGCCGAAGAGCAACAACCCGTTATCTTGGAGCAAGACGCGCCACCAATATCGGCACACTCCCTTCTGCAAGACACGCATGTGATGTCGTCTCCCGCCGCATCTATGGCGTATTCCGGTGCTCTTCCAACTCACCTCCCTTCTCCTGCACAGGCGTCATCCAATGTGGTCGATCCCGTGCATTTCACCGCGCTCAAAGGGATGGTTAATCAGTTGGCTGCCAACATGAATACCAATATGACAGAGCTCATGGCTATGCTTCGGGATCAAAATCGAGCTTCCTCAAGCCACACTCCACCTCCTGAACGTAGGACAACCGTGCACCTGAATCCCGGCCAATTTATGTGACGGATAGCGAGGATATATCTATTTCAGCAATGACATATGTGCCGACAGTCAGTCCAGTCAGTGATCCTATGCCACCGCCACTAGCTCCTACATCGATACCTTTTCCACCCGTGGCGTTCCTATCAACGGATTCTGCAGTGCTCACTTTGCCACCGCTCACCATACCTACTCAACCTCCAATTTACACCGTTCCACCACCGACGGTTCCTCCAATCGCGATCACACATGTCCTTGCTCCCATTGCGGAACATTTTTCCTTCCAAGCTCCACAACCCCAAATGAACTTCCCTTACCTAGCTCCACCGCCTCTAAATATTCCTCCCTCTGAACTGGGGCACGCCCACTCAGGCCATCCTTGCAGCTCCACCGACAAATATTCCTCCAGAAGCGGAAATGGAGCAGGAGAGAAGAATGAAGAAAATGGAGGAAACCATCAAGGCCCTCCAAGCCGGCACCTCTCGTCTTGATTATGGTGACTTCAACTAGAATCTATTCCCGGGCATGCGGTTGCTCCCGAAGATCAAGATCCCAAGTTTTGAGAGGTACGATGGGACCAAGGACCCACGTCACCATCTCCGCCATTATCAGAGCAAGATGCTACAATACTGGGACTACGAGGAATTCATCATTCAAACATTCCAGGACAGTCTCATGGGATCAACACTAGACTGGTTTATGACTTTAAAGGCAGGAGACATTCGCACTTGGGCCGATCTTTCTCAGAAGTTCCTCGACCAGTACAGATTTTGTGCGGAGAAACCCCTGACCCTCCTGGAGTTGAGCACCATGGAGATTAAGGAAAATCAAGCTTTTGAAGCCTATGCATCGGAGTAGAGGGGGAAGGCAGCAAAGCACATACCCCCAATCAGTGAGATCCAACAGGTTCAACAGTTCCATTCCACGCTGAAAGGTGTATACTACTCGCACTTACTGTCTCACGCTTCCTCATTCTTTGAACTCATTGAAGCTGGGAAGAAACTCGATATGGGCATTAAATTGGGAAGGATTGAAGGACACACCAAGAAGAAAGAAGAGGAAGCACTGAAGAAGCACACTGCTGGTACCTCTAGAAGGACCAAAGATGCCACCGTTAGCACTGTTAATTCGGGATGTCAATCCTCGCAATCAATTTCGATGGATTATACCCCTGCACCGCAGACTTATCAGACATATGCACATCCCGTGCATTATGTGCAGCCCTATCAGTCACAGCAGGCCTATCCATCGGCCCCGCCAACTGTCATTTATCTGCCATCTTCGCAACAGTACACTCCCGCTCAAGCACAGCAAAACAAAGTTCCAGCTCTGAGATCTCCTCAACCGGCACAACGTGCTCCAGCTCCAAGAGCTCAACAAAGCAGTGCTGCTCAATCACGTCCACGCAAGCAGTACACCAATCTTCCGGCTCCTCCATCTCACATATTCTGACAACTCCTCGTAGGCAATAAGATCAAAACTGAGGCACCTGGTCCTAGCTTTGATCCCATGGTGCAGAATCAAAATATGCACTGTGAGTTTCATCAGGGAGCCCCCGGTCACACTCTAGATACTTGCTGGAGACTTCAGGATAGAATCCAAGAGATGATCGACGCGAGGCAGATTTCCTTCAATGAGGTGAAACAGCCGAATGTGCGCGTGAATCCCCTACCTGACCATGGATCAGGCCCAGGATCTTCCATCAACATGATCAGTACATGCGCTATTGGAGAAGAGGAGGAGACACAGGAATCCCCAACTCCATTCATCATTGAATATGTTTCGGCAGAAGTGACAGTGGCATCCGCCCCGTTCATCATCGAGGTTCCTGCAAAGGAGCCCTATCAAGATAACCGAGTTCCCTGGAACTACGGGGGTGAGGTTGCCAATGTTGAGCAAGAGTTGAGCGCAATGGGCATTACGCGTTCATGAAGAGTTTACCAAGGGCAGGAGCTTACAGACAAGGGGAAAGCTTCTGCTGTCGCACTCAATGACAACTTGAGAGCCACATCCACCCCCACAAAGAAGGTATCAGAAGAGAAAGCTGAAGCTTTCATGAAAGTAATTAAAGCGAGCGAATACAAAATAGTTGAACAAATGAGCAAGTCACCGGCCCATATCTCATTGTTATCACTACTTCTAAGTTCCGAACCGCATCGGGACGCTCTTCTGAAGGTTCTCACCGTGGCACAAGTGCCAAAGAAGACTACACCAGAGAGGATCGAGGAGACAGTGAGCTCTATTTTCTCGAATCATATCTCCTTTTCGGAAGACGAAGTTCCCTTGGAGGGACAAGGACACTTGCGGGCATTGCACATTGTCTGCAAGTGCAACAATCACGTCGTCAGTCGAGTTATGATCGATAACGGTTCGGCTCTTGACGTGTGTCCCGTCTCCACGTTGAAACAGATGAACGTGGACATGAGCCGCATTCGTGCAAGCAAAACGACTGTTTGAGCCTTCGATGACTCAAGGAGAGATGTAAACGGGGAAATTGACCTTCTTATTGACGTAGGACCATGCTCATTCTCCGTCACCTTCCAGATTCTCGAAATCCCCAATGCATTCAGTCTCTTGCTGGGAAGACCTTGGATTCATGCGGCTGGCGCTGTTCCTTCCTCTCTACATCAGAAGTTGAAGTTCTTTGTCGAAGGCAAGCTCATCACTGTCAACGGCGAAGAGGATTACGCAATCTACAAGGAGACAGCCATCCCCTACATCAGCATTAGAGAAGATCGGAATCTTCCCTTTCACTCTTTCGACACCATCTCCGTGATTAGAGATTACGGAGAAGTCGTTCCATCCCGGACCGATCGCATGATAGGGAAAGTTCTGTTGAAGAATGATTACGTCCCTGGAACTGGACTCGGGGCACGTGCACAAGGAATCTTCCGACCAATTGAAGTGAAGGACTACCGCAATAGGAGGGGACTTGGTTTTCGCCCCTCTTGTCACGAGATTGTGCAGGCTCGGCGTGGAAAACATCTCCACCAACTCGTTGCACATTACGGAAAGCTCTCCAGGAGCGTCTCCGTTCCACCACTTTCGCAGTTCTTCCCTGCACCACCGCAGGTCATGGGAGGCTCCTCCGAGACCCCATTCACTGAATCAGATGACTTCTCTTTGGATGCAGCTGAAGCATTCTTGGCTTTGCCAGCCATATATGCTGTCACTGAGGAGACATCTTCTGGGATTCATGTCCACCCTGCACGGGAGGATGAGGAGCTTACCAACTGGACTTCAGTTCCGCTCCATTCGGCCACAGTTGCCGATGTGTAAGACGGTCTATATATAATGCTACCTGTATGTTGGCAGCGCCATAAGCCACATACGGAAGAGGGGTTTTTGTTATGGCTTGTTAATAAAATCCCTACATGCTTTTTGAATTTCTGTGTCTAAATTCTCTTTCTTTTGCACTTACTTCTAGCATCTTTAATTTCTGAAACAATTCGCTTTCGTGTCCAGGCTCCAATCGAATCCAAATCACCGATGCAACGATTCGAATTCATCAGAAACACACCTCAGAAAGTCCCTACCCATATACTTCGAGGAAGGACTTGATGAGGACGGTCGCGTGCCCGAGATAGAAGAGAGTTTGCATCGTCTTGAAAACCATCAACTCACTTCAATCGAGCCAACCGAAGAGATCAACATAGGCACTACAGAAGAACATCGCACCCTCAAGATCGGGACGGGCCTTGAACCTGCACAAAGAGCCCGGATGATCGATTTCTTGACAGAGTATCAAGAGGTTTTCGCTTGGTCTTACGCTAACATGCTAGGCTTAGACCCTTCAATCGTAAAGCATTTCCTCCCACTTGACACTGAAAGATTCTCGCCCAAGCGCCAACACTTGCGGCGTCAACGAGCCGATCTTCTCCTACGCATTAAGGAAGAAGTCATCATGCAGGTAGATGCGGGATTCTTGGAGGTATGCAATTACTCTGAATGGGTAGCGAATATTGTTCCAGTGGAGAAGAAGAATGGGAAAGTCAGAGTCTGCATCGACTACCGAGACCTCAATAGGGCTAGCCCAAAGGATAACTTCCCGCTGCCTCATATCGATGTTTTGGTGGACAACACCGCCCGCCACACTCAATTCTCCTTCATGGACAGCTTCTCCGGATATAACCAGATTCAGATGGCCGAGGAGGATAAAGTTAAGACCATGTTTATCACTATGTGGAGCACATTCTGCTACAAGGTCATGCCTTTCGATCTCAAAAATGCCGGGGCAACCTATCAGCGGGCGATGGTCACTCTTTTTCATGACATGATGCATAAAGAGATTGAGGTCTACGTTGACGACATGATCGCGATGTCCAAAGAAAGTGAAGATCATTTGGTCAACCTCAAGAGACTATTCGATCGTCTCAAGAAGTACAAGCTCCGACTCAACCCAGCAAAATGTACCTTCTGCGTCAAGTCAGGGAAATTGGTAGGGTTTGTAGTTAGCTAGAAAGGCATTGAGGTCGACCCCGACAAGGTCAAGGCGATTATGGAACTGCCCCCTCCATCAACAGTGCGCGAAGTAAGGAGCTTCTTAGGATGGCTGAATTACATCGCGCGTTTCATTGCAAATTTGACAGACAAGTGCCAAACACTCTTCCGCCTACTTCGCAAAAATGCAGCGGTTGAATGGGATGATGAGTGTCAGAAAGCTTTTGATACAGTCAAGGCATATCTAGTTCAGCCGCCAGTGTTGGTTCCACCTTCACCGGATCGTCCTCTCATTCTGTACTTGACAGTACGCCGACAATCTATCGGATGCATGTTAGGGCAAAAGGATGATTCCTCTCACGCAGAGCGAGCAATTTATTATTTAAGCAAAAAGTTCACTGAAGGGGAGTCTAACTACCCTGAAATAGAGAAAATGTGTTGCGCACTTGTGTGGGTCATGCAAAGGCTCCGGCAATACACTCTCTACCATACTGTTCGCCTGCTGTCGAAAACAGATCCTTTGAAGTATCTACTCGGCAGTCCGTTCTCCATGAGGAACATAGCAAAATGGCGATGCCAACTGACGGAGTACGACATCGAATATGTGTCGCGCACATCAGTGAAGGGCCAAGCGATAACAGATCATCTAGCAGAGTTCCCGATTGTTGATGACACACCAATCAACTCTGACTTTCCAGACGAAGGAATCCTCCAAATGAATGATGAGGAGGAAGCTCCCGGATGGAAGATGTACTTCGACGGTGCAGTCAATTCCACTAGGTCGGGTATTGGCGCAGTGCTGATATCCCCTGAGGGGCATCATTTCCCTGTTACAGCGAAGATTGATTTCCCCTGCACCAACAACATAGCCGAGTATGAGGCATGTATCCTCGGCTTGCAGGCGGCGGTCGACCTCAAAGTCAAGGAGCTTGAAGTGTTTGGAGATTCTATGCTCACAATCTTTCAGACGCTCAAACAGTGGAAGACGAAGGATCCGAAGCTGGTGCCATATCACGAGTACCTCGAAGAGTTGACAGAGAACTTCGAGGACATTTCATTTACATACACCCCACGCATGAAGAACCAGTTCGCTGATGCACTCGCAGCGCTCGCTTCCATGGTGAGCATCACAAAAGAGAATCTCATCGAGCCCCTCGAGTTCGAGATTGCTCAGGGCCCTGCCCATTGCGATGTAATCGACGCTGTCAACGGCAAACCGTGGTACGCAGACATCAAGCACTTGCTGCAAATAGGTCAATTCCCAGCGTTCACCGATCGCCATGACCGGAGGACTCTTCGACGCATTACAGCACACTTTTTCCTGAGTGGCGAGACTCTTTACCGCCGTTCATTCGACGCTACACTGCTTCGGTGTGTCGACGAGAGCGAGGCACAGCGCCTCATGGAAGAAGTGCAAGAGGGAAACTGCGGACCTCACATGAATGGGCTCATGCTAGCAAAGAAGCTCATGCGACTCGGATACTTCTGGTCTACCATGGAGGCTGACTGCGTCAAGTATGTCAGACACTGCCACTTGTGTCAAGTCTACGCGAATCAGATCAGAGTACCACCTAACGAGCTACATCCAATGGCTGCTCCGTGGCCCTTTTCAATATGGGGCATGGACGTAATCGGTCCTGTCAACCCGAAAGCATCCAATGGACACTTGTTCATACTGGTAGCTATCGATTACTTCACCAAGTGGATAGAAGCTATCACCCTTGCGTCGGTCACGGCAAAGGCCGTGGCTCGCTTCCTCAAACGTGACATCATTGCGCTGTACGGAGTCCCTGCAACTCTCATCACCGACAATGCCAAGAACTTGAATAATAAGCTCATTGATGAGCTCTGTGCACAGTTCAAAATCCTACATCGCAACTCCTCTCCGTATCATTCACAAATGAATGGCGGGTAGAGGCAACAAACAAGAATATAAAGAAAATCATCGAAAAAATGACGGTGAATTACAAAGACTGGCACGAGATGCTCCCGTTCGCACTCTTGGCATATCGGACTTCTATCCGCTCGTCTACCGGAACAACCCCGTATTCTTTGGTCTACGGCATTGAAGCCGTTCTTCCAGTTGAAGTGGAGATTCCCTCTATGAGGGTCCTTGCCGAGTCCAAGCTCAAGGAAGCAGAATGGGCGAAACAGCTCTATGAACAGCTTAATCTCATCGATGAGAGGCGGCTAACAGCACTTTGTCACGGTCAGTGCTATCAGCAAAGAATGGCCCGAACATTTAATAAGAAAGTTCGTCCTCGTAAGTTCAGCCCTGGCGACCTCGTCTTGCGGAAAGTCTTGCATATTGCCCCAAATTCCAGGGGCAAGTTTGCTTACAAATATGACGGTCCCTTCATCATTAAAGAAGTCTTTGACGGAGGGACAATCATTCTCAATGATTTGGACGGGAACGAGAACGCTCTTCCGGTTAATGCTGATGCTCTTAAGAAATACTATCCGTGATGGTGTTTCTCTCATCCCACTGTGGGTGTTTTCTCAAATGCACATTACATTTTATCTTTCTTCGCATGTACAGTCCCCAGCACTTTTAATTTCGCTAACTCGCGTACTACCCTCTTCTACTCCCCTTTCTCTGGACTTTTCTTGAGAGAAAAAGAATGAATTTCCTGTTAGGTTGAAAACCTCTTTGAGGCAGCCTAGGCAAAAATTAGGGAATGAGGGGCACGGTTTAAAATCTCGCAAAAGGGGAACCGCGGCAAAAGGAGAGCATGAAACGAAATCCTCGCTAGATCGAAAACCCGAAAGGGCGGTCTAGGCAAAAATTAGAGGAACCGAGAGGTGCGATGAGACTCAATCAGGGCGGTCATAGCAAAAGGTGAGCTCTAAATGAGGGAAATGTCAAACAAAATACCCCGCTAGGTCGTCACTCGTCTTGCGACCTAGGGAAAAATTAGGGGACCTTCGGCAGCTCAACCATGAAATGACAGCTACACCCAGTGTGCAGCGGCAACAAGTAGTAGTTTGACAGTCTTTGATGCAAGCAAACTCTCTTTGACTCTCAGAGCATGAGACACGTTTCGACAAGCACTTGAATATTTGTATTCTTGATTTGGAGGATCCCAAAGATTCCTCCCTTTACCCTTATGCAAATTCTACAGGTCATGTCTGTTCTGTAAAAAGCCTTTCTTAACAAGTCACAAATCTAACAGGATACGACCACCCCTTTAAATGGTCATCGAGTTCAAATCCCCAAAGCATTATTATTCAGACTTCTTTGCACATCTACATTATGGTTGTAGAGTAGGATTGACAACCAATGTCAGCTCTCATGGTTCTATATGTAGGAACGAGGATGTAAACGCCGAAAGGAGTCTTTCTTTGACGGATGCATGTCTGCCTTATGCCAATGACCATGACCAAAATCCGAGAATAAATCTTCAGGATAGCACCCCATATACTCAGTAGCATCACAATTAGTTGGCAAGCAACGACACATTCTGCCATAACATCGATTGCAGCACAGACAAGCTCAGTGATGGAGGAATCACAATGATCCCTTCCACATCTCACGCAACTCCCCAGCGTTTGCATTTACTTTCTGCAAGCATTTTTATTTCTGCAATGCACTTTCAATTGGCGTGCACCTTTCTCAGGAACACAGTGCACCTTTTATTTCCACAATGCTTTCAATTGGCGTGCACCTTTCTCAGGAACGCAGTGCACCTTTTATTTCCTCAATGCACTTTCAATTGGCGTGCACCTTTCTCAGGAACGCAGTGCACCTTTTATTTCCGCAATGCACTTTCAATTGGCGTGCACCTTTCTCAGGAACGCAGTGCACCTTTTATTTGTGCAATGCTTTCAATTGGCGTGCACCTTTCTCAGGAACGCAGTGCACCTTTTATTTCCGCAATGCACTTTCAATTGGCGTGCACCTTTCTCAGGAACGCAGTGCACCTTTTATTTCCGCAATGCTTTCAATTAGCGTGCACCTTTCTCAGGAACGCAGTGCACCTTTTATTTCCGCAATGCTTTCAATTGGCGTGCACATTTCTGAAGAACGCAGTGCACCTTTTATTTCCGCAATGCTTTCAATTGGCGTGCACCTTTCTCAAGAACGCAGTGCATCTTTTATTTCCGCAATGCACTTTCAATTGGCGTGCACCTTTCTCGGGAACGCAGTGCATCTTTTATTTCTGCAATGCACTTTCAATTGGCGTGCACCTTTCTCGGGAACGCAGTGCATCTTTTATTTCTGCAATGCACTTTCAATTGGCGTGCACCTTTCTCAGGAACGCAGTGCACCTTTTATTTCTGCAATGCTTTCAATTGGCATGCACCTTTCTCAGGAACGCAGTACACCTTTTATTTCCGCAATGCTTTCAATTGGCGTGCACCTTTTATCTCCGCAATGCACTTTCAATTGGCGTGCACCTTTCTCAGGAACGCAGTGCACCTTTTATTTAAGCTTAGCAATTTTCATTAAACTTTGCTCATCGCATTTTTCGATGAAGCAAGACATTTTTTATTGAGCAATTTCCCCTATACATGCATTTCATTTGTTTGCTGTTATGCTTATTCACATCTCATCTCGTGTCTGTTATTTTATTTTCTTTTCATATTAGGCACAATATCCCACATATCCAAAGTAGGAGGGAGAAGACTGTTATCGAAAGTTCCATATCGATCATTGCTATCAAATTGGGGTGCTTCTGAAGTCTTTGGCTGCATCCTCTACTCGAGCACGCAGTCAAAGAGGGGCAAGCTGTCAGCACCCCATTTTGGCTCACTTTCCAAACAATGATATCAGCAATGGTCCAAGCCACAATTTAAGCAGAATACAGAAAAAAACGACTTAACAGAGCAGAAAATCACTATTCATCCTCAAGTCGACGAAATCGGGCAAATGACACATGGATATGACAGAAGGACCCCAGGGATTATCAAAATGCAACAGAGTGATTAGAGAGCTCAACAATGTCCAAAACCGACATTTCCAGTGTACCACATGAACAGTCTTATTTTCCGGTAGTTCGCTCGACCGTCGAAAGATAGCCAATATTTGACTCCAAAAATCCACTTCAATGCCAAACAGATGAAAAGTGTCCCCAAAGGCATTTTGCAAATCATCTGCTCTATACATAACAACTTTCTGTATACAGACAACTTTTCAGTGGAAGTCCAAAAATGCCGGATTCTCGGAGAAAAGTTAATTCCGAATATCAGATGAGGCCATGCCCCACAAGCACACAGAGCATGAACAATGCTTCAGATTGTCTCTTGGAAGTCAGACAGACACTTCAAATGACTTCCGAGCGGCAAAACAAGCATACCCCTCTTCGGAAGAGCATAGCCGGAGACTGGTCTGATGGAATTACGGAAAACGAAGTTCATACCGCATTGCCCTGAAAACTCTAGCGGACATTCACAATTGGGCAAAACAGATAGCAAAACCCTTTTCAGTTTCCTGAGTAACCTCCGAGGAGCGGAAATGGCCGTTTTCAGTGGAAATGCATATCCGGAGGCCCTTTTTACGGAAACTTGACGCCGGGTGTCTACCCTAAACCATGCTAGCCTTCTCAAGGCTCAACGTGGAATCGTCGGAATAAATCACACGACTCATCTAGACTTCTCGAGCAATGCTTTAGAGGTCTCAGATACACTTTTCAAGTCCTTAGAGGTCTGATCTCGATAAACAGAGATTACAGTAATCTCCCGAGTGCCCAAGCAACTCAGAAATCATTATGAGAAATCCAGTTTCGGCCTCCTAGGACGTCTCCGGCCCCACGTTAGCATTACCGGCTTAAGGGACAATTGTTCACGTTGTCTGACAATTTATGTCAAAATGACCAACGTGAGATGCAGATACAAGATATGCTGTCAGAAGCGGACAACTTCGCTCTGGTCATCTGCAATGAGCAAAAACGGCTTCTGAGCCTCGTATGCTTCCGGGACATTTCTCCATGAAAATTGCCAATCTTAGGCTCGTTAAAACTGTTTTCTTGCGCATATCGACAATTCGACGTTCAATTCGAACCACGAACTTCGAATGCGCGATCAATCGAGACCCGATCTTTCTTCCGGTTTCTCCTCTTGGGCCGTGGGACCCACGGGCTGCCCAAGGGCAACCGCCCTTTGCCCCAACAATTTCGGCATCATCCTCTCCCTCTCATGCACTCTAAGCCCAAAATATCCTTAGTCTTTCTAGTCAACACTCAAGCCATTAACTCCATCTCCATTAATGCTTCTTGGCTCTTCCTCATCAAGATGCATGGATGACATTCATCCTCATCTCCATTAGGGCAGCTGACTTTTGCTAATGAGGCCTTAATGGTGCTTTGTTTTGCGTAATTGCTCATTAGCTTCACATATATATTGCATATTTGTCATTAAGTTAATCACTTATGATGCACACATGCTCTTTCTAGTTTCTCCCTCTAGAAAATACTCTCAACTTCTTAGCAACCAGCAGCAAGCAAATCACTCCATGAAAACCGAAACCCAAGCCAAAAATCCTTAGAGTTTAGGTCGGAATCCATAGTGGGCACTATTCCGACTTATATTCAAAATTCCTCAAACTTCATGGATCACATGTTTTGGACCCAAGGATTCCAATTCTAAACTCAGTTTTTCAGTTTGAAGTCATTTGCTCATCGTTTTGGGTCGTTTTAGTCATTTCGGGTGAAACTCACGCTCTCGGCTGAACAGTAACCCGTCATCAGCGTCATCGAGCACGCCAGCGTCCGTCACCGAGCACGCCAGCGTCTGTCATCGAGCGCGCCCGTGCCCGTCACCAACGCTCGTCATCAGTGCCCAGTACCCGTCACCAGCACTCGTCACCCGTCACCAACACCTATCATCGAGCATGCCCGTGCCCGTCATCGGTGCTCGTCACCAGCATCCATCACCGATCGCGCTAGCGCTCGTCACCGAGCACACCAGCGCCCGTCACCGAGCACGCCAACGCTCGTCACCAACGCTAGTCACCTGTCACCAGCACCCGTCACCATACACGCGCGCGCCTGTCACCGTCGCCCGTCACCAGCGCCACCAGCACCCGTCACCAGCATCACCAGCGCCCGTCACCGTGCCTGCCAACACCTGTCATCGTGCCCGACGCTAGTCACCGCGCCTAACCGTGCTCGTGCACGTCCACCCTTGCACCCGAATACTTTTTCAAGGATTCCACCGAGTCACCCGACTCTCGAACACTTCCTCTACTCTTTCCTCATATTCCGAGGCTAGGTATAATATTCTCGACTTAGAGGAGTTAGGGCTTTTTATATTTTTGCATGGCTATGGAGTAATATGGCGTTTTATGCATGTTTAACTTATAAGATTTAATTTTATGCACTTTCATATTATGTTATGCATGTTTACTACTTTATAATTTGCTAGCATGTCGGAAAAAGGTTTGGATCGTCATTCGGAAGACCATCCCGACCTGAAAATGGCAAGCAAGCTCTCGGCCAACTCTCTAGATGAGATGGCCGAGACTTAATTTGCTCTTTTCGGGTTAAGATTGGTCTCCTTAGCCGATCCAAGTTAGTTTCCGAGTTTATTTTATTATCCTCACATGCATGAAGCCGGTGTTATTTTATCGATTCCTTAAATAATATGTTTGTGAATATTTGCGTGTTTGAGTGCGTTATTCAAATCATGGTAACATCGGCTTTTGTTAAAAAACGTGTTATTTATCATGATTGTTGCTTGAGCATGCGAGAAATAATTCGAAACGAGATGCGGAAATCTCTTGGGACCCGATTTGGGCCATGAGACCTCTAGGCTTTCTCTAAGGTGAAATGGCCGAGAGTCCCTTGGATTTATATGAGTCGCACGAGGTTTCCTCTTCCCGTTTTGAGTCCGTTCTCGGCTTTCGTGTAATTTGCAATTTACATTATCGTCGCAATATCGTATGAAAATGTCTTTCCAAACCAAAATATGCATGGATTCACAATTCGGAGACCCTTTCGGGCCTATTAGGACAAAAGGGTGTTTCGGCCATCGTTAGTCGAATCATCCTTGGTCTTTCTTGACCCGTCTTGGTCACCGAGTCACGAATCGTTTTTACAATTAATGCATTCGGCATAACCCTTAAGCATTAATTTCACAAACGGGTTAATCGGGACGCTCACATGATTAAACCCACTTCATACTGATAAAGTTTACACGAATTGGCCATTAACTGATAACTCGTGTCGATGAGTTGTCAAATGATGTTGGTGCCCTTTTCAAACTTATCAATTTCAAAACCCGAAACGCACGGTCCGATGTAGCATGGACGTCTGAAAAGGGCTTATGTGTCTCAACTTGAGTTTTTACCTGATTCCAAGTAACTCAGGCCAAGATACAGCAGAAGATCTTTCTAGATCACTTCTGGGCAGATCGACCGGTTCTTTGGCTTTTTCGGGGTTCTTGCACAACCTTGGAAGATCCAGAGAATTGGTTGACACCGACTACAGGCCGAGGTGGCCCGCACTGCGATGTTTCCCCTTTTCTGGAAATAATTTTCAAATAAAGGGCAAAATCATCTTTTCACAATTCAACGACACCCTTAGGGTTAGCTTGACAGAAACACTACAGTACGGGATTAGAACGGGCTACCTATTCAGGTGCAGGTTCATCTGCATAGCCTTTTCTTATCTAACTGATGAGTTTCTGTCATCCTAACATAGACTCGGGTAACTAGAACGGTTATTCTGTCAGAAAACATGCAAAATGCTGATTAACCTTTCACTCGACCTAACTAAACACTAGATAATGGTTAGGAGGAATTCTAGATTCCAAGTCTAGAGTCAAAACACGAGTTTGGCTAATTTAGTGGTAATTCAGTAACACAATACATAACAACTGTAAAAGCAATCCACACACAGGAAACTTGACTACGGACACCCGACATGTCAGGTTCTCAAACCAAAGCCGAATGCTGAAACATTGGCACACGTTTGTTTGTTTAGGGTAGGATTTACATATCAAAATATCCCGGATTAATAAACTTGCTAATCCACGTACATTCGGTGAATACAAACACATTGTTTGTTATTTACCTGCTGCTTGTTATCTTTCCGCACCTGTTTGCCATGCGGGTCGAGCCTGATCCCTAGGCCGAATAATATTAGGGTTCAACGCCCTAATCATTGAGCACAGGGTCCAACACCCTAATCATCACTCACAGGGTCCAACGCCCTATTCAGTGAGAGCGTCTATTGAATTTCAGTTTTTCGGTGTTTCCCTAATCTCACGGTGAGTTAGAGTGGAATAATAACCGAACGCGAGTCGACTGGAATTCAGCCATTTGTAATTTATATTTATTGTTTTCGAGAGTATTGTAAGGATTTTATTTTGTACATTCATTCTGTAAGAATTCCTCTCGGTAAGCGAACGGTCCGAGAGTCGAATTGATCGAATCGGTCTAATGCTTGCCCAGATACAAGTAAATCCAAGAACTTGCGGTTTTGGTTCACGCAGGGATTCAACCTCCATGGTTCGATGAACTGTAACGTAAAATTGTCAATCAATTCCCCGACACACGGGTTTACTTCTCTCTTGGCTTCTCCACCGACATCGTTTAATTCATCGAATCTCCGGTGTCAAAACGTGCGAGCCGAGTGCAACTTAATTCATGCGGTAAATCATAAAACAGGCAAGCCTAGCAAACCAGAGTATCGAAAGGGCGTGCGGGATATAGGCCCGCACGTAACATGAACCCCCGAGCACGGATTTTCCGGTTCCGTACAGATCAATGCCTTAACGACAAACTAGGTGTTCCACACCCCTAGACCCGGGTAACTTATCCGCCCTCGACCTACAGGTCGTAAAATGATAAGTGGCGATTCCTTCTCTCACGCGTGTCCTTCACCCGTCCCCACGGGAAGGTGGACACTCCCAAGCCGCGCGATCCAAAAGCACGCATGCGGGCCCTGACGAGAGTCCACATTTGGATCCGTACCCACATTAAGCTCGCATAACCCTAGTGCGGAATGGGGTCTAGCCCCGAGTCACCACCTTGCTCCGAGCAGTGTCTAGCCCCAACTCTTTTGCTATCCGTCGGTCCCATTAAACCTGACCCCCGGCTCCTTGAGCCCGCGTTGCCTTCATTTATTTATCGGCGATTCGAAGTCTCACGGTTAGCCGGAGAGGAATATTGGCTTAAAGCGAGCCGATCGGGATCCATGTACTGTATTTTTCTGTATTCTATAATTATTGAGCGTACATTGTAAGGATCTTTTTGTTTGTCCATTTATTCGTTCGATGTAAAGATCCTCGATCGATGAGTGGACGGTCTAAGTGTCGATTCGACCGAATCGATTTACTCATCCAAAGACAAGTAACTTCATTACTTCATGATTTCGGTTTGCGTTGGGAGTCGACCACCACAGTATAATGAACCGTAGCGCGAGGATAGTGAACCGATTCCTCAATGTGCGAGCTTACTCTTATCTCAGGTTCTTGATCCGTATCAATCGTCTCACCGAATTTACGATATCAAAACGGGTAATGAGAGCGCAACCTAATTTACGCAGTAAATAAACAAAACAGCAATCCCTAGGCAAACAGAGTACCGAAAAGGCGTGCGGGATATAGGCCCGCAAGTAATAGAACCCCTGAGCTCGGAATTTTCTGTTCCACAAGACCAATGCCTTAGTATACTAGGCATATCATATTCCCCTAGACCCAAGTAACTCACTGACCCTCGACCTTAGGGTCGTAAACAGGCAAGTGGCGACTCATTCTTACGCGTGTCCGTCACGCGTCCCTGGGAAGGTGGACATTCCCAAGCCGTGCCGCAGTTTGTGTATGCGGGCCCTGACGAGAGAAAATTCGGGTCCGCACAAGCATGCTTGGCAAATTGTTCGACAAGATTTTATTGGAGCTGTGCAGCACTATTTTTCTACAGGTGAGCTACGCAGTGAGGTGAATTCAACGATTGTAGCTCTCGTTCCAAAGAAGGAAAAAGCTAATCATATGAAGGATTTTCGACCTGTAAATGTTGTAATGTGGTCTACAAATGTATTACAAAGGTGCTTGCCAATAGACTGAAGGAAGTGCTTCCTGAGGTTATCAGCTTGAACCAAACGGCCTTTGTGCAAGGAAGAAAAATTTCCGATAATGTTTTACTTGCTCATGAACTTGGGAAGAACTATCACACACAAGTGATATCTCCTCGTTGTGCCATAAAGATTGATCTTATGAAGGCCTTCGACTCTTTAAATTGGGATTTCATTCTCAACAGCTTGGAGGCCATGGAAATTTCCCCCACATTCCTCTGGTAGATCTAGGGCTGCATCACCTCACCCCATTTTTTAGTGGCAATTAATGGGTCCCTAGTCGGATATTTTGTAGGCTAGCGGGGACTGAGACAGGGAGACCCTTTATCCCCTTAATTATTTGTCATTGCCATTGAGGTCTTCTCGAGCCTTTTAGATACTGTCGCAGCTGAAGGTAGAATTGGCTTTCACTCAAGGTTGACTCATCTTTGTTTTGCAGATGATCTGTTCTTATTCACTAATGGCTCTAAGGAGTCACTTACTACTATTTTGAATGTGTTGAATTCCTTTTATAATTGGTCCGGTCTAAAGCTAAACCCTGAGAAGTCAAAGATTTATACAAGAGGCATAAGTGAGGAAAGTGTCTCTGAACTGCTATCTTGTTCTAGGTTTAAGAGAGGTACATTACCTGTACGATACTTGGGACTTCCTCTTGTTTCTGGAAAGTTCTCTTCAAAGAATTGTGAGGCCCTAACAGAGATAATTTTGAAAAGAATCAAGAGCAGTAGAGTGTAGTTGATCAACTCTATACTCTTCAGTATGGCCAGCTATTGGTGTTTTCACTTCATTCTTCCAAAAAACGTCATCAAATTAGTACAACAGAAGTGCAGATCCTTCCTCTGGAAAGGCCTTGCGCAGCATTCAGGTGGGGGCAAGGTCAGCTGAGAAACGATATGTCTACCAAAGGCTAAGGGAGGTCTTGGCACCAAGGACCTAGCTTTGTGGAATAAGGTAAGTGTGTTAAAAAACTTATGGTCTCTCCTAGTGAGTTCTGGATTTCTTTGGGTAGCTTAGGCCGCAAAATACTTAATTAAAGGCTGTAGTATTGGTCTTTACGGCTACCTAGTGAATGTTCATGGAACTGGAGGAAATTTATGCAACTTAGAGATTTAATGTTCCCTTATATCAGATGCACAGTTGGCACAAGTACGAGTATATCCTTTTGGTATGATGCTTAGCTACCAATTGGACCATTGATTAACTTTTGCCCTAAGGGTCACAGTGCTTCCCATCAATTAGGGAACATGCAACAGTCAGCGTAGTCCTGGTAGAGGGTAACTAGCACTAGCCAAGGAGTTCGGATCTGCAAGCTGCTCTGTTCAGGACCTGGCTACAACACTTGAACTCTCCAATCAGGATAAAGTTGTATGGACACCTCACAAAGCTGGCAATTCTCTATATCCAACTCCTGGAAGTGTATAAGAACCAGAGGACCGAAAATGGAATGTAGGAATGCAGTTTGGCTCGATGGATAGCTCCCTTGATCTTCTTTTATAAGTTGGCTTTGTGTGCATAACAGGTTGGATACAAAGGACCGGTTACTAAAATGGGGGATTTCTCTTGCTGCAGCCGAATGTGAATTTTGTAGTATGAAGTTGGAAACTCGTGACCATATCTTTTTTAATGTCCAGTTACTCAAGGAATTTTGATAAGTCTACTAGCTCGAATTGGTTTGCACAGATCCATTGTGGATTGGAATACGGAGTTCTGTTGGATCTCTTCTCTTCGTGGTAAGAAGCTCGATGTTATCCGTCTCAAGTTTCTTTGGACTCATTACATATATTGCATATGGAGGGAGAGAAACTATAGGATCTATCAAAAGCAAGTCTCGTCGCCAGCGACCATTGTTAGGAAAATGTTGTAGATGTGTAAGCAAAGTTATATGTTCATCCCCGATTGTTGTTTAAGATTGTACAGTCTATATTAGCAGTGCATATGCGTCACTCTCTTGATATTAGCTAGTTGTACATTCTGGGGTATATTTTGAGGTCCCCTTAGTTCGTACGAATTGTACAGCGGTAACTAGTTCTTTTGATGTAAATACATTTTGTCTTCAATGAAGTATTGCCACTTATCCAAAAAAAAAAAACGATTGTTGAGAAATATTCTCCTCCTGTTGCATTTGTAAAGTCATTTTCTGAACAGATTTATCGTAATTTTTACAGGTCTGACATTGGAAGATATTGTTCATCTCCATTCCACGATGTGAGGTAAAATATTTTACTTATGAACACTTATACAAGAATTGACCCATAGCCATGTGTCCCTCTGAGGATGGTTTATATCCTAACTTCATTAAATGATCATTTTAGTAGAAGGTCTCATTTAAGAGTGCCACTGATTGATATTCTCATTCTAATGACAATGTGAGAAGAGTTAAGAACTCATAATTATGCACTGCTATGACCTCTCTAACGCGGTTATTTTTTCTATGTTTAGATTGATCTTTCTTTTTTTTATGCTTCTGTGGATCATCTGAGAATTCAAGGAACCTGTGGATGCAATACATACATGGCAATTTAGTTATTGATATGTCTTAAACTGGTACCAGATTCTACATTTACTATATTTAATAGGGCAAATTACGGCATATATCTCATGATTTCACCTTTTTGTCAAATCTAGCCTATACTTTTAAAATTATCAAAAATATCCCATGGTTTACATTTTTTTTCCAAATCTATCCCACCGTTATATCTACCGTCAACATTTATCGGTCTTGCCACCGTGGCCCTTTACCCGAGATAGATTTGAGAAAAAAATTAAAACCATGGGATAGATTTGGAGACTACTTATGTTTCATTAACGGAAATATAATGTCGGGATAGATTTGGAAAAAAATGTAAACCATGAGATATTTTTGATAATTTTAAAAATATAGAATAAATTTGAAAAAAAAAGGTGAAACCATGAGATATATGGGATAAAAACCCCTATTTGATAACTTTGCTTAGAAATTGATAGTTAGTAACAGTGCTATTCAGTTGCTTTTTCATTATAATCACGAGTGTACCTTCAGTAAAATTTAAGCTTACCTAAAAACATGAATATAGACTAGAGCTATTATGTGCGCTATTTTGGGCCTATCCTGGCATCTTCAGTCGGTTATCAATATAGTCGTATGTTTAGTTTGTGTCTTTGATCTATAATAGTTGTCTTGTGTCGATTTTCATTTCTATAGGTCTTCGAACTCATTTCTAAAGGTTTTGTAGGACTCTTTCACAATTAATGATCAATAATCCCTTACATTAATAGGTACTGGTAGAGTGCTGCTAAGTTAGTCAAGTATGTCACTTTTGGTGCCAGTCAAGAAACGAAACCTTTTCTTAATTCTCACTTGTCTTAATTTACTTATGTTATGATTTCTTGAACAATAGCTTTCAAGAAAACTTATCTTTGGAAGCATCGTTAATGGATTATCAAATCTAAGTTTGGCTGTACTTTTTCTTTTATCAATACAAGTATGTCACATTCTTTTTGTAAGGAAGTGCACTCAAAAGCCTTCACCTTGAACTACTATTCTTTGCATCAATTGTTAATCTTATGTTGGTATTATTGAGTGATTGATCTCTGTCATGCAATGTTGAGATTGTCATGTGGGATGTATGTGTAATGCTATTCGCTGTGCTTTAGTTTTCATTCACCTATATTTTCTTTTGAATTTTTTCTTATAGATCTCGTGGTGATACACGAGTTAAAATTGGTCATTGTACATGGAAGCAACTAAGTATATTTGTACTGTGAGTGGATTATTTATGCTCAATGATTAATTCATTACTGCAACTAGTAGTTCTTATGCTTAGAGTTAACGTTTACTCTGAAACGTAATTTTACTTCTTTTCCTTGTAATTTATGTGTTATTTGTAACGCCAATATTTACAGTTCTCATATCTATTTGTAGGTGCAGAGTTGGAGGAGTGTTTTAAAGGTGTAAATGGCTAGGTAACTTTTTATTTGTATAAAAATTGAATCATATATTATTTTGGAATGCAATATATCGTATTCTTTTTTATTTAATTTTATCCTGGTTAAAGTTAGATGGAGGAAGATTGGGTTAGTTTCGTTCTCAATATATATATATTTGTGGTTTCTTGAAACGTATCCGATATCCGATATAGGTATTTCTAAGTATTTGACCATTTCGAACATGCTCTTTTTTTTTTTCGGTGAATGGAATATACTCATCTTAGTACTTTCGTAGTTGTATCAGATGTCAGACTGTCAAGTGAAATGCAAAGTCGCAATATATTGTAATGAAGTTTACTAATGCACATTCTCTAGTGAAATTATTGCCCCTACAAAATATTTAGGGAAAAAAACAAAAACTCCGATTGTGGTTTGGGATCGGGACAAATCGCAACCTGTTATTTTGTTTGTGACAATTAGCTCTCTGTGGTTTGCTCCGTTAGACATAAAGAGTTATGGCGTTAAATTGTTTTTCATTTTTCAATCCTCAATTTTTAGCATTTTAATTATTTTGGTCCAAAATCTTTTTCTTTTATCATTCATATCGTCAACTTTCTATTTTGTTTCATTTTAGTCCTATAATGAAAAATCGAAAGGGAAAGGGGCCGGGGCTGCCAATCGGCAACCCCGAACCCTCCACCGAGGGCGCCGACACCCACAGAGGACGCCAACGACCTCGGTGGAGGGGTCAGGGTCGCCGATTGGCGGCCCCGACCCCGAATCAACTGGGCACTCCGACTTGGGTCCCCGGTCGATTCGGGGTCGGGACCGCCAATCGGCGACCCCATCCCCCTCCTCTTCGATTTTTCGTTATAGGACTAAAATGAAACAAAATGGAAAGTTGAGGATAGGAATGATAAAATAAAAAGATTTAGGATCAAAATGATTCAAAAGCTAAAGATTTAGGATTGAAAATGGAAAAAAAAAATTAACGCCGTAACCCCTTATGTCTAACGGAGCAAATCGGGTTAACTGTCCCAAACAAAAGAACAGGATGCGATTTGTCCCGACTCCAAACCACAAGGGGAGTTTTTATCCTTTTTCCAAATATATATATATATATATATGTATGAATGCATATGGGTGATTTGTATGAAAAGTACGTCTTTACCGAGGGGAAAACAATTCCTTCGATAAAGGTGATTACAAGTACAAAATTTAAGAGCTTTTTTTTCCAATGGGCACCTTTCGTTGGCATTGAATTCTTGGTCGAGGAGAATGAAGGTCCGTCGAAAATACTTTTCCCGGCGGAAGCGGTAGTTCCGCTGGTGTTGTATTCAGCGGTAATTCCGCTGGTACTGATGGCGATAATCGCCCAAATATTTTTCCACTGGGAATACCTTCGCCGGTGGATTTTTTCTTGCTGCTGAGGGGTGCTCCCTCCGGCAAAAGTGTTGTCTATTGTGGTGAATTAAGATATTGTAAATTTAATTTTCATGGTGGGATTACGTGTACCATTTTCATTAATTATTAGAATTTCTATTTCATTATAGTAAATTTATAGTCTCTCCAGTAAAATATATATATATATATTAAATGTCTGAAAAGATAATGATCAACCAGTGTCGTATGTGAAGGGTTGGTCAATGAGGTGCAGGTTTGCATATTTGACATATTTCAAGAGAGTACGTCCATCCTCCCATTGCACCTGCCCATTATACATTATATATAGATATTCGATGAGATGACGGATATTCTCAATCAATAGGCTATGACTAGCTCTGTGCATATCAGTTTGATCCTGGCAAGATATTTCCGATGAACTTTGATCTTTTGAAATCCGGAAAAGTTAAGACCAGATTTTATTTTTTATTTTTTTGGGGATGCCCCTGCAATTGTACATATTCTGGTGCTTGTAGGAACGTATTTCAGCTTGATCTTACTTCCATAACTTTTACTAAAGAAACAAAACGAACATTGATTTTCATCCTAACCAAGTGCCTTGAATACAAGTTGCAAAAAAAAAAAAAAAACAAACAATACCTTGAATACAAGTAGTTTCCTAAGACCAAACACTGAAACAGATATTAGATATGATGCCCGAACAAAGCCAAAGTACAGGATATGCCAAGGCAAATTTCCTGAATCCGAATCAATGGCCCAGCACTATAACCTCCGTCTCTATCACCGGTGGGGCGTGCTTCGATGTGGCGGGGGCAGGTTTGGGTGCGGACTGAATCACCTCGTAGGAACTGTCTTCACGACTTTCCTCTACAGCCTCTGTGGCTGGATTGCCAGCTCCTTGGATGTGAGCTTCTTCCCTAGGGTTGGGACTCAGTGTGGGTGATTCACCGGAATATAGAACACTATCGCGAACGAAGGTGTTGTACCCCATGCCCTCAGTGATT
The DNA here is from genome assembly GCF_007655135.1 of Punica granatum. Classification (NCBI taxonomy): domain Eukaryota; kingdom Viridiplantae; phylum Streptophyta; class Magnoliopsida; order Myrtales; family Lythraceae; genus Punica; species Punica granatum. Next base: position 33,841,733 of record NC_045127.1, on the reverse strand, counting down.
GAAGCTTCCATCAAAAGCGACCCCAGGAGCAATGCCCCGAGCCCAAATATGGCCACTCTGCTCATTTTCATCATATTTCCGAAGTTGATGTAGAATTGATAAGATGCCTATATGTTTTTGAAAAACTGTGGAGCTTCAAAAGATAAATATATATGGGTGTGAGGTTTACTATTCTAGGAGAGGTTACTAGACAGTTGGGGGAGTTATGTGGCTTTGGTTGAACTATTTTCGAGGGGAACTTGTGCAGTTGAAAGTAAAAGGGTCATCCCAGCCCCTGGCACATGTTAAGCTTTTGCTATACTTAGGTGCCTGGATGCTTAAATCTCACACGGCCAGATTCTGAAGAGCAAGAAAATTAACCTCGGACTTTCATTTGACCTTTCTTTAATCTATATCCTTCGGAAAAAAATTAATGGCCCTCAATTACGAGATATGGCGCAACGACATATTACTTTCATTAGACAGACTTTATATAGAGCTCGACATTCTCACATAAAAGTACCTCTATTTAAGACTAGGCCGACGTCCAAAAGAATTACTTTCGATCAATAAAATGAGAATACCCATTATTTCACTTAAAAAAAATTAAAATCCATGCTCCTGGGGACAATTCTTCCATCCCTCTCACCGTTTTGTTCTTGCTTGGGGATCCAAGTTCCAACCGGGGAGAATAGGGGAACAAGGACAGTTCCCTTTGATCGTAGCAAATCCCTAATTTTTTATACTATTTTTGTAAAATCTTCATGCCCCTCTAAAAGTAAGCTCGAGCATTTTATTGACTGATCATGAACAATGGATAAATATTAGGGAGCACTCGAGCGATGCCACAAATAGGAAAAATTTCTTCCTTAATCTTTGGTTAATCATATTAATTTACATAATACTCAAATTATAATATGGAGATTTAGATTTTCTAGAAAATTTTACTAATTGATATGTCATTTATAAAAGCTAACATTATTTTTCAAGTTCACAATTGAAGCTAACAATTATACACCCTCCTCAAGTTCATGTCTTGTGAGCGGAGAAAATTCACGATTGAAAGAATCTTATCTTTTGATGGGCTAACCCGACTCTAACATGAATTAGCAAGATTCGGTTCGAATTCGATGTAGGTGTAAACCATTGAAAGAATTAATTTTAAATAATTACGAAAAAGTTAATTTTTTTAAAAGAGAAAAAATGGTGGCTGCAGGTGCGAAAAATCTGCCCACTGGCCACCACCTCCCACCTCAAACAAGAGAAAGAAAAAGAAGTATTCTATATAAAATATATAAAAGTGGAAGAGCAAATCATGGCAATTTCGTTTGAGAACTCATGTACCCATTAATCAAATTCAATAATAATAAAAAAGGAGAGATTATATTATTATTTCAGGCTAGAACTCATGCCTATGCACAAACTGTCCTTTTTGTTTGTCGGGATCGTACTTTCAAAATCTCATAAAAGATAATAGTTTTTCATAGTTTTCAAGCCTATATTACGAAGGAGCCCACATGATAGGGCGGGTCTCCTAAAAAGTTTTCGGTCAATAATAATATTTTTATATGATTCAAATATGAGAATGGATATTAGTAATACTAGAAAGAAAGATATTAATAAATTAATATAGAGTCACATGTCTTAAAATAGATAGAAAAGTTTAAATTTTGAAACTGTCTCAATTTAGTGAGTTTATAGACACGGAGAAAAAAAATCAGAAATTTAATAACGATAATGATAAGATAAGTATAAAAAGGCAAAAGTGTATATGAAACTTCAAAAAAATAGTGGTTAAATAATTTCTACAGTAAGAATTATACAAATATGTATATAATTGCTAGAGGTCTTTCTAATTTTATAAGATTGAAAATACTACTTTTTATGTATAAATAACCAGTTAGAGGTGTTTCACATCAAGGGCGAAAGAGAAGGAATCTGTGAAATGTGCTGAGGCACGGACCATAGTGTGCTTAGGCACACTTTGACTGAGGCTTTTGGTGCCAAGGCACCAGTTTTTGTGTTGAGGCACGGATGGTCGAGTGCAAGATATTCACATGATTTTGTTTCCGTTTTGGTGCTATCCCATTGCAACTTAGGATCTGTACGGACCTGAATCTGCTTGCGTTAAGGCCCGCATGCGCGCGCTTTTGCGCACAGCTTGGGAGTGTCCACCTTCCTGGGGATGCGTGATGGACACACGTGAGAAGGAATCATCACCTATCATTTTACGACCAGAAGGTTAAGAGCCAGTAAGTTACCCGAGTTTCAGGGTAATGATACACTTAGTTTCGCTAAAGTGTTGGTCGTTGCTGAATTGGAAAGTCCGAGTTCGGGGGTTCACGTTAAGTGCGGGCTTATATTCCGCACGTCCTTTCGATACTCTAGCTTACTAGGCTTGTCATTTTATTTATTTATCGTGTGAATTAGACTGCGCTTGGCTTACACGTTTTGACACCGAAAATTCGATGAACAAAACGATGCGGATTAAAAAACCAAGAGAGAGATAGGCCTATGCATTGAGGAATCGGTTCACTATCCTCACATTACAGTTCATTAGACCGTGACGGTCGAATCCCTGCGAGAATTGAAACTGCGAAGCTTAAGGTCTACTTTTCTCTAGGTAAGCATAGGCCGACTTGATCGGTTCGACACTCGGACCGTTCACTCACCGACTGGGATTCTTACAATAATAAATATACAAAGTAAATGCCCTTACAGTGCTCTCATAATAATACAAATTACAAATTACAAATGGTTAAATCCCAGTCAGTACGCGTTCAGTTATTATTCAACTCAGACTCGCCGTGAGTCTAGGGAAAAGACCGAAACTGCAATTCAACTGCGCGCTCAGTGACTGGGGCGTTGGACCCCGTGATCGATGATTAGGGCGTTGAACCCCAAATGCAATGCGACCTATAGGATGGGCTCGACCCGCGGGAACAAGTAATAGCATAAAAGTAGCAAGTAACATGCAGATAACAGACAAGGTGTTTGTTATTACCAAGTTTACGTGAATTAGAAAATTAATTGCCCGGGGTATTTTGGCATGCAAATGTCCTATGCTAAGTAGACAAATGTGTGCAAGGCATTTTGCATTCGGCTTTGCTTCAAGGACTTGACAGACGTGGTGTCTGTAGTCAAGTCTCATATGTGTGGATTGCTTTTAAAATTGTTTTGTATTGCGATACTGCAATACTTACAGATTATTACATAACATGCATTTTTGCCTGAAAAGCCTAAAACCTAATGCCTTAACCCGTTATTGCTCGTGTATGCTTAAGTTGAATGCATGCTCAGTCAGGTATTTGTGTTTTGATCTAGAATATCCAACTAAATACCCGAAAGCTATGCTATGATAACAAAAACTTATCAGTCGGATAAGAAGGGCTATGCCGATGAACCTGCACCTGAACAGGTAGCCCGACCTTATCCTAGTATTGTATTGTTTCTGGCAAGCTAACCCTAGGGGTGTCGCTAAATTGCGAAAAGACGATTTTGCCCTTGACTTGAAAATTGTTTTCAGAAAAGGGAAACAATGCAATGCGATGCAAACCACCTTGGCTTGTAGTCAGTGCTGACCAATTTCCTGAATCTTCCAAGGTTGTGCAAGGACCTTGAAAAAGCCAAAGAAACGGTCGATCTGCCCAGAAGTGATCTAGAAAGAACTTTCATATCCCAACTTGAGTTGCCTGAAATCAGGCAAAATCTTAAATCGGGACATGCAAGTCATTCCTAGACATTCGTGCTACATCAGACCGCGTCTTGGGTTCTAGAAAAATGCAAGTTTTTAAAAGGGCACTAACGTCATTTGGCAATTTATCAACGCGAGTTACCAATTCATGCAATCTTCTTAATGCCGAGTGGATTAATCATGTAAGCGTCCCGATTAACCCGTTTGTGAGATTACAACTTAAGGATTATTGCCGAATGCATTAAATGTGCGGGTTACAAATAATCAGACAGATCATGAATTGACCGCCTGAATAGGGTCTGCATACCCAAAAAGCTTAATTTGATGAAAACGATTCGTGACATGGCTACCAAGACGGGTCCAGGAAAGATCGAGGAAATTTGGTTAAAATGACCAAAATACCCTCGGATCCTCATGGACTAGCAAAGGTCACTGATACACAATCCATGCATGTTGCTTGAAAATAACATTTTTAAAGGCCTTAAAATGCGCTGTTTACGTTTGAAATTGAAAATGCAATTGCACATAATCCAAGAAACGGACTTAACTTGGGAAAAGGAAGCCGCCTTTGACCCGAGATGGTTCAAGAGACTCTTGGCTCCTTTCCTTTTAGGATGGCCGAGAACTCTAATGACCCAAATTGGGTCTCATGCGATTTTCTCATCCCGTTTTCAATCGTTTCTCGCATGCTCAAATTTTAAACACGATAAATAAAATGTATTTACAAAATCGGTAACGCCATGACTTTGGAAAGCATGTTTAACATACAAGCATGCACAAATATGTTATTTATGGAATCGATAAAACGATACCGACTTCATGGATGCGAGAAAAAAGCATAAAACTCGGGAAATGACCTAAATCGGGAGAAGGAGACCGATCATGGCTCGAAAAAGCCAAGAAGGGCTCACTACCACCTCCCTTGAGCTTCCTTGGATTTTTCAGTCCAAGACGACCCCCTCGACTCCGATTTAAACATTTCTTGACATGCTAGCATATCCCACGATGATAACATGTATGATATAACATAAAAACATGTAAAAATGCAATCTTGCATGAAAATCGAACTTGAAACACCTTATTACCCCACAAACGCAAAGAAAACGTAAAAGTCCTAACTCCTCTAAGCTGGGAATGGTTATACCTAGTCCCGGGATACAGGAGGGGACAGTTAAAAGTCGGGTTGGACCATTGGTGGGTCGGTTTCGGGCTGATTTGGCTTGCACAGACCCGACTCGAAGGCAACAGACTTGATTGGGGATTTCTGACCCCACTGGAGCATCTAGAAAGAACGGGCGGGTTCAGGCGGTTTGGGCCAGTTTCTTCGACGAGTCACGGCGGTTCAAAACACCCAAGAGACCCCTCTAAGTGGTGGTGGTGGTCACTTGGTCATGAAGCCTCGGGTCGACCCGCATCCTGCAAGGAAAAGAGAAAGGCAGTCAGGATAGCAGACCTGACTAGACTGGACAGACCCGACTGGGTGATTCTGGTTGTTGCGGCTGTAGAGGTGGCTTCTGGTAGCTTTTGGCCGCAAGATCAATGACCGACGGTGGCTAAGGGACCCCTTGAGATGGCTGTGGTGGTCGTTTGGAGAGGAGGGCTTCGAATTGACCCGATTTGCAAGGAAAAGCCAAGGTAGTCTAGAAAACCTACTCGATTGGGCAGTCGGGCTGAATCGGCTTGCTGGGCCAAAATGTGTTTGCACGAAATCTCTCGACTCTTGGAAACTCGTAGGTCGTGTGTGAAGGTGGTTGATAGGTCGTGGCAGCTCAAACCGACCCGCAAGGCCTGGAAACATTGTATGCAAAAATTGACTCGATTTGGCACCGATCTGTCCCGTTTTTGTGCTAGGTTGGTTTTATGGTTTGTACGCTTCAAACTGAAAATCTCACTTCGGAAATGGACTCAGGGGGTCCAAAATATTTGGAATATGAAGTTTGGTCATGTTCGAATTTAAGTCAAAATAGTGATCACCATGATTTTCGACTTAAGTCTTCAGTGTTTTGGCTTGGAAATGGTTGAACTATGGCTGCTAGGGGCTGTGGTTTGCTTGGGGAGTTTGAGAGCATTTGTTGAGTGGGAAATGCTAGAGAGAGAGTGCATGAAGGTGAATGATTAGCTTAATGATCCTAAGGCAATATATAGGTAAAATTTAACTGCAAAAAGCTTTGACTTGCCCTGTTGGCCGAATATTTCCCCCTTAGCCGGTCTTGAATGCTCCTCAATCACCATTACTCACATTTCAATAAAAAAACCCTTCCTTCCAAGCTTGTACCTTCCTACCAAGCATGCACTTCCTGCCACGCTTGGATCCAAGGATTTTCAGCCAAAAAAAAACCTCAAAAATTCAGCTAGGTTCATGCTGTGCAGAGAATGAAGGAAAAGAGCTCATTATACTGCTTTCCTGTCTTGCAAAAATTTTCGGTTTTGGACCACCTTGACACTCTCCCTCACCTTCACACATTGATTCAGCGGAGAAACAGAGAGAAAACTGAAGAATTTCGTCCAGGTTCAAGGAGAGCAAAAGAAACGAAGGAAAAAAAAATCGTTTTTCGCTAAAAAAACGTCTTTTTCTGGCAAACAAACACTATCCCTCACCCGAGCCTCGAACAAACCACATTCCCCACATGTATTTAACCTCCCGAGGCCATTGGTGACGTCCATTTCCTCATTTGAACCCTCCAGCAATCTGTCCCAGCGTGCCTCAAAACTACGTCCCTTGCCCTCTCCCGGGTTTCTCTCCACCCTCTCGGCTCCTCTCAATAGGGTTGGTGAGCCTGAACATCCACGACCCTAGGGCCACCTCTAGCTAGGTCTAGGGGTCACTCAGGAGTAAGGAACAACCATGCCTCCCTAGCAAAACCGATTCTTATCTCTCTTTCTTCTTCTCGGGTCTCTTCATGCTCTAACGGGTCTTTGTTTGGTAATTTCGAGTTAGCACAGGTAACCGCACGCTACGGGCCACCTATTGCCATGCTGAGGTGCCTCTTAGTAACCAAAAGCCTCTATACCAATTTGAAGAAGCCGCCCCGAGCCCCTTGGTTCAACCAAGTTTCTCCCGGGTGCCATTTCCCTCTAGTCGAGTCTATGGTTCCTGTACGGACCCAAATGTGGACTCTCATCGGGACCCACATGCGCGCTTTTGGATCACGCGACTTGGGAGTGTCCACCTTCCCCGGGACGCGTGACGGACACGCGTGAGAAGGAGTCGTCACTTATCATTTTACTACCCGAAGGTCGAGGGCCGATAAGTTACCCGAGTCTAAGGGTATGGAACGCCTAGTTTTGCTAAGGCATTGATCTGTGCGGAATGGAAAAGTCCGAGTTCGGGGGTTCATGTTACGTGCGGGCCTATATCCCACACGCCCTTTCAGTACTCTGGTTTACTAGGCTTGCATGTTTTAATTATTTACCGCGTGAATTAAATTGCACTCAACTCGCCCGTTTTGACACCGGAAATTCTATGAACTAAACGATTATCGGTTGAGTAGCCGAGAGAGAAGTAAGCCAGCGTGTCGGGGAATCGGTTCACAATCTCGCGTTACAGTTTAACAAACCATGATGGTTGAATTCCCGTGTGAACCAAAACCACGAGATATTGGGTTTTACTTTCCTTTGGGCAAGCATTAAACAGATTCGAATGATTCGACTCTCGGACCGTTTGCTCGCCGACTGAGATTCTTACAAAAATGAATGTACAAGATAAAATCTTGACAATGTGCTCTCGAAAATAATACAACAAATCATAATTACAAATGGTTGAATCTCAGTCAGCTTGCATTCGGTTATTATTCCACTCTACCTCACCGTGAGCTTGTGAGAATAACCGAAAATTGAATTCAATTATGCACTCAGTGAATAGGGCGTTGGACCCTGTGAGCGATGATTAAGGCGTTGAACCCAAGTGTTGTACGTCCTAGGAGTCAGGCTTGACCCGCATTACAAATAAGTGCAGAAAAGTAACAAGCAACATGTGAATAACAAACAATGTGTTTGCTTTTACCAAATTTATGTGGATTAGCAAGTTATTAGTCCGGGGTATTTTGGCTTGTAAATCCTATCCTAGACAAACAAACGCGTGCTACCATTTTTGCATTCGGCTTTGCTTTGAGAACCTGACTTATAGGATGTTTGTAGTCAAGTCTCGTGTGTGTGGATTGCTTTTACAGTGGTTCGGTGTTATGACATTGAAATTATATTGAATTCATCCAACTTGTGTTTTGACTCTAGATTTGGAACCTAAAGTTCCACCTAACCATTTCCTAGAGTTTGGTTAGATCGAGTGAATGATTAGTCAGGTAATTATGTTTTGATCCAGAATACCCGACTAATACCCAAAACTATGTTAGGATGACAGAAACTCATCAGTGGGATAAGACGGGGCTATGCAGATGAAACTGCACCTGAACAGATAGCTCGTTCCTATTCCAATACCGTCGTGTTTCTGTCAAACTAACATTAGGATGTCGCCAAATTACGAAATGATGTTTCTACCTTTGATTTGAAAATTTTGTTTTCAGAAAAGGGAAACGGAGCAATACGGGCCACCTCGACCTGTGACCGGTGCCGACCAATTCCTTGGATTTTTCAGGGTTATGCGAAAACCCCGTAAAAACCAAAGATTTGGTCGATCTATCCAGAAGTAATCTAGAAGGAACTTCTATATTCCGACTTGAATTACCTGAAATTAGGTAAAACTCAAGTCAAAACACACAAGTCTCTCCTAGATGTCCATGTTACATCGTATTGCACGTCTCAGATTTTAAAGTATGGGAATTTTGAAAAGGGCATTAACATCATTTTGTAATTCGTCGACACGAGTTACAGATTAATGTCCAATTCGTGCAAGATTGTTAAAGTCGAATGAATTAACCGTATGAGCGTCCCGATTAACCCGTTCGTGGAATTAATGCTTAAGGGTTATTGCCGAATGCATTAATTTTGTGAAAACGATTCGTGACTCGGCGACTAAGACGGTTCCATAAAGATCGAGGATAATTTGGTCAAATGACCAAAAATACCCTCGAAATTGAATGGATCCGAAAAAGGTCACCGATACATGAATCCATGCATATTGTTTGAAAAATGACATTTTAATGCGAGATTTACGACAATATTGAAATTGCAATTTGCTTAAAATCCGAGAACGGACATAAAACGGGGAGAGGAAGTCTCATGAGACTCGAATTGCTTCAAGAGGCTCTCGGCCTCTTCCTCTAAAGGATGGCCGAGAGGTCTCTTGACCCGAATCGGGTTCTAGGGAGTTTCCTCATTCCATTTTAAAATCTTTTCTCGCATGCTCAAACAATAAATACTATAAATAACACGTACTTGGATAAAAGTCAGTATTGCCATGATTTAATAACACATTTTAAACATGCAAAACACGCACAAATATGTTATTTAAGAATCGATAAAACGATACCGACTTCATGAATTCGGGAAAACACGATGAAACTCGAGAATCGAACTCGGATCGGGTCAAGAAGACCATTCCTTGTCCGAAAAAAGCAAAAGAGCATTCGGTCACCTCTCTTGGAGGCAAACCCGAGAGCTCTCTTGCTTTTCTAGGATCGAAATGGTCTTCTTAACAATGATTCAAAGTGTTTCCCGACACATTGACACTTTAACCGAGGATAAACATTCACAATATAACATGAAAGTGCATAAAAATGTGATCTTGCAAGTGATACATACTTAAAACACCATATTACTCCATAAACATGCAAGAAATGTAAAAAGCCATAACTCTAAGTCGGGAATGCTATACCTAGCCTCGGGATACGAGGAAAGAGTCGGGGAAGGGTTTGAGAGTTGGGTGAATCGGTGGGATCCTTGGAAGGACGTTCGGGTGCAAGGGCAGCATGTTCGGGTGAGCTGTGGTGCGGACGGGGACGTGCGCAGGCGTGCACGGGCACGACAGAACCACAGGCGCACGATTGGTAGCGCGGGTAGGAATGGATGCAGGCAGGCGTGTGCACGGACAAGCACGGGCGGACGTATGGGAGTGTCAGTGAGCGTTCGGGACGTGCGGGCGGGCTGGATGTGCATGCACATGCATGCATGCATGCAGGAGGGACGTCCGGGCTGCACGGGCGCAGGGCACGGGAGCGGTGGCAGGGGCAAGAGCAGGAGCGCACGTGTAGCAGCGAGCGTGCGGACAGGCACACCCAGGTAGGCGTGCGCAGCGTCACCAAGCGTCTGGGCGCGGGAGCACGGACGGGCATCACTATTCACCAGAGAGCACGAGTTGAACCTGAAATGATGAGCTAACCACTTCAAATTAAAAATCTATGTTCAAAAATGAACTCCATGGGTCCAAAACATGTGGGTCACAAAGTTTGGAAAATTTTGCATCTATGTCGGAATAGTGAACGCCTTGGATTCCGACTTAAGTTCTAAGGGTTTTTGCTTGGTTTTTTGCTTGCTATGGGTTGTGGTTTTGCTGCTGAAGTTAAGGGAGAGTTGAGAGCATTTTCCTAGAGGGAGAAAGCTAGTGAGAGTGTGCATGAGTAAAAGTGATTAACTTAATCACTCTTGAGCAATATATAGGCAAGCTTAATGAGCAATTAAGCAAAGCAAAGCACACTTATCCTCTTGACTAGCAAAATTCGGTTTCGCTAATGAGGATGAGGATGAATGTCATGCATGCATCTTGAGAAGAAGAGCCAAGAGGCATTAATGCCATGGATGGGAAGTTGGATTGTTGTCTTCAACTTCTCTTGGATATTTTGGGCTAAGAGAGCAAGAGTGCAAGAGAAGATTGGGATGGACAGTTTGGGCAAGGGGCAGCTGCCCTTGGGTAGCCCGTGGGTCCCACGGCCCATGAGAAAAAATCGGGAGAAAGTTCGGGTCTCGATCGGTCGCATATTCGAAACTCGTGGTTCGAATTGAACGTCGAATTGTTGATATACGCTAGAAAACGGATTTAATGAGCCCAAGATTGGCATTTTTCGAGAGAAAATGCATCGGGTTCGTATGAGGCTCGGAAGTCGATTTTGCTCGTTTCAGGTGACCAGAGTGAAGTTAATCGCTATTAACAGCATATCTTGTATATGCATTCCACGTTGGTCATTTTGACATAAATTGCCAGACAACGTGAATAGTTGACCCTGAAGCCGGTAATGCAAATGTGGAGTTAGAGACGTCCTAGGAGGTCGAAACTAGATTTCTCATATTGCTTAAGCGATTCAGAGATCACTGTGATCTCTATTAGTCGAGAACGGACCTTTAAGGACTTGAAGAGTGTATCTGAGACCTTTAAAGCATCGCTCGGGGGGCCTAGATGAGTTGTGCATTTCAGTCTGATGATTCTACATTGAGCCTTGGGATGAGTAGCATTGTATACGGTAGGCATCCGGTGTCAAGTTTCCACAAAAGGACCTCCGGATATGGATTTCCATTAAAAATGGCCTTTTATGCCCCTCGAAGGTCACTCGGGAAACTGAAAAAGGTTTTGCTGTCTATTTTGCCCAATTGCATCTGTCCGCTGGAGTTTTTAGGGCAATGCAGGGTCAACTTCGTTTGTCGTTATTCTGTCCGACCAGTCTCCGGTTATACCTTTCCGTTGAAAGGTATGATTGTTTTGTCATTCGAAAGTCATTTGAAGTGTTTGTATGGCTTCCAAGAGACAATATGAAGCACTGCCCATGCTTTGTATATTTGTGGGACATGGCTGTTTCTGACACTTGGCATTAACTTTTCTCTGAGAAACTGACATTTTTGGACTCCCACTGAAAAGTTATCTATACACAGAACGTTGTTCTGTATGAAGCAGATGATTTGCAAAATGTGTTTGAAAACACTTTTTATTTGTTTGGCCTTGATGTGGATTTTTTTAGTCGAGCGAACTATCGGAAAATAGGACTGTCCATAATGTACTCTGAAAATGCCGATTTTTGATGTTGTTGAACTCTCTAGTCACTCTGTTGGCTTTTGATGACCCAGGAAGTTCTTTTGTCGTTCGCCCATACCATCTGCTTATTTTTGCGGGCTTGAGGATGAATAGTGATTTCTTGCTCTGTCGAGTCGTTTTCTCTGATAATACTCAAGTCGTGGCCTGGATCATTGCTGATATGCATTGCTTGAATTGGTGAGTCAAAATGGGGTGCTAACAACTTGCCCCTCTTTGACTGCGTGCTCGAGTAGAGGATGCAACCAAAAACTTTCAGAAGCACCCCAATTTGATGGCAATGATCAATATGGAACTTCCAATGACAGTCTTCTCCCTCTTGCTTTGGACATGTGGGATGTTGTGCCTATCATAAAGATAAAAGGAGCGAGATGAGATGTGAATAAGCTTGGCAGCAAACAAGTAGAGTGCATGTCTAAAGGAAAGTGAGATGAGATGTGAATAAGCTTGGCAGCAAACAAGTAGAGTGCATGTGTAAAGGAAAGTGCTCAGTTGATGGAAAATGCCTTGCTTAATCGGAAATGCAGTGTGAAAAGTGCGATGCTTGAAGAAAAGTGCGTTTGCTTAATGAAAAGTGCGATACTTAATGAAAAGTGCGATGCTTAATGAAAAGTGCGTTTGCAAGAGGCACGGGCTCCTGCCCGGCAAGTTGCGGGGTGCACAAGCGCTTGCTCGGTGGGTTTGCAATATGCACAGGCGCATTGATCTGTGGATTGCGGTGTGCACGGGCGCTTGCCCGGCAGGTTTTGCAAGATATATGGGCGCGCCTGCCTGATGAGTTGCATGATGCATGGACGCTTGCGCAACAGTTTTGCAATATGCACAGGCGCATTGCCCTGTGGATTGCATTTCTTAAAGAAAAGTGCATTGCATTGCTTAATGAAAAAGTGTTTGCTTAATGAAAATGTGCTTGCTAAATGAAAAGGTGCATTGCTTAATGGAAAAGGTGCTTCCTTAATGAAAAGGTGCATTGCTTAATGAAAATGTGCATTGCTTAATGGAAAGGTGCATGTTTAATGGGGAAACATCGTGGAACCCCATTCAGGCCATGGGACATCTCGGCTACCTCCAAGGAGAAGTAACCGAGAGCCTCTTAGACTCGTATGGGTTGCATGAGGCTTCCTCTTCCCGTTTTGAGTCCGTTATCGGCTTTCGCGTAATTTTCAATTTACATTATCGTCGCAATATCGCATGAAAATGTCTTTTCAAAACAAAGCATGCATGGATTCGGGTATCGATGACTCATTCGGGTCCATTCGGTTACGAGGGTAGTTTCGGTCATTGGACCAAATTATCCTCGATCCTCATGGAATCGTCTTGGTCGCCGAGTCACGAATCGTTTTCATAATTAATGCATTCGGCATAACCTTAAGCATTAATTCCACAAACGGGTTAATCAGGACGTTCACACGGTTAATTCATTCAATTTAAACAACTTTGAACAAATTGGACATTAATTTGTAACTCGTGTCGACGATTTACAAAACGGTGTTAATACCCTTTTCAAAACCCTCATATTTTCAAATATGTATTGTGTTGTTTCCCATTTCTGAAATCAAATTTTCAAATCAAGGGCAAGAACATCATTTTGTGATTTGGCGTCATCTCAGCATCATTTAAGATGTCAGTTGGATATTCTGTATCAAAATTACAATTACCTGACTAATCATTTCACTCGACTTAACCAAATGCTAGAAAATGGTTAGGTGGAACTCTAGGTTCCAAATCTAGAGTCAAAACACGAGTTGGGTTAATTCAGTGATAATTCAGTGTCACAACACCGAATCACTGTAAAAACAATCCACACACACGAAACTTGACTACGGACACCTGATATGTCAGGTTCTCAAACCAAAGCCGAATGGTAAAACATTGGCACGCGTTGTTTGCTTAGCATATGGCATTTGCTTGCAAAAACACACTTGGATTAATAAACTTGTTAATCCACGTACATTCGGTGAATACCAACACATTGTCTGTTATTTACCTGTTGCTTGTTATCTTTTCGCACTTGTTTGCCATGTGGGTCGAGCCTGATTCTTAGGCCGAATGATATTAGGGTTCAACACCCTAATCATCAATCACAAGGTCCAATGTCCTAATCAACACTCACAGGGTTCAATGCCCTATTCAGTGAGAGCGTGCATCGAGTTCCATTTCTTCGATTTTTTTTCCTTAAACTCACGGTGAGTTAGAGCGGAATAATAACCGAACGTGAGTCGACTGAAATTCGGCCATTTGTAATTTGTATTTTATTGTTTTCGAGAGCATTGTAAGGATTTTATTCTGTACATTCATTCTGTAAGAATTCCAGTCGGTAAGCAAACGGTCCGAGAGTCGAATTAATCAAATCGGTCTAATGCTTGCCCAAAGGAAAGTAAATCCAAGAATTCGCGGTTTCGGTTCACGCAGGGATTCAACCTCCATGATTCGATGAACTGTAACGCAAGATTGTGAACCAACTCCCCAACATACGGGTTTACTTCTCTCTCGGCTTCTCAACCGACATCGTTTAGTTCACCGAATCTCCGGTGTCAAAATGTGCAAGCCGAGTGCAACTTAATTCAAGCGGTAAATAATAAAACATGCAAGCCTAGCAAACCAGAGTACCGAAAGGGCGTGCGGGATATAGGCCCTCGCGTAACATGAACCCCTGAACACGAATTTTTCGGTTCCGCACGGATCAATGCCTTAACAACAAACTAGGTGTTCCATACCCCTAGACCCGGGTAACTTATCCGCCCACGACCTACAAGTCGTAAAATGATAAGTGGCGACTCCTTCTCTCACGCGTGTCCGTCATGCGTCCCCACTATCAGCACCCCATTTTAGCTCAGCATTCCAAATTACATTATCAGCAATGATACAAAACATGACTTGAGCAGAATACAGAGAAACGACTCAACAAAGTATAAAATCACTATTCATCCTCAAGTCGGCGAAATCGGGCAAATGACACATACACCTGACAGAAGGACCCCAGGGGTCAGCAAGCAGCAACAAAGTGACTAGAGAGCTCAACAATGTCCAAAACCGGCATTTTCAATATATCACACGGACGGTACTATTTTTCGATAGTTCGCTTGATCGTCGGAAGATAGCCAATATTAGACTCTAAAAATCCACTTCAATGCCAAACAGATGAAAAGTGTCCCCAAAGGCATTTTGCAAATCATCCGCTCTATACAGCACAACTTTCTGTATACAGACAACTTTTCAGTGGAAGTCCAAAAATGCCGGTTTCCTGGAGAAAAATTAATTCCAAATATTAGACGCAGCCATGCCCCACCAGCACACAGAGCATGAACAATGCTTCAGATTGTCTCTTGGAAGTCACACAGACACTTCAAATGACTTTCGAGCAGCAAAACAAGCATACCCCTCTTCGGAATAGTATAGTCGGAGACTGGTCTAATGAAATTACGACAAACGAAGTTCATACCGCATTGCCTAGAAAACTCTAGCAAACATTTACAATTAGGCAAAACAGACAGCAAAACCCTTTTCAGTTTCCCGAGTAACCTCCGAGGAGTGGAAATGGCCATTTCAGTGGAAATGCATATCCAGAGGTCCTTTTTACGGAAACTTGACGCCGGGTGTCTACCCTACACCATGTTAGCCTTCTCAAGGCTCAACGTGGAATTGTCGGAATAAATCATACGACTCATCTAGACCTCCCGAGCAGTGCTTTAGAGGTCTCAGATACACTTTTCAAGTCCTTGGAGGTCTGATCTCGACAAACAGAGATTACAGTAATCTCCGGAGTGCCCAAGCAACTCAGAAATCATCCTGAGAAATCCAGTTTCGGCCTCTTAGGACGTCTCCGGCCCCACGTTAGCATTACCGGCTTAAGGGATGATTGTTCACGTTGTCTGACAATTTATGTCAAAATGACCAACGTGAGATGCAGACACAAGATATGCTGTAAGAAGCGGACAACTTCGCTCTGGTCACCTGCAATGAGTAAAATCGGCTTTCGAGCCTCGTACGCTTCCGGGGCATTTCTCCATGAAAAATGCCAATCTCGGGCTCATTAAACCCGTTTTCTCGCACATGTCGACAATTCAACGTTCAATTTGAACCACGAACTTCGAATGCACGACCAATCGAGACCCGAGCTTTCTCCTGGTTTCTCATCTTCGGCCGTAGGACCCACGGGTTGCCCAAGGGCAACCATCCCTTGCCATTGCCGCCCTCTCCATTGCCTCTTGTCTTCTCTTGCACACTTGCACCAAAATATCTTCAAGTCTTCCAAGATCACACTCCAACTTCACTTCCATGCCATTAATGCTTCTTGGCTCATCTTCATGAAGAATGCATGGAGGAGATTCATCCTTATCTTGCTTAGCAAATTCGGATCCCCATAAGCATGCCCTTAATTAAGCTTTTTCACACTTAATTGCACTTAAGCATAGCCTATATATACTTTCTAAGTCATTAACTTAATCATACACCTTCAAGCACTCTCTCTCTAGCATTTCTCACTCAAACAAAAGCTCTCAAACTCTCAAGGAGTTCAGCAAAATCGCAGCTCAGCAAGAACAAGCAAAACCAAGCAAAACCGGGCAAAGTCTTAAGTCGGAATCCATCCCGGCTTAAATCCAAACTTTACCAAACTTCATATCCCACATTTGTTTGACCCCCTCTATCCATTTCTGAGCTTAGATTTTAAGTTTGAAGCCTCTAAGCCATAGAACCAGCCTTGAACAAAATCTGGACAGATTTGGTCCTTCTCGGGTCAAAAATGTCAAACCGGGTTTCAAGCCTTTCCAAGTCGGTTTGAGCTACCAAAACCCATCAAACACCTCCCCACACAACCCTAGGGTGTCAAGGAGTCAAGAAATCCAAGAAAAACCCGTCGGTTTAAACCCAGGAAGAAGAAACAACCCGACTGCCCAGTCGGGTCGAAATTTCTGACTGTTTGTACGGTTTTCTTGCAGATCGGATCGATCCAGGACTCTTTTCGGAAAACGCCTACCACAGCCACCTCCGGAGGTGAGTTAGCAGTCGGGAGCCGTTGGCCTTGCTCAAAAATTCCATCGGGAGCCTCCGCGGTGACGTCCGACCCGACTTGTGCCAGTCGGGTCCGAAATTCCCCACGTTCTCTGTTTTGGGTGATTTTTGCAGGACTGTACGGGTTGACCCGACAACTCTGGGAACAAACGACCACCACGGCCGCCTAGAGGGGTCCCTTGGCTACCCAAGGCCGCCGACCTTGCCTCAAAATTCCATCGGGAGCCTCCGTGGCGACGTCCGACCCGACTTGTGCCAGTCGGGTCTGTCCAGCATTCCAGCCGGATCTGTTTGGTGCCATT
Organism: Punica granatum; assembly: GCF_007655135.1. NCBI lineage: Eukaryota > Viridiplantae > Streptophyta > Magnoliopsida > Myrtales > Lythraceae > Punica > Punica granatum. The sequence goes on along the minus strand of NC_045127.1, from coordinate 33,824,833 downwards.
CGGGTCTGTTCAACGGAAAACAGCCCAAACCCGACCCATCAACGGTCCAACCCGACTCTTGAAGGTCCCATCCCGCATCTCGGGACTAGGTATGACCATTCCCGACTTAGAGGAGCTAGGACTTTTACATTCTCGTTGCGTTTATGGAGTTATAAGGGGTTTTATGTATGTTTTATTTTCAAGTTTTAATCTTTATGCATTTTCCATGTTATATCATGCATATTTATCCTTGATTTATATGCTAGCATGTCGGGAAACATTTGGATCGTAGTCGAGAAGAACATCCCGACCCGGGAAAGGCAAAGAGCTCACGGGTTTCCCTCCAAGGGAGGTGACCGAATGCTCTCTTGCTCCTTTCGGGCAAGGAACGATCTTCTTGACCCAATCCAAGTTCGATTCCCGAGTTTCATCGTATTTTCTCACGTGCATGAAGTCGGTATTGTTTTATCGATTCCTTAAATAACTTGTTTGTGCATGTTTCCATGTTCGAATGCGTTATTCAAATCATGGCAATACCGACTTTCGTTTAATCGTGTCATTTATAATGTTTGTCGTAAGAATGGGAGAAATGATTCGAAACGAGACGGGAAAACCTCGTGGAACCCCATTCGGGCCATGAGACCTCTCGGCTATCTCCAAGGAGAAGTAACCGAGAGCCTCTTCGACTCATACGGGTTGCATGAGGCTTCCTCTTCCCGTTTTGAGTCCGTTCTCGGCTTTCGTGTAATTTGCAATTTACATTATCGTCGTAATATCGCATGAAAATGTCTTTTCAAAACAAAGCATGCATGGATTCGGGTATCGATGACTCATTCGGGTCCATTCGGTTACGAGGGTAGTTTCGGTCATTTGACCAAATTATCCTCGATCCTTATGGAATCGTCTTGGTCGTCGAGTCGCGAATCGTTTTCACAATTAATGCATTCGGCACAACCCTTAAGCATTAATTCCACAAACGGGTTAATCGGGACGCTGACATGATTAAACCCACTTCACACTGATAAAGTTTACACGAATTGGCCATTAACTGATAACTCGCGTCGATGAGTTGTCAAATGACGTTAGTTCCCTTTTCAAACTTAACAATTTCAAAACCCGAAACGTGCGGTCCGACGTAGCATGGACGTCTGAAAAGGGCTTTTGTGTCTCAACTTGAGTTTTTACCCGATTCCAAGTAGCTCAGGTCAGGATACAGAAGATCTTTCTAGATCACTTCCGGGCAGATCGATCGGTTCTTTGGCTTTTTTGGGGTTCTTGCACAACCCTGGACGATCCAGGGAATTGGTCGACACCGGCTATAGGCCGAGGTGGCCCGCACTACGATGTTTCTCCTTTTCTGAAAACAATTTTCAAATAAAGGGCAACATCGTCTTTTCACAATTCAGCGACACCCTTAGGGTTAGCATGACAGAAACACTACAGTACGGGATAAGAACGGGCTACCTGTTCAGGTGCAGGTTCATCTGCATAGCCTTTTCTTATCTAACTGACGAGTTTCTGTCATCCTAACATAGACTCGGGTAACTAGAACGGTTATCTCTGTCAGAAAACATGCAAAATGTTGATTAACCTTTCACTCGACCTAACCAAACACTAGATAATGGCTAGGAGGAATTCTAGATTCCAAATCTAGAGTCAAAACACGAGTTTGGCTAATTCAGTGGAAATTCAGTGTCACAATACAGAACAACTGTAAAAGCAATCCACACACATGAGATTTGACTCTCCTTTTCAAGTTTCAAACCAAAGCCGAATGCTAAAACATTGGCACATGTTTGATTGTCTAGAATATGGCATTTGCTTGCAAAAACACACCTGGGTTAATAATCTGTTAATTCACGTAAACACGACAATAACAAACACTTTGTCTGTTATTAACATGTTGCATGTTATCTTTCCGCACCTGTTTGCTATGCGGGTCGAGCCTGATCCCTAGGCCGAATAATATTAGAGTTCAACGCCCTAATCATCGATCACAGGGTCCAACACCCTAATCAACACTCACAGGGTCCAACGCCCTATTCAGTGAGAGTGTGCATTGAATTTTAGTTCTTCGGTCTTTTCCTTAAACTCACGGTGAGTTAGAGTGGAATAATAACCGAACGCGAGTCGACTGGAATTCGGCCATTTGTAATTTGTATTTATTGTTTTCGAGAGCATTGTAAGGACTTTTATTTTGTACATTTGTTCTGTAAGAATTCCAATCGGTGAGCGAACGGTCCGAGAGTCGAATTAATCGAATCGGTCTAATGCTTGCCCAGACACAAGTAAATCCAAGATCTCGCGCTTTTGGTTCACGTAGGGATTCAACCTCCTTGGTTCGATGAACTGTAACGCAAGATTGTGAACCAATTCCCTGACACACAGATTTACTTCTCTCTCGGCTTCTCAACCGATATTGTTTGATTCACCGAATCTTCGGTGTCAAAACGTGCGAGCCGAGTGCAACTTAATTCATGCGGTAAATCATAAAACATGCAAGCCTAGCAAACCAGAGTACCGAAAGGGCGTGCGGGATATAGGCCCGCACGTAATATGAACCCCCGAACACGGTTTTCCGGTTCCGCACAGATCAATGCCTTATCGACAAACTAGGTGTTCCATACCCCTAGACCCGGGTAACTTATCCGCCCTCGACCTACAGGTCGTAAAATGATAAGTGGCGACTCCTTCTCTCACGCGTGTCCGTCACGCGTCCCTACGGGAAGGTGGACACTCCCAAGCCACGCGATCCAAAAGCGCGCAATGCGGGCCCCGACGAGAGTCCACATTCGGGTCCGTACACCCACAGGAAGGTGGACACTCCCAAGCCGCGCGATCCAAAGGCGTGCATGCGGGCCCCGACGAGAGTCCACATTCTGGTCCGTACACAAGCAAAACACCAAAGACTTAAGTCGGAATAATGGTATTTATCATCCTGGCTTAAATCCAAACTTCACCAAATTTGATATGCCCTATGTTTTTGACCCCCTCTATCCATTTCCGAGCTTAGATTTTAAGCTTGAAGACTCCAACCCATCGAAACAGCCACCACAAAACCGAACCTAGAAAACGGTCTTTTCGAGTCAAAAATGGCAACCGGGGTTTCAAGGCCTTCCGGTTCGGTTTGAGTTGTCAAAACCCATCAAACACCTCCCCACACAACCCTAGGGTGTCAAGAAAAACCCATCGGTTTTAGCCCAACACGAAGAAACAGCCCGACTGCCCAGTTGGGTCGAAATTTCTGACTGTCTGTGCGGTTTTCTTGTTGATCGGGTTGATCTAAGCCCCTTTTCGCCAAACGACCACCACCATCACCTCTGGAGGTGAGTTAGGAGTCAGGAGATGTTGACCTTGCGTCCAAATTCCATCGGGATCTACCGTGGTGAATTCCGACCCCAAAACTGCTCAGTCAGGACAGTTTCTAGGACGCACCCTGTTTTCCGTGATCTTTACAGGACTATACGGGTCAACCCGATAACTCTGGGAACAAACGACCACCACGGTCACCTAGAGGGGTCCCTTGGCTATCCATGGCCATTGACCTTGCCTCAAAATTCCAACGGGAACCTCCGTGGCGACGTCCGACCCGACTTGTGCCAGTCGAGTCTGTTCCGTATTCCAGCCGGGTCTGTTTGTGCCATTCAGGTCTGTTTAACGAAAAACAGCCCAAACACGACCCAACAAAGGTCCAACTTGACCTTTTACAGTCTCATCCCTCATCCTGAGACTAGGTATGACCATTCTCGACTTAGAGGAGTTAGGGCTCTTTATATTTATTGCGTGTTTATGGAGTAATACGGTGCTTTAAGCATGCTTTGCTTGCAAGTTTACATTTTTATGCAATATTATGTTATATCATGCATATTTATCCTTGATTTACGTGCTAGCATGTCGGGAAACACTTGGATAGTAATCGAGAAGAACATCCCAACCCAGGAAAGACATGAGAGCTCACGAGTTTGCCTCCAAAGGAGGTGACCGAATGCTCTCTTGCTCTTTTCGAGCAAGGAACAATCTTCTTGACCCAATCCAAGTTCGATTCCCAAGCTTCATCGTGTTTTCTCATGCGCATGAAGTCGGTACTGTTTTATTGATTCCTTAAATAACATGTTTGTGCATATTTGCATGTTTGAATGCGTTATTCAAATCATGGCAATATCAACTTTGTTAAAATCGTATCATTTATCGTGTTTGTTGTTTGAGCATGCGAGAAATCATTCGAAACGAGACGGGGAAACCTCGTGAAACCCTATTTGGGCAATCGGACCTCTCGGCTCTCTCCCATGGAGTAATGGCCGAGAGCTTCATGAGCTTATTCGGGTTCCATGAGACTTCCTCTTCCCGTTTTAAGTCCGTTCTTGGATTTTGTGTAATTTGCAATTTACGTTATCATCGCAATCTCGCATAGAAAACATCCTTTTTTAAAAACAAAACATGCATGGATTTGGGTATCGATAACTCATTCGGGTCCATTCGATTACGAGCGTATTTTCGGTCATTTGACCAAATTATCCTCGATCCTTACAGAACTGTCTTGGTCGTCTAGTCACGAATTGTTTTCAAATTAATACATTCGGCAACAACCCTTAAGCATTAATTTCACGAACGGGTTAATCGGGATGCTCACACGGTTAATTCATTCGACTTTAAACAACTTTGCACGAATTGGACATTAATCTGTAACTTGCGTCGACGAATTACAAAATGGTGTTAATGCCTTTTTCGAAACACGCATACTTCCAAACCCGAAACATGCAATAGGAAGTAACATGGACGTCTAGGAGAAACTTGTATGTTTTGACTTGAGTTTCACATGATTTCAGGTAATTTATGTTGGAAAATAGAAGTTCTTTTTAGACCACTTCTGAATAGATCGACCAAGTCTTTGGCTTTTACGGGGTTCTCGCACAACCTTTAAAGATCCAAGGAATTGGTCAACGCTGGTTACAGGCTGAGGTGACCCGTGTTGTATCGTTTCCCTTTTTCTGAAAACAAACTTTCAAATCGAGGGCAAAAACATCAATTTGTGATTTGGCGACATCCTAGGGTTAGTTTGATAGAAACACGACAGTATCGGAATAAAGAACGGGCTACCTGTTCAGGCGCAGGTTCTTCTGCATAGCCCCTTCTTATTCCCACTGATGAGTTTCTGTCATACTAGCGTAGTTTAGGGTGTTTAGTCGGGTACTCTGTATCAAAATACAATTACCTGACTAATCATTTCACTCGACTTAACTGAACACTAGAAATGGCTAGGTGGAACTCTAGGTTCCAAATCTAGAGTCAAAATACAAGTTTGGATGAATTCAGCGTAACTTCAGTGTCACAACACCAAATCACTATAAAAGCAATCCACACACACGAAACTTGACTACGGACACCCGATATGTCAGGTTCTCAAACCAAAGCCGAATGCTAAAACATTGGCACGTGCTTGTTTGTCTAGGGTAGGATTTGCATGCAAAAATACCCCGGATTAACAACTTGTTAAAACAAGTACACTAGACATTAACAAGCACCTTGTCCATTATTAACATATTGCGTGTTATCTTTAGCACTTGTTTGTCCATGCGAGTCGAGCTTGACCCGTAGAACGCATTGCACTTAGGGTTCAACACCCTAACCATCGAACACAGGGTCCAACGCCCTATTCACTGAGAGTGCTTGAATTTCAGTTTTTCGGTGTTTCCTTGAACTCATGGCGAGTCATAGTGGAATAATAACCAAATGCGAACTGACTGAGATTCAACCATTTGTAATTTATAATTTGTTGTATTATTTTTGAGAGCACATTGTAAGGATTTTAATTTGTATATTCATTCTGTAAGAATCTCAGTTGGTGAGCAAACGGTCCGAGAGTCGAATCATTCGAATCGGTTTAATGCTTGCCCAAAGGAGAGTAAACCCAAGATCTCGCGACTCCAGTTCACGCAAGAATTCAAACATCATAGTTTGATGAACTATAAAGCAAGATTGTAAACCGATTCCCCGACATACGGGCTTACTTCTCTCTCGGCTACTCAACCGACATCGTTTAATTCTCCGAATTTATGGTGTCAAAACGTGCGAGTCAAGCGCAACTTAATTCACGCGATTAATAATTAAAACATGCAAGTCTATCAAATCAGAGTACCGATAGGGAGTGCAGGATATAGGCCCGCACGTAACATGAATCCCGGAACTCGGACTTTCCGGTTCTGCACAGATCAATGCCTTAGCAAAACTAGGTGTTCCATACCCCCAGACCCGAGTAACTTATCTGCCATCAACCTTCGGGACATAAAATGATAAGTGGCGACTCCTTCTCACGCGTGTCCGTCACGCATCCCCGAGAAGGTGGACACTCCTAAGCCGCGTAATCCAAAAGTGCGCATGCGGGCCCCGGCGAGAGTCCACATTCGGGTCCGTACAGCTTGGCGACTCCACTGGGGATATACTTAGTGGGTTCGGGCTCGATCCCGTTTGCTTGCTTGCATGTTCATTTATCGCTTTTTGCACTTTTGCTTTAAGCACATTTACTTCATGCACATTTATTTTCTGCACTTGCATCGCATCATCCTAACGGGTTTCTAGGTACCACGCTCAAAATCCCACGGGCGACAAAATAAGAAGCTAGGTTAGACAGAGGTTCCGAGTAAGGAAACGAATCAAGTCGGCTGTGCCACCGAACCGACCCCCAAAGATCCTCGCTCGGTTTTGGGGAAGTGATTACCCCTGATCGGGAGCCCCCCATCCCTATTTAGTTGCTCTCCCAGTAGCACCGAAACAATGCATAAACAAGGACCGTCATGCTGAACCAAATTTGCCTTCATACCGTCAACCGACCCAAAGTCGAGTCTTTGAGTCGGCCCTTAGTTTTTCTTTTAGGCGGGCCTTTTGCTGTTTTTCACAAAGAGTGATGTACACTGTAACGGATATAGTTATAATTTATTCTTTCTGCACCTGCATGCACGTTTTCAAACAAACTAGGACATTGCATTGGTTTAATGTTTAAGTTCCCTTTTTCAAATGAATTATCTTTGTAAATTTGGAAACTTGAATAAAATCGATGCAACGACATTAGCTTTTGAAAACTCATGTATTGCATGCATTCTATCTATTTCTATGTTTGCACAGCAGCTACCATGTCCCGCACGACAGGCGAGTCGTGCCAACCTTCGTGGGTAGACCACCCGCGGTCTTCATCTCTCCATGGCAAGAGGTGCTATGACCAAAGGCCGTTCATCCCAGCCACCCACCCCGCACGACAGGCGAGTCGTGCCAACCTTCGCGGGCAGGTCACCTGCGGCCTTCACCCTTCCTCCATGGCAAGGCGAGTCGTGGACCGAGGGCCGACCCACCTTCCAAGGTGAGACTAACCAACACTAACTTCTTCCTAACAGAGAGTGTCACTGCCTGATCAGACGCATATCTCTCTACGTGCCCCCGCGCATCTACCAGCAATTGAGCGCGTCTCACACATGTCCAAACATGTTCATGCTAGCTCATGCATGCAAGCTCAATGTACCAATGCACAACTTTGGGAGAGCTCGCACGACGCCTCCCAAGCCAGTTCGCTTCTCTACACTCTTGCATTGAAATCTTGAACAGTTCATGCTCCTTCATTGTTTCCTTTTCCCATGGCAGGAAATCCACAACAAGAAGGCAGCCTGAATACTGAACCACCACAATTGAGACAACAAACGTCTCTCATCCAGCTCCTTGGGATTTCAACACTGAGTTCCCACCCTCCTTCCACAAAGATCACAAGAAAATCAAAGTCACCGCTTTGCAACGCCCTGCGCTGTTCCTCAGCATTGACCTTTGCTTTTGCATTTCTTGCACTTTCCTATTTGGCATGCATTTATCACTTTTGGGTTTCAGCCCTGCATTTACTGCATTGGGCTTCGGCCCTGCATCGGACTTCGGCCCTGCATTTACCGCATTAGGCTTCGGCCTTGCATTGGGTTTCGGCCCTGCATCGGGCTTCAGCCCCGCATTTACCGCATTGGGCTTCAGCCCTGCATTGGGTTCGGCACTCCATCGGGCTTCAGCCCCGCATTTACCGCATTGGGCTTCGGCCCTACATCAGGCTACAGCCCTGCATTGGGTTTTGGCTCTGCATCGGGCTTTGGCCCCGCATTTACTGCTTTTGGGCTTCGGCCCCGTATCGGGCTATGACCCTGCATTGGGTTTCGACCCTGTATTAGGCTTCGGCCCCACTTTTGGGCTTCGGCCTCGCATCGGGCTTCAGCCCGGCATTGGGTTTCGGCCCTACATCGGACTTCGGCCCTGCATTTACTGCATCGGGTTTCGGCCTCGTATCAGGCTTTGGCCCTGCATTTACTGCTTTCGGGCTTCGGCCTTGCATCGGGTTTCAGCCCCGCATTGGGCTTCGACCCCGCATTTATTGCTTTAGGGATTTGGCTCAGCGTCGAGCTTCGGCCCTGCATTTATTGCTTTCGGGCATTGGCCCTGCATTTACTGCTTCTAGGTTATGACACCCTGCATTTACTGCTTTCAGGCTCATCTGAAGTCCAAAATCGACTTGGATTCAAATTCATCCAAACGATACTCCGAGGGATGAATCTAATCCTTCTACTACAAAGGCCGAAAGTGACAGCTCCATAAACAAAGCATGACCCAACTCTCGATTGCAGGAGATACCAGCATGATCATGCCTCCAACCAAAGAATGGATCTCATCCACCTTCGTTGTGGTCGCCGATTGAATACTGAGGCAACACGCGTAGTCTTCTTTAAACTCTTTGTTGCTTTAATTTAAATACATTCCCACAAACGGGCTCCCAACTAGGACAAGCACTTCGAAGAGGAGATTATGACAGTTTTTGCGACGCCCTGTTAGTTCTATCAGACCTGTTCGACTCTCCTGTCAGCAAGGGACCCGGCTCCTTGAGCCTTCCCTAGGACGGCTGTGCATACCTACTCGCAACCTGGGAAAACATGCTTATGCGACCCCAGTCACGGTCTAACTACTCCAGAGTGGTGATGACTAGATTCCCGAAAATGAATGTCATCCACACGCGACACTCCATGGGTCGCGGGCGGGAAAAAAGGGACTTTCCTATGGGTCCACCCCATATTTCTTACCGCATAATCGCCTGACACATCGTCTTCCTCGTCGATTTTCACAAGGACACGCTAACCGCAGGCGAAGAGCGATGTGCGAGTTCACACTTCTCCGAGAACTTGTCTCGGACCCATTCCTTATACTTCGACAAGGGAGGTGTCCTACGATGAGGTACCCCCTACGAAGCCAAAGACGAGGATAATCGAGCGAATCACTCAGCATTGATGCAACTGTCTTCCTTGAACATCTAGTGACTTCAGCAGCGTGCACTCTTCAAGAGGCACGCACTGTAAAGAAAAACAAGAGATGATCGGAGACATCGCACCAGGTGCCTGCCACGGGCCACTTCAACAAATGAAGACCGGGGCATCCTCGTCTAATATTTGCATCGGAGCAACACTAGTCGTTCATTCACGGGGCAATTCTACATTTTCTTTCTAGACATGTAATGCTTGCAAGGGCAAATGACACGGAATTCGACTTCCGACTGCATAAGAGTCAAACTTCCAAGAAAGTAGGTCCTCACAAAATAGGGTTAGCAACACACAACAAGTCTTCACGAGGCGAAACACACCAAAGCGGCATCATCCATGCAAAGTCGAGGAGTTTCAAACTAAGACATGGAGCACAAAATAAACCCTACCTGCAAAAGAAAAAAAAACAGAGCGAAAAGAAGTGGGAAAAACCCGCTAATGAAGAGAGAGAGAGAAAAAGAAACGGGAAAAACCCGCCAGCAAACAAAAGAAGGCACCGCCGAGATTTAAAACTCTGGCACCGCCAATTAAAAAAAAACAGCAAACCCCGACAAAAGGGGGAGCAGCAGACACAACTCCTCGACGGAGACAGAACATAATGCACTCGAGGGTCGAATCCTTCGAACACTTTGCCTTTGCAAGCTCGTGAGATAAAAGAAACGAGCCTGCTAGGTCGAAAACCCCTTTTGGGGCGGCCTAGGCAAAAGCTGGGGCAAAATAGAGGCATGACCGAAAATCATGAGGTGGGCGGTCACGGCAAAAGGAGAGCTTATCCCCTTTAGGTTGAGAGGTGCGGCCCCGAGGTAGGTGACCGTAGCAAAAGGAGAGCAAAAGGAGAGATAGATAAAATTGACCCCCTAGTCTCTCACACATCGTGCGGACAAGGGATCCCCAAGGGAAGTGACCAGGTTAACTATTCCAACACGATCCTCGATCGGATCTCTAATACCATTCAACCGTCCAAGAGGGAACCTTCCTCAAGCACAGTGGGCAACTGAACACGGCGTCTAAGCAGTTTGGAACAGCCTACACAACAGAAGGACGGAGAAAAATGGGGGTACATCTCGCTGCAGGCGTGAAATCGTCTATCATTTTAGCTTGGGGCAGCGTGCTTCTCAAGCTTTCTCTTTTCTCTTTGTTTTTGGATAACTCCAAATGGGTCACAGCCTCCCTTTAATAGGCTACCACAGAGCCAAAATCCCAAACATTCCTCTCAGGGGGTCTAGTCATAACGTTTTGGAAATGGTCAGACCGAGTCTAACCAAATATGAACAGAAATCCCTAAGCGGGTTACAAATGTAGCCGCCCTACGGTACCCTATTGAGAAGCGTTCAAAGCCAATGGGTGCGTTGAACAATCGACAGAGCTGCTAGGGCATTGTCGGGGACGTCTCGATAATCCCATACATAGCCAACGGGAACCCTCGGAGGCCTTGCATCTAGGCCTCTAAGAACGTGATCCATCTGCACTGTCAAAGCAAAATTCTTCACGGGTCGCTTAGGTGACCCGAAACTGAAGATCTGCGTGTTGCAACGACCTCTTATACTTACCTGTGCCTATCTCGCATTAGTATTTCTCACGTGATTTATGAGTGATGCCAGGATTACAGGTACCATATAGCAAGAACTACAACAAACTCTGATTCCCGACCACTCGGGATACATAGGCGCTTCACCCCGGAGCTCGAGTCCTTCAGCACGCAGCATCCCGCAAAGTAAAATCCCTCATCGCATCGCCGGGACATCGCTAGCAAAAGCACAATGGCCCAATAGCAAATCCGACATCCGACAAAGTTTAACCGCTCCAGCAACAACATTGGTCCCCGACAAATCAGAATTTTCAAGGCTTCACACCCACTCCACCGCAGTCAGGGTTGACACCCGCTTCATGCATTCGGGTTTCACACCCACATCACTGAAGCCTTAATCCGAGGAGAAACCTTCAGGATAGTACTCTAGGCATTCAGTGGCATCACAATCAGATGACAAGCAATGAAGCATTCTGTCATAGCATTGTTTGCAACACATATGGGTTCAGTGATGGATGAAGCAATGATTCCTTCCACACCTTGCGCAACTCCCCAGCATTTACATTTACTTTCTGCATGCACATTTTCATTAAGCAAGCACGCTTTTCATTAAGCTCCGCTCTGCACTTTTCATTGAGCTTCGCTTTGCACTATTCATTAAGCAAGCACATTTTCATTAAGCAATGTACATTTTCATTAAGCAAACACATTTTCGTTAGATATTGCACTTTTCATTAAACAAAGCACTTTTTCATTAAGCAATGCAATGCATCTTTCTTTAAGCAATGCAATCCGCCGAGCAAGCGCCTGTGCATCCTGCAAGTCCATGGGGTAGGCGCCTATGCACATTGCAAATTTGCTGGGCAAGCACCCGTGATCCTTGCTAGTCCACTAGGTATGCGCCTGTGTATATTGCAATCCGTCGGGCAAGTGCCCGTGCATCCCGCAATCCATAGGGCAATGCGCCCGTGCATATTGCAAAACCCGCTGGGCAAGCACCCATGCATCCCGCAATCCACAGGGCAATGCGCCCGTGCATATTGCAAAACCCGTCGGGCAAGCGCCCGTGCACCCCGCAATCCACAAGGCAATGCGCCCGTGCATATTGCAATCCATCGGGCAAGCACCCGTGCATCACGCAACTCGTCGGGCAAGCGCCCGTGCCTATTGCGAACGCACTTTCTTTAAGCAATGCATTTTTCATTAAACACAGCATTTTCAATTAAACAATGCACTTTTCTTTAAACAATGCATCGCACTTTCAATTAAACACCACACTTTTAATTAAACGCCGCATTTTCGATTAAGCAACGCTTATTTTCTTTAAGCAAAGCACTGCACTTTCATTAAACATCGCTTTTTCAATTAAACACTGCATTTCCGATTAAATAGAGCATTTTGGATCAACTGAACATTTTTCTTTACACATGCACCCCACTTGTTTGCTGCAAAGCTTATTCTTATCTAATTCTACTTCCTTTATCTTCGTGATAGGCACAATATCCCTACACATCCAAAGCAAGAGGAAGAAGACTGTCATTGGAGGAGCCAAATTGATCATTGCTATCAAACTGGGGTGCTTCTAAAAGTCTTTGGCTGCGTCCTCTACTTGAGCACGTAGTCAAAGAGTGGCAAGCTGTCAACACCCCATTTTGGCTCACCAATTCATACAATACACATCAGCAATGATTCAGACTACGACTTGAGCATCCACGCATAAGAAAGCTCGACAGAGCAGCAAATTGCTATTCATTCTCATGTCAACAGAGATAGGCAGATGATTCAAGCACATGACAAAAGAACATACACAATTATCCAGCAACATACAGAGCAAACAAGAGAACCCAAACGACATCCAAACCGGTGTTTTCAGAATGCATCGCCGACAGTGCTATTTTTTGCTGGTTCGCTCAACCATAAGAAAATATCCAATATTGGACTCCAAAAATCTCTTGCAGTGCCAAACAAATGGAAAGTGTCTCTAAACTCATTTCACGCGATTAATCGAAACTCGAACTTTGTCCCGAACTTTCCTTAATGGCCGTGGGACCCACGGGCTGCCCTAGGGCAGCCATGACTTGCCCAATACCGCCCTCTCCTTTTGGCTTTTTTAAGCCAAGATGACAACTTGCCTTTGTCTTCCTTTTGCAAAATATCTAAGTGTTTCAATTCAACACTCCAACTTCTCATCCAAGCCATTAATGTTTCTTATCTCTTCTCCATGAATGCCACTTGCAAGAATATCTTCTTCCTTCATTAAGCAAAATTGGATCCCTTAAGCCTTGCCTTAATCAAGCTTTTCTTCACTTAATTGTCATTAAGCTTTACCTATATATTGCATCTATATCATTAACTTAATTACAACTCACCACACATCATCTCTCTAGCATTCCTCGCTCTTCAAGAATCTCTCAACTCCCCTTTAGTTTCAGCAAACCGCAGCAAGCAAGAACCCAAGCAGAAACCAGACAAAACACTAAAGACTTAAATCGGAATCATGGTATTTACCATCCTGGCTTAAATCCAAACTTCACCAAATTTCATATCCCACATGTTTTCGACCCCTCTATCCATTTCCGAGCTTAGATTTTAAGTTTGAAGCCTCCAACCCATCGGAACAGCCACCACAGAACCGAACCCAGAAAACGGTCTTCTTGGGTCAAAAATGGCAACCCAGGTTTCAAGGCCTTCCATGTCAGTTTGAGTTGTCAAAACCCATCAAATAGCTCCCCACACAACCCTAGGGTGTCAAAGAGTCAAGAAATCCAAGAAAAACCCGTTGGTTTTAGCCCAGCACGAAGAAACAGCCCAACTGCCCAGTCGGGTCAAAATTCTGACTGCCTGTGCGGTTTTCTTGTAGATCGGGTCGATCCGAGCCCCTTTTCGCCAAAAGACCACAACCATCACCTCCGAAGGTGAGTTAGGAGTCAGGAGACGTGGACCTTGCATCAAAATTCCATCGGGATCCACCGTGGTGAATTTAGACCCGAAAACTGCCCAGTCGGGCTAGTTTCCAGGACGTACCCTGTTTTCCCTGATCTTTGCAGGACTATACGGGTCGACCCGATAACCCTGGGAGCAAACGACCATCACAGACACCTAGAGGGGTCCCTTTGCTAACTAGGGCAGCTGACCTTGCCTCAAAATTCCATCGGGAGCCTCCGTGGCGACGTCCGACCCGACTTGTACCAATCAGGTCTATTCAGTGTTCCATCCGGGTCTGTTTGTGCCTTTCGGGTCTGTTCAACGAAAAACAGCCCAAACTCGACCCAACAAAGGTCCAACCCGACTTTTTACAGTCCCATCCCACATCCCGGGACTAGGTATGACCATTCTCGACTTAGAGGAGTTAGGGCTCTTTATATTTATTACGTGTTTATGGAGTAATATGGTACTTTAAGCATGATTTGCTTGCAAGTTTACATTTTTATGCAATATTATGTTATATCATGCATATTTATCCTTGATTTATGTGCTAGCATGTCGGGAAACACTTGGATCGTAGTCGAGAAGAACATCCCAACCCGAGAAAGGCAAGAGAGCTCCCGGGTTTGCCTCCAAGGGAGGTGACCGAATGCTCTCTTGCTCTTTTCGGGCAAGGAACGATCTTCTTGACCCGATCCAAGTTCGATTCCCGAGCTTCATCGTGTTTTCTCATGCACATGAAGTCGGTATTGTTTTATTGATTCCTTAAATAACATGTTTGTGCATGTTTGCATGTTTGAATGCATTATTCAAATCATGGCAATACCGACTTTGTTAAAATCGTATCATTTATTGTGTTTGTTGTTTGAGCATGCGAGAAATGATTCGAAACGAGACGGGAAAACCTTGTAGAATCCTATTCGGGCCATGGGACCTCTCGGCTCTCTCCCAAGAGTACTGGCCGAGCGCTTCATGAGCTTATTCGGGTTCCATGAGGCTTCCTCTTCCCGTTTTAAGTCCGTTCTCGGATTTTGTGTAATTTGAAATCTACGTTATCATCGCAATCTCGCATAGAAAATATCCTTTTTTAAAAACAAAACATGCATGGATTCAGGTATCGATAACTCATTTGGGTCCATTCGATTACGGGTGTATTTTCGATCATTTGACCAAATTATCCTCGATCCTTACGGAACCGTCTTGGTCGTCGAGTCACGAATTGTTTTCAAATTAATGCATTCGGCAACAACCCTTAAGGATTAATTTCACGAGCGGGTTAATCGAGACGCTCACACTGTTAATCCATTCGACTTTAAACAACTTTACACGAATTGGACATTAATTTGTAACTCGCGTCGACGAATTATAAAACGGTGTTAATGCCCTTTTCGAAACATGCATACTTCCAAACCCGAAACATGCAATACGAAGTAACATGGACGTCTAAGAGAAACTTGTATGTTTCGACCAAGTCTTTGGTTTTTACGGGGTTCTCGCACAACCCAGAAAGATCCAAGGAATTGGTCAACGCCGGTTATAGGCTGAGGTGGCCCGTGTTGCATCGTTTCCCTTTTTTTAAAAACAAACTTTCAAATCGAGGGCAAGAACGTCAAATTGTGATTTGGCGACATCCTAGGGTTAGTTTGATAGAAACACGACAGTATCGGAATAAGAACGGGCTACCTGTTCAGGCGCAGGTTCATTTGCATAGCCCTTTTTTATTCCCACTGATGAGTTTCTGTCATACTAGCGTAGTTTAGGGTGTTAGTCGAGTACTCTGTATCAAAATACAATTACTTGACTAATTATTTCAATCGACTTAACCGAACACTAGAAATGGCTAGGTAGAACTCTAGGTTCCAAATCTAGAGTCAAAATACAAGTTTGGATGTATTCAGTGTAACTTCAGTATCACAACACTGAATCACTATATAAGCAATCCACATACATGAAACTTGACTACGGACACCCGATATGTCAGGTTCTCAAACCAAAGTCGAATGCTAAAACATTGGCACGTGCTTGTTTGTCTAGGGTAGGATTTACATGCCAAAATACCCTGGATTAACAACTTGTTAAAACACGTACACTCGACAATAACAAACACCTTGTCTGTTATTAACATATTGCGTGTTATTTTCAGCACTTGTTTGTCCATGTGAGTCGAGCGTGACACATAGGACACATTGCACTTGGGGTTCAACGCCCTAACCATCGAACACAGGGTCCAACGCCCTATTTACTGAGAGTGCTTGAATTTCAGTTTTTCGGTGTTTCCTTAAGCTCACGGCGAGTCAGAGTGGAATAATAACCAAATGCGAACTGACTGAGATTCAACCATTTGTAATTTATAATTTGTCGTATTATTTTTTAGAGCACATTGTAAGGATTTTAATTTGTACCTTCATTATGTAAGAATCTCAATTGGTAAGAAAATGGTCCAAGAGTCTAATAATTCGAATCAGTTTAATGCTTGCCCAAAGAAGAGTAAACCTAAGATCTCACGGCTCCATTTCACGCAGGAATTCAAACATCGTAGTTTGATGAACTGTAAAGCAAGATTGTGAACCGATTCCCTGACATACGGGCTTACTTCTCTCTCGGCTACTCAATCAACATCGTTTAATTCTCTTAATTTACGGTGTCAAGACATGCGAGTCGAACGCAACTTAATTCACACGATAAATAATTAAACACATGGAAGCCTATCAAATCAGAGTACCGAAATGGAGTACGGGATATAGGCCCGCACGTAACATGAATCCCCAAACTCGGACTTTCCGGTTCCGCACAGATCAATGCCTTAGCAAAACTAGGTGTTCCATAACCCTAGACCTGGGTAACTTATCCGCCTTTGACTTTCGGGTCGTAAAATAATAACTGGCGACTCCTTCTCACGCGTGCCTGTCACGCATCTCCGGGAAGGTGGACACTCCCAAGCCGCGTCATCCAAAAGCGCGCATGCGAGGCCCGACGAGAGTCCACATTCGAGTCCGTACACTAGGCTTGCAGTTTTATTTATTTAGCGCGTGAATTAGATTGCACTCAGCTTACACGTTTTGACACCGAAAATTCGGTGAACCAAACGATGTCGGTTGAGAAGCTGAAAGAAGTAGGCCCATATGTCGAGGAATCGGTTCACTATCTTGCGTTACAGTTCATCAAACCATGATGGTTGAATTCCTGTGTGAACCGGAACCGCGAGATCTTGGGATTACTCTTGTCTGGGCAAGTATTGGACCGATTTGATTAGTTCAACTCTCGGACCATTAGCTTGCCGACTGGGATTCTTACAGAAAATGAATGTACAAAGTAAAGTCCTCGCAATGCTCTCAAAATAATACAACAAATTACAAATTACAAATGGTTGAATCCCAGTTAGTTCGCGTGCGGTTATTATTCCGCTCCAACTCACCGTGAGTTTAGGAAAATACCTAAACTTGAATTAACACGCGCACTCAGTGAATAGGGCGTTGAACCTAGTGATCGATGGTTAGGGCGTTGAACCCAAAGTGTGATGCGTCCTATGGGTTGGGCTGGACCCGCATGGACAAACATGTGCTGAAAATGACAAGCAGCATACGAAACAAATAAGGTGTTTTTCTTTGCCGAGTTTACGTGAATTAGCAAGTTGTTAGCCCGAGGTATTTTGGCATGCAAATCCTACCCTGGATAAACAAATGTGTGCTAGACTTTTTGCATTCGATTTTGTTTCAAGAACCTGACAGACATGATATCTGTAGTCAAGTCTCAGATGTGTGGATTGCTTTTAATGTTATGTATTGTAACACTGCAATTTCATTGAATGTGTCAAACTCGTATTTTGATTCTAGATTTGGAACTTAGAGTTCCACCTAACCATTGTCTAGTGTTTGGTTAAGTCGACTGTACGATTAGTCAGGTAATTGTACTTTGATCCAAAATACCCGACTAATACCTGAAACTATGCTAGGATGACAAAAAATCATCAGTCGGATGAAAAGGGTTATTTAGATGAACCTGCACCTGAACAGGTAACCCGCTTTTATTCTAATACTGTAGTATTTTTGTCAAGCTAACATTAGGATTATCGCCAAGTTGCAAAATGACGATTCTACCCTTGACTTGAAAAGTTATTTTCAGAAAAGGGAAACAGCGCAATGCGGGCCACCTCGGCTTGTAACCGGTGCCAACCAATTGCCTGGATCTTTCAAGGTTGCACAAGAACCCCGAAAAAGCTAAAAAGTTGGTCGATCTATCCAGAAGTGATCTAGAAAGAACTTATGTATTCTAACCTGAATTGCTTGAAATCAGGTAAAACTCAAGTCAAAACACCCAAGTCTTTCCTAGACGTCCGTGTTACATCGAAACACCTGTCTCGGGTCTGCAAGTATGCGAATTTTGAAAAGGGCATTAACGTCGTTTTGTAATTCATTGATGCGAGTTACCGGTAAATGGCCGATTCGTACAAGATTGTTTAAAGTCGAGTGAATTAATCATGTGAGCAACCCGATTAACCCGTTTGTGGAATTAATGCTTAAGGATTATTGCCGAATGCATTAAATGTACGGGTTACAGACAATCAGATAGATCATGAATTGATCCACTGAATGGAGTCTGAATACCCAAAAAGCTTATACTTCGTTTGATTTCGCAATCTAATTTTAAGAGTTTAACTCCACTCACTACACAACAAAAGTCAACAGCACAATTATTACTTTTTCATTTTTCTTAAAATTTTTTAACCATTCATTTCAATTGTTAATAATAAATGCTCTCAACTATTCATTACTTTTTCCACAGTTCAACAATACAATCATTATTGTTTTTCAACTATTCATTACTTTTTCATACTTTTTCTCGTACTTCAACATCACAATCATTACAAACCAATTAAAATCAAAACTCAACTCAACTTTAAAACCAAACACACTATTAATTTTAATTAAAACGATTTGTGACTTGGCGACCAAGATAGGTCCAGAAAGGTCGAGGACAACTTGGTCAAAATGACCAAAATTCCCTCGGAACCAAATGGACCCAAAAAAGTCACCGATACACGAATCCATGCACGTTGCTTGAAAAATAGCATTTGAAAGGTGTTTTAATGCGGGATTTGCGATGATATTGAAATTGCAATTACACACAATTTGAGAAACGAACTTAAATCGGGATAAGGAAACTACATGTGACCCAAAATGGCTCAATAGGCTCACGGCCTCTTTCCTTTTTTTTTTTGTTTTTTTTTTTGCTAATCCCCCAGGGCTCTGTGAACCCCCGACGGCGCATGGAGCAGGTAATTACGCCAAAGGCGCTCCGGTAGCCCCAAGGGGATTCGAACCCGGGTCTCGGTGCAAACTTGGGTGCACATTAACCACTAGGCCAAGCCCCTTGGGGTTTCGGCCTCTTTCCTTAGAGGAAGGCCGAGAGGTCCCTTGACACAAGTCGGGTCTCATGGAATTTCCTCGTCCCGTTTTCAGTTGTTTCTCTTATGTTCCAACACCAAAGACGATGAACAATACGTATTTTACAAAAGTTGGTATCGCCATGATTTGATAAGACATTTAAACATGCAAACTTGCACAATCATCTTATTTATGGGATCGATAAAACGATACCTACTTCATGGATGTGGAAAAACATAACAAACTCGAGAAGCAACTTGAATCGGGATAAGGCGACCGCTCCTAGCCCGAAAAGACCAAAATAGCATTCGGTCACCTCACTTGGAGGTAAACCCAAGAGCTCTTTTGATTTTTTCGGGTCGGAATGGTCTTCTTTACTACGATTCAAACGTTTCCCGACATGCTAGCACTTAATACGAGGATAACCATGCATAATATAACATGGAAGTGCATAAAAATGTAATCTTGCAATTAAAACATGCTTAACACACGATATTCCTCCATAAACATGCAAAAATGTAAAAATCCCTAGCTCCTCTAAGTCGGGCATATTATACCTAGCCTCGGGATACGAGGAAAGAGTCGAAGAAGGGTTGGAGAGTCGAGTGACTCGACTGGGCACGAGGATGGGTACTCAGGTGCACGAGCACGGGCGCTCGGGTGCGCTGGAGCACGGGGAGTGTGCGCTGGGAGGTGTCTGGGCGCTGGCGAGAGCATGGACGTGCGCGGACGTGTGCGGGCGTATGCGCAGACGGGAGTTAAGGGCGCGCGGGAAGGCGCTGGAGCACGGGGTGTGCTCGCTAGGGCATCTGGGAGCACGGGCATGTGCGCGGAGCACAGGCGGGCGTGCGGCAGGGCGCTAGAGCACGGGACGTGGGTGTTGGAGAGTATGGGAGCATGGGGCGTGCGCGCGGGTACGCGCGCAGGCGTTTGAGTGTGCGTCCTGGTGACCAAGCGCGCAACTGGGTCGCGCCTGAGCGAGCGCCTAAGGTGCAACCAGGCTCGGGATTGACCTGAAATGATAATTTAGAGACCTTAAACGAAAATTTTGAGTTCATAAATGAACTCCATGGGTCCAAAGCATGTGGATTATGAATTTTGGAAAAGTTTGGATTTAAGTCACGATGTTGATCACCGGTTCCCGACTTAAGTTCTAAGTGTTTTTGGCTTAGTTTTTGTTTATTTAGGCTGATCATAGGCTGTTGTGGCTTGGAGGAGTTGAGAGCATTTGTTGAGAAAGAATTGCTAGAGAAAGAGTGCCTAGAAGAGAGTCATTAGCTTAATGATCCTTGAGCAATATATAGGCAAAGCTAATGAGAAGTTAGTGAAAGCAAAGTGCAATTAGAGGGTATCTTTAGCAAAAGTCGGTTGCTAAGGGGGGGATGAGGATGAATCTCCTCCAAGCATTCTTCATGAAGATGAGCCAAAAGCATTAATGGAGATGGATGGAAGACTAAGGATATTTTGAGCCAAGTTGAAGCAAGAGAGCAAGAGAGGAAGCTTGGGCAGCCGCGGCTACCCTAGGGCAGCCCGTGGGTCCCATAACTCAAGAGGAAAATTGAGAGGAAGCTCAGGTTTCGATTGGTCGCGCGTTCAAGACCCGTGGTTCAAATTGAACGTCGAATTGGCGATGTACGCGCGAAAACAGTTCAAGTGAGCCCAAGATTGCCATGTTTCATGAGAAAATGCTTCGAGTAGTCAAGAGGCTCGGAAGCCAATTTTGCTCGTTTCATGCGATCAGAGCGAAGTAAATCGTTTCTGATAGCATATCGTGCATCTATGATCCGCATTGGTCACTTTGATATGCATTATCAATCGGACTGAATAGTTGACCCTTAAGTCGGTATTGCAAATGTGGAGCTGGAGACGTCCTAGGAGTGTGTAACCAGATTTCTCAGATTCGTTTCTGAGTTTCTTGAGCGAGCCGGAGATCACTGAGACCTCTGTTTGTTGAAAACAGACTTCTAAGGACTAGATAAATGCATCTGAGACCTTTACAGCATTGCTCGGGGGGCCTAGATGAATTGTGCAATTCAGTCTGATGATTCCACATTGAGCCTTGGGATGGCTAGCACTATGTAGGGTAGCTGTCTGACTTCAAGTTTCTGCAAAAGGGACCTCCGGATATGAATTTCCGTTGAAAACGACATTTTCTGCTCCTCGGAGGTCACTCGGGAAACTGACAGGGGTTATGCTATCTGATTTGCCCAATTGCGTTTATCCGCTGTAGTTTTCAGGGCAATGCAGGGTTAACTTCACTTGCCGATGTTTGTCAAACCAGTCTCCGGTTATGCATTTCCGATGAAAGGTATGCTTGTTCTGTCACTCGAGAGTCATTCGAGGAGTCTGTGTGACTTCCGAGAGACATTCTGAAGCGATGCTCATGCTTTGTATAATGCTAGGTGTGATTGTATCTGACATCGGACATTAACTTTTCTCTGATGAACAGGCGTTTTTGGACTTCCACTAAAAAGTTGTCTTTATACAGAAAATTGCTCTATATAGAGCAGATAATCTGCGAAATGTGTTTAAAGACACTTTTCATCTATTTGGCACTGCAAGGGATTTTTGGAGTCCAATATTGACTATTTTCTGATGGTCAAGTGAACCATCGGAAAATAGCGCTGTCGGCGATGTATTTCAAAAATGCCGGTTTAGAAACTGTTTGGGCTCTTTGTTTGCTCTGTATGTCGCTGGATAATTCTGTAAGTTCTTCTGTCATATGCTTGAATCATCTACTTGTCTTTGTTGACTTGATGATGAATAGCAATTTACTGCTCTGTCGAGCCTTCTTCTGTATCGATGCTCAAGTCATGGCCTGAATTGCTGTTGATATGCATTGCCTGAACTAGTAAGCCAAAATGGGATGCTGACAACCCCGATAGGCCTAAGGGATCGGTCAACACCGGATACCGACTTTCGATAGTCTATGTCACGTGATCTCGATTTTTCATAAGCACTTTACACATTTTAGTAGTTCACGGGCATAACCGTCGGTTCATGATCCGCCGACACCCTAGGCGGTAGGGTGGGCGAAACACTTTGAGTCACGGGCAAAGATGGGCAGTCTATTTAGGCTCAGGTTTCATCTGCATAGCCCTCTTCCCTCAATCAAATTGTTTCTGTCACTCTATCGTAGACTTGGGCAGTTAGGTCTGGCATCTCTGTTATAAAATATGCAAGCCTAACTAACCATTCACCCAACTTAATTAAACATTAGAAAATGGTTAGGCGGAACCCTAGGATCCAGGTCCCGAGCCGAAACATGCACTCTTGTCATAATCTGTAAAGCCGCATTGTCACCATGATAGAACAATTCAAAATAAACCCACCCACTCATAGCCGAGTTAGCACCGCACGCAAGCACATCCTTTTGTCTGTTTAGACTATAAAATTGTGTTACAAGCAACCCCGGTCCATAATTGGCTAATAACGTACACATGGCGTTTAATACACAACTTGTATGTTTTTATCTTTTTTTTTATTTGTCTGTTTCTGTCTGTATTCTATTGTTTTATCGTGGTTCAAACCCAAACTTATAGGATACGCATTGCACGGGGTCCAACTTCCCTTAACCATTGATCACGGGGTCCAACGCCCTTATCCACATTCGAGTGCGTACAACTCACGTCGTTTTTAATTTTTGTTTTGGTCTATCAAAATTCACGGTGAGCTCGAGAAGAATATTGGCCGAATGCAAATTGACCAAGATTTAGTTATTGTAATTTTGTATTTCAAGAGAACATTGTAAAGATATTTTATTTTTACTCATGTAATGATTTCGGTCGGTGAGCAGATGGTCTAAGAGACGAACCGTTCAAGTTGGTCAATGGGCCATTCGGTTGAGCAGAACCACATGAGTTAGGGGTCTGGTCCACATGGTGAACCGATCATCACGATCCGATTAGCCAAAGTGTGAGGATGGTGGACCGATCCCTTGACCAAAGGCACTGCTTTTCTCTCGGTCTCTTGAACCGAACCAATCGATTCCACGAGTTTACGTTGTCAAAACGAGCAAGATGAGCGTACCTTAATCAATGAAGTGCATAAAATAAAATGGCAATCTTTAGACAAGTTAGAGTACCAAAAGGGCGTGCGGGAAATAGGCCCGCACACAATAGAACCCCCGAACTCGGAACTTCGGATTCCGCATGACCACGTGCCTTTGCATACTAGGTGTACCCTTACCCCTAGACCCGGACAACTCACCGGCCCTCGACCTTCAGGTCGAAAATAGGTAGTGGCGACTCTTCCTCACGCGTGTCCATCACTCATCCCCATGGAAAGGTGGACACTCCCAAGCCGTGCGCTCGGTGCGCACCCATGCGGGCCTCAACGAGACAAAATTTGAGTCTGCACAGCTTGGCGACTCCACTAGGGACTCTTAGAGGGTTGGGGCTCGATTCCGCTTGATTGCTTGCTTGTTTATTTATTTACCGCTTTCTCGCATTTACCGTTTATTTATTTCCACACATTTATTTCCTGCACATGCATTTCATATCATGCTAGTTTTCGGTACCTACAGGTCGCCTCCCATGACCAATGTTAGGAAACTCAAGTTAGATAGGGGTTCTGAGTAAAGGTATGACGCTCAGCTGGGCCGACGACACAGCCCCCAAAGATCCCCTCCCGATTTCAAGGAATTCATGCCCTTTAGTCAGGGCCTCCCATCTTTAGATAGCACGGTCCCTGTAGTATCAAGCCATGCATCGTGCTAGGCCTTCGTGCCAGCCTCCAACCCGGCTTCAGTATCAGTCCATCAAGTCGGCCTACGCTCCATTTAAGTCTTTTCTATTTTTGAGAAAGATATACTTGGACCATGTACCTAGTACATTAAGCCATGGGCATTTAATTTCTTGTACCCATGCATCACATGATTTTGAAAATTAGGATGTCATTCACATTGAATAGTCCTAAGCTGATCTTTCTTTCATCTTGGAAAGGGATGTCGCAATCGGTCTCCTGTTTGCGCCTTGACAGGGTCACGCCCTCACTTGAGGAGATCACCCATGTATGGACTGCACTACAGCTGGTCGACTGCCACTATGTCTCTACCTTCATTGGATATGTACCCATGTTGGCCACCCGACGCGTCGATTGAAATTTCCTCAAAGCCGCCATCGCTTTTTGGAACCTGAGTTATGCCGTCTTCAACATACAAGGTACTGAGCTCACGCCGACCATTGAGGAGTATCCGACCCTCATCGGCCAAACTGTAGTAGCCCACAGCATTGTGGAACCCAACTTCTATGTTACCCGACCTACCCTAGTCTCGCGCCTATTTGGGATTCAAATAACCCGCTTAAACACCGACCTCGCATACTCTGGTAGGGCTGAGATAGCAATCGAGAAACTTCTCCTTTTTAATAAATCCCGAGCACACAGAACCCAAGGGGATTTTCTTTGAAAAGATTTACGCCATGCTTTTTTATTTTTAATTTTTGGGACCCTCATATTCCCTCGCTCACGAGATCTCATCGACGCTACGTTGGCCAGCATCATTTAAGTGCTCGGAGGGCACGGGTATGAGGTAGTCCTCGTAGCAGAGACCATTTGGTCTCTCGACCACGTATCGAGAACGTGTGACCGAAGGTTAACAGGTTCTACTATCCTTTTACAAATTTGGCACCAAAGCCATTGTACGGACTCGAATCTGCTCTCGTCGGGGTCCGCATGCGCACCACCGAATCGCGTGGCTTGGAAGTGTCAACCTTCCCGGGGATGCGTGACGGACACACGTGAGAAGGAGTCGCCACCTACCATTTTACAACCCGAAGGTCGAGGGCCGGTAAGTTATCTGGGTCTAGGCGTAAATGATACACCTAATTTTGCTAAGGTACTGGCGTTGCGAAACCGAAAAATCCGAATTCGGGGGTTCACGTTACTTGCGGGCCTATATTCCGCTCGCCCATTCGGTACTCTAGCTTGCTAAGCTTGCAATTTTATTTTTTTAGCGCGTGGATTAGGCTGCACTCGGCTTACACGTTTTGACACCGTAAATTCGATGACCTAAACGATGCAGATTGAGAAGCCGAGAGAAAGGTTGGCCTGTATGTCGAGGAATCGATTTACCATCCTCGCATTACGGTTCATCAAACCATGGTGGTCGATTTCCCGTGCGAACCGAAACCGCAAAAGCTCGGGTTGACTTTCCTCCGGGCAAGCATTGGACCGACTCGATTAGTTCGACTCTCGAACTGTTCACTCGCCGACCGGGATTTTTATAGAAATGAATGTACAAAATAAATGCCCTTTCAGTGCTCTCAAAATAATAATACAAATAACAAATTGCAAATAGTTGAATCCCAGTCAGTTTGTGTTCGGTTATTATTCTGCTCAAACTCGCCGTGAGTTTAAGGAAAAAACCGAAACCTGAAATTCAATTGCACTCTCAGTGAATGGGGCGTTGGACCCGATGATCGATGGTTAGGGAATTGGACCCCAAGTGCAATGCAACCTATGAGTTGAGCTCGACACACAGGATCAAGCAATAGCAAAAAAATAACAAGCAACATGCATATAGCAGATAAGGTGTTTGTTATTGCCAAGTTTACATGAATTAGCAAGTTATTAGCCCCGGGGTGTTTTGGCATGCAAATGGCCTATGCTAAGCAAACAAACACGTGCAAAACATTTTGTATTCGGCTTTGTTTCGAGGATCTAACAAAAATGGTGTTTGCGGTCAAGTCCTTTATGAGCAGATTGCTTTTAAAGTTGTTCAGTATTATGACAATGCAGTATTCACAAATTATTACAGAACTAGTCTTTTTCTTTTTGTTTGAAAAGCCTAAAACCTAGTGCCCTAACCCACTATTGCCCATGTATGCTTAAGTCAAATGCATGCTTAGTCAGGTAATTATGTTTTGATTTAGATTACCTAACTAAATACCCGAAAACTATGCTAAGATAATAGAAACTCATTAATCGAATAAGAGGGGCTTTGTAGATGAACCTGTACTAGAACAGGTAACCCGTTTCTTATCTTAGTACTGTAGTGTTTTTGTCAAGCTAACCCTACGGGTGTCGCTAAATTGTAAAATGGTGATTTTGCCCTTGACTTGAAAATTGTTTTCAGAAAAGGGAAACAATGCGATGCGGGCCACCTTAGCCTATAACCGGTGCCAACCAATTCCCTGGATCTTCCAAGATTGTGCAAGGACCCCGAAAAAGCCAAAGAACCGGTCGATCAGCCCGGAAGTGATCTAGAAAGATCTTCTGTATCCCAACCTAAGTTACCTGAAATCAGGTAGAAACTCAAGTTATGATACACAAGCTCATCCTAGACGTCTGTGCTACATCGGACCGAGCGTCTTGAGATCTAGAAAAATGCAAGTTTTGAAAAGGGCACTAACTGTCTTTTGGCAATTTATCGACGCGAGTTACCAATTCTTTCAAGCTTGTTAATGCCAAGTGGATTAATCATGTGAGCGTCCCGATTAACCCGTTTGTGGAATTATTGCTTGTGAATTATTGCCGAATGCAGTAAATGTGCGAGTTACAAACAATCAGACAGATCATGAATTGACCGCCTGAATGGAGTCTGAATACCCAAAAAGTTTAACTTGATGAAAATGATTCATGACACGGCGACCAAGACGAGTCCAAAAGGGCCGAGGAAAATTTGGTCAAAATGACCAAAATACCCTTGGAGCCTAATAGACTTGCAAAAGTCTCCAATACACAAATCCATGCTCTTTGCTTGAAAAATAACGTTTTTAAAGGTGTTTTAATGCGAGATTTCTGATAATATTGAAATTACAATTGCAGAAAATCCGAGAAACGGACTTAACTCGGGAAAAGGAAGCCGTCTTTGATCCAAGATGGTTCAAGAGACTCTCGGCACATTTCCTTTTAGGATGGCCGAGAACTCTAATGACCTAAATGGGTCTCATGCAATTTCCTCGTCCCATTTTCGATCATTTCTCGCATGCTCAAATATCAAACACGATAAATAACACGTATTTTCAAAGTCGGTATCGCCATGACTTTGGAAAGCATGTTTAACATATAAGCTTGCACAAACATGTTATTTATGGAATTGATAAAACGATACCGACTTCATGGATGCGAGAAAAAAAAGCATAAAACTCGGGAAATGACCTAAATCGGGGGAAGGAGACTGGTCATGGCCCGAAAAAGCCATGAAGGGCTCACGACCCTCCCTTGAGGTGAGGCCATGAGCTTCCTTGGATATTTCGGTCCAAGACGACCTCCTCGACTCCGATTTAAATATTTCTCGACATGCTAACATATCACATTATGATAGCATGCATGATATAACATAAAAACACCTAAAAATGCAATATTGCGTGTAAATCGGACTTAAAACGCCTTATTACCCCACAAACGCAAAGAAAACGTAAAAGTCCAAACTCCTCTAAGTCGGGAATGGTTATACCTAATCCCGAGATGCGAGAGGGGACCGTTAGAAGTTTGGTTGGACCACTAATGGGTCTGTTTTGGCCTGATTTTGCTTGCACAGACCCGACTAGAAGTTCCTGACCCGATTGGAGCACTTGGAAAGAATGGGCGGGTTTAGGCAGTTCGAGCCGGTTTCTGCGACTGTTTACGGCAATTCAGAACACCCAAAGGACCCCTCTAAGTAGTGGTGATGGTCGCTTGGTCATGAAGCCTCGGGTCGACCCATATCCTGCAAGGAAAAGAGAAAGGCAGTCGGGATGGCAGATTCGACTGGACAAGACAGGCCCGACTGGGTGATTCTGGTTGTTGCGGCTATAGAGGTAGCTTCCGGTGGCTTTTGGCTACAAGATCGGTGGCCCACGATAGCTAAGGGACCCCTTGAGATGGCTGTGATGGTCGTTTGAAGAGGAAGGCTTCGGTTTGACCTAATTTGCAAGGAAAAGCCAAGGTAGTCCAGAAAACCTCACTGACTGGGCAGTCGGGCTGAATCGTCTTGCTGGGCCAAAACGTGCGGGTTTGCATGGAATCTCTCGACTCCTAGACACTCTTAGGTCGTGTGTAAAGGTGGCTATTGGGTTGGGGCAGCTCAAACCGACCTGCAAGGTTTGGAAACATCTGTACGGACTCGAATGTTGACTCTCGTCGGGGCCCGCATGCGCGCTTTTGGATCGCGCGGCTTGTGAGTGTCCACCTTCCCAGGGATGCGTGACTGACACGCATGAAAAAAAATCGCCACTACATGTTTACGACCCGAAGGTCGAGGGCTGGTGAGTTGCCCCGGTCTAGGGGTAATAGTACACATAGTTTTGCTAAGGAATTGGTCTATGCGGAAACGGAGAACCCGAATTCGGGGGCTCACATTACCTGCTGGCCTATATCCCGCACGCCCTTTCAGTACTCTAGCTTGCTAGGCTTGCAGTTTTATTTCATTTACTGCGTGAATTAGGTTGCACTTGGCTTACACGTTTTGACACCGAAAATTCGGTGAACTAAACGATGTCGATTGAATAGCTGAAAGAGAAGTAAGCCTGTATGTCGGGGAATCGGTTCACTATCTTGCGTTACAGTTCATCAAACCAGGATGGTTGAATTCCTGCGTGAACCGGAATCGCGAGATCTTGGGATTACTCTTGTCTGGGTAAGTATTGCATCTATTCAATTAGTTCGACTCTTGGACCGTTTGCTCACCGACTGGGATTCTTACATAATGAATGTACAAAATAAATGCTTACAATGCTCTCAAAAAAACAATAAATACAAATTAAAAATGATTGAATCCCAGTAAGTTAGCGTTCGGTTATTATTCGGCTCAAACTCGCTGTGAGTTCAAGGGAAAACCGAAAACTGAAATTCAAATACGCTCTCAGTGAATTGGGCGTTGGACCATGTGATCAATGATTAGGACGTTGAACCCTAAGTGCAATGCATCGTATAAGTCGGGCTCGACGAGCATGGACAAACAATAGTAGAAAAGTAACAAACAACATGCAGATTGCAGACAATGTGTTTGTTATTGCCGAGTGTAAATGGATTAAAAGATTATTAACCCAGGGATATTTTTGGTCAAGTCCTTTGTGTGTGGATTGCTTTTAAAAATTGTTCAGTATTGTGAGACTGAATTACCACTGAATTCGCCAAACTCGTGTTTTTTACTCTAGATTTGGAACCTAGAGTTCCCTACCCATTATCTAGTGTTTGGTCAGGTCGAGTGAACAGTTAATCAACATTTTGCATGTTTTGTGACAGAGATAACCGTTCTAGTTACCCGAATCTACGATAGGATGACAGAAACTCATCAGTGGATAAGAAAAGGCTTTGCAGATGAACCTGCACCTGAACAGGTAGCCTATTCTTATCCTGATATTGTAGTGTTTCTGTCAAGCTAACCCTAGGGGTGTCGCTAAATTGTGAAAAGATGATTTTGCCATTTATTTGAAAATTGCTTTCAGAAAAGGGAAACATCACAATGCGGGCCACCTCGGTCTGTAGCCGATGTTGATCAATTCCTTGGATCTTCTAGGGTTGTGCAAGAATGTCGAGAAAGCTAAAGAACCGATCGATCTAACTAGAAGTCATCTAAAAAGACCTTCTGTATTATAACCTGAGTTACTTGAAATCGGGTAAAAACTCAAGTTGAGACACACAAGTCCTTTCTAGACGTCCATGCTACATCGGATTGCGCGTTTCGGGTTTTAAATAGACAAGTTTTGAAAAAGGCATTAAGATCATTTGACAACTCATCGACGCGAGTTATCAGTTAATTGCCAATTCAAGCAAACTTATTAGTGCTAAGTGGATTTATTCGTGTGAGCGTCCCGATTAACCCGTTTGTGGGATTACAACTTAAAATTAAATGCCGAATGCAGTAAATGTGCAGGTTACAGACAGTCAGACAGATCATAAATTGATCCACTGAATGCAGTTTGAGTACCCGAAAAGTTTAATTTAATGAAAACAATTCATGACACGGCGACCAAGACGGGTCCAGGTAGGTCGAGGACTATTTGGTCAAAATGACCAAAATACCCTCGGAACCCAAATGGCCCCGAAAGAGTCATCAATAAATGAATTCATGCATTTTTACTTTAAAAACAATGTTTTAAAGTTAGCATACGGGATTTGCGACAATATTAAAATTACAATTTACCCAAAATCCGAAAAATGGATTTCATCGAGATAAAGAGACTATTCTTGACCCGAATAAGGTCGAGGAACCATCGGCTCTTTCCTCTTGGGTATAGCCGTGGGTTTCCTTGACCCATTTCGGGTTTCAAGTGGTCTCTTTAACCTAATTTCGACTATTTCTCGCATGCTCAAACGTTAAACATGGTAAATAACACGTTTTTAACAAAGCTAGTACCGCCATTAGTTTGGAAAACGCATTTAAACATACAAACATGGACAAACACGTTATTTATGGAATCGATAAAACGATACCGGCTGGATGCGGGAAGACATAAAGATTCGGAAAACAACTCAAATCGGGGCAAGGAAACCGGTTATAACCCGAAGAACCAAAAAGGAGCCACGGTTACCCTTCCTTAAAGGGAACCCGTGAGCTTTTTTAGTTGTTCGGGTTTAAATCGATCTCCTCGACTTCGATTTAAATATTTCCCGAAATGATAACACGTATTACGATGATAAACATGCATAATATAACTTGAAAGTTGCATAAAAATTAAATCTTGTAAGTAAATCATGCATAAAACCCCTTATAACTCCATAAACACAACAAAAATTTAAAAAGTCCTAGCTCTAAGTCGGGAATGGTTATACCTAGTGCCAGGATACGGGATGGGACTGTTAGAAGTCGGGTTGGACTGTTGGTGGGTCGGGTTTGGGTTTTTTTGCTTGAACAGACCCGAATGGCAGTAACAGACCTGCCTGGAAATTTCTGACCCGACTGAACAAGTTTCGGGTCAGACATCACAACGGTGACTCTCGATGGTATTTTGCTGCAAGGTTGGCGGCTCCCAATTCCTAAGAGACCCTCGGAGGTGGCTGTGGTGGTCGTTTGGCAAAAAGAAACTTGGGTCGACCCGTATAGCCCTGCAAAGATCAAACAAAACAGAGCGCGCCCAAGAACAGACCCTACTAAGCAAGTTTCGGGTCGGACGTCACCACGGTGGCTCCCGATGGAATTTTGATGCAAGGTCGGTGGCTCCAGACTCCTAAGAGACCCCGGAGGTGGTTGTGGTGGTCGTTTGGTCCCAGCATTGTCGGATTGACCCGTATAGCCCTGCAAGGATCATGAAAAACAGAGCACGTCCAGGAAATAAACCCGACTGGGTAGTTTTCTGGTCAGATGTCACTACGGTGGCTCCCGATGGAATTTTGAGGCAAGGTCGGTGGCTCCCGACTCCTAACTGACCTCCGGAGGTGACTGTGATGGTCGTTTGGTGAAAAGGGTCTCAGATCAACCCGATCTACAAGAAAACAGGAATATGAGATAGAAAATACGACGTGAATGGGCAGTGGGGCTGTTTCTTCGTGCTGGGTTAAAGCCAACGGGTTTTTTCTTGATTTATCGACTTGTTGAAATCCTAGGTCGTGTGGGGAGGTGTTTGATTGGTTTCGACAACTCAAACCATGCTTGAAACTCGGGTTGACATTTTTGACCCGAGAAGAGCCAAAATCCTGTTCGGATCTGTATTGAGCTGAATCTATGGATTAGAGGCTTCAAACTTAAAAATCTAAGCCTAGAAATGGATAGAGGGGATCGAAAACATGTGGGATATGAAGTTTGGTGAAGTTTGGATTTAAGCCGGGATGGTGAATACCATGATTCCGACTTAAGTCTTCGGTGTTCTTTCTTGGTTCTTGCTTGTTATTTCTGGCTACGATTTTGCTGGGCTAGGAGGGGGTTGAGAGCATTTTTTTGGAGTGAGAAAGCTTGAGAGAGAGTGCTTGCATGGTGAATGATTAAGCTAATGATCTTTATGCAATATATAGGCAAAGCTAATGAGTAATTAAGCATAGCAAAGTGTCATTAAGAGGAGTTCTTAGAGAGGGGTGGTTTCTTAATGAGGATGAGGATGAATATCCTCCGTTCATCTTCATGAAGAAGAGTCAAAATGCATTAATGCTTGGATGGGAAGTTGGAGCGTTTGCTTGGAAACTTGGAGATATTTTGGTGCAGGTGTGCAAGAGAATGAGGAGGGACAACTAGGGGTTGTTCAAGGCTGCCCAAGCTCACCAGATCTCCTACGGGCATGGGGTAAGAGTCGGGAGGAAGCTCGGGTCTCGATTGCTTGTGTGTTCGAAGCCCGTGGCACCATTGAACATTAAATCGGCAATGTCTGCGCAAAAACCGTTCAAATGAGCCAAATATTGCCTTATTTGCATGAGGAGACATTTCATGTGTGTATGAGGCTCGGAAGCCGGTTCTACTTGTTTCAGAAAATCAGTGCAAAGTTAACCATTTCTGATAGCATATCGTACATCTGTGTTCCGCGTTGGTCATTTTGGTATGCATTGTCAGTTGAAATGAATAGCTGACCCTTAAGTCGGTATTGCAAGTGTGGAGCCGGAGACATCCTAGGAGGCCGAAACTGGATTTCTCATATTGCTTTCTGAGTTGCTCGGGCAATCTGGAGATCACTGTGATCTCTGTTTGTCGAAAACGGACCTTTAAGGACTTGAAAAACGCATTTGAGACTTTTAAAGCACTACTCGAGATGTCTAGATGAGTTGTGTAGTTCAATCTGATGATTCCACATTGAGCCTTGGGATGGCTATCACTGTGTAGGCTAATCGTCCAGCGTCAAATTTCCACAAAAGGACCTTCGGATATGGATTTCAGCTAAAAACGACCTTTTATGCTCCTCGGAGGTTACTCGGGAAACTAAAAAGGATTTTGTTGTCTATTTTGCCCAATTGCGTCTATCCGCTATAGTTTTTGGGGCAATGCAAGGTCAACTTCGTTTGCCGTTATTCTGTCAGATCAGTCTCTGGTTATACTTTTCCGAAGAAAGGTATGCTTGTCTTGTCGTTCGAAAGTCATTCGGGGTGTCTGCGTGGCTTCCGAGAACAGATCTGTGGTGATGCTCATGCTCTGTATGTTTGTGGGGCATGGCTGTGTCTAACATTTGGCATTAACTTTTCTCTGAGAAACCGGCATTTTTGGACTCCCATTGAAAAGTTGTCTGTATACAGAAAGTTGTTCTGTATAGAGCAGATGATCTGTAAAATGTGTTCGAAGACACTTTTCATCTGTTTGGCACTGATGTGGATTTTTAGAGTCCAATATTAGCTATTTTCCGATGGTCAAGCGAACTATCGAAAAATAGGATTGTCCGCAGTGTACTTTGAAAATGCCGATTTTGGATGTCATTGAACTCTCTAGTCACTCTGTTGGCTTTTGATGACCCAGGAAGTTCTTCTGTTGTTCACCCATATCATCTGATTGTTTTTGCTGACTTGAGGATGAATAGGGATTTCTTGCTCTGTTGAGCCGTTTTCTGTATTCCTGCTCAAGTCGTGGCCTGAATCGCTGCTAATACTATCGTTTGGATTGATGAGCCCAAATGGGGTGCTGACAGTTTGCCCCACTTTGACTACGTGCTTGGGTAGATGATGCACCCAAAGACTTCAGAAGCACTCCAGTTTGATTGAAAATAATTAGCATGGCACCTCCGATCACCCTTTTCTTCTCACTTTTTGGATGTGGGAAATATCGTACCTAGTGCAAAGGAGAAAGAAACGAAATAAGACATAGGCAAGCTTTGCAGTAAACAAGAAGGTGCATAAAGAAAATGCATGTCGAAGTGTGAAGTGGGCTTAATGAAAAGTGCGAAACTTGATGAAAAATGCGAGGCTTGAAGAAAAGTGTGAAGCTTTATAAAAAGAGAGAAGTTTGACTAAAATGTACGGAGCTTAATGAAATGTGCGGAGCTTAATGAAATGTGCAGTTTTTAATGAAATGTACGGTGCTTAATGAAAAGCGCGATGCAAAAGACAATGCGCGCTGCTTAATGAAAAGTGCGATGCAAAAGACAATGGGCGCTTGCCCAATGGTTTGTAGGAAGCACGGGCAAGCAGGTCCGGCGGATTTGCATGAAGCACGAGTGAGCAGGCTCGGCGAACTTGCGTAGCTTAGAAGAAAGGATGCACGGGCAAGCAGGCCCGGCGGATTTTCAAGAAGCACGAGCGAGCAGGCTCGGCGAGCTTGTGAAGCTTAAAAGAGAGTGTGCACGGGCGAGCAAGCCCGGTGGAGTTGCAAGAAGCATCAACGAGCAGGCTCGTTGAACTTGCAAAGCATAAAAGAGGGGACGCACGGGCAAGCAGGCCCGACGGAGTTGCAAGAAGCATGAGCGAGCATGCTCGGCAAACTTGCAAAGCTTAAAAGAGAATGTGCAAGGACAAGTAGGCCTGACGTAGTTGTAAGAAGCGCGAGCGAGCAGGCTCGGTGTACTTTCGAAGCGTAAAAGAGAGTGTGCGCGGGTGAGCAAGCCCGACAAAGTTGCAAGAAGCGCGAGTGAGCAAGCTCGGCAAATTGGCGAAGCTTAAAAGAAAATGTGCACGGGCCAACAGGGCCGGCGGATTTGCAAGAAGCACGAGCGAGCAAGGTCGGCGAACTTATGAAGCCTAAAAAAAGTGTGCACGGGCTAGCAGGCCTGGCGGATTTGTAAGAAGCACGAGAAAGCAGGCTCAACGAACTTGCGAAGCTTAAAAGAAAGTGTGCACGAGCGAGTAGGCCCAGTGGATTTGCAAGAACCACGAGCGAGCAGGCTCGGCGAACTTCCGAAGCTTAAAACAAAGTGTGCACATGCGAGCAGGCCTAGCGGATTTGCAAGAAGCACGAGCGAGCAGGCTCAGTAAACTTGCAAAGCTTAAAAGAAAGTGTGCACGGGCGAGCAGGCTCGGCGAATTTGCAAGAACCACGAGCGAACAGGCTCGGCGAACTTGCAAAGCTTAAAAGAAAGTGTGCATGGGCGAGTAAGCTCAACGAACTTGCAAAGCTTAAAAGAAAGGATGCATGGGCGAGCAGGCCCGGTGGATTTGTAAGAACCACGAGCGAGCAAGCTCGGCGAACTTGCAAAGCTTAAAAGAAAGTTTGCACAGGCGAGCAGGCTTGGCGAACTTGCGAAACTTATAAGAAAGTGTGCATGGGAAAGCAAGCCCGGCGGATTTGCGAGAACCACGAGCGAGCAAGCTCGGCGAGCTTGCAAAGCTTAGAAGAAAGTGTGCACGGGCGAGCAGGTTCGGCGAATTGCAAAACTTAAAAGAAAGTGTGCACGAGCGAGCAGTCTCGGCGAATTTGCAAGAACCACGAGTGAGCAGGCTCGGCGAACTTGCAAAGCTTAAAAGAAAGTGTGCACGGGCGAGCAGGCTCGGCAAACTTGGGAAGCTTAAAAGAAAGGATGCACAGGCGAGCATACCCAGCAGATTTACAAGAAACACGAGCGAGCAAGCTCGGCGTACTTGCGCAGCTTAAAGAAAAGTACAGAGCTTAATTGAAAGTGCAGTACTTAATGAAAAGGTGTAGAAGGAATGTTTGTATCATTTGATAATGGGACTCAATCCTGCAGAAACCTAAAGATGGGACTCGGCCCTGTGAGAGATCTATCGATGGGACTTGGCCCTACGAAAGATCTAAGGGTGGGACGAGGCCCTGTGAGAGATCTAACATTGGGACTCGTCCCTACGAAAGATCCGAGAATAGGACTCGGCCTTGTGGAGGATCTAACGGTGGGACTCGGCCCTACGAAAAATCTAAGGGCAGGCCTCGACCATGTGAGAGATCTAACGGTAGGACTCGGCCCTACGGAAGATTTGGGGATGGGACTTGACCCTGTGGGAGATCTAATGGTGGGACTCGGCCCAACTGAAGATCAAAGGATGGGACTCGGCCCTATGGGGGATGTAACGGTGGGACTCGGCCCTACGAAAGATCAAAGGATGGGACTCGGCCCTATGGGGGATCTAACGGTGGGACTTGACCCTACGAAAGATCAAAGGAAGGGACTCGGCCTTATGAGGGATCTAACGATGGGACTCGGCCCTACGGAAGATCAAAGGATGGGACTCGGCGCTGTGGAAAATCAATGTGGAGATCATTGTTCCATTTGTCAGGATGCCCCGGTCGCTTGTGATTGTCGCTGTAGAGTGGTGGTGCTGTAGGTGTGTGGAGCGGATGTTGCCTCGAGAGTGTTGACTCGTCGGAGGCATGTGTTGTTGCTGTTGGGGCGATCGTGTTTTGCTAAAGAGCGGCTTTGCTGTTGGGCAATTATGCTTTCGCTGGCGATGCCCCGGCCGTGCGATGAAGGATTTTGCTTTGCGGGATGCCGTGTGTTGAGAGACTCAAGCTCTGGGGTGGAGCGCCTACGTATCCCGAGTGTTCGGGAATCAGAGTCCGCCGTAGTTCTTGCTTGCTTGTGGTACCTGCGATCCTAGCATTACTAGTAAATCATGTGAAAAATACTAACGCGAGATAGACACAGGTAAACACGAAAAAGATGGTTGCAACACGCAGATCTTCAATTTCGGGTCACCTAAGTGACCCATGAAAAATTTTGCTTTGACAGTGCAAGTGAGTCCCGTTCTCGGAGGACAAGATACGAGGCCTCCAGGGACTCCCGTTAGCCATGCATGGACATATCGACACTTCCCCGATGATGCCCTAGTAGTTTTATCGTTTGTTCGACATGCTCGTTGATTTTGGACCTTTATCATCCGAATGCCGTAGGACGACTTCATTTGCAATCCACACGGGAATTTCTGTTCAGAATTTGTCAGACATAGGTCTGATCATTTCCAGAATGCTATGACTAGACCCCGAAAAGGAATGTTTGGGATTTCGACTTTGTGGTAGCCTATTGAAGGGTGGTCGTGACCCATTTGAAGTTATGCAAAGACGAGAGGAAAAGAGAAAGCTTAGGAAGCACATTCCACCAGGCTAAAAGGATACACGGGTTCATGCCTACAACGAGATGTACGCCTCCTCC
This sequence comes from Punica granatum, assembly GCF_007655135.1. Lineage (NCBI taxonomy): Eukaryota > Viridiplantae > Streptophyta > Magnoliopsida > Myrtales > Lythraceae > Punica > Punica granatum. The sequence goes on along the minus strand of NC_045127.1, from coordinate 33,787,824 downwards.
TTTTTGTCTTGATGTTGTGTAGGTTGTCCTAAACCGCTTGGCCGGTGTGCTTGGTTACCCACTATGCTTGAGGAAGAATCCATGTTGGATGGTTGAGTTGTGTAGGAGAACCGATCGGGGATCGGGTTAGAGATGATAACCTGGCCACTTCTCTTGGGGATCCCTAGTCCGCACGATGTGTGAGAGACGAGGGGTCAATTCTATCTATCTCTCGTTTTGCTCTCCTTTTTCTACGGTCACCCACCTCGGGGCCGTACCTCTCAACCTAAAGAGGATGAGCTCTCCTTTTGCCACAACCGCCCCAAAGGGTTTCCGGTCGTGCCTCTCTTTTACCCTAGTTTTTGCAAAGGCTGCCCATGAAAAGGGGTTTTCAACCAAGCAGGCTCAATTCTTTTATCTCTCGAATTTGCAAGGGCGAAGGGTTTGAAGGATTCGACCTCCGAGTGCGTCGTGTTCTATCTCCGTCGAGGTGTTGTGTCTGTTGCTCCCCTTTTTGTCGGAGTTTGTTGATTGTGTGCACGACCGAGCAGGCCCGACAGATTTGCAAGAAGCACGAGCGAGCAGGCTCGGCAAAATTGCGAAGCATAAAAGAGAGTGTGCACGGGCGAGCAAGCCCGACAGATTTGCAAGAAGCACGAGCGAGGAGGCTCGGCGAACTTGCGAAGCGTAAAAGAGAGTGGGCATGGACGAGCAGGCCTGGTAGATTTGCAAGAAGCACTAGCGAGCAGGTTCCGCAAAATTGCGAAGCGTAAAGGAGAGTGTGCACGGGCGAGCAGGCCCGACAAATTGGCAAGCAGCACGAATGAGAAGGCTCGGCGAACTTGCGAAGCATAAAAGAGAGTGTGCACGGGGGAGAAGTCCCGGCAGATTTGCATGAAGCACGAGTGAGCAGACTCGGCGAAATTGCAAAGCGAAAGAGAGAGTGTGCATGGGCGAGCAGGCCTGGCAGATTTGCAGAAAGCAAGAGCGAGCAAGCTCGACGAACTTGCGATGCGTAAAAGAGAGTGCACGGGGGAGCAGCCCGACATATTTGCGAGATGCACGACCGAAGAGGCTCGGCAAACTTGCGAAGCTTAAAATAGAGTGTGCACGGGCGAGTAGGTTCGACATATTTGGAAGAAGCACGAGCGAGCAGGCTCGCTCGGCGAAATTGCGAAGCGTAAAAGAGAGTGTGCACGGTCGAGCAGGTCCGACAGATGTGCAAGAAGCACGAATGAGAAGGCTCGGCGAACTTATGAAGCACAAAAGAGAGTGTGCACGGGCGAGCAGTCCCGACGGATTTGCATGAAGCACGAGCGAGCAGGCTCGGCAAAATTGCGAAGCATAAAAGAGAGTGTGAACGGGCGAGCAGGCCTGACGGATTTGCAAGAAGCACGAGCGAGCAGGCTCGGCAAAATTGCGAAGCATAAAAGAGAGTGTGCACGGGCGAGCAGTCCTAACAGATTTGCAAGAAGCACGAGCGAGGAGGCTTGGTGAACTTACGAAGCGTAAAAGAGAGTGGGCACTGTTGAGAAGGCTCGGTAAATTTGCAAGAAGCACTAGCGAGCAAGCTCCGCGAAATTGCGAAGCGTAAAAGAGAGTGTGCACGGTCGAGCAGGTCCGACAAATGTGCAAGAAGCACGAATGAGAAGGCTCGGCGAACTTACGAAGCACAAAAGAGAGTGTGCACGGGCGAGCAGTCCCGACGGATTTGCATGAAGCACGAGCGAGCAGGCTCGGCAAAATTGCGAAGCATAAAAGAGAGTGTGAACGGGCGAGCAGGCCTGACAGATTTGCAAGAAGCACGAGCGAGCAGGCTCGGCAAAATTGCGAAGCATAAAAGAGAGTGTGCACGGGCGAGCAGGCCTAACAGATTTGCAAGAAGCACGAGCGAGGAGGCTTGGTGAACTTACGAAGCGTAAAAGAGAGTGGGCACTGTCGAAAAGGCCCGGTAAATTTGCAAGAAGCACTAGCGAGCAAGCTCCGCGAAATTGCGAAGTGTAAAAGAGAGTGTGCACGGGCGAGCAGGCCCGACAGATTGGCAAGAAGCACGAGCGAGTAGGCTCGGCGAACTTACGAAGCATAAAAGAGAGTGTGCACGGGCGAGCAGTTCCGGTAGATTAGCATGAAGCATGAGCGAGCGAGCTCGGCGAACTTGAAAAGCGTAACAGAGAGGGTACAGGGGCGAGCAAGCGAGGCAGATTTGCAGAAAGCACGAGCGAGCAGGCTCGGCGAACTTAGGATGCGTAAAAGAGATTGTGCACGGGCGAGCAGGTTCCACAGATTTGCAAGAAGCACGAGCGAGTAGGCTCGGCGAAATTGCGAAGCGTAAAAGAGAGTGTGCATGGTCGTGCAGGCCCGACAGATGTGGAAGAAGCACGAATGAGGAGGCTCGGCGAACTTGCGAAGCGTAAAAGAGAGTAGGCACGGGCGAGCAGGCCCGGTAGATTTGCAAGAAGCACAAGCGAGCAGGCTCCGCGAAATTGCGAAGCGTAAAGGAGAGTGTGCACGGGCGAGCAGGCCTGACAGATTTGCAAGAAGCACGAGCAAGGAGGCTTGGCGAACTTACGAAGCGTAAAAGAGAGTGGGCACGGGCGAGCAGGCCCGGTAAATTTGCAAGAAGCACTAGCGAGCAGGCTCCGCGAAATTGCGAAGCGTAAAAGAGAGTGTGCACGGGCGAGCAGGCCCGACAAATTGGCAAGAAGCACGAGCGAGTAGGCTCGACGAACTTACGAAGCATAAAAGAGAGTGTGCACGGGCGAGCAGTTTCGGTAGATTAGCATGAAGCATGAGCGAGCGAGCTCGGCGAACTTGAAAAGCGTAACAGAGAGGGTACAGGGGCGAGCAAGCCCGGCAGATTTGCAGAAAGCACGAGCGAGCAGGCTCGGCGAACTTAGGATGCGTAAAAGAGATTGTGCACGGGCGAGCAGGTTCCATAGATTTGCAAGAAGCACGAGCGAGCAGGCTCGGTGAAATTGCGAAGCGTAAAGGAGAGTGTGCACGGGCTAGCAGGCCCGACAAATTGGCAAGAAGCACGAATGAGAAGGCTCGGCGAACTTGCGAAGCGTAAAAGAGAGTGTGCACGGGGGAGAAGTCTCGGCAGATTTGCATGAAGCACGAGCGAGCAGACTCGGCGAAATTGCAAAGCGAAAGAGAGAGTGTGCATGGGCGAGCAAGCTCGGCGAACTTGCGATGCGTAAAAGAGAGTGCACGGGGGATCAGCCCGACAGATTTGCGAGATGCACGACCGAACAGGCTCGGCCAGCTTGCAAAGCTTAAAAGAGAGTGTGCACGGGCGAGCAGGTTCGACAGATTTGGAAGAAGCACGAGCGAGCAGGCTCGGCGAAATTGCGAAGCGTAAAAGAGAGTGTGCACCGTCAAGCAGGTCCGACAGATATGCAAGAAGCACGAATGAGAAGTCTCGGCGAACTTACGAAACACAAAAGAGAGTGTGCACGGGCGAGCAGTCCCGACGGATTTGCATGAAGCACGAGCGAGCAAGCTCGGCGAAATTGCAAAGCGAAAGAGAGAGTGTGCTTGAGCGAGCTGGCCCGGTAGATTTGCAGCAAGCACGAGCGAGCAAGGTCGGCGAACTTGCAATGCGTAAAAGAGAGTGTGCACGGTCTAGCTGGCCCGACAGATGTAAAAGAAGCACGAATGAGAAGGCTTGGCGAACTTGCGGAGCATAAAAGAAAGTGTGCACGGGCAAGCAGTCCCGGCAGATTTGCATGAAGCACGGGCGAGAAGGCTCGGCCAAATTGCGAAGAATAAAAGAGAGTGTGCACGGGCGAGCAGGCCCAACAGATTTGCAAGAAGCACGAGCGAGCAGGCTCGGCAAAATTGCGAAGAATAAAAGAAAGTGTGCACAGGCAAGCAGGCTCTACAGATTGCAAGAAGCACAAGCGAGGAGGCTCGGCGAACTTACCAAGCGTAAAAGAGAGTGGGCACTGTCGAGCAGGCCCGGTAAATTTGCAAGAAGCACTAGCGAGCAAGCTTCGCGAAATTGCGAAGTGTAAAAGAGAGTGTGCACGGGCGAGCAGGCCCGACAAATTGGCAAGAAGCACGAGCGAGCAGGCTCGGCGAACTTACGAAGCATAAAAGAGAGTGTGCAGGGGCGAGCAGTTCCGGCAGATTAGCATGAAGCACGAGCAAACGAGCTCGGTGAACTGGAAAAGCGTAAAAGAGAGCGTACAAGGGCGAGCAAGCCCGGTAGATTTGCAGAAATCACGAGTGAGCAGGCTCGGCGAACTTACGAAGCGTAAAAGAGATTGTGCACTGGCGAGCAGGTTCCACAGATTTGCAAGAAGCACGAGCGAGCAGGCTCGGCGAAATTGCGAAGCGTAATAGAGAGTGTGCACGGTCGTGCAGGCCCGACAGATGTGCAAGAAGAACGAATGAGAAGGCTCGGCGAACTTGCGAAGCATAAAAGAGAGTGTGCACGGTGGAGAAGTCCTGGCAGATTTGCATGAAGCACGAGCGAGCAGACTCGGCGAAATTGCAAAGCGAAAGAGGGAGTGTGCATGGGAGAGCAGGCTCGGCAGATTTGCAGAAAGCACGAGCGAGAAAGCTCGGCGAACTTGCGATGCGTAAAAGAGAGTGCACGGGGGAGCAGCCCGACAGATTTGCGAGATGCACGACCAAACAGGCTCGGCCAACATGCGAAGCTTAAAAGAGAGTGTGCACGAGCGAGCAGGTTCGACAGATTTGGAAGAAGCACGAGCGAGCAGGCTCGGCGAAATTGCAAAGCGTAAAAGAGAGTGTGCATGGTCGAGCAGGTCCGACAGATGTGCAAGAAGCACGAATGAGAAGGCTCGGCGAACTTGCGAAGCATAAAAGAGAGTGTGCACGGGCGAGCAGTCCCGACGGATTTGCATGAAGCACGAGCGAGCAGACTCGGCGAAATTGCAAAGCAAAAGAGGGAGTGTGCATGGGCGAGCAGGCCCGACAGATTTGCAGAAAGCACGAGCGAGAAAGCTCGGCGAACTTGCGATGCGTAAAAGAGAGTGCACGGGGGAGCAGCCCGACAGATTTGCGAGATGCACGACCAAACAGGCTCGGCCAACATGCGAAGCTTAAAAGAGAGTGTGCACGAGCGAGCAGGTTCGACAGATTTGGAAGAAGCACGAGCGACTAGGCTCGGCGAAATTGTAAGGCGTAAAAGAGAGTGTGCATGGTCGAGCAGGTCCGACAGATGTGCAAGAAGCACGAATGAGAAGGCTCGGCGAACTTGCGAAGCATAAAAGAGAGTGTGCACGAGCGGGCAGTCCCGACGTATTTGCATGAAGCACGAGCGAGCAGGCTCGGCGAAATTGCAAAGTGAAAGAGAGAGTGTGCATGAGCGAGCTGGCCCAGCAGATTTGCAGCAAGCACGAGCGAGCAAGCTCAGTGAACTTGCGATGCGTAAAAGAGAGTGCACGGGGGAGCAGCCCGGCAGATTTGCGAGATGCACGACCAAACAGGCTCGGCCAACATGCGAAGCTTAAAAGAGATTGTGCACGAGCGAGCAGGTTCGACAGATTTGGAAGAAGCACGAGCGAGCAGGCTCGGCGAAATTGCAAAGCGTAAAAGAGAGTGTGCATGGTCGAGCAGGTCCGACAGATGTGCAAGAAGCACGAATGAGAAGGCTCGGCGAACTTGCGAAGCATAAAAGAGAGTGTGCACGGGCGAGCAGTCCCGACGGATTTGCATGAAGCACGAGCGAGCAGACTCGGCGAAATTGCAAAGCGAAAGAGGGAGTGTGCATGGGCGAGCAGGCCCGACAGATTTGCAGAAAGCACGAGCGAGAAAGCTCGGCGAACTTGCGATGCGTAAAAGAGAGTGCACGGGGGAGCAGCCCGACAGATTTGCGAGATGCACGACCAAACAGGCTCGGCCAACATGCGAAGCTTAAAAGAGAGTGTGCACGAGCGAGCAGGTTCGACAGATTTGGAAGAAGCACGAGCGACTAGGCTCGGCGAAATTGTAAGGCGTAAAAGAGAGTGTGCATGGTCGAGCAGGTCCGACAGATGTGCAAGAAGCACGAATGAGAAGGCTCGGCGAACTTGCGAAGCATAAAAGAAAGTGTGCACGGGCGGGCAGTCCCGACGTATTTGCATGAAGCACGAGCGAGCAGCCTCGGCGAAATGGCAAAGTGAAAGAGAGAGTGTGCATGAGCGAGCTGGCCCAGCAGATTTGCAGCAAGCACGAGCGAGCAAGCTCGGTGAACTTGCGATGCGTAAAAGAGAGTGCACGGGGGAGCAGCCCGGCAGATTTGCGAGATGCACGACCAAACAGGCTCGGCCAACATGCGAAGCTTAAAAGAGAGTGTGCACGAGCGAGCAGGTTCGACAGATTTGGAAGAAGCACGAGCGAGCAGGCTCAGCGAAATTGCAAAGCGTAAAAGAGAGTGTGCATGGTCGAGCAGGTCCGACAGATGTGCAAGAAGCACGAATGAGAAGGCTCGGCGAACTTGCGAAGCATAAAAGAGAGTGTGCACGGGCGAGCAGTCCCGACGGATTGGCATGAAGCACGAGCGAGCAGACTCGGCGAAATTGCAAAGCAAAAGAGGGAGTGTGCATGGGCGAGCAGGCCCGACAGATTTGCAGAAAGCACGAGCGAGAAAGCTCGGCGAACTTGCGATGCGTAAAAGAGAGTGCACGGGGGAGCAGCCCGGCAGATTTGAGATGCACGACAAAACAGGCTCGGCCAACATGCGAAGCTTAAAAGAGAGTGTGCACGAGCGAGTAGGTTCGACAGATTTGGAAGAAGCACGAGCGAGCAGGCTCGGCGAAATTGCAAGGCGTAAAAGAGAGTGTGCACGGTCGAGCAGGTCCGACAGATGTGCAAGAAGCACGAATGAGAAGGCTCGGCGAACTTGCGAAGCATAAAAGAGAGTGTGCACGGGCGGGCAGTCCCGACGTATTTGCATGAAGCACGAGCGAGCAGCCTCGGCGAAATGGCAAAGTGAAAGAGAGAGTGTGCATGAGCGAGCTGGCCCAGCAGATTTGCAGCAAGCACGAGCGAGCAAGCTCGGTGAACTTGCGATGCGTAAAAGAGAGTGCACGGGGGAGCAGCCCGGCAGATTTGCGAGATGCACGACTGTACGGACCCGAATGTGGACTCTCGTCGGGGCCCGCATCGCGCGCTTTTGGATCGCGCGGCTTGGTCGGAACGTCCACCTTCCCGCGGGGACGCGCGTCGGACACGCGTGAGAGAAGGAGTCGCCACTTATCATTTTACGACCCGAAAGTCGAGGGCGGATAAGTTACCCTGGGTCTAGGGGTATGGAACACCTAGTTTGTTGTTAAGGCATTGATCTGTGCGGAACCGGAAAATCCGTGTTCGGGGGTTCATGTTACGTGCGGGCCTATATCCCGCACGCCCTTTCGGTACTCTGGTTTGCTAGGCTTGCATGTTTTATTATTTACCGCGTGAATTAAGCTGCACTCGGCTCGCACGTTTTGACACCGGATATTCGATGAACCAAACGATGTCGGTTGAGAAGCCGGGAAAGAAGTAAATCTATATGTCGGGGAATTGGTTCACAATCTTGCATTACAGTTCATCGAACCATGGAGGTTGAATCCCTGCGTGAACCAGAACCGCGATATCTTGGATTCACTTGTGTCTGGGCAAGCATTAGACCGATTCGATTAATTCGACTCTCGGACCGTTCGCTCACCGACTGGAATTCTTACAGAATAAAATGCACCAAATAGAATCCTTACAATGCTCTCAAAAACAATAAATACAAATTGCAAAAGGGTCGAATTCCAGTCGTTTCGCGTTCGGTTATTATTCCACTCTAACTCACCGTGAGTTTAGGGAAAAGACCAAAGAACTGAAATTCAATGAACGCTCTCACTGAATAGGGCGTTGGACCCTGTGAGTGTTGATTAGGGTATTGGACCCTGTGCTCGATGATTAGGGCGTTGAACCCTAATATTATTCGGCCTAGGGATCAGGCCCGACCCGCATGGCAAACAGGTGCAGAAAGATAACAAGCAACAGGTTAATAACAGACAAAGTGTTTGTTATTATCTTGTTTACGTGAATTAACAGATTATTAACCCAGGGGTGTTTTTGCAAGCAAATGCCATATGCTAAACAATCAAACATATGCCAATGTTTCAGCATTCGGCTTTGTTTTGAGAACTTGACAAAGAGAGTCAAATCTCAGGTGTATGAATCGCTTTTACAGTTGTTCTGTATTGTGACACTGAATTACCACTGAATTAACCAAACTCGTGTTTTGACTCTAGATTTGGAATCTAGAATTCCTCCTAACCATTATCTAGTGTTTGGTTAGGTCGAGTGAAAGGTTAATCAGCATTTCACAGGTTTTATGACAAGGATCAACTGTTCTAGTTACCCGAGTCTATGTTAGGATAGCAGAAACTCATCAGTTAGATAAGAAAAGGCTATGCAGATGAACCTGCACCTGAACAGGTAGCCCGTTCTTATCCCGTACTGTAGTGTTTCTATTATACTAACCCTAAAGATGTCGCTGGATTGTGAAAAGACGATTTTGCCCTTTATTTGAAAATTGTTTTCAGAAAAAAGGGGAAACATCACAGTGCGGGCCACCTCGGCCTGTAGCCGGTGTCGACCGATTCCCTGGATCATCCAGGGTTGTGCAAGAACCCTGAAAAAGCCAAAGAATCGGTTGATCTGTCCGGAAGTGATCCAGAAAGATCTTCCGTATCTTGACATGAGTTACCTGGAATCAAGTGAAAACTCAAGTTGAGACACAAAAGCCCTTTTTAGACGTCCATGCTACATCGGACCGCGCGTTTCGGGTTTTGAAATTGATAAGTTTAAAAAGGGCACCAACATCCTTTGACGACTCGTCGACGCGAGTTATCAGTTAATGTCCAATTCGGGTAAACTTTATCAGTGTGAAGTGAGTTTAATCGTGTGAGCGTCCCGATTAACCAGTTTGTGGCATTAATGCTTAAGGGTTGTGCCGAATGCATTAATTGTGAAAACGATTCGCGACTCGACGACCAAGACGATTCCATAAGGATCGAGGATAATTTGGTCTAATGACCGAAACTATCCTCATAACCAAATGGACCCGAATGAGTCATCGATACTCGAATCCATGCATGCTTTGTTTAAAAGAGTCTTTACATGATATTTTAATATGGGAATCGTAAAGACATTGAAGTAAAACTTCACATCATCCGATCAACAAATTAAACTTGAGATAAGGAATTCATTCTTGACTCAAGGAAGGCCAAGAAGCCCTCGGCTTCATCTTGTGAAGGGTGGCCGAAGGTTCTCATGGCTCTATCCGAGTCACGAACGATTTCCTAATCGTGGTTTAATTATTTCTCGCATGCTCAAACATCGACCGTGATAAATAGCACCCTTTTTTAACAAAAGCCGGCGTTATCACGATTTGTTTAGCTCATTCAAACATACAAACATTCACAAACGTGTTAATTAAGGAAAAGGATAACATAACACCGGCTTCATGCATGCAATAATGATAAACAAACTCGGAAATTAACTTGAATAGGCTAAGGAGACCGATCTTAACCCGAAAAGAGCAATTTAAATCTCAACCCTCTCCTTTAGAGAATTGGCCGAGACTTAATGTGCCATAATAGGGTCGGGATAGTCTTCTTTATGATGATCCAAGCCCCTTTCCGACATGGTAGCAAGTCCTAAGATAGTGTACGTGTATAATATAACATAAAATTGCATAAAAATTAAATCTTGTGAATGAAACATGCATGAAAACACCATAATACTCCATAGCCATGCAAAAATATAAAAAGTCCTAACTCCTCTAAGTCGAAAGTGTTTTACCTAGCCTCGGAATACGAGGAAAGAGTCGGGGAAGTGTTTGAGAGTCGGGTGACTCGGTGGAACCCTTAAAAGGGTATTCGGGTGCAAGGATGGACGTGCACGGGCACGGTCGAGCACGGTGACGGGAGCTAGTGGGCACGGACGTGCGCTGGTGACGGGCGCGGGCGTGCGCTGGTGACGGGCGCGGCGTGCGCTGGTGACGGGCGCGGCGTGCGCTGGTGAGGGGCGCGGCGTGCGCTGGTGACGGGCGCGGGCGTGCGCTGGTGACGGGCGCGGGCGTGCGCGGGTGACGCCTGGTGACGGATGCTGGCTGCGCTCGGTGACGCCTGGCTGCGGATGCTGGCTGCGCTCGGTGACGCCTGGCTGCGCTCGGTGACGCCTGGTGACGGGCACTGTTCACCCGAGAGCTCCAACTTCACCCGAAATGATCCAAAATGATAAGCAAACGACTCCAAACTAAAAAACTGGGTTCAGAAATGGAATCCTTGGGTCCGAAACATGTCGTCTATGAAGTTTGAAGAATTTTGGATATAAGTCGGAATAGTGCCCGCTATGGATCCCGACCTAAACTCCAAAGCTATTTGGCTTGATTCTTGATTTTCATGAAGTTCTTTGCTTGCTGCTGGTTCCTAAGGAGTTGAGAGCATTTTCTAGAGGGAGAAACTAGCAAGATGAGGTGTGCTTCATCAATGATTAGCTTAATCACAAATAGGCAATATATATGTGAAGCTAATGAGCAATTAAGCAAAACAAAGCACCATTAAGGGCCTCATTAATGAAGGTCGGTTGCCCTAATGGAGATGAGGATGAATGTCATCCAAGTATCTTGATGAGGAAGAGCCAAGAAGCATTAATGGAGGTGGAGTTAATGGCTTGAGTGTTGACTTGGAAGACCAAAGATATTTTGGGCTAGGTGAGGGCAAGAGAGGAAAGGGGAAAAGGCCGAAAAGTTTGGGGCAAAGGGCGGTTGCCCTTGGGCAGCCCGTGGGTCCCACGGCTTGTGAGGAGAAACCGGGAAAGGCTCGGGTCTCGATTGGTCGCGTATTCGAAGTTCGTGGTTCGAATTGAACGTCGAATTGTCGGTATACGCGTGAAAACGGAGTTAATGAGCCCAAGATTGACATTTTCTATTGAGAAATGTCCCGGATGTGTGTGTGGCTCGGGAGCCAATTTTGCCCATTGCAAGTGATCGGGGCGAAGTTGTCCGCTTCTGACAGCATATCCCGTGTCTGCATCTCATGTTGGTCATTTTGGCATAAGTTGTCAAACCACGTGAACAATCATCCCTTAAGCCGGTAATGCTAACGTGGGGCCGGAGACGTCCTAGGAGGCCGAGACTGGTTTTCTCAAGATGACTTCTGAGTTGCTTGGGCACTCCGGAGATTACTGTAATCTCTGTTTGTCAAGATTAGACCTCCAAGGACTTGAAGAGTGTATCTGAGACCTCTAAAGCACTGTTTGAGAGATCTAGATGAGTTGTGTGAATTATTCCGACGACTCCACATTGAGCCTTAAGAAGGCTAGCATTGTGTAACGTAAGCATTCGGCGTCAAATTTCCCCAAAGAGGACCTCCGGATATGGATTTCCACTGAAAATGGTCATTTCCGCTCTTCGGAGGTTACTCGGGAAACCGCGAAGAGTTTTGCTGTCTGTTTTGCCCAATTGTGAATGTCTGCTAGAGTTTTCTGGGCAATGCAGTATGAACTTCGTTTGCCGTAATTCCATCAGACCCTTCTCCGGCTATGCTCTTCTGAAGAGGGGTATGCTTGTTTTGCCGTTCGGAAGTCATTTGAAGTGTCTGTGTGACTTCCAAAAGACAATCTGAAGCGTTGTTCCTACTCTGTGTGCTGATGGGGCATGGCCGCGTCTGATATTTGGAATTAACTTTTCTCTAGGAAACCGGCATTTTTGGACTTCCACTGAAAAGTTGTCTGTATACAGAAAGTTGTTCTGTATAGAACAGATGATTTGCAAAATGCCTTTGGGGACACTCTTCATCTATTTGGCACTGGTGTGGATTTTTGGAGTCCAATATTCACTATCTTCCGATGACCGAGCGAACTATCGGAAAATAGTGCCGTCCGTATAATACACTGAAAACGCCGGTTTTGGACATTGTTGAGTTCTTTGGTCGCTCTGTTCCCCTTTGGTGACCCCTAGAGTCCTTCTGTCATGTCCATGGGCCATTTGCTCAATTTTTCCAACTTGAGGATGAATAGTGATTTCTTGCTCTGCCGAGCCGTTTTCTGTATTCTGCTCAAGTCGTGGCTTGGGTCATTGCTAATATCATTGTTTGGAATGGTGAGCCAAAATGGGGTGCTGACAGCTTGCCCCTCTTTGACTGCTTGCTCGAGTAGAGGATGCAATCAAAGATTTCAAAAGCACCCCAGTTTGATAGCAATGATCAAAATGGAATTTCCTATATGGCGAGATGTGCACAATAACATGTAGAGTTCGGAACAAAGCTGAAACAGGCAATTAAAGTCGGGACTGACCTGACGGGGATTGACCCCAATGCAAGAAAAGTAATCGGGACTGACCCGAAGGGGTTTGCAATATGCACGAAGAGTAATCGGGACTGACCCGAAGGGGACTGACCCCAATGCAAGAAAAATAATCGGGACTGACCCGAAGGGTTTGCAATATGCACGGGGCGCATACCGAATGAACTGCATGGTTCAAAGGCGCCTACCCGGTGGACTTGCGATGTGCACGAGCGCTTGCTCGGCGAGTTTGCAATATGCACGGGGCGCATACCGAATGAACTGCATGGTTCAAAGGCGCCTACCCGGTGGACTTGCGATGTGCACTGCAATCCTGAGAGGGTGCACGCTAATGAAAATGCATTGCGAAAATAAATGTGCACTGCGGTCCTGAGAGGGTGCACGCTAATGAAAATGCATTGCGGAAATAAATGTGCACTGCGGTCCTGAGAGGGTGCACGCTAATGAAAATGCATTGCGGAAATAAATGTGCACTGCGGTCCTGAGAGGGTGCACGCTAATGAAAGTGCATTGCGGAAATAAATGTGCACTGCAGTCCTGAGAGGGTGCACGCTAATGAAAGTGCATTGCGGAAATAAATGTGCACTGCAGTCCTGAGAGGGTGCACGCTAATGAAAATGCATTGCGGAAATAAATGTGCACTGCAGTCCTGAGAGGGTGCACGCTAATGAAAATGCATTGCGGAAATAAATGTGCACTGCAGTCCTGAGAGGGTGCACGCTAATGAAAATGCATTGCGGAAATAAATGTGCACTGCGGTCCTGAGAGGGTGCACGCTAATGAAAGTGCATTGCGGAAATAAATGTGCACTGCAGTCCTGAGAGGGTGCACGCTAATGAAAGTGCATTGCGGAAATAAATGTGCACTGCAGTCCTGAGAGGGTGCACGCTAATGAAAGTGCATTGCAGAAATAAATGTGTGAGAAGTAAATGCAAACACTGGGGAGTGGTGTGAGGTGTGGAAGGAATCATTGTGTTCCTTCCCTCGTTGATTTCGTCCATGTCGCAATCAATGCTGTGGTGGGACGTTTCATTGCTCGCCAACTGATTGCGATGTAACTGAGTGCCTGGAGTGTTGTCCTGAAGGTCTCTCTTCGGATTTAGACTGTAGCCTTTGGCATAAGACAGACATGCATTCGTCAAAAAGAAACTCTTTTCGGGGTTCAAATCCTGCTTCCTGCAACTAGAATCAAAAGGGCTAATAGTGGTTGTCAATCCTACTCTATAGCCATAATGAAGATGTATCAAGAAGTCTGAATAATAATGCTTTGGGGATTTGAACATGATGACCATTTAAAGGGGTGGTCGTCTCCCACTAGATTGTGACTCGACAAAAGGCTTATATTTACAGAATGGGCTTGACCCGTAGAATTTGCATTAAGGAAAATGGAAGGATTTTGGGATCCTCCATATCAAGGATACGACGATTCGACTGCATGTCGAAACGTGTCTTGTGCTGTGAGAGTCAAAGAGAGTTTGCTTGCATCGGAGACTGCCAAACTACTACTTGTTGTCGCTTCACACTGAGTGTAGTTGTTACTTCATAGTCGAGCTGCCGAAGGCCCCTAACTTTTGCCTAGGTCGCAAGATGCGTGACGACCTAGCGGGGTATTCTTTTAGACTCTTTTCTCATTTAGAGCTCACCTTTTGCTATGACCGTCCCAATTGGATTTGGTCATACCTCTCGGTTCCTCTAACTTTTGCCTAGAGCGCCTTTTCGGGTTTTCACTCTAGCGAGGATTTCGCTTTGTACTCTCCTTTTGCCACGATTCCCCTTTTTCGGGATTTTAAACCGTGCCCCTCATTCCCTAATTTTTGCCTAGGCCGCCTCAAAGAGGTTTTCAACCTAGCGGGAGATTTACTATTTTTCTCTCAGGACAAGTTCAGAGAAAGGGAAAAAGGCAGAAGCGGGGAGTGTATTAATAAGCGGAAATGAAAATGCTGGGAGATTGTACATGCGAAGAAAGTAAAGAAATGTAAATGTGCATTTGAGGAAAACATCCACGTGGAATGAGAGAAACACTATCATGGATAGTATTTCTTGAGTGTATCAGCATTGACCGGAAGAGCATTCTCGTTCCCGTACATATCATTGAGAATGATTGCCCCACCGTCAAAGACTTCTTTAACAATGAAGGGACCGTCGTATTTGTAAGCGAATTTGCCCCTGGAATCAGGGGCAATATGCAGAACCTTTCGCAGGACGAGGTCGCCGGGGCTGAACTCGCGGGGACGAACTTTCTTGTTAAAAGCTCGGGCCATTCTTTGCTGATAGCACTGACCGTGGCAAAGTGCTGTTAGCCGCTTCTCATCAATGAGATTGAGCTGTTCGTAGCGTTGCTTTGCCCACTCTGCTTCCTTGAGCTTGGACTCGGCAAGGATCCTCATAGAGGGAATCTCTACTTCGATTGGAAGAACTGCTTCCATGCCGTAGACCAAAGAGTATGGGGTTGATCCAGTGGACGAGCGGATAGAAGTCCGATACGCCAAGAGTGCGAATGGGAGAATCTCGTGCCAGTCTCTGTAATTAACTGTCATCTTTTCGATGATCTTCTTTATGTTCTTGTTTGCTGCCTCTACTGCACCGTTCATTTGTGGACGATACGGAGAGGAGTTGCGTGTGTAGAATCTTGAACTGTGCACAGAGCTCATCGATGAGCTTATTGTTCAAATTCTTGGCGTTGTCTGTGACAAGTGTCGCAGGGACCCCGTAACGTGCAATGATGTCACGTCTGAGGAAGCGTGCCACGGTCTTTGCAGTGACTGATGCAAGAGTGATAGCTTCGATCCATTTGGTGAAGTAGTCGATAGCTACCAATATGTACAAGTGCCCATTGGATGCTTTGGGGTTAATAGGACCAATCACGTCCATGCCCCACATTGAAAAGGGCCACGGAGCAGCCATTGGATGCAGCTCATTGGGTGGTGCTCTGATCTGATTTGTGTAAACTTGACACAAGTGACAGTGCCTGACATGTTTGACGCAGTCAGTCTCCATGGTGGACCAGAAGTACCCAAGTCGCATGAGCTTCTTTGCTAGCATGAGCCCGTTCATATGAGGTCCGCAATTTCCCTCGTGCACTTCTTCCATGAGGCGTTGTGCCTCATTCTCATCAACACACCGAAGCAGTGTGGCATCGAAAGAACGGCGGTAAAGGATTTCACCGCTCAGGAAGAAATTTGCTGCAATGCGCCGAAGAGTCCTCCGGTCATGTCGATCGGTGAATGCTGGGAACTGACCCGTTTGTAGCAAGTGTTTAATGTCTGCGTACCACGGCTTGCCGTCGATAGCGTCGATTACATCGCAATGGGCAGGACCCTGAGCAATCTCAAATTCGAGGGGCTCGATGAGATTCTCTTTTGTAATGCTAACCATGGAAGCGAGTGTTGCGAGTGCATCAGCGAACTGGTTCTTCATGCGTGGTGTGTATGTAAATGAGATGTCCTTGAAGTTTTCTGTCAAGTCTTCAAGGTACTCATGATATGGCACCAGTTTTGGATCTTTCGTCTTCCATTGTTTGAGTGTCTGAAAGATTGTGAGCATGGAATCTCCAAACACTTCAAGCTCCTTGACTTTGAGGTCGATTGCCGCCTGCAAGCCGAGGATACATGCCTCATATTCGGCTATGTTGTTGGTGCAGGGGAAATCAATCTTCGCTGCAACAGGAAAATGGCGCCCTTCCGGGGATATCAGCACTGCGCCAATCCCTGATCCGGTGGAATTAACTGCACCATCGAAGTACATCTTCCATCTGGTGGTTTCCTCCTCACCACTCATTTGGAGGATTTTTTCGTCGGGGAAATCAGAGTCGATCGGTGTGTGTCATCGACAATCGGGAATTCTGCTAAATGATCTGCTATCGCTTGGCCCTTGACTGATGTGCGCGACACATATTCGATGTCGTACTCCGTCAGTTGGCAACGCCATTTTGCTATGTTCCTCATGGAGGACGGAGTACTAAGCAGATATTTCAAAGGATCTGTCTTCGACAGCAGGCGAACAGTATGGTAGAGAGTGTATTGCCGGAGTCTCTGCATGACCCACACAAGTGCGCAACACATTTTCTCTATCTCAGGGTAGTTGGACTCCCCTTCAGTGAACTTTTTGCTCAAATAATAAATGGCTCGCTCTGCGTGAGAGGACTCGTCCTTTTGTCCTAACATGCATCCGATGGATTGTCGGCGCACCGTCAAGTACAAAATGAGAGGACGATCAGGTGAAGGTGGAACTAACACCGGCGGCTGACTTAAATATGCCTTGATGGTATCAAAAGCTTTCTGACACTCATCATCCCATTCGACCGCTGCATTCTTGCGAAGCAAACGGAAGAGTGGTTGGCACTTGTCTGTCAAATTTGCGATGAAACGCGCGATGTAATTCAGCCGTCCTAAGAAGCTCCTCACTTCGCGCACTGTCGATGGAGGGGGCAATTCCATGATCACTTTAACTTTGTCAGGGTCGACCTTGATGCCTTCCTCACTGACTATAAACCCTAACAATTTCCCTGACTTGACGCCAAATGTACATTTTGTTGGGTTAAGTCGGAGTTTGTATTTCTTGAGGCGGTCGAACAATCGTTTGAGGTTAACCAAATGATCTTCTCCTTCTTTGGACTTCGCGATCATGTCGTCTACATAGACCTCGATCTCTTTATGCATCATGTCATGAAAGAGAGTGACCATTGCTCGTTGATAGGTTGCCCCGGCATTTTTGAGACCGAAAGGCATGACCTTGTAGCAAAATGTACCCCACATCGTGATGAATGTGGTCTTGACTTTGTCTTCTTCGGCCATCTGAATCTGATTGTATCCAGAGAAACCGTCCATGAAGGAGAATTGTGAGTGGCGTACTGTATTGTCCACCAAGACATCGATGTGTGGCAGCGGAAAATTATCCTTTGGGCTAGCCCTATTGAGATCTCGGTAGTCGATGCAGACTCTGACTTTCCCATTTTTCTTTTCCACTGGAACAATGTTCGCTACCCATTCAGAGTAATTGCATACCTCCAGGAATCCCGCGTCTACTTGCTTGATGACTTCTTCCTTAATGCGTAAGAGAAGGTCAGCTCTTTGACGTCGCAAGTGTTGGCGTTTGGGTGGGAATCTTTCAGTATCGAGTGGGAGGAAATGCTTTACGATTGAGGGGTCTAGGCCTGGCATATCGGCGTAGGACCAAGCGAAGACCTCCTGGTACTCTGTCAAGAAGTCGATCATTCGGGTCCTCTGTGCAGAGTCGAGTCCTATTCCGATTCTAAGGGTGCGTGGTTCGTCTGCATTGCCTACGTTGATGTCTTCGGTTGGCTCAACGGAAGTGAGTTGGTGGTTTTCGAGACGATGCAAACTCTCTTCTATCTCGGGCACGCGACCATCCTCGTCAAGTCCTTCCCCGAAGTATATGGGTAGGGACTTTCCGAGATGTGTTTCGAGTGAATCCGAATCGTTATATCCATGATTTGGATTCGATTGGAGCCTGGACATGAAAGTGAATTGTCTTAGAAATTAAAGATGTTAGAAGCGAGTGCAAGAGAGAATTTAGGGACAGGAAATCAAAAACATGCAGGGATTCTATTAACAAGCCATAACAAAAACCCCTCTTCTGTCATGTGGCTTATGGCATTGCCGACATGCAGGTAGCATTATGTATAAAGACCGTCTTACACATCGGCAACTATGGCCGAGTAGAGCGGGATTGAAGTCCAGTTGGTAAGCTCCTCATCCTCCTGTGCAGGACGGATATGAACCTTAGAAGATGTCTCCTCAATGACGGCATGTATGGCTGGCAAAGCCAAAAACGCTTCAACCGCATCCGAAGAGAAGTCATCTGTTTCAGTGATTGGGTTCTCTGAGGTGTCTCCATGATTGTGGTGGTGCTGCAAAAAACTGTGAGAGTGGTGGAAATGGCATGCCCCTATAGAGCTTCCCATAATGTGCAGCAAGGTGGTGTAGATGTTTTCCGCGACGGGCTTGTGTGACCTCATGGCAGGAAGGGCGAAAGCCGAGTCCCCTCCTATTGCGGTATTCCTCCATTTCGATTGGTCGAAGGATTCCCTGTGCGCGTGCCCCGAGTCCAGTTCCAGGGACATAATTGTTCTTCAAGAGAACCTTTCCAATCATGCGATCAGTTCGCGATGGACTAACCTCTCCGTAGTCTCGAATTACGGAGATCATGTCAAAAGAATGGAAAGGGAGATTCTGATCTTCTCCAATGCTGATATAAGGGATGGCCGTTTCTTTATAGACCGCGTAATCTTCCTCGCCGTTGACAGTGATGAGTTTGCCTTCGGCAAAGAATTTTAACTTCTGGTGCAATGATGAAGGAACGGCGCCGGCGGCGTGAATCCATGGTCTTCCAAGTAGGAGACTAAAAGCATTGGGTATTTCCAAGATCTGGAAGGTAATAGAGAATGAGCAAGGACCCACCTCGATTAGGAGATCAATTTCACCGTTCACTCTCTTAGAGCCGTCAAAGGCTCGAACGGTGGTCTTGCTTGCACGAATGTGACTCATGTCCACGTTCATCTGTTTCAACGTGGAGACGGGGCAAACGTTAAGAGCAGAGCCGTTGTCGATCATGACTCGACCAACGATGTGGTTGTTGCACTTGCAAACTATGTGCAACGCCCGCAAATGTGCTTGTCCTTCCGTGGGAATTTCGTCTTCCGAAAAGGAAATCTGATTTGAGAAAATAGAATTCACCGTCTCCTCAATTCTATTCGGTGCAGTATCTTTCGGGACTTGTGCCGCGGTGAGAACTTTCAGCAAAGCGTTCCGATGAGGTTCGGAGTTCAAAAGCAATGCAGCAATGATATATGAGCTGGTGACTTGCTCATTTGCTCGATCACTTTGTACTCGCTTGCTTTGATCACCTTCATGAAGTCTTCGGCTTCTTGATCGGTGACCTTCTTTGTAGAGAATGACACGGCTTTTGGAGCGATTGAGGATTCAGTAGCAAGAGCCTTTCCTTTGTCAATATGCTCTGGACCCTGATATACTCGTCCCGAACGCGTGATTCCCATCGTGCTCATCTTCAATTCTGCACTGGCAACCTCGCTCTCGTATGTCCAGGGAACTCGACTATCGTGATAAGGCTCCTTTGCAGGAACTTCTATAACGAACGGGGCGGGAGCGAATGCGAGTTCTACTGGAGCATAGTTAATAGCAAATGGAATTGAGGGCTTTCGCGCATCTTCTTCCTCCTCAATAGCAGCAATGCTAATCATGTTCACAGAAGGTCCTGCACCTGATCCATGATCGGAAGAGGATTTGCACGGACATTTGGCGGCTTCACCTCATTAAAGGAGATTTGTCTTGCAT
Organism: Punica granatum; assembly: GCF_007655135.1. Lineage (NCBI taxonomy): Eukaryota > Viridiplantae > Streptophyta > Magnoliopsida > Myrtales > Lythraceae > Punica > Punica granatum. The sequence goes on along the minus strand of NC_045127.1, from coordinate 33,768,232 downwards.
CAATCATCTCCTGAATTTTATCCCGGAGTCTCCAACAAGTGTCCAGGGTATGACCAGGAGCACCCCGATGAAATTCGCATCGAAGATTCTGGTTCTGCATGGACGGATCGAAACGAGGATTTGGTGCTTCCGTTTTGATCTTGTCGCCTGCAAGGAGCTGTCTGAATATGTAAGAGGGAGGAGCCGGCAAATTGGTGTATTGCTTGCGTGAACGCGGTTTGAGCAGTATTGTCTTGTTGAGTTCTAGGAGCTGGGACACGTTGAGCCGGCTGAGGAGGCCTCGAAGTCGGGGGTCTAACTGGTTGAACTTGAACAGAAGGGTACGGTTGCGGAGGTTGCGACTGGATAACAGTGGGCGGGGTTGAGAAGTAAGCTTGCGGCGTTTGATGAGGTTGCATATACTGCACGGGATGCGCATATGGCTGAGAAATCGGTAATGCAGGGGCGTAGTCCACCGACATTGGGTGTGGAGCTTGATGTCCAGGATTGACGATGCCGATAGTCGCGTTTTTGTCTCTTCTGGATGTTCGGCAGTTTGTTTCTTCGGTGTCTCTCTCTCTTTTCCTTGCGGATCTTCAATTCTTCCTAACTTAACTCCCATATCCAACTTCTTTCCTGCCTCAATCAGGTCTGAGAAAGAGGAAGTATGAGCCAGGAGATGTGAATAATACGCGCCTCTGAGCGTAGAATGAAACAGTTGAACTTGCTGACGCTCAGTGATTGGAGGTATATGCTTTGCCGCTTTTCCCCTCCATTCCGTTGCGTATGCTTCGAAAGTTTGACTTTCTTTCATCTCTGCCATGCTAAGATCAAGAAGAGTAGGAGGGTGTCTCTGCACAGAATCGGTATTGGTCGAGGATTTCTGAGAGAGATCTGTCCAGTAGAGATGTCGCCGGCTTTCAGGGTCATAAACCAACTCTAGCGCTGATCCCGGAAGACGTCTTGGAAAGTCTGGACGACAAATTCCTCATAATCCCAATACGGAAGCATTTTGCTATGGTAGTGACGGAGATGATGCGGAGGGTCTCTTTGGTCCCGTCGTACCTCTTGAAATCTGGATTTTGATCTCTAGGGGGTAACAACATTCCTGGAAAGAGATTCCAGTCACTGTCGTGAAGTCATGACGGACGTGACTGCTTGGATGGGTTCGAATGGTTTCCTCCATCTCTTCATCTTTTCTCCTGTTCATTTTCAGGAGGAATGTTTGTCGGTAGAACTGCAGGTGCGGATGAGTAGGTGTGCCAGGCTCAGTGGGAGGAATATTTAGAGGCGGGGGAGTTTGGTAGGAGAAGCTCATTTGGGTTTGTGGAGCTTGGAATGAAAAAGGTCCATAGTGGGAGCAGGGAGGGACTTGTGTGATCGCGACTGGAGGAACCGTCGGTGGTGGAACGGTGTAAATGGGGGATTGAGTAGGTATGGTGAGCGGCGGCAAAGTGATCATTCGGGATCTGTTGATAGGAACGCCGCGGGTGGAAATGGCACTGATGTCGGAGCCGGTGGTGGTGGCATAGGATCACTGACTGGAGTGATTGTCGGCACATATGTCGTTGCTGGAAAAGACATATCTTCGCTATCAGTCACATAAATAGGAGGGTCAATCGGATTCCGAGATGAACAGTTGTCCTGCGTTCAGGAGGCGGAGTATGGCTTGAGGAAGCTCGGTTTTGATCCCGAAGCATTGCCATGAGCTCTGTCATATGGTGTTCATATTGGCAGCCAACTGATTAACGATCCCTTCAAGGCGGCAAAGCGCACGGGATCGACAACATTGGGTGACACTTGTGCAGGAGAAGGGAAGTGCGCTGGAATAACACCGGAATACATGTAGGTGCTGGGAATGATATCAACGTGTTTGTCTTCGGGATGGACTGTGCAGGCATCGGTGGGCGCGTCTTGCTCCGAGATAACAGGTTGTTGCTCTTCAGCCATTTTTCGCGTGCCCGAGTAGGGGTATCGATGCGACGCCAGTTGTTAATACCTATATGTGTAAGTGTATAAGTGCAATGTTATGTGTTAACCATCTTCTAGATGTAAATGACAGTATATAAATGCATGAGATGTATGAGTTTTAAAACACTAATGCCATTACATCAGCTTGATTCGCGTTTCATAATTTACAAAGGTCTGTCAAAAGGAAACATAAACATTAAACCGCCAACTGTTACGACCCGTAGCTGAGTGAGCGCTACGCGGATTCTGTACAGGCAAAAAACGATCAGTAAATGAGCTCAAGGGTGGGAGATCTGCGCGCTTTTGCATGCGCTCGATCCAGCGTAGCGTTCAAACGCGCTATCTCCTTGTCTTGGCCGGCTAAGCGTGCACGAGTTTGAAACAACTCGCTCTGAAGCTCTCTGTGATCAGTGAGTTTCTGCGCGAATATCCACTAGCTCACAGCGAAGACGATCGTTTTGCCCTAATAACCTGCGCTCTGTGCGTGCGACTCCTTGACTTGAGCTCTCTGCATCCGAAATGTCTGCGTGCGATGTTGG